>NW_028225209.1:0-1200000 GCF_052327205.1 Somniosus microcephalus | reverse complement strand
GAAGGTGAAGTCTGGAGGGTGAAGCAGAAGAAGCAGAAGAAGGAGAAGGAGAAGGTGAAGTCTGGAGGGCGAAGCAGAAGAAGCAGAAGAAGGAGAAGAAGAAGGTGAAGTCTGGAGGGTGAATCAGGAGAAGTAGAAGAAGGAGAAGGAGAAGGTGAAGTCAGGAGGGTGAAGCAGAAGAAGCAGAAGAAGGAGAAGGAGAAGGTGAAGTCTGGAGGGTGAAGCAGAAGAAGCAGAAGAAGGAGAAGGAGAAGGTGAAGTCTGGAGGGTGAAGCAGAAGAAGCAGAAGAAGGAGAAGGAGAAGGTGAAGTCAGGAGGGTGAATCAGAAGAAGTAGAAGAAGGAGAAGGAGAAGGTGAAGTCTGGAGGGTGAATCAGAAGAAGTAGAAGAAGGAGAAGGAGAAGGTGATGTCTGGAGGGTGAATCAGAAGAAGGAGAAGAAGGAGAAGGAGAAGGTGAAGTCTGGAGGGTGAATCAGAAGAAGCAGAAGAAGGAGAAGGAGAAGGTGAAGTCTGGAGGGAGAAGCAGAAGAAGTAGAAGAAGGAGAAGGAGAAGGTGAAGTCTGGAGGGTGAATCAGAAGAAGTAGAGGAAGGAGAAGGAGAAGGTGAAGTCTGGAGGGTGAATCAGAAGAAGTAGAAGAAGGAGAAGGAGAAGGTGAAGTCTGGAGAGTGAATCAGAAGAAGCAGAAGAAGGAGAAGGAGAAGGTGAAGTCTGGAGGGTGAATCAGAAGAAGTAGAAGAAGGAGAAGGAGAAGGTGTAGTCTGGAGGGTGAATCAAAAGAAGTAGACGAAGGAGAAGGAGAAGGTGAAGTCTGGAGGGTGAATCAGTAGAAGCAGAAGAAGGAGAAGGAGAAGGTGAAGTCTGGAGGGTGAATCAGAAGATATCGAAGAAGGAGAAGGAGAAGGTGAAGGCTGGAGCGTGAATCAGAAGAAGCAGAAGAAGGAGAAGGAGAAGGTGAAGTCTGGAGGGTGAATCAGAAGAAGTAGAAGAAGGAGAAGGAGAAGGTGAAGTCTGGAGGGTGAATCAGAAGAAGCAGAAGAAAGAGAAGGACAAGGTGAAGTCTGGAGGGTGAAGCAGAAGAAGCAGAAGAAGGAGAAGGAGAAGGTGAAGGCTGGAGGGTGAATCAGAAGAAGTAGAAGAAGAAGAAGGAGAAGGTGAAGTCTGGAGGGTGAATCAGAAGAAGTAGAAGAAGGAGAAGGAGAAGTTGAAGTCTGGAGGGTGAATCAGAAGAAGCAGAAGAAGGAGAAGGAGAAGGTGAAGTCTGGAGGGTGAATCAGAAGAAGTAGAAGAAGGAGAAGGAGACGGCGAAGTCTGGAGGGTGAATCAGAAGAAGCAGAAGAAGGAGGAGGAGAAGGTGAAGTCTGGAGGTTGAATCAGAAGAAGCAGAAGAAGGAGAAGGAGAAGATGAAGTCTGGAGGGTGAATCAGAAGAAGTATAAGAAGGAGAAGGAGAAGGTGAGGTCTGGAGGGTGAATCAGAAGAAGCAGAAGAAGGAGAAGGAGAAGGTGAAGTCTGAAGGCTGAATCAGAAGAAGCAGAAGAAGGAGAAGGAGAAGGTGAAGTCTGGAGGGTGAATCAGAAGAAGCAGAAGAAGGAGAAGGAGAAGGTGAAGTCAGGAGGGTGAATCAGAAGAAGCAGAAGAAGGAGAAGGAGAAGGTGAAGTCTGGAGGGTGAATCAGAAGAAGCAGAAGAAGGAGAAGGAGAAGGTGAAGACTGGAGGGTGAATCAGAAGAAGTAGAAGAAGGAGAAGGAGAAGGTGAAGTCTGGAGGGTGAATCAGAAGAAGTAGAAGAAGGAGAAGGAGACGGCGAAGTCTGGAGGGTGAATCAGAAGAAGCAGAAGAAGGAGGAGGAGAAGGTGAGGTCTGGAGGGTGAATCAGAAGAAGCAGAAGAAGGAGAAGGAGAAGATGAAGTCTGGAGGGTGAATCAGAAGAAGCAGAAGAAGGAGGAGGAGAAGGTGAAGTCTGGAGGTTGAATCAGAAGAAGCAGAAGAAGGAGAAGGAGAAGATGAAGTCTGGAGGGTGAATCAGAAGAAGTATAAGAAGGAGAAGGAGAAGGTGAGGTCTGGAGGGTGAATCAGAAGAAGCAGAAGAAGGAGAAGGAGAAGGTGAAGTCTGAAGGCTGAATCAGAAGAAGCAGAAGAAGGAGAAGGAGAAGGTGAAGTCTGGAGGGTGAATCAGAAGAAGCAGAAGAAGGAGAAGGAGAAGGTGAAGTCAGGAGGGTGAATCAGAAGAAGCAGAAGAAGGAGAAGGAGAAGGTGAAGTCTGGAGGGTGAATCAGAAGAAGCAGAAGAAGGAGAAGGAGAAGGTGAAGACTGGAGGGTGAATCAGAAGAAGTAGAAGAAGGAGAAGGAGAAGGTGAAGTCTGGAGGGTGAATCAGAAGAAGTAGAAGAAGGAGAAGGAGACGGCGAAGTCTGGAGGGTGAATCAGAAGAAGCAGAAGAAGGAGGAGGAGAAGGTGAGGTCTGGAGGGTGAATCAGAAGAAGCAGAAGAAGGAGAAGGAGAAGATGAAGTCTGGAGGGTGAATCAGAAGAAGTATAAGAAGGAGAAGGAGAAGGTGAGGTCTGGAGGGTGAATCAGAAGAAGCAGAATAAGGAGAAGGAGAAGGTGAAGTCTGAAGTCTGAATCAGAAGAAGCAGAAGAAGGAGAAGGAGAAGGTGAAGTCTGGAGGGTGAATCAGAAGAAGCAGAAGAAGGAGAAGGAGAAGGTGAAGTCTGGAGGGTGAATCAGAAGAAGCAGAAGAAAGAGAAGGAGAAGGTGAAGTGTGGAGGGTGAAGCAGAAGAAGCAGAAGAAGGAGAAGGAGAAGGTGAAGACTGGAGGGTGAATCAGAAGAAGCAGAAGAAAGAGAAGGACAAGGTGAAGTCTGGAGGGTGAAGCAGAAGAAGCAGAAGAAGGAGAAGGAGAAGGTGAAGGCTGGAGGGTGAATCAGAAGAAGTAGAAGAAGAAGAAGGAGAAGGTGAAGTCTGGAGGGTGAATCAGAAGAAGTAGAAGAAGGAGAAGGAGAAGTTGAAGTCTGGAGGGTGAATCAGAAGAAGCAGAAGAAGGAGAAGGAGAAGGTGAAGTCTGGAGGGTGAATCAGAAGAAGTAGAAGAAGGAGAAGGAGACGGCGAAGTCTGGAGGGTGAATCAGAAGAAGCAGAAGAAGGAGGAGGAGAAGGTGAAGTCTGGAGGTTGAATCAGAAGAAGCAGAAGAAGGAGAAGGAGAAGATGAAGTCTGGAGGGTGAATCAGAAGAAGTATAAGAAGGAGAAGGAGAAGGTGAGGTCTGGAGGGTGAATCAGAAGAAGCAGAAGAAGGAGAAGGAGAAGGTGAAGTCTGAAGGCTGAATCAGAAGAAGCAGAAGAAGGAGAAGGAGAAGGTGAAGTCTGGAGGGTGAATCAGAAGAAGCAGAAGAAGGAGAAGGAGAAGGTGAAGTCAGGAGGGTGAATCAGAAGAAGCAGAAGAAGGAGAAGGAGAAGGTGAAGTCTGGAGGGTGAATCAGAAGAAGCAGAAGAAGGAGAAGGAGAAGGTGAAGACTGGAGGGTGAATCAGAAGAAGTAGAAGAAGGAGAAGGAGAAGGTGAAGTCTGGAGGGTGAATCAGAAGAAGTAGAAGAAGGAGAAGGAGACGGCGAAGTCTGGAGGGTGAATCAGAAGAAGCAGAAGAAGGAGGAGGAGAAGGTGAGGTCTGGAGGGTGAATCAGAAGAAGCAGAAGAAGGAGAAGGAGAAGATGAAGTCTGGAGGGTGAATCAGAAGAAGTATAAGAAGGAGAAGGAGAAGGTGAGGTCTGGAGGGTGAATCAGAAGAAGCAGAATAAGGAGAAGGAGAAGGTGAAGTCTGAAGTCTGAATCAGAAGAAGCAGAAGAAGGAGAAGGAGAAGGTGAAGTCTGGAGGGTGAATCAGAAGAAGCAGAAGAAGGAGAAGGAGAAGGTGAAGTCTGGAGGGTGAATCAGAAGAAGCAGAAGAAAGAGAAGGAGAAGGTGAAGTGTGGAGGGTGAAGCAGAAGAAGCAGAAGAAGGAGAAGGAGAAGGTGAAGACTGGAGGGTGAATCAGAAGAAGTAGAAGAAGGAGAAGGAGAAGGTGAAGTCTGCAGGGTGAATCAGAAGAAGTAGAAGAAGGAGAAGGAGAAGCTGAAGTCTGGAGGGTGAATCAGAAGAAGCAGAAGAAGGAGAAGGAGAAGGTGAAGTCTGGAGGGTGAATCAGAAGAAGCAGAAGAAGGAGAAGGAGAAGATGAAGTCTGGAGGGTGAATCAGAAGAAGCAGAAGAAGGAGAAGGAGAAGGTGAAGTCTGGAGGGTGAATCAGAAGAAGCAGAAGAAGGAGAAGGAGAAGATGAAGTCTGGAGGGTGAATCAGAAGAAGTAGAAGAAGGAGAAGGAGAAGGTGAGGTCTGGAGGGTGAATCAGTAGAAGCAGAAGAAGGAGAAGGAGAAGGTGAGGTCTGGAGGGTGAAGCAGAAGAAGCAGAAGAAGGAGAAGGAGAAGGTGAAGTCTGGAGGGCGAAGCAGAAGAAGGGGAAGGAGAAGGTGAAGTCTGGAGGGTGAAGCAGAAGAAGCAGAAGAAGGAGAAGGAGAAGGTGAAGTCTGGAGGGTGAATCAGAAGAAGTAGAAGAAGGAGTAGGAGAAGGTGAAGTCAGGAGGGTGAAGCAGAAGAAGCAGAAGAAGGAGAAGGAGAAGGTGAAGTCTGGAGGGTGAATCAGAAGAAGTAGAAGAAGGAGAAGGAGAAGGTGAAGTCTGGAGGGTGAATCAGAAGAAGTAGAAGAAGGAGAAGGAGAAGGTGAAGTCTGGAGGGTGAATCAGAAGAAGCAGAAGAAGGAGAAGGAGAAGGTGAAGGCTGGAGGGAGAAGCAGAAGAAGTAGAAGAAGGAGAAGGAGAAGGTGAAGTCTGGAGGGTGAATCAGAAGAAGTAGAAGAAGGAGATGGAGAAGGTGAAGTCTGGAGGCTGAATCAGAAGAAGCAGAAGAAGGAGAAGGAGAAGGTGAAGTCTGGAGGGTGAATCATAAGAAGCAGAAGAAGGAGAAGGAGAAGATGAAGTCTGGAGGGTGAATCAGAGGAAGTAGAAGAAGGAGAAGGAGAAGGTGAAGTCTGGAGGGTGAATCAGAAGAAGCAGAAGAAGGAGAAGGAGAAGGTGAAGTCTGGAGGGTGAATCAGAAGAAGCAGAAGAAGGAGAAGGTGAAGTCTGGAGGGTTAATCAGAAGAAGCAGAATAAGGAGAAGGAGAAGGTGAAGTCTGGAGGGTGAATCAGAAGAAGCAGAAGAAGGAGAAGGAGAAGGTGAAGTCTGGAGGGTGAAGCAGAAGAAGTAGAAGAAGGAGAAGGAGAAGGTGAAGTCAGGAGGGTGAATCAGAAGAAGTAGAAGAAGGAGAAGGAGAAGGTGAAGTCAGGAGGGTGAATCAGAAGAATCAGAAGAAGGAGAAGGAGAAGGTGAAGTCTGGAGGGTGAATCAGAAGAATCAGAAGAAGGAGAAGGAGAAGTTGAAGTCTGGAGGGAGAATCAGAAGAAGCAGAAGAAAGAGAAGGAGAAGGTGAAGTCTGGAGGATGAAGCAGAAGAAGCAGAAGAAGGAGAAGGAGAAGGTGAAGACTGGAGGGTGAATCAGAAGAAGTAGAAGAAGGAGAAGGAGAAGGTGAAGCCTGGAGGGTGAATCAGAAGAAGCAGAAGAAGGAGAAGGAGAAGGTGAAGTCTGAAGGCTGAATCAGAAGAAGCAGAAGAAGGAGAAGGAGAAGGTGAAGTCTGGAGGGTGAATCAGAAGAAGCAGAAGAAGGAGAAGGAGAAGGTGAAGTCTGGAGGGTGAATCAGAAGAAGCAGAAGAAAGAGAAGGAGAAGGTGAAGTCTGGAGGGTGAAGCAGAAGAAGCAGAAGAAGGAGAAGGAGAAGGTGAAGACTGGAGGGTGAATCAGAAGAAGTAGAAGAAGGAGAAGGAGAAGGTGAAGTCTGCAGGGTGAATCAGAAGAAGTAGAAGAAGGAGAAGGAGAAGGTGAAGTCTGGAGGGTGAATCAGAAGAAGCAGAAGAAGGAGAAGGAGAAGGTGAAGTCTGGAGGGTGAATCAGAAGAAGCAGAAGAAGGAGAAGGAGAAGATGAAGTCTGGAGGGTGAATCAGAAGAAGTAGAAGAAGGAGAAGGAGAAGGTGAGGTCTGGAGGGTGAATCAGAAGAAGCAGAAGAAGGAGAAGGAGAAGGTGAAGTCTGGAAGGTGAATCGGAAGAAGCAGAAGAAGGAGAAGGAGAAGGTGAAGTCTGGAGGGTGAAGCAGTAGAAGGAGAAGAAGGAGAAGGAGAAGGTGAGGTCTGGAGGGTGAAGCAGAAGAAGCAGAAGAAGGAGAAGGAGAAGGTGAAGTCTGGAGGGCGAAGCAGAAGAAGGAGAAGGAGAAGGTGAAGTCTGGAGGGAGAATCAGAAGAAGTAGAAGAAGGAGAAGGAGGAGGTGAAGTCTGGAGGGTGAATCAGAAGAAGTAGAAGAAGGAGAAGGAGAAGGTGAAGTCTGAAGGCTGAATCAGAAGAAGCAGAAGAAGGAGAAGGAGAAGGTGAAGTCTGGAGGGTGAATCAGAAGAAGCAGAAGAAGGAGAAGGAGAAGGTGAAGTCTGGAGGGTGAATCAGAAGAAGCAGAAGAAAGAGAAGGAGAAGGTGAAGTCTGGAGGGTGAAGCAGAAGAAGCAGAAGAAGGAGAAGGAGAAGGTGAAGACTGGAGGGTGAATCAGAAGAAGTAGAAGAAGGAGAAGGAGAAGGTGAAGTCTGCAGGGTGAATCAGAAGAAGTAGAAGAAGGAGAAGGAGAAGGTGAAGTCTGGAGGGTGAATCAGAAGAAGCAGAAGAAGGAGAAGGAGAAGGTGAAGTCTGGAGGGTGAATCAGAAGAAGCAGAAGAAGGAGAAGGAGAAGATGAAGGTGAAGTCTGGATGGTGAATCGGAAGAAGCAGAAGAAGGAGAAGGAGAAGGTGAAGTCTGGAGAGTGAAGCAGTAGAAGGAGAAGAAGGAGAAGGAGAAGGTGAGGTCTGGAGGGTGAAGCAGAAGAAGCAGAAGAAGGAGAAGGAGAAGGTGAAGTCTGGAGGGCGAAGCAGAAGAAGGAGAAGGAGAAGGTGAAGTCTGGAGGGAGAATCAGAAGAAGTAGAAGAAGGAGAAGGAGAAGGTGAAGTCTGGAGGGTGAATCAGAAGAAGTAGAAGAAGGAGAAGGAGAAGGTGAGGTCTGGAGGGTGAATCAGAAGAAGCAGAAGAAGGAGAAGGAGAAGGTGAAGTCTGAAGGCTGAATCAGAAGAAGCAGAAGAAGGAGAAGGAGAAGGTGAAGTCTGGAGGGTGAATCAGAAGAAGCAGAAGAAGGAGAAGGAGAAGGTGAAGTCAGGAGGGTGAATCAGAAGAAGCAGAAGAAGGAGAAGGAGAAGGTGAAGTCTGGAGGGTGAATCAGAAGAAGCAGAAGAAGGAGAAGGAGAAGGTGAAGACTGGAGGGTGAATCAGAAGAAGTAGAAGAAGGAGAAGGAGAAGGTGAAGTCTGGAGGGTGAATCAGAAGAAGTAGAAGAAGGAGAAGGAGACGGCGAAGTCTGGAGGGTGAATCAGAAGAAGCAGAAGAAGGAGGAGGAGAAGGTGAGGTCTGGAGGGTGAATCAGAAGAAGCAGAAGAAGGAGAAGGAGAAGATGAAGTCTGGAGGGTGAATCAGAAGAAGTATAAGAAGGAGAAGGAGAAGGTGAGGTCTGGAGGGTGAATCAGAAGAAGCAGAATAAGGAGAAGGAGAAGGTGAAGTCTGAAGTCTGAATCAGAAGAAGCAGAAGAAGGAGAAGGAGAAGGTGAAGTCTGGAGGGTGAATCAGAAGAAGCAGAAGAAGGAGAAGGAGAAGGTGAAGTCTGGAGGGTGAATCAGAAGAAGCAGAAGAAAGAGAAGGAGAAGGTGAAGTGTGGAGGGTGAAGCAGAAGAAGCAGAAGAAGGAGAAGGAGAAGGTGAAGACTGGAGGGTGAATCAGAAGAAGCAGAAGAAAGAGAAGGACAAGGTGAAGTCTGGAGGGTGAAGCAGAAGAAGCAGAAGAAGGAGAAGGAGAAGGTGAAGGCTGGAGGGAGAAGCAGAAGAAGTAGAAGAAGGAGAAGGAGAAGGTGAAGTCTGGAGGGTGAATCAGAAGAAGTAGAAGAAGGAGATGGAGAAGGTGAAGTCTGGAGGCTGAATCAGAAGAAGCAGAAGAAGGAGAAGGAGAAGGTGAAGTCTGGAGGGTGAATCATAAGAAGCAGAAGAAGGAGAAGGAGAAGATGAAGTCTGGAGGGTGAATCAGAGGAAGTAGAAGAAGGAGAAGGAGAAGGTGAAGTCTGGAGGGTGAATCAGAAGAAGCAGAAGAAGGAGAAGGAGAAGGTGAAGTCTGGAGGGTGAATCAGAAGAAGCAGAAGAAGGAGAAGGTGAAGTCTGGAGGGTTAATCAGAAGAAGCAGAATAAGGAGAAGGAGAAGGTGAAGTCTGGAGGGTGAATCAGAAGAAGCAGAAGAAGGAGAAGGAGAAGGTGAAGTCTGGAGGGTGAAGCAGAAGAAGTAGAAGAAGGAGAAGGAGAAGGTGAAGTCAGGAGGGTGAATCAGAAGAAGTAGAAGAAGGAGAAGGAGAAGGTGAAGTCAGGAGGGTGAATCAGAAGAATCAGAAGAAGGAGAAGGAGAAGGTGAAGTCTGGAGGGTGAATCAGAAGAATCAGAAGAAGGAGAAGGAGAAGTTGAAGTCTGGAGGGAGAATCAGAAGAAGCAGAAGAAAGAGAAGGAGAAGGTGAAGTCTGGAGGATGAAGCAGAAGAAGCAGAAGAAGGAGAAGGAGAAGGTGAAGACTGGAGGGTGAATCAGAAGAAGTAGAAGAAGGAGAAGGAGAAGGTGAAGCCTGGAGGGTGAATCAGAAGAAGCAGAAGAAGGAGAAGGAGAAGGTGAAGTCTGAAGGCTGAATCAGAAGAAGCAGAAGAAGGAGAAGGAGAAGGTGAAGTCTGGAGGGTGAATCAGAAGAAGCAGAAGAAGGAGAAGGAGAAGGTGAAGTCTGGAGGGTGAATCAGAAGAAGCAGAAGAAAGAGAAGGAGAAGGTGAAGTCTGGAGGGTGAAGCAGAAGAAGCAGAAGAAGGAGAAGGAGAAGGTGAAGACTGGAGGGTGAATCAGAAGAAGTAGAAGAAGGAGAAGGAGAAGGTGAAGTCTGCAGGGTGAATCAGAAGAAGTAGAAGAAGGAGAAGGAGAAGGTGAAGTCTGGAGGGTGAATCAGAAGAAGCAGAAGAAGGAGAAGGAGAAGGTGAAGTCTGGAGGGTGAATCAGAAGAAGCAGAAGAAGGAGAAGGAGAAGATGAAGTCTGGAGGGTGAATCAGAAGAAGTAGAAGAAGGAGAAGGAGAAGGTGAGGTCTGGAGGGTGAATCAGAAGAAGCAGAAGAAGGAGAAGGAGAAGGTGAAGTCTGGAAGGTGAATCGGAAGAAGCAGAAGAAGGAGAAGGAGAAGGTGAAGTCTGGAGGGTGAAGCAGTAGAAGGAGAAGAAGGAGAAGGAGAAGGTGAGGTCTGGAGGGTGAAGCAGAAGAAGCAGAAGAAGGAGAAGGAGAAGGTGAAGTCTGGAGGGCGAAGCAGAAGAAGGAGAAGGAGAAGGTGAAGTCTGGAGGGAGAATCAGAAGAAGTAGAAGAAGGAGAAGGAGGAGGTGAAGTCTGGAGGGTGAATCAGAAGAAGTAGAAGAAGGAGAAGGAGAAGGTGAAGTCTGAAGGCTGAATCAGAAGAAGCAGAAGAAGGAGAAGGAGAAGGTGAAGTCTGGAGGGTGAATCAGAAGAAGCAGAAGAAGGAGAAGGAGAAGGTGAAGTCTGGAGGGTGAATCAGAAGAAGCAGAAGAAAGAGAAGGAGAAGGTGAAGTCTGGAGGGTGAAGCAGAAGAAGCAGAAGAAGGAGAAGGAGAAGGTGAAGACTGGAGGGTGAATCAGAAGAAGTAGAAGAAGGAGAAGGAGAAGGTGAAGTCTGCAGGGTGAATCAGAAGAAGTAGAAGAAGGAGAAGGAGAAGGTGAAGTCTGGAGGGTGAATCAGAAGAAGCAGAAGAAGGAGAAGGAGAAGGTGAAGTCTGGAGGGTGAATCAGAAGAAGCAGAAGAAGGAGAAGGAGAAGATGAAGGTGAAGTCTGGATGGTGAATCGGAAGAAGCAGAAGAAGGAGAAGGAGAAGGTGAAGTCTGGAGAGTGAAGCAGTAGAAGGAGAAGAAGGAGAAGGAGAAGGTGAGGTCTGGAGGGTGAAGCAGAAGAAGCAGAAGAAGGAGAAGGAGAAGGTGAAGTCTGGAGGGCGAAGCAGAAGAAGGAGAAGGAGAAGGTGAAGTCTGGAGGGAGAATCAGAAGAAGTAGAAGAAGGAGAAGGAGAAGGTGAAGTCTGGAGGGTGAATCAGAAGAAGTAGAAGAAGGAGAAGGAGAAGGTGAGGTCTGGAGGGTGAATCAGAAGAAGCAGAAGAAGGAGAAGGAGAAGGTGAAGTCTGAAGGCTGAATCAGAAGAAGCAGAAGAAGGAGAAGGAGAAGGTGAAGTCTGGAGGGTGAATCAGAAGAAGCAGAAGAAGGAGAAGGAGAAGGTGAAGTCAGGAGGGTGAATCAGAAGAAGCAGAAGAAGGAGAAGGAGAAGGTGAAGTCTGGAGGGTGAATCAGAAGAAGCAGAAGAAGGAGAAGGAGAAGGTGAAGACTGGAGGGTGAATCAGAAGAAGTAGAAGAAGGAGAAGGAGAAGGTGAAGTCTGGAGGGTGAATCAGAAGAAGTAGAAGAAGGAGAAGGAGACGGCGAAGTCTGGAGGGTGAATCAGAAGAAGCAGAAGAAGGAGGAGGAGAAGGTGAGGTCTGGAGGGTGAATCAGAAGAAGCAGAAGAAGGAGAAGGAGAAGATGAAGTCTGGAGGGTGAATCAGAAGAAGTATAAGAAGGAGAAGGAGAAGGTGAGGTCTGGAGGGTGAATCAGAAGAAGCAGAATAAGGAGAAGGAGAAGGTGAAGTCTGAAGTCTGAATCAGAAGAAGCAGAAGAAGGAGAAGGAGAAGGTGAAGTCTGGAGGGTGAATCAGAAGAAGCAGAAGAAGGAGAAGGAGAAGGTGAAGTCTGGAGGGTGAATCAGAAGAAGCAGAAGAAAGAGAAGGAGAAGGTGAAGTGTGGAGGGTGAAGCAGAAGAAGCAGAAGAAGGAGAAGGAGAAGGTGAAGACTGGAGGGTGAATCAGAAGAAGCAGAAGAAAGAGAAGGACAAGGTGAAGTCTGGAGGGTGAAGCAGAAGAAGCAGAAGAAGGAGAAGGAGAAGGTGAAGGCTGGAGGGTGAATCAGAAGAAGTAGAAGAAGAAGAAGGAGAAGGTGAAGTCTGGAGGGTGAATCAGAAGAAGTAGAAGAAGGAGAAGGAGAAGTTGAAGTCTGGAGGGTGAATCAGAAGAAGCAGAAGAAGGAGAAGGAGAAGGTGAAGTCTGGAGGGTGAATCAGAAGAAGTAGAAGAAGGAGAAGGAGACGGCGAAGTCTGGAGGGTGAATCAGAAGAAGCAGAAGAAGGAGGAGGAGAAGGTGAAGTCTGGAGGTTGAATCAGAAGAAGCAGAAGAAGGAGAAGGAGAAGATGAAGTCTGGAGGGTGAATCAGAAGAAGTATAAGAAGGAGAAGGAGAAGGTGAGGTCTGGAGGGTGAATCAGAAGAAGCAGAAGAAGGAGAAGGAGAAGGTGAAGTCTGAAGGCTGAATCAGAAGAAGCAGAAGAAGGAGAAGGAGAAGGTGAAGTCTGGAGGGTGAATCAGAAGAAGCAGAAGAAGGAGAAGGAGAAGGTGAAGTCAGGAGGGTGAATCAGAAGAAGCAGAAGAAGGAGAAGGAGAAGGTGAAGTCTGGAGGGTGAATCAGAAGAAGCAGAAGAAGGAGAAGGAGAAGGTGAAGACTGGAGGGTGAATCAGAAGAAGTAGAAGAAGGAGAAGGAGAAGGTGAAGTCTGGAGGGTGAATCAGAAGAAGTAGAAGAAGGAGAAGGAGACGGCGAAGTCTGGAGGGTGAATCAGAAGAAGCAGAAGAAGGAGGAGGAGAAGGTGAGGTCTGGAGGGTGAATCAGAAGAAGCAGAAGAAGGAGAAGGAGAAGATGAAGTCTGGAGGGTGAATCAGAAGAAGTATAAGAAGGAGAAGGAGAAGGTGAGGTCTGGAGGGTGAATCAGAAGAAGCAGAATAAGGAGAAGGAGAAGGTGAAGTCTGAAGTCTGAATCAGAAGAAGCAGAAGAAGGAGAAGGAGAAGGTGAAGTCTGGAGGGTGAATCAGAAGAAGCAGAAGAAGGAGAAGGAGAAGGTGAAGTCTGGAGGGTGAATCAGAAGAAGCAGAAGAAAGAGAAGGAGAAGGTGAAGTGTGGAGGGTGAAGCAGAAGAAGCAGAAGAAGGAGAAGGAGAAGGTGAAGACTGGAGGGTGAATCAGAAGAAGTAGAAGAAGGAGAAGGAGAAGGTGAAGTCTGCAGGGTGAATCAGAAGAAGTAGAAGAAGGAGAAGGAGAAGCTGAAGTCTGGAGGGTGAATCAGAAGAAGCAGAAGAAGGAGAAGGAGAAGGTGAAGTCTGGAGGGTGAATCAGAAGAAGCAGAAGAAGGAGAAGGAGAAGATGAAGTCTGGAGGGTGAATCAGAAGAAGCAGAAGAAGGAGAAGGAGAAGGTGAAGTCTGGAGGGTGAATCAGAAGAAGCAGAAGAAGGAGAAGGAGAAGATGAAGTCTGGAGGGTGAATCAGAAGAAGTAGAAGAAGGAGAAGGAGAAGGTGAGGTCTGGAGGGTGAATCAGTAGAAGCAGAAGAAGGAGAAGGAGAAGGTGAGGTCTGGAGGGTGAAGCAGAAGAAGCAGAAGAAGGAGAAGGAGAAGGTGAAGTCTGGAGGGCGAAGCAGAAGAAGGGGAAGGAGAAGGTGAGGTCTGGAGGGTGAATCAGTAGAAGCAGAAGAAGGAGAAGGAGAAGGTGAGGTCTGGAGGGTGAAGCAGAAGAAGCAGAAGAAGGAGAAGGAGAAGGTGAAGTCTGGAGGGCGAAGCAGAAGAAGGAGAAGGAGAAGGTGAAGTCTGGAGGGAGAATCAGAAGAAGTAGAAGAAGGAGAAGGAGGAGGTGAAGTCTGGAGGGTGAATCAGAAGAAGTAGAAGAAGGAGAAGGAGAAGGTGAAGTCTGAAGGCTGAATCAGAAGAAGCAGAAGAAGGAGAAGGAGAAGGTGAAGTCTGGAGGGTGAATCAGAAGAAGCAGAAGAAGGAGAAGGAGAAGGTGAAGTCTGGAGGGTGAATCAGAAGAAGCAGAAGAAAGAGAAGGAGAAGGTGAAGTCTGGAGGGTGAAGCAGAAGAAGCAGAAGAAGGAGAAGGAGAAGGTGAAGACTGGAGGGTGAATCAGAAGAAGTAGAAGAAGGAGAAGGAGAAGGTGAAGTCTGCAGGGTGAATCAGAAGAAGTAGAAGAAGGAGAAGGAGAAGGTGAAGTCTGGAGGGTGAATCAGAAGAAGCAGAAGAAGGAGAAGGAGAAGGTGAAGTCTGGAGGGTGAATCAGAAGAAGCAGAAGAAGGAGAAGGAGAAGATGAAGGTGAAGTCTGGATGGTGAATCGGAAGAAGCAGAAGAAGGAGAAGGAGAAGGTGAAGTCTGGAGAGTGAAGCAGTAGAAGGAGAAGAAGGAGAAGGAGAAGGTGAGGTCTGGAGGGTGAAGCAGAAGAAGCAGAAGAAGGAGAAGGAGAAGGTGAAGTCTGGAGGGCGAAGCAGAAGAAGGAGAAGGAGAAGGTGAAGTCTGGAGGGAGAATCAGAAGAAGTAGAAGAAGGAGAAGGAGAAGGTGAAGTCTGGAGGGTGAATCAGAAGAAGTAGAAGAAGGAGAAGGAGAAGGTGAGGTCTGGAGGGTGAATCAGAAGAAGCAGAAGAAGGAGAAGGAGAAGGTGAAGTCTGAAGGCTGAATCAGAAGAAGCAGAAGAAGGAGAAGGAGAAGGTGAAGTCTGGAGGGTGAATCAGAAGAAGCAGAAGAAGGAGAAGGAGAAGGTGAAGTCAGGAGGGTGAATCAGAAGAAGCAGAAGAAGGAGAAGGAGAAGGTGAAGTCTGGAGGGTGAATCAGAAGAAGCAGAAGAAGGAGAAGGAGAAGGTGAAGACTGGAGGGTGAATCAGAAGAAGTAGAAGAAGGAGAAGGAGAAGGTGAAGTCTGGAGGGTGAATCAGAAGAAGTAGAAGAAGGAGAAGGAGACGGCGAAGTCTGGAGGGTGAATCAGAAGAAGCAGAAGAAGGAGGAGGAGAAGGTGAGGTCTGGAGGGTGAATCAGAAGAAGCAGAAGAAGGAGAAGGAGAAGATGAAGTCTGGAGGGTGAATCAGAAGAAGTATAAGAAGGAGAAGGAGAAGGTGAGGTCTGGAGGGTGAATCAGAAGAAGCAGAATAAGGAGAAGGAGAAGGTGAAGTCTGAAGTCTGAATCAGAAGAAGCAGAAGAAGGAGAAGGAGAAGGTGAAGTCTGGAGGGTGAATCAGAAGAAGCAGAAGAAGGAGAAGGAGAAGGTGAAGTCTGGAGGGTGAATCAGAAGAAGCAGAAGAAAGAGAAGGAGAAGGTGAAGTGTGGAGGGTGAAGCAGAAGAAGCAGAAGAAGGAGAAGGAGAAGGTGAAGACTGGAGGGTGAATCAGAAGAAGCAGAAGAAAGAGAAGGACAAGGTGAAGTCTGGAGGGTGAAGCAGAAGAAGCAGAAGAAGGAGAAGGAGAAGGTGAAGGCTGGAGGGTGAATCAGAAGAAGTAGAAGAAGAAGAAGGAGAAGGTGAAGTCTGGAGGGTGAATCAGAAGAAGTAGAAGAAGGAGAAGGAGAAGTTGAAGTCTGGAGGGTGAATCAGAAGAAGCAGAAGAAGGAGAAGGAGAAGGTGAAGTCTGGAGGGTGAATCAGAAGAAGTAGAAGAAGGAGAAGGAGACGGCGAAGTCTGGAGGGTGAATCAGAAGAAGCAGAAGAAGGAGGAGGAGAAGGTGAAGTCTGGAGGTTGAATCAGAAGAAGCAGAAGAAGGAGAAGGAGAAGATGAAGTCTGGAGGGTGAATCAGAAGAAGTATAAGAAGGAGAAGGAGAAGGTGAGGTCTGGAGGGTGAATCAGAAGAAGCAGAAGAAGGAGAAGGAGAAGGTGAAGTCTGAAGGCTGAATCAGAAGAAGCAGAAGAAGGAGAAGGAGAAGGTGAAGTCTGGAGGGTGAATCAGAAGAAGCAGAAGAAGGAGAAGGAGAAGGTGAAGTCAGGAGGGTGAATCAGAAGAAGCAGAAGAAGGAGAAGGAGAAGGTGAAGTCTGGAGGGTGAATCAGAAGAAGCAGAAGAAGGAGAAGGAGAAGGTGAAGACTGGAGGGTGAATCAGAAGAAGTAGAAGAAGGAGAAGGAGAAGGTGAAGTCTGGAGGGTGAATCAGAAGAAGTAGAAGAAGGAGAAGGAGACGGCGAAGTCTGGAGGGTGAATCAGAAGAAGCAGAAGAAGGAGGAGGAGAAGGTGAGGTCTGGAGGGTGAATCAGAAGAAGCAGAAGAAGGAGAAGGAGAAGATGAAGTCTGGAGGGTGAATCAGAAGAAGTATAAGAAGGAGAAGGAGAAGGTGAGGTCTGGAGGGTGAATCAGAAGAAGCAGAATAAGGAGAAGGAGAAGGTGAAGTCTGAAGTCTGAATCAGAAGAAGCAGAAGAAGGAGAAGGAGAAGGTGAAGTCTGGAGGGTGAATCAGAAGAAGCAGAAGAAGGAGAAGGAGAAGGTGAAGTCTGGAGGGTGAATCAGAAGAAGCAGAAGAAAGAGAAGGAGAAGGTGAAGTGTGGAGGGTGAAGCAGAAGAAGCAGAAGAAGGAGAAGGAGAAGGTGAAGACTGGAGGGTGAATCAGAAGAAGTAGAAGAAGGAGAAGGAGAAGGTGAAGTCTGCAGGGTGAATCAGAAGAAGTAGAAGAAGGAGAAGGAGAAGCTGAAGTCTGGAGGGTGAATCAGAAGAAGCAGAAGAAGGAGAAGGAGAAGGTGAAGTCTGGAGGGTGAATCAGAAGAAGCAGAAGAAGGAGAAGGAGAAGATGAAGTCTGGAGGGTGAATCAGAAGAAGCAGAAGAAGGAGAAGGAGAAGGTGAAGTCTGGAGGGTGAATCAGAAGAAGCAGAAGAAGGAGAAGGAGAAGATGAAGTCTGGAGGGTGAATCAGAAGAAGTAGAAGAAGGAGAAGGAGAAGGTGAGGTCTGGAGGGTGAATCAGTAGAAGCAGAAGAAGGAGAAGGAGAAGGTGAGGTCTGGAGGGTGAAGCAGAAGAAGCAGAAGAAGGAGAAGGAGAAGGTGAAGTCTGGAGGGCGAAGCAGAAGAAGGCGAAGGAGAAGGTGAAGTCTGGAGGGTGAAGCAGAAGAAGCAGAAGAAGGAGAAGGAGAAGGTGAAGTCTGGAGGGTGAATCAGAAGAAGTAGAAGAAGGAGTAGGAGAAGGTGAAGTCAGGAGGGTGAAGCAGAAGAAGCAGAAGAAGGAGAAGGAGAAGGTGAAGTCTGGAGGGTGAATCAGAAGAAGTAGAAGAAGGAGAAGGAGAAGGTGAAGTCTGGAGGGTGAATCAGAAGAAGTAGAAGAAGGAGAAGGAGAAGGTGAAGTCTGGAGGGTGAATCAGAAGAAGCAGAAGAAGGAGAAGGAGAAGGTGAAGGCTGGAGGGAGAAGCAGAAGAAGTAGAAGAAGGAGAAGGAGAAGGTGAAGTCTGGAGGGTGAATCAGAAGAAGTAGAAGAAGGAGATGGAGAAGGTGAAGTCTGGAGGCTGAATCAGAAGAAGCAGAAGAAGGAGAAGGAGAAGGTGAAGTCTGGAGGGTGAATCATAAGAAGCAGAAGAAGGAGAAGGAGAAGATGAAGTCTGGAGGGTGAATCAGAGGAAGTAGAAGAAGGAGAAGGAGAAGGTGAAGTCTGGAGGGTGAATCAGAAGAAGCAGAAGAAGGAGAAGGAGAAGGTGAAGTCTGGAGGGTGAATCAGAAGAAGCAGAAGAAGGAGAAGGTGAAGTCTGGAGGGTTAATCAGAAGAAGCAGAATAAGGAGAAGGAGAAGGTGAAGTCTGGAGGGTGAATCAGAAGAAGCAGAAGAAGGAGAAGGAGAAGGTGAAGTCTGGAGGGTGAAGCAGAAGAAGTAGAAGAAGGAGAAGGAGAAGGTGAAGTCAGGAGGGTGAATCAGAAGAAGTAGAAGAAGGAGAAGGAGAAGGTGAAGTCAGGAGGGTGAATCAGAAGAATCAGAAGAAGGAGAAGGAGAAGGTGAAGTCTGGAGGGTGAATCAGAAGAATCAGAAGAAGGAGAAGGAGAAGTTGAAGTCTGGAGGGAGAATCAGAAGAAGCAGAAGAAAGAGAAGGAGAAGGTGAAGTCTGGAGGATGAAGCAGAAGAAGCAGAAGAAGGAGAAGGAGAAGGTGAAGACTGGAGGGTGAATCAGAAGAAGTAGAAGAAGGAGAAGGAGAAGGTGAAGCCTGGAGGGTGAATCAGAAGAAGCAGAAGAAGGAGAAGGAGAAGGTGAAGTCTGAAGGCTGAATCAGAAGAAGCAGAAGAAGGAGAAGGAGAAGGTGAAGTCTGGAGGGTGAATCAGAAGAAGCAGAAGAAGGAGAAGGAGAAGGTGAAGTCTGGAGGGTGAATCAGAAGAAGCAGAAGAAAGAGAAGGAGAAGGTGAAGTCTGGAGGGTGAAGCAGAAGAAGCAGAAGAAGGAGAAGGAGAAGGTGAAGACTGGAGGGTGAATCAGAAGAAGTAGAAGAAGGAGAAGGAGAAGGTGAAGTCTGCAGGGTGAATCAGAAGAAGTAGAAGAAGGAGAAGGAGAAGGTGAAGTCTGGAGGGTGAATCAGAAGAAGCAGAAGAAGGAGAAGGAGAAGGTGAAGTCTGGAGGGTGAATCAGAAGAAGCAGAAGAAGGAGAAGGAGAAGATGAAGTCTGGAGGGTGAATCAGAAGAAGTAGAAGAAGGAGAAGGAGAAGGTGAGGTCTGGAGGGTGAATCAGAAGAAGCAGAAGAAGGAGAAGGAGAAGGTGAAGTCTGGAAGGTGAATCGGAAGAAGCAGAAGAAGGAGAAGGAGAAGGTGAAGTCTGGAGGGTGAAGCAGTAGAAGGAGAAGAAGGAGAAGGAGAAGGTGAGGTCTGGAGGGTGAAGCAGAAGAAGCAGAAGAAGGAGAAGGAGAAGGTGAAGTCTGGAGGGCGAAGCAGAAGAAGGAGAAGGAGAAGGTGAAGTCTGGAGGGAGAATCAGAAGAAGTAGAAGAAGGAGAAGGAGGAGGTGAAGTCTGGAGGGTGAATCAGAAGAAGTAGAAGAAGGAGAAGGAGAAGGTGAAGTCTGAAGGCTGAATCAGAAGAAGCAGAAGAAGGAGAAGGAGAAGGTGAAGTCTGGAGGGTGAATCAGAAGAAGCAGAAGAAGGAGAAGGAGAAGGTGAAGTCTGGAGGGTGAATCAGAAGAAGCAGAAGAAAGAGAAGGAGAAGGTGAAGTCTGGAGGGTGAAGCAGAAGAAGCAGAAGAAGGAGAAGGAGAAGGTGAAGACTGGAGGGTGAATCAGAAGAAGTAGAAGAAGGAGAAGGAGAAGGTGAAGTCTGCAGGGTGAATCAGAAGAAGTAGAAGAAGGAGAAGGAGAAGGTGAAGTCTGGAGGGTGAATCAGAAGAAGCAGAAGAAGGAGAAGGAGAAGGTGAAGTCTGGAGGGTGAATCAGAAGAAGCAGAAGAAGGAGAAGGAGAAGATGAAGTCTGGAGGGTGAATCAGAAGAAGTAGAAGAAGGAGAAGGAGAAGGTGAGGTCTGGAGGGTGAATCAGAAGAAGCAGAAGAAGGAGAAGGAGAAGGTGAAGTCTGGATGGTGAATCGGAAGAAGCAGAAGAAGGAGAAGGAGAAGGTGAAGTCTGGAGAGTGAAGCAGTAGAAGGAGAAGAAGGAGAAGGAGAAGGTGAGGTCTGGAGGGTGAAGCAGAAGAAGCAGAAGAAGGAGAAGGAGAAGGTGAAGTCTGGAGGGCGAAGCAGAAGAAGGAGAAGGAGAAGGTGAAGTCTGGAGGGAGAATCAGAAGAAGTAGAAGAAGGAGAAGGAGAAGGTGAAGTCTGGAGGGTGAATCAGAAGAAGTAGAAGAAGGAGAAGGAGAAGGTGAAGTCTGGAGGGTGAATCAGAAGAAGCAGAAGAAGGAGAAGGAGAAGGTGAAGTCTGGAGGGAGAAGCAGAAGAAGTAGAAGAAGGAGAAGGAGAAGGTGAAGTCTGGAGGGTGAATCAGAAGAAGTAGAAGAAGGAGATGGAGAAGGTGAAGTCTGCAGGGTGAATCAGAAGAAGCAGAAGAAGGAGAAGGAGAAGGTGAAGTCTGGAGGGTGAATCAGAAGAAGCAGAAGAAGGAGAAGGAGAAGGTGAAGTCTGGAGGGTGAATCAGAAGAAGCAGAAGAAGGAGAAGGAGAAGATGAAGTCTGGAGGGTGAATCAGAAGAAGTAGAAGAAGGAGAAGGAGAAGGTGAGGTCTGGAGGGTGAATCAGAAGAAGCAGAAGAAGGAGAAGGAGAAGGTGAAGTCTGGAAGGTGAATCGGAAGAAGCAGAAGAAGGAGAAGGAGAAGGTGAAGTCTGGAGGGTGAAGCAGTAGAAGGAGAAGAAGGAGAAGGAGAAGGTGAGGTCTGGAGGGTGAAGCAGAAGAAGCAGAAGAAGGAGAAGGAGAAGGTGAAGTCTGGAGGGCGAAGCAGAAGAAGGAGAAGGAGAAGGTGAAGTCTGGAGGGAGAATCAGAAGAAGTAGAAGAAGGAGAAGGAGAAGGTGAAGTCTGGAGGGTGAATCAGAAGAAGTAGAAGAAGGAGAAGGAGAAGGTGAAGTCTGGAGGGTGAATCAGAAGAAGCAGAAGAAGGAGAAGGAGAAGGTGAAGTCTGGAGGGAGAAGCAGAAGAAGTAGAAGAAGGAGAAGGAGAAGGTGAAGTCTGGAGGGTGAATCAGAAGAAGTAGAAGAAGGAGAAGGAGAAGGTGAAGTCTGGAGGCTGAATCAGAAGAAGCAGAAGAAGGAGAAGGAGAAGGTGAAGTCTGGAGGGTGAATCATAAGAAGCAGAAGAAGGAGAAGGAGAAGATGAAGTCTGGAGGGTGAATCAGAGGAAGTAGAAGAAGGAGAAGGAGAAGGTGAAGTCTGGAGGGTGAATCAGAAGAATCAGAAGAAGGAGAAGGAGAAGGTGAAGTCTGGAGGGTGAATCAGAAGAAGTAGAAGAAGGAGTAGGAGAAGGTGAAGTCAGGAGGGTGAAGCAGAAGAAGCAGAAGAAGGAGAAGGAGAAGGTGAAGTCTGGAGGGTGAATCAGAAGAAGTAGAAGAAGGAGAAGGAGAAGGTGAAGTCTGGAGGGTGAATCAGAAGAAGTAGAAGAAGGAGTAGGAGAAGGTGAAGTCAGGAGGGTGAAGCAGAAGAAGCAGAAGAAGGAGAAGGAGAAGGTGAAGTCTGGAGGGTGAATCAGAAGAAGTAGAAGAAGGAGAAGGAGAAGGTGAAGTCTGGAGGGTGAATCAGAAGAAGTAGAAGAAGGAGAAGGAGAAGGTGAAGTCTGGAGGGTGAATCAGAAGAAGCAGAAGAAGGAGAAGGAGAAGGTGAAGGCTGGAGGGAGAAGCAGAAGAAGTAGAAGAAGGAGAAGGAGAAGGTGAAGTCTGGAGGGTGAATCAGAAGAAGTAGAAGAAGGAGATGGAGAAGGTGAAGTCTGGAGGCTGAATCAGAAGAAGCAGAAGAAGGAGAAGGAGAAGGTGAAGTCTGGAGGGTGAATCATAAGAAGCAGAAGAAGGAGAAGGAGAAGATGAAGTCTGGAGGGTGAATCAGAGGAAGTAGAAGAAGGAGAAGGAGAAGGTGAAGTCTGGAGGGTGAATCAGAAGAAGCAGAAGAAGGAGAAGGAGAAGGTGAAGTCTGGAGGGTGAATCAGAAGAAGCAGAAGAAGGAGAAGGTGAAGTCTGGAGGGTTAATCAGAAGAAGCAGAATAAGGAGAAGGAGAAGGTGAAGTCTGGAGGGTGAATCAGAAGAAGCAGAAGAAGGAGAAGGAGAAGGTGAAGTCTGGAGGGTGAAGCAGAAGAAGTAGAAGAAGGAGAAGGAGAAGGTGAAGTCAGGAGGGTGAATCAGAAGAAGTAGAAGAAGGAGAAGGAGAAGGTGAAGTCAGGAGGGTGAATCAGAAGAATCAGAAGAAGGAGAAGGAGAAGGTGAAGTCTGGAGGGTGAATCAGAAGAATCAGAAGAAGGAGAAGGAGAAGTTGAAGTCTGGAGGGAGAATCAGAAGAAGCAGAAGAAAGAGAAGGAGAAGGTGAAGTCTGGAGGATGAAGCAGAAGAAGCAGAAGAAGGAGAAGGAGAAGGTGAAGACTGGAGGGTGAATCAGAAGAAGTAGAAGAAGGAGAAGGAGAAGGTGAAGCCTGGAGGGTGAATCAGAAGAAGCAGAAGAAGGAGAAGGAGAAGGTGAAGTCTGAAGGCTGAATCAGAAGAAGCAGAAGAAGGAGAAGGAGAAGGTGAAGTCTGGAGGGTGAATCAGAAGAAGCAGAAGAAGGAGAAGGAGAAGGTGAAGTCTGGAGGGTGAATCAGAAGAAGCAGAAGAAAGAGAAGGAGAAGGTGAAGTCTGGAGGGTGAAGCAGAAGAAGCAGAAGAAGGAGAAGGAGAAGGTGAAGACTGGAGGGTGAATCAGAAGAAGTAGAAGAAGGAGAAGGAGAAGGTGAAGTCTGCAGGGTGAATCAGAAGAAGTAGAAGAAGGAGAAGGAGAAGGTGAAGTCTGGAGGGTGAATCAGAAGAAGCAGAAGAAGGAGAAGGAGAAGGTGAAGTCTGGAGGGTGAATCAGAAGAAGCAGAAGAAGGAGAAGGAGAAGATGAAGTCTGGAGGGTGAATCAGAAGAAGTAGAAGAAGGAGAAGGAGAAGGTGAGGTCTGGAGGGTGAATCAGAAGAAGCAGAAGAAGGAGAAGGAGAAGGTGAAGTCTGGAAGGTGAATCGGAAGAAGCAGAAGAAGGAGAAGGAGAAGGTGAAGTCTGGAGGGTGAAGCAGTAGAAGGAGAAGAAGGAGAAGGAGAAGGTGAGGTCTGGAGGGTGAAGCAGAAGAAGCAGAAGAAGGAGAAGGAGAAGGTGAAGTCTGGAGGGCGAAGCAGAAGAAGGAGAAGGAGAAGGTGAAGTCTGGAGGGAGAATCAGAAGAAGTAGAAGAAGGAGAAGGAGGAGGTGAAGTCTGGAGGGTGAATCAGAAGAAGTAGAAGAAGGAGAAGGAGAAGGTGAAGTCTGAAGGCTGAATCAGAAGAAGCAGAAGAAGGAGAAGGAGAAGGTGAAGTCTGGAGGGTGAATCAGAAGAAGCAGAAGAAGGAGAAGGAGAAGGTGAAGTCTGGAGGGTGAATCAGAAGAAGCAGAAGAAAGAGAAGGAGAAGGTGAAGTCTGGAGGGTGAAGCAGAAGAAGCAGAAGAAGGAGAAGGAGAAGGTGAAGACTGGAGGGTGAATCAGAAGAAGTAGAAGAAGGAGAAGGAGAAGGTGAAGTCTGCAGGGTGAATCAGAAGAAGTAGAAGAAGGAGAAGGAGAAGGTGAAGTCTGGAGGGTGAATCAGAAGAAGCAGAAGAAGGAGAAGGAGAAGGTGAAGTCTGGAGGGTGAATCAGAAGAAGCAGAAGAAGGAGAAGGAGAAGATGAAGGTGAAGTCTGGATGGTGAATCGGAAGAAGCAGAAGAAGGAGAAGGAGAAGGTGAAGTCTGGAGAGTGAAGCAGTAGAAGGAGAAGAAGGAGAAGGAGAAGGTGAGGTCTGGAGGGTGAAGCAGAAGAAGCAGAAGAAGGAGAAGGAGAAGGTGAAGTCTGGAGGGCGAAGCAGAAGAAGGAGAAGGAGAAGGTGAAGTCTGGAGGGAGAATCAGAAGAAGTAGAAGAAGGAGAAGGAGAAGGTGAAGTCTGGAGGGTGAATCAGAAGAAGTAGAAGAAGGAGAAGGAGAAGGTGAGGTCTGGAGGGTGAATCAGAAGAAGCAGAAGAAGGAGAAGGAGAAGGTGAAGTCTGAAGGCTGAATCAGAAGAAGCAGAAGAAGGAGAAGGAGAAGGTGAAGTCTGGAGGGTGAATCAGAAGAAGCAGAAGAAGGAGAAGGAGAAGGTGAAGTCAGGAGGGTGAATCAGAAGAAGCAGAAGAAGGAGAAGGAGAAGGTGAAGTCTGGAGGGTGAATCAGAAGAAGCAGAAGAAGGAGAAGGAGAAGGTGAAGACTGGAGGGTGAATCAGAAGAAGTAGAAGAAGGAGAAGGAGAAGGTGAAGTCTGGAGGGTGAATCAGAAGAAGTAGAAGAAGGAGAAGGAGACGGCGAAGTCTGGAGGGTGAATCAGAAGAAGCAGAAGAAGGAGGAGGAGAAGGTGAGGTCTGGAGGGTGAATCAGAAGAAGCAGAAGAAGGAGAAGGAGAAGATGAAGTCTGGAGGGTGAATCAGAAGAAGTATAAGAAGGAGAAGGAGAAGGTGAGGTCTGGAGGGTGAATCAGAAGAAGCAGAATAAGGAGAAGGAGAAGGTGAAGTCTGAAGTCTGAATCAGAAGAAGCAGAAGAAGGAGAAGGAGAAGGTGAAGTCTGGAGGGTGAATCAGAAGAAGCAGAAGAAGGAGAAGGAGAAGGTGAAGTCTGGAGGGTGAATCAGAAGAAGCAGAAGAAAGAGAAGGAGAAGGTGAAGTGTGGAGGGTGAAGCAGAAGAAGCAGAAGAAGGAGAAGGAGAAGGTGAAGACTGGAGGGTGAATCAGAAGAAGCAGAAGAAAGAGAAGGACAAGGTGAAGTCTGGAGGGTGAAGCAGAAGAAGCAGAAGAAGGAGAAGGAGAAGGTGAAGGCTGGAGGGTGAATCAGAAGAAGTAGAAGAAGAAGAAGGAGAAGGTGAAGTCTGGAGGGTGAATCAGAAGAAGTAGAAGAAGGAGAAGGAGAAGTTGAAGTCTGGAGGGTGAATCAGAAGAAGCAGAAGAAGGAGAAGGAGAAGGTGAAGTCTGGAGGGTGAATCAGAAGAAGTAGAAGAAGGAGAAGGAGACGGCGAAGTCTGGAGGGTGAATCAGAAGAAGCAGAAGAAGGAGGAGGAGAAGGTGAAGTCTGGAGGTTGAATCAGAAGAAGCAGAAGAAGGAGAAGGAGAAGATGAAGTCTGGAGGGTGAATCAGAAGAAGTATAAGAAGGAGAAGGAGAAGGTGAGGTCTGGAGGGTGAATCAGAAGAAGCAGAAGAAGGAGAAGGAGAAGGTGAAGTCTGAAGGCTGAATCAGAAGAAGCAGAAGAAGGAGAAGGAGAAGGTGAAGTCTGGAGGGTGAATCAGAAGAAGCAGAAGAAGGAGAAGGAGAAGGTGAAGTCAGGAGGGTGAATCAGAAGAAGCAGAAGAAGGAGAAGGAGAAGGTGAAGTCTGGAGGGTGAATCAGAAGAAGCAGAAGAAGGAGAAGGAGAAGGTGAAGACTGGAGGGTGAATCAGAAGAAGTAGAAGAAGGAGAAGGAGAAGGTGAAGTCTGGAGGGTGAATCAGAAGAAGTAGAAGAAGGAGAAGGAGACGGCGAAGTCTGGAGGGTGAATCAGAAGAAGCAGAAGAAGGAGGAGGAGAAGGTGAGGTCTGGAGGGTGAATCAGAAGAAGCAGAAGAAGGAGAAGGAGAAGATGAAGTCTGGAGGGTGAATCAGAAGAAGTATAAGAAGGAGAAGGAGAAGGTGAGGTCTGGAGGGTGAATCAGAAGAAGCAGAATAAGGAGAAGGAGAAGGTGAAGTCTGAAGTCTGAATCAGAAGAAGCAGAAGAAGGAGAAGGAGAAGGTGAAGTCTGGAGGGTGAATCAGAAGAAGCAGAAGAAGGAGAAGGAGAAGGTGAAGTCTGGAGGGTGAATCAGAAGAAGCAGAAGAAAGAGAAGGAGAAGGTGAAGTGTGGAGGGTGAAGCAGAAGAAGCAGAAGAAGGAGAAGGAGAAGGTGAAGACTGGAGGGTGAATCAGAAGAAGTAGAAGAAGGAGAAGGAGAAGGTGAAGTCTGCAGGGTGAATCAGAAGAAGTAGAAGAAGGAGAAGGAGAAGCTGAAGTCTGGAGGGTGAATCAGAAGAAGCAGAAGAAGGAGAAGGAGAAGGTGAAGTCTGGAGGGTGAATCAGAAGAAGCAGAAGAAGGAGAAGGAGAAGATGAAGTCTGGAGGGTGAATCAGAAGAAGCAGAAGAAGGAGAAGGAGAAGGTGAAGTCTGGAGGGTGAATCAGAAGAAGCAGAAGAAGGAGAAGGAGAAGATGAAGTCTGGAGGGTGAATCAGAAGAAGTAGAAGAAGGAGAAGGAGAAGGTGAGGTCTGGAGGGTGAATCAGTAGAAGCAGAAGAAGGAGAAGGAGAAGGTGAGGTCTGGAGGGTGAAGCAGAAGAAGCAGAAGAAGGAGAAGGAGAAGGTGAAGTCTGGAGGGCGAAGCAGAAGAAGGGGAAGGAGAAGGTGAAGTCTGGAGGGTGAAGCAGAAGAAGCAGAAGAAGGAGAAGGAGAAGGTGAAGTCTGGAGGGTGAATCAGAAGAAGTAGAAGAAGGAGTAGGAGAAGGTGAAGTCAGGAGGGTGAAGCAGAAGAAGCAGAAGAAGGAGAAGGAGAAGGTGAAGTCTGGAGGGTGAATCAGAAGAAGTAGAAGAAGGAGAAGGAGAAGGTGAAGTCTGGAGGGTGAATCAGAAGAAGTAGAAGAAGGAGAAGGAGAAGGTGAAGTCTGGAGGGTGAATCAGAAGAAGCAGAAGAAGGAGAAGGAGAAGGTGAAGGCTGGAGGGAGAAGCAGAAGAAGTAGAAGAAGGAGAAGGAGAAGGTGAAGTCTGGAGGGTGAATCAGAAGAAGTAGAAGAAGGAGATGGAGAAGGTGAAGTCTGGAGGCTGAATCAGAAGAAGCAGAAGAAGGAGAAGGAGAAGGTGAAGTCTGGAGGGTGAATCATAAGAAGCAGAAGAAGGAGAAGGAGAAGATGAAGTCTGGAGGGTGAATCAGAGGAAGTAGAAGAAGGAGAAGGAGAAGGTGAAGTCTGGAGGGTGAATCAGAAGAAGCAGAAGAAGGAGAAGGAGAAGGTGAAGTCTGGAGGGTGAATCAGAAGAAGCAGAAGAAGGAGAAGGTGAAGTCTGGAGGGTTAATCAGAAGAAGCAGAATAAGGAGAAGGAGAAGGTGAAGTCTGGAGGGTGAATCAGAAGAAGCAGAAGAAGGAGAAGGAGAAGGTGAAGTCTGGAGGGTGAAGCAGAAGAAGTAGAAGAAGGAGAAGGAGAAGGTGAAGTCAGGAGGGTGAATCAGAAGAAGTAGAAGAAGGAGAAGGAGAAGGTGAAGTCAGGAGGGTGAATCAGAAGAATCAGAAGAAGGAGAAGGAGAAGGTGAAGTCTGGAGGGTGAATCAGAAGAATCAGAAGAAGGAGAAGGAGAAGTTGAAGTCTGGAGGGAGAATCAGAAGAAGCAGAAGAAAGAGAAGGAGAAGGTGAAGTCTGGAGGATGAAGCAGAAGAAGCAGAAGAAGGAGAAGGAGAAGGTGAAGACTGGAGGGTGAATCAGAAGAAGTAGAAGAAGGAGAAGGAGAAGGTGAAGCCTGGAGGGTGAATCAGAAGAAGCAGAAGAAGGAGAAGGAGAAGGTGAAGTCTGAAGGCTGAATCAGAAGAAGCAGAAGAAGGAGAAGGAGAAGGTGAAGTCTGGAGGGTGAATCAGAAGAAGCAGAAGAAGGAGAAGGAGAAGGTGAAGTCTGGAGGGTGAATCAGAAGAAGCAGAAGAAAGAGAAGGAGAAGGTGAAGTCTGGAGGGTGAAGCAGAAGAAGCAGAAGAAGGAGAAGGAGAAGGTGAAGACTGGAGGGTGAATCAGAAGAAGTAGAAGAAGGAGAAGGAGAAGGTGAAGTCTGCAGGGTGAATCAGAAGAAGTAGAAGAAGGAGAAGGAGAAGGTGAAGTCTGGAGGGTGAATCAGAAGAAGCAGAAGAAGGAGAAGGAGAAGGTGAAGTCTGGAGGGTGAATCAGAAGAAGCAGAAGAAGGAGAAGGAGAAGGTGAAGTCTGGAGGGTGAATCAGAAGAAGCAGAAGAAGGAGAAGGAGAAGGTGAAGTCTGGAGGGTGAATCAGAAGAAGCAGAAGAAAGAGAAGGAGAAGGTGAAGTCTGGAGGGTGAAGCAGAAGAAGCAGAAGAAGGAGAAGGAGAAGGTGAAGACTGGAGGGTGAATCAGAAGAAGTAGAAGAAGGAGAAGGAGAAGGTGAAGTCTGCAGGGTGAAGCAGTAGAAGGAGAAGAAGGAGAAGGAGAAGGTGAGGTCTGGAGGGTGAAGCAGAAGAAGCAGAAGAAGGAGAAGGAGAAGGTGAAGTCTGGAGGGCGAAGCAGAAGAAGGAGAAGGAGAAGGTGAAGTCTGGAGGGAGAATCAGAAGAAGTAGAAGAAGGAGAAGGAGGAGGTGAAGTCTGGAGGGTGAATCAGAAGAAGTAGAAGAAGGAGAAGGAGAAGGTGAAGTCTGAAGGCTGAATCAGAAGAAGCAGAAGAAGGAGAAGGAGAAGGTGAAGTCTGGAGGGTGAATCAGAAGAAGCAGAAGAAGGAGAAGGAGAAGGTGAAGTCTGGAGGGTGAATCAGAAGAAGCAGAAGAAAGAGAAGGAGAAGGTGAAGTCTGGAGGGTGAAGCAGAAGAAGCAGAAGAAGGAGAAGGAGAAGGTGAAGACTGGAGGGTGAATCAGAAGAAGTAGAAGAAGGAGAAGGAGAAGGTGAAGTCTGCAGGGTGAATCAGAAGAAGTAGAAGAAGGAGAAGGAGAAGGTGAAGTCTGGAGGGTGAATCAGAAGAAGCAGAAGAAGGAGAAGGAGAAGGTGAAGTCTGGAGGGTGAATCAGAAGAAGCAGAAGAAGGAGAAGGAGAAGATGAAGTCTGGAGGGTGAATCAGAAGAAGTAGAAGAAGGAGAAGGAGAAGGTGAGGTCTGGAGGGTGAATCAGAAGAAGCAGAAGAAGGAGAAGGAGAAGGTGAAGTCTGGATGGTGAATCGGAAGAAGCAGAAGAAGGAGAAGGAGAAGGTGAAGTCTGGAGAGTGAAGCAGTAGAAGGAGAAGAAGGAGAAGGAGAAGGTGAGGTCTGGAGGGTGAAGCAGAAGAAGCAGAAGAAGGAGAAGGAGAAGGTGAAGTCTGGAGGGCGAAGCAGAAGACGGAGAAGGAGAAGGTGAAGTCTGGAGGGAGAATCAGAAGAAGTAGAAGAAGGAGAAGGAGAAGGTGAAGTCTGGAGGGTGAATCAGAAGAAGTAGAAGAAGGAGAAGGAGAAGGTGAAGTCTGGAGGGTGAATCAGAAGAAGCAGAAGAAGGAGAAGGAGAAGGTGAAGTCTGGAGGGAGAAGCAGAAGAAGTAGAAGAAGGAGAAGGAGAAGGTGAAGTCTGGAGGGTGAATCAGAAGAAGTAGAAGAAGGAGATGGAGAAGGTGAAGTCTGCAGGGTGAATCAGAAGAAGCAGAAGAAGGAGAAGGAGAAGGTGAAGTCTGGAGGGTGAATCAGAAGAAGCAGAAGAAGGAGAAGGAGAAGGTGAAGTCTGGAGGGTGAATCAGAAGAAGCAGAAGAAGGAGAAGGAGAAGATGAAGTCTGGAGGGTGAATCAGAAGAAGTAGAAGAAGGAGAAGGAGAAGGTGAGGTCTGGAGGGTGAATCAGAAGAAGCAGAAGAAGGAGAAGGAGAAGGTGAAGTCTGGAAGGTGAATCGGAAGAAGCAGAAGAAGGAGAAGGAGAAGGTGAAGTCTGGAGGGTGAAGCAGTAGAAGGAGAAGAAGGAGAAGGAGAAGGTGAGGTCTGGAGGGTGAAGCAGAAGAAGCAGAAGAAGGAGAAGGAGAAGGTGAAGTCTGGAGGGCGAAGCAGAAGAAGGAGAAGGAGAAGGTGAAGTCTGGAGGGAGAATCAGAAGAAGTAGAAGAAGGAGAAGGAGAAGGTGAAGTCTGGAGGGTGAATCAGAAGAAGTAGAAGAAGGAGAAGGAGAAGGTGAAGTCTGGAGGGTGAATCAGAAGAAGCAGAAGAAGGAGAAGGAGAAGGTGAAGTCTGGAGGGAGAAGCAGAAGAAGTAGAAGAAGGAGAAGGAGAAGGTGAAGTCTGGAGGGTGAATCAGAAGAAGTAGAAGAAGGAGATGGAGAAGGTGAAGTCTGGAGGCTGAATCAGAAGAAGCAGAAGAAGGAGAAGGAGAAGGTGAAGTCTGGAGGGTGAATCATAAGAAGCAGAAGAAGGAGAAGGAGAAGATGAAGTCTGGAGGGTGAATCAGAGGAAGTAGAAGAAGGAGAAGGAGAAGGTGAAGTCTGGAGGGTGAATCAGAAGAATCAGAAGAAGGAGAAGGAGAAGGTGAAGTCTGGAGGGTGAATCAGAAGAAGCAGAAGAAGGAGAAGGAGAAGGTGAAGTCTGGAGGGTTAATCAGAAGAAGCAGAATAAGGAGAAGGAGAAGGTGAAGTCTGGAGGGTGAATCAGAAGAAGCAGAAGAAGGAGAAGGAGAAGGTGAAGTCTGGAGGGTGAAGCAGAAGAAGTAGAAGAAGGAGAAGGAGAAGGTGAAGTCAGGAGGGTGAATCAGAAGAAGTAGAAGAAGGAGAAGGAGAAGGTGAAGTCAGGAGGGTGAATCAGAAGAATCAGAAGAAGGAGAAGGAGAAGGTGAAGTCTGGAGGGTGAATCAGAAGAATCAGAAGAAGGAGAAGGAGAAGGTGAAGTCTGGAGGGAGAATCAGAAGAAGCAGAAGAAAGAGAAGGAGAAGGTGAAGTCTGGAGGATGAAGCAGAAGAAGCAGAAGAAGGAGAAGGAGAAGGTGAAGACTGGAGGGTGAATCAGAAGAAGTAGAAGAAGGAGAAGGAGAAGGTGAAGTCTGGAGGGTGAATCAGAAGAAGTAGAAGAAGGAGAAGTAGAAGGTGAAGTCTGGAGGGTGAATCAGAAGCAGAAGAAGGAGAAGGAGAAGGTGAAGTCTGGAGGGTGAATCAGAAGAAGCAGAAGAAGGAGATAGAGAAGATGAATTCTGGAGGGTGAATCAGAAGAAGTAGAAGAAGGAGAAGGAGAAGGTGATGTCTGGAGGGTAAATCAGAAGAAGCAGAAGAAGGAGAAGGAGAAGGTGAAGTCTGGAGGGTGAATCAGAAGAAGCAGAAGAAGGAGAAGGAGAAGGTGAAGTCAGGAGGGTGAATCAGAAGAAGCAGAAGAAGGAGAAGGAGAAGGTGAAGTTAGGAGGGTGAATCAGAAGAAGCAGAAGAAGGAGAAGGAGAAGGTGAAGTCAGGGGTGTGAAGCAGAAGAAGTAGAAGAAGGAGAAGGAGAAGGTGAAGTCAGGAGGGTGAAGCAGAAGATGCAGAAGAAGGAGAAGGAGAAGGTGAAGTCTGGAGGGCGCAGCAGAAGAAGCAGAAGAAGGAGAAGGAGAAGGTGAAGTCTGGATGGTGAAGCAGAAGAAGCAGAAGAAGGAGAAGGAGAAGGTGAAGTCTGGAGGGTGAATCAGAAGAAGTAGAAGAAGGAGAAGGAGAAGGTGAAGTCAGGAGGGTGAAGCAGAAGAAGCAGAAGAAGGAGAAGGAGAAGGTGAAGTCTGGAGGGTGAATCAGAAGAAGCAGAAGAAGGAGAAGGAGAAGGTGAATACTGGAGGGTGAATCCGAAGAAGCAGAAGAAGGAGAAGGAGAAGGAGGAGGTGAAGTCAGGAGGGTGAAGCAGAAGAAGCAGAAGAAGGAGAAGGAGAAGGTGAAGTCTGGAGGGTGAATCAGAAGAAGTAGAAGAAGGAGAAGGAGAAGGTGAAGTCTGAAGGGTGAATCAGAAGAAGCAGAAGAAGGAGAAGGAGAAGGTGAAGTCTGGAGGGTGAATCAGAAGAAGCAGAAGAAGGAGAAGGAGAAGATGAAGTCTGGAGGGTGAATCAGAAGAAGTAGAAGAAGGAGAAGGAGAAGGTGAAGTCTGGAGGGTGAATCAGAAGAGGCAGAAGAAGGAAAAGGAGAAGGTGAAGTCTGGAGGGTGAATCAGAAGAAGCAGAAGAAGGAGAAGGAGAAGGTGAAGTCTGGAGGGTGAATCAGAAGAAGCAGAAAAAGGAGAAGGAGAAGGTGAAGTCTGGAGGGTGAATCAGAAGAAGCAGAAGAAGGAGAAGGAGAAGGTGAAGTCTGGAGGGTGAATCAGAAGAAGTAGAAGAAGGAGAAGGAGAAGGTGAAGTCTGGAGGGTGAATCAGAAGAAGCAGAAGAAGGAGAAGGAGAAGGTGAAGTCTGGAGGGTGAATCAGAAGAGGGAGAAGAAGGAGAAGAAGAAGGTGAAGTCTGGAGGGTGAATCAGAAGAAGTAGAAGAAGGAGAAGGAGAAGGTGAAGTCTGGAGGGTGAAGCAGAAGAATTAGAAGAAGGAGAAGGAGAAGGTGAAGTCAGGAGGGTGAATCAGAAGAAGTAGAAGAAGGAGAAGGAGAAGATGAAGTCAGGAGGGTGAATCAGAAGAAGCAGAAGAAGGAGAAGGAGAAGGTGAAGTCTGGAGGGTGAAACAGAAGAATCAGAAGAAGGAGAAGGAGAAGGTGAAGTCTGGAGGGTGTATCAGAAGAAGCAGAAGAAAGAGAAGGAGAAGGTGAAGTCTGGAGGGTGAAGCAGAAGAAGCAGAAGAAGGAGAAGCAGAAGGTGAAGACTGGAGGGTGAATCAGAAGAAGTAGAAGAAGGAGAAGGAGAAGGTGAAGTCTGGAGGGTGAATCAGAAGAAGTAGAAGAAGGAGAAGGAGAAGGTGAAGTCTGGAGGGTGAATCAGAAGAAGCAGAAGAAGGAGAAGGAGAAGGTGAGGTCTGGAGGGTGAATCAGAAGAAGCAGAAGAAGGAGAAGGAGAAGATGCAGTCTGGCGGGTGAATCAGAAGAAGTAGAAGAAGGAGAAGGAGAAGGTGAGGTCTGGAGGGTGAATCAGAAGAAGCAGAAGAAGGAGAAGGAGAAGGTGAAGTCTGGAAGGTGAATCAGAAGAAGCAGAAGAAGGAGAAGGAGAAGGTGAAGTCTGGAGGGTGAAGCAGAAGAAGCAGAAGAAGGAGAAGGAGAAGGTGAGGTCTGGAGAGTGAAGCAGAAGAAGCAGAAGAAGGAGAAGGAGAAGGTGAAGTCTGGAGGGCGAAGCAGAAGAAGGAGAAGGAGAAGGTGAAGTCTGGAGGGTGAAGCAGAAGAAGCAGAAGAAGGAGAAGGAGGAGGTGAAGTCTGGAGGGTGAATCAGAAGAAGTAGAAGAAGGAGTAGGAGAAGGTGAAGTCAGGAGGGTGAAGCAGAAGAAGCAGAAGAAGGAGCAGGAGAAGGTGAAGTCTAGAGGGTGAATCAGAAGAAGCAGAAGAAAGAGAAGGAGAAGGTGAAGACTGGAGGTGAATCAGAAGAAGTAGAAGAAGGAGAAGGAGAAGTGAAGTCTGGAAGGTGAATCAGAAGAAGTAGAAGAAGGAGAAGGAGAAGGCGAAGTCTGGAGGGTGAATCAGAACAAGCAGAAGAAGGAGATGGAGGAGGTGAAGTCTGGAGGGTGAATCAGAAGAAGCAGAAGAAGGAGAAGGAGAAGGTGAAGTCTGGAGGGTGAATCAGAAGAGGGAGAAGAAGGAGAAGGAGAAGGTGAAGTCTGGAGGGTGAATCAGAAGAAGTAGAAGAAGGAGAAGGAGAAGGTGAAGTCTGGAGGGTGAAGCAGAAGAATTAGAAGAAGGAGAAGGAGAAGGTGAAGTCAGGAGGGTGAATCAGAAGAAGTAGAAGAAGGAGAAGGAGAAGGTGAAGTCAGGAGGGTGAATCAGAAGAAGCAGAAGAAGGAGAAGGAGAAGGTGAAGTCTGGAGGGTGAAACAGAAGAATCAGAAGAAGGAGAAGGAGAAGGTGAAGTCTGGAGGGTGTATCAGAAGAAGCAGAAGAAAGAGAAGGAGAAGGTGAAGTCTGGAGGGTGAAGCAGAAGAAGCAGAAGAAGGAGAAGCAGAAGGTGAAGACTGGAGGGTGAATCAGAAGAAGTAGAAGAAGGAGAAGGAGAAGGTGAAGTCTGGAGGGTGAATCAGAAGAAGTAGAAGAAGGAGAAGGAGAAGGTGAAGTCTGGAGGGTGAATCAGAAGAAGCAGAAGAAGGAGAAGGAGAAGGTGAGGTCTGGAGGGTGAATCAGAAGAAGCAGAAGAAGGAGAAGGAGAAGATGAAGTCTGGAGGGTGAATCAGAAGAAGTAGAAGAAGGAGAAGGAGAAGGTGAGGTCTGGAGGGTGAATCAAAAGAAGCAGAAGAAGGAGAAGGAGAAGGTGAAGTCTGGAAGGTGAATCAGAAGAAGCAGAAGAAGGAGAAGGAGAAGGTGAAGTCTGGAGGGTGAAGCAGAAGAAGCAGAAGAAGGAGAAGGAGAAGGTGAGGTCTGGAGGGTGAAGCAGAAGAAGCAGAAGAAGGAGAAGGAGAAGGTGAAGTCTGGAGGGCGAAGCAGAAGAAGGAGAAGGAGAAGGTGAAGTCTGGAGGGTGAAGCAGAAGAAGCAGAAGAAGGAGAAGGAGAAGGTGAAGTCTGGAGGGTGAAGCAGAAGAAGCAGAAGAAGGAGAAGGAGAAGGTGAAGTCTGGAGGGTGAAGCAGAAGAAGCAGAAAAAGGAGAAGGAGAAGGTGAAGTCTGGAGGGTGAAGCAGAAGAAGCAGAAGAAGGAGAAGGAGAAGGTGAAGTCAGGAGGGTGAATCAGAAGAAGTAGAAGAAGGAGAAGGAGATGGTGAAGTCTGGAGGGTGAATCAGAAGAAGTAGAAGAAGGAGAAGGAGAAGGTGAAGTCTGGAGGGTGAATCAGAAGAAGTAGAAGAAGTAGAAGGAGAAGGTGAAGCCTGGAGGGTGAATCAGAAGAAGCAGAAGAAGGAGAAGGAGAAGGTGAAGTCTGGAGGGAGAAGCAGAAGAAGTAGAAGAAGGAGAAGGAGAAGGTGAAGTCTGGAGGGTGAATCAGAAGAAGTAGAAGAAGGAGAAGGAGAAGGTGAAGTCTGGAGGGGGAATCAGAAGAAGTAGAAGAAGGAGAAGGAGAAGGTGAAGTCAGGAGGGTGAATCAGAAGAAGCAGAAGAAGGAGAAGGAGAAGGTGAAGTCTAGAGGGTGAATCAGAAGAAGCAGAAGAAAGAGAAGGAGAAGGTGAAGACTGGAGGTGAATCAGAAGAAGTAGAAGAAGGAGAAGGAGAAGGTGAAGTCTGGAAGGTGAATCAGAAGAAGTAGAAGAAGGAGAAGGAGAAGGCGAAGTCTGGAGGGTGAATCAGAAGAAGCAGAAGAAGGAGATGGAGGAGGTGAAGTCTGGAGGGTGAATCAGAAGAAGCAGAAGAAGGAGAAGGAGACGATGAAGTCTGGAGGGTGAATCAGAAGAAGTAGAAGAAGGAGAAGGAGAAGGTGAGGTCTGGAGGGTGAATCAGAAGAAGCAGAAGAAGGAGAAGGAGAAGGTGAAGTCTGAAGGGTGAATCAGAAGAAGCAAAAGAAGGAGAAGGAGAAGGTGAAGTCTGGAGGGTGAATCAGAAGAAGCAGAACAAGGAGAAGGAGAAGGTGAAGTCTGGAGGGTGAATCAGAAGAAGCAGAAGAAGGAGAAGGAGAAGGTGATGTCTGGAGGGTGAATCAGGAGAAGTAGAAGAAGGAGAAGGAGAAGGTGAAGTCTGGAGGGTGAATCAGAAGAAGTAGAAGAAGGAGATGGAGAAGGTGAAGTCTGGAGGGTGAATCATAAGAAGCAGAAGAAGGAGAAGGAGAAGATGAAGTCTGGAGGGTGAATCAGAGGAAGTAGAAGAAGGAGAAGGAGAAGGTGAAGTCTGGAGGGTGAATCAGAAGAAGCAGAAGAAGGAGAAGGAGAAGGTGAAGTCTGGAGGGTGAATCAGAAGAAGCAGAAGAAGGAGAAGGAGAAGGTGAAGTCTGGAGGGTTAATCAGAAGAAGCAGAATAAGGAGAAGGAGAAGGTGAAGTCTGGAGGGTGAATCAGAAGAAGCAGAAGAAGGAGAAGGAGAAGGTGAAGTCTGGAGGGTGAAGCAGAAGAAGTAGAAGAAGGAGAAGGAGAAGGTGAAGTCAGGAGGGTGAATCAGATGAAGTAGAAGAAGGAGAAGGAGAAGGTGAAGTCAGGAGGGTGAATCAGAAGAAGCAGAAGAAGGAGAAGGAGAAGGTGAAGTCTGGAGGGTGAATCAGAAGAATCAGAAGAAGGAGAAGGAGAAGGTGAAGTCTGGAGGGAGAATCAGAAGAAGCAGAAGAAAGAGAAGGAGAAGGTGAAGTCTGGAGGATGAAGCAGAAGAAGCAGAAGAAGGAGAAGGAGAAGGTGAAGACTGGAGGGTGAATCAGAAGAAGTAGAAGAAGGAGAAGGAGAAGGTGAAGTCTGGAGGGTGAATCAGAAGAAGTAGAAGAAGGAGAAGGAGAAGGTGAAGTCTGGAGGGTGAATCAGAAGAAGCAGAAGAAGGAGAAGGAGAAGGTGAAGTCTGGAGGGTGAATCAGAAGAAGCAGAAGAAGGAGAAGGAGAAGATGAAGTCTGGAGGGTGAATCAGAAGAAGTAGAAGAAGGAGAAGGAGAAGGTGATGTCTGGAGGGTGAATCAGAAGAAGCAGAAGAAGGAGAAGGAGAAGGTGAAGTCTGGAGGGTGAATCAGAAGAAGCAGAAGAAGGAGAAGGAGAAGGTGAAGTCTGGAGGGTGAATCAGAAGAAGCAGAAGAAGGAGAAGGAGAAGGTGAAGTCAGGAGGGTGAATCAGAAGAAGCAGAAGAAGGAGAAGGAGAAGGTGAAGTTAGGAGGGTGAAACAGAAGAAGCAGAAGAAGGAGAAGGAGAAGGTGAAGTCAGGGGTGTGAAGCAGAAGAAGTAGAAGAAGGAGAAGGAGAAGGTGAAGTCAGGAGGGTGAAGCAGAAGAAGTAGAAGAAGGAGAAGGAGAAGGTGAAGTCAGGAGGGTGAATCAGAAGAAGTAGAAGAAGGAGAAGGATAAGGTGAAGTCTGGAGGGTGAATCAGAAGAAGTAGAAGAAGGAGAAGGAGGTGAAGTCTGGAGGGTGAATCAGAAGAAGTAGAAGAAGGAGAAAGAGAAGGTGAAGTCTGGAGGGTGAATCAGAAGAAGTAGAAGAAGGAGAAGGAGAAGGTGAAGTCTGGAGGGTGAATCAGAAGAAGTAGAAGAAGGAGAAGGAGAAGGTGAAGTCTGGAGGGTGAATCAGAAGAAGCAGAAGAAGGAGAAGGAGAAGGTGAAGTCTGGAGGGTGAATCAGAAGAAGTAGACGAAGGAGAAGGAGAGGGTGAAGTCTGGAGGGTGAATCAGAAGAAGCAGAAGAAGGAGAAGGAGAAGGTGAAGTCTGGAGGGTGAATCAGAAGAAGCAGAAGAAGAAAAGGAGAAGGTGAAGTCTGGAGGGTGAATCAGAAGAAGCAGAAGAAGGAGAAGGAGAAGGTGAAGTCTGGAGGGTGAATCAGAAGAAGCAGAAGATGTAGAAGGAGAAGGTGAAGTCTGGAGGGTGAATCAGAAGAAGCAGAAGAAGGAGAAGGAGAAGGTGAAGTCAGGGGGGTGAAGCAGAAGAAGTAGAAGAAGGAGAAGGAGAAGGTGAAGTCAGGAGGGTGAAGCAGAAGAAGCAGAAGAAGGAGAAGGAGAAGGTGAAGTCTGGAGGGCGCAGCAGCAGAAGCAGAAGAAAGAGAAGGAGAAGGTGAAGTCTGGAGGGTGAAGCAGAAGAAGCAGAAGAAGGAGAAGGAGAAGGTGAAGTCAGGGGGGAGAAGCAGAAGAAGTCGAAGAAGGAGAAGGAGAAGGTGAAGTCAGGAGGGTGAAGCAGAAGAAGCAGAAGAAGGAGAATGAGAAGGTGAAGTCTGGAGGGCGCATCAGAAGAAGCAGAAGAAGGAGAAGGAGAAGGTGAAGTCTGGAGGGTGAATCAGAAGAAGCAGAAGAAGGAGAAGGAGAAGGTGAAGTCTGGAGGGTGAATCAGAAGAAGCAGAAGAAGGAGAAGGAGAAGGTGAAGTCTGGAGGGTGAATCAGAAGAAGCAGAAGAAGGAGAAGGAGAAGGTGAAGTCTGGAGGGTGAATCAGAAGAAGCAGAAGATGTAGAAGGAGAAGGTGAAGTCTGGAGGGTGAATCAGAAGAAGCAGAAGAAGGAGAAGGAGAAGGTGAAGTCTGGAGGGTGAATCAGGAGAAGTAGAGGAAGGAGAAGGAGAAGGTGAAGTCAGGAGAGTGAAGCAGAAGAAGCAGAAGAAGGAGAAGGAGAAGGTGAAGTCTGGAGGGTGAAGCAGAAGAAGCAGAAGAAGGAGAAGGAGAAGGTGAAGTCTGGAGGGTGAAGCAGAAGAAGCAGAAGAAGGAGAAGGAGAAGGTGAAGTCAGGAGGGTGAATCAGAAGAAGTAGAAGAAGGAGAAGGAGAAGGTGAAGTCTGGAGGGTGAATCAGAAGAAGTAGAAGAAGGAGAAGGAGAAGGTGATGTCTGGAGGGTGAATCAGAAGAAGTAGAAGAAGGAGAAGGAGAAGGTGAAGTCTGGAGGGTGAATCAGAAGAAGCAGAAGAAGGAGAAGGAGAAGGTGAAGTCTGGAGGGAGAAGCAGAAGAAGTAGAAGAAGGAGAAGGAGAAGGTGAAGTCTGGAGGGTGAATCAGAAGAAGTAGAGGAAGGAGAAGGAGAAGGTGATGTCTGGAGGGTGAATCAGAAGAAGTAGAAGAAGGAGAAGGAGAAGGTGAAGTCTGGAGAGTGAATCAGAAGAAGCAGAAGAAGGAGAAGGAGAAGGTGAAGTCTGGAGGGTGAATCAGAAGAAGTAGAAGAAGGAGAAGGAGAAGGTGTAGTCTGGAGGGTGAATCAAATGAAGTAGACGAAGGAGAAGGAGAAGGTGAAGTCTGGAGGGTGAAGCAGAAGAAGCAGAAGAAGGAGAAGGAGAAGGTGAAGTCTGGAGGGTGAATCAGAAGATATAGAAGAAGGAGAAGGAGAAGGTGAAGTCTGGAGCGTGAATCAGAAGAAGCAGAAGAAGGAGAAGGAGAAGGTGAAGTCTGGAGGGTGAATCAGAAGAAGCAGAAGAAGGAGAAGGAGAAGATGAAGTCTGGAGGGTGAATCAGAAGATGTAGAAGAAGGAGAAGGAGAAGGTGAGGTCTGGAGGGTGAATCAGAAGAAGCAGAAGAAGGAGAAGGAGAAGGTGAAGTCTGGAGGGTGAATCAAAAGAAGCAGAGGAAGGAGAAGGAGAAGGTGAAGTCTGGAGGGTGAATCAGAAGAAGCAGAAGAAGGAGAAGGAGAAGGTGAAGTCAGGAGGGTGAATCAGAAGAAGCAGAAGAAGGAGAAGGAGAAGGTGAAGTTAGGAGGGTGAATCAGAAGAAGCAGAAGAAGGAGAAGGAGAAGGAGAAGTCAGGGGGGTGAAGCAGAAGAAGTAGAAGAAGGAGAAGGAGAAGGTGAAGTCAGGAGGGTGAAGCAGAAGAAGCAGAAGAAGGAGAAGGAGAAGGTGAAGTCTGGAGGGCGCAGCAGAAGAAGGAGAAGGAGAAGGTGAAGTCTGGAGGGTGAAGCAGGAAAAGCAGAAGAAGGAGAAGGAGAAGGTGAAGTCTGGAGGGTGAAGCAGAAGAGGCAGAAGAAGGAGAAGGAGAAGGTGAAGTCTGGAGGGTGAAGCAGAAGAAGCAGAAGAAGGAGAAGGAGAAGGTGAAGTCAGGAGGGTGAATCAGAAGAAGTAGAAGAAGGAGAAGGAGAAGGTGAAGTCTGGAGGGTGAATCAGAAGAAGTAGAAGAAGGAGAAGGAGAAGGTGATGTCTGGAGGGTGAATCAGAAGAAGTAGAAGAAGGAGAAGGAGAAGGTGAAGTCTGGAGGGTGAATCAGAAGAAGCAGAAGAAGGAGAAGGAGAAGGTGAAGTCTGGAGGGAGAAGCAGAAGAAGTAGAAGAAGGAGAAGGAGAAGGTGAAGTCTGGAGGGTGAATCAGAAGAAGTAGAGGAAGGAGAAGGAGAAGGTGAAGTCTGGAGGGTGAATCAGAAGAAGTAGAAGAAGGAGAAGGAGAAGGTGAAGTCTGGAGAGTGAATCAGAAGAAGCAGAAGAAGGAGAAGGAGAAGGTGAAGTCTGGAGGGTGAATCAGAAGAAGTAGAAGAAGGAGAAGGAGAAGGTGTAGTCTGGAGGGTGAATCAAAAGAAGTAGACGAAGGAGAAGGAGAAGGTGAAGTCTGGATGGTGAATCAGTAGAAGCAGAAGAAGGAGAAGGAGAAGGTGAAGTCTGGAGGGTGAATCAGAAGATATAGAAGAAGGAGAAGGTGAAGTCTGGAGCGTGAATCAGAAGAAGCAGAAGAAGGAGAAGGAGAAGGTGAAGTCTTAAGGGTGAATCAGAAGAAATAGAAGAAGGAGAAGGAGAAGGTGAAGTCTGGAGGGTGAATCAGAAGAAGCAGAAGAAAGAGAAGGACAAGGTGAAGTCTGGAGGGTGAAGCAGAAGAAGCAGAAGAAGGAGAAGGAGAAGGTGAAGGCTGGAGGGTGAATCAGAAGAAGTAGAAGAAGAAGAAGGAGAAGGTGAAGTCTGGAGGGTGTATCAGAAGAAGTAGAAGAAGGAGAAGGAGAAGTTGAAGTCTGGAGGGTGAATCAGAAGAAGCAGAAGAAGGAGAAGGAGAAGGTGAAGTCTGGAGGGTGAATCAGAAGAAGCAGAAGAAGGAGAAGGAGAAGATGAAGTCTGGAGGGTGAATCAGAAGATGCAGAAGAAGGAGAAGGTGAGGTCTGGAGGGTGAATCAGAAGAAGCAGAAGAAGGAGAAGGAGAAGGTGAAGTCTGGAGGGTGAATCAAAAGAAGCAGAGGAAGGAGAAGGAGAAGGTGAAGTCTGGAGGGTGAATCAGAAGATGCAGAAGAAGGAGAAGGAGAAGGTGAAGTCAGGAGGGTGAATCAGAAGAAGCAGAAGAAGGAGAAGGAGAAGGTGAAGTTAGGAGGGTGAATCAGAAGAAGCAGAAGAAGGAGAAGGAGAAGGTGAAGTCTGGAGGGTGAAGCAGGAAAAGCAGAAGAAGGAGAAGGAGAAGGTGAAGTCTGGAGGGTGAATCAGAAGAAGTAGAAGAAGGAGAAGGAGAAGGTGAAGTCAGGAGGGTGAAGCAGAAGTAGCAGAAGAAGGAGAAGGAGAAGGTGAAGTCTCGAGGGTGAAGCAGAAGAAGCAGAAGAAGGAGAAGGAGAAGGTGAAGTCTGGAGGGCGAAGCAGAAGAAGCAGAAGAAGGAGAAGGAGAAGGTGAAGTCTGGAATGTGAAGCAGAAGAAGCAGAAGAAGGAGAAGGAGAAGGTGAAGTCTGGAGGGTGAATCAGGAGAAGTAGAAGAAGGAGAAGGAGAAGGTGAAGTCAGGAGGGTGAAGCAGAAGAAGCAGTAGAAGAAGAAGGAGAAGCTGAAGTCTGGAGGGTGAAGCAGAAGAAGCAGAAGAAGGAGAAGGAGAAGGTGAAGTCTGGAGGGTGAATCAGAAGAAGTAGAAGAAGGAGAAGGAGAAGGTGAAGTCTGGAGGGTGAATCAGAAGAAGTAGAAGAAGGAGAAGGAGAAGGTGAAGTCTGGAGGGTGAATCAGAAGAAGCAGAAGAAGGAGAAGGAGAAGGTGAAGTCTGGAGGGAGAAGCAGAAGAAGTAGAAGAAGGAGAAGGAGAAGGTGAAGTCTGGAGGGTGAATCAAAAGAAGGAGAAGAAGGAGAAGGAGAAGGTGAAGTCTGGAGGGTGAATCAGAAGAAGTAGAAGCAGGAGAAGGAGAAGGTGTAGTCTGGAGGGTGAATCAGAAGAAGTAGACGAAGGAGAAGGAGAAGGTGAAATCTGGAGGGTGAATCAGAAGAAGCAGAAGAAGGAGAAGGAGAAGGTGAAGTCTGGAGGGTGAATCAGAAGAAGCAGAAGGAGGAGAAGGAGAAGGTGAAGTCTGTAGGGTGAATCAGAAGAAGCAGAAGAAGTAGAAGGAGAAGGTGAAGTCTGGAGGGTGAATCAGAAGAAGCAGAAGAAGGAGAAGGAGAAGGTGAAGTCTGGAGGGTGAATCAGAAGAAGCAGAAGAAGGAGAAGGAGAAGGTGAAGTCTGGAGGGTGAATCAGAAGAAGCAGAAGAAGGAGAAGGAGAAGGTGAAGTCAGGAGGGTGAATCAGAAGAAGCAGAAGAAGGAGAAGGAGAAGGTGAAGTCTGGAGGGTGAATCAGAAGAAGCAGAAGAAGGAGAAGGAGAAGGTGAAGACTGGAAGGTGAATCAGAAGAAGTAGAAGAAGGAGAAGGAGAAGGTGAAGTCTGGAGGGTGAATCAGACGAAGTAGAAGAAGGAGAAGGAGAAGGCGAAGTCTGGAGGGTGAATCAGAAGAAGCAGAAGAAGGAGAAGGTGATGTCTGGAGGGTGAATCAGAAGAAGCAGAAGAAGGAGAAGGAGAAGATGAAGTCTGGAGGGTGAATCACAAGAAGTAGAAGAAGGAGAAGGAGCAGGTGAGGTCTGGAGGGTGAATCAGAAGAAGCAGAAGAAGGAGAAGAAGAAGGTGAAGTCTGAAGGGTGAATCAGAAGAAGCAGAAGAAGGAGAAGGAGAAGGTGAAGTCTGGAGGGTGAATCAGAAGAAGCAGAAGAAGTAGAAGGAGAAGGTGAAGTCTGGAGGGTGAATCAGAAGAAGCAGAAGAAGGAGAAGGAGAAGGTGAAGTCTGGAGTGTGAATCAGAAGAAGCAGAAGAAGGAGAAGGAGAAGGTGAAGTCTGGAGGGTGAATCAGAAGAAGCAGAAGAAGGAGAAGGAGAAGGTGAAGTCAGGAGGGTGAATCAGAAGAAGCAGAAGAAGGAGAAGGAGAAGGTGAAGTCTGGAGGGTGAATCAGAAGAAGCAGAAGAAGGAGAAGGAGAAGGTGAAGACTGGAAGGTGAATCAGAAGAAGTAGAAGAAGGAGAAGGAGAAGGTGAAGTCTGGAGGGTGAATCAGACGAAGTAGAAGAAGGAGAAGGAGAAGGCGAAGTCTGGAGGGTGAATCAGAAGAAGCAGAAGAAGGAGAAGGAGAAGGTGAAGTCTGGAGGGTGAATCAGAAGAAGCAGAAGAAGGAGAAGGAGAAGATGAAGTCTGGAGGGTGAATCAGAAGAAGTAGAAGAAGGAGAAGGAGAAGGTGAGGTCTGGAGGGTGAATCAGAAGAAGCAGAAGAAGGAGAAGGAGAAGGTGAAGTCTGGAGGGTGAATCAGAAGAAGCAGAAGAAGGAGAAGGAGAAGGTGAAGTCTGGAGGGTGAATCAGAAGAAGCAGAAGAAGGAGAAGGAGAAGGTGAAGTCAGGAGGGTGAATCAGAAGAAGCAGAAGAAGGAGAAGGAGAAGGTGAAGTCTGGAGGGTGAATCAGAAGAAGCAGAAGAAGGAGAAGGAGAAGGTGAAGACTGGAAGGTGAATCAGAAGAAGTAGAAGAAGGAGAAGGAGAAGGTGAAGTCTGGAGGGTGAATCAGACGAAGTAGAAGAAGGAGAAGGAGAAGGCGAAGTCTGGAGGGTGAATCAGAAGAAGCAGAAGAAGGAGAAGGTGATGTCTGGAGGGTGAATCAGAAGAAGCAGAAGAAGGAGAAGGAGAAGATGAAGTCTGGAGGGTGAATCACAAGAAGTAGAAGAAGGAGAAGGAGAAGGTGAGGTCTGGAGGGTGAATCAGAAGAAGCAGAAGAAGGAGAAGGAGAAGGTGAAGTCTGAAGGGTGAATCAGAAGAAGCAGAAGAAGGAGAAGGAGAAGGTGAAGTCTGGAGGGTGAATCAGAAGAAGCAGAAGAAGTAGAAGGAGAAGGTGAAGTCTGGAGGGTGAATCAGAAGAAGCAGAAGAAGGAGAAGGAGAAGGTGAAGTCTGGAGGGTGAATCAGAAGAAGCAGAAGAAGGAGAAGGAGAAGGCGAAGTCTGGAGGGTGAATCAGAAGAAGCAGAAGAAGGAGAAGGAGAAGGTGAAGTCTGGAGGGTGAATCAGAAGAAGCAGAAGAAGGAGAAGGAGAAGATGAAGTCTGGAGGGTGAATCAGACGAAGTAGAAGAAGGAGAAGGAGAAGGCGAAGTCTGGAGGGTGAATCAGAAGAAGCAGAAGAAGGAGAAGGAGAAGGTGAAGTCTGGAGGGTGAATCAGAAGAAGCAGAAGAAGGAGAAGGAGAAGGTGAGGTCTGGAGGGTGAATCAGAAGAAGCAGAAGAAGGAGAAGGAGAAGGTGAAGTCTGAAGGGAGAATCAGAAGAAGCAGAAGAAGGAGAAGGAGAAGGTGAAGTCTGGAGGGTGAATCAGAAGAAGCAGAAGAAGGAGAAGGAGAAGGTGAAGTCTGGAGGGTGAATCTGAAGAAGCAGAAGAAGGAGAAGGAGAAGGTGAAGTCTGGAGGGTGAATCAGAAGAAGTAGAAGAAGGAGATGGAGAAGGTGAAGTCTGGAGTGTGAATCAGAAGAAGTAGAAGAAGGAGGAGGAGAAGGTGAAGTCTGGAGGGTGAATCAGAAGAAGGAGAAGGAGAAGGTGAAGTCTGGAGGGTGAATCAGAAGAAGCAGAAGAAGGAGAAGGAGAAGGTGAAGCCTGGAGGGTGAATCAGAAGAAGTAGAAGAAGGAGAAGGAGAAGGTGAAGTCAGGAGGGTGAAGCAGAAGAAGCAGAAGAAGGGGAAGGAGAAGGTGAAGTCTGGAGGGTAAAGCAGAAGAAGCAGAAGAAGGAGAAGGAGAAGGTGAAGACTGGAGGGCGAAGCAGAAGAAGCAGAAGAAGGAGAAGGAGAAGGTGAAGCCTGGAGGGTGAAGCAGAAGAAGTAGAAGAAGGAAAAGGAGAAGGTGAAGTCAGGAGGGTGAAGCAGAAGAAGCAGAAGAAGGGGAAGGAGAAGGTGAAGTCTGGAGGGTGAATCAGAAGAAGTAGAAGAAGGAGAGGGAGAAGGTGAAGTCTGGAGGGTGAAGCAGAAGAAGCAGAAGAAGGAGAAGGAGAAGGTGAAGTCAGGAGGGTGAATCAGAAGAAGTAGAAGAAGGAGAAGGAGAAGGTGAAGTCTGGAGGTTGAATCAGAAGAAGTAGAAGAAGGAGAAGGAGAAGGTGAAGTCTGGAGAGTGAATCAGAAGAAGCAGAAGAAGGAGAAGGAGAAGGTGAAGTCTGGAGGGTGAATCAGAAGAAGTAGAAGAAGGAGAAGGAGAAGGTGTAGTCTGGAGGGTGAATCAAAAGAAGTAGACGAAGGAGAAGGACAAGGTGAAGTCTGGAGGGTGAATCAGTAGAAGCAGAAGAAGGAGAAGGAGAAGGTGAAGTCTGGAGGGTGAATCAGAAGATATAGAAGAAGGAGAAGGAGAAGGTGAAGTCTGGAGCGTGAATCAGAAGAAGCAGAAGAAGGAGAAGGAGAAGGTGAAGTCTTAAGGGTGAATCAGAAGAAGTAGAAGAAGGAGAAGGAGAAGGTGAAGTCTGGAGGGTGAATCAGAAGAAGCAGAAGAAAGAGAAGGACAAGGTGAAGTCTGGAGGGTGAAGCAGAAGAAGCAGAAGAAGGAGAAGGTGAAGGCTGGAGGGTGAATCAGAAGAAGTAGAAGAAGAAGAAGGAGAAGGTGAAGTCTGGAGGGTGAATCAGAAGAAGTAGAAGAAGGAGAAGGAGAAGTTGAAGTCTGGAGGGTGAATCAGAAGAAGCAGAAGAAGGAGAAGGAGAAGGTGAAGTCTGGAGGGTTAATCAGAAGAAGCAGAAGAAGGAGAAGGAGAAGATGAATTCTGGAGGGTGAATCAGAAGATGTAGAAGAAGGAGAAGGAGAAGGTGAGGTCTGGAGGGTGAATCAGAAGAAGCAGAAGAAGGAGAAGGAGAAGGTGAAGTCTGGAGGGTGAATCAAAAGAAGCAGAGGAAGGAGAAGGAGAAGGTGAAGTCTGGAGGGTGAATCAGAAGAAGCAGAAGAAGGAGAAGGAGAAGGTGAAGTCAGGAGGGTGAATCAGAAGAAGCAGAAGAAGGAGAAGGAGAAGGTGAAGTTAGGAGGGTGAATCAGAAGAAGCAGAAGAAGGAGAAGGAGAAGGTGAAGTCAGGAGGGTGAAGCAGAAGAAGCAGAAGAAGGAGAAGGAGAAGGTGAAGTCTGGAGGGCGCAGCAGAAGAAGCAGAAGAAGGAGAAGGAGAAGGTGAAGTCTGGAGGGTGAAGCAGGAAAAGCAGAAAAAGGAGAAGGAGAAGGTGAAGTCTGGAGGGTGAATCAGAAGAAGTAGAAGAAGGAGAAGGAGAAGGTGAAGTCAGGAGGGTGAAGCAGAAGAAGCAGAAGAAGGAGAAGGAGAAGGTGAAGTCTCGAGGGTGAAGCAGAAGAAGCAGAAGAAGGAGAAGTAGAAGGTGAAGTCTGGAGGGCGAAGCAGAAGAAGCAGAAGAAGGAGAAGGAGAAGGTGAAGTCTGGAATGTGAAGCAGAAGAAGCAGAAGAAGGAGAAGGAGAAGGTGAAGTCTGGAGGGTGAATCAGGAGAAGTCGAAGAAGGAGAAGGAGAAGGTGAAGTCAGGAGGGTGAAGCAGAAGAAGCAGTAGAAGGAGAAGGAGAAGCTGAAGTCTGGAGGGTGAAGCAGAAGAAGCAGAAGAAGGAGAAGGAGAAGGTGAAGTCTGGAGGGTGAAGCAGAAGAAGCAGAAGAAGGAGAAGGAGAAGGTGAAGTCAGGAGGGTGAATCAGAAGAAGTAGAAGAAGGAGAAGGAGAAGGTGAAGTCTGGAGGGTGAATCAGAAGAAGTAGAAGAAGGAGAAGGAGAAGGTGAAGTCTGGAGGGTGAATCAGAAGAAGTAGAAGAAGGAGAAGGAGAAGGTGAAGTCTGGAGGGTGAATCAGAAGAAGCAGAAGAAGGAGAAGGAGAAGGTGAAGTCTGGAGGGAGAAGCAGCAGAAGTAGAAGAAGGAGAAGGAGAAGGTGAAGTCTGGAGGGTGAATCAGAAGAAGTAGAAGAAGGAGAAGGAGAAGGTGAAGTCTGGAGGGTGAATCAGAAGAAGCAGAAGAAGGAGAAGGAGAAGGTGAAGACTGGAAGGTGAATCAGAAGAAGTAGAAGAAGGAGAAGGAGAAGCTGAAGTCTGGAGGGTGAATCAGACGAAGTAGAAGAAGGAGAAGGAGAAGGCGAAGTCTGGAGGGTGAATCAGAAGAAGCAGAAGAAGGAGAAGGAGAAGGTGAAGTCTGGAGGGTGAATCAGAAGAAGCAGAAGAAGGAGAAGGAGAAGATGAAGTCTGGAGGGTGAATCAGAAGAAGTAGAAGAAGGAGAAGGAGAAGGTGAGGTCTGGAGTGTGAATCAGAAGAAGTAGAAGAAGGAGGAGGAGAAGGTGATGTCTGGAGGGTGAATCAGAAGAAGGAGAAGGAGAAGGTGAAGTCTGGAGGGTGAATCAGAAGAAGCAGAAGAAGGAGAAGGAGAAGGTGAAGCCTGGAGGGTGAATCAGAAGAAGTAGAAGAAGGAGAAGGAGAAGGTGAAGTCAGGAGGGTGAAGCAGAAGAAGCAGAAGAAGGGGAAGGAGAAGGTGAAGTCTGGAGGGTAAAGCAGAAGAAGCAGAAGAAGGAGAAGGAGAAGGTGAAGTCTGGAGGGCGAAGCAGAAGAAGCAGAAGAAGGAGAAGGTGAAGCCTGGAGGGTGAATCAGAAGAAGTAGAAGAAGGAGAAGGAGAAGGTGAAGTCAGGAGGGTGAAGCAGAAGAAGCAGAAGAAGGGGAAGGAGAAGGTGAAGTCTGGAGGGTGAATCAGAAGAAGTAGAAGAAGGAGAGGGAGAAGGTGAAGTCTGGAGGGTGAAGCAGAAGAAGCAGAAGAAGGAGAAGGAGAAGGTGAAGTCAGGAGGGTGAATCAGAAGAAGTAGAAGAAGGAGAAGGAGAAGGTGAAATCTGGAGGGTGAATCAGAAGAAGTAGAAGAAGGAGAAGGAGAAGGTGAAGTCTGGAGAGTGAATCAGAAGAAGCAGAAGAAGGAGAAGGAGAAGGTGAAGTCTGGAGGGTGAATCAGAAGAAGTAGAAGAAGGAGAAGGAGAAGTTGTAGTCTGGAGGGTGAATCAAAAGAAGTAGACGAAGGAGAAGGAGAAGGTGAAGTCTGGAGGGTGAATCAGTAGAAGCAGAAGAAGGAGAAGGAGAAGGTGAAGTCTGGAGGGTGAATCAGAAGATATAGAAGAAGGAGAAGGAGAAGGTGAAGTCCTGAGTGTGAATCAGAAGAAGCAGAAGAAGGAGAAGGAGAAGGTGAAGTCTTAAGGGTGAATCAGAAGAAGTAGAAGAAGGAGAAGGAGAAGGTGAAGTCTGGAGGGTGAATCAGAAGAAGCAGAAGAAAGAGAAGGACAAGGTGAAGTCTGGAGGGTGAAGCAGAAGAAGCAGAAGAAGGAGAAGGAGAAGGTGAAGGCTGGAGGGTGAATCAGAAGAAGTAGAAGAAGAAGAAGGAGAAGGTGAAGTCTGGAGGGTGAATCAGAAGAAGTAGAAGAAGGAGAAGGAGTAGTTGAAGTCTGGAGGGTGAATCAGAAGAAGCAGAAGAAGGAGAAGGAGAAGGTGAAGTCTGGAGGGTGAATCAGAAGAAGCAGAAGAAGGAGAAGGAGAAGATGAATTCTGGAGGGTGAATCAGAAGATGTAGAAGAAGGAGAAGGAGAAGGTGAGGTCTGGAGGGTGAATCAGAAGAAGCAGAAGAAGGAGAAGGAGAAGGTGAAGTCTGGAGGGTGAATCAAAAGAAGCAGAGGAAGGAGAAGGAGAAGGTGAAGTCTGGAGGGTGAATCAGAAGAAGCAGAAGAAGGAGAAGGAGAAGGTGAAGTCAGGAGGGTGAATCAGAAGAAGCAGAAGAAGGAGAAGGAGAAGGTGAAGTTAGGAGGGTGAATCAGAAGAAGCAGAAGAAGGAGAAGGAGAAGGTGAAGTCAGGGGGGTAAAGCAGAAGAAGTAGAAGAAGGAGAAGGAGAAGGTGAAGTCAGGAGGGTGAAGCAGAAGAAGCAGAAGAAGGAGAAGGAGAAGGTGAAGTCTGGAGGGCGCAGCAGAAGAAGCAGAAGAAGGAGAAGGAGAAGGTGAAGTCTGGAGGGTGAAGCAGGAAAAGCAGAAGAAGGAGAAGGAGAAGGTGAAGTCTGGAGGGTGAATCAGAAGAAGGAGAAGAAGGAGAAGGAGAAGGTGAAGTCAGGAGGGTGAAGCAGAAGAAGCAGAAGAAGGAGAAGGAGAAGGTGAAGTCTGGAGGGTGAATCAGGAGAAGTCGAAGAAGGAGAAGGAGAAGGTGAAGTCTGGAGGGTGAATCAGAAGAAGCAGAAGAAGGAGAAGGAGAAGGTGAAGTCTGGAGGGAGAAGCAGAAGAAGTAGAAGAAGGAGAAGGAGAAGGTGAAGTCTGGAGGGTGAATCAGAAGAAGTAGAAGAAGGAGAAGGAGAAGGTGAAGTCTGGAGGGTGAATCAGAAGAAGCAGAAGAAGGAGAAGGAGAAGGTGAAGTCTGGAGGGAGAAGCAGAAGAAGTAGAAGAAGGAGAAGGAGAAGGTGAAGTCTGGAGGGTGAATCAGAAGAAGTAGAAGAAGGAGAAGGAGAAGGTGAAGTCTGGAGGGTGAATCAGAAGAAGTAGAAGAAGGAGAAGGAGAAGGTGTAGTCTGGAGGGTGAATCAGAAGAAGTAGAAGAAGGAGAAGGAGAAGGTGAAGTCTGGAGGGTGAATCAGAAGAAGTAAAAGAAGGAGAAGGAGAAGGTGAAGTCTGGAGGGTGAATCAGAAGAAGCAGAAGAAGGAGAAGGAGAAGGTGAAGTCTGGAGGGAGAAGCAGAAGAAGTAGAAGAAGGAGAAGGAGAAGGTGAAGTCTGGAGGGTGAATCAGAAGAAGTAGAAGAAGGAGAAGGAGAAGGTGAAGTCTGGAGGGTGAATCAGAAGAAGTAGAAGAAGGAGAAGGAGAAGGTGTAGTCTGGAGGGTGAATCAGAAGAAGTAGACGAAGGAGAAGGAGAAGGTGAAGTCTGGAGGGTGAATCAGAAGAAGCAGAAGAAGGAGAAGGAGAAGGTGAAGTCTGGAGGGTGAATCAGAAGAAGCAGAAGAAGGAGAAGGAGAAGGTGAAGTCTGTAGGGTGAATCAGAAGAAGCAGAAGAAGTAGAAGGAGAAGGTGAAGTCTGGAGGGTGAATCAGAAGAAGCAGAAGAAGGAGAAGGAGAAGGTGAAGTCTGGAGGGTGAATCAGAAGAAGCAGAAGAAGGAGAAGGAGAAGGTGAAGTCAGGAGGGTGAATCAGAAGAAGCAGAAGAAGGAGAAGGAGAAGGTGAAGTCTGGAGGGTGAATCAGAAGAAGCAGAAGAAGGAGAAGGAGAAGGTGAAGACTGGAAGGTGAATCAGAAGAAGTAGAAGAAGGAGAAGGAGAAGGTAAAGTCTGGAGGGTGAATCAGACGAAGTAGAAGAAGGAGAAGGAGAAGGCGAAGTCTGGAGGGTGAATCAGAAGAAGCAGAAGAAGGAGAAGGAGAAGGTGAAGTCTGGAGGGTGAATCAGAAGAAGCAGAAGAAGGAGAAGGAGAAGATGAAGTCTGGAGGGTGAAACAGAAGAAGTAGAAGAAGGAGAAGGAGAAGGTGAGGTCTGGAGGGTGAATCAGAAGAAGCAGAAGAAGGAGAAGGAGAAGGTGAAGTCTGAAGGGTGAATCAGAAGAAGCAGAAGAAGGAGAAGGAGAAGGTGAAGTCTGGAGGGTGAATCAGAAGAAGCAGAAGAAGGAGAAGGAGAAGGTGAAGTCTGGAGGGTGAATCTGAAGAAGCAGAAGAAGGAGAAGGAGAAGGTGAAGTCTGGAGGGAGAATCAGAAGAAGTAGAAGAAGGAGAAGGAGAAGGTGAAGTCTGGAGTGTGAATCAGAAGAAGTAGAAGAAGGAGGAGGAGAAGGTGAAGTCTGGAGGGTGAATCAGAAGAAGGAGAAGGAGAAGGTGAAGTCTGGAGGGTGAATCAGAAGAAGTAGAAGAAGGAGAAGGAGAAGATGAAGTCTGGAGGGTGAATCAGAAGAAGTAGAAGAAGGAGAAGGAGAAGGTGAAGTCTGGAGGGTGAATCAGAAGAAGCAGAAGAAGGAGAAGGAGAAGGTGAAATCTGGAGGGTGAATCAGAAGAAGTAGAAGAAGGAGAAGGAGAAGGTGAAGTCTGGAGGGTGAATCAGAAGAAGCAGAATAAGGAGAAGGAGAACGTGAAGTCTGGAGGTTGAATCAGAAGAAGCAGAAGAAGGAGAAGGAGAAGGTGAAGTCTGGAGGGTGAATCAGAAGAAGTAGAAGAAGGAGAAGGAGAAGGTGAAGTCTGGAGGGTGAAGCAGAAGAAGGAGAAGAAGGAGAAGGAGAAGGTGAAGTCAGGAGGGTGAATCAGAAGAAGTAGAAGAAGGAGAAGGAGAAGGTGAAGTCAGGAGGGTGAATCAGAAGAAGCAGAAGAAGGAGAAGGAGATGGTGAAGTCTGGAGGGTGAATCAGAAGAATCAGAAGAAGGAGAAGGAGAAGCTGTAGTCTGGAGGGTGAATCAGAAGAAGCAGAAGAAAGAGAAGGAGAAGGTGAAGTCTGGAGGGTGAAGCAGAAGAAGCAGAAGATGGAGAAGGTGAAGGTGAAGACTGGAGGGTGAATCAGAAGAAGTAGAAGAAGGAGAAGGAGAAGGTGGAGTCTGGAGGGTGAATCAGAAGAATTAGAAGAAGGATAAGGAGAAGGAGAAGTCTGGAGGGTGAATCCGAAGAAGCAGAAGAAGGAGAAGGAGAAGGCGAAGTCTGGAGGGTGAATCAGAAGAAGCAGAAGAAGGAGAAGGAGAAGATGAAGTCTGGAGGGTGAATCAGAAGAAGTAGAAGAAGGAGAAGGAGAAGTTGAAGTTAGGAGGGTGAATCAGAAGAAGCAGAAGAAGGAGAAGGAGAAGGTGAAGTCAGGGGGGTGAAGCAGAAGAAGTAGAAGAAGGAGAAGGAGAAGGTGAAGTCAGGGGGGTGAAGCAGAAGAAGCAAAAGAAGGAGAAGCAGAAGGTGAAGTCTGGAGTGCACAGCAGAAGAAGCAGAAGAAGGAGAAGGAGAAGGTGAAGTCTGGAGGGTGAAGCAGAAGAAGCAGAAGAAGGAGAAGGAGAAGGTGAAGTCTGGAGGGTGAATCAGAAGAAGTAGAAGAAGGAGAAGGAGAAGGTGTAGTCAGGAGGGTGAAGCAGAAGAAGCAGAAGAAGGAGAAGTAGAAGGTGAAGTCTGGAGGGTAAAGCAGAAGAAGCAGAAGAAGGAGAAGGAGAAGGTGAAGTCTGGAGGGCGAAGCAGAAGAAGCAGAAGAAGGAGAAGGAGAAGGTGAAGTCTGGAGGGTGAATCAGAAGAAGCAGAAGAAGGAGAAGGAGAAGATGAATTCTGGAGGGTGAATCAGAAGCTGTAGAAGAAGGAGAAGGAGAAGGTGAGGTCTGGAGGGTGAATCAGAAGAAGCAGAAGAAGGAGAAGGAGAAGGTGAAGTCTGGAGGGTGAATCAAAAGAAGCAGAGGAAGGAGAAGGAGAAGGTGAAGTCTGGAGGGTGAATCAGAAGAAGCAGAAGAAGGAGAAGGAGAAGGTGAAGTCAGGAGGGTGAATCAGAAGAAGCAGAAGAAGGAGAAGGAGAAGGTGAAGTTAGGAGGGTGAATCAGAAGAAGCAGAAGAAGGAGAAGGAGAAGGTGAAGTCAGTGGGGTGAAGCAGAAGAAGTAGAAGAAGGAGAAGGAGAAGGTGAAGTCAGGAGGGTGAAGCAGAAGAAGCAGAAGAAGCAGAAGGAGAAGGTGAAGTCTGGAGGGCGCAGCAGAAGAAGCAGAAGAAGGAGAAGGAGAAGGTGAAGTCTGGAGGGTGAAGCAGGAAAAGCAGAAGAAGGAGAAGGAGAAGGTGAAGTCTGGAGGGTGAATCAGAAGAAGTAGAAGAAGGAGAAGGAGAAGGTGAAGTCAGGAGGGTGAAGCAGAAGAAGCAGAAGAAGGAGAAGGAGAAGGTGAAGTCTCGAGGGTGAAGCAGAAGAAGCAGAAGAAGGAGAAGGAGAAGGTGAAGTCTGGAGGGCGAAGCAGAAGAAGCAGAAGAAGGAGAAGGAGAAGGTGAAGTCTGGAATGTGAAGCAGAAGAAGCAGAAGAAGGAGAAGGAGAAGGTGAAGTCTGGAGGGTGAATCAGGAGAAGTCGAAGAAGGAGAAGGAGAAGGTGAAGTCAGGAGGGTGAAGCAGAAGAAGCAGTAGAAGGAGAAGGAGAAGCTGAAGTCTGGAGGGTGAAGCAGAAGAAGCAGAAGAAGGAGAAGGAGAAGGTGAAGTCTGGAGTGTGAAGCAGAATAAGCAGAAGAAGGAGAAGGAGAAGGTGAAGTCAGGAGGGTGAAGCAGAAGAAGTAGAAGAAGGAGAAGGAGAAGGTGAAGTCTGGAGGGTGAATCAGAAGAAGTAGAAGAAGGAGAAGGAGAAGGTGAAGTCTGGAGGGTGAATCAGAAGAAGTAGAAGAAGGAGAAGGAGAAGGTGAAGTCTGGAGGGTGAATCAGAAGAAGCAGAAGAAGGAGAAGGAGAAGGTGAAGTCTGGAGGGAGAAGCAGAAGAAGTAGAAGAAGGAGAAGGAGAAGGTGAAGTCTGGAGGGTGAATCAGAAGAAGTAGAAGAAGGAGAAGGAGAAGGTGAAGTCTGGAGGGTGAATCAGAAGAAGTAGAAGAAGGAGAAGGAGAAGGTGTAGTCTGGAGGGTGAATCAGAAGAAGTAGACGAAGGAGAAGGAGAAGGTGAAGTCTGGAGGGTGAATCAGAAGAAGCAGAAGAAGGAGAAGGAGAAGGTGAAGTCTGGAGGGTGAATCAGAAGAAGCAGAAGAAGGAGAAGGAGAAGGTGAAGTCTGTAGGGTGAATCAGAAGAAGTAGAAGAAGGAGAAGGAGAAGGTGAAGTCTGGAGGGTGAATCAGAAGAAGCAGAATAAGGAGAAGGAGAACGTGAAGTCTGGAGGTTGAATCAGAAGAAGCAGAAGAAGGAGAAGGAGAAGGTGAAGTCTGGAGGGTGAATCAGAAGAAGTAGAAGAAGGAGAAGGAGAAGGTGAAGTCTGGAGGGTGAAGCAGAAGAAGGAGAAGAAGGAGAAGGAGAAGGTGAAGTCAGGAGGGTGAATCAGAAGAAGTAGAAGAAGGAGAAGGAGAAGGTGAAGTCAGGAGGGTGAATCAGAAGAAGCAGAAGAAGGAGAAGGAGATGGTGAAGTCTGGAGGGTGAATCAGAAGAATCAGAAGAAGGAGAAGGAGAAGCTGTAGTCTGGAGGGTGAATCAGAAGAAGCAGAAGAAAGAGAAGGAGAAGGTGAAGTCTGGAGGGTGAAGCAGAAGAAGCAGAAGATGGAGAAGGTGAAGGTGAAGACTGGAGGGTGAATCAGAAGAAGTAGAAGAAGGAGAAGGAGAAGGTGGAGTCTGGAGGGTGAATCAGAAGAATTAGAAGAAGGATAAGGAGAAGGAGAAGTCTGGAGGGTGAATCCGAAGAAGCAGAAGAAGGAGAAGGAGAAGGCGAAGTCTGGAGGGTGAATCAGAAGAAGCAGAAGAAGGAGAAGGAGAAGATGAAGTCTGGAGGGTGAATCAGAAGAAGTAGAAGAAGGAGAAGGAGAAGTTGAAGTTAGGAGGGTGAATCAGAAGAAGCAGAAGAAGGAGAAGGAGAAGGTGAAGTCAGGGGGGTGAAGCAGAAGAAGTAGAAGAAGGAGAAGGAGAAGGTGAAGTCAGGGGGGTGAAGCAGAAGAAGCAAGAGAAGGAGAAGCAGAAGGTGAAGTCTGGAGTGCGCAGCAGAAGAAGCAGAAGAAGGAGAAGGAGAAGGTGAAGTCTGGAGGGTGAAGCAGAAGAAGCAGAAGAAGGAGAAGGAGAAGGTGAAGTCTGGAGGGTGAATCAGAAGAAGTAGAAGAAGGAGAAGGAGAAGGTGTAGTCAGGAGGGTGAAGCAGAAGAAGCAGAAGAAGGAGAAGTAGAAGGTGAAGTCTGGAGGGTAAAGCAGAAGAAGCAGAAGAAGGAGAAGGAGAAGGTGAAGTCTGGAGGGCGAAGCAGAAGAAGCAGAAGAAGGAGAAGGAGAAGGTGAAGTCTGGAGGGTGAATCAGAAGAAGCAGAAGAAGGAGAAGGAGAAGATGAATTCTGGAGGGTGAATCAGAAGCTGTAGAAGAAGGAGAAGGAGAAGGTGAGGTCTGGAGGGTGAATCAGAAGAAGCAGAAGAAGGAGAAGGAGAAGGTGAAGTCTGGAGGGTGAATCAAAAGAAGCAGAGGAAGGAGAAGGAGAAGGTGAAGTCTGGAGGGTGAATCAGAAGAAGCAGAAGAAGGAGAAGGAGAAGGTGAAGTCAGGAGGGTGAATCAGAAGAAGCAGAAGAAGGAGAAGGAGAAGGTGAAGTTAGGAGGGTGAATCAGAAGAAGCAGAAGAAGGAGAAGGAGAAGGTGAAGTCAGTGGGGTGAAGCAGAAGAAGTAGAAGAAGGAGAAGGAGAAGGTGAAGTCAGGAGGGTGAAGCAGAAGAAGCAGAAGAAGCAGAAGGAGAAGGTGAAGTCTGGAGGGCGCAGCAGAAGAAGCAGAAGAAGGAGAAGGAGAAGGTGAAGTCTGGAGGGTGAAGCAGGAAAAGCAGAAGAAGGAGAAGGAGAAGGTGAAGTCTGGAGGGTGAATCAGAAGAAGTAGAAGAAGGAGAAGGAGAAGGTGAAGTCAGGAGGGTGAAGCAGAAGAAGCAGAAGAAGGAGAAGGAGAAGGTGAAGTCTCGAGGGTGAAGCAGAAGAAGCAGAAGAAGGAGAAGGAGAAGGTGAAGTCTGGAGGGCGAAGCAGAAGAAGCAGAAGAAGGAGAAGGAGAAGGTGAAGTCTGGAATGTGAAGCAGAAGAAGCAGAAGAAGGAGAAGGAGAAGGTGAAGTCTGGAGGGTGAATCAGGAGAAGTCGAAGAAGGAGAAGGAGAAGGTGAAGTCAGGAGGGTGAAGCAGAAGAAGCAGTAGAAGGAGAAGGAGAAGCTGAAGTCTGGAGGGTGAAGCAGAAGAAGCAGAAGAAGGAGAAGGAGAAGGTGAAGTCTGGAGTGTGAAGCAGAAGAAGCAGAAGAAGGAGAAGGAGAAGGTGAAGTCAGGAGGGTGAAGCAGAAGAAGTAGAAGAAGGAGAAGGAGAAGGTGAAGTCTGGAGGGTGAATCAGAAGAAGTAGAAGAAGGAGAAGGAGAAGGTGAAGTCTGGAGGGTGAATCAGAAGAAGTAGAAGAAGGAGAAGGCGAAGGTGAAGTCTGGAGGGTGAATCAGAAGAAGCAGAAGAAGGAGAAGGAGAAGGTGAAGTCTGGAGGGAGAAGCAGAAGAAGTAGAAGAAGGAGAAGGAGAAGGTGAAGTCTGGAGGGTGAATCAGAAGAAGCAGAAGAAGGAGAAGGAGAAGGTGAAGTCTGGAGGGTGAATCAGAAGAAGCAGAAGAAGGAGAAGGAGAAGGTGAAGTCTGTAGGGTGAATCAGAAGAAGCAGAAGAAGTAGAAGGAGAAGTTGAAGTCTGGAGGGTGAATCAGAAGAAGCAGAAGAAGGAGAAGGAGAAGGTGAAGTCTGGAGGGTGAATCAGAAGAAGCAGAAGAAGGAGAAGGAGAAGGTGAAGTCAGGAGGGTGAATCAGAAGAAGCAGAAGAAGGAGAAGGAGAAGGTGAAGTCTGGAGGGAGAATCAGAAGAAGCAGAAGAAGGAGAAGGAGAAGGTGAAGACTGGAAGGTGAATCAGAAGAAGAAGAAGAAGGAGAAGGAGAAGGTGAAGTCTGGAGGGTGAATCAGACGAAGTAGAAGAAGGAGAAGGAGAAGGCGAAGTCTGGAGGGTGAATCAGAAGAAGCAGAAGAAGGAGAATGAGAAGGTGAAGTCTGGAGGGTGAATCAGAAGAAGCAGAAGAAGGAGAAGGAGAAGATGAAGTCTGGAGGGTGAATCAGAAGAAGTAGAAGAAGGAGAAGGAGAAGGTGAGGTCTGGAGGGTGAATCAGAAGAAGCAGAAGAAGGAGAAGGAGAAGGTGAAGTCTGAAGGGTGAATCAGAAGAAGCAGAAGAAGGAGAAGGAGAAGGTGAAGTCTGGAGGGTGAATCAGAAGAAGCAGAAGAAGGAGAAGGAGAAGGTGAAGTCTGGAGGGTGAATCTGAAGAAGCAGAAGAAGGAGAAGGAGAAGGTGAAGTCTGGAGGGTGAATCAGAAGAAGTAGAAGAAGGAGAAGGAGAAGGTGAAGTCTGGAGTGTGAATCAGAAGAAGTAGAAGAAGGAGGAGGAGAAGGTGAAGTCTGGAGGGTGAATCAGAAGAAGGAGAAGGAGAAGGTGAAGTCTGGAGGGTGAATCAGAAGAAGCAGAAGAAGGAGAAGGAGAAGATGAAGTCTGGAGGGTGAATCAGAAGAAGTAGAAGAAGAAGAAGGAGAAGGTGAAGTCTGGAGGGTGAATCAGAAGAAGCAGAAGAAGGAGAAGGAGAAGGTGAAATCTGGAGGATGAATCAGAAGAAGTAGAAGAAGGAGAAGGAGAAGGTGAAGTCTGGAGGGTGAATCAGAAGAAGCAGAATAAGGAGAAGGAGAAGGTGAAGTCTGGAGGTTGAATCAGAAGAAGCAGAAGAAGGAGAAGGAGAAGGTGAAGTCTGGAGGGTGAATCAGAAGAAGTAGAAGAAGGAGAAGGAGAAGGTGAAGTCTGGAGGGTGAAGCAGAAGAAGCAGAAGAAGGAGAAGGAGAAGGTGAAGTCAGGAGGGTGAATCAGAAGAAGTAGAAGAAGGAGAAGGAGAAGGTGAAGTCAGGAGGGTGAATCAGAAGAAGCAGAAGAAGGAGAAGGAGATGGTGAAGTCTGGAGGGTGCATCAGAAGAATCAGAAGAAGGAGAAAGAGAAGCTGAAGTCTGGAGGGTGAATCAGAAGAAGCAGAAGAAAGAGAAGGAGAAGGTGAAGTCTGGAGGGTGAAGCAGAATAAGCAGAAGATGGAGAAGGAGAACGTGAAGTCTGGAGGTTGAATCAGAAGAAGCAGAAGAAGGAGAAGGAGAAGGTGAAGTCTGGAGGGTGAATCAGAAGAAGTAGAAGAAGGAGAAGGAGAAGGTGAAGTCTGGAGGGTGAAGCAGAAGAAGGAGAAGAAGGAGAAGGAGAAGGTGAAGTCAGGAGGGTGAATCAGAAGAAGTAGAAGAAGGAGAAGGAGAAGGTGAAGTCAGGAGGGTGAATCAGAAGAAGCAGAAGAAGGAGAAGGAGATGGTGAAGTCTGGAGGGTGAATCAGAAGAATCAGAAGAAGGAGAAGGAGAAGCTGTAGTCTGGAGGGTGAATCAGAAGAAGCAGAAGAAAGAGAAGGAGAAGGTGAAGTCTGGAGGGTGAAGCAGAAGAAGCAGAAGATGGAGAAGGTGAAGGTGAAGACTGGAGGGTGAATCAGAAGAAGTAGAAGAAGGAGAAGGAGAAGGTGGAGTCTGGAGGGTGAATCAGAAGAAGTAGAAGAAGGATAAGGAGAAGGAGAAGTCTGGAGGGTGAATCCGAAGAAGCAGAAGAAGGAGAAGGAGAAGGCGAAGTCTGGAGGGTGAATCAGAAGAAGCAGAAGAAGGAGAAGGAGAAGATGAAGTCTGGAGGGTGAATCAGAAGAAGTAGAAGAAGGAGAAGGAGAAGTTGAAGTTAGGAGGGTGAATCAGAAGAAGCAGAAGAAGGAGAAGGAGAAGGTGAAGTCAGGGGGGTGAAGCAGAAGAAGTAGAAGGAGAAGGAGAAGGTGAAGTCAGGGGGGTGAAGCAGAAGAAGCAAAAGAAGGAGAAGCAGAAGGTGAAGTCTGGAGTGCGCAGCAGAAGAAGCAGAAGAAGGAGAAGGAGAAGGTGAAGTCTGGAGTGTGAAGCAGAAGAAGCAGAAGAAGGAGAAGTAGAAGGTGAAGTCTGGAGGGTGAATCAGAAGAAGTAGAAGAAGGAGAAGGAGAAGGTTAAGTCAGGAGGGTGAAGCAGAAGAAGCAGAAGAAGGAGAAGTAGAAGGTGAAGTCTGGAGGGTAAAGCAGAAGAAGCAGAAGAAGGAGAAGGAGAAGGTGAAGTCTGGAGGGCGATGCAGAAGAAGCAGAAGAAGGAGAAGGAGAAGGTGAAGTCTGGAGGGTGAATCAGAAGAAGCAGAAGAAGGAGAAGGAGAAGATGAATTCTGGAGGGTGAATCAGAAGATGTAGAAGAAGGAGAAGGAGAAGGTGAGGTCTGGAGGGTGAATCAGAAGAAGCAGAAGAAGGAGAAGGAGAAGGTGAAGTCTGGAGGGTGAATCAAAAGAAGCAGAGGAAGGAGAAGGAGAAGGTGAAGTCTGGAGGGTGAATCAGAAGAAGCAGAAGAAGGAGAAGGAGAAGGTGAAGTCAGGAGGGTGAATCAGAAGAAGCAGAAGAAGGAGAAGGAGAAGGTGAAGTTAGGAGGGTGAATCAGAAGAAGCAGAAGAAGGAGAAGGAGAAGGTGAAGTCAGGGGGGTGAAGCAGAAGAAGTAGAAGAAGGAGAAGGAGAAGGTGAAGTCAGGAGGGTGAAGCAGAAGAAGCAGAAGAAGGAGAAGGAGAAGGTGAAGTCTGGAGGGCGCAGCAGAAGAAGCAGAAGAAGGAGAAGGAGAAGGTGAAGTCTGGAGGGTGAAGCAGGAAAAGCAGAAGAAGGAGAAGGAGAAGGTGAAGTCTGGAGGGTGAATCAGAAGAAGTAGAAGAAGGAGAAGGAGAAGGTGAAGTCAGGAGGGTGAAGCAGAAGAAGCAGAAGAAGGAGAAGGAGAAGGTGAAGTCTCGAGGGTGAAGCAGAAGAAGCAGAAGACGGAGAAGGAGAAGGTGAAGTCTGGAATGTGAAGCAGAAGAAGAAGAAGAAGGAGAAGGAGAAGGTGAAGTCTGGAGGGTGAATCAGGAGAAGTCGAAGAAGGAGAAGGAGAAGGTGAAGTCAGGAGGGTGAAGCAGAAGAAGCAGTAGAAGGAGAAGGAGAAGGTGAAGTCAGGAGGGTGAAGCAGAAGAAGCAGAAGAAGGAGAAGGAGATGGTGAAGTCTGGAGGGTGAATCAGAAGAAACAGAAGAAGGAGAAGGAGAAGCTGTAGTCTGGAGGGTGAATCAGAAGAAGCAGAAGAAAGAGAAGGAGAAGGTGAAGTCTGGAGGGTGAAGCAGAAGAAGCAGAAGATGGAGAAGGTGAAGGTGAAGACTGGAGGGTGAATCAGAAGAAGTAGAAGAAGGAGAAGGAGAAGGTGGAGTCTGGAGGGTGAATCAGAAGAAGTAGAAGAAGGATAAGGAGAAGGAGAAGTCTGGAGGGTGAATCCGAAGAAGCAGAAGAAGGAGAAGGAGAAGGCGAAGTCTGGAGGGTGAATCAGAAGAAGCAGAAGAAGGAGAAGGAGAAGATGAAGTCTGGAGGGTGAATCAGAAGAAGTAGAAGAAGGAGAAGGAGAAGTTGAAGTTAGGAGGGTGAATCAGAAGAAGCAGAAGAAGGAGAAGGAGAAGGTGAAGTCAGGGGGGTGAAGCAGAAGAAGTAGAAGGAGAAGGAGAAGGTGAAGTCAGGGGGGTGAAGCAGAAGAAGCAAAAGAAGGAGAAGCAGAAGGTGAAGTCTGGAGTGCGCAGCAGAAGAAGCAGAAGAAGGAGAAGGAGAAGGTGAAGTCTGGAGGGTGAAGCAGAAGAAGCAGAAGAAGGAGAAGTAGAAGGTGAAGTCTGGAGGGTGAATCAGAAGAAGTAGAAGAAGGAGAAGGAGAAGGTGAAGTCAGGAGGGTGAAGCAGAAGAAGCAGAAGAAGGAGAAGTAGAAGGTGAAGTCTGGAGGGTAAAGCAGAAGAAGCAGAAGAAGGAGAAGGAGAAGGTGAAGTCTGGAGGGCGATGCAGAAGAAGCAGAAGAAGGAGAAGGAGAAGGTGAAGTCTGGAGGGTGAATCAGAAGAAGCAGAAGAAGGAGAAGGAGAAGATGAATTCTGGAGGGTGAATCAGAAGATGTAGAAGAAGGAGAAGGAGAAGGTGAGGTCTGGAGGGTGAATCAGAAGAAGCAGAAGAAGGAGAAGGAGAAGGTGAAGTCTGGAGGGTGAATCAAAAGAAGCAGAGGAAGGAGAAGGAGAAGGTGAAGTCTGGAGGGTGAATCAGAAGAAGCAGAAGAAGGAGAAGGAGAAGGTGAAGTCAGGAGGGTGAATCAGAAGAAGCAGAAGAAGGAGAAGGAGAAGGTGAAGTTAGGAGGGTGAATCAGAAGAAGCAGAAGAAGGAGAAGGAGAAGGTGAAGTCAGGGGGGTGAAGCAGAAGAAGTAGAAGAAGGAGAAGGAGAAGGTGAAGTCAGGAGGGTGAAGCAGAAGAAGCAGAAGAAGGAGAAGGAGAAGGTGAAGTCTGGAGGGCGCAGCAGAAGAAGCAGAAGAAGGAGAAGGAGAAGGTGAAGTCTGGAGGGTGAAGCAGGAAAAGCAGAAGAAGGAGAAGGAGAAGGTGAAGTCTGGAGGGTGAATCAGAAGAAGTAGAAGAAGGAGAAGGAGAAGGTGAAGTCAGGAGGGTGAAGCAGAAGAAGCAGAAGAAGGAGAAGGAGAAGGTGAAGTCTCGAGGGTGAAGCAGAAGAAGCAGAAGAAGGAGAAGGAGAAGGTGAAGTCTGGAATGTGAAGCAGAAGAAGAAGAAGAAGGAGAAGGAGAAGGTGAAGTCTGGAGGGTGAATCAGGAGAAGTCGAAGAAGGAGAAGGAGAAGGTGAAGTCAGGAGGGTGAAGCAGAAGAAGCAGTAGAAGGAGAAGGAGAAGCTGAAGTCTGGAGGGTGAAGCAGAAGAAGCAGAAGAAGGAGAAGGAGAAGATGAAGTCTGGAGGGTGAAGCAGAAGAAGCAGAAGAAGGAGAAGAAGAAGTTGAAGTCAGGAGGGTGAATCAGAAGAAGTAGAAGAAGGAGAAGGAGAAGGTGAAGTCTGGAGGGTGAATCAGAAGAAGTAGAAGAAGGAGAAGGAGAAGGTGAAGTCTGGAGGGTGAATCAGAAGAAGTAGAAGAAGGAGAAGGAGAAGGTGAAGTCTGGAGGGTGAATCAGAAGAAGCAGAAGAAGGAGAAGGAGAAGGTGCAGTCTGGAGGGTGAATCAGAAGAAGTAGACGAAGGAGAAGGAGAAGGTGAAGTCTGGAGGGTGAATCAGAAGAAGCAGAAGAAGGAGAAGGAGAAGGTGAAGTCTGGAGGGTGAATCAGAAGAAGCAGAAGAAGGAGAAGGAGAAGGTGAAGTCTGTAGGGTGAATCAGAAGAAGCAGAAGAAGTAGAAGGAGAAGGTGAAGTCTGGAGGGTGAATCCGAAGAAGCAGAAGAAGGAGAAGGAGAAGGTGAAGTCTGGAGGGTGAATCAGAAGAAGCAGAAGAAGGAGAAGGAGAAGGTGAAGTCAGGAGGGTGAATCAGAAGAAGCAGAAGAAGGAGAAGGAGAAGGTGAAGTCTGGAGGGTGAATCAGAAGAAGCAGAAGAAGGAGAAGGAGAAGGTGAAGACTGGAAGGTGAATCAGAAGAAGTAGAAGAAGGAGAAGGAGAAGGTGAAGTCTGGAGGGTGAATCAGACGAAGTAGAAGAAGGAGAAGGAGAAGGCGAAGTCTGGAGGGTGAATCAGAAGAAGCAGAAGAAGGAGAATGAGAAGGTGAAGTCTGGAGGGTGAATCAGAAGAAGCAGAAGAAGGAGAAGGAGAAGATGAAGTCTGGAGGGTGAATCAGAAGAAGTAGAAGAAGGAGAAGGAGAAGGTGAGGTCTGGAGGGTGAATCAGAAGAAGCAGAAGAAGGAGAAGGAGAAGGTGAAGTCTGAAGGGTGAATCAGAAGAAGCAGAAGAAGGAGAAGGAGAAGGTGAAGTCTGGAGGGTGAATCAGAAGAAGCAGAAGAAGGAGAAGGAGAAGGTGAAGTCTGGAGGGTGAATCTGAAGAAGCAGAAGAAGGAGAAGGAGAAGGTGAAGTCTGGAGGGTGAATCAGAAGAAGTAGAAGAAGGAGAAGGAGAAGTTGAAGTTAGGAGGGTGAATCAGAAGAAGCAGAAGAAGGAGAAGGAGAAGGTGAAGTCTGGAGGGTGAATCAGAAGAAGTAGAAGAAGGAGAAGGAGAAGTTGAAGTTAGGAGGGTGAATCAGAAGAAGCAGAAGAAGGAGAAGGAGAAGGTGAAGTCTGGAGGGTGAATCAGAAGAAGCAGAAGAAGGAGAAGGAGAAGATGAAGTCTGGAGGGTGAATCAGAAGAAGTAGAAGAAGGAGAAGGAGAAGTTGAAGTTAGGAGGGTGAATCAGAAGAAGCAGAAGAAGGAGAAGGAGAAGGTGAAGTCAGGGGGGTGAAGCAGAAGAAGTAGAAGAAGGAGAAGGAGAAGGTGAAGTCAGGGGGGTGAAGCAGAAGAAGCAAAAGAAGGAGAAGCAGAAGGTGAAGTCTGGAGTGCGCAGCAGAAGAAGCAGAAGAAGGAGAAGGAGAAGGTGAAGTCTGGAGGGTGAAGCAGAAGAAGCAGAAGAAGGAGAAGGAGAAGGTGAAGTCTGGAGGGTGAATCAGATGAAGTAGAAGAAGGAGAAGGAGAAGGTGAAGTCAGGAGGGTGAAGCAGAAGAAGCAGAAGAAGGAGAAGTAGAAGGTGAAGTCTGGAGGGTAAAGCAGAAGAAGCAGAAGAAGGAGAAGGAGAAGGTGAAGTCTGGAGGGCGATGCAGAAGAAGCAGAAGAAGGAGAAGGAGAAGGTGAAGCCTGGAGGGTGAATCAGAAGAAGTAGAAGAAGGAGAAGGAGAAGGTGAAGTCAGGAGGGTGAAGCAGAAGAAGCAGAAGAAGGGGAAGGAGAAGGTGAAGTCTGGAGGGTGAATCAGAAGAAGTAGAAGAAGGAGAGGGAGAAGGTGAAGTCTGGAGGGTGAAGCAGAAGAAGCAGAAGAAGGAGAAGGAGAAGGTGAAGTCAGGAGGGTGAATCAGAAGAAGTAGAAGAAGGAGAAGGAGAAAGTGAAGTCTGGAGGGTGAATCAGAAGAAGTAGAAGAAGGAGAAGGAGAAGGTGAAGTCTGGAGGGAGAAGCAGAAGAAGTAGAAGAAGGAGAAGGGGAAGGTGAAGTCTGGAGGGTGAATCAGAAGAAGTAGAAGAAGGAGAAGGAGAAGGTGAAGTCTGGAGGGTGAATCAGAAGACGCAGAAGAAGGAGAAGGAGAAGGTGAAGTCTGGAGGGTGAATCAGAAGAAGTAGAAGAAGGAGAAGGAGAAGGTGTAGTCTGAAGGGTGAATCAGAAGATGTAGACGAAGGAGAAGGAGAAGGTGAAGTCTGGAGGGTGAATCAGAAGAAGCAGAAGAAGGAGAAGGAGAAGGTGAAGTCTGGAGGGTGAATCAGAAGAAGTAGAAGAAGGAGAATGAGAAGGTGAAGTCTGGAGGGTGAATCAGAAGAAGCAGAAGAAGGAGAAGGAGAAGGTGAAGTCTGCAGGGTGAATCAGAAGAAGCAGAAGAAGGAGAAGGAGAAGATGAAGTCTGGAGGGTGAATCAGAAGAAGCAGAAGAAGGAGAAGGAGAAGGTGAAGTCTGGAGGGTGAATCAGAAGAAGCAGAAGAAGTAGAAGGAGAAGGTGAAGTCTGGAGGGTGAATCAGAAGAAGTAGAAGAAGGAGAAGGAGAAGGTGAAGTCTGGAGGGTGAATCAGAAGAAGCAGAAGAAGGAGAAGGAGAAGGTGAAGTCAGGAGGGTGAATCAGAAGAAGCAGAAGAAGGAGAAGGAGAAGTTGAAGTCTGGAGGGTGAATTAGAAGAAGCAGAAGAAGGAGAAGGAGAAGGTGAAGACTGGAGGGTGAATCAGAAGAAGCAGAAGAAGGAGAAGGAGAAGGTGAAGTCTGGAGGGTGAATCAGAAGAAGTAGAAGAAGGAGAAGGAGACGGCGAAGTCTGGAGGGTGAATCAGAAGAAGCAGAAGAAGGAGAAGGAGAAGGTGATGTCTGGAGGGTGAATCAGAAGAAGCAGAAGAAGGAGAAGGAGAAGATGAAGTCTGGAGGGTGAATCAGAAGAAGTAGAAGAAGGAGAAGGAGAAGGTGAGGTCTGGAGGGTGAATCAGAAGAAGCAGAAGAAGGAGAAGGAGAAGGCGAAGTCTGAAGGGTGAATCAGAAAAAGCAGAAGAAAAAGGAGAAGGTGAAGTCTGGAGGGTGAATCAGAAGAAGCAGAAGAAGGAGAAGGTGAAGGTGAAGTCTGGAGGGTGAATCAGAAGCAGAAGAAGGAGAAGGAGAATGTGAAGTCTGGAGGGTGAATCAGAAGAAGTAGAAGAAGGAGAAGGAGAAGGTGAAGTCTGGAGGGTGAATCAGAAGAAGTAGAAGAAGGAGAAGGAGAAGGTGAAGTCTGGAGGGTGAATCAGAAGAAGCAGAAGAAGGAGAAGGAGAAGGTGAAGTCTGGAGGGTGAATCAGAAGAAGCAGAACAAGGAGAAGGAGAAGATGAAGTCTGGAGGGTGAATCAGAAGAAGTAGAAGAAGGAGAAGGAGAATGTGAAGTCAGGAGGGTGAATCAGAAGAAGTCGAAGAAGGAGAAGGAGAAGGTGAAGTCTGGAGGGTGAAGCAGAAGAAGTAGAAGAAGGAGAAGGAGAAGTTGAAGTCAGGATGGTGAATCAGAAGAAGTAGAAGAAGGAGAAGCAGAAGGTGAAGTCAGGAGGGCGAATCAGAGGAAGCAGAAGAAGGAGAAGGAGAAGGTGAAGTCTGGAGGGTGAATCAGAAGAATCAGAAGAAGGAGAAGGAGAAGGTGAAGTCTGGAGGGTGAATCAGAGAAGCAGAAGAAAGAGAAGGAGAAGGTAAAGTCTGGAGGGCACAGCAGAAGAAGCAGAAGAAGGAGATGGAGAAGGTGAAGTCTGGAGGGTGAAGCAGAAGAAGCAGAAGAAGGAGAAGGAGAAGGTGAAGTCTGGAGGGTGAATCAGAAGAAGTAGAAGAAGGAGAAGGAGAAGGTGAAGTCAGGAGGGTGAAGCAGAAGAAGCAGAAGAAGGAGAAGGAGAAGGTGAAGTCAGGGGGGTGAAGCAGAAGAAGTAGAAGAAGGAGAAGGAGAAGGTAAAGTCAGGAGAGTGAAGCAGAAGAAGCAGAAGAAGGAGAAGGAGAAGGTGAAGTCTGGAGGGCGCAGCAGAAGAAGCAGAAGAAGGAGAAGGAGAAGGTGAAGTCTGGAGGGTGAAGCAGAAGAAGCAGAAGAAGGAGAAGGAGAAGGTGAAGTCAGGAGCGTGAATCAGAAGAAGTAGAAGAAGGAGAAGGAGAAGGTGAAGTCAGGAGGGTGAAGCAGAAGAAGCAGAAGAAGGAGAAGGAGAAGGTGAAGTCTGGAGGGTGAAGAAGAAGAAGCAGAAGAAGGAGAAGGAGAAGGTGAAGTCTGGAGGGCGAAGCAGAAGAAGCAGAAGAAGGAGAAGGAGAAGGTGAAGTCTGGAGGGTGAAGCAGAAGAAGCAGAAGAAGGAGAAGGAGAAGGTGAAGTCTGGAGGGTGAATCAGAAGACGTAGAAGAAGGAGAAGGAGAAGGTGAAGTCAGGAGGGTGAAGCAGAAGAAGCAGAAGAAGGAGAAGGAGAAGGTGAAGTCTGGAGGGTGAAGCAGAAGAAGCAGAAGAAGGAGAAGGAGAAGGTGAAGTCTGGAGGGTGAAGCAGAAGAAGCAGAAGAAGGAGAAGGAGAAGGTGAAGTCAGGAGGGTGAATCAGAAGAAGTAGAAGAAGGAGAAGGAGAAGGTGAAGTCTGGAGGGTGAATCAGAAGAAGTAGAAGAAGGAGAAGGAGAAGGTGAAGTTTGGAGGATGAATCAGAAGAAGTAGAAGAAGGAGAAGGAGAAGGTGAAGTCTGAAGGGTGAATCAGAAGAAGAAGAAGAAGGAGAAGGAGAAGGTGAAGTCTGGAGGGAGAAGCAGAAGAAGTAGAAGAAGGAGAAGGAGAAGGTGAAGTCTGGAGGGTGAATCAGAAGAAGTAGAAGAAGGAGAAGGAGAAGGTGAAGTCTGGAGGGTGAATCAGAAGAAGTAGAAGAAGGAGAAGGAGAAGGTGAAGTCTGGAGGGTGAATCAGAAGAAGCAGAAGAAGGAGAAGGAGAAGGTGAAGTCTGGAGGGTGAATCAGAAGAAGCAGAAGAAGGAGAAGGAGAAGGTGAAGTCTGGAGGGTGAAGCAGAAGAAGCAGAAGAAGGAGAAGGAGAAGGTGAAGTCTGGAGGGTGAAGCAGAAGAAGCAGAAGAAGGAGAAGGAGAAGGTGAAGTCAGGAGGGTGAATCAGAAGAAGTAGAAGAAGGAGAAGGAGAAGGTGAAGTCTGGAGGGTGAATCAGAAGAAGTAGAAGAAGGAGAAGGAGAAGGTGAAGTTTGGAGGATGAATCAGAAGAAGTAGAAGAAGGAGAAGGAGAAGGTGAAGTCTGAAGGGTGAATCAGAAGAAGAAGAAGAAGGAGAAGGAGAAGGTGAAGTCTGGAGGGAGAAGCAGAAGAAGTAGAAGAAGGAGAAGGAGAAGGTGAAGTCTGGAGGGTGAATCAGAAGAAGTAGAAGAAGGAGAAGGAGAAGGTGAAGTCTGGAGGGTGAATCAGAAGAAGTAGAAGAAGGAGAAGGAGAAGGTGAAGTCTGGAGGGTGAATCAGAAGAAGCAGAAGAAGGAGAAGGAGAAGGTGAAGTCTGGAGGGTGAATCAGAAGAAGTAGAAGAAGGAGAAGGAGAAGGTGTAGTCCGGAGGGTGAATCAGAGAAGTAGACGAAGGAGAAGGAGGAGGTGAAGTCCGGAGGGTGAATCAGAAGAAGCAGAAGAAGGAGAAGGTGAAGTCTGGAGGGTGAATCAGAAGAAGTAGAAGAAGGAGAAGGAGAAGGTGAAGTCTGGTGGGAGAATCAGAAGAAGCAGAAGAAGTAGAAGGAGAAGGTGAAGTCTGGAGGGTGAATCAGAAGAAGCAGAAGAAGGAGAAGGAGAAGGTGAAGTCTGGAGTGTGAATCAGAAGAAGCAGAAGAAGGAGAAGGAGAAGGTGAAGTCTGGAGGGTGAATCAGAAGAAGCAGAAGAAGTAGAAGGAGAAGGTGAAGACTGGAGGGTGAATCAGAAGAAGGAGAAGAAGGAGAAGGAGAAGGTGAAGTCTGGAGGGTGAATCAGAAGAAGCAGAAGAAGGAGAAGGAGAAGGTGAAGTCAGGAGAGTGAATCAGAAGAATCAGTAGAAGGAGAAGGAGAAGGTGAAGTCTGGCGGGTGAATCAGAAGAAGTAGAAGAAGGAGAAGGAGAAGGCGAAGTCTGGTGGGTGAATCAGAAGAAGCAGAAGGAGAAGGAGAAGGTGAAGTCTGGAGGGTGAATCAGAAGAAGCAGAAGAAGGAGAAGGAGAAGATGAAGTCTGGAGGATGAATCAGAAGAAGTAGAAGAAGGAGAAGGAGAAGGTGAGGTCTGGAGGGTGAATCAGAAGAAGCAGAAGAAGGAGAAGGAGAAGGTGAAGTCTGGAGGATGAATCAGAAGAAGTAGAAGAAGGAGAAGGAGAAGGTGAAGTCTGGAGGCTGAATCAGAAGAAGCAGAAGAAGGAGAAGGAGAAGGTGAAGTCTGGAGGGTGAATCAGAAGAAGCAGAAGAAGGAAAAGGAGAAGATGAAGTTTGGAGGGTGAATCAGAAGAAGTAGAAGAAGGAGAAGGAGAAGGTGAAGTCTGGAGGGTGAATCAGAAGAAGCAGAAGAAGGAGAAGGAGAAGGTGAAGTCTGGAGGGTGAATCAGAAGAAGCAGAAGAAGGAGAAGGAGAAGGTGAAGTCTGGATGGTGAATCAGAAGAAGCAGAATAAGGAGAAGGAGAAGGTGAAGTCTGGAGGGTGAATCAGAAGAAGCAGAAGAAGGAGAAGGAGAAGGTGAAGTCTGGAGGGTGAATCAGAAGAAGCAGAAGAAGGAGAAGGAGAAGGTGAAGTCTGGAGGGTGAAGCAGAAGAAGTAGAAGAAGGAAGAGGAGAAGGTGAAGTCAGGAGGGTGAATCAGAAGAAGTAGAAGAAGGAGAAGGAGAAGGTGAAGTCAGGAGGGTGAATCAGAAGAAGCAGAAGAAGGAGAAGGAGAAGTTGAAGTCTGGAGGTTGAATCAGAAGAATCAGAAGAAGGAGAAGTAGAAGGTGAAGTCTGGAGGGTGAATCAGAAGAAGCAGAAGAAAGAGAAGGAGAAGGTGAAGTCTGGAGGGTGAATCAGAAGAAGTAGAAGAAGGAGAAGGAGATAGTGAAGTCTGGAGGGTGAAGCAGAAGAAGTAGAAGAAGGAGAAGGATAAGTTGAAGTCAGGAGGGTGAATCAGAAGAAGTAGAAGAAGGAGAAGCAGAAGGTGAAGTCAGGAGGGTGAATCAGAGGATGCAGAAGAAGGAGAAGGAGAAGGTGAAGTCTGGAGGGTGAATCAGAAGAATCAGAAGAAGGAGAAGGAGAAGGTGAAGTCTGGAGGGTGAATCAGAGAAGCAGAAGAAAGAGAAGGAGAAGGTGAAGTCTGGAGGGTGAAGCAGAAGAAGCAGAAGAAGGAGAAGGAGAAGGTGAAGACTGGAGGGTGAATCAGAAGAAGTAGAAGAAGGAGAAGGAGAAGGTGAAGTCTGGAGGGTGAATCAGAAGAAGTAGAAGAAGGAGAAGGAGAAGGTGAAGTCTGGAGGGTGAATCAGAAGAAGCAGAAAAAGGAGAAGGAGAAGGTGAAGTCTGGAGTGTGAAGCAGAAGAAGCAGAAGAAGGAGAGGGAGAAGATGAAGTCTGGAGGGTGAATCAGAAGAAGAAGAAGGAGGAGAAGGAGAAAGTGAGGTCTGGAGGGTGAATCAGAAGAAGCAGAAGAAGGAGAAGGAGAAGGTGAAGTCTGGATGGTGAATCAGAAGAAGCAGAAGAAGGAGAAGGAGAAGGTGAAGTCTGGAGTGTGAATCAGAAGAAGCAGAAGAAGGAGAAGGAGAAGGTGAAGTCAGGAGGGTGAATCAGAAGAAGCAGAAGAAGGAGAAGGTGAAGTGAGGAGGCTGAATCAGAAGAAGCAGAAGAAGGAGAAGGAGAAGGTGAAGTCAGGGGGGTGAAGCAGAAGAAGTAGAAGAAGGAGAAGGAGAAGGTAAAGTCAGGAGAGTGAAGCAGAAGAAGCAGAAGAAGGAGAAGGAGAAGGTGAAGTCTGGAGGGCGCAGCAGAAGAAGCAGAAGAAGGAGATGGAGAAGGTGAAGTCTGGAGGGTGAAGCAGAAGAAGCAGAAGAAGGAGAAGGAGAAGGTGAATTCTGGAGGGTGAATCAGAAGAAGTAGAAGAAGGAGAAGGAGAAGGTGAAGTCAGGAGGGTGAAGCAGAAGAAGGAGAAGGAGAAGGTGAAGTCTGGAGGGAGAAGCAGAAGAAGGAGAAGGAGGAGGAGGAGAAGGTGAAGTCTGGAGGGCGAAGCAGAAGAAGCAGAAGAAGAAGAAGGAGAAGGTGAAGTCTGGAGGGTGAAGCAGAAGAAGCAGAAGAAGGAGAAGGAGAAGGTGAAGTCTGGAGGGTGAATCAGAAGAAGTAGAAGAAGGAGAAGGAGAAGGTGAAGTCAGGAGGCTGAAGCAGAAGAAGCAGAAGAAGGAGAAGGAGAAGGTGAAGTCTGGTGAAGTAGAAGAAGGAGAAGGAGAAGGTGAAGTCTGGAGGGTGAAGCAGAAGAAGCAGAAGAAGGAGAAGGAGAAGGTGAAGTCAGGAGGGTGAATCAGAAGAAGTAGAAGAAGGAGAAGGAGAAGGTGAAGTCTGGAGGGTGAATCAGAAGAAGTAGAAGAAGGAGAAGGAGTAGGTGAAGTCTGGAGGATGAATCAGAAGAAGTAGAAGAAGGAGAAGGAGAAGGTCAAGTCTGGAGGGTGAATCAGAAGAAGCAGAAGAAGGAGAAGGAGAAGGTGAAGTCTGGAGGGAGAAGCAGAAGAAGTAGAAGAAGGAGAAGGAGAAGGTGAAGTCTGGAGGGTGTATCAGAAGAAGTAGAAGAAGGAGAAGGAGAAGGTGGAGTCTGGAGGGTGAATCAGAAGAAGTAGAAGAAGGAGAAGGAGAAGGTGAAGTCTGGAGGGTGAATCAGAAGAAGCAGAAGAAGGAGAAGGAGAAGGTGAAGTCTTGAGGGTGAATCAGAAGAAGTAGAAGAAGGAGAAGGAGAAGGTGTAGTCTGGAGGGTGAATCAGAGAAGTAGACGAATGAGAAGGAGAAGGTGAAGTCTGGAGGGTGAATCAGAAGAAGCAGAAGAAGGAGAAGGAGATGGTGAAGTCTGGAGGGTGAATCAGAAGAAGTAGAAGAAGGAGAAGGAGAAGGTGAAGTCTGGAGGAAGAATCAGAAGAAGTAGAAGAAGAAGAAGGAGAAGGTGAAGTCTGGAGGGTGAATCAGAAGAAGCAGAAGAAGGAGAAGGAGAAGGTGAAATCTGGAGGATGAATCAGAAGAAGTAGAAGAAGGAGAAGGAGAAGGTGAAGTCTGGAGGGTGAATCAGAAGAAGCAGAATAAGGAGAAGGAGAAGGTGAAGTCTGGAGGTTGAATCAGAAGAAGCAGAAGAAGGAGAAGGAGAAGGTGAAGTCTGGAGGGTGAATCAGAAGAAGTAGAAGAAGGAGAAGGAGAAGGTGAAGTCTGGAGGGTGAAGCAGAAGAAGCAGAAGAAGGAGAAGGAGAAGGTGAAGTCAGGAGGGTGAATCAGAAGAAGTAGAAGAAGGAGAAGGAGAAGGTGAAGTCAGGAGGGTGAATCAGAAGAAGCAGAAGAAGGAGAAGGAGATGGTGAAGTCTGGAGGGTGAATCAGAAGAATCAGAAGAAGGAGAAAGAGAAGCTGAAGTCTGGAGGGTGAATCAGAAGAAGCAGAAGAAAGAGAAGGAGAAGGTGAAGTCTGGAGGGTGAAGCAGAATAAGCAGAAGATGGAGAAGGAGAACGTGAAGTCTGGAGGTTGAATCAGAAGAAGCAGAAGAAGGAGAAGGAGAAGGTGAAGTCTGGAGGGTGAATCAGAAGAAGTAGAAGAAGGAGAAGGAGAAGGTGAAGTCTGGAGGGTGAAGCAGAAGAAGGAGAAGAAGGAGAAGGAGAAGGTGAAGTCAGGAGGGTGAATCAGAAGAAGTAGAAGAAGGAGAAGGAGAAGGTGAAGTCAGGAGGGTGAATCAGAAGAAGCAGAAGAAGGAGAAGGAGATGGTGAAGTCTGGAGGGTGAATCAGAAGAATCAGAAGAAGGAGAAGGAGAAGCTGTAGTCTGGAGGGTGAATCAGAAGAAGCAGAAGAAAGAGAAGGAGAAGGTGAAGTCTGGAGGGTGAAGCAGAAGAAGCAGAAGATGGAGAAGGTGAAGGTGAAGACTGGAGGGTGAATCAGAAGAAGTAGAAGAAGGAGAAGGAGAAGGTGGAGTCTGGAGGGTGAATCAGAAGAAGTAGAAGAAGGATAAGGAGAAGGAGAAGTCTGGAGGGTGAATCCGAAGAAGCAGAAGAAGGAGAAGGAGAAGGCGAAGTCTGGAGGGTGAATCAGAAGAAGCAGAAGAAGGAGAAGGAGAAGATGAAGTCTGGAGGGTGAATCAGAAGAAGTAGAAGAAGGAGAAGGAGAAGTTGAAGTTAGGAGGGTGAATCAGAAGAAGCAGAAGAAGGAGAAGGAGAAGGTGAAGTCAGGGGGGTGAAGCAGAAGAAGTAGAAGGAGAAGGAGAAGGTGAAGTCAGGGGGGTGAAGCAGAAGAAGCAAAAGAAGGAGAAGCAGAAGGTGAAGTCTGGAGTGCGCAGCAGAAGAAGCAGAAGAAAGAGAAGGAGAAGGTGAAGTCTGGAGGGTGAAGCAGAAGAAGCAGAAGAAGGAGAAGGAGAAGGTGAAGTCTGGAGGGTGAATCAGAAGAAGTAGAAGAAGGAGAAGGAGAAGGTGAAGTCAGGAGGGTGAAGCAGAAGAAGCAGAAGAAGGAGAAGTAGAAGGTGAAGTCTGGAGGGTAAAGCAGAAGAAGCAGAAGAAGGAGAAGGAGAAGGTGAAGTCTGGAGGGCGAAGCAGAAGAAGCAGAAGAAGGAGAAGGAGAAGTTGAAGTCTGGAGGGTGAATCAGAAGAAGCAGAAGAAGGAGAAGGAGAAGATGAATTCTGGAGGGTGAATCAGAAGATGTAGAAGAAGGAGAAGGAGAAGGTGAGGTCTGGAGGGTGAATCAGAAGAAGCAGAAGAAGGAGAAGGAGAAGGTGAAGTCTGGAGGGTGAATCAAAAGAAGCAGAGGAAGGAGAAGGAGAAGGTGAAGTCTGGAGGGTGAATCAGAAGAAGCAGAAGAAGGAGAAGGAGAAGGTGAAGTCAGGAGGGTGAATCAGAAGAAGCAGAAGAAGGAGAAGGAGAAGGTGAAGTTAGGAGGGTGAATCAGAAGAAGCAGAAGAAGGAGAAGGAGAAGGTGAAGTCAGGGGGGTGAAGCAGAAGAAGTAGAAGAAGGAGAAGGAGAAGGTGAAGTCAGGAGGGTGAAGCAGAAGAAGCAGAAGAAGGAGAAGGAGAAGGTGAAGTCTGGAGGGCGCAGCAGAAGAAGCAGAAGAAGGAGAAGGAGAAGGTGAAGTCTGGAGGGTGAAGCAGGAAAAGCAGAAGAAGGAGAAGGAGAAGGTGAAGTCTGGAGGGTGAATCAGAAGAAGTAGAAGAAGGAGAAGGAGAAGGTGAAGTCAGGAGGGTGAAGCAGAAGAAGCAGAAGAAGGAGAAGGAGAAGGTGAAGTCTCGAGGGTGAAGCAGAAGAAGCAGAAGAAGGAGAAGGAGAAGGTGAAGTCTGGAATGTGAAGCAGAAGAAGCAGAAGAAGGAGAAGGAGAAGGTGAAGTCTGGAGGGTGAATCAGGAGAAGTCGAAGAAGGAGAAGGAGAAGGTGAAGTCAGGAGGGTGAAGCAGAAGAAGCAGTAGAAGGAGAAGGAGAAGCTGAAGTCTGGAGGGTGAAGCAGAAGAAGCAGAAGAAGGAGAAGGAGAAGGTGAAGTCTGGAGGGTGAAGCAGAAGAAGCAGAAGAAGGAGAAGGAGAAGTTGAAGTCAGGAGGGTGAATCAGAAGAAGTAGAAGAAGGAGAAGGAGAAGGTGAAGTCTGGAGGGTGAATCAGAAGAAGTAGAAGAAGGAGAAGGAGAAGGTGAAGTCTGGAGCGTGAATCAGAAGAAGTAGAAGAAGGAGAAGGAGAAGGTGAAGTCTGGAGGGTGAATCAGAAGAAGCAGAAGAAGGAGAAGGAGAAGGTGCAGTCTGGAGGGTGAAGCAGAAGAAGTAGACGAAGGAGAAGGAGAAGTTGAAGTCAGGAGGGTGAATCAGAAGAAGTAGAAGAAGGAGAAGGAGAAGCTGAAGTCTGGAGGGTGAAGCAGAAGAAGCAGAAGAAGGAGAAGGAGAAGGTGAAGTCTGGAGGGTGAAGCAGAAGAAGCAGAAGAAGGAGAAGGAGAAGTTGAAGTCAGGAGGGTGAATCAGAAGAAGTAGAAGAAGGAGAAGGAGAAGGTGAAGTCTGGAGGGTGAATCAGAAGAAGCAGAAGAAGGAGAAGGAGATGGTGAAGTCTGGAGGGTGAATCAGAAGAATCAGAAGAAGGAGAAAGAGAAGCTGAAGTCTGGAGGGTGAATCAGAAGAAGCAGAAGAAAGAGAAGGAGAAGGTGAAGTCTGGAGGGTGAAGCAGAATAAGCAGAAGATGGAGAAGGAGAACGTGAAGTCTGGAGGTTGAATCAGAAGAAGCAGAAGAAGGAGAAGGAGAAGGTGAAGTCTGGAGGGTGAATCAGAAGAAGTAGAAGAAGGAGAAGGAGAAGGTGAAGTCTGGAGGGTGAAGCAGAAGAAGGAGAAGAAGGAGAAGGAGAAGGTGAAGTCAGGAGGGTGAATCAGAAGAAGTAGAAGAAGGAGAAGGAGAAGGTGAAGTCAGGAGGGTGAATCAGAAGAAGCAGAAGAAGGAGAAGGAGATGGTGAAGTCTGGAGGGTGAATCAGAAGAATCAGAAGAAGGAGAAGGAGAAGCTGTAGTCTGGAGGGTGAATCAGAAGAAGCAGAAGAAAGAGAAGGAGAAGGTGAAGTCTGGAGGGTGAAGCAGAAGAAGCAGAAGATGGAGAAGGTGAAGGTGAAGACTGGAGGGTGAATCAGAAGAAGTAGAAGAAGGAGAAGGAGAAGGTGGAGTCTGGAGGGTGAATCAGAAGAAGTAGAAGAAGGATAAGGAGAAGGAGAAGTCTGGAGGGTGAATCCGAAGAAGCAGAAGAAGGAGAAGGAGAAGGCGAAGTCTGGAGGGTGAATCAGAAGAAGCAGAAGAAGGAGAAGGAGAAGATGAAGTCTGGAGGGTGAATCAGAAGAAGTAGAAGAAGGAGAAGGAGAAGTTGAAGTTAGGAGGGTGAATCAGAAGAAGCAGACGAAGGAGAAGGAGAAGGTGAAGTCAGGGGGGTGAAGCAGAAGAAGTAGAAGGAGAAGGAGAAGGTGAAGTCAGGGGGGTGAAGCAGAAGAAGCAAAAGAAGGAGAAGCAGAAGGTGAAGTCTGGAGTGCGCAGCAGAAGAAGCAGAAGAAAGAGAAGGAGAAGGTGAAGTCTGGAGGGTGAAGCAGAAGAAGCAGAAGAAGGAGAAGGAGAAGGTGAAGTCTGGAGGGTGAATCAGAAGAAGTAGAAGAAGGAGAAGGAGAAGGTGAAGTCAGGAGGGTGAAGCAGAAGAAGCAGAAGAAGGAGAAGTAGAAGGTGAAGTCTGGAGGGTAAAGCAGAAGAAGCAGAAGAAGGAGAAGGAGAAGGTGAAGTCTGGAGGGCGAAGCAGAAGAAGCAGAAGAAGGAGAAGGAGAAGTTGAAGTCTGGAGGGTGAATCAGAAGAAGCAGAAGAAGGAGAAGGAGAAGATGAATTCTGGAGGGTGAATCAGAAGATGTAGAAGAAGGAGAAGGAGAAGGTGAGGTCTGGAGGGTGAATCAGAAGAAGCAGAAGAAGGAGAAGGAGAAGGTGAAGTCTGGAGGGTGAATCAAAAGAAGCAGAGGAAGGAGAAGGAGAAGGTGAAGTCTGGAGGGTGAATCAGAAGAAGCAGAAGAAGGAGAAGGAGAAGGTGAAGTCAGGAGGGTGAATCAGAAGAAGCAGAAGAAGGAGAAGGAGAAGGTGAAGTTAGGAGGGTGAATCAGAAGAAGCAGAAGAAGGAGAAGGAGAAGGTGAAGTCAGGGGGGTGAAGCAGAAGAAGTAGAAGAAGGAGAAGGAGAAGGTGAAGTCAGGAGGGTGAAGCAGAAGAAGCAGAAGAAGGAGAAGGAGAAGGTGAAGTCTGGAGGGCGCAGCAGAAGAAGCAGAAGAAGGAGAAGGAGAAGGTGAAGTCTGGAGGGTGAAGCAGGAAAAGCAGAAGAAGGAGAAGGAGAAGGTGAAGTCTGGAGGGTGAATCAGAAGAAGTAGAAGAAGGAGAAGGAGAAGGTGAAGTCAGGAGGGTGAAGCAGAAGAAGCAGAAGAAGGAGAAGGAGAAGGTGAAGTCTCGAGGGTGAAGCAGAAGAAGCAGAAGAAGGAGAAGGAGAAGGTGAAGTCTGGAATGTGAAGCAGAAGAAGCAGAAGAAGGAGAAGGAGAAGGTGAAGTCTGGAGGGTGAATCAGGAGAAGTCGAAGAAGGAGAAGGAGAAGGTGAAGTCAGGAGGGTGAAGCAGAAGAAGCAGTAGAAGGAGAAGGAGAAGCTGAAGTCTGGAGGGTGAAGCAGAAGAAGCAGAAGAAGGAGAAGGAGAAGGTGAAGTCTGGAGGGTGAAGCAGAAGAAGCAGAAGAAGGAGAAGGAGAAGTTGAAGTCAGGAGGGTGAATCAGAAGAAGTAGAAGAAGGAGAAGGAGAAGGTGAAGTCTGGAGGGTGAATCAGAAGAAGTAGAAGAAGGAGAAGGAGAAGGTGAAGTCTGGAGGGTGAATCAGAAGAAGTAGAAGAAGGAGAAGGAGAAGGTGAAGTCTGGAGGGTGAATCAGAAGAAGCAGAAGAAGGAGAAGGAGAAGGTGCAGTCTGGAGGGTGAATCAGAAGAAGTAGACGAAGGAGAAGGAGAAGGTGAAGTCTGGAGGGTGAATCAGAAGAAGCAGAAGAAGGAGAAGGAGAAGGTGAAGTCTGGAGGGTGAATCAGAAGAAGCAGAAGAAGGAGAAGGAGAAGGTGAAGTCTGTAGGGTGAATCAGAAGAAGCAGAAGAAGTAGAAGGAGAAGGTGAAGTCTGGAGGGTGAATCCGAAGAAGCAGAAGAAGGAGAAGGAGAAGGTGAAGTCTGGAGGGTGAATCAGAAGAAGCAGAAGAAGGAGAAGGAGAAGGTGAAGTCAGGAGGGTGAATCAGAAGAAGCAGAAGAAGGAGAAGGAGAAGGTGAAGTCTGGAGGGTGAATCAGAAGAAGCAGAAGAAGGAGAAGGAGAAGGTGAAGACTGGAAGGTGAATCAGAAGAAGTAGAAGAAGGAGAAGGAGAAGGTGAAGTCTGGAGGGTGAATCAGACGAAGTAGAAGAAGGAGAAGGAGAAGGCGAAGTCTGGAGGGTGAATCAGAAGAAGCAGAAGAAGGAGAATGAGAAGGTGAAGTCTGGAGGGTGAATCAGAAGAAGCAGAAGAAGGAGAAGGAGAAGATGAAGTCTGGAGGGTGAATCAGAAGAAGTAGAAGAAGGAGAAGGAGAAGGTGAGGTCTGGAGGGTGAATCAGAAGAAGCAGAAGAAGGAGAAGGAGAAGGTGAAGTCTGAAGGGTGAATCAGAAGAAGCAGAAGAAGGAGAAGGAGAAGGTGAAGTCTGGAGGGTGAATCAGAAGAAGCAGAAGAAGGAGAAGGAGAAGGTGAAGTCTGGAGGGTGAATCTGAAGAAGCAGAAGAAGGAGAAGGAGAAGGTGAAGTCTGGAGGGTGAATCAGAAGAAGCAGAAGAAGGAGAAGGAGAAGGTGAAGTCTGGAGGGTGAATCAGAAGAAGTAGAAGAAGGAGAAGGAGAAGGTGAAGTCTGGAGTGTGAATCAGAAGAAGTAGAAGAAGGAGGAGGAGAAGGTGAAGTCTGGAGGGTGAATCAGAAGAAGGAGAAGGAGAAGGTGAAGTCTGGAGGGTGAATCAGAAGAAGCAGAAGAAGGAGAAGGAGAAGATGAAGTCTGGAGGGTGAATCAGAAGAAGTAGAAAAAGGAGAAGGAGAAGGTGAAGTCTGGAGGGTGAATCAGAAGAAGCAGAAGAAGGAGAAGGAGAAGGTGAAATCTGGAGGATGAATCAGAAGAAGTAGAAGAAGGAGAAGGAGAAGGTGAAGTCTGGAGGGTGAATCAGAAGAAGCAGAATAAGGAGAAGGAGAAGTTGAAGTCTGGAGGTTGAATCAGAAGAAGCAGAAGAAGGAGAAGGAGAAGGTGAAGTCTGGAGGGTGAATCAGAAGAAGTAGAAGAAGGAGAAGGAGAAGGTGAAGTCTGGAGGGTGAAGCAGAAGAAGCAGAAGAAGGAGAAGGAGAAGGTGAAGTCAGGAGGGTGAATCAGAAGAAGTAGAAGAAGGAGAAGGAGAAGGTGAAGTCAGGAGGGTGAATCAGAAGAAGCAGAAGAAGGAGAAGGAGATGGTGAAGTCTGGAGGGTGAATCAGAAGAATCAGAAGAAGGAGAAGGAGAAGCTGAAGTCTGGAGGGTGAATCAGAAGAAGCAGAAGAAAGAGAAGGAGAAGGTGAAGTCTGGAGGGTGAAGCAGAAGAAGCAGGAGATGGAGAAGGTGAAGGTGAAGACTGGAGGGTGAATCAGAAGAAGTAGAAGAAGGAGAAGGAGAAGGTGGAGTCTGGAGGGTGAATCAGAAGAAGTAGAAGAAGGAGAAGGAGAAGGAGAAGTCTGGAGGGTGAATCGGAAAAAGCAGAAGAAGGAGAAGGAGAAGGCGAAGTCTGGAGGGTGAATCAGAAGAAGCAGAAGAAGGAGAAGAAGAAGATGAAGTCTGGAGGGTGAATCAGAAGAAGTAGAAGAAGGAGAAGGAGAAGTTGAAGTTAGGAGGGTGAATCAGAAGAAGCAGAAGAAGGAGAAGGAGAAGGTGAAGTCAGGGGGGTGAAGCAGAAGAAGTAGAAGAAGGAGAAGGAGAAGGTGAAGTCAGGGGGGTGAAGCAGAAGAAGCAAAAGAAGGAGAAGCAGAAGGTGAAGTCTGGAGTGCGCAGCAGAAGAAGCAGAAGAAGGAGAAGGAGAAGGTGAAGTCTGGAGGGTGAAGCAGAAGAAGCAGAAGAAGGAGAAGGAGAAGGTGAAGTCTGGAGGGTGAATCAGATGAAGTAGAAGAAGGAGAAGGAGAAGGTGAAGTCAGGAGGGTGAAGCAGAAGAAGCAGAAGAAGGAGAAGTAGAAGGTGAAGTCTGGAGGGTAAAGCAGAAGAAGCAGAAGAAGGAGAAGGAGAAGGTGAAGTCTGGAGGGCGATGCAGAAGAAGCAGAAGAAGGAGAAGGAGAAGGTGAAGCCTGGAGGGTGAATCAGAAGAAGTAGAAGAAGGAGAAGGAGAAGGTGAAGTCAGGAGGGTGAAGCAGAAGAAGCAGAAGAAGGGGAAGGAGAAGGTGAAGTCTGGAGGGTGAATCAGAAGAAGTAGAAGAAGGAGAGGGAGAAGGTGAAGTCTGGAGGGTGAAGCAGAAGAAGCAGAAGAAGGAGAAGGAGAAGGTGAAGTCAGGAGGGTGAATCAGAAGAAGTAGAAGAAGGAGAAGGAGAAAGTGAAGTCTGGAGGGTGAATCAGAAGAAGTAGAAGACGGAGAAGGAGAAGGTGAAGTCTGGAGGAAGAAGCAGAAGAAGTAGAAGAAGGAGAAGGGGAAGGTGAAGTCTGGAGGGTGAATCAGAAGAAGTAGAAGAAGGAGAAGGAGAAGGTGAAGTCTGGAGGGTGAATCAGAAGACGCAGAAGAAGGAGAAGGAGAAGGTGAAGTCTGGAGGGTGAATCAGAAGAAGTAGAAGAAGGAGAAGGAGAAGGTGTAGTCTGAAGGGTGAATCAGAAGATGTAGACGAAGGAGAAGGAGAAGGTGAAGTCTGGAGGGTGAATCAGAAGAAGCAGAAGAAGGAGAAGGAGAAGGTGAAGTCTGGAGGGTGAATCAGAAGAAGTAGAAGAAGGAGAATGAGAAGGTGAAGTCTGGAGGGTGAATCAGAAGAAGCAGAAGAAGGAGAAGGAGAAGGTGAAGTCTGCAGGGTGAATCAGAAGAAGCAGAAGAAGGAGAAGGAGAAGGTGAAGTCTGGAGGGTGAATCAGAAGAAGCAGAAGAAGGAGAAGGAGAAGGTGAAGTCTGGAGGGTGAATCAGAAGAAGCAGAAGAAGTAGAAGGAGAAGGTGAAGTCTGGAGGGTGAATCAGAAGAAGTAGAAGAAGGAGAAGGAGAAGGTGAAGTCTGGAGGGTGAATCAGAAGAAGCAGAAGAAGGAGAAGGAGAAGGTGAAGTCAGGAGGGTGAATCAGAAGAAGCAGAAGAAGGAGAAGGAGAAGGTGAAGTCTGGAGGGTGAATCAGAAGAAGTAGAAGAAGGAGAAGGAGACGGCGAAGTCTGGAGGGTGAATCAGAAGAAGCAGAAGAAGGAGAAGGAGAAGGTGATGTCTGGAGGGTGAATCAGAAGAAGCAGAAGAAGGAGAAGGAGAAGATGAAGTCTGGAGGGTGAATCAGAAGAAGTAGAAGAAGGAGAAGGAGAAGGTGAGGTCTGGAGGGTGAATCAGAAGAAGCAGAAGAAGGAGAAGGAGAAGGCGAAGTCTGAAGGGTGAATCAGAAAAAGCAGAAGAAGAAGGAGAAGGTGAAGTCTGGAGGGTGAATCAGAAGAAGCAGAAGAAGGAGAAGGTGAAGGTGAAGTCTGGAGGGTGAATCAGAAGCAGAAGAAGGAGAAGGAGAATGTGAAGTCTGGAGGGTGAATCAGAAGAAGTAGAAGAAGGAGAAGGAGAAGGTGAAGTCTGGAGGGTGAATCAGAAGAAGTAGAAGAAGGAGAAGGAGAAGGTGAAGTCTGGAGGGTGAATCAGAAGAAGCAGAAGAAGGAGAAGGAGAAGGTGAAGTCTGGAGGGTGAATCAGAAGAAGCAGAACAAGGAGAAGGAGAAGATGAAGTCTGGAGGGTGAATCAGAAGAAGTAGAAGAAGGAGAAGGAGAATGTGAAGTCAGGAGGGTGAATCAGAAGAAGTCGAAGAAGGAGAAGGAGAAGGTGAAGTCTGGAGGGTGAAGCAGAAGAAGTAGAAGAAGGAGAAGGAGAAGTTGAAGTCAGGATGGTGAATCAGAAGAAGTAGAAGAAGGAGAAGCAGAAGGTGAAGTCAGGAGGGCGAATCAGAGGAAGCAGAAGAAGGAGAAGGAGAAGGTGAAGTCTGGAGGGTGAATCAGAAGAATCAGAAGAAGGAGAAGGAGAAGGTGAAGTCTGGAGGGTGAATCAGAGAAGCAGAAGAAAGAGAAGGAGAAGGTGAAGTCTGGAGGGCACAGCAGAAGAAGCAGAAGAAGGAGATGGAGAAGGTGAAGTCTGGAGGGTGAAGCAGAAGAAGCAGAAGAAGGAGAAGGAGAAGGTGAAGTCTGGAGGGTGAATCAGAAGAAGTAGAAGAAGGAGAAGGAGAAGGTGAAGTCAGGAGGGTGAAGCAGAAGAAGCAGAAGAAGGAGAAGGAGAAGGTGAAGTCAGGGGGGTGAAGCAGAAGAAGTAGAAGAAGGAGAAGGAGAAGGTAAAGTCAGGAGAGTGAAGCAGAAGAAGCAGAAGAAGGAGAAGGAGAAGGTGAAGTCTGGAGGGCGCAGCAGAAGAAGCAGAAGAAGGAGATGGAGAAGGTGAAGTCTGGAGGGTGAAGCAGAAGAAGCAGAAGAAGGAGAAGGAGAAGGTGAAGTCTGGAGCGTGAATCAGAAGAAGTAGAAGAAGGAGAAGGAGAAGGTGAAGTCAGGAGGGTGAATCAGAAGAAGTCGAAGAAGGAGAAGGAGAAGGTGAAGTCTGGAGGGTGAAGCAGAAGAAGTAGAAGAAGGAGAAGGAGAAGTTGAAGTCAGGATGGTGAATCAGAAGAAGTAGAAGAAGGAGAAGCAGAAGGTGAAGTCAGGAGGGCGAATCAGAGGAAGCAGAAGAAGGAGAAGGAGAAGGTGAAGTCTGGAGGGTGAATCAGAAGAATCAGAAGAAGGAGAAGGAGAAGGTGAAGTCTGGAGGGTGAATCAGAGAAGCAGAAGAAAGAGAAGGAGAAGGTGAAGTCTGGAGGGCACAGCAGAAGAAGCAGAAGAAGGAGATGGAGAAGGTGAAGTCTGGAGGGTGAAGCAGAAGAAGCAGAAGAAGGAGAAGGAGAAGGTGAAGTCTGGAGGGTGAATCAGAAGAAGTAGAAGAAGGAAAAGGAGAAGGTGAAGTCAGGAGGGTGAAGCAGAAGAAGCAGAAGAAGGAGAAGGAGAAGGTGAAGTCAGGGGGGTGAAGCAGAAGAAGTAGAAGAAGGAGAAGGAGAAGGTAAAGTCAGGAGAGTGAAGCAGAAGAAGCAGAAGAAGGAGAAGGAGAAGGTGAAGTCTGGAGGGCGCAGCAGAAGAAGCAGAAGAAGGAGATGGAGAAGGTGAAGTCTGGAGGGTGAAGCAGAAGAAGCAGAAGAAGGAGAAGGAGAAGGTGAAGTCTGGAGCGTGAATCAGAAGAAGTAGAAGAAGGAGAAGGAGAAGGTGAAGTCAGGAGGGTGAAGCAGAAGAAGCAGAAGAAGGAGAAGGAGAAGCTGAAGTCTGGAGGGTGAAGCAGAAGAAGCAGAAGAAGGAGAAGGAGAAGGTGAAGTCTGGAGGGTGAAGCAGAAGAAGCAGAAGAAGGAGAAGGAGAAGTTGAAGTCAGGAGGGTGAATCAGAAGAAGTAGAAGAAGGAGAAGGAGAAGGTGAAGTCTGGAGGGTGAATCAGAAGAAGCAGAAGAAGGAGAAGGAGATGGTGAAGTCTGGAGGGTGAATCAGAAGAATCAGAAGAAGGAGAAAGAGAAGCTGAAGTCTGGAGGGTGAATCAGAAGAAGCAGAAGAAAGAGAAGGAGAAGGTGAAGTCTGGAGGGTGAAGCAGAATAAGCAGAAGATGGAGAAGGAGAACGTGAAGTCTGGAGGTTGAATCAGAAGAAGCAGAAGAAGGAGAAGGAGAAGGTGAAGTCTGGAGGGTGAATCAGAAGAAGTAGAAGAAGGAGAAGGAGAAGGTGAAGTCTGGAGGGTGAAGCAGAAGAAGGAGAAGAAGGAGAAGGAGAAGGTGAAGTCAGGAGGGTGAATCAGAAGAAGTAGAAGAAGGAGAAGGAGAAGGTGAAGTCAGGAGGGTGAATCAGAAGAAGCAGAAGAAGGAGAAGGAGATGGTGAAGTCTGGAGGGTGAATCAGAAGAATCAGAAGAAGGAGAAGGAGAAGCTGTAGTCTGGAGGGTGAATCAGAAGAAGCAGAAGAAAGAGAAGGAGAAGGTGAAGTCTGGAGGGTGAAGCAGAAGAAGCAGAAGATGGAGAAGGTGAAGGTGAAGACTGGAGGGTGAATCAGAAGAAGTAGAAGAAGGAGAAGGAGAAGGTGGAGTCTGGAGGGTGAATCAGAAGAAGTAGAAGAAGGATAAGGAGAAGGAGAAGTCTGGAGGGTGAATCCGAAGAAGCAGAAGAAGGAGAAGGAGAAGGCGAAGTCTGGAGGGTGAATCAGAAGAAGCAGAAGAAGGAGAAGGAGAAGATGAAGTCTGGAGGGTGAATCAGAAGAAGTAGAAGAAGGAGAAGGAGAAGTTGAAGTTAGGAGGGTGAATCAGAAGAAGCAGAAGAAGGAGAAGGAGAAGGTGAAGTCAGGGGGGTGAAGCAGAAGAAGTAGAAGGAGAAGGAGAAGGTGAAGTCAGGGGGGTGAAGCAGAAGAAGCAAAAGAAGGAGAAGCAGAAGGTGAAGTCTGGAGTGCGCAGCAGAAGAAGCAGAAGAAAGAGAAGGAGAAGGTGAAGTCTGGAGGGTGAAGCAGAAGAAGCAGAAGAAGGAGAAGGAGAAGGTGAAGTCTGGAGGGTGAATCAGAAGAAGTAGAAGAAGGAGAAGGAGAAGGTGAAGTCAGGAGGGTGAAGCAGAAGAAGCAGAAGAAGGAGAAGTAGAAGGTGAAGTCTGGAGGGTAAAGCAGAAGAAGCAGAAGAAGGAGAAGGAGAAGGTGAAGTCTGGAGGGCGAAGCAGAAGAAGCAGAAGAAGGAGAAGGAGAAGTTGAAGTCTGGAGGGTGAATCAGAAGAAGCAGAAGAAGGAGAAGGAGAAGATGAATTCTGGAGGGTGAATCAGAAGATGTAGAAGAAGGAGAAGGAGAAGGTGAGGTCTGGAGGGTGAATCAGAAGAAGCAGAAGAAGGAGAAGGAGAAGGTGAAGTCTGGAGGGTGAATCAAAAGAAGCAGAGGAAGGAGAAGGAGAAGGTGAAGTCTGGAGGGTGAATCAGAAGAAGCAGAAGAAGGAGAAGGAGAAGGTGAAGTCAGGAGGGTGAATCAGAAGAAGCAGAAGAAGGAGAAGGAGAAGGTGAAGTTAGGAGGGTGAATCAGAAGAAGCAGAAGAAGGAGAAGGAGAAGGTGAAGTCAGGGGGGTGAAGCAGAAGAAGTAGAAGAAGGAGAAGGAGAAGGTGAAGTCAGGAGGGTGAAGCAGAAGAAGCAGAAGAAGGAGAAGGAGAAGGTGAAGTCTGGAGGGCGCAGCAGAAGAAGCAGAAGAAGGAGAAGGAGAAGGTGAAGTCTGGAGGGTGAAGCAGGAAAAGCAGAAGAAGGAGAAGGAGAAGGTGAAGTCTGGAGGGTGAATCAGAAGAAGTAGAAGAAGGAGAAGGAGAAGGTGAAGTCAGGAGGGTGAAGCAGAAGAAGCAGAAGAAGGAGAAGGAGAAGGTGAAGTCTCGAGGGTGAAGCAGAAGAAGCAGAAGAAGGAGAAGGAGAAGGTGAAGTCTGGAATGTGAAGCAGAAGAAGCAGAAGAAGGAGAAGGAGAAGGTGAAGTCTGGAGGGTGAATCAGGAGAAGTCGAAGAAGGAGAAGGAGAAGGTGAAGTCAGGAGGGTGAAGCAGAAGAAGCAGTAGAAGGAGAAGGAGAAGCTGAAGTCTGGAGGGTGAAGCAGAAGAAGCAGAAGAAGGAGAAGGAGAAGGTGAAGTCTGGAGGGTGAAGCAGAAGAAGCAGAAGAAGGAGAAGGAGAAGTTGAAGTCAGGAGGGGTGAATCAGAAGAAGTAGAAGAAGGAGAAGGAGAAGGTGAAGTCTGGAGGGGTGAATCAGAAGAAGTAGAAGAAGGAGAAGGAGAAGGTGAAGTCTGGAGGGTGAATCAGAAGAAGTAGAAGAAGGAGAAGGAGAAGGTGAAGTCTGGAGGGTGAATCAGAAGAAGCAGAAGAAGGAGAAGGAGAAGGTGCAGTCTGGAGGGTGAATCAGAAGAAGTAGACGAAGGAGAAGGAGAAGGTGAAGTCTGGAGGGTGAATCAGAAGAAGCAGAAGAAGGAGAAGGAGAAGGTGAAGTCTGGAGGGTGAATCAGAAGAAGCAGAAGAAGGAGAAGGAGAAGGTGAAGTCTGTAGGGTGAATCAGAAGAAGCAGAAGAAGTAGAAGGAGAAGGTGAAGTCTGGAGGGTGAATCCGAAGAAGCAGAAGAAGGAGAAGGAGAAGGTGAAGTCTGGAGGGTGAATCAGAAGAAGCAGAAGAAGGAGAAGGAGAAGGTGAAGTCAGGAGGGTGAATCAGAAGAAGCAGAAGAAGGAGAAGGAGAAGGTGAAGTCTGGAGGGTGAATCAGAAGAAGCAGAAGAAGGAGAAGGAGAAGGTGAAGACTGGAAGGTGAATCAGAAGAAGTAGAAGAAGGAGAAGGAGAAGGTGAAGTCTGGAGGGTGAATCAGACGAAGTAGAAGAAGGAGAAGGAGAAGGCGAAGTCTGGAGGGTGAATCAGAAGAAGCAGAAGAAGGAGAATGAGAAGGTGAAGTCTGGAGGGTGAATCAGAAGAAGCAGAAGAAGGAGAAGGAGAAGATGAAGTCTGGAGGGTGAATCAGAAGAAGTAGAAGAAGGAGAAGGAGAAGGTGAGGTCTGGAGGGTGAATCAGAAGAAGCAGAAGAAGGAGAAGGAGAAGGTGAAGTCTGAAGGGTGAATCAGAAGAAGCAGAAGAAGGAGAAGGAGAAGGTGAAGTCTGGAGGGTGAATCAGAAGAAGCAGAAGAAGGAGAAGGAGAAGGTGAAGTCTGGAGGGTGAATCTGAAGAAGCAGAAGAAGGAGAAGGAGAAGGTGAAGTCTGGAGGGTGAATCAGAAGAAGCAGAAGAAGGAGAAGGAGAAGGTGAAGTCTGGAGGGTGAATCAGAAGAAGTAGAAGAAGGAGAAGGAGAAGGTGAAGTCTGGAGTGTGAATCAGAAGAAGTAGAAGAAGGAGGAGGAGAAGGTGAAGTCTGGAGGGTGAATCAGAAGAAGGAGAAGGAGAAGGTGAAGTCTGGAGGGTGAATCAGAAGAAGCAGAAGAAGGAGAAGGAGAAGATGAAGTCTGGAGGGTGAATCAGAAGAAGTAGAAAAAGGAGAAGGAGAAGGTGAAGTCTGGAGGGTGAATCAGAAGAAGCAGAAGAAGGAGAAGGAGAAGGTGAAATCTGGAGGATGAATCAGAAGAAGTAGAAGAAGGAGAAGGAGAAGGTGAAGTCTGGAGGGTGAATCAGAAGAAGCAGAATAAGGAGAAGGAGAAGTTGAAGTCTGGAGGTTGAATCAGAAGAAGCAGAAGAAGGAGAAGGAGAAGGTGAAGTCTGGAGGGTGAATCAGAAGAAGTAGAAGAAGGAGAAGGAGAAGGTGAAGTCTGGAGGGTGAAGCAGAAGAAGCAGAAGAAGGAGAAGGAGAAGGTGAAGTCAGGAGGGTGAATCAGAAGAAGTAGAAGAAGGAGAAGGAGAAGGTGAAGTCAGGAGGGTGAATCAGAAGAAGCAGAAGAAGGAGAAGGAGATGGTGAAGTCTGGAGGGTGAATCAGAAGAATCAGAAGAAGGAGAAGGAGAAGCTGAAGTCTGGAGGGTGAATCAGAAGAAGCAGAAGAAAGAGAAGGAGAAGGTGAAGTCTGGAGGGTGAAGCAGAAGAAGCAGGAGATGGAGAAGGTGAAGGTGAAGACTGGAGGGTGAATCAGAAGAAGTAGAAGAAGGAGAAGGAGAAGGTGGAGTCTGGAGGGTGAATCAGAAGAAGTAGAAGAAGGAGAAGGAGAAGGAGAAGTCTGGAGGGTGAATCGGAAAAAGCAGAAGAAGGAGAAGGAGAAGGCGAAGTCTGGAGGGTGAATCAGAAGAAGCAGAAGAAGGAGAAGAAGAAGATGAAGTCTGGAGGGTGAATCAGAAGAAGTAGAAGAAGGAGAAGGAGAAGTTGAAGTTAGGAGGGTGAATCAGAAGAAGCAGAAGAAGGAGAAGGAGAAGGTGAAGTCAGGGGGGTGAAGCAGAAGAAGTAGAAGAAGGAGAAGGAGAAGGTGAAGTCAGGGGGGTGAAGCAGAAGAAGCAAAAGAAGGAGAAGCAGAAGGTGAAGTCTGGAGTGCGCAGCAGAAGAAGCAGAAGAAGGAGAAGGAGAAGGTGAAGTCTGGAGGGTGAAGCAGAAGAAGCAGAAGAAGGAGAAGGAGAAGGTGAAGTCTGGAGGGTGAATCAGATGAAGTAGAAGAAGGAGAAGGAGAAGGTGAAGTCAGGAGGGTGAAGCAGAAGAAGCAGAAGAAGGAGAAGTAGAAGGTGAAGTCTGGAGGGTAAAGCAGAAGAAGCAGAAGAAGGAGAAGGAGAAGGTGAAGTCTGGAGGGCGATGCAGAAGAAGCAGAAGAAGGAGAAGGAGAAGGTGAAGCCTGGAGGGTGAATCAGAAGAAGTAGAAGAAGGAGAAGGAGAAGGTGAAGTCAGGAGGGTGAAGCAGAAGAAGCAGAAGAAGGGGAAGGAGAAGGTGAAGTCTGGAGGGTGAATCAGAAGAAGTAGAAGAAGGAGAGGGAGAAGGTGAAGTCTGGAGGGTGAAGCAGAAGAAGCAGAAGAAGGAGAAGGAGAAGGTGAAGTCAGGAGGGTGAATCAGAAGAAGTAGAAGAAGGAGAAGGAGAAAGTGAAGTCTGGAGGGTGAATCAGAAGAAGTAGAAGACGGAGAAGGAGAAGGTGAAGTCTGGAGGAAGAAGCAGAAGAAGTAGAAGAAGGAGAAGGGGAAGGTGAAGTCTGGAGGGTGAATCAGAAGAAGTAGAAGAAGGAGAAGGAGAAGGTGAAGTCTGGAGGGTGAATCAGAAGACGCAGAAGAAGGAGAAGGAGAAGGTGAAGTCTGGAGGGTGAATCAGAAGAAGTAGAAGAAGGAGAAGGAGAAGGTGTAGTCTGAAGGGTGAATCAGAAGATGTAGACGAAGGAGAAGGAGAAGGTGAAGTCTGGAGGGTGAATCAGAAGAAGCAGAAGAAGGAGAAGGAGAAGGTGAAGTCTGGAGGGTGAATCAGAAGAAGTAGAAGAAGGAGAATGAGAAGGTGAAGTCTGGAGGGTGAATCAGAAGAAGCAGAAGAAGGAGAAGGAGAAGGTGAAGTCTGCAGGGTGAATCAGAAGAAGCAGAAGAAGGAGAAGGAGAAGGTGAAGTCTGGAGGGTGAATCAGAAGAAGCAGAAGAAGGAGAAGGAGAAGGTGAAGTCTGGAGGGTGAATCAGAAGAAGCAGAAGAAGTAGAAGGAGAAGGTGAAGTCTGGAGGGTGAATCAGAAGAAGTAGAAGAAGGAGAAGGAGAAGGTGAAGTCTGGAGGGTGAATCAGAAGAAGCAGAAGAAGGAGAAGGAGAAGGTGAAGTCAGGAGGGTGAATCAGAAGAAGCAGAAGAAGGAGAAGGAGAAGGTGAAGTCTGGAGGGTGAATCAGAAGAAGTAGAAGAAGGAGAAGGAGACGGCGAAGTCTGGAGGGTGAATCAGAAGAAGCAGAAGAAGGAGAAGGAGAAGGTGATGTCTGGAGGGTGAATCAGAAGAAGCAGAAGAAGGAGAAGGAGAAGATGAAGTCTGGAGGGTGAATCAGAAGAAGTAGAAGAAGGAGAAGGAGAAGGTGAGGTCTGGAGGGTGAATCAGAAGAAGCAGAAGAAGGAGAAGGAGAAGGCGAAGTCTGAAGGGTGAATCAGAAAAAGCAGAAGAAGAAGGAGAAGGTGAAGTCTGGAGGGTGAATCAGAAGAAGCAGAAGAAGGAGAAGGTGAAGGTGAAGTCTGGAGGGTGAATCAGAAGCAGAAGAAGGAGAAGGAGAATGTGAAGTCTGGAGGGTGAATCAGAAGAAGTAGAAGAAGGAGAAGGAGAAGGTGAAGTCTGGAGGGTGAATCAGAAGAAGTAGAAGAAGGAGAAGGAGAAGGTGAAGTCTGGAGGGTGAATCAGAAGAAGCAGAAGAAGGAGAAGGAGAAGGTGAAGTCTGGAGGGTGAATCAGAAGAAGCAGAACAAGGAGAAGGAGAAGATGAAGTCTGGAGGGTGAATCAGAAGAAGTAGAAGAAGGAGAAGGAGAATGTGAAGTCAGGAGGGTGAATCAGAAGAAGTCGAAGAAGGAGAAGGAGAAGGTGAAGTCTGGAGGGTGAAGCAGAAGAAGTAGAAGAAGGAGAAGGAGAAGTTGAAGTCAGGATGGTGAATCAGAAGAAGTAGAAGAAGGAGAAGCAGAAGGTGAAGTCAGGAGGGCGAATCAGAGGAAGCAGAAGAAGGAGAAGGAGAAGGTGAAGTCTGGAGGGTGAATCAGAAGAATCAGAAGAAGGAGAAGGAGAAGGTGAAGTCTGGAGGGTGAATCAGAGAAGCAGAAGAAAGAGAAGGAGAAGGTGAAGTCTGGAGGGCACAGCAGAAGAAGCAGAAGAAGGAGATGGAGAAGGTGAAGTCTGGAGGGTGAAGCAGAAGAAGCAGAAGAAGGAGAAGGAGAAGGTGAAGTCTGGAGGGTGAATCAGAAGAAGTAGAAGAAGGAGAAGGAGAAGGTGAAGTCAGGAGGGTGAAGCAGAAGAAGCAGAAGAAGGAGAAGGAGAAGGTGAAGTCAGGGGGGTGAAGCAGAAGAAGTAGAAGAAGGAGAAGGAGAAGGTAAAGTCAGGAGAGTGAAGCAGAAGAAGCAGAAGAAGGAGAAGGAGAAGGTGAAGTCTGGAGGGCGCAGCAGAAGAAGCAGAAGAAGGAGATGGAGAAGGTGAAGTCTGGAGGGTGAAGCAGAAGAAGCAGAAGAAGGAGAAGGAGAAGGTGAAGTCTGGAGCGTGAATCAGAAGAAGTAGAAGAAGGAGAAGGAGAAGGTGAAGTCAGGAGGGTGAATCAGAAGAAGTCGAAGAAGGAGAAGGAGAAGGTGAAGTCTGGAGGGTGAAGCAGAAGAAGTAGAAGAAGGAGAAGGAGAAGTTGAAGTCAGGATGGTGAATCAGAAGAAGTAGAAGAAGGAGAAGCAGAAGGTGAAGTCAGGAGGGCGAATCAGAGGAAGCAGAAGAAGGAGAAGGAGAAGGTGAAGTCTGGAGGGTGAATCAGAAGAATCAGAAGAAGGAGAAGGAGAAGGTGAAGTCTGGAGGGTGAATCAGAGAAGCAGAAGAAAGAGAAGGAGAAGGTGAAGTCTGGAGGGCACAGCAGAAGAAGCAGAAGAAGGAGATGGAGAAGGTGAAGTCTGGAGGGTGAAGCAGAAGAAGCAGAAGAAGGAGAAGGAGAAGGTGAAGTCTGGAGGGTGAATCAGAAGAAGTAGAAGAAGGAAAAGGAGAAGGTGAAGTCAGGAGGGTGAAGCAGAAGAAGCAGAAGAAGGAGAAGGAGAAGGTGAAGTCAGGGGGGTGAAGCAGAAGAAGTAGAAGAAGGAGAAGGAGAAGGTAAAGTCAGGAGAGTGAAGCAGAAGAAGCAGAAGAAGGAGAAGGAGAAGGTGAAGTCTGGAGGGCGCAGCAGAAGAAGCAGAAGAAGGAGATGGAGAAGGTGAAGTCTGGAGGGTGAAGCAGAAGAAGCAGAAGAAGGAGAAGGAGAAGGTGAAGTCTGGAGCGTGAATCAGAAGAAGTAGAAGAAGGAGAAGGAGAAGGTGAAGTCAGGAGGGTGAAGCAGAAGAAGCAGAAGAAGGAGAAGGAGAAGCTGAAGTCTGGAGGGTGAAGCAGAAGAAGCAGAAGAAGGAGAAGGAGAAGGTGAAGTCTGGAGGGTGAAGCAGAAGAAGCAGAAGAAGGAGAAGGAGAAGTTGAAGTCAGGAGGGTGAATCAGAAGAAGTAGAAGAAGGAGAAGGAGAAGGTGAAGTCTGGAGGGTGAATCAGAAGAAGCAGAAGAAGGAGAAGGAGATGGTGAAGTCTGGAGGGTGAATCAGAAGAATCAGAAGAAGGAGAAAGAGAAGCTGAAGTCTGGAGGGTGAATCAGAAGAAGCAGAAGAAAGAGAAGGAGAAGGTGAAGTCTGGAGGGTGAAGCAGAATAAGCAGAAGATGGAGAAGGAGAACGTGAAGTCTGGAGGTTGAATCAGAAGAAGCAGAAGAAGGAGAAGGAGAAGGTGAAGTCTGGAGGGTGAATCAGAAGAAGTAGAAGAAGGAGAAGGAGAAGGTGAAGTCTGGAGGGTGAAGCAGAAGAAGGAGAAGAAGGAGAAGGAGAAGGTGAAGTCAGGAGGGTGAATCAGAAGAAGTAGAAGAAGGAGAAGGAGAAGGTGAAGTCAGGAGGGTGAATCAGAAGAAGCAGAAGAAGGAGAAGGAGATGGTGAAGTCTGGAGGGTGAATCAGAAGAATCAGAAGAAGGAGAAGGAGAAGCTGTAGTCTGGAGGGTGAATCAGAAGAAGCAGAAGAAAGAGAAGGAGAAGGTGAAGTCTGGAGGGTGAAGCAGAAGAAGCAGAAGATGGAGAAGGTGAAGGTGAAGACTGGAGGGTGAATCAGAAGAAGTAGAAGAAGGAGAAGGAGAAGGTGGAGTCTGGAGGGTGAATCAGAAGAAGTAGAAGAAGGATAAGGAGAAGGAGAAGTCTGGAGGGTGAATCCGAAGAAGCAGAAGAAGGAGAAGGAGAAGGCGAAGTCTGGAGGGTGAATCAGAAGAAGCAGAAGAAGGAGAAGGAGAAGATGAAGTCTGGAGGGTGAATCAGAAGAAGTAGAAGAAGGAGAAGGAGAAGTTGAAGTTAGGAGGGTGAATCAGAAGAAGCAGAAGAAGGAGAAGGAGAAGGTGAAGTCAGGGGGGTGAAGCAGAAGAAGTAGAAGGAGAAGGAGAAGGTGAAGTCAGGGGGGTGAAGCAGAAGAAGCAAAAGAAGGAGAAGCAGAAGGTGAAGTCTGGAGTGCGCAGCAGAAGAAGCAGAAGAAAGAGAAGGAGAAGGTGAAGTCTGGAGGGTGAAGCAGAAGAAGCAGAAGAAGGAGAAGGAGAAGGTGAAGTCTGGAGGGTGAATCAGAAGAAGTAGAAGAAGGAGAAGGAGAAGGTGAAGTCAGGAGGGTGAAGCAGAAGAAGCAGAAGAAGGAGAAGTAGAAGGTGAAGTCTGGAGGGTAAAGCAGAAGAAGCAGAAGAAGGAGAAGGAGAAGGTGAAGTCTGGAGGGCGAAGCAGAAGAAGCAGAAGAAGGAGAAGGAGAAGTTGAAGTCTGGAGGGTGAATCAGAAGAAGCAGAAGAAGGAGAAGGAGAAGATGAATTCTGGAGGGTGAATCAGAAGATGTAGAAGAAGGAGAAGGAGAAGGTGAGGTCTGGAGGGTGAATCAGAAGAAGCAGAAGAAGGAGAAGGAGAAGGTGAAGTCTGGAGGGTGAATCAAAAGAAGCAGAGGAAGGAGAAGGAGAAGGTGAAGTCTGGAGGGTGAATCAGAAGAAGCAGAAGAAGGAGAAGGAGAAGGTGAAGTCAGGAGGGTGAATCAGAAGAAGCAGAAGAAGGAGAAGGAGAAGGTGAAGTTAGGAGGGTGAATCAGAAGAAGCAGAAGAAGGAGAAGGAGAAGGTGAAGTCAGGGGGGTGAAGCAGAAGAAGTAGAAGAAGGAGAAGGAGAAGGTGAAGTCAGGAGGGTGAAGCAGAAGAAGCAGAAGAAGGAGAAGGAGAAGGTGAAGTCTGGAGGGCGCAGCAGAAGAAGCAGAAGAAGGAGAAGGAGAAGGTGAAGTCTGGAGGGTGAAGCAGGAAAAGCAGAAGAAGGAGAAGGAGAAGGTGAAGTCTGGAGGGTGAATCAGAAGAAGTAGAAGAAGGAGAAGGAGAAGGTGAAGTCAGGAGGGTGAAGCAGAAGAAGCAGAAGAAGGAGAAGGAGAAGGTGAAGTCTCGAGGGTGAAGCAGAAGAAGCAGAAGAAGGAGAAGGAGAAGGTGAAGTCTGGAATGTGAAGCAGAAGAAGCAGAAGAAGGAGAAGGAGAAGGTGAAGTCTGGAGGGTGAATCAGGAGAAGTCGAAGAAGGAGAAGGAGAAGGTGAAGTCAGGAGGGTGAAGCAGAAGAAGCAGTAGAAGGAGAAGGAGAAGCTGAAGTCTGGAGGGTGAAGCAGAAGAAGCAGAAGAAGGAGAAGGAGAAGGTGAAGTCTGGAGGGTGAAGCAGAAGAAGCAGAAGAAGGAGAAGGAGAAGTTGAAGTCAGGAGGGTGAATCAGAAGAAGTAGAAGAAGGAGAAGGAGAAGGTGAAGTCTGGAGGGTGAATCAGAAGAAGTAGAAGAAGGAGAAGGAGAAGGTGAAGTCTGGAGGGTGAATCAGAAGAAGTAGAAGAAGGAGAAGGAGAAGGTGAAGTCTGGAGGGTGAATCAGAAGAAGCAGAAGAAGGAGAAGGAGAAGGTGCAGTCTGGAGGGTGAATCAGAAGAAGTAGACGAAGGAGAAGGAGAAGGTGAAGTCTGGAGGGTGAATCAGAAGAAGCAGAAGAAGGAGAAGGAGAAGGTGAAGTCTGGAGGGTGAATCAGAAGAAGCAGAAGAAGGAGAAGGAGAAGGTGAAGTCTGTAGGGTGAATCAGAAGAAGCAGAAGAAGTAGAAGGAGAAGGTGAAGTCTGGAGGGTGAATCCGAAGAAGCAGAAGAAGGAGAAGGAGAAGGTGAAGTCTGGAGGGTGAATCAGAAGAAGCAGAAGAAGGAGAAGGAGAAGGTGAAGTCAGGAGGGTGAATCAGAAGAAGCAGAAGAAGGAGAAGGAGAAGGTGAAGTCTGGAGGGTGAATCAGAAGAAGCAGAAGAAGGAGAAGGAGAAGGTGAAGACTGGAAGGTGAATCAGAAGAAGTAGAAGAAGGAGAAGGAGAAGGTGAAGTCTGGAGGGTGAATCAGACGAAGTAGAAGAAGGAGAAGGAGAAGGCGAAGTCTGGAGGGTGAATCAGAAGAAGCAGAAGAAGGAGAATGAGAAGGTGAAGTCTGGAGGGTGAATCAGAAGAAGCAGAAGAAGGAGAAGGAGAAGATGAAGTCTGGAGGGTGAATCAGAAGAAGTAGAAGAAGGAGAAGGAGAAGGTGAGGTCTGGAGGGTGAATCAGAAGAAGCAGAAGAAGGAGAAGGAGAAGGTGAAGTCTGAAGGGTGAATCAGAAGAAGCAGAAGAAGGAGAAGGAGAAGGTGAAGTCTGGAGGGTGAATCAGAAGAAGCAGAAGAAGGAGAAGGAGAAGGTGAAGTCTGGAGGGTGAATCTGAAGAAGCAGAAGAAGGAGAAGGAGAAGGTGAAGTCTGGAGGGTGAATCAGAAGAAGCAGAAGAAGGAGAAGGAGAAGGTGAAGTCTGGAGGGTGAATCAGAAGAAGTAGAAGAAGGAGAAGGAGAAGGTGAAGTCTGGAGTGTGAATCAGAAGAAGTAGAAGAAGGAGGAGGAGAAGGTGAAGTCTGGAGGGTGAATCAGAAGAAGGAGAAGGAGAAGGTGAAGTCTGGAGGGTGAATCAGAAGAAGCAGAAGAAGGAGAAGGAGAAGATGAAGTCTGGAGGGTGAATCAGAAGAAGTAGAAAAAGGAGAAGGAGAAGGTGAAGTCTGGAGGGTGAATCAGAAGAAGCAGAAGAAGGAGAAGGAGAAGGTGAAATCTGGAGGATGAATCAGAAGAAGTAGAAGAAGGAGAAGGAGAAGGTGAAGTCTGGAGGGTGAATCAGAAGAAGCAGAATAAGGAGAAGGAGAAGTTGAAGTCTGGAGGTTGAATCAGAAGAAGCAGAAGAAGGAGAAGGAGAAGGTGAAGTCTGGAGGGTGAATCAGAAGAAGTAGAAGAAGGAGAAGGAGAAGGTGAAGTCTGGAGGGTGAAGCAGAAGAAGCAGAAGAAGGAGAAGGAGAAGGTGAAGTCAGGAGGGTGAATCAGAAGAAGTAGAAGAAGGAGAAGGAGAAGGTGAAGTCAGGAGGGTGAATCAGAAGAAGCAGAAGAAGGAGAAGGAGATGGTGAAGTCTGGAGGGTGAATCAGAAGAATCAGAAGAAGGAGAAGGAGAAGCTGAAGTCTGGAGGGTGAATCAGAAGAAGCAGAAGAAAGAGAAGGAGAAGGTGAAGTCTGGAGGGTGAAGCAGAAGAAGCAGGAGATGGAGAAGGTGAAGGTGAAGACTGGAGGGTGAATCAGAAGAAGTAGAAGAAGGAGAAGGAGAAGGTGGAGTCTGGAGGGTGAATCAGAAGAAGTAGAAGAAGGAGAAGGAGAAGGAGAAGTCTGGAGGGTGAATCGGAAAAAGCAGAAGAAGGAGAAGGAGAAGGCGAAGTCTGGAGGGTGAATCAGAAGAAGCAGAAGAAGGAGAAGAAGAAGATGAAGTCTGGAGGGTGAATCAGAAGAAGTAGAAGAAGGAGAAGGAGAAGTTGAAGTTAGGAGGGTGAATCAGAAGAAGCAGAAGAAGGAGAAGGAGAAGGTGAAGTCAGGGGGGTGAAGCAGAAGAAGTAGAAGAAGGAGAAGGAGAAGGTGAAGTCAGGGGGGTGAAGCAGAAGAAGCAAAAGAAGGAGAAGCAGAAGGTGAAGTCTGGAGTGCGCAGCAGAAGAAGCAGAAGAAGGAGAAGGAGAAGGTGAAGTCTGGAGGGTGAAGCAGAAGAAGCAGAAGAAGGAGAAGGAGAAGGTGAAGTCTGGAGGGTGAATCAGATGAAGTAGAAGAAGGAGAAGGAGAAGGTGAAGTCAGGAGGGTGAAGCAGAAGAAGCAGAAGAAGGAGAAGTAGAAGGTGAAGTCTGGAGGGTAAAGCAGAAGAAGCAGAAGAAGGAGAAGGAGAAGGTGAAGTCTGGAGGGCGATGCAGAAGAAGCAGAAGAAGGAGAAGGAGAAGGTGAAGCCTGGAGGGTGAATCAGAAGAAGTAGAAGAAGGAGAAGGAGAAGGTGAAGTCAGGAGGGTGAAGCAGAAGAAGCAGAAGAAGGGGAAGGAGAAGGTGAAGTCTGGAGGGTGAATCAGAAGAAGTAGAAGAAGGAGAGGGAGAAGGTGAAGTCTGGAGGGTGAAGCAGAAGAAGCAGAAGAAGGAGAAGGAGAAGGTGAAGTCAGGAGGGTGAATCAGAAGAAGTAGAAGAAGGAGAAGGAGAAAGTGAAGTCTGGAGGGTGAATCAGAAGAAGTAGAAGACGGAGAAGGAGAAGGTGAAGTCTGGAGGAAGAAGCAGAAGAAGTAGAAGAAGGAGAAGGGGAAGGTGAAGTCTGGAGGGTGAATCAGAAGAAGTAGAAGAAGGAGAAGGAGAAGGTGAAGTCTGGAGGGTGAATCAGAAGACGCAGAAGAAGGAGAAGGAGAAGGTGAAGTCTGGAGGGTGAATCAGAAGAAGTAGAAGAAGGAGAAGGAGAAGGTGTAGTCTGAAGGGTGAATCAGAAGATGTAGACGAAGGAGAAGGAGAAGGTGAAGTCTGGAGGGTGAATCAGAAGAAGCAGAAGAAGGAGAAGGAGAAGGTGAAGTCTGGAGGGTGAATCAGAAGAAGTAGAAGAAGGAGAATGAGAAGGTGAAGTCTGGAGGGTGAATCAGAAGAAGCAGAAGAAGGAGAAGGAGAAGGTGAAGTCTGCAGGGTGAATCAGAAGAAGCAGAAGAAGGAGAAGGAGAAGGTGAAGTCTGGAGGGTGAATCAGAAGAAGCAGAAGAAGGAGAAGGAGAAGGTGAAGTCTGGAGGGTGAATCAGAAGAAGCAGAAGAAGTAGAAGGAGAAGGTGAAGTCTGGAGGGTGAATCAGAAGAAGTAGAAGAAGGAGAAGGAGAAGGTGAAGTCTGGAGGGTGAATCAGAAGAAGCAGAAGAAGGAGAAGGAGAAGGTGAAGTCAGGAGGGTGAATCAGAAGAAGCAGAAGAAGGAGAAGGAGAAGGTGAAGTCTGGAGGGTGAATCAGAAGAAGTAGAAGAAGGAGAAGGAGACGGCGAAGTCTGGAGGGTGAATCAGAAGAAGCAGAAGAAGGAGAAGGAGAAGGTGATGTCTGGAGGGTGAATCAGAAGAAGCAGAAGAAGGAGAAGGAGAAGATGAAGTCTGGAGGGTGAATCAGAAGAAGTAGAAGAAGGAGAAGGAGAAGGTGAGGTCTGGAGGGTGAATCAGAAGAAGCAGAAGAAGGAGAAGGAGAAGGCGAAGTCTGAAGGGTGAATCAGAAAAAGCAGAAGAAGAAGGAGAAGGTGAAGTCTGGAGGGTGAATCAGAAGAAGCAGAAGAAGGAGAAGGTGAAGGTGAAGTCTGGAGGGTGAATCAGAAGCAGAAGAAGGAGAAGGAGAATGTGAAGTCTGGAGGGTGAATCAGAAGAAGTAGAAGAAGGAGAAGGAGAAGGTGAAGTCTGGAGGGTGAATCAGAAGAAGTAGAAGAAGGAGAAGGAGAAGGTGAAGTCTGGAGGGTGAATCAGAAGAAGCAGAAGAAGGAGAAGGAGAAGGTGAAGTCTGGAGGGTGAATCAGAAGAAGCAGAACAAGGAGAAGGAGAAGATGAAGTCTGGAGGGTGAATCAGAAGAAGTAGAAGAAGGAGAAGGAGAATGTGAAGTCAGGAGGGTGAATCAGAAGAAGTCGAAGAAGGAGAAGGAGAAGGTGAAGTCTGGAGGGTGAAGCAGAAGAAGTAGAAGAAGGAGAAGGAGAAGTTGAAGTCAGGATGGTGAATCAGAAGAAGTAGAAGAAGGAGAAGCAGAAGGTGAAGTCAGGAGGGCGAATCAGAGGAAGCAGAAGAAGGAGAAGGAGAAGGTGAAGTCTGGAGGGTGAATCAGAAGAATCAGAAGAAGGAGAAGGAGAAGGTGAAGTCTGGAGGGTGAATCAGAGAAGCAGAAGAAAGAGAAGGAGAAGGTGAAGTCTGGAGGGCACAGCAGAAGAAGCAGAAGAAGGAGATGGAGAAGGTGAAGTCTGGAGGGTGAAGCAGAAGAAGCAGAAGAAGGAGAAGGAGAAGGTGAAGTCTGGAGGGTGAATCAGAAGAAGTAGAAGAAGGAGAAGGAGAAGGTGAAGTCAGGAGGGTGAAGCAGAAGAAGCAGAAGAAGGAGAAGGAGAAGGTGAAGTCAGGGGGGTGAAGCAGAAGAAGTAGAAGAAGGAGAAGGAGAAGGTAAAGTCAGGAGAGTGAAGCAGAAGAAGCAGAAGAAGGAGAAGGAGAAGGTGAAGTCTGGAGGGCGCAGCAGAAGAAGCAGAAGAAGGAGATGGAGAAGGTGAAGTCTGGAGGGTGAAGCAGAAGAAGCAGAAGAAGGAGAAGGAGAAGGTGAAGTCTGGAGGGTGAATCAGAAGAAGTAGAAGAAGGAGAAGGAGAAGGTGAAGTCAGGAGGGTGAATCAGAAGAAGTCGAAGAAGGAGAAGGAGAAGGTGAAGTCTGGAGGGTGAAGCAGAAGAAGTAGAAGAAGGAGAAGGAGAAGTTGAAGTCAGGATGGTGAATCAGAAGAAGTAGAAGAAGGAGAAGCAGAAGGTGAAGTCAGGAGGGCGAATCAGAGGAAGCAGAAGAAGGAGAAGGAGAAGGTGAAGTCTGGAGGGTGAATCAGAAGAATCAGAAGAAGGAGAAGGAGAAGGTGAAGTCTGGAGGGTGAATCAGAGAAGCAGAAGAAAGAGAAGGAGAAGGTGAAGTCTGGAGGGCACAGCAGAAGAAGCAGAAGAAGGAGATGGAGAAGGTGAAGTCTGGAGGGTGAAGCAGAAGAAGCAGAAGAAGGAGAAGGAGAAGGTGAAGTCTGGAGGGTGAATCAGAAGAAGTAGAAGAAGGAAAAGGAGAAGGTGAAGTCAGGAGGGTGAAGCAGAAGAAGCAGAAGAAGGAGAAGGAGAAGGTGAAGTCAGGGGGGTGAAGCAGAAGAAGTAGAAGAAGGAGAAGGAGAAGGTAAAGTCAGGAGAGTGAAGCAGAAGAAGCAGAAGAAGGAGAAGGAGAAGGTGAAGTCTGGAGGGCGCAGCAGAAGAAGCAGAAGAAGGAGATGGAGAAGGTGAAGTCTGGAGGGTGAAGCAGAAGAAGCAGAAGAAGGAGAAGGAGAAGGTGAAGTCTGGAGCGTGAATCAGAAGAAGTAGAAGAAGGAGAAGGAGAAGGTGAAGTCAGGAGGGTGAAGCAGAAGAAGCAGAAGAAGGAGAAGGAGAAGGTGAAGTCTGGAGGGTGAAGAAGAAGAAGCAGAAGAAGGAGAAGGAGAAGGTGAAGTCTGGAGGGCGAAGCAGAAGAAGCAGAAGAAGGAGAAGGAGAAGGTGAAGTCTGGAGGGTGAAGCAGAAGAAGCAGAAGAAGGAGAAGGAGAAGGTGAAGTCTGGAGGGTGAATCAGAAGACGTAGAAGAAGGAGAAGGAGAAGGTGAAGTCAGGAGGGTGAAGCAGAAGAAGCAGAAGAAGGAGAAGGGGAAGGTGAAGTCTGGAGGGTGAAGCAGAAGAAGCAGAAGAAGGAGAAGGAGAAGGTGAAGTCTGGAGGGTGAAGCAGAAGAAGCAGAAGAAGGAGAAGGAGAAGGTGAAGTCAGGAGGGTGAATCAGAAGAAGTAGAAGAAGGAGAAGGAGAAGGTGAAGTCTGGAGGGTGAATCAGAAGAAGTAGAAGAAGGAGAAGGAGAAGGTGAAGTCTGGAGGATGAATCAGAAGAAGTAGAAGAAGGAGAAGGAGAAGGTGAAGTCTGGAGGGTGAATCAGAAGAAGAAGAAGAAGGAGAAGGAGAAGGTGAAGTCTGGAGGGAGAAGCAGAAGAAGTAGAAGAAGGAGAAGGAGAAGGTGAAGTCTGGAGGGTGAATCAGAAGAAGTAGAAGAAGGAGAAGGAGAAGGTGAAGTCTGGAGGGTGAATCAGAAGAAGTAGAAGAAGGAGAAGGAGAAGGTGAAGTCTGGAGGGTGAATCAGAAGAAGCAGAAGAAGGAGAAGGAGAAGGTGAAGTCTGGAGGGTGAATCAGAAGAAGTAGAAGAAGGAGAAGGAGAAGGTGTAGTCCGGAGGGTGAATCAGAGAAGTAGACGAAGGAGAAGGAGGAGGTGAAGTCCGGAGGGTGAATCAGAAGAAGCAGAAGAAGGAGAAGGAGAAGGTGAAGTCTGGAGGGTGAATCAGAAGAAGTAGAAGAAGGAGAAGGAGAAGGTGAAGTCTGGTGGGAGAATCAGAAGAAGCAGAAGAAGTAGAAGGAGAAGGTGAAGTCTGGAGGGTGAATCAGAAGAAGCAGAAGAAGGAGAAGGAGACGGCGAAGTCTGGAGGGTGAATCAGAAGAAGTAGAAGAAGGAGAAGGAGAAGGTGAAGTCTGGTGGGAGAATCAGAAGAAGCAGAAGAAGTAGAAGGAGAAGGTGAAGTCTGGAGGGTGAATCAGAAGAAGCAGAAGAAGGAGAAGGAGAAGGTGAAGTCTGGAGTGTGAATCAGAAGAAGCAGAAGAAGGAGAAGGTGAAGGTGAAGTCTGGAGGGTGAATCAGAAGAAGCAGAAGAAGTAGAAGGAGAAGGTGAAGACTGGAGGGTGAATCAGAAGAAGGAGAAGAAGGAGAAGGAGAAGGTGAAGTCTGGAGGGTGAATCAGAAGAAGCAGAAGAAGGAGAAGGAGAAGGTGAAGTCAGGAGAGTGAATCAGAAGAATCAGTAGAAGGAGAAGGAGAAGGTGAAGTCTGGCGGGTGAATCAGAAGAAGTAGAAGAAGGAGAAGGAGAAGGCGAAGTCTGGTGGGTGAATCAGAAGAAGCAGAAGGAGAAGGAGAAGGTGAAGTCTGGAGGGTGAATCAGAAGAAGCAGAAGAAGGAGAAGGAGAAGATGAAGTCTGGAGGATGAATCAGAAGAAGTAGAAGAAGGAGAAGGAGAAGGTGAGGTCTGGAGGGTGAATCAGAAGAAGCAGAAGAAGGAGAAGGAGAAGGTGAAGTCTGGAGGATGAATCAGAAGAAGTAGAAGAAGGAGAAGGAGAAGGTGAAGTCTGGAGGCTGAATCAGAAGAAGCAGAAGAAGGAGAAGGAGAAGATGAAGTCTGGAGGATGAATCAGAAGAAGTAGAAGAAGGAGAAGGAGAAGGTGAAGTCTGGAGGGTGAATCAGAAGACGCAGAAGAAGGAGAAGGAGAAGGTGAAGTCTGGAGGGTGAATCAGAAGAAGTAGAAGAAGGAGAAGGAGAAGGTGTAGTATGAAGGGTGAATCAGAAGATGTAGACGAAGGAGAAGGAGAAGGTGAAGTCTGGAGGGTGAATCAGAAGAAGCAGAAGAAGGAGAAGGAGAAGGTGAAGTCTGGAGGGTGAATCAGAAGAAGTAGAAGAAGGAGAATGAGAAGGTGAAGTCTGGAGGGTGAATCAGAAGAAGCAGAAGAAGGAGAAGGAGAAGGTGAAGTCTGCAGGGTGAATCAGAAGAAGCAGAAGAAGGAGAAGGAGAAGGTGAAGTCTGGAGGGTGAATCAGAAGAAGCAGAAGAAGGAGAAGGAGAAGGTGAAGTCTGGAGGGTGAATCAGAAGAAGCAGAAGAAGTAGAAGGAGAAGGTGAAGTCTGGAGGGTGAATCAGAAGAAGTAGAAGAAGGAGAAGGAGAAGGTGAAGTCTGGAGGGTGAATCAGAAGAAGCAGAAGAAGGAGAAGGAGAAGGTGAAGTCAGGAGGGTGAATCAGAAGAAGCAGAAGAAGGAGAAGGAGAAGTTGAAGTCTGGAGGGTGAATTAGAAGAAGCAGAAGAAGGAGAAGAAGAAGGTGAAGACTGGAGGGTGAATCAGAAGAAGCAGAAGAAGGAGAAGGAGAAGGTGAAGTCTGGAGGGTGAATCAGAAGAAGTAGAAGAAGGAGAAGGAGACGGCGAAGTCTGGAGGGTGAATCAGAAGAAGCAGAAGAAGGAGAAGGAGAAGGTGATGTCTGGAGGGTGAATCAGAAGAAGCAGAAGAAGGAGAAGGAGAAGATGAAGTCTGGAGGGTGAATCAGAAGAAGTAGAAGAAGGAGAAGGAGAAGGTGAGGTCTGGAGGGTGAATCAGAAGAAGCAGAAGAAGGAGAAGGAGAAGGCGAAGTCTGAAGGGTGAATCAGAAAAAGCAGAAGAAGAAGGAGAAGGTGAAGTCTGGAGGGTGAATCAGAAGAAGCAGAAGAAGGAGAAGGTGAAGGTGAAGTCTGGAGGGTGAATCAGAAGCAGAAGAAGGAGAAGGAGAATGTGAAGTCTGGAGGGTGAATCAGAAGAAGTAGAAGAAGGAGAAGGAGAAGGTGAAGTCTGGAGGGTGAATCAGAAGAAGTAGAAGAAGGAGAAGGAGAAGGTGAAGTCTGGAGGGTGAATCAGAAGAAGCAGAAGAAGGAGAAGGAGAAGGTGAAGTCTGGAGGGTGAATCAGAAGAAGCAGAACAAGGAGAAGGAGAAGATGAAGTCTGGAGGGTGAATCAGAAGAAGTAGAAGAAGGAGAAGGAGAATGTGAAGTCAGGAGGGTGAATCAGAAGAAGTCGAAGAAGGAGAAGGAGAAGGTGAAGTCTGGAGGGTGAAGCAGAAGAAGTAGAAGAAGGAGAAGGAGAAGTTGAAGTCAGAATGGTGAATCAGAAGAAGTAGAAGAAGGAGAAGCAGAAGGTGAAGTCAGGAGGGCGAATCAGAGGAAGCAGAAGAAGGAGAAGGAGAAGGTGAAGTCTGGAGGGTGAATCAGAAGAATCAGAAGAAGGAGAAGGAGAAGGTGAAGTCTGGAGGGTGAATCAGAGAAGCAGAAGAAAGAGAAGGAGAAGGTGAAGTCTGGAGGGCACAGCAGAAGAAGCAGAAGAAGGAGATGGAGAAAGTGAAGTCTGGAGGGTGAAGCAGAAGAAGCAGAAGAAGGAGAAGGAGAAGGTGAAGTCTGGAGGGTGAATCAGAAGAAGTAGAAGAAGGAGAAGGAGAAGGTGAAGTCAGGAGGGTGAAGCAGAAGAAGCAGAAGAAGGAGAAGGAGAAGGTGAAGTCAGGGGGGTGAAGCAGAAGAAGTAGAAGAAGGAGAAGGAGAAGGTAAAGTCAGGAGAGTGAAGCAGAAGAAGCAGAAGAAGGAGAAGGAGAAGGTGAAGTCTGGAGGGCGCAGCAGAAGAAGCAGAAGAAGGAGATGGAGAAGGTGAAGTCTGGAGGGTGAAGCAGAAGAAGCAGAAGAAGGAGAAGGAGAAGGTGAAGTCTGGAGCGTGAATCAGAAGAAGCAGAAGAAGGAGAAGGAGAAGGTGAAGTCTGGAGGGCGAAGCAGAAGAAGCAGAAGAAGGAGAAGGAGAAGGTGAAGTCTGGAGGGTGAAGCAGAAGAAGCAGAAGAAGGAGAAGGAGAAGGTGAAGTCTGGAGGGTGAATCAGAAGACGTAGAAGAAGGAGAAGGAGAAGGTGAAGTCAGGAGGGTGAAGCAGAAGAAGCAGAAGAAGGAGAAGGGGAAGGTGAAGTCTGGAGGGTGAAGCAGAAGAAGCAGAAGAAGGAGAAGGAGAAGGTGAAGTCTGGAGGGTGAAGCAGAAGAAGCAGAAGAAGGAGAAGGAGAAGGTGAAGTCAGGATGGTGAATCAGAAGAAGTAGAAGAAGGAGAAGGAGAAGGTGAAGTCTGGAGGGTGAATCAGAAGAAGTAGAAGAAGGAGAAGGAGAAGGTGAAGTCTGGAGGATGAATCAGAAGAAGTAGAAGAAGGAGAAGGAGAAGGTGAAGTCTGGAGGGTGAATCAGAAGAAGAAGAAGAAGGAGAAGGAGAAGGTGAAGTCTGGAGGGAGAAGCAGAAGAAGTAGAAGAAGGAGAAGGAGAAGGTGAAGTCTGGAGGGTGAATCAGAAGAAGTAGAAGAAGGAGAAGGAGAAGGTGAAGTCTGGAGGGTGAATCAGAAGAAGTAGAAGAAGGAGAAGGAGAAGGTGAAGTCTGGAGGGTGAATCAGAAGATGCAGAAGAAGGAGAAGGAGAAGGTGAAGTCTGGAGGGTGAATCAGAAGAAGTAGAAGAAGGAGAAGGAGAAGGTGTAGTCCGGAGGGTGAATCAGAGAAGTAGACGAAGGAGAAGGAGGAGGTGAAGTCCGGAGGGTGAATCAGAAGAAGCAGAAGAAGGAGAAGGAGAAGGTGAAGTCTGGAGGGTGAATCAGAAGAAGTAGAAGAAGGAGAAGGAGAAGGTGAAGTCTGGTGGGAGAATCAGAAGAAGCAGAAGAAGTAGAAGGAGAAGGTGAAGTCTGGAGGGTGAATCAGAAGAAGCAGAAGAAGGAGAAGGAGAAGGTGAAGTCTGGAGTGTGAATCAGAAGAAGCAGAAGAAGGAGAAGGAGAAGGTGAAGTCTGGAGGGTGAATCAGAAGAAGCAGAAGAAGTAGAAGGAGAAGGTGAAGACTGGAGGGTGAATCAGAAGAAGGAGAAGAAGGAGAAGGAGAAGGTGAAGTCTGGAGGGTGAATCAGAAGAAGCAGAAGAAGGAGAAGGAGAAGGTGAAGTCAGGAGAGTGAATCAGAAGAATCAGTAGAAGGAGAAGGAGAAGGTGAAGTCTGGCGGGTGAATCAGAAGAAGTAGAAGAAGGAGAAGGAGAAGGCGAAGTCTGGTGGGTGAATCAGAAGAAGCAGAAGGAGAAGGAGAAGGTGAAGTCTGGAGGGTGAATCAGAAGAAGCAGAAGAAGGAGAAGGAGAAGATGAAGTCTGGAGGATGAATCAGAAGAAGTAGAAGAAGGAGAAGGAGAAGGTGAGGTCTGGAGGGTGAATCAGAAGAAGCAGAAGAAGGAGAAGGAGAAGGTGAAGTCTGGAGGATGAATCAGAAGAAGTAGAAGAAGGAGAAGGAGAAGGTGAAGTCTGGAGGCTGAATCAGAAGAAGCAGAAGAAGGAGAAGGAGAAGGTGAAGTCTGGAGGGTGAATCAGAAGAAGCAGAAGAAGGAAAAGGAGAAGATGAAGTTTGGAGGGTGAATCAGAAGAAGTAGAAGAAGGAGAAGGAGAAGGTGAAGTCTGGAGGGTGAATCAGAAGAAGCAGAAGAAGGAGAAGGAGAAGGTGAAGTCTGGAGGGTGAATCAGAAGAAGCAGAAGAAGGAGAAGGAGAAGGTGAAGTCTGGATGGTGAATCAGAAGAAGCAGAATAAGGAGAAGGAGAAGGTGAAGTCTGGAGGGTGAATCAGAAGAAGCAGAAGAAGGAGAAGGAGAAGGTGAAGTCTGGAGGGTGAATCAGAAGAAGCAGAAGAAGGAGAAGGAGAAGGTGAAGTCTGGAGGGTGAAGCAGAAGAAGTAGAAGAAGGAAGAGGAGAAGGTGAAGTCAGGAGGGTGAATCAGAAGAAGTAGAAGAAGGAGAAGGAGAAGGTGAAGTCAGGAGGGTGAATCAGAAGAAGCAGAAGAAGGAGAAGGAGAAGTTGAAGTCTGGAGGTTGAATCAGAAGAATCAGAAGAAGGAGAAGTAGAAGGTGAAGTCTGGAGGGTGAATCAGAAGAAGCAGAAGAAAGAGAAGGAGAAGGTGAAGTCTGGAGGGTGAATCAGAAGAAGTAGAAGAAGGAGAAGGAGATAGTGAAGTCTGGAGGGTGAAGCAGAAGAAGTAGAAGAAGGAGAAGGATAAGTTGAAGTCAGGAGGGTGAATCAGAAGAAGTAGAAGAAGGAGAAGCAGAAGGTGAAGTCAGGAGGGTGAATCAGAGGATGCAGAAGAAGGAGAAGGAGAAGGTGAAGTCTGGAGGGTGAATCAGAAGAATCAGAAGAAGGAGAAGGAGAAGGTGAAGTCTGGAGGGTGAATCAGAGAAGCAGAAGAAAGAGAAGGAGAAGGTGAAGTCTGGAGGGTGAAGCAGAAGAAGCAGAAGAAGGAGAAGGAGAAGGTGAAGACTGGAGGGTGAATCAGAAGAAGTAGAAGAAGGAGAAGGAGAAGGTGAAGTCTGGAGGGTGAATCAGAAGAAGTAGAAGAAGGAGAAGGAGAAGGTGAAGTCTGGAGGGTGAATCAGAAGAAGCAGAAAAAGGAGAAGGAGAAGGTGAAGTCTGGAGTGTGAAGCAGAAGAAGCAGAAGAAGGAGAGGGAGAAGATGAAGTCTGGAGGGTGAATCAGAAGAAGAAGAAGGAGGAGAAGGAGAAAGTGATGTCTGGAGGGTGAATCAGAAGAAGCAGAGAAGGAGAAGGAGAAAGTGAAGTCTGGATGGTGAATCAGAAGAAGCAGAAGAAGGAGAAGGAGAAGGTGAAGTCTGGAGGGTGAATCAGAAGAAGCAGAAGAAGGAGAAGGAGAAGGTGAAGTCAGGAGGGTGAATCAGAAGAAGCAGAAGAAGGAGAAGGTGAAGTGAGGAGGCTGAATCAGAAGAAGCAGAAGAAGGAGAAGGAGAAGGTGAAGTCAGGGGGGTGAAGCAGAAGAAGTAGAAGAAGGAGAAGGAGAAGGTAAAGTCAGGAGAGTGAAGCAGAAGAAGCAGAAGAAGGAGAAGGAGAAGGTGAAGTCTGGAGGGCGCAGCAGAAGAAGCAGAAGAAGGAGATGGAGAAGGTGAAGTCTGGAGGGTGAAGCAGAAGAAGCAGAAGAAGGAGAAGGAGAAGGTGAATTCTGGAGGGTGAATCAGAAGAAGTAGAAGAAGGAGAAGGAGAAGGTGAAGTCAGGAGGGTGAAGCAGAAGAAGCAGAAGAAGGAGAAGGAGAAGGTGAAGTCTGGAGGGAGAAGCAGAAGAAGGAGAAGGAGGAGGAGGAGAAGGTGAAGTCTGGAGGGCGAAGCAGAAGAAGCAGAAGAAGAAGAAGGAGAAGGTGAAGTCTGGAGGGTGAAGCAGAAGAAGCAGAAGAAGGAGAAGGAGAAGGTGAAGTCTGGAGGGTGAATCAGAAGAAGTAGAAGAAGGAGAAGGAGAAGGTGAAGTCAGGAGGCTGAAGCAGAAGAAGCAGAAGAAGGAGAAGGAGAAGGTGAAGTCTGGTGAAGCAGAAGAAGGAGAAGGAGAAGGTGAAGTCTGGAGGGTGAAGCAGAAAAAGCAGAAGAAGGAGAAGGAGAAGATGAAGTCAGGAGGGTGAATCAGAAGAAGTAGAAGAAGGAGAAGGAGAAGGTGAAGTCTGGAGGGTGAATCAGAAGAAGTAGAAGAAGGAGAAGGAGTAGGTGAAGTCTGGAGGATGAATCAGAAGAAGTAGAAGAAGGAGAAGGAGAAGGTCAAGTCTGGAGGGTGAATCAGAAGAAGCAGAAGAAGGAGAAGGAGAAGGTGAAGTCTGGAGGGAGAAGCAGAAGAAGTAGAAGAAGGAGAAGGAGAAGGTGAAGTCTGGAGGGTGTATCAGAAGAAGTAGAAGAAGGAGAAGGAGAAGGTGGAGTCTGGAGGGTGAAGCAGAAGAAGTAGAAGAAGGAGAAGGAGAAGGTGAAGTCTGGAGGGTGAATCAGAAGAAGCAGAAGAAGGAGAAGGAGAAGGTGAAGTCTTGAGGGTGAATCAGAAGAAGTAGAAGAAGGAGAAGGAGAAGGTGTAGTCTGGAGGGTGAATCAGAGAAGTAGACGAATGAGAAGGAGAAGGTGAAGTCTGGAGGGTGAATCAGAAGAAGCAGAAGAAGGAGAAGGAGATGGTGAAGTCTGGAGGGTGAATCAGAAGAAGTAGAAGAAGGAGAAGGAGAAGGTGAAGTCTGGAGGGAGAATCAGAAGAAGCAGAAGAAGTAGAAGGAGAAGGTGAAGTCTGGAGGGTGAACCAGAAGAAGCAGAAGAAGGAGATGTAGAAGGTGATAAGTCTGGAGGGTGAATCAGAAGAAGCAGAAGAAGGAGAAGGAGAAGGTGAAGTCTGGAGGGTGAATCAGAAGAAGCAGAAGAAGGAGAAGGAGAAGTTGAAGTCTGGAGGTTGAATCAGAAGAATCAGAAGAAGGAGAAGGAGAAGGTGAAGTCTGGAGGGTGAATCAGATGAAGCAGAAGAAAGTGAAGGAGAAGGTGAAGTCTGGAGGGTGAATCAGAAGAAGTAGAAGAAGGAGAAGGAGATAGTGAAGTCTGGAGGGTGAAGCAGAAGAAGTAGAAGAAGGAGAAGGAGAAGTTGAAGTCAGGAGGGTGAATCAGAAGAAGTAGAAGAAGGAGAAGCAGAAGGTGAAGTCAGGAGGGTGAATCAGAGGATGCAGAAGAAGGAGAAGGAGAAGGTGAAGTCTGGAGGGTGAATCAGAAGAATCAGAAGAAGGAGAAGGAGAAGGTGAAGTCTGGAGGGTGAATCAGAGAAGCAGAAGAAAGAGAAGGAGAAGGTGAAGTCTGGAGTGTGAAGCAGAAGAAGCAGAAGAAGGAGAAGGAGAAGGTGAAGACTGGAGGGTGAATCAGAAGAAGTAGAAGAAGGAGAAGGAGAAGGTGAAGTCTGGAGGGTGAATCAGAAGAAGTAGAAGAAGGAGAAGGAGAAGGTGAAGTCTGGAGGGTGAATCAGAAGAAGCAGAAAAAGGAGAAGGAGAAGGTGATGTCTGGAGGGTGAAGCAGAAGAAGCAGAAGAAGGCGAGGGAGAAGATGAAGTCTGGAGGGTGAATCAGAAGAAGAAGAAGGAGGAGAAGGAGAAAGTGAGGTCTGGAGGGTGAATCAGAAGAAGCAGAAGAAGGAGAAGGAGAAGGTGAAGTCTGGATGGTGAATCAGAAGAAGCAGAAGAAGGAGAAGGAGAAGGTGAAGTCTGGAGGGTGAATCAGAAGAAGCAGAAGAAGGAGAAGGTGAAGTGAGGAGGCTGAATCAGAAGAAGCAGAAGAAGGAGAAGGAGAAGGTGAAGTCAGGGGGGTGAAGCAGAAGAAGTAGAAGAAGGAGAAGGAGAAGGTAAAGTCAGGAGAGTGAAGCAGAAGAAGCAGAAGAAGGAGAAGGAGAAGGTGAAGTCTGGAGGGCGCAGCAGAAGAAGCAGAAGAAGGAGATGGAGAAGGTGAAGTCTGGAGGGTGAAGCAGAAGAAGCAGAAGAAGGAGAAGGAGAAGGTGAATTCTGGAGGGTGAATCAGAAGAAGTAGAAGAAGGAGAAGGAGTAGGTGAAGTCAGGAGGGTGAAGCAGAAGAAGCAGAAGAAGGAGAAGGAGAAGGTGAAGTCTGGAGGGTGAAGCAGAAGAAGGAGAAGGAGGAGAAGGAGAAGGTGAAGTCTGGAGGGCGAAGCAGAAGAAGCAGAAGAAGGAGAAGGAGAAGGTGAAGTCTGGAGGGTGAAGCAGAAGAAGCAGAAGAAGGAGAAGGAGAAGGTGAAGTCTGGAGGGTGAATCAGAAGAAGCAGAAGAAGGAGAAGGAGAAGGTGAAGTCAGGAGGCTGAAGCAGAAGAAGCAGAAGAAGGAGAAGGAGAAGGTGAAGTCTGGTGAAGCAGAAGAAGGAGAAGGAGAAGGTGAAGTCTGGAGGGTGAAGCAGAAGAAGCAGAAGAAGGAGAAGGAGAAGGTGAAGTCAGGAGGGTGAATCAGATGAAGTAGAAGAAGGAGAAGGAGAAGGTGAAGTCTGGAGGGTGAATCAGAAGAAGTAGAAGAAGGAGAAGGAGTAGGTGAAGTCTGGAGGATGAATCAGAAGAAGTAGAAGAAGGAGAAGGAGAAGGTGAAGTCTGGAGGGTGAATCAGAAGAAGCAGAAGAAGGAGAAGGAGAAGGTGAAGTCTGGAGGGAGAAGCAGAAGAAGTAGAAGAAGGAGAAGGAGAAGGTGAAGTCTGGAGGGTGAATCAGAAGAAGTAGAAGAAGGAGAAGGAGAAGGTGGAGTCTGGAGGGTGAATCAGAAGAAGTAGAAGAAGGAGAAGGAGAAGGTGAAGTCTGGAGGGTGAATCAGAAGAAGCAGAAGAAGGAGAAGGAGAAGGTGAAGTCTTGAGGGCGAATCAGAAGAAGTAGAAGAAGGAGAAGGAGAAGGTGTAGTCTGGAGGGTGAATCAGAGAAGTAGACGAATGAGAAGGAGAAGGTGAAGTCTGGAGGGTGAATCAGAAGAAGCAGAAGAAGGAGAAGGAGATGGTGAAGTCTGGAGGGTGAATCAGAAGAAGTAGAAGAAGGAGAAGGAGAAGGTGAAGTCTGGAGGGAGAATCAGAAGAAGCAGAAGAAGTAGAAGGAGAAGGTGAAGTCTGGAGGGTGAATCAGAAGAAGCAGAAGAAGGAGATGTAGAAGGTGAAGTCTGGAGGGTGAATCAGAAGAAGCAGAAGAAGGAGAAGTTGAAGGTGAAGTCTGGAGGGTGAATCCGAAGAAGCAGAAGAAGTAGAAGGAGAAGGTGAAGTCTGGAGGGTGAATCAGAAGAAGTAGAAAAAGGAGAAGGAGAAGGTGAAGTCTGGAGGCTGAATCAGAAGAAGCAGAAGAAGGAGAAGGAGAAGGTGAAGTCAGGAGGGTGAATCAGAAGAAGCAGAAGAAGGAGAAGGAGAAGGTGAAGTCTGGAGGGTGAATCAGAAGAAGCAGAAGAAGGAGAAGGAGAAGGTGAAGACTGGAGGGTGAATCAGAAGAAGTAGAAGAAGGAGAAGGAGAAGGTGAAGTCTGGCGGGTGAATCAGAAGAAGTAGAAGAAGGAGAAGGAGAAGGCGAAGTCTGGAGGGTGAATCAGAAGAACAGAAGGAGAAGGAGAAGGTGAAGTCTGGAGGGTGAATCAGAAGAAGCAGAAGAAGGAGAAGGAGAAGATGAAGTCTGGAGGATGAATCAGTAGAAGTAGAAGAAGGAGAAGGAGAAGGTGAGGTCTGGAGGGTGAAACAGAAGAAGCAGAAGAAGGAGAAGGAGAAGGTGAAGTCTGAAGGATGAATCAGAAGAAGCAGAAGAAGGAGAAGGAGAAGGTGACGTCTGGAGGGTGAATCAGAAGACGCAGAAGAAGGAGAAGGAGAAGGTGAAGTCTGGAGGGTGAATCAGCAGATGCAGAAGAAGGAGAAGGAGAAGGTGAAGTCTGGAGGGTGAATCAGAAGAAGGAGAAGAAGGAGAAGGAGAAGGTGAAGTCTGGAGGATGAATCAGAAGAAGTAGAAGAAGGAGAAGGAGAAGGTGAAGTCTGGAGGGTGAATCAGAAGAAGCAGAAGAAGGAGAAGGAGAAGGTGAAGTCTGGAGGGTGAATCAGATGAAGCAGAAGAAGGAGAAGGAGAAGATGAAGTTTGGAGGGTGAATCAGAAGAAGTAGAAGAAGGAGAAGGAGAAGTTGAAGTCTGGAGGGTGAATCAGAAGAAGCAGAAGGAGGAGAAGGAGAAGGTGAAGTCTGGAGGGTGAATCAGAAGAAGCAGAAGAAGGAGAAGGAGAAGGTGAAGTCTGGAGGGTGAATCAGAAGAAGCAGAATAAGGAGAAGGAGAAGGTGAAGTCTGGAGGGTGAATCAGAAGAAGAAGAAGAAGGAGAAGGAGAAGGTGAAGTCTGGAGGGTGAATCATAAGAAGTAGAAGAAGGAGAAGGAGAAGGTGAAGTCTGGAGGGTGAAGCAGAAGAAGTAGAAGAAGGAGGAGGGGAAGGTGAAGTCAGGAGGGTGTATCAGAAGAAGTAGAAGAAGGAGAAGGAGAAGGTGAAGTCAGGAGGGTGAATCAGAAGAAGCAGAAGAAGGAGAAGGAGAAGTTGAAGTCTGGAGGGTGAATCAGAAGAATCAGAAGAAGGAGAAGGAGAAGGTGAAGTCTGGAGGGTGAATCAGAAGAAGCAGAAGAAAGAGAAGGAGAAGGTGAAGTCTGGAGGGTGAATCAGAAGAAGTAGAAGAAGTCAAGGAGAAGGTGAAGTCTGGAGGGTGAAGCAGAATAAGTAGAAGAAGGAGAAGGAGAAGTTGAAGTCAGGAGGGTGAATCAGAAGAAGTAGAAGAAGGAGAAGCAGAAGGTGAAGTCAGGAGGGTGAATCAGAGGAAGCAGAAGAAGGAGAAGGAGAAGGTGAAGTCTGGAGGGTGAATCAGAAGAATCAGATGAAGGAGAAGGAGAAGGTGAAGTCTGGAGGGTGAATCAGAGAAGCAGAAGAAAGAGAAGGAGAAGGTGCAGTCTGGAGGGTGAAGCAGAAGAAGCAGAAGAAGGAGAAGGAGAAGGTGAAGTCAGGAGGGTGAATCAGAAGAAGTAGAAGAAGGAGAAGGAGAAGGTGAAGTCTGGAGGGTGAATCAGAAGAAGTAGAAGAAGGAGAAGGAGAAGGTGAAGTCTGGAGGATGAATCAGAAGAAGCAGAAGAAGGAGAAGGAGAAGGTGAAGTCTCGAGGGTGAAGCAGAAGAAGCAGAAGAAGGAGAAGGAGAAGGTGAAGTCTGGAGGGCGAAGCAGAAGAAGCAGAAGAAGGAGAAGGAGAAGGTGAAGTCTGGAATGTGAAGCAGAAGAAGCAGAAGAAGGAGAAGGAGAAGGTGAAGACTGGAGGGTGAATCAGGAGAAGTAGAAGAAGGAGAAGGAGAAGGTGAAGTCAGGAGGGTGAAGCAGAAGAAGCAGTAGAAGGAGAAGGAGAAGCTGAAGTCTGGAGGGTGAAGCAGAAGAAGCAGAAGAAGGAGAAGGAGAAGGTGAAGTCTGGAGGGTGAAGCAGAAGAAGCAGAAGAAGGAGAAGGAGAAGGTGAAGTCAGGAGGGTGAATCAGAAGAAGTAGAAGAAGGAGAAGGAGAAGGTGAAGTCTGGAGGGTGAATCAGAAGAAGTAGAAGAAGGAGAAGGAGAAGGTGAAGTCTGGAGGGTGAATCAGAAGAAGTAGAAGAAGGAGAAGGAGAAGGTGAAGTCTGGAGGGTGAATCAGAAGAAGCAGAAGAAGGAGAAGGAGAAGGTGAAGTCTGGAGGGAGAAGCAGAAGAAGTAGAAGAAGGAGAAGGAGAAGGTGAAGTCTGGAGGGTGAATCAGAAGAAGTAGAAGAAGGAGAAGGAGAAGGTGAAGTCTGGAGGGTGAATCAGAAGAAGTAGAAGAAGGAGAAGGAGAAGGTGTAGTCTGGAGGGTGAATCAGAAGAAGTAGGCGAAGGAGAAGGAGAAGGTGAAGTCTGGAGGGTGAATCAGAAGAAGCAGAAGAAGGAGAAGGAGAAGGTGAAGTCTGGAGGGTGAATCAGAAGAAGTAGAAGAAGGAGAAGGAGAAGGTGTAGTCTGAAGGGTGAATCAGAAGAAGTAGAAGAAGGAGAAGGAGAAGGTGAAGTCAGGAGGGTGAAGCAGAAGAAGTAGAAAAAGGAGAAGGAGAAGGTGATGACAGGGGGGTGAAGCAGAAGAAGCAAAAGAAGGAGAAGGAGAAGGTGATGTCAGGGGGGTGAAGCAGAAGAAGCAAAAGAAGGAGAAGCAGAAGGTGAAGTCTGGAGGGTGAAGCAGAAGAAGCAGAAGAAGGAGAAGGAGAAGGTGAAGTCTGGAGGGTTAATCAGAAGAAGTAGAAGAAGGAGAAGGAGAAGGTGAAGTCAGGAGGGTGAAGCAGAAGAAGCAGAAGAAGGAGAAGTCGAAGGTGAAGTCTGGAGGGTGAATCAGAAGAAGCAGAAGAAGGAGAAGGAGAAGGTGAAGTCTGGAGGGTGAATCAGAAGAAGCAGAAAAAGTAGAAGGAGAAGGTGAAGTCTGGAGGGTGAATCAGAAGAAGCAGAAGAAGGAGAAGGAGAAGGTGAAGTCTGGAGGGTGAATCAGAAGAAGCAGAAGAAGGAGAAGGAGAAGGTGAAGTCAGGAGGGTGAATCAGAAGAAGCAGAAGAAGGAGAAGGAGAAGGTGAAGTCTGGAGGGTGAATCAGAAGAAGCAGAAGAAGGAGAAGGAGAAGGTGAAGACTGGAAGGTGAATCAGAAGAAGTAGAAGAAGGAGAAGGAGAAGGTGAAGTCTGGAGGGTGAATCAGACGAAGTAGAAGAAGGAGAAGGAGAAGGCGAAGTCTGGAGGGTGAATCAGAAGAAGTAGAAGAAGTCAAGGAGAAGGTGAAGTCTGGAGGGTGAAGCAGAATAAGTAGAAGAAGGAGAAGGAGAAGTTGAAGTCAGGAGGGTGAATCAGAAGAAGTAGAAGAAGGAGAAGCAGAAGGTGAAGTCAGGAGGGTGAATCAGAGGAAGCAGAAGAAGGAGAAGGAGAAGGTGAAGTCTGGAGGGTGAATCAGAAGAATCAGATGAAGGAGAAGGAGAAGGTGAAGTCTGGAGGGTGAATCAGAGAAGCAGAAGAAAGAGAAGGAGAAGGTGCAGTCTGGAGGGTGAAGCAGAAGAAGCAGAAGAAGGAGAAGGAGAAGGTGAAGTCAGGAGGGTGAATCAGAAGAAGTAGAAGAAGGAGAAGGAGAAGGTGAAGTCTGGAGGGTGAATCAGAAGAAGTAGAAGAAGGAGAAGGAGAAGGTGAAGTCTGGAGGGTGAATCAGACGAAGTAGAAGAAGGAGAAGGAGAAGGCGAAGTCTGGAGGGTGAATCAGAAGAAGCAGAAGAAGGAGAAGGAGAAGGTGAAGTCTGGAGGGTGAATCAGAAGAAGCAGAGGAAGGAGAAGGAGAAGATGAAGTCTGGAGGGTGAATCAGAAGAAGTAGAAGAAGGAGAAGGAGAAGGTGAGGTCTGGAGGGTGAATCAGAAGAAGCAGAAGAAGGAGAAGGAGAAGGTGAAGTCTGAAGGGTGAATCAGAAGAAGCAGAAGAAGGAGAAGGAGAAGGTGAAGTCTGGAGGGTGAATCAGAAGAAGCAGAAGAAGGAGAAGGAGAAGGTGAAGTCTGGAGGGTGAACCTGAAGAAGCAGAAGAAGGAGAAGGAGAAGGTGAAGTCTGGAGGGTGAATCAGAAGAAGTAGAAGAAGGAGAAGGAGAAGGTGAAGTCTGGAGTGTGAATCAGAAGAAGTAGAAGAAGGAGGAGGAGAAGGTGAAGTCTGGAGGGTGAATCAGAAAAAGGAGAAGGAGAAGGTGAAGTCTGGAGGGTGAATCAGAAGAAGCAGAAGAAGGAGAAGGAGAAGATGAAGTCTGGAGGGTGAATCATAAGAAGTAGAAGAAGGAGAAGGAGAAGGTGAAGTCTGGAGGGTGAATCAGAAGAAGCAGAAGAAGGAGAAGGAGAAGGTGAAATCTGGAGGGTGAATCAGAAGAAGTAGAAGAAGGAGAAGGAGAAGGTGAATTCTGGAGGGTGAATCAGAAGAAGCAGAATAAGGAGAAGGAGAAGGTGAAGTCTGGAGGTTGAATCAGAAGAAGCAGAAGAAGGAGAAGGAGAAGGTGAAGTCTGGAGGGTGAATCAGAAGAAGTAGAAGAAGGAGAAGGAGAAGGTGAAGTCTGGAGGGTGAAGCAGAAGAAGTAGAAGAAGGAGAAGGAGAAGGTGAAGTCAGGAGGGTGAATCAGAAGAAGTAGAAGAAGGAGAAGGAGAAGGTGAAGTCAGGAGGGTGAATCAGAAGAAGCAGAAGAAGGAGAAGGAGATGGTGAAGTCTGGAGGGTGAATCAGAAGAATCAGAAGAAGGAGAAGGAGAAGCTGAAGTCTGGAAGGTGAATCAGAAGAAGCAGAAGAAAGAGAAGGAGAAGGTGAAGTCTGGAGGGTGAAGCAGAAGAAGCAGAAGATGGAGAAGGTGAAGGTGAAGACTGGAGGGTGAATCAGAAGAAGTAGAAGAAGGAGAAGGAGAAGGTGGAGTCTGGAGGGTGAATCAGAAGAAGTAGAAGAAGAAGGAGAAGGAGAAGTCTGGAGGGTGAATCCGAAGAAGCAGAAGAAGGAGAAGGGGAAGGCGAAGTCTGGAGGGTGAATCAGAAGAAGCAGAAGAAGGAGAAGGAGAAGATGAAGTCTGGAGGGTGAATCAGAAGAATTAGAAGAAGGAGAAGGAGAAGTTGAAGTTAGGAGGGTGAATCAGAAGAAGCAGAAGAAGGAGAAGGAGAAGGTGAAGTCAGGGGGATGAAGCAGAAGAAGTAGAAGAAGGAGAAGGAGAAGGTGAAGTCAGGGGGGTGAAGCAGAAGAAGCAAAAGAAGGAGAAGCAGAAGGTGAAGTCTGGAGTGCGCAGCAGAAGAAGCAGAAGAAGGAGAAGGAGAAGGTGAAGTCTGGAGGGTGAAGCAGAAGAAGCAGAAGAAGGAGAAGGAGAAGGTGAAGTCTGGAGGGTGAATCAGAAGAAGTAGAAGAAGGAGAAGGAGAAGGTGAAGTCAGGAGGGTGAAGCAGAAGAAGCAGAAGAAGGGAAAGGAGAAGGTGAAGTCTGGAGGGTGAATCAGAAGAAGTAGAAGAAGGAGAGGGAGAAGGTGAAGTATGGAGGGTGAAGCAGAAGAAGCAGAAGAAGGAGAAGGAGAAGGTGAAGTCTGGAGGGAGAAGCAGAAGATGTAGAAGAAGGAGAAGGGTAAGGTGAAGTCTGGAGGGTGAATCAGAAGAAGTAGAAGAAGGAGAAGGAGAAGGTGAAGTCTGGAGGGTGAATCAGAAGAAGCAGAAGAAGGAGAAGGAGAAGGTGAAGTCTGGAGGGTGAATCTGAAGAAGCAGAAGAAGGAGAAGGAGAAGGTGAAGTCTGGAGGGTGAATCAGAAGAAGTAGAAGAAGGAGAAGGAGAAGGTGAAGTCTGGAGTGTGAATCAGAAGAAGTAGAAGAAGGAGGAGGAGAAGGTGAAGTCTGGAGGGTGAATCAGAAGAAGGAGAAGGAGAAGGTGAAGTCTGGAGGGTGAATCAGAAGAAGCAGAAGAAGGAGAAGGAGAAGATGAAGTCTGGAGGGTGAATCAGAAGAAGTAGAAGAAGGAGAAGGAGAAGGTGAAGTCTGGAGGGTGAATCAGAAGAAGCAGAAGAAGGAGAAGGAGAAGGTGAAATCTGGAGGGCGAATCAGAAGAAGTAGAAGAAGGAGAAGGAGAAGGTGAATTCTGGAGGGTGAATCAGAAGAAGCAGAATAAGGAGAAGGAGAAGATGAAGTCTGGAGGTTGAATCAGAAGAAGCAGAAGAAGGAGAAGGAGAAGGTGAAGTCTGGAGGGTGAATCAGAAGAAGTAGAAGAAGGAGAAGGAGAAGGTGAAGTCTGGAGGGTGAAGCAGAAGAAGTAGAAGAAGGAGAAGGAGAAGGTGATGTCAGGAGGGAGAATCAGAAGAAGTAGAAGAAGGAGAAGGAGAAGGTGAAGTCAGGAGGGTGAATCAGAAGAAGCAGAAGAAGGAGAAGGAGATGGTGAAGTCTGGAGGGTGAATCAGAAGAATCAGAAGAAGGAGAAGGAGAAGCTGAAGTCTGGAGGGTGAATCAGAAGAAGCAGAAGAAAGAGAAGGAGAAGGTGAAGTCTGGAGGGTGAAGCAGAAGAAGCAGAAGATGGAGAAGGTGAAGTTGAAGACTGGAGGGTGAATCAGAAGAAGTAGAAGAAGGAGAAGGAGAAGGTGGAGTCTGGAGGGTGAATCAGAAGAAGTAGAAGAAGGAGAAGGAGAAGGAGAAGTCTGGAGGGTGAATCCGAAGAAGCAGAAGAAGGAGAAGGGGAAGGCGAAGTCTGGAGGGTGAATCAGAAGAAGCAGAAGAAGGAGAAGGAGAAGATGAAGTCTGGAGGGTGAATCAGAAGAATTAGAAGAAGGAGAAGGAGAAGCTGAAGTTAGGAGGGTGAATCAGAAGAAGCAGAAGAAGGAGAAGGAGAAGGTGAAGTCAGGGGGGTGAAGCAGAAGAAGTAGAAGAAGGAGAAGGAGAAGGTGAAGTCAGGGGGGTGAAGCAGAAGAAGCAAAAGAAGGAGAAGCAGAAGGTGAAGTCTGGAGTGCGCAGCAGAAGAAGCAGAAGAAGGAGAAGGAGAAGGTGAAGTCTGGAGGGTGAAGCAGAAGAAGCAGAAGAAGGAGAAGGAGAAGGTGAAGTCTGGAGGGTGAATCAGAAGAAGTAGAAGAAGGAGAAGGAGAAGGTGAAGTCAGGAGGGTGAAGCAGAAGAAGCAGAAGAAGGAGAAGTAGAAGGTGAAGTCTGGAGGGTAAAGCAGAAGAAGCAGAAGAAGGAGAAGGAGAAGGTGAAGTCTGGAGGGCGAAGCAGAAGAAGTAGAAGAAGGAGAAGGAGAAGGTGAAGCCTGGAGGGTGAATCAGAAGAAGTAGAAGAAGGAGAAGGAGAAGGTGAAGTCAGGAGGGTGAAGCAGAAGAAGCAGAAGAAGGGGAAGGAGAAGGTGAAGTCTGGAGGGTGAATCAGAAGAAGTAGAAGAAGGAGAGGGAGAAGGTGAAGTCTGGAGGGTGAAGCAGAAGAAGCAGAAGAAGGAGAAGGAGAAGGTGAAGTCAGGAGGGTGAATCAGAAGAAGTAGAAGAAGGAGAAGGAGAAAGTGAAGTCTGGAGGGTGAATCAGAAGAAGTAGAAGAAGGAGAAGGAGAAGGTGAAGTCTGGAGGGAGAAGCAGAAGAAGTAGAAGAAGGAGAAGGGGAAGGTGAAGTCTGGAGGGTGAATCAGAAGAAGTAGAAGAAGGAGAAGGAGAAGGTGTAGTCTGAAGGGTGAATCAGAAGATGCAGACGAAGGAGAAGGTGAAGTCTGGAGGGTGAATCAGAAGAAGCAGAAGAAGGAGAAGGAGAAGGTGAAGTCTGGAGGGTGAATCAGAAGAAGTAGAAGAAGGAGAATGAGAAGGTGAAGTCTGGAGGGTGAATCAGAAGAAGCAGAAGAAGGAGAAGGAGAAGGTGAAGTCTGCAGGGTGAATCAGAAAAGCAGAAGAAGGAGAAGGAGAAGGTTTAGTCTGCAGGGTGAATCAGAAGAAGCAGAAGAAGGAGAAGGAGAAGGTGAAGTCTGGAGGGTGAATCAGAAGAAGCAGAAGAAGTAGAAGGAGAAGGTGAAGTCTGGAGGGTGAATCAGAAGAAGTAGAAGAAGGAGAAGGAGAAGGTGAAGTCTGGAGGGTGAATCAGAAGAAGCAGAAGAAGGAGAAGGAGAAGGTGAAGTCAGGAGGGTGAATCAGAAGAAGCAGAAGAAGGAGAAGGAGAAGGTGAAGTCTGGAGGGTGAATTACAAGAAGCAGAAGAAGGAGAAGGAGAAGGTGAAGACTGGAGGGTGAATCAGAAGAAGCAGAAGAAGGAGAAGGAGAAGGTGAAGTCTGGAGGGTGAATCAGAAGAAGTAGAAGAAGAGGAAGGAGACGGCGAAGTCTGGAGGGTGAATCAGAAGAAGCAGAAGAAGGAGAAGGAGAAGGTGATGTCTGGAGGGTGAATCAGAAGAAGCAGAAGAAGGAGAAGGAGAAGGTGAAGTCTGTAGGGTGAATCAGAAGTAGAAGAAGGAGAAGGAGAAGGTGAAGTCTGGAGGGTGAATCAGAAGAAGTAGAAGAAGGAGAAGGAGAAGGTGAAGTCTGGAGGGTGAATCAGAAGAAGCAGAAGAAGGAGAAGGAGCAGGTGAAGTCTGGAGGGTGAATCAGAAGAAGCAGAACAAGGAGAAGGAGAAGATGAAGTCTGGAGGGTGAATCAGAAGAAGTAGAAGAAGGAGAAGGAGAATGTGAAGTCAGGAGGGTGAATCAGAAGAAGTAGAAGAAGGAGAAGGAGAAGGTGAAGTCTGGAGGGTGAAGCAGAAGAAGTAGAAGAAGGAGAAGGAGAAGTTGAAGTCAGGAGGGTGAATCAGAAGAAGTAGAAGAAGGAGAAGCAGAAGGTGAAGTCAGGAGGGCGAATCAGAGGAAGCAGAAGAAGGAGAAGGAGAAGGTGAAGTCTGGAGGGTGAATCAGAAGAATCAGAAGAAGGAGAAGGAGAAGGTGAAGTCTGGAGGGTGAATCAGAGAAGCAGAAGAAAGAGAAGGAGAAGGTGAAGTCTGGAGGGCGCAGCAGAAGAAGCAGAAGAAGGAGATGGAGAAGGTGAAGTCTGGAGGGTGAAGCAGAAGAAGCAGAAGAAGGAGAAGGAGAAGGTGAAGTCTGGAGGGTGAATCAGAAGAAGTAGAAGAAGGAGAAGGAGAAGGTGAAGTCAGGAGGGTGAAGCAGAAGAAGCAGAAGAAGGAGAAGGAGAAGGTGAAGTCATGGGGTGAAGCAGAAGAAGTAGAAGAAGGTGAAGGAGAAGGTAAAGTCAGGAGAGTGAAGCAGAAGAAGCAGAAGAAGGAGAAGGAGAAGGTGAAGTCTGGAGGGCGCAGCAGAAGAAGCAGAAGAAGGAGATGGAGAAGTTGAAGTCTGGAGGGTGAAGCAGAAGAAGCAGAAGAAGGAGAAGGAGAAGGTGTAGTCTGGAGGGTGAATCAGAGAAGTAGACGAAGGAGAAGGAGGAGGTGAAGTCTGGAGGGTGAATCAGAAGAAGCAGAAGAAGGAGAAGGAGAAGGTGAAGTCTGGAGGGTGAATCAGAAGAAGTAGAAGAAGGAGAAGGAGAAGGTGAAGTCTGGTGGGAGAATCAGAAGAAGCAGAAGAAGTAGAAGGAGAAGGTGAAGTCTGGAGGGTGAATCAGAAGAAGCAGAAGAAGGAGAAGGAGAAGGTGAAGTCTGGAGTGTGAATCAGAAGAAGCAGAAGAACGAGAAGGAGAAGGTGAATTCTGGAGGGTGAATCAGAAGAAGCAGAAGAATTAGAAGGAGAAGGTGAAGACTGGAGGGTGAATCAGAAGAAGTAGAAGAAGGAGAAGGAGAAGGTGAAGTCTGGAGGGTGAATCAGAAGAAGCAGAAGAAGGAGAAGGAGAAGGTGAAGTCAGGAGAGTGAATCAGAAGAATCAGAAGAAGGAGAAGGAGAAGGTGAAGTCTGGAGGGTGAATCAGAAGAAGCAGAAGAAGGAGAAGGAGAAGGTGAAGGTGAAGTCTGGCGGGTGAATCAGAAGAAGTAGAAGAAGGAGAAGGAGAAGGCGAAGTCTGGTGGATGAATCAGAAGAAGCAGAAGGAGAAGGAGAAGGTGAAGTCTGGAGGGTGAATCAGAAGAAGCAGTAGAAGGAGAAGGAGAAGATGAAGTCTGGAGGATGAATCAGAAGAAGTAGAAGAAGGAGAAGGAGAAGGTGTGGTCTGGAGGGTGAATCAGAAGAAGCAGAAGAAGGAGAAGGTGAAGTCTGGAGGGTGAATCAGAAGAAGTAGAAGAAGGAGAAGGAGAAGGTGAAGTCTGGAGGCTGAATCAGAAGAAGCAGAAGAAGGAGAAGGAGAAGGTGAAGTCTGGAGGGTGAATCAGAAGAAGCAGAAGAAGGAAAAGGAGAAGATGAAGTTTGGAGGGTGAATCAGAAGAAGTAGAAGAAGGAGAAGGAGAAGGTGAAGTCTGGAGGGTGAATCAGAAGAAGCAGAAGAAGGAGAAGGAGAAGGTGAAGTCTGGAGGGTGAATCAGAAGAAGCAGAAGAAGGAGAAGGAGAAGGTGAAGTCTGGATGGTGAATCAGAAGAAGCAGAATAAGGAGAAGGAGAAGGTGAAGTCTGGAGGGTGAATCAGAAGAAGCAGAAGAAGGAGAAGGAGAAGGTGAAGTCTGGAGGGTGAATCAGAAGAAGTAGAAGAAGGAGAAGGAGAAGGTGAAGTCTGGAGGGTGAAGCAGAAGAAGTAGAAGAAGGAGGAGGAGAAGGTGAAGTCAGGAGGGTGAATCAGAAGAAGGAGAAGAAGGAGAAGGAGAAGGTGAAGTCAGGAGGGTGAATCAGAAGAAGCAGAAGAAGGAGAAGGAGAAGTTGAAGTCTGGAGGTTGAATCAGAAGAATCAGAAGAAGGAGAAGGAGAAGGTGAAGTCTGGAGGGTGAATCAGAAGAAGCAGAAGAAAGAGAAGGAGAAGGTGAAGTCTGGAGGGTGAATCAGAAGAAGTAGAAGAAGGAGAAGGAGATAGTGAAGTCTGGAGGGTGAAGCAGAAGAAGTAGAAGAAGGAGAAGGAGAAGTTGAAGTCAGGAGGGTGAATCAGAAGAAGCAGAAGAAGGAGAAGGAGAAGGTGAAGTCTGGAGGGTGAATCAGAAGAAGCAGAAGAAGGAGAAGGAGAAGGTGAAGTCAGGAGGGTGAATCAGAAGAAGCAGAAGAAGGAGAAGGAGAAGGTGAAGTCTTGAGGGTGAATCAGAAGAAGCAGAAGAAGGAGAAGGAGAAGGTGAAGACTGGAAGGTGAATCAGAAGAAGTAGAAGAAGGAGAAGGAGAAGGTGAAGTCTGGAGGGTGAATCAGACGAAGTAGAAGAAGGAGAAGAAGAAGGCGAAGTCTGGAGGGTGAATCAGAAGAAGCAGAAGAAGGAGAAGGAGAAGGTGAAGTCTGGAGGGTGAATCAGAAGAAGCAGTAGAAGGAGAAGGAGAAGATGAAGTCTGGAGGATGAATCAGAAGAAGAAGGAGAAGGAGAAGGTGAGGTCTGGAGGGTGAATCAGAAGAAGCAGAAGAAGGAGAAGGAGAAGGTGAAGTCTGGAGGATGAATCAGAAGAAGTAGAAGAAGGAGAAGGAGAAGGTGAAGTCTGGAGGCTGAATCAGAAGAAGCAGAAGAAGGAGAAGGAGAAGGTGAAGTCTGGAGGGTGAATCAGAAGAAGCAGAAGAAGGAAAAGGAGAAGATGAAGTTTGGAGGGTGAATCAGAAGAAGTAGAAGAAGGAGAAGGAGAAGGTGAAGTCTGGAGGGTGTATCAGAAGAAGCAGAAGAAGGAGAAGGAGAAGGTGAAGTCTGGAGGGTGAATCAGAAGAAGCAGAAGAAGGAGAAGGAGAAGGTGAAGTCTGGATGGTGTATCAGAAGAAGCAGAATAAGGAGAAGGAGAAGGTGAAGTCTGGAGGGTGAATCAGAAGAAGCAGAAGAAGGAGAAGGAGAAGGTGAAGTCTGGAGGGTGAATCAGAAGAAGTAGAAGAAGGAGAAGGAGAAGGTGAAGTCTGGAGGGTGAATCAGAAGAAGCAGAAGAAGGAGAAGGAGAAGGTGAAGTCAGGAGAGTGAATCAGAAGAATCAGAAGAAGGAGAAGGAGAAGGTGAAGTCTGGAGGGTGAATCAGAAGAAGCAGAAGAAGGAGAAGGAGAAGGTGAAGACTGGAGGGTGAATCAGAAGAAGTAGAAGAAGGAGAAGGTGAAGTCTGGCGGGTGAATCAGAAGAAGTAGAAGAAGGAGAAGGAGAAGGCGAAGTCTGGTGGATGAATCAGAAGAAGCAGAAGGAGAAGGAGAAGGTGAAGTCTGGAGGGTGAATCAGAAGAAGCAGTAGAAGGAGAAGGAGAAGATGAAGTCTGGAGGATGAATCAGAAGAAGTAGAAGAAGGAGAAGGAGAAGGTGTGGTCTGGAGGGTGAATCAGAAGAAGCAGAAGAAGGAGAAGGTGAAGTCTGGAGGGTGAATCAGAAGAAGTAGAAGAAGGAGAAGGAGAAGGTGAAGTCTGGAGGCTGAATCAGAAGAAGCAGAAGAAGGAGAAGGAGAAGGTGAAGTCTGGAGGGTGAATCAGAAGAAGCAGAAGAAGGAAAAGGAGAAGATGAAGTTTGGAGGGTGAATCAGAAGAAGTAGAAGAAGGAGAAGGAGAAGGTGAAGTCTGGAGGGTGAATCAGAAGAAGCAGAAGAAGGAGAAGGAGAAGGTGAAGTCTGGAGGGTGAATCAGAAGAAGCAGAAGAAGGAGAAGGAGAAGGTGAAGTCTGGATGGTGAATCAGAAGAAGCAGAATAAGGAGAAGGAGAAGGTGAAGTCTGGAGGGTGAATCAGAAGAAGCAGAAGAAGGAGAAGGAGAAGGTGAAGTCTGGAGGGTGAATCAGAAGAAGTAGAAGAAGGAGAAGGAGAAGGTGAAGTCTGGAGGGTGAAGCAGAAGAAGTAGAAGAAGGAGGAGGAGAAGGTGAAGTCAGGAGGGTGAATCAGAAGAAGGAGAAGAAGGAGAAGGAGAAGGTGAAGTCAGGAGGGTGAATCAGAAGAAGCAGAAGAAGGAGAAGGAGAAGTTGAAGTCTGGAGGTTGAATCAGAAGAATCAGAAGAAGGAGAAGGAGAAGGTGAAGTCTGGAGGGTGAATCAGAAGAAGCAGAAGAAAGAGAAGGAGAAGGTGAAGTCTGGAGGGTGAATCAGAAGAAGTAGAAGAAGGAGAAGGAGATAGTGAAGTCTGGAGGGTGAAGCAGAAGAAGTAGAAGAAGGAGAAGGAGAAGTTGAAGTCAGGAGGGTGAATCAGAAGAAGCAGAAGAAGGAGAAGGAGAAGGTGAAGTCTGGAGGGTGAATCAGAAGAAGCAGAAGAAGGAGAAGGAGAAGGTGAAGTCAGGAGGGTGAATCAGAAGAAGCAGAAGAAGGAGAAGGAGAAGGTGAAGTCTTGAGGGTGAATCAGAAGAAGCAGAAGAAGGAGAAGGAGAAGGTGAAGACTGGAAGGTGAATCAGAAGAAGTAGAAGAAGGAGAAGGAGAAGGTGAAGTCTGGAGGGTGAATCAGACGAAGTAGAAGAAGGAGAAGGAGAAGGCGAAGTCTGGAGGGTGAATCAGAAGAAGCAGAAGAAGGAGAAGGAGAAGGTGAAGTCTGGAGGGTGAATCAGAAGAAGCAGTAGAAGGAGAAGGAGAAGATGAAGTCTGGAGGATGAATCAGAAGAAGTAGAAGAAGGAGAAGGAGAAGGTGAGGTCTGGAGGGTGAATCAGAAGAAGCAGAAGAAGGAGAAGGAGAAGGTGAAGTCTGGAGGATGAATCAGAAGAAGTAGAAGAAGGAGAAGGAGAAGGTGAAGTCTGGAGGCTGAATCAGAAGAAGCAGAAGAAGGAGAAGGAGAAGGTGAAGTCTGGAGGGTGAATCAGAAGAAGCAGAAGAAGGAAAAGGAGAAGATGAAGTTTGGAGGGTGAATCAGAAGAAGTAGAAGAAGGAGAAGGAGAAGGTGAAGTCTGCAGGGTGAATCAGAAGAAGCAGAAGAAGGAGAAGGAGAAGGTGAAGTCTGGAGGGTGAATCAGAAGAAGCAGAAGAAGGAGAAGGAGAAGGTGAAGTCTGGATGGTGAATCAGAAGAAGCAGAATAAGGAGAAGGAGAAGGTGAAGTCTGGAGGGTGAATCAGAAGAAGCAGAAGAAGGAGAAGGAGAAGGTGAAGTCTGGAGGGTGAATCAGAAGAAGTAGAAGAAGGAGAAGGAGAAGGTGAAGTCTGGAGGGTGAAGCAGAAGAAGTAGAAGAAGGAGGAGGAGAAGGTGAAGTCAGGAGGGTGAATCGGAAGAAGTAGAAGAAGGAGAAGGAGAAGGTGAAGTCAGGAGGGTGAATCAGAAGAAGCAGAAGAAGGAGAAGGAGAAGTTGAAGTCTGGAGGTTGAATCAGAAGAATCAGAAGAAGGAGAAGGAGAAGGTGAAGTCTGGAGGGTGAATCAGAAGAAGCAGAAGAAAGAGAAGGAGAAGGTGAAGTCTGGAGGGTGAATCAGAAGAAGTAGAAGAAGGAGAAGGAGATAGTGAAGTCTGGAGGGTGAAGCAGAAGAAGTAGAAGAAGGAGAAGGAGAAGTTGAAGTCAGGAGGGTGAATCAGAAGAAGCAGAAGAAGGAGAAGGAGAAGGTGAAGTCTGGAGGGTGAATCAGAAGAAGCAGAAGAAGGAGAAGGAGAAGGTGAAGTCAGGAGGGTGAATCAGAAGAAGCAGAAGAAGGAGAAGGAGAAGGTGAAGTCTGGAGGGTGAATCAGAAGAAGCAGAAGAAGGAGAAGCAGAAGGTGAAGACTGGAAGGTGAATCAGAAGAAGTAGAAGAAGGAGAAGGAGAAGGTGAAGTCTGGAGGGTGAATCAGACGAAGTAGAAGAAGGAGAAGGAGAAGGCGAAGTCTGGAGGGTGAATCAAAAGAAGCAGAAGAAGGAGAAGGAGAAGGTGAAGTCTGGAGGGTGAATCAGAAGAAGCAGAAGAAGGAGAAGGAGAAGATGAAGTCTGGAGGGTGAATCAGAAGAAGTAGAAGAAGGAGAAGGAGAAGGTGAGGTCTGGAGGGTGAATCAGAAGAAGCAGAAGAAGGAGAAGGAGAAGGTGAAGTCTGAAGGGTGAATCAGAAGAAGCAGAAGAAGGAGAAGGAGAAGGTGAAGTCTGGAGGGTGAATCAGAAGAAGCAGAAGAAGGAGAAGGAGAAGGTGAAGTCTGGAGGGTGAATCTGAAGAAGCAGAAGAAGGAGAAGGAGAAGGTGAAGTCTGGAGGGTGAATCAGAAGAAGTAGAAGAAGGAGAAGGAGAAGGTGAAGTCTGGAGTGTGAATCAGAAGAAGTGGAAGAAGGAGGAGGAGAAGGTGAAGTCTGGAGGGTGAATCAGAAGAAGGAGAAGGAGAAGGTGAAGTCTGCAGGGTGAATCAGAAGAAGCAGAAGAAGGAGAAGGAGAAGATGAAGTCTGGAGGGTGAATCAGAAGAAGTAGAAGAAGGAGAAGGAGAAGGTGAAGTCTGGAGGGTGAATCAGAAGAAGCAGAAGAAGGAGAAGGAGAAGGTGAAATCTGGAGGGTGAATCAGAAGAAGTAGAAGAAGGAGAAGGAGAAGGTGAATTCTGGAGGGTGAGTCAGAAGAAGCAGAATAAGGAGAAGGAGAAGGTGAAGTCTGGAGGTTGAATCAGAAGAAGCAGAAGAAGGAGAAGGAGAAGGTGAAGTCTGGAGGGTGAATCAGAAAAAGTAGAAGAAGGAGAAGGAGAAGGTGAAGTCTGGAGGATGAAGCAGAAGAAGTAGAAGAAGGAGAAGGAGAAGGTGAAGTCAGGAGGGTGAATCAGAAGAAGTAGAAGAAGGAGAAGGAGAAGGTGAAGTCAGGAGGGTGAATCAGAAGAAGCAGAAGAAGGAGATGGAGATGGTGAAGTCTGGAGGGTGAATCAGAAGAATCAGAAGAAGGAGAAGGAGAAGATGAAGTCTGGAGGGTGAGTCAGAAGAATTAGAAGAAGGAGAAGGAGAAGTTGAAGTTAGGAGGGTGAATCAGAAGAAGCAGAAGAAGGAGAAGGAGAAGGTGAAGTCAGGGAGGTGAAGCAGAAGAAGTAGAAGAAGGAGAAGGAGAAGGTGAAGTCAGGGGGGTGAAGCAGAAGAAGCAAAAGAAGGAGAAGCAGAAGGTGAAGTCTGGAGTGCGCAGCAGAAGAAGCAGAAGAAGGAGAAGGAGAAGGTGAAGTCTGGAGGGTGAAGCAGAAGAAGCAGAAGAAGGAGAAGGAGAAGGTGAAGTCTGGAGGGTGAATCAGAAGAAGTAGAAGGAGGAGAAGGAGAAGGTGAAGTCAGGAGGGTGAAGCAGAAGAAGCAGAAGAAGGAGAAGTAGAAGGTGTAGTCTGGAGGGTAAAGCAGAAGAATCAGAAGAAGGAGAAGGAGAAGGTGAAGTCTGGAGGGCGAAGCAGAAGAAGCAGAAGAAGGAGAAGGAGAAGGTGAAGCCTGGAGGGTGAATCAGAAGAAGTAGAAGAAGGAGAAGGAGAAGGTGAAGTCAGGAGGGTGAAGCAGAAGAAGCAGAAGAAGGGGAAGGAGAAGGTGAAGTCTGGAGGGTGAATCAGAAGAAGTAGAAGAAGGAGAGGGAGAAGGTGAAGTCTGGAGGGTGAAGCAGAAGAAGCAGAAGAAGGAGAAGGAGAAGGTGAAGTCAGGAGGGTGAATCAGAAGAAGTAGAAGAAGGAGAAGGAGAAAGTGAAGTCTGGAGGGTGAATCAGAAGAAGTAGAAGAAGGAGAAGGAGAAGGTGAAGTCTGGAGGGAGAAGCAGAAGAAGTAGAAGAAGGAGAAGGGGAAGGTGAAGTCTGGAGGGTGAATCAGAAGAATTAGAAGAAGGAGAAGGAGAAGGTGAAGTCTGGAGGGTGAATCAGAAGAAGCAGAAGAAGGAGAAGGAGAAGGTGAAGTCTGGAGGGTGAATCAGAAGAAGTAGAAGAAGGAGAAGGAGAAGGTGTAGTCTGAAGGGTGAATCAGAAGATGCAGACGAAGGAGAAGGAGAAGGTGAAGTCTGGAGGGTGAATCAGAAGAAGCAGAAGAAGGAGAAGGAGAAGGTGAAGTCTGGAGGGTGAATCAGAAGAAGTAGAAGAAGGAGAATGAGAAGGTGAAGTCTGGAGGGTGAATCAGAAGAAGCAGAAGAAGGAGAAGGAGAAGGTGAAGTCTGCAGGGTGAATCAGAAGAAGCAGAAGAAGGAGAAGGTGAAGTCTGCAGGGTGAATCAGAAGAAGCAGAAGAAGGAGAAGGAGAAGGTGAAGACTGGAGGGTGAATCAGAAGAAGCAGAAGAAGGAGAAGGAGAAGGTGAAGTCTGGAGGGTGAATCAGAAGAAGCAGAAGAAGGAGAAGGAGAAGGTGAAGTCAGGAGGGTGAATCAGAAGAAGCAGAAGAAGGAGAAGGAGAAGGTGAAGTCTGGAGGGTGAATTAGAAGAAGCAGAAGAAGGAGAAGGAGAAGGTGAAGACTGGAGGGTGAATCAGAAGAAGCAGAAGAAGGAGAAGGAGATGGTGAAGTCTGGAGGGTGAATCAGAAGAAGTAGAAGAAGGAGAAGGAGACGGCGAAGTCTGGAGGGTGAATCAGAAGAAGCAGAAGAAGGAGAAGGAGAAGGTGATGTCTGGAGGGTGAATCAGAAGAAGCAGAAGAAGGAGAAGGAGAAGATGAAGTCTGGAGGGTGAATCAGAAGAAGTAGAAGAAGGAGAAGGAGAAGGTGAGGTCTGGAGGGTGAATCAGAAGAAGCAGAAGAAGGAGAAGGAGAAGGCGAAGTCTGAAGGGTGAATCAGAAAAAGCAGAAGAAGAAGGAGAAGGTGAAGTCTGGAGGGTGAATCAGAAGAAGCAGAAGAAGGAGAAGGAGAAGGTGAAGTCTGGAGGGTGAATCAGAAGCAGAAGAAGGAGAAGGAGAAGGTGAAGTCTGGAGGGTGAATCAGAAGAAGTAGAAGAAGGAGAAGGAGAAGGTGAAGTCAGGAGGGTGAATCAGAAGAAGTAGAAGAAGGAGAAGCAGAAGGTGAAGTCAGGAGGGCGAATCAGAGGAAGCAGAAGAAGGAGAAGGAGAAGGTGAAGTCTGGAGGGTGAATCAGAAGAATCAGAAGAAGGAGAAGGAGAAGGTGAAGTCTGGAGGGTGAATCAGAGAAGCAGAAGAAAGAGAAGGAGAAGGTAACGTCTGGAGGGCGCAGCAGAAGAAGCAGAAGAAGGAGATGGAGAAGGTGAAGTCTGGAGGGTGAAGCAGAAGAAGCAGAAGAAGGAGAAGGAGAAGGTGAAGTCTGGAGGGTGAATCAGAAGAAGTAGAAGAAGGAGAAGGAGAAGGTGAAGTCAGGAGGGTGAAGCAGAAGAAGCAGAAGAAGGAGAAGGAGAAGGTGAAGTCAGGGGGGTGAAGCAGAAGAAGTAGAAGAAGGAGAAGGAGAAGGTAAAGTCAGGAGAGTGAAGCAGAAGAAGCAGAAGAAGGAGAAGGAGAAGGTGAAGTCTGGAGGGCGCAGCAGAAGAAGCAGAAGAAGGAGATGGAGAAGGTGAAGTCTGGAGGGTGAAGCAGAAGAAGCAGAAGAAGGAGAAGGAGAAAGTGAAGTCTGGAGCGTGAATCAGAAGAAGTAGAAGAAGGAGAAGGAGAAGGTGAAGTCAGGAGGGTGAAGCAGAAGAAGCAGAAGAAGGAGAAGGAGAAGGTGAAGTCTGGAGGGTGAAGAAGAAGAAGCAGAAGAAGGAGAAGGAGAAGGTGAAGTCTGGAGGGCGAAGCAGAAGAAGTAGAAGAAGGAGAAGGAGAAGGTGAAGTCTGGAGGGTGAATCAGAAGAAGTAGAAGAAGGAGAAGGAGAAGGTGAAGTCTGGAGGGTGAATCAGAAGAAGCAGAAGAAGGAGAAGGAGAAGGTGAAGTCTGGAGGGTGAATCAGAAGAAGTAGAAGAAGGAGAAGGAGAAGGTGAAGTCTGGAGGGTGAATCAGAAGAAGTAGAAGAAGGAGAAGGAGAAGGTGAAGTTTGGAGGGTGAATCAGAAGAAGCAGAAGAAGGAGAAGGAGAAGGTGAAGTCTGGAGGGTGAATCAGAAGAAGTAGAAGAAGGAGAAGGAGAAGGTGTAGTCTGGAGGGTGAATCAGAGAAGTAGACGAAGGAGAAGGAGGAGGTGAAGTCTGGAGGGTGAATCAGAAGAAGCAGAAGAAGGAGAAGGAGAAGGTGAAGTCTGGAGGGTGAATCAGAAGAAGTAGAAGAAGGAGAAGGAGAAGGTGAAGTCTGGAGGGTGAATCAGAAGAAGCAGAAGAAGGAGAAGGAGAAGGTGAAGTCTGGAGGGTGAATCAGAAGAAGTAGAAGAAGGAGAAGGAGAAGGTGAAGTCTGGAGGGTGAATCAGAAGAAGTAGAAGAAGGAGAAGGAGAAGGTGAAGTCTGGAGGGTGAATCAGAAGAAGCAGAAGAAGGAGAAGGAGAAGGTGAAGTCTGGAGGGTGAATCAGAAGAAGTAGAAGAAGGAGAAGGAGAAGGTGTAGTCTGGAGGGTGAATCAGAGAAGTAGACGAAGGAGAAGGAGGAGGTGAAGTCTGGAGGGTGAATCAGAAGAAGCAGAAGAAGGAGAAGGAGAAGGTGAAGTCTGGAGGGTGAATCAGAAGAAGTAGAAGAAGGAGAAGGAGAAGGTGAAGTCTGGTGGGAGAATCAGAAGAAGCAGAAGAAGTAGAAGGAGAAGGTGAAGTCTGGAGGGTGAATCAGAAGAAGCAGAAGGTGAAGTCTGGAGTGTGAATCAGAAGAAGCAGAAGAAGGAGAAGGAGAAGGTGAATTCTGGAGGGTGAATCAGAAGAAGCAGAAGAAGTAGAAGGAGAAGGTGAAGACTGGAGGGTGAATCAGAAGAAGTAGAAGAAGGAGAAGGAGAAGGTGAAGTCTGGAGGGTGAATCAGAAGAAGCAGAAGAAGGAGAAGGAGAAGGTGAAGTCAGGAGAGTGAATCAGAAGAATCAGAAGAAGGAGAAGGAGAAGGTGAAGTCTGGAGGGTGAATCAGAAGAAGCAGAAGAAGGAGAAGGAGAAGGTGAAGACTGGAGGGTGAATCAGAAGAAGTAGAAGAAGGAGAAGGAGAAGGTGAAGTCTGGCGGGTGAATCAGAAGAAGTAGAAGAAGGAGAAGGAGATGGCGAAGTCTGGTGGGTGAATCAGAAGAAGCAGAAGGAGAAGGAGAAGGTGAAGTCTGGAGGGTGAATCAGAAGAAGCAGTAGAAGGAGAAGGAGAAGATGAAGTCTGGAGGATGAATCAGATGAAGTAGAAGAAGGAGAAGGAGAAGGTGAGGTCTGGAGGGTGAATCAGAAGAAGCAGAAGAAGGAGAAGGAGAAGGTGAAGTCTGGAGGATGAATCAGAAGAAGTAGAAGAAGGAGAAGGAGAAGGTGAAGTCTGGAGGCTGAATCAGAAGAAGCAGAAGAAGGAGAAGGAGAAGGTGAAGTCTGGAGGGTGAATCAGAAGAAGCAGAAGAAGGAAAAGGAGAAGATGAAGTTTGGAGGGTGAATCAGAAGAAGTAGAAGAAGGAGAAGAAGAAGGTGAAGTCTGGAGGGTGAATCAGAAGAAGCAGAAGAAGGAGAAGGAGAAGGTGAAGTCTGGAGGGTGAATCAGAAGAAGCAGAAGAAGGAGAAGGAGAAGGTGAAGTTTGGATGGTGAATCAGAAGAAGCAGAATAAGGAGAAGGAGAAGGTGAAGTCTGGAGGGTGAATCAGAAGAAGCAGAAGAAGGAGAAGGTGAAGTCTGGAGGGTGAATCAGAAGAAGTAGAAGAAGGAGAAGGAGAAGGTGAAGTCTGGAGGGTGAAGCAGAAGAAGTAGAAGAAGGAGGAGGAGAAGGTGAAGTCAGGAGGGTGAATCAAAAGAAGTAGAAGAAGGAGAAGGAGAAGGTGAAGTCAGGAGGGTGAATCAGAAGAAGCAGAAGAAGGAGAAGGAGAAGTTGAAGTCTGGAGGTTGAATCAGAAGAATCAGAAGAAGGAGAAGGAGAAGGTGAAGTCAGGAGGGTGAATCAGAAGAAGCAGAAGAAAGAGAAGGAGAAGGTGAAGTCTGGAGGGTGAATCAGAAGAAGTAGAAGAAGGAGAAGGAGATAGTGAAGTCTGGAGGGTGAAGCAGAAGAAGTAGAAGAAGGAGAAGGAGAAGTTGAAGTCAGGAGGGTGAATCAGAAGAAGTAGAAGAAGGAGAAGCAGAAGGTGAAGTCAGGAGGGTGAATCAGAGGATGCAGAAGAAGGAGAAGGAGAAGGTGAAGTCTGGAGGGTGAATCAGAAGAATCAGAAGAAGGAGAAGGAGAAGGTGAAGTCTGGAGGGTGAATCAGAGAAGCAGAAGAAAGAGAAGGAGAAGGTGAAGTCTGGAGGGTGAAGCAGAAGAAGCAGAAGAAGGAGAAGGAGAAGGTGAAGACTGGAGGGTGAATCAGAAGAAGTAGAAGAAGGAGAAGGAGAAGGTGAAGTCTGGAGGGTGAATCAGAAGAAGTAGAAGAAGGAGAAGGAGAAGGTGAAGTCTGGAGGGTGAATCAGAAGAAGCAGAAAAAGGAGAAGGAGAAGGTGAAGTCTGGAGGGTGAAGCAGAAGAAGCAGAAGAAGGAGAGGGAGAAGATGAAGTCTGGAGGGTGAATCAGAAGAAGAAGAAGGAGGAGAAGGAGAAAGTGAGGTCTGGAGGGTGAATCAGAAGAAGCAGAAGGAGAAGGTGAAGTCTGGATGGTGAATCAGAAGAAGCAGAAGAAGGAGAAGGAGAAGGTGAAGTCTGGAGGGTGAATCAGAAGAAGCAGAAGAAGGAGAAGGAGAAGGTGAAGTCAGGAGGGTGAATCAGAAGAAGCAGAAGAAGGAGAAGGAGAAGGTGAAGTGAGGAGGCTGAATCAGAAGAAGCAGAAGAAGGAGAAGGAGAAGGTGAAGTCAGGGGGGTGAAGCAGAAGACGTAGAAGAAGGAGAAGGAGAAGGTAAAGTCAGGAGAGTGAAGCAGAAGAAGCAGAAGAAGGAGAAGGAGAAGGTGAAGTCTGGAGGGCGCAGCAGAAGAAGGAGAAGAAGGAGATGGAGAAGGTGAAGTCTGGAGGGTGAAGCAGAAGAAGCAGAAGAAGGAGAAGGAGAAGGTGAAGTCTGGAGGGTGAATCAGAAGAAGTAGAAAAAGGAGAAGGAGAAGGTGAAGTCAGGAGGGTGAAGCAGAAGAAGCAGAAGAAGGAGAAGGAGAAGGTGAAGTCTGGAGGGTGAATCAGAAGAAGTAGAAGAAGGAGAAGGAGAAGGTGAAGTCTGGTGGGAGAATCAGAAGAAGCAGAAGAAGTAGAAGGAGAAGGTGAAGTCTGGAGGGTGAATCAGAAGAAGCAGAAGAAGGAGAAGGAGAAGGTGAAGTCTGGAGTGTGAATCAGAAGAAGCAGAAGAAGGAGAAGGAGAAGGTGAATTCTGGAGGGTGAATCAGAAGAAGCAGAAGAAGTAGAAGGAGAAGGTGAAGACTGGAGGGTGAATCAGAAGAAGTAGAAGAAGGAGAAGGAGAAGGTGAAGTCTGGAGGGTGAATCAGAAGAAGCAGAAGAAGGAGAAGGAGAAGGTGAAGTCAGGAGAGTGAATCAGAAGAATCAGAAGAAGGAGAAGGAGAAGGTGAAGTCTGGAGGGTGAATCAGAAGAAGCAGAAGAAGGAGAAGGAGAAGGTGAAGACTGGAGGGTGAATCAGAAGAAGTAGAAGAAGGAGAAGGAGAAGGTGAAGTCTGGCGGGTGAATCAGAAGAAGTAGAAGAAGGAGAAGGAGATGGCGAAGTCTGGTGGGTGAATCAGAAGAAGTAGAAGAAGGAGAAGGAGAAGGTGAAGTCTGGAGGGTGAATCAGAAGAAGCAGAAGAAGGAGAAGGAGAAGGTGAAGTCTGGAGGGTGAATCAGAAGAAGTAGAAGAAGGAGAAGGAGAAGGTGTAGTCTGGAGGGTGAATCAGAGAAGTAGACGAAGGAGAAGGAGGAGGTGAAGTCTGGAGGGTGAATCAGAAGAAGCAGAAGAAGGAGAAGGAGAAGGTGAAGTCTGGAGGGTGAATCAGAAGAAGTAGAAGAAGGAGAAGGAGAAGGTGAAGTCTGGAGGGTGAATCAGAAGAAGCAGAAGAAGGAGAAGGAGAAGGTGAAGTCTGGAGGGTGAATCAGAAGAAGTAGAAGAAGGAGAAGGAGAAGGTGAAGTCTGGAGGGTGAATCAGAAGAAGTAGAAGAAGGAGAAGGAGAAGGTGAAGTCTGGAGGGTGAATCAGAAGAAGCAGAAGAAGGAGAAGGAGAAGGTGAAGTCTGGAGGGTGAATCAGAAGAAGTAGAAGAAGGAGAAGGAGAAGGTGTAGTCTGGAGGGTGAATCAGAGAAGTAGACGAAGGAGAAGGAGGAGGTGAAGTCTGGAGGGTGAATCAGAAGAAGCAGAAGAAGGAGAAGGAGAAGGTGAAGTCTGGAGGGTGAATCAGAAGAAGTAGAAGAAGGAGAAGGAGAAGGTGAAGTCTGGTGGGAGAATCAGAAGAAGCAGAAGAAGTAGAAGGAGAAGGTGAAGTCTGGAGGGTGAATCAGAAGAAGCAGAAGGTGAAGTCTGGAGTGTGAATCAGAAGAAGCAGAAGAAGGAGAAGGAGAAGGTGAATTCTGGAGGGTGAATCAGAAGAAGCAGAAGAAGTAGAAGGAGAAGGTGAAGACTGGAGGGTGAATCAGAAGAAGTAGAAGAAGGAGAAGGAGAAGGTGAAGTCTGGAGGGTGAATCAGAAGAAGCAGAAGAAGGAGAAGGAGAAGGTGAAGTCAGGAGAGTGAATCAGAAGAATCAGAAGAAGGAGAAGGAGAAGGTGAAGTCTGGAGGGTGAATCAGAAGAAGCAGAAGAAGGAGAAGGAGAAGGTGAAGACTGGAGGGTGAATCAGAAGAAGTAGAAGAAGGAGAAGGAGAAGGTGAAGTCTGGCGGGTGAATCAGAAGAAGTAGAAGAAGGAGAAGGAGATGGCGAAGTCTGGTGGGTGAATCAGAAGAAGCAGAAGGAGAAGGAGAAGGTGAAGTCTGGAGGGTGAATCAGAAGAAGCAGTAGAAGGAGAAGGAGAAGATGAAGTCTGGAGGATGAATCAGATGAAGTAGAAGAAGGAGAAGGAGAAGGTGAGGTCTGGAGGGTGAATCAGAAGAAGCAGAAGAAGGAGAAGGAGAAGGTGAAGTCTGGAGGATGAATCAGAAGAAGTAGAAGAAGGAGAAGGAGAAGGTGAAGTCTGGAGGCTGAATCAGAAGAAGCAGAAGAAGGAGAAGGAGAAGGTGAAGTCTGGAGGGTGAATCAGAAGAAGCAGAAGAAGGAAAAGGAGAAGATGAAGTTTGGAGGGTGAATCAGAAGAAGTAGAAGAAGGAGAAGAAGAAGGTGAAGTCTGAAGGGTGAATCAGAAGAAGCAGAAGAAGGAGAAGGAGAAGGTGAAGTCTGGAGGGTGAATCAGAAGAAGCAGAAGAAGGAGAAGGAGAAGGTGAAGTTTGGATGGTGAATCAGAAGAAGCAGAATAAGGAGAAGGAGAAGGTGAAGTCTGGAGGGTGAATCAGAAGAAGCAGAAGAAGGAGAAGGTGAAGTCTGGAGGGTGAATCAGAAGAAGTAGAAGAAGGAGAAGGAGAAGGTGAAGTCTGGAGGGTGAAGCAGAAGAAGTAGAAGAAGGAGGAGGAGAAGGTGAAGTCAGGAGGGTGAATCAAAAGAAGTAGAAGAAGGAGAAGGAGAAGGTGAAGTCAGGAGGGTGAATCAGAAGAAGCAGAAGAAGGAGAAGGAGAAGTTGAAGTCTGGAGGTTGAATCAGAAGAATCAGAAGAAGGAGAAGGAGAAGGTGAAGTCAGGAGGGTGAATCAGAAGAAGCAGAAGAAAGAGAAGGAGAAGGTGAAGTCTGGAGGGTGAATCAGAAGAAGTAGAAGAAGGAGAAGGAGATAGTGAAGTCTGGAGGGTGAAGCAGAAGAAGTAGAAGAAGGAGAAGGAGAAGTTGAAGTCAGGAGGGTGAATCAGAAGAAGTAGAAGAAGGAGAAGCAGAAGGTGAAGTCAGGAGGGTGAATCAGAGGATGCAGAAGAAGGAGAAGGAGAAGGTGAAGTCTGGAGGGTGAATCAGAAGAATCAGAAGAAGGAGAAGGAGAAGGTGAAGTCTGGAGGGTGAATCAGAGAAGCAGAAGAAAGAGAAGGAGAAGGTGAAGTCTGGAGGGTGAAGCAGAAGAAGCAGAAGAAGGAGAAGGAGAAGGTGAAGACTGGAGGGTGAATCAGAAGAAGTAGAAGAAGGAGAAGGAGAAGGTGAAGTCTGGAGGGTGAATCAGAAGAAGTAGAAGAAGGAGAAGGAGAAGGTGAAGTCTGGAGGGTGAATCAGAAGAAGCAGAAAAAGGAGAAGGAGAAGGTGAAGTCTGGAGGGTGAAGCAGAAGAAGCAGAAGAAGGAGAGGGAGAAGATGAAGTCTGGAGGGTGAATCAGAAGAAGAAGAAGGAGGAGAAGGAGAAAGTGAGGTCTGGAGGGTGAATCAGAAGAAGCAGAAGGAGAAGGTGAAGTCTGGATGGTGAATCAGAAGAAGCAGAAGAAGGAGAAGGAGAAGGTGAAGTCTGGAGGGTGAATCAGAAGAAGCAGAAGAAGGAGAAGGAGAAGGTGAAGTCAGGAGGGTGAATCAGAAGAAGCAGAAGAAGGAGAAGGAGAAGGTGAAGTGAGGAGGCTGAATCAGAAGAAGCAGAAGAAGGAGAAGGAGAAGGTGAAGTCAGGGGGGTGAAGCAGAAGAAGTAGAAGAAGGAGAAGGAGAAGGTAAAGTCAGGAGAGTGAAGCAGAAGAAGCAGAAGAAGGAGAAGGAGAAGGTGAAGTCTGGAGGGCGCAGCAGAAGAAGGAGAAGAAGGAGATGGAGAAGGTGAAGTCTGGAGGGTGAAGCAGAAGAAGCAGAAGAAGGAGAAGGAGAAGGTGAAGTCTGGAGGGTGAATCAGAAGAAGTAGAAAAAGGAGAAGGAGAAGGTGAAGTCAGGAGGGTGAAGCAGAAGAAGCAGAAGAAGGAGAAGGAGAAGGTGAAGTCTGGAGGGTGAATCAGAAGAAGTAGAAGAAGGAGAAGGAGAAGGTGAAGTCTGGTGGGAGAATCAGAAGAAGCAGAAGAAGTAGAAGGAGAAGGTGAAGTCTGGAGGGTGAATCAGAAGAAGCAGAAGAAGGAGAAGGAGAAGGTGAAGTCTGGAGTGTGAATCAGAAGAAGCAGAAGAAGGAGAAGGAGAAGGTGAATTCTGGAGGGTGAATCAGAAGAAGCAGAAGAAGTAGAAGGAGAAGGTGAAGACTGGAGGGTGAATCAGAAGAAGTAGAAGAAGGAGAAGGAGAAGGTGAAGTCTGGAGGGTGAATCAGAAGAAGCAGAAGAAGGAGAAGGAGAAGGTGAAGTCAGGAGAGTGAATCAGAAGAATCAGAAGAAGGAGAAGGAGAAGGTGAAGTCTGGAGGGTGAATCAGAAGAAGCAGAAGAAGGAGAAGGAGAAGGTGAAGACTGGAGGGTGAATCAGAAGAAGTAGAAGAAGGAGAAGGAGAAGGTGAAGTCTGGCGGGTGAATCAGAAGAAGTAGAAGAAGGAGAAGGAGATGGCGAAGTCTGGTGGGTGAATCAGAAGAAGCAGAAGGAGAAGGAGAAGGTGAAGTCTGGAGGGTGAATCAGAAGAAGCAGTAGAAGGAGAAGGAGAAGATGAAGTCTGGAGGATGAATCAGATGAAGTAGAAGAAGGAGAAGGAGAAGGTGAGGTCTGGAGGGTGAATCAGAAGAAGCAGAAGAAGGAGAAGGAGAAGGTGAAGTCTGGAGGATGAATCAGAAGAAGTAGAAGAAGGAGAAGGAGAAGGTGAAGTCTGGAGGCTGAATCAGAAGAAGCAGAAGAAGGAGAAGGAGAAGGTGAAGTCTGGAGGGTGAATCAGAAGAAGCAGAAGAAGGAAAAGGAGAAGATGAAGTTTGGAGGGTGAATCAGAAGAAGTAGAAGAAGGAGAAGAAGAAGGTGAAGTCTGGAGGGTGAATCAGAAGAAGCAGAAGAAGGAGAAGGAGAAGGTGAAGTCTGGAGGGTGAATCAGAAGAAGCAGAAGAAGGAGAAGGTGAAGTCTGGAGGGTGAATCAGAAGAAGTAGAAGAAGGAGAAGGAGAAGGTGAAGTCTGGAGGGTGAAGCAGAAGAAGTAGAAGAAGGAGGAGGAGAAGGTGAAGTCAGGAGGGTGAATCAAAAGAAGTAGAAGAAGGAGAAGGAGAAGGTGAAGTCAGGAGGGTGAATCAGAAGAAGCAGAAGAAGGAGAAGGAGAAGTTGAAGTCTGGAGGTTGAATCAGAAGAATCAGAAGAAGGAGAAGGAGAAGGTGAAGTCTGGAGGGTGAATCAGAAGAAGTAGAAAAAGGAGAAGGAGAAGGTGAAGTCAGGAGGGTGAAGCAGAAGAAGCAGAAGAAGGAGAAGGAGAAGGTGAAGTCTGGAGGGTGAATCAGAAGAAGTAGAAGAAGGAGAAGGAGAAGGTGAAGTCTGGTGGGAGAATCAGAAGAAGCAGAAGAAGTAGAAGGAGAAGGTGAAGTCTGGAGGGTGAATCAGAAGAAGCAGAAGAAGGAGAAGGAGAAGGTGAAGTCTGGAGTGTGAATCAGAAGAAGCAGAAGAAGGAGAAGGAGAAGGTGAATTCTGGAGGGTGAATCAGAAGAAGCAGAAGAAGTAGAAGGAGAAGGTGAAGACTGGAGGGTGAATCAGAAGAAGTAGAAGAAGGAGAAGGAGAAGGTGAAGTCTGGAGGGTGAATCAGAAGAAGCAGAAGAAGGAGAAGGAGAAGGTGAAGTCAGGAGAGTGAATCAGAAGAATCAGAAGAAGGAGAAGGAGAAGGTGAAGTCTGGAGGGTGAATCAGAAGAAGCAGAAGAAGGAGAAGGAGAAGGTGAAGACTGGAGGGTGAATCAGAAGAAGTAGAAGAAGGAGAAGGAGAAGGTGAAGTCTGGCGGGTGAATCAGAAGAAGTAGAAGAAGGAGAAGGAGATGGCGAAGTCTGGTGGGTGAATCAGAAGAAGCAGAAGGAGAAGGAGAAGGTGAAGTCTGGAGGGTGAATCAGAAGAAGCAGTAGAAGGAGAAGGAGAAGATGAAGTCTGGAGGATGAATCAGATGAAGTAGAAGAAGGAGAAGGAGAAGGTGAGGTCTGGAGGGTGAATCAGAAGAAGCAGAAGAAGGAGAAGGAGAAGGTGAAGTCTGGAGGATGAATCAGAAGAAGTAGAAGAAGGAGAAGGAGAAGGTGAAGTCTGGAGGCTGAATCAGAAGAAGCAGAAGAAGGAGAAGGAGAAGGTGAAGTCTGGAGGGTGAATCAGAAGAAGCAGAAGAAGGAAAAGGAGAAGATGAAGTTTGGAGGGTGAATCAGAAGAAGTAGAAGAAGGAGAAGAAGAAGGTGAAGTCTGGAGGGTGAATCAGAAGAAGCAGAATAAGGAGAAGGAGAAGGTGAAGTCTGGAGGGTGAATCAGAAGAAGCAGAAGAAGGAGAAGGTGAAGTCTGGAGGGTGAATCAGAAGAAGTAGAAGAAGGAGAAGGAGAAGGTGAAGTCTGGAGGGTGAAGCAGAAGAAGTAGAAGAAGGAGGAGGAGAAGGTGAAGTCAGGAGGGTGAATCAAAAGAAGTAGAAGAAGGAGAAGGAGAAGGTGAAGTCAGGAGGGTGAATCAGAAGAAGCAGAAGAAGGAGAAGGAGAAGTTGAAGTCTGGAGGTTGAATCAGAAGAATCAGAAGAAGGAGAAGGAGAAGGTGAAGTCAGGAGGGTGAATCAGAAGAAGCAGAAGAAAGAGAAGGAGAAGGTGAAGTCTGGAGGGTGAATCAGAAGAAGTAGAAGAAGGAGAAGGAGATAGTGAAGTCTGGAGGGTGAAGCAGAAGAAGTAGAAGAAGGAGAAGGAGAAGTTGAAGTCAGGAGGGTGAATCAGAAGAAGTAGAAGAAGGAGAAGCAGAAGGTGAAGTCAGGAGGGTGAATCAGAGGATGCAGAAGAAGGAGAAGGAGAAGGTGAAGTCTGGAGGGTGAATCAGAAGAATCAGAAGAAGGAGAAGGAGAAGGTGAAGTCTGGAGGGTGAATCAGAGAAGCAGAAGAAAGAGAAGGAGAAGGTGAAGTCTGGAGGGTGAAGCAGAAGAAGCAGAAGAAGGAGAAGGAGAAGGTGAAGACTGGAGGGTGAATCAGAAGAAGTAGAAGAAGGAGAAGGAGAAGGTGAAGTCTGGAGGGTGAATCAGAAGAAGTAGAAGAAGGAGAAGGAGAAGGTGAAGTCTGGAGGGTGAATCAGAAGAAGCAGAAAAAGGAGAAGGAGAAGGTGAAGTCTGGAGGGTGAAGCAGAAGAAGCAGAAGAAGGAGAGGGAGAAGATGAAGTCTGGAGGGTGAATCAGAAGAAGAAGAAGGAGGAGAAGGAGAAAGTGAGGTCTGGAGGGTGAATCAGAAGAAGCAGAAGGAGAAGGTGAAGTCTGGATGGTGAATCAGAAGAAGCAGAAGAAGGAGAAGGAGAAGGTGAAGTCTGGAGGGTGAATCAGAAGAAGCAGAAGAAGGAGAAGGAGAAGGTGAAGTCAGGAGGGTGAATCAGAAGAAGCAGAAGAAGGAGAAGGAGAAGGTGAAGTGAGGAGGCTGAATCAGAAGAAGCAGAAGAAGGAGAAGGAGAAGGTGAAGTCAGGGGGGTGAAGCAGAAGAAGTAGAAGAAGGAGAAGGAGAAGGTAAAGTCAGGAGAGTGAAGCAGAAGAAGCAGAAGAAGGAGAAGGAGAAGGTGAAGTCTGGAGGGCGCAGCAGAAGAAGGAGAAGAAGGAGATGGAGAAGGTGAAGTCTGGAGGGTGAAGCAGAAGAAGCAGAAGAAGGAGAAGGAGAAGGTGAAGTCTGGAGGGTGAATCAGAAGAAGTAGAAAAAGGAGAAGGAGAAGGTGAAGTCAGGAGGGTGAAGCAGAAGAAGCAGAAGAAGGAGAAGGAGAAGGTGAAGTCTGGAGGGTGAAGCAGAAGAAGGAGAAGGAGGAGAAGGAGAAGGTGAAGTCTGGAGGGCGAAGCAGAAGAAGCAGAAGAAGGAGAAGGAGAAGGTGAAGTCTGGAGGGTGAAGCAGAAGAAGCAGAAGAAGGAGAAGGAGAAGGTGAAGTCTGGAGGGTGAATCAGAAGAAGTAGAAGAAGGAGAATGAGAAGGTGAAGTCAGGAGGCTGAAGCAGAAGAAGCAGAAGAAGGAGAAGGAGAAGGTGAAGTCTGGTGAAGCAGAAGAAGGAGAAGGAGAAGGTGAAGTCTGGAGGGTGAAGCAGAAGAAGCAGAAGAAGGAGAAGGAGAAGGTGAAGTCAGGAGGATGAATCAGAAGAAGTAGAAGAAGGAGAAGGAGAAGGTGAAGTCTGGAGGGTGAATCAGAAGAAGTAGAAGAAGGAGAAGGAGTAGGTGAAGTCTGGAGGATGAATCAGAAGAAGTAGAAGAAGGAGAAGGAGAAGGTGAAGTCTGGAGGGTGAATCAGAAGAAGCAGAAGAAGGAGAAGGAGAAGGTGAAGTCTGGAGGGAGAAGCAGAAGAAGTAGAAGAAGGAGAAGGAGAAGGTGAAGTCTGGAGGGTGAATCAGAAGAAGTAGAAGAAGGAGAAGGAGAAGGTGGAGTCTGGAGGGTGAATCAGAAGAAGTAGAAGAAGGAGAAGGAGAAGGTGAAGTCTGGAGGGTGAATCAGAAGAAGCAGAAGAAGGAGAAGGAGAAGGTGAAGTCTTGAGGGTGAATCAGAAGAAGTACAAGAAGGAGAAGGAGAAGGTGTAGTCTGGAGGGTGAATCAGAGAAGTAGACGAATGAGAAGGAGAAGGTGAAGTCTGGAGGGTGAATCAGAAGAAGCTGAAGAAGGAGAAGGAGATGGTGAAGTCTGGAGGGTGAATCAGAAGAAGTAGAAGAAGGAGAAGGAGAAGGTGAAGTCCGGAGGGAGAATCAGAAGAAGCAGAAGAAGTATAAGGAGAAGGTGAAGTCTGGAGGGTGAATCAGAAGAAGCAGAAGAAGGAGATGTAGAAGGTGAAGTCTGGAGGGTGAATCAGAAGAAGCAGAAGAAGGAGAAGGAGAAGGTGAAGTCTGGAGGGTGAATCAGAAGAAGCAGAAGAAGTAGAAGGAGAAGGTGAAGTCTGGAGGGTGAATCAGAAGAAGTAGAAGAAGGAGAAGGAGAAGGTGAAGTCTGGAGGGTGAATCAGAAGAAGCAGAAGAAGGAGAAGGAGAAGGTGAAGTCAGGAGGGTGAATCAGAAGAAGCAGAAGAAGGAGAAGGAGAAGGTGAAGTCTGGAGGGTGAATCAGAAGAAGCAGAAGAAGGAGAAGGAGAAGGTGCAGTCTGGAGGGTGAAGCAGAAGAAGCAGAAGATGGAGAAGGTGCAGGTGAAGACTGGAGGGTGAATCAGAAGAAGTAGAAGAAGGAGAAGTAGAAGGTGGAGTCTGGAGGGTGAATCAGAAGAAGTAGAAGAAGGAGAAGGAGAAGGAGAAGTCTGGAGGGTGAATCCGAAGAAGCAGAAGAAGGAGAAGGGGAAGGCGAAGTCTGGAGGGTGAATCAGAAGAAGCAGAAGAAGGAGAAGGAGAAGATGAAGTCTGGAGGGTGAATCAGAAGAATTAGAAGAAGGAGAAAGAGAAGTTGAAGTTAGGAGGGTGAATCAGAAGAAGCAGAAGTAGGAGAAGGAGAAGTTGAAGTTAGGGGGGTGAAGCAGAAGAAGTAGAAGAAGGAGAAGGAGAAGGTGAAGTCAGGGGGGTGAAGCAGAAGAAGCAAAAGAAGGAGAAGCAGAAGGTGAAGTCTGGAGTGCGCAGCAGAAGAAGCAGAAGAAGGAGAAGGAGAAGGTGAAGTCTGGAGGGTGAAGCAGAAGAAGCAGAAGAAGGAGAAGGAGAAGGTGAAGTCTGGAGGGTGAATCAGAAGAAGTAGAAGAAGGAGAAGGAGAAGGTGAAGTCAGGAGGGTGAAGCAGAAGAAGCAGAAGAAGGAGAAGTAGAAGGTGAAGTCTGGAGGGTAAAGCAGAAGAAGCAGAAGAAGGAGAAGGAGAAGGTGAAGTCTGGAGGGCGAAGCAGAAGAAGCAGAAGAAGGAGAAGGAGAAGGTGAAGCCTGGAGGGTGAATCAGAAGAAGTAGAAGAAGGAGAAGGAGAAGGTGAAGTCAGGAGGGTGAAGCAGAAGAAGCAGAAGAAGGGGAAGGAGAAGGTGAAGTCTGGAGGGTGAATCAGAAGAAGTAGAAGAAGGAGAGGGAGAAGGTGAAGTCTGGAGGGTGAAGCAGAAGAAGCAGAAGAAGGAGAAGGAGAAGGTGAAGTCAGGAGGGTGAATCAGAAGAAGTAGAAGAAGGAGAAGGAGAAAGTGAAGTCTGGAGGGTGAATCAGAAGAAGTAGAAGAAGGAGAAGGAGAAGGTGAAGTCTGGAGGGAGAAGCAGAAGAAGTAGAAGAAGGAGAAGGGGAAGGTGAAGTCTGGAGGGTGAATCAGAAGAAGTAGAAGAAGGAGAAGGAGAAGGTGAAGTCTGGAGGGTGAATCAGAAGAAGCAGAAGAAGGAGAAGGAGAAGGTGAAGTCTGGAGGGTGAATCAGAAGAAGTAGAAGAAGGAGAAGGAGAAGGTGTAGTCTGAAGGGTGAATCAGAAGATGCAGACGAAGGAGAAGGAGAAGGTGAAGTCTGGAGGGTGAATCAGAAGAAGCAGAAGAAGGAGAAGGAGAAGGTGAAATCTGGAGGGTGAATCAGAAGAAGTAGAAGAAGGAGAATGAGAAGGTGAAGTCTGGAGGGTAAATCAGAAGAAGCAGAAGAAGGAGAAGGAGAAGGTGAAGTCTGCAGGGTGAATCAGAAGAAGCAGAAGAAGGAGAAGGAGAAGGTGAAGTCTGCAGGGTGAATCAGATGAAGCAGAAGAAGGAGAAGGAGAAGGTGAAGTCTGGAGGGTGAATCAGAAGAAGCAGAAGAAGTAGAAGGAGAAGGTGAAGTCTGGAGGGTGAATCAGAAGAAGTAGAAGAAGGAGAAGGAGAAGGTGAAGTCTGGAGGGTGAATCAGAAGAAGCAGAAGAAGGAGAAGGAGAAGGTGAAATCAGGAGGGTGAATCAGAAGAAGCAGAAGAAGGAGAAGGAGAAGGTGAAGTCTGGAGGGTGAATTAGAAGAAGCAGAAGAAGGAGAAGGAGAAGGTGAAGACTGGAGGGTGAATCAGAAGAAGCAGAAGAAGGAGAAGGAGAAGGTGAAGTCTGGAGGGTGAATCAGAAGAAGTAGAAGAAGGAGAAGGAGACGGCGAAGTCTGGAGGGTGAATCAGAAGAAGCAGAAGAAGGAGAAGTAGAAGGTGATGTCTGGAGGGTGAATCAGAAGAAGCAGAAGAAGGAGAAGGAGAAGATGAAGTCTGGAGGGTGAATCAGAAGAAGTAGAAGAAGGAGAAGGAGAAGGTGAGGTCTGGAGGGTGAATCAGAAGAAGCAGAAGAAGGAGAATGAGAAGGTGAAGTCAGGAGGCTGAAGCAGAAGAAGCAGAAGAAGGAGAAGGAGAAGGTGAAGTCTGGTGAAGCAGAAGAAGGAGAAGGAGAAGGTGAAGTCTGGAGGGTGAAGCAGAAGAAGCAGAAGAAGGAGAAGGAGAAGGTGAAGTCAGGAGGATGAATCAGAAGAAGTAGAAGAAGGAGAAGGAGAAGGTGAAGTCTGGAGGGTGAATCAGAAGAAGTAGAAGAAGAAGGAGAAGGAGTAGGTGAAGTCTGGAGGATGAATCAGAAGAAGTAGAAGAAGGAGAAGGAGAAGGTGAAGTCTGGAGGGTGAATCAGAAGAAGCAGAAGAAGGAGAAGGAGAAGGTGAAGTCTGGAGGGAGAAGCAGAAGAAGTAGAAGAAGGAGAAGGAGAAGGTGAAGTCTGGAGGGTGAATCAGAAGAAGTAGAAGAAGGATAAGGAGAAGGTGGAGTCTGGAGGGTGAATCAGAAGAAGTAGAAGAAGGAGAAGGAGAAGGTGAAGTCTGGAGGGTGAATCAGAAGAAGCAGAAGAAGGAGAAGGAGAAGGTGAAGTCTTGAGGGTGAATCAGAAGAAGTACAAGAAGGAGAAGGAGAAGGTGTAGTCTGGAGGGTGAATCAGAGAAGTAGACGAATGAGAAGGAGAAGGTGAAGTCTGGAGGGTGAATCAGAAGAAGCTGAAGAAGGAGAAGGAGATGGTGAAGTCTGGAGGGTGAATCAGAAGAAGTAGAAGAAGGAGAAGGAGAAGGTGAAGTCCGGAGGGAGAATCAGAAGAAGCAGAAGAAGTATAAGGAGAAGGTGAAGTCTGGAGGGTGAATCAGAAGAAGCAGAAGAAGGAGATGTAGAAGGTGAAGTCTGGAGGGTGAATCAGAAGAAGCAGAAGAAGGAGAAGGAGAAGGTGAAGTCTGGAGGGTGAATCAGAAGAAGCAGAAGAAGTAGAAGGAGAAGGTGAAGTCTGGAGGGTGAATCAGAAGAAGTAGAAGAAGGAGAAGGAGAAGGTGAAGTCTGGAGGGTGAATCAGAAGAAGCAGAAGAAGGAGAAGGAGAAGGTGAAGTCAGGAGGGTGAATCAGAAGAAGCAGAAGAAGGAGAAGGAGAAGGTGAAGTCTGGAGGGTGAATCAGAAGAAGCAGAAGAAGGAGAAGGAGAAGGTGCAGTCTGGAGGGTGAAGCAGAAGAAGCAGAAGATGGAGAAGGTGCAGGTGAAGACTGGAGGGTGAATCAGAAGAAGTAGAAGAAGGAGAAGTAGAAGGTGGAGTCTGGAGGGTGAATCAGAAGAAGTAGAAGAAGGAGAAGGAGAAGGAGAAGTCTGGAGGGTGAATCCGAAGAAGCAGAAGAAGGAGAAGGGGAAGGCGAAGTCTGGAGGGTGAATCAGAAGAAGCAGAAGAAGGAGAAGGAGAAGATGAAGTCTGGAGGGTGAATCAGAAGAATTAGAAGAAGGAGAAAGAGAAGTTGAAGTTAGGAGGGTGAATCAGAAGAAGCAGAAGTAGGAGAAGGAGAAGTTGAAGTTAGGGGGGTGAAGCAGAAGAAGTAGAAGAAGGAGAAGGAGAAGGTGAAGTCAGGGGGGTGAAGCAGAAGAAGCAAAAGAAGGAGAAGCAGAAGGTGAAGTCTGGAGTGCGCAGCAGAAGAAGCAGAAGAAGGAGAAGGAGAAGGTGAAGTCTGGAGGGTGAAGCAGAAGAAGCAGAAGAAGGAGAAGGAGAAGGTGAAGTCTGGAGGGTGAATCAGAAGAAGTAGAAGAAGGAGAAGGAGAAGGTGAAGTCAGGAGGGTGAAGCAGAAGAAGCAGAAGAAGGAGAAGTAGAAGGTGAAGTCTGGAGGGTAAAGCAGAAGAAGCAGAAGAAGGAGAAGGAGAAGGTGAAGTCTGGAGGGCGAAGCAGAAGAAGCAGAAGAAGGAGAAGGAGAAGGTGAAGCCTGGAGGGTGAATCAGAAGAAGTAGAAGAAGGAGAAGGAGAAGGTGAAGTCAGGAGGGTGAAGCAGAAGAAGCAGAAGAAGGGGAAGGAGAAGGTGAAGTCTGGAGGGTGAATCAGAAGAAGTAGAAGAAGGAGAGGGAGAAGGTGAAGTCTGGAGGGTGAAGCAGAAGAAGCAGAAGAAGGAGAAGGAGAAGGTGAAGTCAGGAGGGTGAATCAGAAGAAGTAGAAGAAGGAGAAGGAGAAAGTGAAGTCTGGAGGGTGAATCAGAAGAAGTAGAAGAAGGAGAAGGAGAAGGTGAAGTCTGGAGGGAGAAGCAGAAGAAGTAGAAGAAGGAGAAGGGGAAGGTGAAGTCTGGAGGGTGAATCAGAAGAAGTAGAAGAAGGAGAAGGAGAAGGTGAAGTCTGGAGGGTGAATCAGAAGAAGCAGAAGAAGGAGAAGGAGAAGGTGAAGTCTGGAGGGTGAATCAGAAGAAGTAGAAGAAGGAGAAGGAGAAGGTGTAGTCTGAAGGGTGAATCAGAAGATGCAGACGAAGGAGAAGGAGAAGGTGAAGTCTGGAGGGTGAATCAGAAGAAGCAGAAGAAGGAGAAGGAGAAGGTGAAATCTGGAGGGTGAATCAGAAGAAGTAGAAGAAGGAGAATGAGAAGGTGAAGTCTGGAGGGTAAATCAGAAGAAGCAGAAGAAGGAGAAGGAGAAGGTGAAGTCTGCAGGGTGAATCAGAAGAAGCAGAAGAAGGAGAAGGAGAAGGTGAAGTCTGCAGGGTGAATCAGAAGAAGCAGAAGAAGGAGAAGGAGAAGGTGAAGTCTGGAGGGTGAATCAGAAGAAGCAGAAGAAGTAGAAGGAGAAGGTGAAGTCTGGAGGGTGAATCAGAAGAAGTAGAAGAAGGAGAAGGAGAAGGTGAAGTCTGGAGGGTGAATCAGAAGAAGCAGAAGAAGGAGAAGGAGAAGGTGAAATCAGGAGGGTGAATCAGAAGAAGCAGAAGAAGGAGAAGGAGAAGGTGAAGTCTGGAGGGTGAATTAGAAGAAGCAGAAGAAGGAGAAGGAGAAGGTGAAGACTGGAGGGTGAATCAGAAGAAGCAGAAGAAGGAGAAGGAGAAGGTGAAGTCTGGAGGGTGAATCAGAAGAAGTAGAAGAAGGAGAAGGAGACGGCGAAGTCTGGAGGGTGAATCAGAAGAAGCAGAAGAAGGAGAAGTAGAAGGTGATGTCTGGAGGGTGAATCAGAAGAAGCAGAAGAAGGAGAAGGAGAAGATGAAGTCTGGAGGGTGAATCAGAAGAAGTAGAAGAAGGAGAAGGAGAAGGTGAGGTCTGGAGGGTGAATCAGAAGAAGCAGAAGAAGGAGAAGGAGAAGGCGAAGTCTGAAGGGTGAATCAGAAAAAGCAGAAGAAGAAGGAGAAGGTGAAGTCTGGAGGGTGAATCAGAAGAAGCAGAAGAAGGAGAAGGAGAAGGTGAAGTCTGGAGGGTGAATCAGAAGCAGAAGAAGGAGAAGGAGAAGGTGAAGTCTGGAGGGTGAATCAGAAGAAGTAGAAGAAGGAGAAGGAGAAGGTGAAGTCTGGAGGGTGAATCAGAAGAAGTAGAAGAAGGAGAAGGAGAAGGTGAAGTCTGGAGGGTGAATCAGAGGAAGCAGAAGAAGGAGAAGGAGCAGGTGAAGTCTGGAGGGTGAATCAGAAGAAGCAGAACAAGGAGAAGGAGAAGATGAAGTCTGGAGGGTGAATCAGAAGAAGTAGAAGAAGGAGAAGGAGAATGTGAAGTCAGGAGGGTGAATCAGAAGAAGTAGAAGAAGGAGAAGGAGAAGGTGAAGTCTGGAGGGTGAAGCAGAAGAAGTAGAAGAAGGAGAAGGAGAAGTTGAAGTCAGGAGGGTGAATCAGAAGAAGTAGAAGAAGGAGAAGCAGAAGGTGAAGTCAGGAGGGCGAATCAGAGGAAGCAGAAGAAGGAGAAGGAGAAGGTGAAGTCTGGAGGGTGAATCAGAAGAATCAGAAGAAGGAGAAGGAGAAGGTGAAGTCTGGAGGGTGAATCAGAGAAGCAGAAGAAAGAGAAGGAGAAGGTGAAGTCTGGAGGGCGCAGCAGAAGAAGCAGAAGAAGGAGATGGAGAAGGTGAAGTCAGGAGGGTGAAGCAGAAGAAGCAGAAGAAGGAGAAGGAGAAGGTGAAGTCTGGAGGGTGAATCAGAAGAAGTAGAAGAAGGAGAAGGAGAAGGTGAAGTCAGGAGGGTGAAGCAGAAGAATCAGAAGAAGGAGAAGGAGAAGGTGAAGTCAGGGGGGTGAATCAGAAGAAGTAGAAGAAGGAGAAGGAGAGGGTGAAGTCTGGAGGGTGATTCAGAAGAAGTAGAAGAAGGAGACGGAGAAGGTGAAGTCTGGAGGGTGAATCAGAAGAAGCAGAAGAAGGAGAAGGAGAAGGTGAAGTCTGGAGGGTGAATCAGAAGAAGCAGAAGAAGGAGAAGGAGAAGGTGAAGTCTGGAGGGTGAATCAGAAGAAGTAGAAGAAGGAGAATGAGAAGGTGAAGTCTGGAGGGTGAATCAGAAGAAGCAGAAGAAGGAGAAGGAGAAGGTGAAGTCTGCAGGGTGAATCAGAAGAAGCAGAAGAAGGAGAAGGAGAAGGTGAAGTCTGCAGGGTGAATCAGAAGAAGCAGAAGAAGGAGAAGGAGAAGGTGAAGTCTGGAGGGTGAATCAGAAGAAGCAGAAGAAGTAGAAGGAGAAGGTGAAGTCTGGAGGGTGAATCAGAAGAAGTAGAAGAAGGAGAAGGAGAAGGTGAAGTCTGGAGGGTGAATCAGAAGAAGCAGAAGAAGGAGAAGGAGAAGGTGAAGTCAGGAGGGTGAATCAGAAGAAGCAGAAGAAGGAGAAGGAGAAGGTGAAGTCTGGAGGGTGAATTAGAAGAAGCAGAAGAAGGAGAAGGAGAAGGTGAAGACTGGAGGGTGAATCAGAAGAAGCAGAAGAAGGAGAAGGAGAAGGTGAAGTCTGGAGGGTGAATCAGAAGAAGTAGAAGAAGGAGAAGGAGACGGCGAAGTCTGGAGGGTGAATCAGAAGAAGCAGAAGAAGGAGAAGGAGAAGGTGATGTCTGGAGGGTGAATCAGAAGAAGCAGAAGAAGGAGAAGGAGAAGATGAAGTCTGGAGGGTGAATCAGAAGAAGTAGAAGAAGGAGAAGGAGAAGGTGAGGTCTGGAGGGTGAATCAGAAGAAGCAGAAGAAGGAGAAGGAGAAGGCGAAGTCTGAAGGGTGAATCAGAAAAAGCAGAAGAAGAAGGAGAAGGTGAAGTCTGAAGGGTGAATCAGAAGAAGCAGAAGAAGGAGAAGGAGAAGGTGAAGTCTGGAGGGTGAATCAGAAGCAGAAGAAGGAGAAGGAGAAGGTGAAGTCTGGAGGGTGAATCAGAAGAAGCTGAAGAAGGAGAAGGAGATGGTGAAGTCTGGAGGGTGAATCAGAAGAAGTAGAAGAAGGAGAAGGAGAAGGTGAAGTCCGGAGGGAGAATCAGAAGAAGCAGAAGAAGTATAAGGAGAAGGTGAAGTCTGGAGGGTGAATCAGAAGAAGCAGAAGAAGGAGATGTAGAAGGTGAAGTCTGGAGGGTGAATCAGAAGAAGCAGAAGAAGGAGAAGGAGAAGGTGAAGTCTGGAGGGTGAATCAGAAGAAGCAGAAGAAGTAGAAGGAGAAGGTGAAGTCTGGAGGGTGAATCAGAAGAAGTAGAAGAAGGAGAAGGAGAAGGTGAAGTCTGGAGGGTGAATCAGAAGAAGCAGAAGAAGGAGAAGGAGAAGGTGAAGTCAGGAGGGTGAATCAGAAGAAGCAGAAGAAGGAGAAGGAGAAGGTGAAGTCTGGAGGGTGAATCAGAAGAAGCAGAAGAAGGAGAAGGAGAAGGTGCAGTCTGGAGGGTGAAGCAGAAGAAGCAGAAGATGGAGAAGGTGCAGGTGAAGACTGGAGGGTGAATCAGAAGAAGTAGAAGAAGGAGAAGTAGAAGGTGGAGTCTGGAGGGTGAATCAGAAGAAGTAGAAGAAGGAGAAGGAGAAGGAGAAGTCTGGAGGGTGAATCCGAAGAAGCAGAAGAAGGAGAAGGGGAAGGCGAAGTCTGGAGGGTGAATCAGAAGAAGCAGAAGAAGGAGAAGGAGAAGATGAAGTCTGGAGGGTGAATCAGAAGAATTAGAAGAAGGAGAAAGAGAAGTTGAAGTTAGGAGGGTGAATCAGAAGAAGCAGAAGTAGGAGAAGGAGAAGTTGAAGTTAGGGGGGTGAAGCAGAAGAAGTAGAAGAAGGAGAAGGAGAAGGTGAAGTCAGGGGGGTGAAGCAGAAGAAGCAAAAGAAGGAGAAGCAGAAGGTGAAGTCTGGAGTGCGCAGCAGAAGAAGCAGAAGAAGGAGAAGGAGAAGGTGAAGTCTGGAGGGTGAAGCAGAAGAAGCAGAAGAAGGAGAAGGAGAAGGTGAAGTCTGGAGGGTGAATCAGAAGAAGTAGAAGAAGGAGAAGGAGAAGGTGAAGTCAGGAGGGTGAAGCAGAAGAAGCAGAAGAAGGAGAAGTAGAAGGTGAAGTCTGGAGGGTAAAGCAGAAGAAGCAGAAGAAGGAGAAGGAGAAGGTGAAGTCTGGAGGGCGAAGCAGAAGAAGCAGAAGAAGGAGAAGGTGAAGCCTGGAGGGTGAATCAGAAGAAGTAGAAGAAGGAGAAGGAGAAGGTGAAGTCAGGAGGGTGAAGCAGAAGAAGCAGAAGAAGGGGAAGGAGAAGGTGAAGTCTGGAGGGTGAATCAGAAGAAGTAGAAGAAGGAGAGGGAGAAGGTGAAGTCTGGAGGGTGAAGCAGAAGAAGCAGAAGAAGGAGAAGGAGAAGGTGAAGTCAGGAGGGTGAATCAGAAGAAGTAGAAGAAGGAGAAGGAGAAAGTGAAGTCTGGAGGGTGAATCAGAAGAAGTAGAAGAAGGAGAAGGAGAAGGTGAAGTCTGGAGGGAGAAGCAGAAGAAGTAGAAGAAGGAGAAGGGGAAGGTGAAGTCTGGAGGGTGAATCAGAAGAAGTAGAAGAAGGAGAAGGAGAAGGTGAAGTCTGGAGGGTGAATCAGAAGAAGCAGAAGAAGGAGAAGGAGAAGGTGAAGTCTGGAGGGTGAATCAGAAGAAGTAGAAGAAGGAGAAGGAGAAGGTGTAGTCTGAAGGGTGAATCAGAAGATGCAGACGAAGGAGAAGGAGAAGGTGAAGTCTGGAGGGTGAATCAGAAGAAGCAGAAGAAGGAGAAGGAGAAGGTGAAATCTGGAGGGTGAATCAGAAGAAGTAGAAGAAGGAGAATGAGAAGGTGAAGTCTGGAGGGTAAATCAGAAGAAGCAGAAGAAGGAGAAGGAGAAGGTGAAGTCTGCAGGGTGAATCAGAAGAAGCAGAAGAAGGAGAAGGAGAAGGTGAAGTCTGCAGGGTGAATCAGAAGAAGCAGAAGAAGGAGAAGGAGAAGGTGAAGTCTGGAGGGTGAATCAGAAGAAGCAGAAGAAGTAGAAGGAGAAGGTGAAGTCTGGAGGGTGAATCAGAAGAAGTAGAAGAAGGAGAAGGAGAAGGTGAAGTCTGGAGGGTGAATCAGAAGAAGCAGAAGAAGGAGAAGGAGAAGGTGAAATCAGGAGGGTGAATCAGAAGAAGCAGAAGAAGGAGAAGGAGAAGGTGAAGTCTGGAGGGTGAATTAGAAGAAGCAGAAGAAGGAGAAGGAGAAGGTGAAGACTGGAGGGTGAATCAGAAGAAGCAGAAGAAGGAGAAGGAGAAGGTGAAGTCTGGAGGGTGAATCAGAAGAAGTAGAAGAAGGAGAAGGAGACGGCGAAGTCTGGAGGGTGAATCAGAAGAAGCAGAAGAAGGAGAAGTAGAAGGTGATGTCTGGAGGGTGAATCAGAAGAAGCAGAAGAAGGAGAAGGAGAAGATGAAGTCTGGAGGGTGAATCAGAAGAAGTAGAAGAAGGAGAAGGAGAAGGTGAGGTCTGGAGGGTGAATCAGAAGAAGCAGAAGAAGGAGAATGAGAAGGTGAAGTCAGGAGGCTGAAGCAGAAGAAGCAGAAGAAGGAGAAGGAGAAGGTGAAGTCTGGTGAAGCAGAAGAAGGAGAAGGAGAAGGTGAAGTCTGGAGGGTGAAGCAGAAGAAGCAGAAGAAGGAGAAGGAGAAGGTGAAGTCAGGAGGATGAATCAGAAGAAGTAGAAGAAGGAGAAGGAGAAGGTGAAGTCTGGAGGGTGAATCAGAAGAAGTAGAAGAAGGAGAAGGAGTAGGTGAAGTCTGGAGGATGAATCAGAAGAAGTAGAAGAAGGAGAAGGAGAAGGTGAAGTCTGGAGGGTGAATCAGAAGAAGCAGAAGAAGGAGAAGGAGAAGGTGAAGTCTGGAGGGAGAAGCAGAAGAAGTAGAAGAAGGAGAAGGAGAAGGTGAAGTCTGGAGGGTGAATCAGAAGAAGTAGAAGAAGGAGAAGGAGAAGGTGGAGTCTGGAGGGTGAATCAGAAGAAGTAGAAGAAGGAGAAGGAGAAGGTGAAGTCTGGAGGGTGAATCAGAAGAAGCAGAAGAAGGAGAAGGAGAAGGTGAAGTCTTGAGGGTGAATCAGAAGAAGTACAAGAAGGAGAAGGAGAAGGTGTAGTCTGGAGGGTGAATCAGAGAAGTAGACGAATGAGAAGGAGAAGGTGAAGTCTGGAGGGTGAATCAGAAGAAGCTGAAGAAGGAGAAGGAGATGGTGAAGTCTGGAGGGTGAATCAGAAGAAGTAGAAGAAGGAGAAGGAGAAGGTGAAGTCCGGAGGGAGAATCAGAAGAAGCAGAAGAAGTATAAGGAGAAGGTGAAGTCTGGAGGGTGAATCAGAAGAAGCAGAAGAAGGAGATGTAGAAGGTGAAGTCTGGAGGGTGAATCAGAAGAAGCAGAAGAAGGAGAAGGAGAAGGTGAAGTCTGGAGGGTGAATCAGAAGAAGCAGAAGAAGTAGAAGGAGAAGGTGAAGTCTGGAGGGTGAATCAGAAGAAGTAGAAGAAGGAGAAGGAGAAGGTGAAGTCTGGAGGGTGAATCAGAAGAAGCAGAAGAAGGAGAAGGAGAAGGTGAAGTCAGGAGGGTGAATCAGAAGAAGCAGAAGAAGGAGAAGGAGAAGGTGAAGTCTGGAGGGTGAATCAGAAGAAGCAGAAGAAGGAGAAGGAGAAGGTGCAGTCTGGAGGGTGAAGCAGAAGAAGCAGAAGATGGAGAAGGTGCAGGTGAAGACTGGAGGGTGAATCAGAAGAAGTAGAAGAAGGAGAAGTAGAAGGTGGAGTCTGGAGGGTGAATCAGAAGAAGTAGAAGAAGGAGAAGGAGAAGGAGAAGTCTGGAGGGTGAATCCGAAGAAGCAGAAGAAGGAGAAGGGGAAGGCGAAGTCTGGAGGGTGAATCAGAAGAAGCAGAAGAAGGAGAAGGAGAAGATGAAGTCTGGAGGGTGAATCAGAAGAATTAGAAGAAGGAGAAAGAGAAGTTGAAGTTAGGAGGGTGAATCAGAAGAAGCAGAAGTAGGAGAAGGAGAAGTTGAAGTTAGGGGGGTGAAGCAGAAGAAGTAGAAGAAGGAGAAGGAGAAGGTGAAGTCAGGGGGGTGAAGCAGAAGAAGCAAAAGAAGGAGAAGCAGAAGGTGAAGTCTGGAGTGCGCAGCAGAAGAAGCAGAAGAAGGAGAAGGAGAAGGTGAAGTCTGGAGGGTGAAGCAGAAGAAGCAGAAGAAGGAGAAGGAGAAGGTGAAGTCTGGAGGGTGAATCAGAAGAAGTAGAAGAAGGAGAAGGAGAAGGTGAAGTCAGGAGGGTGAAGCAGAAGAAGCAGAAGAAGGAGAAGTAGAAGGTGAAGTCTGGAGGGTAAAGCAGAAGAAGCAGAAGAAGGAGAAGGAGAAGGTGAAGTCTGGAGGGCGAAGCAGAAGAAGCAGAAGAAGGAGAAGGAGAAGGTGAAGCCTGGAGGGTGAATCAGAAGAAGTAGAAGAAGGAGAAGGAGAAGGTGAAGTCAGGAGGGTGAAGCAGAAGAAGCAGAAGAAGGGGAAGGAGAAGGTGAAGTCTGGAGGGTGAATCAGAAGAAGTAGAAGAAGGAGAGGGAGAAGGTGAAGTCTGGAGGGTGAAGCAGAAGAAGCAGAAGAAGGAGAAGGAGAAGGTGAAGTCAGGAGGGTGAATCAGAAGAAGTAGAAGAAGGAGAAGGAGAAAGTGAAGTCTGGAGGGTGAATCAGAAGAAGTAGAAGAAGGAGAAGGAGAAGGTGAAGTCTGGAGGGAGAAGCAGAAGAAGTAGAAGAAGGAGAAGGGGAAGGTGAAGTCTGGAGGGTGAATCAGAAGAAGTAGAAGAAGGAGAAGGAGAAGGTGAAGTCTGGAGGGTGAATCAGAAGAAGCAGAAGAAGGAGAAGGAGAAGGTGAAGTCTGGAGGGTGAATCAGAAGAAGTAGAAGAAGGAGAAGGAGAAGGTGTAGTCTGAAGGGTGAATCAGAAGATGCAGACGAAGGAGAAGGAGAAGGTGAAGTCTGGAGGGTGAATCAGAAGAAGCAGAAGAAGGAGAAGGAGAAGGTGAAATCTGGAGGGTGAATCAGAAGAAGTAGAAGAAGGAGAATGAGAAGGTGAAGTCTGGAGGGTAAATCAGAAGAAGCAGAAGAAGGAGAAGGAGAAGGTGAAGTCTGCAGGGTGAATCAGAAGAAGCAGAAGAAGGAGAAGGAGAAGGTGAAGTCTGCAGGGTGAATCAGAAGAAGCAGAAGAAGGAGAAGGAGAAGGTGAAGTCTGGAGGGTGAATCAGAAGAAGCAGAAGAAGTAGAAGGAGAAGGTGAAGTCTGGAGGGTGAATCAGAAGAAGTAGAAGAAGGAGAAGGAGAAGGTGAAGTCTGGAGGGTGAATCAGAAGAAGCAGAAGAAGGAGAAGGAGAAGATGAAATCAGGAGGGTGAATCAGAAGAAGCAGAAGAAGGAGAAGGAGAAGGTGAAGTCTGGAGGGTGAATTAGAAGAAGCAGAAGAAGGAGAAGGAGAAGGTGAAGACTGGAGGGTGAATCAGAAGAAGCAGAAGAAGGAGAAGGAGAAGGTGAAGTCTGGAGGGTGAATCAGAAGAAGTAGAAGAAGGAGAAGGAGACGGCGAAGTCTGGAGGGTGAATCAGAAGAAGCAGAAGAAGGAGAAGTAGAAGGTGATGTCTGGAGGGTGAATCAGAAGAAGCAGAAGAAGGAGAAGGAGAAGATGAAGTCTGGAGGGTGAATCAGAAGAAGTAGAAGAAGGAGAAGGAGAAGGTGAGGTCTGGAGGGTGAATCAGAAGAAGCAGAAGAAGGAGAAGGAGAAGGCGAAGTCTGAAGGGTGAATCAGAAAAAGCAGAAGAAGAAGGAGAAGGTGAAGTCTGGAGGGTGAATCAGAAGAAGCAGAAGAAGGAGAAGGAGAAGGTGAAGTCTGGAGGGTGAATCAGAAGCAGAAGAAGGAGAAGGAGAAGGTGAAGTCTGGAGGGTGAATCAGAAGAAGTAGAAGAAGGAGAAGGAGAAGGTGAAGTCTGGAGGGTGAATCAGAAGAAGTAGAAGAAGGAGAAGGAGAAGGTGAAGTCTGGAGGGTGAATCAGAGGAAGCAGAAGAAGGAGAAGGAGCAGGTGAAGTCTGGAGGGTGAATCAGAAGAAGCAGAACAAGGAGAAGGAGAAGATGAAGTCTGGAGGGTGAATCAGAAGAAGTAGAAGAAGGAGAAGGAGAATGTGAAGTCAGGAGGGTGAATCAGAAGAAGTAGAAGAAGGAGAAGGAGAAGGTGAAGTCTGGAGGGTGAAGCAGAAGAAGTAGAAGAAGGAGAAGGAGAAGTTGAAGTCAGGAGGGTGAATCAGAAGAAGTAGAAGAAGGAGAAGCAGAAGGTGAAGTCAGGAGGGCGAATCAGAGGAAGCAGAAGAAGGAGAAGGAGAAGGTGAAGTCTGGAGGGTGAATCAGAAGAATCAGAAGAAGGAGAAGGAGAAGGTGAAGTCTGGAGGGTGAATCAGAGAAGCAGAAGAAAGAGAAGGAGAAGGTGAAGTCTGGAGGGCGCAGCAGAAGAAGCAGAAGAAGGAGATGGAGAAGGTGAAGTCAGGAGGGTGAAGCAGAAGAAGCAGAAGAAGGAGAAGGAGAAGGTGAAGTCTGGAGGGTGAATCAGAAGAAGTAGAAGAAGGAGAAGGAGAAGGTGAAGTCAGGAGGGTGAAGCAGAAGAATCAGAAGAAGGAGAAGGAGAAGGTGAAGTCAGGGGGGTGAATCAGAAGAAGTAGAAGAAGGAGAAGGAGAGGGTGAAGTCTGGAGGGTGATTCAGAAGAAGTAGAAGAAGGAGACGGAGAAGGTGAAGTCTGGAGGGTGAATCAGAAGAAGCAGAAGAAGGAGAAGGAGAAGGTGAAGTCTGGAGGGTGAATCAGAAGAAGCAGAAGAAGGAGAAGGAGAAGGTGAAGTCTGGAGGGTGAATCAGAAGAAGTAGAAGAAGGAGAATGTGAAGGTGAAGTCTGGAGGGTGAATCAGAAGAAGCAGAAGAAGGAGAAGGAGAAGGTGAAGTCTGCAGGGTGAATCAGAAGAAGCAGAAGAAGGAGAAGGAGAAGGTGAAGTCTGCAGGGTGAATCAGAAGAAGCAGAAGAAGGAGAAGGAGAAGGTGAAGTCTGGAGGGTGAATCAGAAGAAGCAGAAGAAGTAGAAGGAGAAGGTGAAGTCTGGAGGGTGAATCAGAAGAAGTAGAAGAAGGAGAAGGAGAAGGTGAAGTCTGGAGGGTGAATCAGAAGAAGCAGAAGAAGGAGAAGGAGAAGGTGAAGTCAGGAGGGTGAATCAGAAGAAGCAGAAGAAGGAGAAGGAGAAGGTGAAGTCTGGAGGGTGAATTAGAAGAAGCAGAAGAAGGAGAAGGAGAAGGTGAAGACTGGAGGGTGAATCAGAAGAAGCAGAAGAAGGAGAAGGAGAAGGTGAAGTCTGGAGGGTGAATCAGAAGAAGTAGAAGAAGGAGAAGGAGACGGCGAAGTCTGGAGGGTGAATCAGAAGAAGCAGAAGAAGGAGAAGGAGAAGGTGATGTCTGGAGGGTGAATCAGAAGAAGCAGAAGAAGGAGAAGGAGAAGATGAAGTCTGGAGGGTGAATCAGAAGAAGTAGAAGAAGGAGAAGGAGAAGGTGAGGTCTGGAGGGTGAATCAGAAGAAGCAGAAGAAGGAGAAGGAGAAGGCGAAGTCTGAAGGGTGAATCAGAAAAAGCAGAAGAAGAAGGAGAAGGTGAAGTCTGAAGGGTGAATCAGAAGAAGCAGAAGAAGGAGAAGGAGAAGGTGAAGTCTGGAGGGTGAATCAGAAGCAGAAGAAGGAGAAGGAGAAGGTGAAGTCTGGAGGGTGAATCAGAAGAAGTAGAAGAAGGAGAAGGAGAAGGTGAAGTCTGGAGGGTGAATCAGAAGAAGTAGAAGAAGGAGAAGGAGAAGGTGAAGTCTGGAGGGTGAATCAGAAGAAGCAGAAGAAGGAGAAGGAGCAGGTGAAGTCTGGAGGGTGAATCAGAAGAAGCAGAACAAGGAGAAGGAGAAGATGAAGTCTGGAGGGTGAATCAGAAGAAGTAGAAGAAGGAGAAGGAGAATGTGAAGTCAGGAGGGTGAATCAGAAGAAGTAGAAGAAGGAGAAGGAGAAGGTGAAGTCTGGAGGGTGAAGCAGAAGAAGTAGAAGAAGGAGAAGGAGAAGTTGAAGTCAGGAGGGTGAATCAGAAGAAGTAGAAGAAGGAGAAGCAGAAGGTGAAGTCAGGAGGGCGAATCAGAGGAAGCAGAAGAAGGAGAAGGAGAAGGTGAAGTCTGGAGGGTGAATCAGAAGAATCAGAAGAAGGAGAAGGAGAAGGTGAAATCTGGAGGGTGAATCAGAGAAGCAGAAGAAAGAGAAGGAGAAGGTGAAGTCTGGAGGGCGCAGCAGAAGAAGCAGAAGAAGGAGATGGAGAAGGTGAAGTCTGGTGGGTGAAGCAGAAGAAGCAGAAGAAGGAGAAGGAGAAGGTGAAGTCTGGAGGGTGAATCAGAAGAAGTAGAAGAAGGAGAAGGAGAAGGTGAAGTCAGGAGGGTGAAGCAGAAGAAGCAGAAGAAGGAGAAGGAGAAGGTGAAGTCAGGGGGGTGAAGCAGAAGAAGTAGAAGAAGGAGAAGGAGAAGGTAAAGTCAGGAGAGTGAAGCAGAAGAAGCAGAAGAAGGAGAAGGAGAAGGTGAAGTCTGGAGGGCGCAGCAGAAGAAGCAGAAGAAGGAGATGGAGAAGGTGAAGTCTGGAGGGTGAAGCAGAAGAAGCAGAAGAAGGAGAAGGAGAAAGTGAAGTCTGGAGCGTGAATCAGAAGAAGTAGAAGAAGGAGAAGGAGAAGGTGAAGTCAGGAGGGTGAAGCAGAAGAAGCAGAAGAAGGAGAAGGAGAAGGTGAAGCCTGGAGGGTGAAGAAGAAGAAGCAGAAGAAGGAGAAGGAGAAGGTGAATTCTGGAGGGTGAATCAGAAGAAGCAGAAGAAGTAGAAGAAGAAGGTGAAGACTGGAGGGTGAATCAGAAGAAGTAGAAGAAGGAGAAGGAGAAGGTGAAGTCTGGAGGTTGAATCAGAAGAATCAGACGAAGGAGAAGGAGAAGGTGAAGTCTGGAGGGTGAATCAGAAGAAGCAGAAGAAAGAGAAGGAGAAGGTGAAGTCTGGAGGGTGAATCAGAAGAAGTAGAAGAAGGAGAAGGAGATAGTGAAGTCTGGAGGGTGAAGCAGAAGAAGTAGAAGAAGGAGAAGGAGAAGTTGAAGTCAGGAGGGTGAATCAGAAGAAGTAGAAGAAGGAGAAGCAGAAGGTGAAGTCAGGAGGGTGAATCAGAGGATGCAGAAGAAGGAGAAGGAGAAGGTGAAGTCTGGAGGGTGAATCAGAGGAATCAGAAGAAGGAGAAGGAGAAGGTGAAGTCTGGAGGGTGAATCAGAGAAGCAGAAGAAAGAGAAGGAGAAGGTGAAGTCTGGAGGGTGAAGCACAAGAAGCAGAAAAAGGAGAAGGAGAAGGTGAAGACTGGAGGGTGAATCAGAAGAAGTAGAAGAAGGAGAAGGAGAAGGTGAAGTCTGGAGGGTGAATCAGAAGAAGTAGAAGAAGGAGAAGGAGAAGGTGAAGTCTGGAGGGTGAATCAGAGAAGCAGAAGAAAGAGAAGGAGAAGGTGAAGTCTGGAGGGTGAAGCAGAAGAAGCAGAAGAAGGAGAGGGAGAAGATGAAGTCTGGAGGGTGAATCAGAAGTAGAAGAAGGTGGAGAAGGAGAAAGTGAGGTCTGGAGGGTGAATCAGAAGAAGCAGAAGAAGGAGAAGGAGAAGGTGAAGTCTGGATGGTGAATCAGAAGAAGCAGAAGAAGGAGAAGGAGAAGGTGAAGTCTGGAGGGTGAATCAGAAGAAGCAGAAGAAGGAGAAGGAGAAGGTGAAGTCAGGAGGGTGAATCAGAAGAAGCAGAAGAAGGAGAAGGAGAAGGTGAAGTGAGGAGGCTGAATCAGAAGAACCAGAAGAAGGAGAAGGAGAAGGTGAAGTCAGGGGGGTGAAGCAGAAGAAGTAGAAGAAGGAGAAGGAGAAGGTAAAGTCAGGAGAGTGAAGCAGAAGAAGCAGAAGAAGGAGAAGGAGAAGGTGAAGTCTGGAGGGCGCAGCTGAAGAAGGAGAAGAAGGAGATGGAGAAGGTGAAGTCTGGAGGGTGAAGCAGAAGAAGCAGAAGAAGGAGAAGGAGAAGGTGAAGTCTGGAGGGTGAATCAGAAGAAGTAGAAGAAGGAGAAGGAGAAGGTGAAGTCAGGAGGGTGAAGCAGAAGAAGCAGAAGAAGGAGAAGGAGAAGGTGAAGTCTGGAGGGTGAAGCAGAAGAAGGAGAAGGAGGAGAAGGAGAAGGTGAAGTCTGGAGGGCGAAGCAGAAGAAGCAGAAGAAGAAGGAGAAGGTGAAGTCTGGAGGGTGAAGCAGAAGAAGCAGAAGAAGGAGAAGGAGAAGGTGAAGTCTGGAGGGTGAATCAGAAGAAGTAGAAGAAGGAGAAGGAGAAGGTGAAGTCAGGAGGCTGAAGCAGAAGAAGCAGAAGAAGGAGAAGGAGAAGGTGAAGTCTGGTGAAGCAGAAGAAGGAGAAGGAGAAGGTGAAGTCTGGAGGGTGTAGCAGAAGAAGCAGAAGAAGGAGAAGGAGAAGGTGAAGTCAGGAGGGTGAATCAGAAGAAGTAGAAGAAGGAGAAGGAGAAGGTGAAGTCTGGAGAGTGAATCAGAAGAAGTAGAAGAATGAGAAGGAGTAGGTGAAGTCTGGAGGATGAATCAGAAGAAGTAGAAGAAGGAGAAGGAGAAGGTGAAGTCTGGAGGGTGAATCAGAAGAAGCAGAAGAAGGAGAAGGAGAAGGTGAAGTCTGGAGGGAGAAGCAGAAGAAGTAGAAGAAGGAGAAGGAGAAGGTGAAGTCTGGAGGGTGAATCAGAAGAAGTAGAAGAAGGAGAAGGAGAAGGTGGAGTCTGGAGGGTGAATCAGAAGAAGTAGAAGAAGGAGAAGGAGAAGGTGAAGTCTGGAGGGTGAATCAGAAGAAGCAGAAGAAGGAGAAGGAGAAGGTGAAGTCTTGAGGGTGAATCAGAAGAAGTAGAAGAAGGAGAAGGAGAAGGTGTAGTCTGGAGGGTGAATCAGAGAATAAGACAAATGAGAAGGAGATGGTGAAGTCTGGAGGGTGAATCAGAAGAAGTAGAAGAAGGAGAAGGAGAAGGTGAAGTCTGGAGGGAGAATCAGAAGAAGCAGAAGAAGTAGAAGGAGAAGGTGAAGTCTGGAGGGTGAATCAGAAGAAGCAGAAGAAGGAGATGTAGAAGGTGAAGTCTGGAGGGTGAATCAGAAGAAGCAGAAGAAGGAGAAGGAGAAGGTGAAGTCTGGAGGGTGAATCAGAAGAAGCAGAAGAAGTAGAAGGAGAAGGTGAAGTCTGGAGGGTGAATCAGAAGAAGTAGAAGAAGGAGAAGGAGAAGGTGAAGTCTGGAGGGTGAATCAGAAGAAGCAGAAGAAGGAGAAGGAGAAGGTGAAGTCAGGAGGGTGAATCAGAAGAAGCAGAAGAAGGAGAAGGAGAAGGTGAAGTCTGGAGGGTGAATCAGAAGAAGCAGAAGAAGGAGAAGGAGAAGGTGAAGACTGGAGGGTGAATCAGAAGAAGTAGAAGAAGGAGAAGGAGAAGGTGAAGTCTGGCGGGTGAATCAGAAGAAGTAGAAGAAGGAGAAGGAGAAGGCGAAGTCTGGAGGGTGAATCAGAAGAAGCAGAAGGAGAAGGAGAAGGTGAAGTCTGGAGGGTGAATCAGAAGAAGCAGAAGAAGGAGAAGGAGAAGATGAAGTCTGGAGGATGAATCAGAAGAAGTAGAAGAAGGAGAAGGAGAAGGTGAGGTCTGGAGGGTGAATAAGAAGAAGCAGAAGAAGGAGAAGGAGAAGGTGAAGTCTGAAGGATGAATCAGAAGAAGCAGAAGAAGGAGAAGGAGAAGGTGAAGTCTGGAGGGTGAATCAGAAGACGCAGAAGAAGGAGAAGGAGAACGTGAAGTCTGGAGGGTGAATCAGCAGAAGCAGAAGAAGGAGAAGGAGAAGGTGAAGTCTGGAGGGTAAATCAGAAGAAGGAGAAGAAGGAGAAGGAGAAGGTGAAGTCTGGAGGATGAATCAGAAGAAGTAGAAGAAGGAGAAGGAGAAGGTGAAGTCTGGAGGGTGAATCAGAAGAAGCAGAAGAAGGAGAAGGAGAAGGTGAAGTCTGGAGGGTGAATCAGAAGAAGCAGAAGAAGGAGAAGGAGAAGATGAAGTTTGGAGGGTGAATCAGAAGAAGCAGAAGAAGGAGAAGGAGAAGGTGAAGTCTGGAGGGTGAATCAGAAGAAGCAGAAGGAGGAGAAGGAGAAGGTGAAGTCTGGAGGGTGAATCAGAAGAAGCAGAAGAAGGAGAAGGAGAAAGTGAAGTCTGGAGGGTGTATCAGAAGAAGCAGAATAAGGAGAAGGAGAAGGTGAAGTCTGGAGGGTGAATCAGAAGAAGCAGAAGAAGGAGAAGGAGAAGGTGAAGTCTGGAGGGTGAATCATAAGAAGTAGAAGAAGGAGAAGGAGAAGGTGAAGTCTGGAGGGTGAAGCAGAAGAAGTAGAAGAAGGAGGAGGGGAAGGTGAAGTCAGGAGGGTGAATCAGAAGAAGTAGAAGAAGGAGAAGGAGAAGGTGAAGTCAGGAGGGTGAATCAGAAGAAGCAGAAGAAGGAGAAGGAGAAGTTGAAGTCTGGAGGGTGAATCAGAAGAATCAGAAGAAGGAGAAGGAGAAGGTGAAGTCTGGAGGGTGTATCAGAAGAAGCAGAAGAAAGAGAAGGAGAAGGTGAAGTCTGGAGGGTGAATCAGAAGAAGTAGAAGAAGGCAAGGAGAAGGTGAAGTCTGGAGGGTGAAGCAGAATAAGTAGAAGAAGGAGAAGGAGAAGTTGAAGTCAGGAGGGTGAATCAGAAGAAGTAGAAGAAGGAGAAGCAGAAGGTGAAGTCAGGAGGGTGAATCAGAGGAAGCAGAAGAAGGAGAAGGAGAAGGTGAAGTCTGGAGGGTGAATCAGAAGAATCAGATGAAGGAGAAGGAGAAGGTGAAGTCTGGAGGGTGAATCAGAGAAGCAAAAGAAAGAGAAGGAGAAGGTGAAGTCTGGAGGGTGAAGCAGAAGAAGCAGAAGAAGGAGAAGGAGAAGGTGCAGTCTGGAGGGTGAAGCAGAAGAAGCAGAAGAAGGAGAAGGAGAAGGTGAAGTCAGGAGGGTGAATCAGAAGAAGTAGAAGAAGGAGAAGGAGAAGGTGAAGTCTGGAGGGTGAATCAGAAGAAGTAGAAGAAGGAGAAGGAGAAGGTGAAGTCTGGAGGATGAATCAGATGAAGTAGAAGAAGGAGAAGGAGAAGGTGAAGTCTGGAGGGTGAATCAGAAGAAGCAGAAGAAGGAGAAGGAGAAGGTGAAGTCTGGAGGGAGAAGCAGAAGAAGTAGAAGAAGGAGAAGGAGAAGGTGAAGTCTGGAGGGTGAATCAGAAGAAGTAGAAGAAGGAGAAGGAGAAGGTGAAGTCTGGAGGGTGAATCAGAAGAAGTAGAAGAAGGAGAAGGAGAAGGTGAAGTCTGGAGGGTGAATCAGAAGAAGCAGAAGAAGGAGAAGGAGAAGGTGTAGTCTGGAGGGTGAATCAGAGAAGAAGACGAAGGAGAAGGAGAAGGTGAAGTCTGGAGGGTGAATCAGAAGAAGCAGAAGAAGGAGAAGGAGATGGTGAAGTCTGGAGGGTGAATCAGAAGAAGTAGAAGAAGGAGAAGGAGAAGGTGAAGTCTGGAGGGAGAATCAGAAGAAGCAGAAGAAGTAGAAGGAGAAGGTGAAGTCTGGAGGGTGAATCAGAAGAAGCAGAAGAAGGAGATGGAGAAGGTGAAGTCTGGAGGGTGAATCAGAAGAAGCAGAAGAAGGAGAAGGAGAAGGTGAAGTCTGGAGGGTGAATCAGAAGAAGCAGAAGAAGTAGAAGGAGAAGGTGAAGTCTGGAGGGTGAATCAGAAGAAGTAGAAGAAGGAGAAGGAGAAGTTGAAGTCTGGAGGGTGAATCAGAAGAAGCAGAAGAAGGAGAAGGCGAAGGTGAAGTCAGGAGGGTGAATCAGAAGAAGCAGAAGAAGGAGAAGGAGAAGGTGAAGTCTGGAGGGTGAATCAGAAGAAGCAGAAGAAGGAGAAGGAGAAGGTGAAGACTGGAGGGTGAATCAGAAGAAGTAGAAGAAGGAGAAGGAGAAGGTGAAGTCTGGCGGGTGAATCAGAAGAAGTAGAAGAAGGAGAAGGAGAAGGCGAAGTCTGGAGGGTGAATCAGAAGAAGCAGAAGGAGAAGGAGAAGGTGAAGTCTGGAGGGTGAATCAGAAGAAGCAGAAGAAGGAGAAGGAGAAGATGAAGTCTGGAGGATGAATCAGAAGAAGTAGAAGAAGGAGAAGGAGAAGTTGAGGTCTGGAGGGTGAATCAGAAGAAGCAGAAGAAGGAGAAGGAGAAGGTGAAGTCTGAAGGATGAATCAGAAGAAGCAGAAGAAGGAGAAGGAGAAGGTGAAGTCTGGAGGGTGAATCAGAAGAAGCAGAAGAAGGAGAAGGAGAAGGTGAAGTCTGGAGGGTGAATCAGCAGAAGCAGAAGAAGGAGAAGGAGAAGGTGAAGTCTGGAGGGTGAATCAGAAGAAGGAGAAGAAGGAGAGGAAAAGGTGAAGTCTGGAGGATGAATCAGAAGAAGTAGAAGAAGGAGAAGGAGAAGGTGAAGTCTGGAGGGTGAATCAGAAGAAGCAGAAGAAGGAGAAGGAGAAGGTGAAGTCTGGAGGGTGAATCAGAAGAAGCAGAAGAAGGAGAAGGAGAAGATGAAGTTTGGAGGGTGAATCAGAAGAAGTAGAAGAAGGAGAAGGTGAAGTCTGGAGGGTGAATCAGAAGAAGTAGAAGAAGGAGAAGGAGAAGGTGAAGTCTGGAGGGTGAATCAGAAGAAGCAGAAGAAGGAGAAGGAGAAGGTGAAGTCTGGAGGGTGAATCAGAAGAAGCAGAATAAGGAGAAGGAGAAGGTGAAGTCTGGAGGGTGAATCAGAAGAAGCAGAAGAAGGAGAAGGAGAAGGTGAAGTCTGGAGGGTGAATCAGAGAAGTAGAAGTAGGAGAAGGAGAAGGTGAAGTCTGGAGGGTGAAGCAGAAGAAGTAGAAGAAGGAAGAGGGGAAGGTGAAGTCAGGAGGGTGAATCAGAAGAAGTAGAAGAAGGAGAAGGAGAAGGTGAAGTCAGGAGGGTGAATCAGAAGAAGCAGAAGAAGGAGAAGGAGAAGTTGAAGTCTGGAGGGTGAATCAGAAGAATCAGAAGAAGGAGAAGGAGAAGGTGAAGTCTGGAGGGTGAATCAGAAGAAGCAGAAGAAAGAGAAGGAGAAGGTGAAGTCTGGAGGGTGAATCAGAAGAAGTAGAAGAAGGAGAAGGAGAAGGTGAAGTCTGGAGGGTGAAGCAGAAGAAGTAGAAGAAGGAGAAGGAGAAGTTGAAGTCAGGAGGGTGAATCAGAAGAAGTAGAAGAAGGAGAAGCAGAAGGTGAAGTCAGGAGGGTGAATCAGAGGAAGCAGAAGAAGGAGAAGGAGAAGGTGAAGTCTGGAGTGTGAATCAGAAGAATCAGATGAAGGAGAAGGAGAAGGTGAAGTCTGGAGGGTGAACCAGAGAAGCAGAAGAAAGAGAAGGAGAAGGTGAAGTCTGGAGGGTGAAGCAGAAGAAGCAGAAAAAGGAGAAGGAGAAGGTGAAGTCTGGAGGGTGAATCAGAAGAAGCAGAAGAAGGAGAAGGAGAAGATGAAGTCTGGAGGGTGAATCAGAAGAAGTAGAAGAAGGAGAAGGAGAAGGTGAGGTCTGGAGGGTGAATCAGAAGAAGCAGAAGAAGGAGAAGGAGAAGGTGAAGTCTGGAGGGTGAATCAGAAGAAGCAGAAGAAGGAGAAGGAGAAGGTGAAGTCTGGAGGGTGAATCAGAAGAAGCAGAAGAAGGAGAAGGAGAAGGTGAAGTCAGGAGGGTGAATCAGAAGAAGCAGAAGAAGGAGAAGGAGAAGGTGAAGTTAGGAGGGTGAATCAGAAGAAGCAGAAGAAGGAGAAGGAGAAGGTAAAGTCAGGAGGAGAAGCAGAAGAAGTAGTAGAAGGAGAAGGAGAAGGTAAAGTCAGGAGAGTGAAGCAGAAGAAGCAGAAGAAGGAGAAGGAGAAGTTGAAGTCTGGAGGGCGCAGCAGAAGAAGCAGAAGAAGGAGAAGGAGAAGGTGAAGTCAGGAGGGTGAATCAGAAGAAGCAGAAGAAGGAGAAGGAGAAGGTGAAGTCTGGATGGTGAATCAGAAGAAGCAGAAGAAGGAGAAGGAGAAGGTGAAGACTGGAGGGTGAATCAGAAGAAGTAGAAGAAGGAGAAGGAGAAGGTGAAGTCTGGCGGGTGAATCAGAAGAAGTAGAAGAAGGAGAAGGAGAAGGCGAAGTCTGGAGGGTGAATCAGAAGAAGCAGAAGGAGAAGGAGAAGGTGAAGTCTGGAGGGTGAATCAGAAGAAGCAGAAGAAGGAGAAGGAGAAGATGAAGTCTGGAGGATGAATCAGAAGAAGTAGAAGAAGGAGAAGGAGAAGGTGAGGTCTGGAGGGTGAATCAGAAGAAGCAGAAGAAGGAGAAGGAGAAGGTGAAGTCTGAAGGATGAATCAGAAGAAGCAGAAGAAGGAGAAGGAGAAGGTGAAGTCTGGAGGGTGAATCAGAAGAAGCAGAAGAAGGAGAAGGAGAAGGTGAAGTCTGGAGGGTGAATCAGCAGAAGCAGAAGAAGGAGAAGGAGAAGGTGAAGTCTGGAGGGTGAATCAGAAGAAGGAGAAGAAGGAGAAGGAGAAGGTGAAGTCTGGAGGATGAATCAGAAGAAGTAGAAGAAGGAGAAGGAGAAGGTGAAGTCTGGAGGGTGAATCAGAAGAAGCAGAAGAAGGAGAAGGAGAAGGTGAAGTCTGGAGGGTGAATCAGAAGAAGGAGAAGAAGGAGAAGGAGAAGATGAAGTTTGGAGGGTGAATCAGAAGAAGTAGAAGAAGGAGAAGGAGAAGGTGAAGTCTGGAGGGTGAATCAGAAGAAGCAGAAGAAGGAGAAGGATAAGGTGAAGTCTGGAGGGTGAATCAGAAGAAGCAGAAGAAGGAGAAGGAGAAGGTGAAGTCTGGAGGGTGAATCAGAAGAAGCAGAATAACGAGAAGGAGAAGGTGAAGTCTGGAGGGTGAATCAGAAGAAGCAGAAGAAGGAGAAGGAGAAGGTGAAGTCTGGAGGGTGAATCAGAGAAGTAGAAGAAGGAGAAGGAGAAGGTGAAGTCTGGAGGGTGAAGCAGAAGAAGTAGAAGAAGGAGGAGGGGAAGGTGAAGTCAGGAGGGTGAATCAGAAGAAGTAGAAGAAGGAGAAGGAGAAGGTGAAGTCAGGAGGGTGAATCAGAAGAAGCAGAAGAAGGAGAAGGAGAAGTTGAAGTCTGGAGGATGAATCAGAAGAATCAGAAGAAGGAGAAGGAGAAGGTGAAGTCTGGAGGGTGAATCAGAAGAAGCAGAAGAAAGAGAAGGAGAAGGTGAAGTCTGGAGGGTGAATCAGAAGAAGTAGAAGAAGGAGAAGGAGAAGGTGAAGTCTGGAGGGTGAAGCAGAAGAAGTAGAAGAAGGAGAAGGAGAAGTTGAAGTCAGGAGGGTGAATCAGAAGAAGTAGAAGAAGGAGAAGCAGAAGGTGAAGTCTGGAGGGTGAATCAGAGAAGCAGAAGAAAGAGAAGGAGAAGGTGAAGTCTGGAGGGTGAAGCAGAAGAAGCAGAAGAAGGAGAAGGAGAAGGTGAAGACTGGAGGGTGAATCAGAAGAACTAGAAGAAGGAGAAGGAGAAGGTGAACTCTGGAGGGTGAATCAGAAGAGGTAGAAGAAGGAGAAGGAGAAGGTGAAGTCTGGAGGGTGAATCAGAAGAAGCAGAAAAAGGAGAAGGGGAAGGTGAAGTCTGGAGGGTGAATCAGAAGAAGCAGAAAAGGAGAAGGAGAAGATGAAGTCTGGAGGGTGAATCAGAAGAAGTAGAAGAAGGAGAAGGAGAAGGTGAGGTCTGGAGGGTGAATCAGAAGAAGCAGAAGAAGGAGAAGGAGAAGGTGAAGTCTGGAGGGTGAATCAGAGAAGCAAAAGAAAGAGAAGGAGAAGGTGAAGTCTGGAGGGTGAAGCAGAAGAAGCAGAAGAAGGAGAAGGAGAAGGTGCAGTCTGGAGGGTGAAGCAGAAGAAGCAGAAGAAGGAGAAGGAGAAGGTGAAGTCAGGAGGGTGAATCAGAAGAAGTAGAAGAAGGAGAAGGAGAAGGTGAAGTCTGGAGGGTGAATCAGAAGAAGTAGAAGAAGGAGAAGGAGAAGGTGAAGTCTGGAGGATGAATCAGAAGAAGTAGAAGAAGGAGAAGGAGAAGGTGAAGTCTGGAGGGTGAATCAGAAGAAGCAGAAGAAGGAGAAGGAGAAGGTGAAGTCTGGAGGGAGAATCAGAAGAAGTAGAAGAAGGAGAAGGAGAAGGTGAAGTCTGGAGGGTGAATCAGAAGAAGTAGAAGAAGGAGAAGGAGAAGGTGAAGTCTGGAGGGTGAATCAGAAGAAGTAGAAGAAGGAGAAGGAGAAGGTGAAGTCTGGAGGGTGAATCAGAAGAAGCAGAAGAAGGAGAAGGAGAAGGTGTAGTCTGGAGGGTGAATCAGAGAAGAAGACGAAGGAGAAGGAGAAGGTGAAGTCTGGAGGGTGAATCAGAAGAAGCAGAAGAAGGAGAAGGAGATGGTGAAGTCTGGAGGGTGAATCAGAAGAAGTAGAAGAAGGAGAAGGAGAAGGTGAAGTCTGGAGGGAGAATCAGAAGAAGCAGAAGAAGTAGAAGGAGAAGGTGAAGTCTGGAGGGTGAATCAGAAGAAGCAGAAGAAGGAGATGGAGAAGGTGAAGTCTGGAGGGTGAATCAGAAGAAGCAGAAGAAGGAGAAGGAGAAGGTGAAGTCTGGAGGGTGAATCAGAAGAAGCAGAAGAAGTAGAAGGAGAAGGTGAAGTCTGGAGGGTGAATCAGAAGAAGTAGAAGAAGGAGAAGGAGAAGTTGAAGTCTGGAGGGTGAATCAGAAGAAGCAGAAGAAGGAGAAGGCGAAGGTGAAGTCAGGAGGGTGAATCAGAAGAAGCAGAAGAAGGAGAAGGAGAAGGTGAAGTCTGGAGGGTGAATCAGAAGAAGCAGAAGAAGGAGAAGGAGAAGGTGAAGACTGGAGGGTGAATCAGAAGAAGTAGAAGAAGGAGAAGGAGAAGGTGAAGTCTGGCGGGTGAATCAGAAGAAGTAGAAGAAGGAGAAGGAGAAGACGAAGTCTGGAGGGTGAATCAGAAGAAGCAGAAGGAGAAGGAGAAGGTGAAGTCTGGAGGGTGAATCAGAAGAAGCAGAAGAAGGAGAAGGAGAAGATGAAGTCTGGAGGATGAATCAGAAGAAGTAGAAGAAGGAGAAGGAGAAGTTGAGGTCTGGAGGGTGAATCAGAAGAAGCAGAAGAAGGAGAAGGAGAAGGTGAAGTCTGAAGGATGAATCAGAAGAAGCAGAAGAAGGAGAAGGAGAAGGTGAAGTCTGGAGGGTGAATCAGAAGAAGCAGAAGAAGGAGAAGGAGAAGGTGAAGTCTGGAGGGTGAATCAGCAGAAGCAGAAGAAGGAGAAGGAGAAGGTGAAGTCTGGAGGGTGAATCAGAAGAAGGAGAAGAAGGAGAAGGAGAAGGTGAAGTCTGGAGGATGAATCAGAAGAAGCAGAAGAAGGAGAAGGAGAAGGTGAAGTCTGGAGGGTGAATCAGAAGAAGCAGAAGAAGGAGAAGGAGAAGATGAAGTTTGGAGGGTGAATCAGAAGAAGTAGAAGAAGGAGAAGGTGAAGTCTGGAGGGTGAATCAGAAGAAGTAGAAGAAGGAGAAGGAGAAGGTGAAGTCTGGAGGGTGAATCAGAAGAAGCAGAAGAAGGAGAAGGAGAAGGTGAAGTCTGGAGGGTGAATCAGAAGAAGCAGAATAAGGAGAAGGAGAAGGTGAAGTCTGGAGGGTGAATCAGAAGAAGCAGAAGAAGGAGAAGGAGAAGGTGAAGTCTGGAGGGTGAATCAGAGAAGTAGAAGTAGGAGAAGGAGAAGGTGAAGTCTGGAGGGTGAAGCAGAAGAAGTAGAAGAAGGAAGAGGGGAAGGTGAAGTCAGGAGGGTGAATCAGAAGAAGTAGAAGAAGGAGAAGGAGAAGGTGAAGTCAGGAGGGTGAATCAGAAGAAGCAGAAGAAGGAGAAGGAGAAGTTGAAGTCTGGAGGGTGAATCAGAAGAATCAGAAGAAGGAGAAGGAGAAGGTGAAGTCTGGAGGGTGAATCAGAAGAAGCAGAAGAAAGAGAAGGAGAAGGTGAAGTCTGGAGGGTGAATCAGAAGAAGTAGAAGAAGGAGAAGGAGAAGGTGAAGTCTGGAGGGTGAAGCAGAAGAAGTAGAAGAAGGAGAAGGAGAAGTTGAAGTCAGGAGGGTGAATCAGAAGAAGTAGAAGAAGGAGAAGCAGAAGGTGAAGTCAGGAGGGTGAATCAGAGGAAGCAGAAGAAGGAGAAGGAGAAGGTGAAGTCTGGAGGGTGAATCAGAAGAATCAGATGAAGGAGAAGGAGAAGGTGAAGTCTGGAGGGTGAACCAGAGAAGCAGAAGAAAGAGAAGGAGAAGGTGAAGTCTGGAGGGTGAAGCAGAAGAAGCAGAAAAAGGAGAAGGAGAAGGTGAAGTCTGGAGGGTGAATCAGAAGAAGCAGAAGAAGGAGAAGGAGAAGATGAAGTCTGGAGGGTGAATCAGAAGAAGTAGAAGAAGGAGAAGGAGAAGGTGAGGTCTGGAGGGTGAATCAGAAGAAGCAGAAGAAGGAGAAGGAGAAGGTGAAGTCTGGAGGGTGAATCAGAAGAAGCAGAAGAAGGAGAAGGAGAAGGTGAAGTCTGGAGGGTGAATCAGAAGAAGCAGAAGAAGGAGAAGGAGAAGGTGAAGTCAGGAGGGTGAATCAGAAGAAGCAGAAGAAGGAGAAGGAGAAGGTGAAGTTAGGAGGGTGAATCAGAAGAAGCAGAAGAAGGAGAAGGAGAAGGTAAAGTCAGGAGGTGAAGCAGAAGAAGTAGTAGAAGGAGAAGGAGAAGGTAAAGTCAGGAGAGTGAAGCAGAAGAAGCAGAAGAAGGAGAAGGAGAAGTTGAAGTCTGGAGGGCGCAGCAGAAGAAGCAGAAGAAGGAGAAGGAGAAGGTGAAGTCAGGAGGGTGAATCAGAAGAAGCAGAAGAAGGAGAAGGAGAAGGTGAAGTCTGGATGGTGAATCAGAAGAAGCAGAAGAAGGAGAAGGAGAAGGTGAAGTCTGGAGGGTGAATCAGAAGAAGTAGAAGAAGGAGAAGGAGAAGGCGAAGTCTGGAGGGTGAATCAGAAGAAGCAGAAGGAGAAGGAGAAGGTGAAGTCTGGAGGGTGAATCAGAAGAAGCAGAAGAAGGAGAAGGAGAAGATGAAGTCTGGAGGATGAATCAGAAGAAGTAGAAGAAGGAGAAGGAGAAGGTGAGGTCTGGAGGGTGAATCAGAAGAAGCAGAAGAAGGAGAAGGAGAAGGTGAAGTCTGAAGGATGAATCAGAAGAAGCAGAAGAAGGAGAAGGAGAAGGTGAAGTCTGGAGGGTGAATCAGAAGAAGCAGAAGAAGGAGAAGGAGAAGGTGAAGTCTGGAGGGTGAATCAGCAGAAGCAGAAGAAGGAGAAGGAGAAGGTGAAGTCTGGAGGGTGAATCAGAAGAAGGAGAAGAAGGAGAAGGAGAAGGTGAAGTCTGGAGGATGAATCAGAAGAAGTAGAAGAAGGAGAAGGAGAAGGTGAAGTCTGGAGGGTGAATCAGAAGAAGCAGAAGAAGGAGAAGGAGAAGGTGAAGTCTGGAGGGTGAATCAGAAGAAGGAGAAGAAGGAGAAGGAGAAGATGAAGTTTGGAGGGTGAATCAGAAGAAGTAGAAGAAGGAGAAGGAGAAGGTGAAGTCTGGAGGGTGAATCAGAAGAAGCAGAAGAAGGAGAAGGATAAGGTGAAGTCTGGAGGGTGAATCAGAAGAAGCAGAAGAAGGAGAAGGAGAAGGTGAAGTCTGGAGGGTGAATCAGAAGAAGCAGAATAAGGAGAAGGAGAAGGTGAAGTCTGGAGGGTGAATCAGAAGAAGCAGAAGAAGGAGAAGGAGAAGGTGAAGTCTGGAGGGTGAATCAGAGAAGTAGAAGAAGGAGAAGGAGAAGGTGAAGTCTGGAGGGTGAAGCAGAAGAAGTAGAAGAAGGAGGAGGGGAAGGTGAAGTCAGGAGGGTGAATCAGAAGAAGTAGAAGAAGGAGAAGGAGAAGGTGAAGTCAGGAGGGTGAATCAGAAGAAGCAGAAGAAGGAGAAGGAGAAGTTGAAGTCTGGAGGATGAATCAGAAGAATCAGAAGAAGGAGAAGGAGAAGGTGAAGTCTGGAGGGTGAATCAGAAGAAGCAGAAGAAAGAGAAGGAGAAGGTGAAGTCTGGAGGGTGAATCAGAAGAAGTAGAAGAAGGAGAAGGAGAAGGTGAAGTCTGGAGGGTGAAGCAGAAGAAGTAGAAGAAGGAGAAGGAGAAGTTGAAGTCAGGAGGGTGAATCAGAAGAAGTAGAAGAAGGAGAAGCAGAAGGTGAAGTCTGGAGGGTGAATCAGAGAAGCAGAAGAAAGAGAAGGAGAAGGTGAAGTCTGGAGGGTGAAGCAGAAGAAGCAGAAGAAGGAGAAGGAGAAGGTGAAGACTGGAGGGTGAATCAGAAGAACTAGAAGAAGGAGAAGGAGAAGGTGAACTCTGGAGGGTGAATCAGAAGAGGTAGAAGAAGGAGAAGGAGAAGGTGAAGTCTGGAGGGTGAATCAGAAGAAGCAGAAAAAGGAGAAGGGGAAGGTGAAGTCTGGAGGGTGAATCAGAAGAAGCAGAAAAGGAGAAGGAGATGATGAAGTCTGGAGGGTGAATCAGAAGAAGTAGAAGAAGGAGAAGGAGAAGGTGAGGTCTGGAGGGTGAATCAGAAGAAGCAGAAGAAGGAGAAGGAGAAGGTGAAGTCTGGAGGGTGAATCAGAAGAAGCAGAAGAAGGAGAAGGAGAAGGTGAAGTCTGGAGGGTGAATCAGAAGAAGCAGAAGAAGGAGAAGGAGAAGGTGAAGTCAGGAGGGTGAATCAGAAGAAGCAGAAGAAGGAGAAGGAGAAGGTGAAGTTAGGAGGGTGAATCAGAAGAAGCAGCAGAAGAAGGAGAAGCTGAAGTCAGGGGGGTGAAGCAGAAGAAGTAGAAGAAGGAGAAGAGAAGGTAAAGTCAGGAGAGTGAAGCAGAAGAAGCAGAAGAAGGAGAAGGAGAAGTTGAAGTCTGGAGGGCGCAGCAGAAGAAGCAGAAGAAGGAGATGGAGAAGGTGAAGTCTGGAGGGTGAAGCAGAAGAAGTAGAAGAAGGAGAAGGAGAAGGTGAAGTCAGAAGGGTGAAGCAGAAGAAGCAGAAGAAGGAGAAGGAGAAGGTGAAGTCTGGAGGGTGAAGCAGAAGAAGCAGAAGAAGGAGAAGGAGAAGGTGAAGTCTGGAGGGCGAAGCAGAAGAAGCAGAAGAAGGAGAAGGAGAAGGTGAAGTCTGGAGGGTGAAGCAGAAGAAGCAGAAGAAGGAGAAGGAGAAGGTGAAGTCTGGAGGGTGAATCAGAAGAAGTAGAAGAAGGAGAAGGAGAAGGTGAAGTCAGGAGGGTGAAGCAGAAGAAGCAGAAGAAGGAGAAGGAGAAGGTGAAGTCTGGAGGGTGAAGCAGAAGAAGCAGAAGAAGGAGAAGGAGAAGGTGAAGTCTGGAGGGTGAATCAGCAGAAGCAGAAGAAGGAGAAGGAGAAGGTGAAGTCTGGAGGGTGAATCAGAAGAAGGAGAAGAAGGAGAAGGAGAAGGTGAAGTCTGGAGGATGAATCAGAAGAAGTAGAAGAAGGAGAAGGAGAAGGTGAAGTCTGGAGGGTGAATCAGAAGAAGCAGAAGAAGGAGAAGGAGAAGGTGAAGTCTGGAGGGTGAATCAGAAGAAGCAGAAGAAGGAGAAGGATAAGGTGAAGTCTGGAGGGTGAATCAGAAGAAGCAGAAGAAGGAGAAGGAGAAGGTGAAGTCTGGAGGGTGAATCAGAAGAAGCAGAATAAGGAGAAGGAGAAGGTGAAGTCTGGAGGGTGAATCAGAAGAAGCAGAAGAAGGAGAAGGTGAAGTCAGGAGGCTGAAGCAGAAGAAGCAGAAGAAGGAGAAGGAGAAGGTGAAGTCTGGTGAAGCAGAAGAAGGAGAAGGAGAAGGTGAAGTCTGGAGGGTGTAGCAGAAGAAGCAGAAGAAGGAGAAGGAGAAGGTGAAGTCAGGAGGGTGAATCAGAAGAAGTAGAAGAAGGAGAAGGAGAAGGTGAAGTCTGGAGAGTGAATCAGAAGAAGTAGAAGAATGAGAAGGAGAAGGTGAAGTCTGGAGGGTGAATCAGAAGAAGCAGAAGAAGGAGAAGGAGAAGGTGAAGTCTGGAGGGTGAATCAGAAGAAGCAGAATAAGGAGAAGGAGAAGGTGAAGTCTGGAGGGTGAATCAGAAGAAGCAGAAGAAGGAGAAGGAGAAGGTGAAGTCTGGAGGGTGAATCAGAGAAGTAGAAGTAGGAGAAGGAGAAGGTGAAGTCTGGAGGGTGAAGCAGAAGAAGTAGAAGAAGGAGGAGGGGAAGGTGAAGTCAGGAGGGTGAATCAGAAGAAGTAGAAGAAGGAGAAGGAGAAGGTGAAGTCAGGAGGGTGAATCAGAAGAAGCAGAAGAAGGAGAAGGAGAAGTTGAAGTCTGGAGGGTGAATCAGAAGAATCAGAAGAAGGAGAAGGAGAAGGTGAAGTCTGGAGGGTGAATCAGAAGAAGCAGAAGAAAGAGAAGGAGAAGGTGAAGCCTGGAGGGTGAATCAGAAGAAGTAGAAGAAGGAGAAGGAGAAGGTGAAGTCTGGAGGGTGAAGCAGAAGAAGTAGAAGAAGGAGAAGGAGAAGTTGAAGTCAGGAGGGTGAATCAGAAGAAGTAGAAGAAGGAGAAGCAGAAGGTGAAGTCAGGAGGGTGAATCAGAGGAAGCAGAAGAAGGAGAAGGAGAAGGTGAAGTCTGGAGGGTGAATCAGAAGAATCAGATGAAGGAGAAGGAGAAGGTGAAGTCTGGAGGGTGAACCAGAGAAGCAGAAGAAAGAGAAGGAGAAGGTGAAGTCCTGAGGGTGAAGCAGAAGAAGCAGAAAAAGGAGAAGGAGAAGGTGAAGTCTGGAGGGTGAATCAGAAGAAGCAGAAGAAGGAGAAGGAGAAGATGAAGTCTGGAGGGTGAATCAGAAGAAGTAGAAGAAGGAGAAGGAGAAGGTGAGGTCTGGAGGGTGAATCAGAAGAAGCAGAAGAAGGAGAAGGAGAAGGTGAAGTCTGGAGGGTGAATCAGAAGAAGCAGAAGAAGGAGAAGGAGAAGGTGAAGTCTGGAGGGTGAATCAGAAGAAGCAGAAGAAGGAGAAGGAGAAGGTGAAGTCAGGAGGGTGAATCAGAAGAAGCAGAAGAAGGAGAAGGAGAAGGTGAAGTTAGGAGGGTGAATCAGAAGAAGCAGAAGAAGGAGAAGGAGAAGGTGAAGTCAGGAGGTGAAGCAGAAGAAGTAGTAGAAGGAGAAGGAGAAGGTAAAGTCAGGAGAGTGAAGCAGAAGAAGCAGAAGAAGGAGAAGGAGAAGTTGAAGTCTGGAGGGCGCAGCAGAAGAAGCAGAAGAAGGAGAAGGAGAAGGAGAAGGTGAAGTCAGGAGGGTGAATCAGAAGAAGCAGAAGAAGGAGAAGGAGAAGGTGAAGTCTGGATGGTGAATCAGAAGAAGCAGAAGAAGGAGAAGGAGAAGGTGAAGACTGGAGGGTGAATCAGAAGAAGTAGAAGAAGGAGAAGGAGAAGGTGAAGTCTGGCGGGTGAATCAGAAGAAGTAGAAGAAGGAGAAGGAGAAGGCGAAGTCTGGAGGGTGAATCAGAAGAAGCAGAAGGAGAAGGAGAAGGTGAAGTCTGGAGGGTGAATCAGAAGAAGCAGAAGAAGGAGAAGGAGAAGATGAAGTCTGGAGGATGAATCAGAAGAAGTAGAAGAAGGAGAAGGAGAAGGTGAGGTCTGGAGGGTGAATCAGAAGAAGCAGAAGAAGGAGAAGGAGAAGGTGAAGTCTGAAGGATGAATCAGAAGAAGCAGAAGAAGGAGAAGGAGAAGGTGAAGTCTGGAGGGTGAATCAGAAGAAGCAGAAGAAGGAGAAGGAGAAGGTGAAGTCTGGAGGGTGAATCAGCAGAAGCAGAAGAAGGAGAAGGAGAAGGTGAAGTCTGGAGGGTGAATCAGAAGAAGGAGAAGAAGGAGAAGGAGAAGGTGAAGTCTGGAGGATGAATCAGAAGAAGTAGAAGAAGGAGAAGGAGAAGGTGAAGTCTGGAGGGTGAATCAGAAGAAGCAGAAGAAGGAGAAGGAGAAGGTGAAGTCTGGAGGGTGAATCAGAAGAAGGAGAAGAAGGAGAAGGAGAAGATGAAGTTTGGAGGGTGAATCAGAAGAAGTAGAAGAAGGAGAAGGAGAAGGTGAAGTCTGGAGGGTGAATCAGAAGAAGCAGAAGAAGGAGAAGGATAAGGTGAAGTCTGGAGGGTGAATCAGAAGAAGCAGAAGAAGGAGAAGGAGAAGGTGAAGTCTGGAGGGTGAATCAGAAGAAGCAGAATAAGGAGAAGGAGAAGGTGAAGTCTGGAGGGTGAATCAGAAGAAGCAGAAGAAGGAGAAGGAGAAGGTGAAGTCTGGAGATTGAATCAGAGAAGTAGAAGAAGGAGAAGGAGAAGGTGAAGTCTGGAGGGTGAAGCAGAAGAAGTAGAAGAAGGAGGAGGGGAAGGTGAAGTCAGGAGGGTGAATCAGAAGAAGTAGAAGAAGGAGAAGGAGAAGGTGAAGTCAGGAGGGTGAATCAGAAGAAGCAGAAGAAGGAGAAGGAGAAGTTGAAGTCTGGAGGATGAATCAGAAGAATCAGAAGAAGGAGAAGGAGAAGGTGAAGTCTGGAGGGTGAATCAGAAGAAGCAGAAGAAAGAGAAGGAGAAGGTGAAGTCTGGAGGGTGAATCAGAAGAAGTAGAAGAAGGAGAAGGAGAAGGTGAAGTCTGGAGGGTGAAGCAGAAGAAGTAGAAGAAGGAGAAGGAGAAGTTGAAGTCAGGAGGGTGAATCAGAAGAAGTAGAAGAAGGAGAAGCAGAAGGTGAAGTCAGGAGGGTGAATCAGAGGAAGCAGAAGAAGGAGAAGGAGAAGGTGAAGTCTGGAGGGTGAATCAGAAGAATCAGATGAAGGAGAAGGAGAAGGTGAAGTCTGGAGGGTGAATCAGAGAAGCAGAAGAAAGAGAAGGAGAAGGTGAAGTCTGGAGGGTGAAGCAGAAGAAGCAGAAGAAGGAGAAGGAGAAGGTGAAGACTGGAGGGTGAATCAGAAGAACTAGAAGAAGGAGAAGGAGAAGGTGAACTCTGGAGGGTGAATCAGAAGAAGTAGAAGAAGGAGAAGGAGAAGGTGAGGTCTGGAGGGTGAATCAGAAGAAGCAGAAGAAGGAGAAGGAGAAGGTGAAGTCTGGAGGGTGAATCAGAAGAAGCAGAAGAAGGAGAAGGAGAAGGTGAAGTCTGGAGGGTGAATCAGAAGAAGCAGAAGAAGGAGAAGGAGAAGGTGAAGTCAGGAGGGTGAATCAGAAGAAGCAGAAGAAGGAGAAGGAGAAGGTGAAGTTAGGAGGGTGAATCAGAAGAAGCAGCAGAAGAAGGAGAAGCTGAAGTCAGGGGGGTGAAGCAGAAGAAGTAGAAGAAGGAGAAGAGAAGGTAAAGTCAGGAGAGTGAAGCAGAAGAAGCAGAAGAAGGAGAAGGAGAAGTTGAAGTCTGGAGGGCGCAGCAGAAGAAGCAGAAGAAGGAGATGGAGAAGGTGAAGTCTGGAGGGTGAAGCAGAAGAAGTAGAAGAAGGAGAAGGAGAAGGTGAAGTCAGAAGGGTGAAGCAGAAGAAGCAGAAGAAGGAGAAGGAGAAGGTGAAGTCTGGAGGATGAATCAGAAGAAGTAGAAGAAGGAGAAGGAGAAGGTGAAGTCTGGAGGGTGAATCAGAAGAAGCAGAAGAAGGAGAAGGAGAAGGTGAAGTCTGGAGGGTGAATCAGAAGAAGCAGAAGAAGGAGAAGGAGAAGGTGAAGTCTGGAGGGTGAAGCAGAAGAAGCAGAAGAAGGAGAAGGAGAAGGTGAAGTCTGGAGGGTGAATCAGAAGAAGTAGAAGAAGGAGAAGGAGAAGGTGAAGTCAGGAGGGTGAAGCAGAAGAAGCAGAAGAAGGAGAAGGAGAAGGTGAAGTCTGGAGGGTGAAGCAGAAGAAGCAGAAGAAGGAGAAGGAGAAGGTGAAGTCTGGAGGGTGAATCAGCAGAAGCAGAAGAAGGAGAAGGAGAAGGTGAAGTCTGGAGGGTGAATCAGAAGAAGGAGAAGAAGGAGAAGGAGAAGGTGAAGTCTGGAGGATGAATCAGAAGAAGTAGAAGAAGGAGAAGGAGAAGGTGAAGTCTGGAGGGTGAATCAGAAGAAGCAGAAGAAGGAGAAGGAGAAGGTGAAGTCTGGAGGGTGAATCAGAAGAAGCAGAAGAAGGAGAAGGAGAAGGAGAAGTCTGGAGGGCGCAGCAGAAGAAGCAGAAGAAGGAGAAGGAGAAGGAGAAGGTGAAGTCAGGAGGGTGAATCAGAAGAAGCAGAAGAAGGAGAAGGAGAAGGTGAAGTCTGGATGGTGAATCAGAAGAAGCAGAAGAAGGAGAAGGAGAAGGTGAAGACTGGAGGGTGAATCAGAAGAAGTAGAAGAAGGAGAAGGAGAAGGTGAAGTCTGGCGGGTGAATCAGAAGAAGTAGAAGAAGGAGAAGGAGAAGGCGAAGTCTGGAGGGTGAATCAGAAGAAGCAGAAGGAGAAGGAGAAGGTGAAGTCTGGAGGGTGAATCAGAAGAAGCAGAAGAAGGAGAAGGAGAAGATGAAGTCTGGAGGATGAATCAGAAGAAGTAGAAGAAGGAGAAGGAGAAGGTGAGGTCTGGAGGGTGAATCAGAAGAAGCAGAAGAAGGAGAAGGAGAAGGTGAAGTCTGAAGGATGAATCAGAAGAAGCAGAAGAAGGAGAAGGAGAAGGTGAAGTCTGGAGGGTGAATCAGAAGAAGCAGAAGAAGGAGAAGGAGAAGGTGAAGTCTGGAGGGTGAATCAGCAGAAGCAGAAGAAGGAGAAGGAGAAGGTGAAGTCTGGAGGGTGAATCAGAAGAAGGAGAAGAAGGAGAAGGAGAAGGTGAAGTCTGGAGGATGAATCAGAAGAAGTAGAAGAAGGAGAAGGAGAAGGTGAAGTCTGGAGGGTGAATCAGAAGAAGCAGAAGAAGGAGAAGGAGAAGGTGAAGTCTGGAGGGTGAATCAGAAGAAGGAGAAGAAGGAGAAGGAGAAGATGAAGTTTGGAGGGTGAATCAGAAGAAGTAGAAGAAGGAGAAGGAGAAGGTGAAGTCTGGAGGGTGAATCAGAAGAAGCAGAAGAAGGAGAAGGATAAGGTGAAGTCTGGAGGGTGAATCAGAAGAAGCAGAAGAAGGAGAAGGAGAAGGTGAAGTCTGGAGGGTGAATCAGAAGAAGCAGAATAAGGAGAAGGAGAAGGTGAAGTCTGGAGGGTGAATCAGAAGAAGCAGAAGAAGGAGAAGGAGAAGGTGAAGTCTGGAGATTGAATCAGAGAAGTAGAAGAAGGAGAAGGAGAAGGTGAAGTCTGGAGGGTGAAGCAGAAGAAGTAGAAGAAGGAGGAGGGGAAGGTGAAGTCAGGAGGGTGAATCAGAAGAAGTAGAAGAAGGAGAAGGAGAAGGTGAAGTCAGGAGGGTGAATCAGAAGAAGCAGAAGAAGGAGAAGGAGAAGTTGAAGTCTGGAGGATGAATCAGAAGAATCAGAAGAAGGAGAAGGAGAAGGTGAAGTCTGGAGGGTGAATCAGAAGAAGCAGAAGAAAGAGAAGGAGAAGGTGAAGTCTGGAGGGTGAATCAGAAGAAGTAGAAGAAGGAGAAGGAGAAGGTGAAGTCTGGAGGGTGAAGCAGAAGAAGTAGAAGAAGGAGAAGGAGAAGTTGAAGTCAGGAGGGTGAATCAGAAGAAGTAGAAGAAGGAGAAGCAGAAGGTGAAGTCAGGAGGGTGAATCAGAGGAAGCAGAAGAAGGAGAAGGAGAAGGTGAAGTCTGGAGGGTGAATCAGAAGAATCAGATGAAGGAGAAGGAGAAGGTGAAGTCTGGAGGGTGAATCAGAGAAGCAGAAGAAAGAGAAGGAGAAGGTGAAGTCTGGAGGGTGAAGCAGAAGAAGCAGAAGAAGGAGAAGGAGAAGGTGAAGACTGGAGGGTGAATCAGAAGAACTAGAAGAAGGAGAAGGAGAAGGTGAACTCTGGAGGGTGAATCAGAAGAAGTAGAAGAAGGAGAAGGAGAAGGTGAGGTCTGGAGGGTGAATCAGAAGAAGCAGAAGAAGGAGAAGGAGAAGGTGAAGTCTGGAGGGTGAATCAGAAGAAGCAGAAGAAGGAGAAGGAGAAGGTGAAGTCTGGAGGGTGAATCAGAAGAAGCAGAAGAAGGAGAAGGAGAAGGTGAAGTCAGGAGGGTGAATCAGAAGAAGCAGAAGAAGGAGAAGGAGAAGGTGAAGTTAGGAGGGTGAATCAGAAGAAGCAGCAGAAGAAGGAGAAGCTGAAGTCAGGGGGGTGAAGCAGAAGAAGTAGAAGAAGGAGAAGAGAAGGTAAAGTCAGGAGAGTGAAGCAGAAGAAGCAGAAGAAGGAGAAGGAGAAGTTGAAGTCTGGAGGGCGCAGCAGAAGAAGCAGAAGAAGGAGATGGAGAAGGTGAAGTCTGGAGGGTGAAGCAGAAGAAGTAGAAGAAGGAGAAGGAGAAGGTGAAGTCAGAAGGGTGAAGCAGAAGAAGCAGAAGAAGGAGAAGGAGAAGGTGAAGTCTGGAGGATGAATCAGAAGAAGTAGAAGAAGGAGAAGGAGAAGGTGAAGTCTGGAGGGTGAATCAGAAGAAGCAGAAGAAGGAGAAGGAGAAGGTGAAGTCTGGAGGGTGAATCAGAAGAAGCAGAAGAAGGAGAAGGAGAAGGTGAAGTCTGGAGGGTGAAGCAGAAGAAGCAGAAGAAGGAGAAGGAGAAGGTGAAGTCTGGAGGGTGAATCAGAAGAAGTAGAAGAAGGAGAAGGAGAAGGTGAAGTCAGGAGGGTGAAGCAGAAGAAGCAGAAGAAGGAGAAGGAGAAGGTGAAGTCTGGAGGGTGAAGCAGAAGAAGCAGAAGAAGGAGAAGGAGAAGGTGAAGTCTGGAGGGTGAATCAGCAGAAGCAGAAGAAGGAGAAGGAGAAGGTGAAGTCTGGAGGGTGAATCAGAAGAAGGAGAAGAAGGAGAAGGAGAAGGTGAAGTCTGGAGGATGAATCAGAAGAAGTAGAAGAAGGAGAAGGAGAAGGTGAAGTCTGGAGGGTGAATCAGAAGAAGCAGAAGAAGGAGAAGGAGAAGGTGAAGTCTGGAGGGTGAATCAGAAGAAGCAGAAGAAGGAGAAGGAGAAGGAGAAGTCTGGAGGGTGAATCAGAAGAAGCAGAAGAAGGAGAAGGAGAAGGTGAAGTCAGGAGGGTGAATCAGAAGAAGCAGAAGAAGGAGAAGGAGAAGGTGAAGTTAGGAGGGTGAATCAGAAGAAGCAGAAGAAGGAGAAGGAGAAGGTGAAGTCAGGAGGTGAAGCAGAAGAAGTAGTAGAAGGAGAAGGAGAAGGTAAAGTCAGGAGAGTGAAGCAGAAGAAGCAGAAGAAGGAGAAGGAGAAGTTGAAGTCTTGAGGGCGCAGCAGAAGAAGCAGAAGAAGGAGAAGGAGAAGGTGAAGTCAGGAGGGTGAATCAGAAGAAGCAGAAGAAGGAGAAGGAGAAGGTGAAGTCTGGATGGTGAATCAGAAGAAGCAGAAGAAGGAGAAGGAGAAGGTGAAGACTGGAGGGTGAATCAGAAGAAGTAGAAGAAGGAGAAGGAGAAGGTGAAGTCTGGCGGGTGAATCAGAAGAAGTAGAAGAAGGAGAAGGAGAAGGCGAAGTCTGGAGGGTGAATCAGAAGAAGCAGAAGGAGAAGGAGAAGGTGAAGTCTGGAGGGTGAATCAGAAGAAGCAGAAGAAGGAGAAGGAGAAGATGAAGTCTGGAGGATGAATCAGAAGAAGTAGAAGAAGGAGAAGGAGAAGGTGGGGTCTGGAGGGTGAATCAGAAGAAGCAGAAGAAGGAGAAGGAGAAGGTGAAGTCTGAAGGATGAATCAGAAGAAGCAGAAGAAGGAGAAGGAGAAGGTGAAGTCTGGAGGGTGAATCAGAAGAAGTAGAAGAAGGAGAAGGAGAAGGTGAAGTCTGGAGGGTGAATCAGAAGAAGCAGAAGAAGGAGAAGGATAAGGTGAAGTCTGGAGGGTGAATCAGAAGAAGCAGAAGAAGGAGAAGGAGAAGGTGAAGTCTGGAGGGTGAATCAGAAGAAGCAGAATAAGGAGAAGGAGAAGGTGAAGTCTGGAGGGTGAATCAGAAGAAGCAGAAGAAGGAGAAGGAGAAGGTGAAGTCAGGAGGCTGAAGCAGAAGAAGCAGAAGAAGGAGAAGGAGAAGGTGAAGTCTGGTGAAGCAGAAGAAGGAGAAGGAGAAGGTGAAGTCTGGAGGGTGTAGCAGAAGAAGCAGAAGAAGGAGAAGGAGAAGGTGAAGTCAGGAGGGTGAATCAGAAGAAGTAGAAGAAGGAGAAGGAGAAGGTGAAGTCTGGAGAGTGAATCAGAAGAAGTAGAAGAATGAGAAGGAGAAGGTGAAGTCTGGAGGGTGAATCAGAAGAAGCAGAAGAAGGAGAAGGAGAAGGTGAAGTCTGGAGGGTGAATCAGAAGAAGCAGAATAAGGAGAAGGAGAAGGTGAAGTCTGGAGGGTGAATCAGAAGAAGCAGAAGAAGGAGAAGGAGAAGGTGAAGTCTGGAGTGTGAATCAGAGAAGTAGAAGTAGGAGAAGGAGAAGGTGAAGTCTGGAGGGTGAAGCAGAAGAAGTAGAAGAAGGAGGAGGGGAAGGTGAAGTCAGGAGGGTGAATCAGAAGAAGTAGAAGAAGGAGAAGGAGAAGGTGAAGTCAGGAGGGTGAATCAGAAGAAGCAGAAGAAGGAGAAGGAGAAGTTGAAGTCTGGAGGGTGAATCAGAAGAATCAGAAGAAGGAGAAGGAGAAGGTGAAGTCTGGAGGGTGAATCAGAAGAAGCAGAAGAAAGAGAAGGAGAAGGTGAAGCCTGGAGGGTGAATCAGAAGAAGTAGAAGAAGGAGAAGGAGAAGGTGAAGTCTGGAGGGTGAAGCAGAAGAAGTAGAAGAAGGAGAAGGAGAAGTTGAAGTCAGGAGGGTGAATCAGAAGAAGTAGAAGAAGGAGAAGCAGAAGGTGAAGTCAGGAGGGTGAATCAGAGGAAGCAGAAGAAGGAGAAGGAGAAGGTGAAGTCTGGAGGGTGAATCAGAAGAATCAGATGAAGGAGAAGGAGAAGGTGAAGTCTGGAGGGTGAACCAGAGAAGCAGAAGAAAGAGAAGGAGAAGGTGAAGTCTGGAGGGTGAAGCAGAAGAAGCAGAAAAAGGAGAAGGAGAAGGTGAAGTCTGGAGGGTGAATCAGAAGAAGCAGAAGAAGGAGAAGGAGAAGATGAAGTCTGGAGGGTGAATCAGAAGAAGTAGAAGAAGGAGAAGGAGAAGGTGAGGTCTGGAGGGTGAATCAGAAGAAGCAGAAGAAGGAGAAGGAGAAGGTGAAGTCTGGAGGGTGAATCAGAAGAAGCAGAAGAAGGAGAAGGAGAAGGTGAAGTCTGGAGGGTGAATCAGAAGAAGCAGAAGAAGGAGAAGGAGAAGGTGAAGTCAGGAGGGTGAATCAGAAGAAGCAGAAGAAGGAGAAGGAGAAGGTGAAGTTAGGAGGGTGAATCAGAAGAAGCAGAAGAAGGAGAAGGAGAAGGTGAAGTCAGGAGGTGAAGCAGAAGAAGTAGTAGAAGGAGAAGGAGAAGGTAAAGTCAGGAGAGTGAAGCAGAAGAAGCAGAAGAAGGAGAAGGAGAAGTTGAAGTCTGGAGGGCGCAGCAGAAGAAGCAGAAGAAGGAGAAGGAGAAGGAGAAGGTGAAGTCAGGAGGGTGAATCAGAAGAAGCAGAAGAAGGAGAAGGAGAAGGTGAAGTCTGGATGGTGAATCAGAAGAAGCAGAAGAAGGAGAAGGAGAAGGTGAAGACTGGAGGGTGAATCAGAAGAAGTAGAAGAAGGAGAAGGAGAAGGTGAAGTCTGGCGGGTGAATCAGAAGAAGTAGAAGAAGGAGAAGGAGAAGGCGAAGTCTGGAGGGTGAATCAGAAGAAGCAGAAGGAGAAGGAGAAGGTGAAGTCTGGAGGGTGAATCAGAAGAAGCAGAAGAAGGAGAAGGAGAAGATGAAGTCTGGAGGATGAATCAGAAGAAGTAGAAGAAGGAGAAGGAGAAGGTGAGGTCTGGAGGGTGAATCAGAAGAAGCAGAAGAAGGAGAAGGAGAAGGTGAAGTCTGAAGGATGAATCAGAAGAAGCAGAAGAAGGAGAAGGAGAAGGTGAAGTCTGGAGGGTGAATCAGAAGAAGCAGAAGAAGGAGAAGGAGAAGGTGAAGTCTGGAGGGTGAATCAGCAGAAGCAGAAGAAGGAGAAGGAGAAGGTGAAGTCTGGAGGGTGAATCAGAAGAAGGAGAAGAAGGAGAAGGAGAAGGTGAAGTCTGGAGGATGAATCAGAAGAAGTAGAAGAAGGAGAAGGAGAAGGTGAAGTCTGGAGGGTGAATCAGCAGAAGCAGAAGAAGGAGAAGGAGAAGGTGAAGTCTGGAGGGTGAATCAGAAGAAGGAGAAGAAGGAGAAGGAGAAGATGAAGTTTGGAGGGTGAATCAGAAGAAGTAGAAGAAGGAGAAGGAGAAGGTGAAGTCTGGAGGGTGAATCAGAAGAAGCAGAAGAAGGAGAAGGATAAGGTGAAGTCTGGAGGGTGAATCAGAAGAAGCAGAAGAAGGAGAAGGAGAAGGTGAAGTCTGGAGGGTGAATCAGAAGAAGCAGAATAAGGAGAAGGAGAAGGTGAAGTCTGGAGGGTGAATCAGAAGAAGCAGAAGCAGGAGAAGGAGAAGGTGAAGTCTGGAGGGTGAATCAGAGAAGTAGAAGAAGGAGAAGGAGAAGGTGAAGTCTGGAGGGTGAAGCAGAAGAAGTAGAAGAAGGAGGAGGGGAAGGTGAAGTCAGGAGGGTGAATCAGAAGAAGTAGAAGAAGGAGAAGGAGAAGGTGAAGTCAGGAGGGTGAATCAGAAGAAGCAGAAGAAGGAGAAGGAGAAGTTGAAGTCTGGAGGATGAATCAGAAGAATCAGAAGAAGGAGAAGGAGAAGGTGAAGTCTGGAGGGTGAATCAGAAGAAGCAGAAGAAAGAGAAGGAGAAGGTGAAGTCTGGAGGGTGAATCAGAAGAAGTAGAAGAAGGAGAAGGAGAAGGTGAAGTCTGGAGGGTGAAGCAGAAGAAGTAGAAGAAGGAGAAGGAGAAGTTGAAGTCAGGAGGGTGAATCAGAAGAAGTAGAAGAAGGAGAAGCAGAAGGTGAAGTCAGGAGGGTGAATCAGAGGAAGCAGAAGAAGGAGAAGGAGAAGGTGAAGTCTGGAGGGTGAATCAGAAGAATCAGATGAAGGAGAAGGAGAAGGTGAAGTCTGGAGGGTGAATCAGAGAAGCAGAAGAAAGAGAAGGAGAAGGTGAAGTCTGGAGGGTGAAGCAGAAGAAGCAGAAGAAGGAGAAGGAGAAGGTGAAGACTGGAGGGTGAATCAGAAGAACTAGAAGGAGAAGGAGAAGGTGAACTCTGGAGGGTGAATCAGAAGAAGTAGAAGAAGGAGAAGGAGAAGGTGAGGTCTGGAGGGTGAATCAGAAGAAGCAGAAGAAGGAGAAGGAGAAGGTGAAGTCTGGAGGGTGAATCAGAAGAAGCAGAAGAAGGAGAAGGAGAAGGTGAAGTCTGGAGGGTGAATCAGAAGAAGCAGAAGAAGGAGAAGGAGAAGGTGAAGTCAGGAGGGTGAATCAGAAGAAGCAGAAGAAGGAGAAGGAGAAGGTGAAGTTAGGAGGGTGAATCAGAAGAAGCAGCAGAAGAAGGAGAAGCTGAAGTCAGGGGGGTGAAGCAGAAGAAGTAGAAGAAGGAGAAGAGAAGGTAAAGTCAGGAGAGTGAAGCAGAAGAAGCAGAAGAAGGAGAAGGAGAAGTTGAAGTCTGGAGGGCGCAGCAGAAGAAGCAGAAGAAGGAGATGGAGAAGGTGAAGTCTGGAGGGTGAAGCAGAAGAAGTAGAAGAAGGAGAAGGAGAAGGTGAAGTCAGAAGGGTGAAGCAGAAGAAGCAGAAGAAGGAGAAGGAGAAGGTGAAGTCTGGAGGATGAATCAGAAGAAGTAGAAGAAGGAGAAGGAGAAGGTGAAGTCTGGAGGGTGAATCAGAAGAAGCAGAAGAAGGAGAAGGAGAAGGTGAAGTCTGGAGGGTGAATCAGAAGAAGCAGAAGAAGGAGAAGGAGAAGGTGAAGTCTGGAGGGTGAAGCAGAAGAAGCAGAAGAAGGAGAAGGAGAAGGTGAAGTCTGGAGGGTGAATCAGAAGAAGTAGAAGAAGGAGAAGGAGAAGGTGAAGTCAGGAGGGTGAAGCAGAAGAAGCAGAAGAAGGAGAAGGAGAAGGTGAAGTCTGGAGGGTGAAGCAGAAGAAGCAGAAGAAGGAGAAGGAGAAGGTGAAGTCTGGAGGGTGAATCAGCAGAAGCAGAAGAAGGAGAAGGAGAAGGTGAAGTCTGGAGGGTGAATCAGAAGAAGGAGAAGAAGGAGAAGGAGAAGGTGAAGTCTGGAGGATGAATCAGAAGAAGTAGAAGAAGGAGAAGGTGAAGTCTGGAGGGTGAATCAGAAGAAGCAGAAGAAGGAGAAGGAGAAGGTGAAGTCTGGAGGGTGAATCAGAAGAAGGAGAAGAAGGAGAAGGAGAAGATGAAGTTTGGAGGGTGAATCAGAAGAAGTAGAAGAAGGAGAAGGAGAAGGTGAAGTCTGGAGGGTGAATCAGAAGAAGCAGAAGAAGGAGAAGGATAAGGTGAAGTCTGGAGGGTGAATCAGAAGAAGCAGAAGAAGGAGAAGGAGAAGGTGAAGTCTGGAGGGTGAATCAGAAGAAGCAGAATAAGGAGAAGGAGAAGGTGAAGTCTGGAGGGTGAATCAGAAGAAGCAGAAGAAGGAGAAGGAGAAGGTGAAGTCAGGAGGCTGAAGCAGAAGAAGCAGAAGAAGGAGAAGGAGAAGGTGAAGTCTGGTGAAGCAGAAGAAGGAGAAGGAGAAGGTGAAGTCTGGAGGGTGTAGCAGAAGAAGCAGAAGAAGGAGAAGGAGAAGGTGAAGTCAGGAGGGTGAATCAGAAGAAGTAGAAGAAGGAGAAGGAGAAGGTGAAGTCTGGAGAGTGAATCAGAAGAAGTAGAAGAATGAGAAGGAGAAGGTGAAGTCTGGAGGGTGAATCAGAAGAAGCAGAAGAAGGAGAAGGAGAAGGTGAAGTCTGGAGGGTGAATCAGAAGAAGCAGAATAAGGAGAAGGAGAAGGTGAAGTCTGGAGGGTGAATCAGAAGAAGCAGAAGAAGGAGAAGGAGAAGGTGAAGTCTGGAGGGTGAATCAGAGAAGTAGAAGTAGGAGAAGGAGAAGGTGAAGTCTGGAGGGTGAAGCAGAAGAAGTAGAAGAAGGAGGAGGGGAAGGTGAAGTCAGGAGGGTGAATCAGAAGAAGGAGAAGAAGGAGAAGGAGAAGGTGAAGTCAGGAGGGTGAATCAGAAGAAGCAGAAGAAGGAGAAGGAGAAGTTGAAGTCTGGAGGGTGAATCAGAAGAATCAGAAGAAGGAGAAGGAGAAGGTGAAGTCTGGAGGGTGAATCAGAAGAAGCAGAAGAAAGAGAAGGAGAAGGTGAAGTCTGGAGGGTGAATCAGAAGAAGTAGAAGAAGGAGAAGGAGAAGGTGAAGTCTGGAGGGTGAAGCAGAAGAAGTAGAAGAAGGAGAAGGAGAAGTTGAAGTCAGGAGGGTGAATCAGAAGAAGTAGAAGAAGGAGAAGCAGAAGGTGAAGTCAGGAGGGTGAATCAGAGGAAGCAGAAGAAGGAGAAGGAGAAGGTGAAGTCTGGAGGGTGAATCAGAAGAATCAGATGAAGGAGAAGGAGAAGGTGAAGTCTGGAGGGTGAACCAGAGAAGCAGAAGAAAGAGAAGGAGAAGGTGAAGTCTGGAGGGTGAAGCAGAAGAAGCAGAAAAAGGAGAAGGAGAAGGTGAAGTCTGGAGGGTGAATCAGAAGAAGCAGAAGAAGGAGAAGGAGAAGATGAAGTATGGAGGGTGAATCAGAAGAAGTAGAAGAAGGAGAAGGAGAAGGTGAGGTCTGGAGGGTGAATCAGAAGAAGCAGAAGAAGGAGAAGGTGAAGGTGAAGTCTGGAGGGTGAATCAGAAGAAGCAGAAGAAGGAGAAGGAGAAGGAGAAGTCTGGAGGGTGAATCAGAAGAAGCAGAAGAAGGAGAAGGAGAAGGTGAAGTCAGGAGGGTGAATCAGAAGAAGCAGAAGAAGGAGAAGGAGAAGGTGAAGTTAGGAGGGTGAATCAGAAGAAGCAGAAGAAGGAGAAGGAGAAGGTGAAGTCAGGAGGTGAAGCAGAAGAATTAGTAGAAGGAGAAGGAGAAGGTAAAGTCAGGAGAGTGAAGCAGAAGAAGCAGAAGAAGGAGAAGGAGAAGTTGAAGTCTTGAGGGCGCAGCAGAAGAAGCAGAAGAAGGAGAAGGAGAAGGTGAAGTCAGGAGGGTGAATCAGAAGAAGCAGAAGAAGGAGAAGGAGAAGGTGAAGTCTGGATGGTGAATCAGAAGAAGCAGAAGAAGGAGAAGGAGAAGGTGAAGACTGGAGGGTGAATCAGAAGAAGTAGAAGAAGGAGAAGGAGAAGGTGAAGTCTGGCGGGTGAATCAGAAGAAGTAGAAGAAGGAGAAGGAGAAGGCGAAGTCTGGAGGGTGAATCAGAAGAAGCAGAAGGAGAAGGAGAAGGTGAAGTCTGGAGGGTGAATCAGAAGAAGCAGAAGAAGGAGAAGGAGAAGATGAAGTCTGGAGGATGAATCAGAAGAAGTAGAAGAAGGAGAAGGAGAAGGTGGGGTCTGGAGGGTGAATCAGAAGAAGCAGAAGAAGGAGAAGGAGAAGGTGAAGTCTGAAGGATGAATCAGAAGAAGCAGAAGAAGGAGAAGGAGAAGGTGAAGTCTGGAGGGTGAATCAGAAGAAGCAGAAGAAGGAGAAGGAGAAGGTGAAGTCTGGAGGGTGAATCAGCAGAAGCAGAAGAAGGAGAAGGAGAAGGTGAAGTCTGGAGGGTGAATCAGAAGAAGGAGAAGAAGGAGAAGGAGAAGGTGAAGTCTGGAGGATGAATCAGAAGAAGTAGAAGAAGGAGAAGGAGAAGGTGAAGTCTGGAGGGTGAATCAGAAGAAGCAGAAGAAGGAGAAGGAGAAGGTGAAGTCTGGAGGGTGAATCAGAAGAAGGAGAAGAAGGAGAAGGAGAAGATGAAGTTTGGAGGGTGAATCAGAAGAAGTAGAAGAAGGAGAAGGAGAAGGTGAAGTCTGGAGGGTGAATCAGAAGAAGCAGAAGAAGGAGAAGGATAAGGTGAAGTCTGGAGGGTGAATCAGAAGAAGCAGAAGAAAGAGAAGGAGAAGGTGAAGTCTGGAGGGTGAATCAGAAGAAGTAGAAGAAGGAGAAGGAGAAGGTGAAGTCTGGAGGGTGAAGCAGAAGAAGTAGAAGAAGGAGAAGGAGAAGTTGAAGTCAGGAGGGTGAATCAGAAGAAGTAGAAGAAGGAGAAGCAGAAGGTGAAGTCAGGAGGGTGAATCAGAGGAAGCAGAAGAAGGAGAAGGAGAAGGTGAAGTCTGGAGGGTGAATCAGAAGAATCAGATGAAGGAGAAGGAGAAGGTGAAGTCTGGAGGGTGAATCAGAGAAGCAGAAGAAAGAGAAGGAGAAGGTGAAGTCTGGAGGGTGAAGCAGAAGAAGCAGAAGAAGGAGAAGGAGAAGGTGAAGACTGGAGGGTGAATCAGAAGAACTAGAAGAAGGAGAAGGAGAAGGTGAACTCTGGAGGGTGAATCAGAAGAGGTAGAAGAAGGAGAAGGAGAAGGTGAAGTCTGGAGGGTGAATCAGAAGAAGCAGAAAAAGGAGAAGGGGAAGGTGAAGTCTGGAGGGTGAATCAGAAGAAGCAGAAAAGGAGAAGGAGAAGATGAAGTCTGGAGGGTGAATCAGAAGAAGTAGAAGAAGGAGAAGGAGAAGGTGAGGTCTGGAGGGTGAATCAGAAGAAGCAGAAGAAGGAGAAGGAGAAGGTGAAGTCTGGAGGGTGAATCAGAAGAAGCAGAAGAAGGAGAAGGAGAAGGTGAAGTCTGGAGGGTGAATCAGAAGAAGCAGAAGAAGGAGAAGGAGAAGGTGAAGTCAGGAGGGTGAATCTGAAGAAGCAGAAGAAGGAGAAGGAGAAGGTGAAGTTAGGAGGGTGAATCAGAAGAAGCAGCAGAAGAAGGAGAAGCTGAAGTCAGGGGGGTGAAGCAGAAGAAGTAGAAGAAGGAGAAGAGAAGGTAAAGTCAGGAGAGTGAAGCAGAAGAAGCAGAAGAAGGAGAAGCAGAAGGTGAAGTCAGGAGGGTGAATCAGAGGAAGCAGAAGAAGGAGAAGGAGAAGGTGAAGTCTGGAGGGTGAATCAGAAGAATCAGATGAAGGAGAAGGAGAAGGTGAAGTCTGGAGGGTGAATCAGAGAAGCAGAAGAAAGAGAAGGAGAAGGTGAAGTCTGGAGGGTGAAGCAGAAGAAGCAGAAGAAGGAGAAGGAGAAGGTGAAGACTGGAGGGTGAATCAGAAGAACTAGAAGAAGGAGAAGGAGAAGGTGAACTCTGGAGGGTGAATCAGAAGAGGTAGAAGAAGGAGAAGGAGAAGGTGAAGTCTGGAGGGTGAATCAGAAGAAGCAGAAAAAGGAGAAGGGGAAGGTGAGGTCTGGAGGGTGAATCAGAAGAAGCAGAAAAGGAGAAGGAGAAGATGAAGTCTGGAGGGTGAATCAGAAGAAGTAGAAGAAGGAGAAGGAGAAGGTGAGGTCTGGAGGGTGAATCAGAAGAAGCAGAAGAAGGAGAAGGAGAAGGTGAAGTCTGGAGGGTGAATCAGAAGAAGCAGAAGAAGGAGAAGGAGAAGGTGAAGTCTGGAGGGTGAATCAGAAGAAGCAGAAGAAGGAGAAGGAGAAGGTGAAGTCAGGAGGGTGAATCAGAAGAAGCAGAAGAAGGAGAAGGAGAAGGTGAAGTTAGGAGGGTGAATCAGAAGAAGCAGCAGAAGAAGGAGAAGCTGAAGTCAGGGGGGTGAAGCAGAAGAAGTAGAAGAAGGAGAAGAGAAGGTAAAGTCAGGAGAGTGAAGCAGAAGAAGCAGAAGAAGGAGAAGGAGAAGTTGAAGTCTGGAGGGCGCAGCAGAAGAAGCAGAAGAAGGAGATGGAGAAGGTGAAGTCTGGAGGGTGAAGCAGAAGAAGTAGAAGAAGGAGAAGGAGAAGGTGAAGTCAGAAGGGTGAAGCAGAAGAAGCAGAAGAAGGAGAAGGAGAAGGTGAAGTCTGGAGGGTGAAGCAGAAGAAGCAGAAGAAGGAGAAGGAGAAGGTGAAGTCTGGAGGGCGAAGCAGAAGAAGCAGAAGAAGGAGAAGGAGAAGGTGAAATCTGGAGGGTGAAGCAGAAGAAGCAGAAGAAGGAGAAGGAGAAGGTGAAGTCTGGAGGGTGAATCAGAAGAAGTAGAAGAAGGAGAAGGAGAAGGTGAAGTCAGGAGGGTGAAGCAGAAGAAGCAGAAGAAGGAGAAGGAGAAGGTGAAGTCTGGAGGGTGAAGCAGAAGAAGCAGAAGAAGGAGAAGGAGAAGGTGAAGTCTGGAGGGTGAATCAGCAGAAGCAGAAGAAGGAGAAGGAGAAGGTGAAGTCTGGAGGGTGAATCAGAAGAAGGAGAAGAAGGAGAAGGATAAGGTGAAGTCTGGAGGATGAATCAGAAGAAGTAGAAGAAGGAGAAGGAGAAGGTGAAGTCTGGAGGGTGAATCAGAAGAAGCAGAAGAAGGAGAAGGAGAAGGTGAAGTCTGGAGGGTGAATCAGAAGAAGGAGAAGAAGGAGAAGGAGAAGATGAAGTTTGGAGGGTGAATCAGAAGAAGTAGAAGAAGGAGAAGGAGAAGATGAAGTCTGGAGGGTGAATCAGAAGAAGCAGAAGAAGGAGAAGGATAAGGTGAAGTCTGGAGGGTGAATCAGAAGAAGCAGAAGAAGGAGAAGGAGAAGGTGAAGTCTGGAGGGTGAATCAGAAGAAGCAGAATAAGGAGAAGGAGAAGGTGAAGTCTGGAGGGTGAATCAGAAGAAGCAGAAGAAGGAGAAGGAGAAGGTGAAGTCAGGAGGCTGAAGCAGAAGAAGCAGAAGAAGGAGAAGGAGAAGGTGAAGTCTGGTGAAGCAGAAGAAGGAGAAGGAGAAGGTGAAGTCTGGAGGGTGTAGCAGAAGAAGCAGAAGAAGGAGAAGGAGAAGGTGAAGTCAGGAGGGTGAATCAGAAGAAGTAGAAGAAGGAGAAGGAGAAGGTGAAGTCTGGAGAGTGAATCAGAAGAAGTAGAAGAATGAGAAGGAGTAGGTGAAGTCTGGAGGATGAATCAGAAGAAGTAGAAGAAGGAGAAGGAGAAGGTGAAGTCTGGAGGGTGAATCAGAAGAAGCAGAAGAAGGAGAAGGAGAAGGTGAAGTCTGGAGGGAGAAGCAGAAGAAGTAGAAGAAGGAGAAGGAGAAGGTGAAGTCTGGAGGGTGAATCAGAAGAAGTAGAAGAAGGAGAAGGAGAAGGTGGAGTCTGGAGGGTGAATCAGAAGAAGTAGAAGAAGGAGAAGGAGAAGGTGAAGTCTGGAGGGTGAATCAGAAGAAGCAGAAGAAGGAGAAGGAGAAGGTGAAGTCTGGAGGATGAATCAGAAGAAGTAGAAGAAGGAGAAGGAGAAGGTGAAGTCTGGAGGGTGAATCAGAAGAAGCAGAAGAAGGAGAAGGAGAAGGTGAAGTCTGGAGGGTGAATCAGAAGAAGCAGAAGAAGGAGAAGGAGAAGATGAAGTTTGGAGGGTGAATCAGAAGAAGCAGAAGAAGGAGAAGGAGAAGGTGAAGTCTGGAGGGTGAATCAGAAGAAGCAGAAGGAGGAGAAGGAGAAGGTGAAGTCTGGAGGGTGAATCAGAAGAAGCAGAAGAAGGAGAAGGAGAAAGTGAAGTCTGGAGGGTGAATCAGAAGAAGCAGAATAAGGAGAAGGAGAAGGTGAAGTCTGGAGGGTGAATCAGAAGAAGCAGAAGAAGGAGAAGGAGAAGGTGAAGTCTGGAGGGTGAATCATAAGAAGTAGAAGAAGGAGAAGGAGAAGGTGAAGTCTGGAGGGTGAAGCAGAAGAAGTAGAAGAAGGAGGAGGGGAAGGTGAAGTCAGGAGGGTGAATCAGAAGAAGTAGAAGAAGGAGAAGGAGAAGGTGAAGTCAGGAGGGTGAATCAGAAGAAGCAGAAGAAGGAGAAGGAGAAGTTGAAGTCTGGAGGGTGAATCAGAAGAATCAGAAGAAGGAGAAGGAGAAGGTGAAGTCTGGAGGGTGTATCAGAAGAAGCATAAGAAAGAGAAGGAGAAGGTGAAGTCTGGAGGGTGAATCAGAAGAAGTAGAAGAAGGCAAGGAGAAGGTGAAGTCTGGAGGGTGAAGCAGAATAAGTAGAAGAAGGAGAAGGAGAAGTTGAAGTCAGGAGGGTGAATCAGAAGAAGTAGAAGAAGGAGAAGCAGAAGGTGAAGTCAGGAGGGTGAATCAGAGGAAGCAGAAGAAGGAGAAGGAGAAGGTGAAGTCTGGAGGGTGAATCAGAAGAATCAGATGAAGGAGAAGGAGAAGGTGAAGTCTGGAGGGTGAATCAGAGAAGCAAAAGAAAGAGAAGGAGAAGGTGAAGTCTGGAGGGTGAAGCAGAAGAAGCAGAAGAAGGAGAAGGAGAAGGTGCAGTCTGGAGGGTGAAGCAGAAGAAGCAGAAGAAGGAGAAGGAGAAGGTGAAGTCAGGAGGGTGAATCAGAAGAAGTAGAAGAAGGAGAAGGAGAAGGTGAAGTCTGGAGGGTGAATCAGAAGAAGTAGAAGAAGGAGAAGGAGAAGGTGAAGTCTGGAGGATGAATCAGAAGAAGTAGAAGAAGGAGAAGGAGAAGGTGAAGTCTGGAGGGTGAATCAGAAGAGGCAGAAGAAGGAGAAGGAGAAGGTGAAGTCTGGAGGGAGAAGCAGAAGAAGTAGAAGAAGGAGAAGGAGAAGGTGAAGTCTGGAGGGTGAATCAGAAGAAGTAGAAGAAGGAGAAGGAGAAGGTGAAGTCTGGAGGGTGAATCAGAAGAAGTAGAAGAAGGAGAAGGAGGAGGTGAAGTCTGGAGGGTGAATCAGAAGAAGCAGAAGAAGGAGAAGGAGAAGGTGTAGTCTGGAGGGTGAATCACAGAAGAAGACGAAGGAGAAGGAGAAGGTGAAGTCTGGAGGGTGAATCAGAAGAAGCAGAAGAAGGAGAAGGAGAAGTTGAAGTCTGGAGGGTGAATCAGAAGAAGTAGAAGAAGGAGAAGGAGAAGGTGAAGTCTGGAGGGAGAATCAGAAGAAGCAGAAGAAGTAGAAGGAGAAGGTGAAGTCTGGAGGGTGAATCAGAAGAAGCAGAAGAAGGAGATGGAGAAGGTGAAGTCTGGAGGGTGAATCAGAAGAAGCAGAAGAAGGAGAAGGAGAAGGTGAAGTCTGGAGGGTGAATCAGAAGAAGCAGAAGAAGTAGAAGGAGAAGGTGAAGTCTGGAGGGTGAATCAGAAGAAGTAGAAGAAGGAGAAGGAGAAGTTGAAGTCTGGAGGGTGAATCAGAAGAAGCAGAAGAAGGAGAAGGAGAAGGTGAAGTCAGGAGGGTGAATCAGAAGAAGCAGAAGAAGGAGAAGGAGAAGGTGAAGTCTGGAGGGTGAATCAGAAGAAGCAGAAGAAGGAGAAGGAGAAGGTGAAGACTGGAGGGTGAATCAGAAGAAGTAGAAGAAGGAGAAGGAGAAGGTGAAGTCTGGCGGGTGAATCATAAGAAGTAGACGAAGGAGAAGGAGAAGGCGCAGTCTGGAGGGTGAATCAGAAGAAGCAGAAGAAGGAGAAGGAGAAGATGAAGTCTGGAGGATGAATCAGAAGAAGTAGAAGAAGGAGAAGGAGAAGTTGAGGTCTGGAGGGTGAATCAGAAGAAGCAGAAGAAGGAGAAGGAGAAGGTGAAGTCTGAAGGATGAATCAGAAGAAGCAGAAGAAGGAGAAGGAGAAGGTGAAGTCTGGAGGGTGAATCAGAAGAAGCAGAAGAAGGAGAAGGAGAAGGTGAAGTCTGGAGGGTGAATCAGCAGAAGCAGAAGAAGTAGAAGGAGAAGGTGAAGTCTGGAGGGTGAATCAGAAGAAGGAGAAGAAGGAGAAGGAGAAGGTGAAGTCTGGAGGATGAATCAGAAGAAGTAGAAGAAGGAGAAGGAGAAGGTGAAGTCTGGAGGGTGAATCAGAAGAAGCAGAAGAAGGAGAAGGAGAAGGTGAAGTCTGGAGGGTGAATCAGAAGAAGCAGAAGAAGGAGAAGGAGAAGATGAAGTTTGGAGGGTGAATCAGAAGAAGTAGAAGAAGGAGAAGGTGAAGTCTGGAGGGTGAATCAGAAGAAGTAGAAGAAGGAGAAGGAGAAGGTGAAGTCTGGAGGGTGAATCAGAAGAAGCAGAAGAAGGATAAGGAGAAGGTGAAGTCTGGAGGGTGAATCAGAAGAAGCAGAAGAAGGAGAAGGAGAAGGTGAAGTTAGGAGGATGAATCAGAAGAAGCAGAAGAAGGAGAAGGAGAAGGTGAAGTCAGGAGGTGAAGCAGAAGAAGTAGTAGAAGGAGAAGGAGAAGGTAAAGTCAGGAGAGTGAAGCAGAAGAAGCAGAAGAAGGAGAAGGAGAAGTTGAAGTCTGGAGGGCGCAGCAGAAGAAGCAGAAGAAGGAGAAGGAGAAGGTGAAGTCAGGAGGGTGAATCAGAAGAAGCAGAAGAAGGAGAAGGAGAAGGTGAAGTCTGAAGGATGAATCAGAAGAAGCAGAAGAAGGAGAAGGAGAAGGTGAAGTCTGAAGGATGAATCAGAAGAAGCAGAAGAAGGAGAAGGAGAAGGTGAAGTCTGGAGGGTGAATCAGAAGAAGCAGAAGAAGGAGAAGGAGAAGGTGAAGTCTGGAGGGTGAATCAGCAGAAGCAGAAGAAGGAGAAGGAGAAGGTGAAGTCTGGAGGGTGAATCAGAAGAAGGAGAAGAAGGAGAAGGAGAAGGTGAAGTCTGGAGGATGAATCAGAAGAAGTAGAAGAAGGAGAAGGAGAAGGTGAAGTCTGGAGGGTGAATCAGAAGAAGCAGAAGAAGGAGAAGGAGAAGGTGAAGTCTGGAGGGTGAATCAGAAGAAGGAGAAGAAGGAGAAGGAGAAGATGAAGTTTGGAGGGTGAATCAGAAGAAGTAGAAGAAGGAGAAGGAGAAGGTGAAGTCTGGAGGGTGAATCAGAAGAAGCAGAAGAAGGAGAAGGATAAGGTGAAGTCTGGAGGGTGAATCAAAAGAAGCAGAAGAAGGAGAAGGAGAAGGTGAAGTCTGGAGGGTGAATCAGAAGAAGCAGAATAAGGAGAAGGAGAAGGTGAAGTCTGGAGGGTGAATCAGAAGAAGCAGAAGAAGGAGAAGGAGAAGGTGAAGTCTGGAGGGTGAATCAGAGAAGTAGAAGAAGGAGAAGGAGAAGGTGAAGTCTGGAGGGTGAAGCAGAAGAAGTAGAAGAAGGAGGAGGGGAAGGTGAAGTCAGGAGGGTGAATCAGAAGAAGTAGAAGAAGGAGAAGGAGAAGGTGAAGTCAGGAGGGTGAATCAGAAGAAGCAGAAGAAGGAGAAGGAGAAGTTGAAGTCTGGAGGGTGAATCAGAAGAATCAGAAGAAGGAGAAGGAGAAGGTGAAGTCTGGAGGGTGAATCAGAAGAAGCAGAAGAAAGAGAAGGAGAAGGTGAAGTCTGGAGGGTGAATCAGAAGAAGTAGAAGAAGGAGAAGGAGAAGGTGAAGTCTGGAGGGTGAAGCAGAAGAAGTAGAAGAAGGAGAAGGAGAAGTTGAAGTCAGTAGGGTGAATCAGAAGAAGTAGAAGAAGGAGAAGCAGAAGGTGAAGTCAGGAGGGTGAATCAGAGGAAGCAGAAGAAGGAGAAGGAGAAGGTGAAGTCTGGAGGGTGAATCAGAAGAATCAGATGAAGGAGAAGGAGAAGGTGAAGTCTGGAGGGTGAATCAGAGAAGCAGAAGAAAGAGAAGGAGAAGGTGAAGTCTGGAGGGTGAAGCAGAAGAAGCAGAAGAAGGAGAAGGAGAAGGTGAAGACTGGAGGGTGAATCAGAAGAACTAGAAGAAGGAGAAGGAGAAGGTGAACTCTGGAGGGTGAATCAGAAGAGGTAGAAGAAGGAGAAGGAGAAGGTGAAGTCTGGAGGGTGAATCAGAAGAAGCAGAAAAAGGAGAAGGGGAAGGTGAAGTCTGGAGGGTGAATCAGAAGAAGCAGAAAAGGAGAAGGAGAAGATGAAGTCTGGAGGGTGAATCAGAAGAAGTAGAAGAAGGAGAAGGAGAAGGTGAGGTCTGGAGGGTGAATCAGAAGAAGCAGAAGAAGGAGAAGGAGAAGGTGAAGTCTGGAGGGTGAATCAGAAGAAGCAGAAGAAGGAGAAGGAGAAGGTGAAGTCTGGAGGGTGAATCAGAAGAAGCAGAAGAAGGAGAAGGAGAAGGTGAAGTCAGGAGGGTGAATCAGAAGAAGCAGAAGAAGGAGAAGGAGAAGGTGAAGTTAGGAGGGTGAATCAGAAGAAGCAGCAGAAGGAGAAGGAGAAGCTGAAGTCAGGGGGGTGAAGCAGAAGAAGTAGAAGAAGGAGAAGAGAAGGTAAAGTCAGGAGAGTGAAGCAGAAGAAGCAGAAGAAGGAGAAGGAGAAGTTGAAGTCTGGAGGGCGCAGCAGAAGAAGCAGAAGAAGGAGATGGAGAAGGTGAAGTCTGGAGGGTGAAGCAGAAGAAGTAGAAGAAGGAGAAGGAGAAGGTGAAGTCAGAAGGGTGAAGCAGAAGAAGCAGAAGAAGGAGAAGGAGAAGGTGAAGTCTGGAGGGTGAAGCAGAAGAAGCAGAAGAAGGAGAAGGAGAAGGTGAAGTCTGGAGGGCGAAGCAGAAGAAGCAGAAGAAGGAGAAGGAGAAGGTGAAGTCTGGAGGGTGAAGCAGAAGAAGCAGAAGAAGGAGAAGGAGAATGTGAATTCTGGAGGGTGAATCAGAAGAAGTAGAAGAAGGAGAAGGAGAAGGTGAAGTCAGGAGGGTGAAGCAGAAGAAGCAGAAGAAGGAGAAGGAGAAGGTGAAGTCTGGAGGGTGAAGCAGAAGATGCAGAAGAAGGAGAAGGAGAAGGTGAAGTCTGGAGGGTGAATCAGCAGAAGCAGAAGAAGGAGAAGGAGAAGGTGAAGTCTGGAGGGTGAATCAGAAGAAGGAGAAGAAGGAGAAGGAGAAGGTGAAGTCTGGAGGATGAATCAGAAGAAGTAGAAGAAGGAGAAGGAGAAGGTGAAGTCTGGAGGGTGAATCAGAAGAAGCAGAAGAAGGAGAAGGAGAAGGTGAAGTCTGGAGGGTGAATCAGAAGAAGGAGAAGAAGGAGAAGGAGAAGATGAAGTTTGGAGGGTGAATCAGAAGTAGTAGAAGAAGGAGAAGGAGAAGGTGAAGTCTGGAGGGTGAATCAGAAGAAGCAGAAGAAGGAGAAGGATAAGGTGAAGTCTGGAGGGTGAATCAGAAGAAGCAGAAGAAGGAGAAGGAGAAGGTGAAGTCTGGAGGGTGAATCAGAAGAAGCAGAATAAGGAGAAGGAGAAGGTGAAGTCTGGAGGGTGAATCAGAAGAAGCAGAAGAAGGAGAAGGAGAAGGTGAAGTCTGGAGGGTGAATCAGAGAAGTAGAAGAAGGAGAAGGAGAAGGTGAAGTCTGGAGGGTGAAGCAGAAGAAGTAGAAGAAGGAGGAGGGGAAGGTGAAGTCAGGAGGGTGAATCAGAAGAAGTAGAAGAAGGAGAAGGAGAAGGTGAAGTAAGGAGGGTGAATCAGAAGAAGCAGAAGAAGGAGAAGGAGAAGTTGAAGTCTGGAGGGTGAATCAGAAGAATCAGAAGAAGGAGAAGGAGAAGGTGAAGTCTGGAGGGTGAATCAGACGAAGCAGAAGAAAGAGAAGGAGAAGGTGAAGTCTGGAGGGTGAATCAGAAGAAGTAGAAGAAGGAGAAGGAGAAGGTGAAGTCTGGAGGGTGAAGCAGAAGAAGTAGAAGAAGGAGAAGGAGAAGTTGAAGTCAGGAGGGTGAATCAGAAGAAGTAGAAGAAGGAGAAGCAGAAGGTGAAGTCAGGAGGGTGAATCAGAGGAAGCAGAAGAAGGAGAAGGAGAAGGTGAAGTCTGGAGGGTGAATCAGAAGAATCAGATGAAGGAGAAGGAGAAGGTGAAGTCTGGAGGGTGAATCAGAGAAGCAGAAGAAAGAGAAGGAGAAGGTGAAGTCTGGAGGGTGAAGCAGAAGAAGCAGAAGAAGGAGAAGGAGAAGGTGAAGACTGGAGGGTGAATCAGAAGAACTAGAAGAAGGAGAAGGAGAAGGTGAAGTCTGGAGGGTGAATCAGAAGAAGTAGAAGAAGGGGAAGGAGAAGGTGAAGTCTGGAGGGTGAAGCAGAAGAAGCAGAAGAAGGAGAAGGAGAAGGTGAAGTCTGGAGGGTGAATCAGAAGAAGTAGAAGAAGGAGAAGGAGAAGGTGAAGTCAGAAGGGTGAAGCAGAAGAAGCAGAAGAAGGAGAAGGTGATGGTGAAGTCTGGAGGGCGAAGCAGAAGAAGCAGAAGAAGGAGAAGGAGAAGGTGAAGTCTGGAGGGTGAAGCAGAAGAAGCAGAAGAAGGAGAAGGAGAAGGTGAAGTCTGGAGGGTGAATCAGAAGAAGTAGAAGAAGGAGAAGGAGAAGGTGAAGTCAGGAGGGTGAAGCAGAAGGAGCAGAAGAAGGAGAAGGAGAAGGTGAAGTCTGGAGGGTGAAGCAGAAGAAGCAGAAGAAGGAGAGGAGAAGGTGATGTCTGGAGGGTGAAGCAGAAGAAGCAGAAGAAGGAGAAGGAGAAGGTGAAGTCAGGAGGGTGAATCAGAAGAAGTAGAAGAAGGAGAAGGTGAAGTCTGGAGGGTGAATCAGAAGAAGTAGAAGAAGGAGAAGGAGAAGGTGAAGTCTGGAGGATGAATCAGAAGAAGTAGAAGAAGGAGAAGGAGAAGGTGAAGTCTGGACGGTGAATCAGAAGAAGCAGATAAAGGAGAAGGAGAAGGTGAAGTCTGGAGGGAGAAGCAGAAGAAGTAGAAGAAGGAGAAGGAGAAGGTGAAGTCTGGAGGGTGAATCAGAAGAAGTAGAAGAAGGAGAAGGAGAAGGTGAAGTCTGGAGGGTGAATCAGAAGAAGTAGAAGAAGGAGAAGGAGAAGGTGAAGTCTGGAGGGTGAATCAGAAAAGCAGAAGAAGGAGAAGGAGAAGGTGAAGTCTGAGGGTGAATCAGAAGAAGTAGAAGAAGGAGAAGGAGAAGGTGTAGTCTGGAGGGTGAATCAGAGAAGTAGACGAATGAGAAGGAGAAGGTGAAGTCTGGAGGGTGAATCAGAAGAAGCAGAAGAAGGAGAAGGAGAAGGTGAAGTCTGGAGGGTGAATCAGAAGAAGTAGAAGAAGGAGAAGGTGAAGTCTGGTGGGAGAATCAGAAGAAGCAGAAGAAGTAGAAGGAGAAGGTGAAGTCTGGAGGGTGAATCAGAAGATGCAGCAGAAGGAGAAGGAGAAGGTGAAGTTTGGAGGGTGAATCAGAAGAAGCAGAAGAAGTAGAAGGAGAAGGTGAAGTCCTGGAGGGTGAATCAGAAGAAGTAGAAGAAGGAGAAGGAGAAGGTGAAGTCTGGAGGGTGAACCAGAAGAAGTAGAAGAAGGAGAAGGAGAAGGTGAAGTCAGGAGGGTGAATCAGAAGAAGCAGAAGAAGGAGAAGGAGAAGGTGAAGTCTGGAGGGTTAATCAGAAGAAGCAGAAGAAGGAGAAGGAGAAAGTGAAGTCTGGAGGGTGAATCAGAAGAAGGAGAAGGAGAAGATGAAGTTTGGAGGGTGAATCAGAAGAAGTAGAAGAAGGAGAAGGAGAAGGTGAAGTCTGGAGGGTGAATCAGAAGAAGCAGAAGAAGGAGAAGGATAAGGTGAAGTCTGGAGGGTGAATCAGAAGAAGCAGAAGAAGGAGAAGGAGAAGGTGAAGTCTGGAGGGTGAATCAGAAGAAGCAGAATAAGGAGAAGGAGAAGGTGAAGTCTGGAGGGTGAATCAGAAGAAGCAGAAGAAGGAGAAGGAGAAGGTGAAGTCTGGAGGGTGAATCAGAGAAGTAGAAGAAGGAGAAGGAGAAGGTGAAGTCTGGAGGGTGAAGCAGAAGAAGTAGAAGAAGGAGGAGGGGAAGGTGAAGTCAGGAGGGTGAATCAGAAGAAGTAGAAGAAGGAGAAGGAGAAGGTGAAGTAAGGAGGGTGAATCAGAAGAAGCAGAAGAAGGAGAAGGAGAAGTTGAAGTCTGGAGGGTGAATCAGAAGAAGCAGAAGAAGGAGAAGGAGAAGGTGAAGTCTGGAGGGTGAATCAGAGAAGTAGAAGAAGGAGAAGGAGAAGGTGAAGTCTGGAGGGTGAAGCAGAAGAAGTAGAAGAAGGAGGAGGGGAAGGTGAAGTCAGGAGGGTGAATCAGAAGAAGTAGAAGAAGGAGAAGGAGAAGGTGAAGTAAGGAGGGTGAATCAGAAGAAGCAGAAGAAGGAGAAGGAGAAGTTGAAGTCTGGAGGGTGAATCAGAAGAATCAGAAGAAGGAGAAGGAGAAGGTGAAGTCTGGAGGGTGAATCAGAAGAAGCAGAAGAAAGAGAAGGAGAAGGTGAAGTCTGGAGGGTGAATCAGAAGAAGTAGAAGAAGGAGAAGGAGAAGGTGAAGTCTGGAGGGTGAAGCAGAAGAAGTAGAAGAAGGAGAAGGAGAAGTTGAAGTCAGGAGGGTGAATCAGAAGAAGTAGAAGAAGGAGAAGCAGAAGGTGAAGTCAGGAGGGTGAATCAGAGGAAGCAGAAGAAGGAGAAGGAGAAGGTGAAGTCTGGAGGGTGAATCAGAAGAATCAGATGAAGGAGAAGGAGAAGGTGAAGTCTGGAGGGTGAATCAGAGAAGCAGAAGAAAGAGAAGGAGAAGGTGAAGTCTGGAGGGTGAAGCAGAAGAAGCAGAAGAAGGAGAAGGAGAAGGTGAAGACTGGAGGGTGAATCAGAAGAACTAGAAGAAGGAGAAGGAGAAGGTGAAGTCTGGAGGGTGAATCAGAAGAAGTAGAAGAAGGGGAAGGAGAAGGTGAAGTCTGGAGGGTGAAGCAGAAGAAGCAGAAGAAGGAGAAGGAGAAGGTGAAGTCTGGAGGGTGAATCAGAAGAAGTAGAAGAAGGAGAAGGAGAAGGTGAAGTCAGAAGGGTGAAGCAGAAGAAGCAGAAGAAGGAGAAGGAGAAGGTGAAGTCTGGAGGGCGAAGCAGAAGAAGCAGAAGAAGGAGAAGGAGAAGGTGAAGTCTGGAGGGTGAAGCAGAAGAAGCAGAAGAAGGAGAAGGAGAAGGTGAAGTCTGGAGGGTGAATCAGAAGAAGTAGAAGAAGGAGAAGGAGAAGGTGAAGTCAGGAGGGTGAAGCAGAAGGAGCAGAAGAAGGAGAAGGAGAAGGTGAAGTCTGGAGGGTGAAGCAGAAGAAGCAGAAGAAGGAGAGGAGAAGGTGATGTCTGGAGGGTGAAGCAGAAGAAGCAGAAGAAGGAGAAGGAGAAGGTGAAGTCAGGAGGGTGAATCAGAAGAAGTAGAAGAAGGAGAAGGTGAAGTCTGGAGGGTGAATCAGAAGAAGTAGAAGAAGGAGAAGGAGAAGGTGAAGTCTGGAGGATGAATCAGAAGAAGTAGAAGAAGGAGAAGGAGAAGGTGAAGTCTGGACGGTGAATCAGAAGAAGCAGATAAAGGAGAAGGAGAAGGTGAAGTCTGGAGGGAGAAGCAGAAGAAGTAGAAGAAGGAGAAGGAGAAGGTGAAGTCTGGAGGGTGAATCAGAAGAAGTAGAAGAAGGAGAAGGAGAAGGTGAAGTCTGGAGGGTGAATCAGAAGAAGTAGAAGAAGGAGAAGGAGAAGGTGAAGTCTGGAGGGTGAATCAGAAAAGCAGAAGAAGGAGAAGGAGAAGGTGAAGTCTGAGGGTGAATCAGAAGAAGTAGAAGAAGGAGAAGGAGAAGGTGTAGTCTGGAGGGTGAATCAGAGAAGTAGACGAATGAGAAGGAGAAGGTGAAGTCTGGAGGGTGAATCAGAAGAAGCAGAAGAAGGAGAAGGAGAAGGTGAAGTCTGGAGGGTGAATCAGAAGAAGTAGAAGAAGGAGAAGGAGAAGGTGAAGTCTGGTGGGAGAATCAGAAGAAGCAGAAGAAGTAGAAGGAGAAGGTGAAGTCTGGAGGGTGAATCAGAAGAAGCAGAAGAAGGAGAAGGAGAAGGTGAAGTTTGGAGGGTGAATCAGAAGAAGCAGAAGAAGTAGAAGGAGAAGGTGAAGTCCTGGAGGGTGAATCAGAAGAAGTAGAAGAAGGAGAAGGAGAAGGTGAAGTCTGGAGGGTGAATCAGAAGAAGCAGAAGAAGGAGAAGGAGAAGGTGAAGTCAGGAGGGTGAATCAGAAGAAGCAGAAGAAGGAGAAGGAGAAGGTGAAGTCTGGAGGGTTAATCAGAAGAAGCAGAAGAAGGAGAAGGAGAAGGTGAAGTCTGGAGGGTGAATCAGAAGAAGGAGAAGAAGGAGAAGGAGAAGATGAAGTTTGGAGGGTGAATCAGAAGAAGTAGAAGAAGGAGAAGGAGAAGGTGAAGTCTGGAGGGTGAATCAGAAGAAGCAGAAGAAGGAGAAGGATAAGGTGAAGTCTGGAGGGTGAATCAGAAGAAGCAGAAGAAGGAGAAGGAGAAGGTGAAGTCTGGAGGGTGAATCAGAAGAAGCAGAATAAGGAGAAGGAGAAGGTGAAGTCTGGAGGGTGAATCAGAAGAAGCAGAAGAAGGAGAAGGAGAAGGTGAAGTCTGGAGGGTGAATCAGAGAAGTAGAAGAAGGAGAAGGAGAAGGTGAAGTCTGGAGGGTGAAGCAGAAGAAGTAGAAGAAGGAGGAGGGGAAGGTGAAGTCAGGAGGGTGAATCAGAAGAAGTAGAAGAAGGAGAAGGAGAAGGTGAAGTAAGGAGGGTGAATCAGAAGAAGCAGAAGAAGGAGAAGGAGAAGGTGAAGTCTGGAGGGTGAATCAGAAGAAGCAGAAGAAAGAGAAGGAGAAGGTGAAGTCTGGAGGGTGAATCAGAAGAAGTAGAAGAAGGAGAAGGAGAAGGTGAAGTCTGGAGGGTGAAGCAGAAGAAGTAGAAGAAGGAGAAGGAGAAGTTGAAGTCAGGAGGGTGAATCAGAAGAAGTAGAAGAAGGAGAAGCAGAAGGTGAAGTCAGGAGGGTGAATCAGAGGAAGCAGAAGAAGGAGAAGGAGAAGGTGAAGTCTGGAGGGTGAATCAGAAGAATCAGATGAAGGAGAAGGAGAAGGTGAAGTCTGGAGGGTGAATCAGAGAAGCAGAAGAAAGAGAAGGAGAAGGTGAAGTCTGGAGGGTGAAGCAGAAGAAGCAGAAGAAGGAGAAGGAGAAGATGAAGACTGGAGGGTGAATCAGAAGAACTAGAAGAAGGAGAAGGAGAAGGTGAAGTCTGGAGGGTGAATCAGAAGAAGTAGAAGAAGGGGAAGGAGAAGGTGAAATCTGGAGGGTGAAGCAGAAGAAGCAGAAGAAGGAGAAGGAGAAGGTGAAGTCTGGAGGGTGAATCAGAAGAAGTAGAAGAAGGAGAAGGAGAAGTTGAAGTCAGAAGGTTGAAGCAGAAGAAGCAGAAGAAGGAGAAGGAGAAGGTGAAGTCTGGAGGGCGAAGCAGAAGAAGCAGAAGAAGGAGAAGGAGAAGGTGAAGTCTGGAGGGTGAAGCAGAAGAAGCAGAAGAAGGAGAAGGAGAAGGTGAAGTCTGGAGGGTGAATCAGAAGAAGTAGAAGAAGGAGAAGGAGAAGGTGAAGTCAGGAGGGTGAAGCAGAAGAAGCAGAAGAAGGAGAAGGAGAAGGTGAAGTCTGAAGGTGAAGCAGAAGAAGCAGAAGAAGGAGAGGAGAAGGTGATGTCTGGAGGGTGAAGCAGAAGAAGCAGAAGAAGGAGAAGGAGAAGGTGAAGTCAGGAGGGTGAATCAGAAGAAGTAGAAGAAGGAGAAGGAGAAGGTGAAGTCTGGAGGGTGTATCAGAAGAAGTAGAAGAAGGAGAAGGAGAAGGTGAAGTCTGGAGGATGAATCAGAAGAAGTAGAAGAAGGAGAAGGAGAAGGTGAAGTCTGGACGGTGAATCAGAAGAAGCAGATAAAGGAGAAGGAGAAGGTGAAGTCTGGAGGGAGAAGCAGAAGAAGTAGAAGAAGGAGAAGGAGAAGGTGAAGTCTGGAGGGTGAATCAGAAGAAGTAGAAGAAGGAGAAGGAGAAGGTGAAGTCTGGAGGGTGAATCAGAAGAAGTAGAAGAAGGAGAAGGAGAAGGTGAAGTCTGGAGGGTGAATCAGAAAAGCAGAAGAAGGAGAAGGAGAAGGTGAAGTCTGAGGGTGAATCAGAAGAAGTAGAAGAAGGAGAAGGAGAAGGTGTAGTCTGGAGGGTGAATCAGAAATGTAGACGAATGAGAAGGAGAAGGTGAAGTCTGGAGGGTGAATCAGAAGAAGCAGAAGAAGGAGAAGGAGAAGGTGAAGTCTGGAGGGTGAATCAGAAGAAGTAGAAGAAGGAGAAGGAGAAGGTGAAGTCTGGTGGGAGAATCAGAAGAAGCAGAAGAAGTAGAAGGAGAAGGTGAAGTCTGGAGGGTGAATCAGAAGAAGCAGAAGAAGGAGAAGGAGAAGGTGAAGTTTGGAGGGTGAATCAGAAGAAGCAGAAGAAGTAGAAGGAGAAGGTGAAGTCCTGGAGGGTGAATCAGAAGAAGTAGAAGAAGGAGAAGGAGAAGGTGAAGTCTGGAGGGTGAATCAGAAGAAGCAGAAGAAGGAGAAGGAGAAGGTGAAGTCAGGAGGGTGAATCAGAAGAAGCAGAAGAAGGAGAAGGAGAAGGTGAAGTCTGGAGGGTTAATCAGAAGAAGCAGAAGAAGGAGAAGGAGAAGGTGAAGTCAGGAGGGTGAATCAGAAGAAGCAGAAGAAGGAGAAGGAGAAGGTGAAGTCTGGAGGGTGAATCAGAAGAAGCAGAAGAAGGAGAAGGAGAAGGTGAAGACTGGAGGGTGAATCAGAAGAAGTAGAAGAAGGAGAAGGAGAAGGTGAAGTCTGGAGGGTGAATCAGAAGAAGCAGAAAAGGAGAAGGAGAAGATGAAGTCTGGAGGGTGAATCAGAAGAAGTAGAAGAAGGAGAAGGAGAAGGTGAGGTCTGGAGGGTGAATCAGAAGAAGCAGAAGAAGGAGAAGGAGAAGGTGAAGTCTGGAGGGTGAATCAGAAGAAGCAGAAGAAGGAGAAGGAGAAGGTGAAGTCTGGAGGGTGAATCAGAAGAAGCAGAAGAAGGAGAAGGAGAAGGTGAAGTCAGGAGGGTGTATCAGAAGAAGCAGAAGAAGGAGAAGGAGAAGGTGAAGTTAGGAGGGTGAATCAGAAGAAGCAGCAGAAGGAGAAGGAGAAGCTGAAGTCAGGGGGGTGAAGCAGAAGAAGTAGAAGAAGGAGAAGGAGAAGGTAAAGTCAGGAGAGTGAAGAAGAAGAAGCAGAAGAAGGAGAAGGAGAAGTTGAAGTCTGGAGGGCGCAGCAGAAGAAGCAGAAGAAGGAGATGGAGAAGGTGAAGTCTGGAGGGTGAAGCAGAAGAAGTAGAAGAAGGAGAAGGAGAAGGTGAAGTCAGAAGGGTGAAGCAGAAGAAGCAGAAGAAGGAGAAGGAGAAGGTGAAGTCTGGAGGGTGAAGCAGAAGAAGCAGAAGAAGGAGAAGGAGAAGGTGAAGTCTGGAGGGCGAAGCAGAAGAAGCAGAAGAAGGAGAAGGAGAAGGTGAAGTCTGGAGGGTGAAGCAGAAGAAGCAGAAGAAGGAGAAGGAGAAGGTGAAGTCTGGAGGGTGAATCAGAAGAAGTAGAAGAAGGAGAAGGAGAAGGTGAAGTCAGGAGGGTGAAGCAGAAGAAGCAGAAGAAGGAGAAGGAGAAGGTGAAGTCTGGAGGGTGAAGCAGAAGAAGCAGAAGAAGGAGAAGGAGAAGGTGAAGTCTGGAGGGCGAAGCAGAAGAAGCAGAAGAAGGAGAAGGAGAAGGTGAAGTCTGGATGGTGAAGCAGAAGAAGCAGAAGAAGGAGAAGGAGAAGGTGAAGTCTGGAGGGTGAATCAGAAGAAGTAGAAGAAGGAGAAGGAGGAGGTGAAGTCAGGAGGGTGAAGCAGAAGAAGCAGAAGAAGGAGAAGGAGAAGGTGAAGTCTGGAGGGTGAAGCAGAAGAAGCAGAAGAAGGAGAAGGAGAAGGTGAAGACTGGAGGGTGAATCAGAAGAAGTAGAAGAAGGAGAAGGAGAAGGTGAAGTCTGGAGGGTGAATCAGAAGAAGCAGAAAAGGAGAAGGAGAAGATGAAGTCTGGAGGGTGAATCAGAAGAAGTAGAAGAAGGAGAAGGAGAAGGTGAGGTCTGGAGGGTGAATCAGAAGAAGCAGAAGAAGGAGAAGGAGAAGGTGAAGTCTGGAGGGTGAATCAGAAGAAGCAGAAGAAGGAGAAGGAGAAGGTGAAGTCTGGAGGGTGAATCAGAAGAAGTAGAAGAAGGAGAAGGAGAAGTTGAAGTCAGAAGGTTGAAGCAGAAGAAGCAGAAGAAGGAGAAGGAGAAGGTGAAGTCTGGAGGGCGAAGCAGAAGAAGCAGAAGAAGGAGAAGGAGAAGGTGAAGTCTGGAGGGTGAAGCAGAAGAAGCAGAAGAAGGAGAAGGAGAAGGTGAAGTCTGGAGGGTGAATCAGAAGAAGTAGAAGAAGGAGAAGGAGAAGGTGAAGTCAGGAGGGTGAAGCAGAAGAAGCAGAAGAAGGAGAAGGAGAAGGTGAAGTCTGGAGGGTGAAGCAGAAGAAGCAGAAGAAGGAGAGGAGAAGGTGATGTCTGGAGGGTGAAGCAGAAGAAGCAGAAGAAGGAGAAGGAGAAGGTGAAGTCAGGAGGGTGAATCAGAAGAAGTAGAAGAAGGAGAAGGAGAAGGTGAAGTCTGGAGGGTGAATCAGAAGAAGTAGAAGAAGGAGAAGGAGAAGCTGAAGTCTGGAGGATGAATCAGAAGAAGTAGAAGAAGGAAATGGAGAAGGTGAAGTCTGGACGGTGAATCAGAAGAAGCAGATAAAGGAGAAGGAGAAGGTGAAGTCTGGAGGGAGAAGCAGAAGAAGTAGAAGAAGGAGAAGGAGAAGGTGAAGTCTGGAGGGTGAATCAGAAGAAGTAGAAGAAGGAGAAGGAGAAGGTGAAGTCTGGAGGGTGAATAAGAAGAAGTAGAAGAAGGAGAAGGAGAAGGTGAAGTCTGGAGGGTGAATCAGAAAAGCAGAAGAAGGAGAAGGAGAAGGTGAAGTCTGAGGGTGAATCAGAAGAAGTAGAAGAAGGAGAAGGAGAAGGTGTAGTCTGGAGGGTGAATCAGAAATGTAGACGAATGAGAAGGAGAAGGTGAAGTCTGGAGGGTGAATCAGAAGAAGCAGAAGAAGGAGAAGGAGAAGGTGAAGTCTGGAGGGTGAATCAGAAGAAGTAGAAGAAGGAGAAGGAGAAGGTGAAGTCTGGTGGGAGAATCAGAAGAAGCAGAAGAAGTAGAAGGAGAAGGTGAAGTCTGGAGGGTGAATCAGAAGAAGCAGAAGAAGGAGAAGGAGAAGGTGAAGTTTGGAGGGTGAATCAGAAGAAGCAGAAGAAGTAGAAGGAGAAGGTGAAGTCCTGGAGGGTGAATCAGAAGAAGTAGAAGAAGGAGAAGGAGAAGGTGAAGTCTGGAGGGTGAATCAGAAGAAGCAGAAGAAGGAGAAGGAGAAGGTGAAGTCAGGAGGGTGAATCAGAAGAAGCAGAAGAAGGAGAAGGAGAAGGTGAAGTCTGGAGGGTTAATCAGAAGAAGCAGAAGAAGGAGAAGGAGAAGGTGAAGTCAGGAGGGTGTATCAGAAGAAGCAGAAGAAGGAGAAGGAGAAGGTGAAGTCTGGAGGGTGAATCAGCAGAAGCAGAAGAAGGAGAAGGAGAAGGTGAAGACTGGAGGGTGAATCAGAAGAAGTAGAAGAAGGAGAAGGAGAAGGTGAAGTCTGGAGGGTGAATCAGAAGAAGCAGAAAAGGAGAAGGAGAAGATGAAGTCTGGAGGGTGAATCAGAAGAAGTAGAAGAAGGAGAAGGAGAAGGTGAGGTCTGGAGGGAGAATCAGAAGAAGCAGAAGAAGTAGAAGGAGAAGGTGAAGTCTGGAGGGTGAATCAGAAGAAGCAGAAGAAGGAGAAGGAGAAGGTGAAGTTTGGAGGGTGAATCAGAAGAAGCAGAAGAAGTAGAAGGAGAAGGTGAAGTCCTGGAGGGTGAATCAGAAGAAGTAGAAGAAGGAGAAGGAGAAGGTGAAGTCTGGAGGGTGAATCAGAAGAAGCAGAAGAAGGAGAAGGAGAAGGTGAAGTCAGGAGGGTGAATCAGAAGAAGCAGAAGAAGGAGAAGGAGAAGGTGAAGTCTGGAGGGTTAATCAGAAGAAGCAGAAGAAGGAGAAGGAGAAGGTGAAGTCAGGAGGGTGAATCAGAAGAAGCAGAAGAAGGAGAAGGAGAAGGTGAAGTCTGGAGGGTGAATCAGAAGAAGCAGAAGAAGGAGAAGGAGAAGGTGAAGACTGGAGGGTGAATCAGAAGAAGTAGAAGAAGGAGAAGGAGAAGGTGAAGTCTGGAGGGTGAATCAGAAGAAGCAGAAAAGGAGAAGGAGAAGATGAAGTCTGGAGGGTGAATCAGAAGAAGTAGAAGAAGGAGAAGGAGAAGGTGAGGTCTGGAGGGTGAATCAGAAGAAGCAGAAGAAGGAGAAGGAGAAGGTGAAGTCTGGAGGGTGAATCAGAAGAAGCAGAAGAAGGAGAAGGAGAAGGTGAAGTCTGGAGGGTGAATCAGAAGAAGCAGAAGAAGGAGAAGGAGAAGGTGAAGTCAGGAGGGTGTATCAGAAGAAGCAGAAGAAGGAGAAGGAGAAGGTGAAGTTAGGAGGGTGAATCAGAAGAAGCAGCAGAAGGAGAAGGAGAAGCTGAAGTCAGGGGGGTGAAGCAGAAGAAGTAGAAGAAGGAGAAGGAGAAGGTAAAGTCAGGAGAGTGAAGAAGAAGAAGCAGAAGAAGGAGAAGGAGAAGTTGAAGTCTGGAGGGCGCAGCAGAAGAAGCAGAAGAAGGAGATGGAGAAGGTGAAGTCTGGAGGGTGAAGCAGAAGAAGTAGAAGAAGGAGAAGGAGAAGGTGAAGTCAGAAGGGTGAAGCAGAAGAAGCAGAAGAAGGAGAAGGAGAAGGTGAAGTCTGGAGGGTGAAGCAGAAGAAGCAGAAGAAGGAGAAGGAGAAGGTGAAGTCTGGAGGGCGAAGCAGAAGAAGCAGAAGAAGGAGAAGGAGAAGGTGAAGTCTGGAGGGTGAAGCAGAAGAAGCAGAAGAAGGAGAAGGAGAAGGTGAAGTCTGGAGGGTGAATCAGAAGAAGTAGAAGAAGGAGAAGGAGAAGGTGAAGTCAGGAGGGTGAAGCAGAAGAAGCAGAAGAAGGAGAAGGAGAAGGTGAAGTCTGGAGGGTGAAGCAGAAGAAGCAGAAGAAGGAGAAGGAGAAGGTGAAGTCTGGAGGGCGAAGCAGAAGAAGCAGAAGAAGGAGAAGGAGAAGGTGAAGTCTGGATGGTGAAGCAGAAGAAGCAGAAGAAGGAGAAGGAGAAGGTGAAGTCTGGAGGGTGAATCAGAAGAAGTAGAAGAAGGAGAAGGAGGAGGTGAAGTCAGGAGGGTGAAGCAGAAGAAGCAGAAGAAGGAGAAGGAGAAGGTGAAGTCTGGAGGGTGAAGCAGAAGAAGCAGAAGAAGGAGAAGGAGAAGGTGAAGACTGGAGGGTGAATCAGAAGAAGTAGAAGAAGGAGAAGGAGAAGGTGAAGTCTGGAGGGTGAATCAGAAGAAGCAGAAAAGGAGAAGGAGAAGATGAAGTCTGGAGGGTGAATCAGAAGAAGTAGAAGAAGGAGAAGGAGAAGGTGAGGTCTGGAGGGTGAATCAGAAGAAGCAGAAGAAGGAGAAGGAGAAGGTGAAGTCTGGAGGGTGAATCAGAAGAAGCAGAAGAAGGAGAAGGAGAAGGTGAAGTCTGGAGGGTGAATCAGAAGAAGTAGAAGAAGGAGAAGGAGAAGTTGAAGTCAGAAGGTTGAAGCAGAAGAAGCAGAAGAAGGAGAAGGAGAAGGTGAAGTCTGGAGGGCGAAGCAGAAGAAGCAGAAGAAGGAGAAGGAGAAGGTGAAGTCTGGAGGGTGAAGCAGAAGAAGCAGAAGAAGGAGAAGGAGAAGGTGAAGTCTGGAGGGTGAATCAGAAGAAGTAGAAGAAGGAGAAGGAGAAGGTGAAGTCAGGAGGGTGAAGCAGAAGAAGCAGAAGAAGGAGAAGGAGAAGGTGAAGTCTGGAGGGTGAAGCAGAAGAAGCAGAAGAAGGAGAGGAGAAGGTGATGTCTGGAGGGTGAAGCAGAAGAAGCAGAAGAAGGAGAAGGAGAAGGTGAAGTCAGGAGGGTGAATCAGAAGAAGTAGAAGAAGGAGAAGGAGAAGGTGAAGTCTGGAGGGTGAATCAGAAGAAGTAGAAGAAGGAGAAGGAGAAGGTGAAGTCTGGAGGATGAATCAGAAGAAGTAGAAGAAGGAGAAGGAGAAGGTGAAGTCTGGACGGTGAATCAGAAGAAGCAGATAAAGGAGAAGGAGAAGGTGAAGTCTGGAGGGAGAAGCAGAAGAAGTAGAAGAAGGAGAAGGAGAAGGTGAAGTCTGGAGGGTGAATCAGAAGAAGTAGAAGAAGGAGAAGGAGAAGGTGAAGTCTGGAGGGTGAATAAGAAGAAGTAGAAGAAGGAGAAGGAGAAGGTGAAGTCTGGAGGGTGAATCAGAAAAGCAGAAGAAGGAGAAGGAGAAGGTGAAGTCTGAGGGTGAATCAGAAGAAGTAGAAGAAGGAGAAGGAGAAGGTGTAGTCTGGAGGGTGAATCAGAAATGTAGACGAATGAGAAGGAGAAGGTGAAGTCTGGAGGGTGAATCAGAAGAAGCAGAAGAAGGAGAAGGAGAAGGTGAAGTCTGGAGGGTGAATCAGAAGAAGTAGAAGAAGGAGAAGGAGAAGGTGAAGTCTGGTGGGAGAATCAGAAGAAGCAGAAGAAGTAGAAGGAGAAGGTGAAGTCTGGAGGGTGAATCAGAAGAAGCAGAAGAAGGAGAAGGAGAAGGTGAAGTTTGGAGGGTGAATCAGAAGAAGCAGAAGAAGTAGAAGGAGAAGGTGAAGTCCTGGAGGGTGAATCAGAAGAAGTAGAAGAAGGAGAAGGAGAAGGTGAAGTCTGGAGGGTGAATCAGAAGAAGCAGAAGAAGGAGAAGGAGAAGGTGAAGTCAGGAGGGTGAATCAGAAGAAGCAGAAGAAGGAGAAGGAGAAGGTGAAGTCTGGAGGGTTAATCAGAAGAAGCAGAAGAAGGAGAAGGAGAAGGTGAAGTCAGGAGGGTGTATCAGAAGAAGCAGAAGAAGGAGAAGGAGAAGGTGAAGTCTGGAGGGTGAATCAGCAGAAGCAGAAGAAGGAGAAGGAGAAGGTGAAGACTGGAGGGTGAATCAGAAGAAGTAGAAGAAGGAGAAGGAGAAGGTGAAGTCTGGAGGGTGAATCAGAAGAAGCAGAAAAGGAGAAGGAGAAGATGAAGTCTGGAGGGTGAATCAGAAGAAGTAGAAGAAGGAGAAGGAGAAGGTGAGGTCTGGAGGGTGAATCAGAAGAAGCAGAAGAAGGAGAAGGAGAAGGTGAAGTCTGGAGGGTGAATCAGAAGAAGCAGAAGAAGGAGAAGGAGAAGGTGAAGTCTGGAGGGTGAATCAGAAGAAGCAGAAGAAGGAGAAGGAGAAGGTGAAGTCAGGAGGGTGTATCAGAAGAAGCAGAAGAAGGAGAAGGAGAAGGTGAAGTTAGGAGGGTGAATCAGAAGAAGCAGCAGAAGGAGAAGGAGAAGCTGAAGTCAGGGGGGTGAAGCAGAAGAAGTAGAAGAAGGAGAAGGAGAAGGTAAAGTCAGGAGAGTGAAGAAGAAGAAGCAGAAGAAGGAGAAGGAGAAGTTGAAGTCTGGAGGGCGCAGCAGAAGAAGCAGAAGAAGGAGATGGAGAAGGTGAAGTCTGGAGGGTGAAGCAGAAGAAGTAGAAGAAGGAGAAGGAGAAGGTGAAGTCAGAAGGGTGAAGCAGAAGAAGCAGAAGAAGGAGAAGGAGAAGGTGAAGTCTGGAGGGTGAAGCAGAAGAAGCAGAAGAAGGAGAAGGAGAAGGTGAAGTCTGGAGGGCGAAGCAGAAGAAGCAGAAGAAGGAGAAGGAGAAGGTGAAGTCTGGAGGGTGAAGCAGAAGAAGCAGAAGAAGGAGAAGGAGAAGGTGAAGTCTGGAGGGTGAATCAGAAGAAGTAGAAGAAGGAGAAGGAGAAGGTGAAGTCAGGAGGGTGAAGCAGAAGAAGCAGAAGAAGGAGAAGGAGAAGGTGAAGTCTGGAGGGTGAAGCAGAAGAAGCAGAAGAAGGAGAAGGAGAAGGTGAAGTCTGGAGGGCGAAGCAGAAGAAGCAGAAGAAGGAGAAGGAGAAGGTGAAGTCTGGATGGTGAAGCAGAAGAAGCAGAAGAAGGAGAAGGAGAAGGTGAAGTCTGGAGGGTGAATCAGAAGAAGTAGAAGAAGGAGAAGGAGGAGGTGAAGTCAGGAGGGTGAAGCAGAAGAAGCAGAAGAAGGAGAAGGAGAAGGTGAAGTCTGGAGGGTGAAGCAGAAGAAGCAGAAGAAGGAGAAGGAGAAGGTGAAGACTGGAGGGTGAATCAGAAGAAGTAGAAGAAGGAGAAGGAGAAGGTGAAGTCTGGAGGGTGAATCAGAAGAAGCAGAAAAGGAGAAGGAGAAGATGAAGTCTGGAGGGTGAATCAGAAGAAGTAGAAGAAGGAGAAGGAGAAGGTGAGGTCTGGAGGGTGAATCAGAAGAAGCAGAAGAAGGAGAAGGAGAACGTGAAGTCTGGAGGGTGAATCAGAAGAAGCAGAAGAAGGAGAAGGAGAAGGTGAAGTCTGGAGGGTGAATCAGATGAAGCAGAAGAAGGAGAAGGAGAAGGTGAAGTCAGGAGGGTGTATCAGAAGAAGCAGAAGAAGGAGAAGGAGAAGGTGAAGTTAGGAGGGTGAATCAGAAGAAGCAGCAGAAGGAGAAGGAGAAGCTGAAGTCAGGGGGGTGAAGCAGAAGAAGTAGAAGAAGGAGAAGGAGAAGGTAAAGTCAGGAGAGTGAAGCAGAAGAAGCAGAAGAAGGAGAAGGAGAAGTTGAAGTCTGGAGGGCGCAGCAGAAGAAGCAGAAGAAGGAGATGGAGAAGGTGAAGTCTGGAGGGTGAAGCAGAAGAAGTAGAAGAAGGAGAAGGAGAAGGTGAAGTCAGAAGGGTGAAGCAGAAGAAGCAGAAGAAGGAGAAGGAGAAGGTGAAGTCTGGAGGGTGAAGCAGAAGAAGCAGAAGAAGGAGAAGGAGAAGGTGAAGTCTGGAGGGCGAAGCAGAAGAAGCAGAAGAAGGAGAAGGAGAAGGTGAAGTCTGGAGGGTGAAGCAGAAGAAGCAGAAGAAGGAGAAGGAGAAGGTGAAGTCTGGAGGGTGAATCAGAAGAAGTAGAAGAAGGAGAAGAAGAAGGTGAAGTCAGGAGGGTGAAGCAGAAGAAGCAGAAGAAGGAGAAGGAGAAGGTGAAGTCTGGAGGGTGAAGCAGAAGAAGCAGAAGAAGGAGAAGGAGAAGGTGAAGTCTGGAGGGTGAATCAGCAGAAGCAGAAGAAGGAGAAGGAGAAGGTGAAGTCTGGAGGGTGAATCAGAAGAAGGAGAAGAAGGAGAAGGAGAAGGTGAAGTCTGGAGGATGAATCAGAAGAAGTAGAAGAAGGAGAAGGAGAAGGTGAAGTCTGGAGGGTGAATCAGAAGAAGCAGAAGAAGGAGAAGGAGAAGGTGAAGTCTGGAGGGTGAATCAGAAGAAGGAGAAGAAGGAGAAGGTGAAGATGAAGTTTGGAGGGTGAATCAGAAGAAGTAGAAGAAGGAGAAGGAGAAGGTGAAGTCTGGAGGGTGAATCAGAAGAAGCAGAAGAAGGAGAAGGATAAGGTGAAGTCTGGAGGGTGAATCAGAAGAAGCAGAAGAAGGAGAAGGAGAAGGTGAAGTCTGGAGGGTGAATCAGAAGAATTAGAAGAAGGAGAAGGAGAAGGTGAAGTCTGGAGGGTGAATCAGAAGAAGTAGAAGAAGGAGAAGGAGAAGGTGAAGTCAGGAGGGTGAAGCAGAAGAAGCAGAAGAAGGAGAAGGAGAAGGTGAAGTCTGGAGGGTGAAGCAGAAGAAGCAGAAGAAGGAGAGGAGAAGGTGATGTCTGGAGGGTGAAGCAGAAGAAGCAGAAGAAGGAGAAGGAGAAGGTGAAGTCAGGAGGGTGAATCAGAAGAAGTAGAAGAAGGAGAAGGAGAAGGTGAAGTCTGGAGGGTGAATCAGAAGAAATAGAAGAAGGAGAAGGAGAAGGTGAAGTCTGGAGGATGAATCAGAAGAAGTAGAAGAAGGAGAAGGAGAAGGTGAAGTCTGGACGGTGAATCAGAAGAAGCAGATAAAGGAGAAGGAGAAGGTGAAGTCTGGAGGGAGAAGCAGAAGAAGTAGAAGAAGGAGAAGGAGAAGGTGAAGTCTGGAGGGTGAATCAGAAGAAGTAGAAGAAGGAGAAGGAGAAGGTGAAGTCTGGTGGGAGAATCAGAAGAAGCAGAAGAAGTAGAAGGAGAAGGTGAAGTCTGGAGGGTGAATCAGAAAAGCAGAAGAAGGAGAAGGAGAAGGTGAAGTCTGAGGGTGAATCAGAAGAAGTAGAAGAAGGAGAAGGAGAAGGTGTAGTCTGGAGGGTGAATCAGAAATGTAGACGAATGAGAAGGAGAAGGTGAAGTCTGGAGGGTGAATCAGAAGAAGCAGAAGAAGGAGAAGGAGAAGGTGAAGTCTGGAGGGTGAATCAGAAGAAGTAGAAGAAGGAGAAGGAGAAGGTGAAGTCTGGTGGGAGAATCAGAAGAAGCAGAAGAAGTAGAAGGAGAAGGTGAAGTCTGGAGGGTGAATCAGAAGAAGCAGAAGAAGGAGAAGGAGAAGGTGAAGTTTGGAGGGTGAATCAGAAGAAGCAGAAGAAGTAGAAGGAGAAGGTGAAGTCCTGGAGGGTGAATCAGAAGAAGTAGAAGAAGGAGAAGGAGAAGGTGAAGTCTGGAGGGTGAATCAGAAGAAGCAGAAGAAGGAGAAGGAGAAGGTGAAGTCAGGAGGGTGAATCCGAAGAAGCAGAAGAAGGAGAAGGAGAAGGTGAAGTCTGGAGGGTTAATCAGAAGAAGCAGAAGAAGGAGAAGGAGAAGGTGAAGTCAGGAGGGTGAATCAGAAGAAGCAGAAGAAGGAGAAGGAGAAGGTGAAGTCTGGAGGGTGAATCAGAAGAAGCAGAAGAAGGAGAAGGAGAAGGTGAAGACTGGAGGGTGAATCAGAAGAAGTAGAAGAAGGAGAAGGAGAAGGTGAAGTCTGGAGGGTGAATCAGAAGAAGCAGAAAAGGAGGAGGAGAAGATGAAGTCTGGAGGGTGAATCAGAAGAAGTAGAAGAAGGAGAAGGAGAAGGTGAGGTCTGGAGGGTGAATCAGAAGAAGCAGAAGAAGGAGAAGGAGAAGGTGAAGTCTGGAGGGTGAATCAGAAGAAGCAGAAGAAGGAGAAGGAGAAGGTGAAGTCTGGAGGGTGAATCAGAAGAAGCAGAAGAAGGAGAAGGAGAAGGTGAAGTCAGGAGGGTGTATCAGAAGAAGCAGAAGAAGGAGAAGGAGAAGGTGAAGTTAGGAGGTTGAATCAGAAGAAGCAGCAGAAGGAGAAGGAGAAGCTGAAGTCAGGGGGGTGAAGCAGAAGAAGTAGAAGAAGGAGAAGGAGAAGGTAAAGTCAGGAGAGTGAAGAAGAAGAAGCAGAAGAAGGAGAAGGAGAAGTTGAAGTCTGGAGGGCGCAGCAGAAGAAGCAGAAGAAGGAGATGGAGAAGGTGAAGTCTGGAGGGAGAAGCAGAAGAAGTAGAAGAAGGAGAAGGAGAAGGTGAAGTCAGAAGGGTGAAGCAGAAGAAGCAGAAGAAGGAGAAGGAGAAGGTGAAGTCTGGAGGGTGAAGCAGAAGAAGCAGAAGAAGGAGAAGGAGAAGGTGAAGTCTGGAGGGCGAAGCAGAAGAAGCAGAAGAAGGAGAAGGAGAAGGTGAAGTCTGGAGGGTGAAGCAGAAGAAGCAGAAGAAGGAGAAGGAGAAGGTGAAGTCTGGAGGGTGAATCAGAAGAAGTAGAAGAAGGAGAAGCAGAAGGTGAAGTCAGGAGGGTGAAGCAGAAGAAGCAGAAGAAGGAGAAGGAGAAGGTGAAGTCTGGAGGGTGAAGCAGAAGAAGCAGAAGAAGGAGAAGGAGAAGGTGAAGTCTGGAGGGCGAAGCAGAAGAAGCAGAAGAAGGAGAAGGAGAAGGTGAAGTCTGGATGGTGAAGCAGAAGAAGCAGAAGAAGGAGAAGGAGAAGGTGAAGTCTGGAGGGTGAATCAGAAGAAGTAGAAGAAGGAGAAGGAGAAGGTGAAGTCAGGAGGGTGAAGCAGAAGAAGCAGAAGAAGGAGAAGGAGAAGGTGAAGTCTGGAGGGTGAAGCAGAAGAAGCAGAAGAAGGAGAAGGAGAAGGTGAAGACTGGAGGGTGAATCAGAAGAAGTAGAAGAAGGAGAAGGAGAAGGTGAAGTCTGGAGGGTGAATCAGAAGAAGCAGAAAAGGAGAAGGAGAAGATGAAGTCTGGAGGGTGAATCAGAAGAAGTAGAAGAAGGAGAAGGAGAAGGTGAGGTCTGGAGGGTGAATCAGAAGAAGCAGAAGAAGGAGAAGGAGAAGGTGAAGTCTGGAGGGTGAATCAGAAGAAGCAGAAGAAGGAGAAGGAGAAGGTGAAGTCTGGAGGATGAATCAGAAGAAGCAGAAGAAGGAGAAGGAGAAGGTGATGTCAGGAGGGTGTATCAGAAGAAGCAGAAGAAGGAGAAGGAGAAGGTGAAGTTAGGAGGGTGAATCAGAAGAAGCAGCAGAAGGAGAAGGAGAAGCTGAAGACAGGGGGGTGAAGCAGAAGAAGTAGAAGAAGGAGAAGGAGAAGGTAAAGTCAGGAGAGTGAAGCAGAAGAAGCAGAAGAAGGAGAAGGAGAAGTTGAAGTCTGGAGGGCGCAGCAGAAGAAGCAGAAGAAGGAGATGGAGAAGGTGAAGTCTGGAGGGTGAAGCAGAAGAAGTAGAAGAAGGAGAAGGAGAAGGTGAAGTCAGAAGGGTGAAGCAGAAGAAGCAGAAGAAGGAGAAGGAGAAGGTGAAGTCTGGAGGGTGAAGCAGAAGAAGCAGAAGAAGGAGAAGGAGAAGGTGAAGTCTGGAGGGCGAAGCAGAAGAAGCAGAAGAAGGAGAAGGAGAAGGTGAAGTCTGGAGGGTGAAGCAGAAGAAGCAGAAGAAGGAGAAGGAGAAGGTGAAGTCTGGAGGGTGAATCAGAAGAAGTAGAAGAAGGAGAAGAAGAAGGTGAAGTCAGGAGGGTGAAGCAGAAGAAGCAGAAGAAGGAGAAGGAGAAGGTGAAGTCTGGAGGGTGAAGCAGAAGAAGCAGAAGAAGGAGAAGGAGAAGGTGAAGTCTGGAGGGTGAATCAGCAGAAGCAGAAGAAGGAGAAGGAGAAGGTGAAGTCTGGAGGGTGAATCAGAAGAAGGAGAAGAAGGAGAAGGAGAAGGTGAAGTCTGGAGGATGAATCAGAAGAAGTAGAAGAAGGAGAAGGAGAAGGTGAAGTCTGGAGGGTGAATCAGAAGAAGCAGAAGAAGGAGAAGGAGAAGGTGAAGTCTGGAGGGTGAATCAGAAGAAGGAGAAGAAGGAGAAGGTGAAGATGAAGTTTGGAGGGTGAATCAGAAGAAGTAGAAGAAGGAGAAGGAGAAGGTGAAGTCTGGAGGGTGAATCAGAAGAAGCAGAAGAAGGAGAAGGATAAGGTGAAGTCTGGAGGGTGAATCAGAAGAAGCAGAAGAAGGAGAAGGAGAAGGTGAAGTCTGGAGGGTGAATCAGAAGAAGCAGAATAAGGAGAAGGAGAAGGTGAAGTCTGGAGGGTGAATCAGAAGAAGCAGAAGAAGGAGAAGGAGAAGGTGAAGTCTGGAGGGTGAATCAGAGAAGTAGAAGAAGGAGAAGGAGAAGGTGAAGTCTGGAGGGTCAAGCAGAAGAAGTAGAAGAAGGAGGAGGGGAAGGTGAAGTCAGGAGGGTGAATCAGAAGAAGTAGAAGAAGGAGAAGGAGAAGGTGAAGTCAGGAGGGTGAATCAGAAGAAGCAGAAGAAGGAGAAGGAGAAGTTGAAGTCTGGAGGGTGAATCAGAAGAATCAGAAGAAGGAGAAGGAGAAGGTGAAGTCTGGAGGGTGAATCAGAAGAAGCAGAAGAAAGAGAAGGAGAAGGTGAAGTCTGGAGGGTGAATCAGAAGAAGTAGAAGAAGGAGAGGAGAAGGTGAAGTCTGGAGGGTGAAGCAGAAGAAGTAGAAGAAGGAGAAGGAGAAGTTGAAGTCAGGAGGGGGAATCAGAAGAAGTAGAAGAAGGAGAAGCAGAAGGTGAAGTCAGGAGGGTGAATCAGAGGAAGCAGAAGAAGGAGAAGGAGAAGGTGAAGTCTGGAGGGTGAATCAGAAGAATCAGATGAAGGAGAAGGAGAAGGTGTAGTCTGGAGGGTGAATCAGAGAAGCAGAAGAAAGAGAAGGAGAAGGTGAAGTCTGGAGGGTGAAGCAGAAGAAGCAGAAGAAGGAGAAGGAGAAGGTGAAGACTGGAGGGTGAATCAGAAGGACTAGAAGAAGGAGAAGGAGAAGGTGAAGTCTGGAGGGTGAATCAGAAGAAGTAGAAGAAGGGGAAGGAGAAGGTGAAGTCTGGAGGGTGAAGCAGAAGAAGCAGAAGAAGGAGAAGGAGAAGGTGAAGTCTGGAGGGTGAATCAGAAGAAGTAGAAGAAGGAGAAGGAGAAGGTGAAGTCAGAAGGGTGAAGCAGAAGAAGCAGAAGAAGGAGAAGGAGAAGGTGAAGTCTGGAGGGCGAAGCAGAAGAAGCAGAAGAAGGAGAAGGGGAAGGTGAAGTCTGGAGGGTGAAGCAGAAGAAGCAGAAGAAGGAGAAGGAGAAGGTGAAGTCTGGAGGGTGAATCAGAAGAAGTAGAAGAAGGAGAAGGAGAAGGTGAAGTCAGGAGGGTGAAGCAGAAGAAGCAGAAGAAGGAGAAGGAGAAGGTGAAGTCTGGAGGTTGAAGCAGAAGAAGCAGAAGAAGGAGAGGAGAAGGTGAAGTCTGGAGGGTGAAGCAGAAGAAGCAGAAGAAGGAGAAGGAAAAGGTGAAGTCTGGAGGGGGAATCAGAAGAAGTAGAAGAAGGAGAAGGAGAAGGTGAAGTCTGGAGGATGAATCAGAAGAAGTAGAAGAAGGAGAAGGAGAAGGTGAAGTCTGGAGGGTGAATCAGAAGAAGCAGATAAAGGAGAAGGAGAAGGTGAAGTCTGGAGGGAGAAGCAGAAGAAGTAGAAGAAGGAGAAGGAGAAGGTGAAGTCTGGAGGGTGAATCAGAAGAAGTAGAAGAAGGAGAAGGAGAAGGTGAAGTCTGGAGGGTGAATCAGAAGAAGTCGAAGAAGGAGAAGGAGAAGGTGAAGTCTGGAGGGTGAATCAGAAAAGCAGAAGAAGGAGAAGGAGAAGGTGAAGTCTGAGGGTGAATCAGAAGAAGTAGAAGAAGGAGAAGGAGAAGGTGTAGTCTGGAGGTTGAATCAGAGAAGTAGACGAATGAGAAGGAGAAGGTGAAGTCTGGAGGGTGAATCAGAAGAAGCAGAAGAAGGAGAAGGAGAAGGTGAAGTCTGGAGGGTGAATCAGAAGAAGTAGAAGAAGGAGAAGGAGAAGGTGAAGTCTGGTGGGAGAATCAGTAGAAGCAGAAGAAGTAGAAGGAGAAGGTGAAGTCTGGAGGGTGAATCAGAAGAAGCAGAAGAAGGAGAAGGAGAAGGTGAAGTTTGGAGGGTGAATCAGAAGAAGCAGAAGAAGTAGAAGGAGAAGGTGAAGTCCTGGAGGGTGAATCAGAAGAAGTAGAAGAAGGAGAAGGAGAAGGTGAAGTCTGGAGGGTGAATCAGAAGAAGCAGAAGAAGGAGAAGGAGAAGGTGAAGTCAGGAGGGTGAATCAGAAGAAGCAGAAGAAGGAGAAGGAGAAGGTGAAGTCTGGAGGGTTAATCAGAAGAAGCAGAAGAAGGAGAAGTAGAAGGTGAAGTCAGGAGGGTGAATCAGAAGAAGCAGAAGAAGGAGAAGGAGAAGGTGAAGTCTGGAGGGTGAATCAGAAGAAGCAGAAGAAGGAGAAGGAGAAGGTGAAGACTGGAGGGTGAATCAGAAGAAGTAGAAGAAGGAGAAGGAGAAGGTGAAGTCTGGAGGGTGAATCAGAAGAAGTAGAAGAAGGAGAAGGAGAAGGCGAAGTCTGGAGGTTGAATCAGAAGAAGCAGAAGAAGGAGAAGGCGAAGGTGAAGTCTGGAAGGTAAATCAGAAGAAGCAGAAGAAGGAGTAGGAGAAGGTGAAGTTTGGAGGGTGAATCAGAAGAAGCAGAAGAAGTAGAAGGAGAAGGTGAAGTCTGGAGGGTGAATCAGAAGAAGTAGAAGAAGGAGAAGGAGAATGTGAAGTCTGGTGGGTGAATCAGAAGAAGCAGAAGAACGAGAAAGAGAAGGTGAAGTCAGGAGGGTGAATCAGAAGAAGCAGAAGAAGGAGAAGGAGAAGGTGAAGTCTGGAGGGTGAATCAGAAGAAGCAGAAGAAGGAGAAGGAGAAGGTGAAGTCAGGAGGGTGAATCAGAAGAAGCAGAAGAAGGAGAAGGAGAAGGTGAAGTCTGGAGGGTGAATCAGATGAAGCAGAAGAAGGAGAAGGAGAAGGTGAAGACTGGAGGGTGAATCAGAAGAAGTAGAAGAAGGAGAAGGAGAAGGTGAAGTCTGGAGGGTGAATCAGAAGAAGTAGAAGAAGGAGAAGGAGAAGGCGAAGTCTGGAGGGTGAATCAGAAGAAGCTGAAGAAGGAGAAGGAGAAGGTGAAGTCTGGAGGGTGAATCAGAAGAAGCAGAAGAAGGAGAAGGAGAAGGTGAAGTCTGGAGGGTGAATCAGAAGAAGTAGAAGAAGGAGAAGGAGAAGGTGAAGTCTGGAGGGTGAATCAGAAGAAGTAGAAGAAGTAGAAGGAGAAGGTGAAGTCTGGAGGGTGAATCAGAAGAAGTAGAAGAAGGAGAAGGAGAAGGTGAAGTCTGGAGGGTGAATCAGAAGAAGCAGGAGAAGGAGAAGTTGAAGTCTGGAGGGTGAACCAGAAGAAGTAGAAGAAGGAGAAGGAGAAGGTGTAGTCTGGAGGGTGAATCAGAAGAAGCAGACGAAGGAGAAGGAGAAGGTGAAGTCTGGAGGGTGAATCAGAAGAAGCAGAAGAAGGAGAAGGAGAAGGTGAAGTCTGGAGGGTGAATCAGAAGAAGTAGAAGAAGGAGAAGGGGAAGGTGAAGTCTGGAGGGTGAATCAGAAGAAGCAGAAGAATGAGAAGGAGAAGGTGAAGTCTGGACGGTGAATCAGAAGAAGCAGAAGAAGGAGAAGGAGAAGGTGAAGTCTGGAGGGTGAATCAGAAGAAGCAGAAGAAGGAGAAGGAGAAGGTGAAGTCTGGAGGGTGAATCAGAAGAAGCAGAAGAAGTAGAAGGAGAAGGTGAAGTCTGGAGGGTGAATCAGAAGAAGCAGAAGAAGTAGAAGGAGAAGGTGAAGTCTGGAGGGTGAATCAGAAGAAGTAGAAGAAGGAGAAGGAGAAGGTCAAGTCTGGAGGGTGCATCAGAAGAAGCAGAAGAAGGAGAAGGAGAAGGTGAAGTCAGGAGGGTGAATCAGAAGAAGCAGAAGAAGGAGAAGGAGAAGGTGAAGTCTGGAGGGTGAATCAGAAGAAGCAGAAGAAGGAGAAGGAGAAGGTGAAGACTGGAGGGAGAATCAGAAGAGGCAGAAGAAGGAGAAGGAGAAGGTGAAGTCTGGAGGGTGAATCAGAAGAAGTAGAAGAAGGAGAAGGAGAAGGCGAAGTCTGGAGGGTGAATCAGAAGAAGCAGAAGAAGGAGAAGGAGAAGGTGAAGTCTGGAGGGTGAATCAGAAGAAGTAGAAGAAGGAGAAGGAGAAGGCGAAGTCTGGAGGTTGAATCAGAAGAAGCAGAAGAAGGAGAAGGCGAAGGTGAAGTCTGGAAGGTAAATCAGAAGAAGCAGAAGAAGGAGTAGGAGAAGGTGAAGTTTGGAGGGTGAATCAGAAGAAGCAGAAGAAGTAGAAGGAGAAGGTGAAGTCTGGAGGGTGAATCAGAAGAAGTAGAAGAAGGAGAAGGAGAAGGTGAAGTCTGGTGGGTGAATCAGAAGAAGCAGAAGAACGAGAAAGAGAAGGTGAAGTCAGGAGGGTGAATCAGAAGAAGCAGAAGAAGGAGAAGGAGAAGGTGAAGTCTGGAGGGTGAATCAGAAGAAGCAGAAGAAGGAGAAGGAGAAGGTGAAGTCAGGAGGGTGAATCAGAAGAAGCAGAAGAAGGAGAAGGAGAAGGTGAAGTCTGGAGGGTGAATCAGATGAAGCAGAAGAAGGAGAAGGAGAAGGTGAAGACTGGAGGGTGAATCAGAAGAAGTAGAAGAAGGAGAAGGAGAAGGTGAAGTCTGGAGGGTGAATCAGAAGAAGTAGAAGAAGGAGAAGGAGAAGGCGAAGTCTGGAGGGTGAATCAGAAGAAGCTGAAGAAGGAGAAGGAGAAGGTGAAGTCTGGAGGGTGAATCAGAAGAAGCAGAAGAAGGAGAAGGAGAAGGTGAAGTCTGGAGGGTGAATCAGAAGAAGTAGAAGAAGGAGAAGGAGAAGGTGAAGTCTGGAGGGTGAATCAGAAGAAGTAGAAGAAGTAGAAGGAGAAGGTGAAGTCTGGAGGGTGAATCAGAAGAAGTAGAAGAAGGAGAAGGAGAAGGTGAAGTCTGGAGGGTGAATCAGAAGAAGCAGGAGAAGGAGAAGTTGAAGTCTGGAGGGTGAACCAGAAGAAGTAGAAGAAGGAGAAGGAGAAGGTGTAGTCTGGAGGGTGAATCAGAAGAAGCAGACGAAGGAGAAGGAGAAGGTGAAGTCTGGAGGGTGAATCAGAAGAAGCAGAAGAAGTAGAAGGAGAAGGTGAAGTCCTGGAGGGTGAATCAGAAGAAGTAGAAGAAGGAGAAGGAGAAGGTGAAGTCTGGAGGGTGAATCAGAAGAAGCAGAAGAAGGAGAAGTAGAAGGTGAAGTCAGGAGGGTGAATCAGAAGAAGCAGAAGAAGGAGAAGGAGAAGGTGAAGTCAGAAGGGTGAAGCAGAAGAAGCAGAAGAAGGAGAAGGAGAAGGTGAAGTCTGGAGGGTTAATCAGAAGAAGCAGGAGAAGGAGAAGTTGAAGTCTGGAGGGTGAACCAGAAGAAGTAGAAGAAGGAGAAGGAGAAGGTGTAGTCTGGAGGGTGAATCAGAAGAAGCAGACGAAGGAGAAGGAGAAGGTGAAGTCTGGAGGGTGAATCAGAAGAAGCAGAAGAAGGAGAAGGAGAAGGTGAAGTCTGGAGGGTGAATCAGAAGAAGTAGAAGAAGGAGAAGGAGAAGGTGAAGTCAGAAGGGTGAAGCAGAAGAAGCAGAAGAAGGAGAAGGAGAAGGTGAAGTCTGGAGGGCGAAGCAGAAGAAGCAGAAGAAGGAGAAGGGGAAGGTGAAGTCTGGAGGGTGAAGCAGAAGAAGCAGAAGAAGCAGAAGAAGGAGAAGGAGAAGGTGAAGTCTGGAGGGTGAATCAGAAGAAGTAGAAGAAGGAGAAGGAGAAGGTGAAGTCAGGAGGGTGAAGCAGAAGAAGCAGAAGAAGGAGAAGGAGAAGGTGAAGTCTGGAGGTTGAAGCAGAAGAAGCAGAAGAAGGAGAGGAGAAGGTGAAGTCTGGAGGGTGAAGCAGAAGAAGCAGAAGAAGGAGAAGGAAAAGGTGAAGTCTGGAGGGGGAATCAGAAGAAGTAGAAGAAGGAGAAGGAGAAGGTGAAGTCTGGAGGATGAATCAGAAGAAGTAGAAGAAGGAGAAGGAGAAGGTGAAGTCTGGAGGGTGAATCAGAAGAAGCAGATAAAGGAAAAGGAGAAGGTGAAGTCTGGAGGGAGAAGCAGAAGAAGTAGAAGAAGGAGAAGGAGAAGGTGAAGTCTGGAGGGTGAATCAGAAGAAGTAGAAGAAGGAGAAGGAGAAGGTGAAGTCTGGAGGGTGAATCAGAAGAAGTCGAAGAAGGAGAAGGAGAAGGTGAAGTCTGGAGGGTGAATCAGAAAAGCAGAAGAAGGAGAAGGAGAAGGTGAAGTCTGAGGGTGAATCAGAAGAAGTAGAAGAAGGAGAAGGAGAAGGTGTAGTCTGGAGGTTGAATCAGAGAAGTAGACGAATGAGAAGGAGAAGGTGAAGTCTGGAGGGTGAATCAGAAGAAGCAGAAGAAGGAGAAGGAGAAGGTGAAGTCTGGAGGGTTAATCAGAAGAAGTAGAAGAAGTAGAAGGAGAAGGTGAAGTCTGGTGGGAGAATCAGAAGAAGCAGAAGAAGTAGAAGGAGAAGGTGAAGTCTGGAGGGTGAATCAGAAGAAGCAGAAGAAGGAGAAGGAGAAGGTGAAGTTTGGAGGGTGAATCAGAAGAAGCAGAAGAAGTAGAAGGAGAAGGTGAAGACCTGGAAGGTGAATCAGAAGAAGTAGAAGAAGGAGAAGGAGAAGGTGAAGTCTGGAGGGTGAATCAGAAGAAGCAGAAGAAGGAGAAGGAGAAGGTGAAGTCAGGAGGGTGAATCAGAAGAAGCAGAAGAAGGAGAAGGAGAAGGTGAAGTCTGGAGGGTTAATCAGAAGAAGCAGAAGAAGGAGAAGTAGAAGGTGAAGTCAGGAGGGTGAATCAGAAGAAGCAGAAGAAGGAGAAGGAGAAGGTGAAGTCTGGAGGGTGAATCAGAAGAAGCAGAAGAAGGAGAAGGAGAAGGTGAAGACTGGAGGGTGAATCAGAAGAAGTAGAAGAAGGAGAAGGAGAAGGTGAAGTCTGGAGGGTGAATCAGAAGAAGTAGAAGAAGGAGAAGGAGAAGGCGAAGTCTGGAGGTTGAATCAGAAGAAGCAGAAGAAGGAGAAGGCGAAGGTGAAGTCTGGAAGGTAAATCAGAAGAAGCAGAAGAAGGAGTAGGAGAAGGTGAAGTTTGGAGGGTGAATCAGAAGAAGCAGAAGAAGTAGAAGGAGAAGGTGAAGTCTGGAGGGTGAATCAGAAGAAGTAGAAGAAGGAGAAGGAGAAGGTGAAGTCTGGTGGGTGAATCAGAAGATGCAGAAGAACGAGAAAGAGAAGGTGAAGTCAGGAGGGTGAATCAGAAGAAGCAGAAGAAGGAGAAGGAGAAGGTGAAGTCTGGAGGGTGAATCAGAAGAAGCAGAAGAAGGAGAAGGAGAAGGTGAAGTCAGGAGGGTGAATCAGAAGAAGCAGAAGAAGGAGAAGGAGAAGGTGAAGTCAGGAGGGTGAATCAGAAGAAGCAGAAGAAGGAGAAGGAGAAGGTGAAGTCTGGAGGGTTAATCAGAAGAAGCAGAAGAAGGAGAAGGAGAAGGTGAAGTCAGGAGGGTGTATCAGAAGAAGCAGAAGAAGGAGAAGGAGAAGGTGAAGTTAGGAGGTTGAATCAGAAGAAGCAGCAGAAGGAGAAGGAGAAGCTGAAGTCAGGGGGGTGAAGCAGAAGAAGTAGAAGAAGGAGAAGGAGAAGGTAAAGTCAGGAGAGTGAAGAAGAAGAAGCAGAAGAAGGAGAAGGAGAAGTTGAAGTCTGGAGGGCGCAGCAGAAGAAGCAGAAGAAGGAGATGGAGAAGGTGAAGTCTGGAGGGAGAAGCAGAAGAAGTAGAAGAAGGAGAAGGAGAAGGTGAAGTCAGAAGGGTGAAGCAGAAGAAGCAGAAGAAGGAGAAGGAGAAGGTGAAGTCTGGAGGGTGAAGCAGAAGAAGCAGAAGAAGGAGAAGGAGAAGGTGAAGTCTGGAGGGCGAAGCAGAAGAAGCAGAAGAAGGAGAAGGAGAAGGTGAAGTCTGGAGGGTGAAGCAGAAGAAGCAGAAGAAGGAGAAGGAGAAGGTGAAGTCTGGAGGGTGAATCAGAAGAAGTAGAAGAAGGAGAAGCAGAAGGTGAAGTCAGGAGGGTGAAGCAGAAGAAGCAGAAGAAGGAGAAGGAGAAGGTGAAGTCTGGAGGGTGAAGCAGAAGAAGCAGAAGAAGGAGAAGGAGAAGGTGAAGTCTGGAGGGCGAAGCAGAAGAAGCAGAAGAAGGAGAAGGAGAAGGTGAAGTCTGGATGGTGAAGCAGAAGAAGCAGAAGAAGGAGAAGGAGAAGGTGAAGTCTGGAGGGTGAATCAGAAGAAGTAGAAGAAGGAGAAGGAGAAGGTGAAGTCAGGAGGGTGAAGCAGAAGAAGCAGAAGAAGGAGAAGGAGAAGGTGAAGTCTGGAGGGTGAAGCAGAAGAAGCAGAAGAAGGAGAAGGAGAAGGTGAAGACTGGAGGGTGAATCAGAAGAAGTAGAAGAAGGAGAAGGAGAAGGTGAAGTCTGGAGGGTGAATCAGAAGAAGCAGAAAAGGAGAAGGAGAAGATGAAGTCTGGAGGGTGAATCAGAAGAAGTAGAAGAAGGAGAAGGAGAAGGTGAGGTCTGGAGGGTGAATCAGAAGAAGCAGAAGAAGGAGAAGGAGAAGGTGAAGTCTGGAGGGTGAATCAGAAGAAGCAGAAGAAGGAGAAGGAGAAGGTGAAGTCTGGAGGATGAATCAGAAGAAGCAGAAGAAGGAGAAGGAGAAGGTGATGTCAGGAGGGTGTATCAGAAGAAGCAGAAGAAGGAGAAGGAGAAGGTGAAGTTAGGAGGGTGAATCAGAAGAAGCAGCAGAAGGAGAAGGAGAAGCTGAAGACAGGGGGGTGAAGCAGAAGAAGTAGAAGAAGGAGAAGGAGAAGGTAAAGTCAGGAGAGTGAAGCAGAAGAAGCAGAAGAAGGAGAAGGAGAAGTTGAAGTCTGGAGGGCGCAGCAGAAGAAGCAGAAGAAGGAGATGGAGAAGGTGAAGTCTGGAGGGTGAAGCAGAAGAAGTAGAAGAAGGAGAAGGAGAAGGTGAAGTCAGAAGGGTGAAGCAGAAGAAGCAGAAGAAGGAGAAGGAGAAGGTGAAGTCTGGAGGGTGAAGCAGAAGAAGCAGAAGAAGGAGAAGGAGAAGGTGAAGTCTGGAGGGCGAAGCAGAAGAAGCAGAAGAAGGAGAAGGAGAAGGTGAAGTCTGGAGGGTGAAGCAGAAGAAGCAGAAGAAGGAGAAGGAGAAGGTGAAGTCTGGAGGGTGAATCAGAAGAAGTAGAAGAAGGAGAAGAAGAAGGTGAAGTCAGGAGGGTGAAGCAGAAGAAGCAGAAGAAGGAGAAGGAGAAGGTGAAGTCTGGAGGGTGAAGCAGAAGAAGCAGAAGAAGGAGAAGGAGAAGGTGAAGTCTGGAGGGTGAATCAGCAGAAGCAGAAGAAGGAGAAGGAGAAGGTGAAGTCTGGAGGGTGAATCAGAAGAAGGAGAAGAAGGAGAAGGAGAAGGTGAAGTCTGGAGGATGAATCAGAAGAAGTAGAAGAAGGAGAAGGAGAAGGTGAAGTCTGGAGGGTGAATCAGAAGAAGCAGAAGAAGGAGAAGGAGAAGGTGAAGTCTGGAGGGTGAATCAGAAGAAGGAGAAGAAGGAGAAGGTGAAGATGAAGTTTGGAGGGTGAATCAGAAGAAGTAGAAGAAGGAGAAGGAGAAGGTGAAGTCTGGAGGGTGAATCAGAAGAAGCAGAAGAAGGAGAAGGATAAGGTGAAGTCTGGAGGGTGAATCAGAAGAAGCAGAAGAAGGAGAAGGAGAAGGTGAAGTCTGGAGGGTGAATCAGAAGAAGCAGAATAAGGAGAAGGAGAAGGTGAAGTCTGGAGGGTGAATCAGAAGAAGCAGAAGAAGGAGAAGGAGAAGGTGAAGTCTGGAGGGTGAATCAGAGAAGTAGAAGAAGGAGAAGGAGAAGGTGAAGTCTGGAGGGTCAAGCAGAAGAAGTAGAAGAAGGAGGAGGGGAAGGTGAAGTCAGGAGGGTGAATCAGAAGAAGTAGAAGAAGGAGAAGGAGAAGGTGAAGTCAGGAGGGTGAATCAGAAGAAGCAGAAGAAGGAGAAGGAGAAGTTGAAGTCTGGAGGGTGAATCAGAAGAATCAGAAGAAGGAGAAGGAGAAGGTGAAGTCTGGAGGGTGAATCAGAAGAAGCAGAAGAAAGAGAAGGAGAAGGTGAAGTCTGGAGGGTGAATCAGAAGAAGTAGAAGAAGGAGAAGGAGAAGGTGAAGTCTGGAGGGTGAAGCAGAAGAAGTAGAAGAAGGAGAAGGAGAAGTTGAAGTCAGGAGGGGGAATCAGAAGAAGTAGAAGAAGGAGAAGCAGAAGGTGAAGTCAGGAGGGTGAATCAGAGGAAGCAGAAGAAGGAGAAGGAGAAGGTGAAGTCTGGAGGGTGAATCAGAAGAATCAGATGAAGGAGAAGGAGAAGGTGTAGTCTGGAGGGTGAATCAGAGAAGCAGAAGAAAGAGAAGGAGAAGGTGAAGTCTGGAGGGTGAAGCAGAAGAAGCAGAAGAAGGAGAAGGAGAAGGTGAAGACTGGAGGGTGAATCAGAAGGACTAGAAGAAGGAGAAGGAGAAGGTGAAGTCTGGAGGGTGAATCAGAAGAAGTAGAAGAAGGGGAAGGAGAAGGTGAAGTCTGGAGGGTGAAGCAGAAGAAGCAGAAGAAGGAGAAGGAGAAGGTGAAGTCTGGAGGGTGAATCAGAAGAAGTAGAAGAAGGAGAAGGAGAAGGTGAAGTCAGAAGGGTGAAGCAGAAGAAGCAGAAGAAGGAGAAGGAGAAGGTGAAGTCTGGAGGGCGAAGCAGAAGAAGCAGAAGAAGGAGAAGGGGAAGGTGAAGTCTGGAGGGTGAAGCAGAAGAAGCAGAAGAAGGAGAAGGAGAAGGTGAAGTCTGGAGGGTGAATCAGAAGAAGTAGAAGAAGGAGAAGGAGAAGGTGAAGTCAGGAGGGTGAAGCAGAAGAAGCAGAAGAAGGAGAAGGAGAAGGTGAAGTCTGGAGGTTGAAGCAGAAGAAGCAGAAGAAGGAGAGGAGAAGGTGAAGTCTGGAGGGTGAAGCAGAAGAAGCAGAAGAAGGAGAAGGAAAAGGTGAAGTCTGGAGGGGGAATCAGAAGAAGTAGAAGAAGGAGAAGGAGAAGGTGAAGTCTGGAGGATGAATCAGAAGAAGTAGAAGAAGGAGAAGGAGAAGGTGAAGTCTGGAGGGTGAATCAGAAGAAGCAGATAAAGGAGAAGGAGAAGGTGAAGTCTGGAGGGAGAAGCAGAAGAAGTAGAAGAAGGAGAAGGAGAAGGTGAAGTCTGGAGGGTGAATCAGAAGAAGTAGAAGAAGGAGAAGGAGAAGGTGAAGTCTGGAGGGTGAATCAGAAGAAGTCGAAGAAGGAGAAGGAGAAGGTGAAGTCTGGAGGGTGAATCAGAAAAGCAGAAGAAGGAGAAGGAGAAGGTGAAGTCTGAGGGTGAATCAGAAGAAGTAGAAGAAGGAGAAGGAGAAGGTGTAGTCTGGAGGTTGAATCAGAGAAGTAGACGAATGAGAAGGAGAAGGTGAAGTCTGGAGGGTGAATCAGAAGAAGCAGAAGAAGGAGAAGGAGAAGGTGAAGTCTGGAGGGTGAATCAGAAGAAGTAGAAGAAGGAGAAGGAGAAGGTGAAGTCTGGTGGGAGAATCAGTAGAAGCAGAAGAAGTAGAAGGAGAAGGTGAAGTCTGGAGGGTGAATCAGAAGAAGCAGAAGAAGGAGAAGGAGAAGGTGAAGTTTGGAGGGTGAATCAGAAGAAGCAGAAGAAGTAGAAGGAGAAGGTGAAGTCCTGGAGGGTGAATCAGAAGAAGTAGAAGAAGGAGAAGGAGAAGGTGAAGTCTGGAGGGTGAATCAGAAGAAGCAGAAGAAGGAGAAGGAGAAGGTGAAGTCAGGAGGGTGAATCAGAAGAAGCAGAAGAAGGAGAAGGAGAAGGTGAAGTCTGGAGGGTTAATCAGAAGAAGCAGAAGAAGGAGAAGTAGAAGGTGAAGTCAGGAGGGTGAATCAGAAGAAGCAGAAGAAGGAGAAGGAGAAGGTGAAGTCTGGAGGGTGAATCAGAAGAAGCAGAAGAAGGAGAAGGAGAAGGTGAAGACTGGAGGGTGAATCAGAAGAAGTAGAAGAAGGAGAAGGAGAAGGTGAAGTCTGGAGGGTGAATCAGAAGAAGTAGAAGAAGGAGAAGGAGAAGGCGAAGTCTGGAGGATGAATCAGAAGAAGCAGAAGAAGGAGAAGGCGAAGGTGAAGTCTGGAAGGTAAATCAGAAGAAGCAGAAGAAGGAGTAGGAGAAGGTGAAGTTTGGAGGGTGAATCAGAAGAAGCAGAAGAAGTAGAAGGAGAAGGTGAAGTCTGGAGGGTGAATCAGAAGAAGTAGAAGAAGGAGAAGGAGAATGTGAAGTCTGGTGGGTGAATCAGAAGAAGCAGAAGAACGAGAAAGAGAAGGTGAAGTCAGGAGGGTGAATCAGAAGAAGCAGAAGAAGGAGAAGGAGAAGGTGAAGTCTGGAGGGTGAATCAGAAGAAGCAGAAGAAGGAGAAGGAGAAGGTGAAGTCAGGAGGGTGAATCAGAAGAAGCAGAAGAAGGAGAAGGAGAAGGTGAAGTCTGGAGGGTGAATCAGATGAAGCAGAAGAAGGAGAAGGAGAAGGTGAAGACTGGAGGGTGAATCAGAAGAAGTAGAAGAAGGAGAAGGAGAAGGTGAAGTCTGGAGGGTGAATCAGAAGAAGTAGAAGAAGGAGAAGGAGAAGGCGAAGTCTGGAGGGTGAATCAGAAGAAGCTGAAGAAGGAGAAGGAGAAGGTGAAGTCTGGAGGGTGAATCAGAAGAAGCAGAAGAAGGAGAAGGAGAAGGTGAAGTCTGGAGGGTGAATCAGAAGAAGTAGAAGAAGGAGAAGGAGAAGGTGAAGTCTGGAGGGTGAATCAGAAGAAGTAGAAGAAGTAGAAGGAGAAGGTGAAGTCTGGAGGGTGAATCAGAAGAAGTAGAAGAAGGAGAAGGAGAAGGTGAAGTCTGGAGGGTGAATCAGAAGAAGCAGGAGAAGGAGAAGTTGAAGTCTGGAGGGTGAACCAGAAGAAGTAGAAGAAGGAGAAGGAGAAGGTGTAGTCTGGAGGGTGAATCAGAAGAAGCAGACGAAGGAGAAGGAGAAGGTGAAGTCTGGAGGGTGAATCAGAAGAAGCAGAAGAAGGAGAAGGAGAAGGTGAAGTCTGGAGGGTGAATCAGAAGAAGTAGAAGAAGGAGAAGGGGAAGGTGAAGTCTGGAGGGTGAATCAGAAGAAGCAGAAGAATGAGAAGGAGAAGGTGAAGTCTGGACGGTGAATCAGAAGAAGCAGAAGAAGGAGAAGGAGAAGGTGAAGTCTGGAGGGTGAATCAGAAGAAGCAGAAGAAGGAGAAGGAGAAGGTGAAGTCTGGAGGGTGAATCAGAAGAAGCAGAAGAAGTAGAAGGAGAAGGTGAAGTCTGGAGGGTGAATCAGAAGAAGCAGAAGAAGTAGAAGGAGAAGGTGAAGTCTGGAGGGTGAATCAGAAGAAGTAGAAGAAGGAGAAGGAGAAGGTCAAGTCTGGAGGGTGCATCAGAAGAAGCAGAAGAAGGAGAAGGAGAAGGTGAAGTCAGGAGGGTGAATCAGAAGAAGCAGAAGAAGGAGAAGGAGAAGGTGAAGTCTGGAGGGTGAATCAGAAGAAGCAGAAGAAGGAGAAGGAGAAGGTGAAGACTGGAGGGTGAATCAGAAGAGGTAGAAGAAGGAGAAGGAGAAGGTGAAGTCTGGAGGGTGAATCAGAAGAAGTAGAAGAAGGAGAAGGAGAAGGCGAAGTCTGGAGGGTGAATCAGAAGAAGCAGAAGAAGGAGAAGGAGAAGGTGAAGTCTGGAGGGTGAATCAGAAGAAGTAGAAGAAGGAGAAGGAGAAGGCGAAGTCTGGAGGTTGAATCAAAAGAAGCAGAAGAAGGAGAAGGCGAAGGTGAAGTCTGGAAGGTAAATCAGAAGAAGCAGAAGAAGGAGTAGGAGAAGGTGAAGTTTGGAGGGTGAATCAGAAGAAGCAGAAGAAGTAGAAGGAGAAGGTGAAGTCTGGAGGGTGAATCAGAAGAAGTAGAAGAAGGAGAAGGAGAAGGTGAAGTCTGGTGGGTGAATCAGAAGAAGCAGAAGAACGAGAAAGAGAAGGTGAAGTCAGGAGGGTGAATCAGAAGAAGCAGAAGAAGGAGAAGGAGAAGGTGAAGTCTGGAGGGTGAATCAGAAGAAGCAGAAGAAGGAGAAGGAGAAGGTGAAGTCAGGAGGGTGAATCAGAAGAAGCAGAAGAAGGAGAAGGAGAAGGTGAAGTCTGGAGGGTGAATCAGATGAAGCAGAAGAAGGAGAAGGAGAAGGTGAAGACTGGAGGGTGAATCAGAAGAAGTAGAAGAAGGAGAAGGAGAAGGTGAAGTCTGGAGGGTGAATCAGAAGAAGTAGAAGAAGGAGAAGGAGAAGGCGAAGTCTGGAGGGTGAATCAGAAGAAGCTGAAGAAGGAGAAGGAGAAGGTGAAGTCTGGAGGGTGAATCAGAAGAAGCAGAAGAAGGAGAAGGAGAAGGTGAAGTCTGGAGGGTGAATCAGAAGAAGTAGAAGAAGGAGAAGGAGAAGGTGAAGTCTGGAGGGTGAATCAGAAGAAGTAGAAGAAGTAGAAGGAGAAGGTGAAGTCTGGAGGGTGAATCAGAAGAAGTAGAAGAAGGAGAAGGAGAAGGTGAAGTCTGGAGGGTGAATCAGAAGAAGCAGGAGAAGGAGAAGTTGAAGTCTGGAGGGTGAACCAGAAGAAGTAGAAGAAGGAGAAGGAGAAGGTGTAGTCTGGAGGGTGAATCAGAAGAAGCAGACGAAGGAGAAGGAGAAGGTGAAGTCTGGAGGGTGAATCAGAAGAAGCAGAAGAAGGAGAAGGAGAAGGTGAAGTCTGGAGGGTGAATCAGAAGAAGCAGAAGAAGTAGAAGGAGAAGGTGAAGTCCTGGAGGGTGAATCAGAAGAAGTAGAAGAAGGAGAAGGAGAAGGTGAAGTCTGGAGGGTGAATCAGAAGAAGCAGAAGAAGGAGAAGTAGAAGGTGAAGTCAGGAGGGTGAATCAGAAGAAGCAGAAGAAGGAGAAGGAGAAGGTGAAGTCAGAAGGGTGAAGCAGAAGAAGCAGAAGAAGGAGAAGGAGAAGGTGAAGTCTGGAGGGTTAATCAGAAGAAGCAGGAGAAGGAGAAGTTGAAGTCTGGAGGGTGAACCAGAAGAAGTAGAAGAAGGAGAAGGAGAAGGTGTAGTCTGGAGGGTGAATCAGAAGAAGCAGACGAAGGAGAAGGAGAAGGTGAAGTCTGGAGGGTGAATCAGAAGAAGCAGAAGAAGGAGAAGGAGAAGGTGAAGTCTGGAGGGTGAATCAGAAGAAGTAGAAGAAGGAGAAGGAGAAGGTGAAGTCAGAAGGGTGAAGCAGAAGAAGCAGAAGAAGGAGAAGGAGAAGGTGAAGTCTGGAGGGCGAAGCAGAAGAAGCAGAAGAAGGAGAAGGGGAAGGTGAAGTCTGGAGGGTGAAGCAGAAGAAGCAGAAGAAGCAGAAGAAGGAGAAGGAGAAGGTGAAGTCTGGAGGGTGAATCAGAAGAAGTAGAAGAAGGAGAAGGAGAAGGTGAAGTCAGGAGGGTGAAGCAGAAGAAGCAGAAGAAGGAGAAGGAGAAGGTGAAGTCTGGAGGTTGAAGCAGAAGAAGCAGAAGAAGGAGAGGAGAAGGTGAAGTCTGGAGGGTGAAGCAGAAGAAGCAGAAGAAGGAGAAGGAAAAGGTGAAGTCTGGAGGGGGAATCAGAAGAAGTAGAAGAAGGAGAAGGAGAAGGTGAAGTCTGGAGGATGAATCAGAAGAAGTAGAAGAAGGAGAAGGAGAAGGTGAAGTCTGGAGGGTGAATCAGAAGAAGCAGATAAAGGAAAAGGAGAAGGTGAAGTCTGGAGGGAGAAGCAGAAGAAGTAGAAGAAGGAGAAGGAGAAGGTGAAGTCTGGAGGGTGAATCAGAAGAAGTCGAAGAAGGAGAAGGAGAAGGTGAAGTCTGGAGGGTGAATCAGAAAAGCAGAAGAAGGAGAAGGAGAAGGTGAAGTCTGAGGGTGAATCAGAAGAAGTAGAAGAAGGAGAAGGAGAAGGTGTAGTCTGGAGGTTGAATCAGAGAAGTAGACGAATGAGAAGGAGAAGGTGAAGTCTGGAGGGTGAATCAGAAGAAGCAGAAGAAGGAGAAGGAGAAGGTGAAGTCTGGAGGGTTAATCAGAAGAAGTAGAAGAAGGAGAAGGAGAAGGTGAAGTCTGGTGGGAGAATCAGAAGAAGCAGAAGAAGTAGAAGGAGAAGGTGAAGTCTGGAGGGTGAATCAGAAGAAGCAGAAGAAGGAGAAGGAGAAGGTGAAGTTTGGAGGGTGAATCAGAAGAAGCAGAAGAAGTAGAAGGAGAAGGTGAAGACCTGGAAGGTGAATCAGAAGAAGTAGAAGAAGGAGAAGGAGAAGGTGAAGTCTGGAGGGTGAATCAGAAGAAGCAGAAGAAGGAGAAGGAGAAGGTGAAGTTAGGAGGGTGAATCAGAAGAAGCAGAAGAAGGAGAAGGAGAAGGTGAAGTCTGGAGGGTTAATCAGAAGAAGCAGAAGAAGGAGAAGTAGAAGGTGAATCAGGAGGGTGAATCAGAAGAAGCAGAAGAAGGAGAAGGAGAAGGTGAAGTCTGGAGGGTGAATCAGAAGAAGCAGAAGAAGGAGAAGGAGAAGGTGAAGACTGGAGGGTGAATCAGAAGAAGTAGAAGAAGGAGAAGGAGAAGGTGAAGTCTGGAGGGTGAATCAGAAGAAGTAGAAGAAGGAGAAGGAGAAGGCGAAGTCTGGAGGTTGAATCAGAAGAAGCAGAAGAAGGAGAAGGCGAAGGTGAAGTCTGGAAGGTAAATCAGAAGAAGCAGAAGAAGGAGTAGGAGAAGGTGAAGTTTGGAGGGTGAATCAGAAGAAGCAGAAGAAGTAGAAGGAGAAGGTGAAGTCTGGAGGGTGAATCAGAAGAAGTAGAAGAAGGAGAAGGAGAAGGTGAAGTCTGGTGGGTGAATCAGAAGATGCAGAAGAACGAGAAAGAGAAGGTGAAGTCAGGAGGGTGAATCAGAAGAAGCAGAAGAAGGAGAAGGAGAAGGTGAAGTCTGGAGGGTGAATCAGAAGAAGCAGAAGAAGGAGAAGGAGAAGGTGAAGTCAGGAGGGTGAATCAGAAGAAGCAGAAGAAGGAGAAGGAGAAGGTGAAGTCTGGAGGGTGAATCAGATGAAGCAGAAGAAGGAGAAGGAGAAGGTGAAGACTGGAGGGTGAATCAGAAGAAGTAGAAGAAGGAGAAGGAGAAGGTGAAGTCTGGAGGGTGAATCAGAAGAAGTAGAAGAAGGAGAAGGAGAAGGCGAAGTCTGGAGGGAGAATCAGAAGAAGCTGAAGAAGGAGAAGGAGAAGGTGAAGTCTGGAGGGTGAATCAGAAGAAGCAGAAGAAGGAGAAGGAGAAGGTGAAGTCTGGAGGGTGAATCAGAAGAAGTAGAAGAAGGAGAAGGAGAAGGTGAAGTCTGGAGGGTGAATCAGAAGAAGTAGAAGAAGTAGAAGGAGAAGGTGAAGTCTGGAGGGTGAATCAGAAGAAGTAGAAGAAGGAGAAGGAGAAGGTGAAGTCTGGAGGGTGAATCAGAAGAAGCAGGAGAAGGAGAAGTTGAAGTCTGGAGGGTGAACCAGAAGAAGTAGAAGAAGGAGAAGGAGAAGGTGTAGTCTGGAGGGTGAATCAGAAGAAGCAGACGAAGGAGAAGGAGAAGGTGAAGTCTGGAGGGTGAATCAGAAGAAGCAGAAGAAGGAGAAGGAGAAGGTGAAGTCTGGAGGGTGAATCAGAAGAAGTAGAAGAAGGAGAAGGGGAAGGTGAAGTCTGGAGGGTGAATCAGAAGAAGCAGAAGAATGAGAAGGAGAAGGTGAAGTCTGGACGGTGAATCAGAAGAAGCAGAAGAAGGAGAAGGAGAAGGTGAAGTCTGGAGGGTGAATCAGAAGAAGCAGAAGAAGGAGAAGGAGAAGGTGAAGTCTGGAGGGTGAATCAGAAGAAGCAGAAGAAGTAGAAGGAGAAGGTGAAGTCTGGAGGGTGAATCAGAAGAAGCAGAAGAAGTAGAAGGAGAAGGTGAAGTCTGGAGGGTGAATCAGAAGAAGTAGAAGAAGGAGAAGGAGAAGGTCAAGTCTGGAGGGTGCATCAGAAGAAGCAGAAGAAGGAGAAGGAGAAGGTGAAGTCAGGAGGGTGAATCAGAAGAAGCAGAAGAAGGAGAAGGAGAAGGTGAAGTCTGGAGGGTGAATCAGAAGAAGCAGAAGAAGGAGAAGGAGAAGGTGAAGACTGGAGGGTGAATCAGAAGAGGTAGAAGAAGGAGAAGGAGAAGGTGAAGTCTGGAGGGTGAATCAGAAGAAGTAGAAGAAGGAGAAGGAGAAGGCGAAGTCTGGAGGGTGAATCAGAAGAAGCAGAAGAAGGAGAAGGAGAAGGTGAAGTCTGGAGGGTGAATCAGAAGAAGCAGAAGAAGGAGAAGGAGAAGGCGAAGTCTGGAGGTTGAATCAGAAGAAGCAGAAGAAGGAGAAGGCGAAGGTGAAGTCTGGAAGGTAAATCAGAAGAAGCAGAAGAAGGAGTAGGAGAAGGTGAAGTTTGGAGGGTGAATCAGAAGAAGCAGAAGAAGTAGAAGGAGAAGGTGAAGTCTGGAGGGTGAATCAGAAGAAGTAGAAGAAGGAGAAGGAGAAGGTGAAGTCTGGTGGGTGAATCAGAAGAAGCAGAAGAACGAAAAAGAGAAGGTGAAGTCAGGAGGGCGAATCAGAAGAAGCAGAAGAAGGAGAAGGAGAAGGTGAAGTCTGGAGGGTGAATCAGAAGAAGCAGAAGAAGGAGAAGGAGAAGGTGAAGTCAGGAGGGTGAATCAGAAGAAGCAGAAGAAGGAGAAGGAGAAGGTGAAGTCTGGAGGGTGAATCAGATGAAGCAGAAGAAGGAGAAGGAGAAGGTGAAGACTGGAGGGTGAATCAGAAGAAGTAGAAGAAGGAGAAGGAGAAGGTGAAGTCTGGAGGGTGAATCAGAAGAAGTAGAAGAAGGAGAAGGAGAAGGCGAAGTCTGGAGGGTGAATCAGAAGAAGCTGAAGAAGGAGAAGGAGAAGGTGAAGTCTGGAGGGTGAATCAGAAGAAGCAGAAGAAGGAGAAGGAGAAGGTGAAGTCTGGAGGGTGAATCAGAAGAAGTAGAAGAAGGAGAAGGAGAAGGTGAAGTCTGGAGGGTGAATCAGAAGAAGTAGAAGAAGTAGAAGGAGAAGGTGAAGTCTGGAGGGTGAATCAGAAGAAGTAGAAGAAGGAGAAGGAGAAGGTGAAGTCTGGAGGGTGAATCAGAAGAAGCAGGAGAAGGAGAAGTTGAAGTCTGGAGGGTGAACCAGAAGAAGTAGAAGAAGGAGAAGGAGAAGGTGTAGTCTGGAGGGTGAATCAGAAGAAGCAGACGAAGGAGAAGGAGAAGGTGAAGTCTGGAGGGTGAATCAGAAGAAGCAGAAGAAGGAGAAGGAGAAGGTGAAGTCTGGAGGGTGAATCAGAAGAAGTAGAAGAAGGAGAAGGGGAAGGTGAAGTCTGGAGGGTGAATCAGAAGAAGCAGAAGAATGAGAAGGAGAAGGTGAAGTCTGGACGGTGAATCAGAAGAAGCAGAAGAAGGAGAAGGAGAAGGTGAAGTCTGGAGGGTGAATCAGAAGAAGCAGAAGAAGGAGAAGGAGAAGGTGAAGTCTGGAGGGTGAATCAGAAGAAGCAGAAGAAGTAGAAGGAGAAGGTGAAGTCTGGAGGGTGAATCAGAAGAAGCAGAAGAAGTAGAAGGAGAAGGTGAAGTCTGGAGGGTGAATCAGAAGAAGTAGAAGAAGGAGAAGGAGAAGGTCAAGTCTGGAGGGTGCATCAGAAGAAGCAGAAGAAGGAGAAGGAGAAGGTGAAGTCAGGAGGGTGAATCAGAAGAAGCAGAAGAAGGAGAAGGAGAAGGTGAAGTCTGGAGGGTGAATCAGAAGAAGCAGAAGAAGGAGAAGGAGAAGGTGAAGACTGGAGGGTGAATCAGAAGAGGTAGAAGAAGGAGAAGGAGAAGGTGAAGTCTGGAGGGTGAATCAGAAGAAGTAGAAGAAGGAGAAGGAGAAGGCGAAGTCTGGAGGGTGAATCAGAAGAAGCAGAAGAAGGAGAAGGAGAAGGTGAAGTCTGGAGGGTGAATCAGAAGAAGCAGAAGAAGGAGAAGATGAAGTCTGGTGGGTGAATCAGAAGAAGTAGAAGAAGGAGAAGGAGAAGGTGAAGTCTGGAGGATGAATCAGAAGAAGTAGAAGAAGGAGAAGGAGAAGGTGAAGTCTGGAGGGTGAATCAGAAGAAGCAGAAGAAGGAGAAGGAGAAGGTGAAGTCTGGAGGGAGAAGCAGAAGAAGTAGAAGAAGGAGAAGGAGAAGGTGAAGTCTGGAGGGTGAATCAGAAGAAGTAGAAGAAGGAGAAGGAGAAGGTGAAGTCTGGAGGGTGAATCAGAAGAAGTAGAAGAAGTAGAAGGAGAAGGTGAAGTCTGGAGTGTGAATCAGAAGCAGTAGAAGAAGGAGAAGGAGAAGGTGAAGTCTGGAGGGTGAATCAGAAGAAGCAGAAGAAGGAGAAGGAGAAGGTGAAGTCTGGAGGGTGAATCAGAAGAAGTAGAAGAAGGAGAAGGAGAAGGTGTAGTCTGGAGGGTGAATCAGAAGAAGTAGACGAAGGAGAAGGAGAAGGTGAAGTCTGGAGGGTGAATCAGAAGAAGCAGAAGAAGGAGAAGGAGAAGGTGATGTCTGGAGGGTGAATCAGAAGAAGTAGAAGAAGGAGAAGGAGAAGGTGAAGTCTGGAGGGTGAATTAGAAGAAGTAGAAGAAGGAGAAGGAGAAGGTGAAGTCTGGAGGATGAATCAGAAGAAGTAGAAGAAGGAGAAGGAGATGGTGAAGTCTGGAGGGTGAATCAGAAGAAGCAGATAAAGGAGAAGGAGAAGGTGAAGTCTGGAGGGAGAAGCAGAAGAAGTAGAAGAAGGAGAAGGAGAAGGTGAAGTCTGGAGGGTGAATCAGAAGAAGTAGAAGAAGGAGAAGGAGAAGGTGAAGTCTGGAGGGTGAATCAGAAGAAGTAGAAGAAGGAGAAGGAGAAGGTGAAGTCTGGAGGGTGAATCAGAAAAGCAGAAGAAGGAGAAGGAGAAGGTGAAGTCTGGAGGGTGAATCAGAAGAAGTAGAAGAAGGAGAAGGTGTAGTCTGGAGGGTGAATCAGAGAAGTAGACGAATGAGAAGGAGAAGGTGAAGTCTGGAGGGTGAATCAGAAGAAGCAGAAGAAGGAGAAGGAGAAGGTGAAGTCTGGAGGGTGAATCAGAAGAAGTAGAAGAAGGAGAAGGAGAAGGTGAAGTCTGGTGGGAGAATCAGAAGAAGCAGAAGAAGTAGAAGGAGAAGGTGAAGTCTGGAGGGTGAATCAGAAGAAGCAGAAGAAGGAGAAGGAGAAGGTGAAGTTTGGAGGGTGAATCAGAAGAAGCAGAAGAAGTAGAAGGAGAAGGTGAAGTCCTGGAGGGTGAATCAGAAGAACTAGAAGAAGGAGAAGGAGAAGGTGAAGTCTGGAGGGTGAATCAGAAGAAGCAGAAGAAGGAGAAGGAGAAGGTGAAGTCAGGAGGGTGAATCAGAAGAAGCAGAAGAAGGAGAAGGGGAAGGTGAAGTCTGGAGGGTGAATCAGAAGAAGCAGAAGAAGGAGAAGGAGAAGGTGAAGTCAGGAGGGTGAATCAGAAGAAGCAGAAGAAGGAGAAGGAGAAGGTGAAGTCTGGAGGGTGAATCAGAAGAAGCAGAAGAAGGAGAAGGAGAAGGTGAAGACTGGAGGGTGAATCAGAAGAAGTAGAAGAAGGAGAAGGAGAAGGTGAAGTCTGGAGGGTGAATCAGAAGAAGTAGAAGAAGGAGAAGGAGAAGGCGAAGTCTGGAGGGTGAATCAGAAGAAGCAGAAGAAGGAGAAGGCGAAGTTGAAGTCTGGAAGGTGAATCAGAAGAAGCAGAAGAAGGAGTAGGAGAAGGTGATGTTTGGAGGGTGAATCAGAAGAAGCAGAAGAAGTAGAAGGAGAAGGTGAAGTCTGGAGGGTGAATCAGAAGAAGTAGAAGAAGGAGAAGGAGAAGGTGAAGTCTGGTGGGTGAATCAGAAGAAGCAGAAGAACGAGAAAGAGAAGGTGAAGTCAGGAGGGTGAATCAGAAGAAGCAGAAGAAGGAGAAGGAGAAGGTGAAGTCTGGAGGGTGAATCAGAAGAAGCAGAAGAAGGAGAAGGAGAAGGTGAAGTCAGGAGGGTGAATCAGAAGAAGCAGAAGAAGGAGAAGGAGAAGGTGAAGTCTGGAGGGTGAATCAGAAGAAGCAGAAGAAGGAGAAGGAGAAGGTGAAGACTGGAAGGTGAATCAGAAGAAGTAGAAGAAGGAGAAGGAGAAGGTGAAGTCTGGAGGGTGAATCAGAAGAAGTAGAAGAAGGAGAAGGAGAAGGCTAAGTCTGGAGGGTGAATCAGAAGAAGTAGAAGAAGGAGAAGGTGAAGTCTGGAGGGTGAATCAGAAGAAGCAGAAGAAGGAGAAGGAGAAGGTGAAGTCTGGAGGGTGAACCAGAAGAAGTAGAAGAAGGAGAAGGAGAAGGTGTAGTCTGGAGGGTGAATCAGAAGAAGCAGACGAAGGAGAAGGAGAAGGTGAAGTCTGGAGGGTGAATCAGAAGAAGCAGAAGAAGGAGAAGGAGAAGCTGAAGTCTGGAGGGTGAATCAGAAGAAGTAGAAGAAGGAGAAGGGGAAGATGAAGTCTGGAGGGTGAATCAGAAGAAGCAGAAGAATGAGAAGGAGAAGGTGAAGTCTGGACGGTGAATCAGAAGAAGCAGAAGAAGGAGAAGGAGAAGGTGAAGTCTGGAGGGTGAATCAGAAGAAGCAGAAGAAGGAGAAGGAGAAGGTGAAGTCTGGAGGGTGAATCAGAAGAAGCAGAAGAAGGAGAAGATGAAGTCTGGAGGGTGAATCAGAAGAAGTAGAAGAAGGAGAAGGAGAAGGTGAAGTCTGGAGGATGAATCAGAAGAAGTAGAAGAAGGAGAAGGTGAAGGTGAAGTCTGGAGGGTGAATCAGAAGAAGCAGAAGAAGGAGAAGGATAAGGTGAAGTCTGGAGGGAGAAGCAGAAGAAGTAGAAGAAGGAGAAGGAGAAGGTGAAGTCTGGAGGGTGAATCAGAAGAAGTAGAAGAAGGAGAAGGAGAAGGTGAAGTCTGGAGGGTGAATCAGAAGAAGTAGAAGAAGTAGAAGGAGAAGGTGAAGTCTGGAGGATGAATCAGAAGAAGTAGAAGAAGGAGAAGGAGATGGTGAAGTCTGGAGGGTGAATCAGAAGAAGCAGATAAAGGAGAAGGAGAAGGTGAAGTCTGGAGGGAGAAGCAGAAGAAGTAGAAGAAGGAGAAGGAGAAGGTGAAGTCTGGAGGGTGAATCAGAAGAAGTAGAAGAAGGAGAAGGAGAAGGTGAAGTCTGGAGGGTGAATCAGAAGAAGTAGAAGAAGGAGAAGGAGAAGGTGAAGTCTGGAGGGTGAATCAGAAAAGCAGAAGAAGGAGAAGGAGAAGGTGAAGTCTGGAGGGTGAATCAGAAGAAGTAGAAGAAGGAGAAGGTGTAGTCTGGAGGGTGAATCAGAGAAGTAGACGAATGAGAAGGAGAAGGTGAAGTCTGGAGGGTGAATCAGAAGAAGCAGAAGAAGGAGAAGGAGAAGGTGAAGTCTGGAGGGTGAATCAGAAGAAGTAGAAGAAGGAGAAGGAGAAGGTGAAGTCTGGTGGGAGAATCAGAAGAAGCAGAAGAAGTAGAAGGAGAAGGTGAAGTCTGGAGGGTGAATCAGAAGAAGCAGAAGAAGGAGAAGGAGAAGGTGAAGTTTGGAGGGTGAATCAGAAGAAGCAGAAGAAGTAGAAGGAGAAGGTGAAGTCCTGGAGGGTGAATCAGAAGAACTAGAAGAAGGAGAAGGAGAAGGTGAAGTCTGGAGGGTGAATCAGAAGAAGCAGAAGAAGGAGAAGGAGAAGGTGAAGTCAGGAGGGTGAATCAGAAGAAGCAGAAGAAGGAGAAGGGGAAGGTGAAGTCTGGAGGGTGAATCAGAAGAAGCAGAAGAAGGAGAAGGAGAAGGTGAAGTCAGGAGGGTGAATCAGAAGAAGCAGAAGAAGGAGAAGGAGAAGGTGAAGTCTGGAGGGTGAATCAGAAGAAGCAGAAGAAGGAGAAGGAGAAGGTGAAGACTGGAGGGTGAATCAGAAGAAGTAGAAGAAGGAGAAGGAGAAGGTGAAGTCTGGAGGGTGAATCAGAAGAAGTAGAAGAAGGAGAAGGAGAAGGCGAAGTCTGGAGGGTGAATCAGAAGAAGCAGAAGAAGGAGAAGGCGAAGTTGAAGTCTGGAAGGTGAATCAGAAGAAGCAGAAGAAGGAGTAGGAGAAGGTGATGTTTGGAGGGTGAATCAGAAGAAGCAGAAGAAGTAGAAGGAGAAGGTGAAGTCTGGAGGGTGAATCAGAAGAAGTAGAAGAAGGAGAAGGAGAAGGTGAAGTCTGGTGGGTGAATCAGAAGAAGCAGAAGAACGAGAAAGAGAAGGTGAAGTCAGGAGGGTGAATCAGAAGAAGCAGAAGAAGGAGAAGGAGAAGGTGAAGTCTGGAGGGTGAATCAGAAGAAGCAGAAGAAGGAGAAGGAGAAGGTGAAGTCAGGAGGGTGAATCAGAAGAAGCAGAAGAAGGAGAAGGAGAAGGTGAAGTCTGGAGGGTGAATCAGAAGAAGCAGAAGAAGGAGAAGGAGAAGGTGAAGACTGGAAGGTGAATCAGAAGAAGTAGAAGAAGGAGAAGGAGAAGGTGAAGTCTGGAGGGTGAATCAGAAGAAGTAGAAGAAGGAGAAGGAGAAGGCTAAGTCTGGAGGGTGAATCAGAAGAAGTAGAAGAAGGAGAAGGTGAAGTCTGGAGGGTGAATCAGAAGAAGCAGAAGAAGGAGAAGGAGAAGGTGAAGTCTGGAGGGTGAACCAGAAGAAGTAGAAGAAGGAGAAGGAGAAGGTGTAGTCTGGAGGGTGAATCAGAAGAAGCAGACGAAGGAGAAGGAGAAGGTGAAGTCTGGAGGGTGAATCAGAAGAAGCAGAAGAAGGAGAAGGAGAAGCTGAAGTCTGGAGGGTGAATCAGAAGAAGTAGAAGAAGGAGAAGGGGAAGATGAAGTCTGGAGGGTGAATCAGAAGAAGCAGAAGAATGAGAAGTAGAAGGTGAAGTCTGGACGGTGAATCAGAAGAAGCAGAAGAAGGAGAAGGAGAAGGTGAAGTCTGGAGGGTGAATCAGAAGAAGCAGAAGAAGGAGAAGGAGAAGGTGAAGTCTGGAGGGTGAATCAGAAGAAGCAGAAGAAGGAGAAGATGAAGTCTGGAGGGTGAATCAGAAGAAGTAGAAGAAGGAGAAGGAGAAGGTGAAGTCTGGAGGATGAATCAGAAGAAGTAGAAGAAGGAGAAGGTGAAGGTGAAGTCTGGAGGGTGAATCAGAAGAAGCAGAAGAAGGAGAAGGATAAGGTGAAGTCTGGAGGGAGAAGCAGAAGAAGTAGAAGAAGGAGAAGGAGAAGGTGAAGTCTGGAGGGTGAATCAGAAGAAGTAGAAGAAGGAGAAGGAGAAGGTGAAGTCTGGAGGGTGAATCAGAAGAAGTAGAAGAAGTAGAAGGAGAAGGTGAAGTCTGGAGGATGAATCAGAAGCAGTAGAAGAAGGAGAAGGAGAAGGTGAAGTCTGGAGGGTGAATCAGAAGAAGCAGAAGAAGGAGAAGGAGAAGGTGAAGTCTGGAGGGTGAATCAGAAGAAGTAGAAGAAGGAGAAGGAGAAGGTTTAGTCTGGAGGGTGAATCAGAAGAAGTAGACGAAGGAGAAGGAGAAGGTGAAGTCTGGAGGGTGAATCAGAAGAAGCAGAAGAAGGAGAAGGAGAAGGTGATGTCTGGAGGGTGAATCAGAAGAAGTAGAAGAAGGAGAAGGGGAAGGTGAAGTCTGGAGGGTGAATCAGAAGAAGCAGAAGAATGAGATGGAGAAGGTGAAGTCTGGAGGGTGAATCAGAAGAAGCAGAAGAAGGAGAAGGAGAAGGTGAAGTCTGGAGGGTGAATCAGAAGAAGCAGAAAAAGGAGAAGGAGAAGGTGAAGTCTGGAGGGTGAATCAGAAGAAGCAGAAGAAGTAGAAGCAGAAGGTGAAGTCTGGAGGGTGAATCAGAAGAAGCAGAAGAAGTAGAAGGAGAAGGTGAAGTCTGGAGGGTGAATCAGAAGAAGTAGAAGAAGGAGAAGGAGAAGGTGAAGTCTGGAGGGTGAATCAGAAGAAGCAGAAGAAGGAGAAGGAGAAGGTGAAGTCAGGAGGGTGAATCAGAAGAAGCAGAAGAAGGAGAAGGAGAAGGTGAAGTCTGGAGGGTTAATCAGAAGTAGCAGAAGAAGGAGAAGGAGAAGGTGAAGACTGGAGGGTGAATCAGAAGAAGTAGAAGAAGGAGAAGGAGAAGGTGAAGTCTGGAGGGTGAATCAGAAGAAGTAGAAGAAGGAGAAGGAGAAGGCGAAGTCTGGAGGGTGAATCAGAAGAAGCAGAAGAAGGAGAAGGAGAAGGTGAAGTCTGGAGGGTGAAACAGAAGAAGCAGAAGAAGGAGAAGATGAAGTCTGGAGGGTGAATCAGAAGAAGTAGAAGAAGGAGAAGGAGAAGATGAAGTCTGGAGGATGAATCAGAAGAAGTAGAAGAAGGAGAAGGAGAAGGTGAAGTCTGGAGGGTGAATCAGAAGAAGCAGAAGAAGGAGAAGGAGAAGGTGAAGTCTGGAGGGAGAAGCAGAAGAAGTAGAAGAAGGAGAAGGAGAAGGTGAAGTCTGGAGGGTGAATCAGAAGAAGTAGAAGAAGGAGAAAGAGAAGGTGAAGTCTGGAGGGTGAATCAGAAGAAGTAGAAGAAGTAGAAGGAGAAGGTGAAGTCTGGAGGGTGAATCAGAAGAGGTAGAAGAAGGATAGGAGAAGGTGAAGTCTGGAGGGTGAATCAGAAGAAGCAGAAGAAGGAGAAGGAGAAGGTGAAGTCTGGAGGGTGAATCAGAAGAAGTAGAAGAAGGAGAAGGAGAAGGTGTAGTCTGGAGGGTGAATCAGAAGAAGTATACGAAGGAGAAGGAGAAGGTGAAGTCTGGAGGGTGAATCAGAAGAAGCAGAAGAAGGAGAAGGAGAAGGTGAAGTCTGGAGGGTGAATCAGAAGAAGCAGAAGAAGGAGAAGGAGAAGGTGAAGACTGGAGGGTGAATCAGAAGAAGTAGAAGAAGGAGAAGGAGAAGGCGAAGTCTGGAGGGTGAATCAGAAGAAGCAGAAGAAGGAGAAGGAGAAGGTGAAGTCTGGAGGGTGAATCAGAAGAAGCAGAAGAAGGAGAAGATGAAGTCTGGAGGGTGAATCAGAAGAAGTAGAAGAAGGAGAAGGAGAAGGTGAAGTCTGGAGGATGAATCAGAAGAAGTAGAAGAAGGAGAAGGAGAAGGTGAAGTCTGGAGGGTGAATCAGAAGAAGCAGAAGAAGGAGAAGGAGAAGGTGAAGTCTGGAGGGAGAAGCAGAAGAAGTAGAAGAAGGAGAAGGAGAAGGTGAAGTCTGGAGGGTGAATCAGAAGAAGTAGAAGAAGGAGAAGGAGAAGGTGAAGTCTGGAGGGTGAATCAGAAGAAGTAGAAGAAGTAGAAGGAGAAGGTGAAGTCTGGAGGGTGAATCAGAAGAAGCAGAAGAAGGAGAAGGAGAAGGTGAAGTCTGGAGGGTGAATCAGAAGAAGCAGAAGAAGGAGAAGGAGAAGGTGAAGTCTGGAGGGTGAATCAGAAGAAGTAGAAGAAGGAGAAGGAGAAGGTGTAGTCTGGAGGGTGAATCAGAAGAAGTAGACGAAGGAGAAGGAGAAGGTGAAGTCTGGAGGGTGAATCAGAAGAAGCAGAAGAAGGAGAAGGAGAAGGTGAAGTCTGGAGGGTGAATCAGAAGAAGTAGAAGAAGGAGAAGGGGAAGGTGAAGTCTGGAGGGTGAATCAGAAGAAGTAGAAGAAGGAGAAGGAGAAGGTGAAGTCAGGAGGGTGAAGCAGAAGAAGCAGAAGAAGGAGAAGGAGAAGGTGAAGTCTGGAGGGTGAAGCAGAAGAAGCAGAAGAAGGAGAAGGAGAAGGTGAAGTCTGGAGGGCAAAGCAGAAGAAGCAGAAGAAGGATAAGGAGAAGGTGAAGTCTGGTGGGTGAAGCAGAAGAAGCAGAAGAAGGAGAAGGAGAAGGTGAAGTCTGGAGGGTGAATCAGAGGAAGTAGAAGAAGGAGAAGGAGAAGGTGAACTCAGGAGGGTGAAGCAGAAGAAGGAGAAGTAGAAGGTGAAGTCTGGAGGGTGAAGCAGAAGAAGGAGAAGAAGGAGAAGGAGAAGGTGAAGTCTGGAGGGTGAAGCAGAAGAAGCAGAAGAAGGAGAAGGAGAAGGTGAAGTCTGGAGGGTGAATCAGAAGAAGCAGAAGAAGGAGAAGGAGAAGGTGAAGTCAGGAGGGTGAATCAGAAGAAGCAGAAGAAGGAGAAGGAGAAGGTGAAGTCTGGAGGGTGAATCAGAAGAAGCAGAAGAAGGAAAAGGAGAAGGTGAAGACTGGAGGGTGAATCAGAAGAAGTAGAAGAAGGAGAAAGAGAAGGTGAAGTCTGGAGGGTGAATCAGAAGAAGTAGAAGAAGTAGAAGGAGAAGGTGAAGTCTGGAGGGTGAATCAGAAGAGGTAGAAGAAGGATAGGAGAAGGTGAAGTTTGGAGGGTGAATCAGAAGAAGCAGAAGAAGTAGAAGGAGAAGGTGAAGTCTGGAGGGTGAATCAGAAGAAGTAGAAGAAGGAGAAGGAGAAGGTGAAGTCTGGTGGGTGAATCAGAAGAAGCAGAAGAACGAGAAAGAGAAGGTGAAGTCAGGAGGGTGAATCAGAAGAAGCAGAAGAAGGAGAAGGAGAAGGTGAAGTCTGGAGGGTGAATCAGAAGAAGCAGAAGAAGGAGAAGGAGAAGGTGAAGTCAGGAGGGTGAATCAGAAGAAGCAGAAGAAGGAGAAGGAGAAGGTGAAGTCTGGAGGGTGAATCAGATGAAGCAGAAGAAGGAGAAGGAGAAGGTGAAGACTGGAGGGTGAATCAGAAGAAGTAGAAGAAGGAGAAGGAGAAGGTGAAGTCTGGAGGGTGAATCAGAAGAAGTAGAAGAAGGAGAAGGAGAAGGCGAAGTCTGGAGGGTGAATCAGAAGAAGCTGAAGAAGGAGAAGGAGAAGGTGAAGTCTGGAGGGTGAATCAGAAGAAGCAGAAGAAGGAGAAGGAGAAGGTGAAGTCTGGAGGGTGAATCAGAAGAAGTAGAAGAAGGAGAAGGAGAAGGTGAAGTCTGGAGGGTGAATCAGAAGAAGTAGAAGAAGTAGAAGGAGAAGGTGAAGTCTGGAGGGTGAATCAGAAGAAGTAGAAGAAGGAGAAGGAGAAGGTGAAGTTTGGAGGGTGAATCAGAAGAAGCAGGAGAAGGAGAAGTTGAAGTCTGGAGGGTGAACCAGAAGAAGTAGAAGAAGGAGAAGGAGAAGGTGTAGTCTGGAGGGTGAATCAGAAGAAGCAGACGAAGGAGAAGGAGAAGGTGAAGTCTGGAGGGTGAATCAGAAGAAGCAGAAGAAGGAGAAGGAGAAGGTGAAGTCTGGAGGGTGAATCAGAAGAAGCAGAAGAAGTAGAAGGAGAAGGTGAAGTCCTGGAGGGTGAATCAGAAGAAGTAGAAGAAGGAGAAGGAGAAGGTGAAGTCTGGAGGGTGAATCAGAAGAAGCAGAAGAAGGAGAAGTAGAAGGTGAAGTCAGGAGGGTGAATCAGAAGAAGCAGAAGAAGGAGAAGGAGAAGGTGAAGTCAGAAGGGTGAAGCAGAAGAAGCAGAAGAAGGAGAAGGAGAAGGTGAAGTCTGGAGGGTTAATCAGAAGAAGCAGGAGAAGGAGAAGTTGAAGTCTGGAGGGTGAACCAGAAGAAGTAGAAGAAGGAGAAGGAGAAGGTGTAGTCTGGAGGGTGAATCAGAAGAAGCAGACGAAGGAGAAGGAGAAGGTGAAGTCTGGAGGGTGAATCAGAAGAAGCAGAAGAAGGAGAAGGAGAAGGTGAAGTCTGGAGGGTGAATCAGAAGAAGTAGAAGAAGGAGAAGGAGAAGGTGAAGTCAGAAGGGTGAAGCAGAAGAAGCAGAAGAAGGAGAAGGAGAAGGTGAAGTCTGGAGGGCGAAGCAGAAGAAGCAGAAGAAGGAGAAGGGGAAGGTGAAGTCTGGAGGGTGAAGCAGAAGAAGCAGAAGAAGCAGAAGAAGGAGAAGGAGAAGGTGAAGTCTGGAGGGTGAATCAGAAGAAGTAGAAGAAGGAGAAGGAGAAGGTGAAGTCAGGAGGGTGAAGCAGAAGAAGCAGAAGAAGGAGAAGGAGAAGGTGAAGTCTGGAGGTTGAAGCAGAAGAAGCAGAAGAAGGAGAGGAGAAGGTGAAGTCTGGAGGGTGAAGCAGAAGAAGCAGAAGAAGGAGAAGGAAAAGGTGAAGTCTGGAGGGGGAATCAGAAGAAGTAGAAGAAGGAGAAGGAGAAGGTGAAGTCTGGAGGATGAATCAGAAGAAGTAGAAGAAGGAGAAGGAGAAGGTGAAGTCTGGAGGGTGAATCAGAAGAAGCAGATAAAGGAAAAGGAGAAGGTGAAGTCTGGAGGGAGAAGCAGAAGAAGTAGAAGAAGGAGAAGGAGAAGGTGAAGTCTGGAGGGTGAATCAGAAGAAGTAGAAGAAGGAGAAGGAGAAGGTGAAGTCTGGAGGGTGAATCAGAAGAAGTCGAAGAAGGAGAAGGAGAAGGTGAAGTCTGGAGGGTGAATCAGAAAAGCAGAAGAAGGAGAAGGAGAAGGTGAAGTCTGAGGGTGAATCAGAAGAAGTAGAAGAAGGAGAAGGAGAAGGTGTAGTCTGGAGGTTGAATCAGAGAAGTAGACGAATGAGAAGGAGAAGGTGAAGTCTGGAGGGTGAATCAGAAGAAGCAGAAGAAGGAGAAGGAGAAGGTGAAGTCTGGAGGGTTAATCAGAAGAAGTAGAAGAAGGAGAAGGAGAAGGTGAAGTCTGGTGGGAGAATCAGAAGAAGCAGAAGAAGTAGAAGGAGAAGGTGAAGTCTGGAGGGTGAATCAGAAGAAGCAGAAGAAGGAGAAGGAGAAGGTGAAGTTTGGAGGGTGAATCAGAAGAAGCAGAAGAAGTAGAAGGAGAAGGTGAAGACCTGGAAGGTGAATCAGAAGAAGTAGAAGAAGGAGAAGGAGAAGGTGAAGTCTGGAGGGTGAATCAGAAGAAGCAGAAGAAGGAGAAGGAGAAGGTGAAGTTAGGAGGGTGAATCAGAAGAAGCAGAAGAAGGAGAAGGAGAAGGTGAAGTCTGGAGGGTTAATCAGAAGAAGCAGAAGAAGGAGAAGTAGAAGGTGAAGTCAGGAGGGTGAATCAGAAGAAGCAGAAGAAGGAGAAGGAGAAGGTGAAGTCTGGAGGGTGAATCAGAAGAAGCAGAAGAAGGAGAAGGAGAAGGTGAAGACTGGAGGGTGAATCAGAAGAAGTAGAAGAAGGAGAAGGAGAAGGTGAAGTCTGGAGGGTGAATCAGAAGAAGTAGAAGAAGGAGAAGGAGAAGGCGAAGTCTGGAGGTTGAATCAGAAGAAGCAGAAGAAGGAGAAGGCGAAGGTGAAGTCTGGAAGGTAAATCAGAAGAAGCAGAAGAAGGAGTAGGAGAAGGTGAAGTTTGGAGGGTGAATCAGAAGAAGCAGAAGAAGTAGAAGGAGAAGGTGAAGTCTGGAGGGTGAATCAGAAGAAGTAGAAGAAGGAGAAGGAGAAGGTGAAGTCTGGTGGGTGAATCAGAAGATGCAGAAGAACGAGAAAGAGAAGGTGAAGTCAGGAGGGTGAATCAGAAGAAGCAGAAGAAGGAGAAGGAGAAGGTGAAGTCTGGAGGGTGAATCAGAAGAAGCAGAAGAAGGAGAAGGAGAAGGTGAAGTCAGGAGGGTGAATCAGAAGAAGCAGAAGAAGGAGAAGGAGAAGGTGAAGTCTGGAGGGTGAATCAGATGAAGCAGAAGAAGGAGAAGGAGAAGGTGAAGACTGGAGGGTGAATCAGAAGAAGTAGAAGAAGGAGAAGGAGAAGGTGAAGTCTGGAGGGTGAATCAGAAGAAGTAGAAGAAGGAGAAGGAGAAGGCGAAGTCTGGAGGGTGAATCAGAAGAAGCTGAAGAAGGAGAAGGAGAAGGTGAAGTCTGGAGGGTGAATCAGAAGAAGCAGAAGAAGGAGAAGGAGAAGGTGAAGTCTGGAGGGTGAATCAGAAGAAGTAGAAGAAGGAGAAGGAGAAGGTGAAGTCTGGAGGGTGAATCAGAAGAAGTAGAAGAAGTAGAAGGAGAAGGTGAAGTCTGGAGGGTGAATCAGAAGAAGTAGAAGAAGGAGAAGGAGAAGGTGAAGTCTGGAGGGTGAATCAGAAGAAGCAGGAGAAGGAGAAGTTGAAGTCTGGAGGGTGAACCAGAAGAAGTAGAAGAAGGAGAAGGAGAAGGTGTAGTCTGGAGGGTGAATCAGAAGAAGCAGACGAAGGAGAAGGAGAAGGTGAAGTCTGGAGGGTGAATCAGAAGAAGCAGAAGAAGGAGAAGGAGAAGGTGAAGTCTGGAGGGTGAATCAGAAGAAGTAGAAGAAGGAGAAGGGGAAGGTGAAGTCTGGAGGGTGAATCAGAAGAAGCAGAAGAATGAGAAGGAGAAGGTGAAGTCTGGACGGTGAATCAGAAGAAGCAGAAGAAGGAGAAGGAGAAGGTGAAGTCTGGAGGGTGAATCAGAAGAAGCAGAAGAAGGAGAAGGAGAAGGTGAAGTCTGGAGGGTGAATCAGAAGAAGCAGAAGAAGTAGAAGGAGAAGGTGAAGTCTGGAGGGTGAATCAGAAGAAGCAGAAGAAGTAGAAGGAGAAGGTGAAGTCTGGAGGGTGAATCAGAAGAAGTAGAAGAAGGAGAAGGAGAAGGTCAAGTCTGGAGGGTGCATCAGAAGAAGCAGAAGAAGGAGAAGGAGAAGGTGAAGTCAGGAGGGTGAATCAGAAGAAGCAGAAGAAGGAGAAGGAGAAGGTGAAGTCTGGAGGGTGAATCAGAAGAAGCAGAAGAAGGAGAAGGAGAAGGTGAAGACTGGAGGGTGAATCAGAAGAGGTAGAAGAAGGAGAAGGAGAAGGTGAAGTCTGGAGGGTGAATCAGAAGAAGTAGAAGAAGGAGAAGGAGAAGGCGAAGTCTGGAGGGTGAATCAGAAGAAGCAGAAGAAGGAGAAGGAGAAGGTGAAGTCTGGAGGGTGAATCAGAAGAAGTAGAAGAAGGAGAAGGAGAAGGCGAAGTCTGGAGGTTGAATCAGAAGAAGCAGAAGAAGGAGAAGGCGAAGGTGAAGTCTGGAAGGTAAATCAGAAGAAGCAGAAGAAGGAGTAGGAGAAGGTGAAGTTTGGAGGGTGAATCAGAAGAAGCAGAAGAAGTAGAAGGAGAAGGTGAAGTCTGGAGGGTGAATCAGAAGAAGTAGAAGAAGGAGAAGGAGAAGGTGAAGTCTGGTGGGTGAATCAGAAGAAGCAGAAGAACGAGAAAGAGAAGGTGAAGTCAGGAGGGTGAATCAGAAGAAGCAGAAGAAGGAGAAGGAGAAGGTGAAGTCTGGAGGGTGAATCAGAAGAAGCAGAAGAAGGAGAAGGAGAAGGTGAAGTCAGGAGGGTGAATCAGAAGAAGCAGAAGAAGGAGAAGGAGAAGGTGAAGTCTGGAGGGTGAATCAGATGAAGCAGAAGAAGGAGAAGGAGAAGGTGAAGACTGGAGGGTGAATCAGAAGAAGTAGAAGAAGGAGAAGGAGAAGGTGAAGTCTGGAGGGTGAATCAGAAGAAGTAGAAGAAGGAGAAGGAGAAGGCGAAGTCTGGAGGGTGAATCAGAAGAAGCTGAAGAAGGAGAAGGAGAAGGTGAAGTCTGGAGGGTGAATCAGAAGAAGCAGAAGAAGGAGAAGGAGAAGGTGAAGTCTGGAGGGTGAATCAGAAGAAGTAGAAGAAGGAGAAGGAGAAGGTGAAGTCTGGAGGGTGAATCAGAAGAAGTAGAAGAAGTAGAAGGAGAAGGTGAAGTCTGGAGGGTGAATCAGAAGAAGTAGAAGAAGGAGAAGGAGAAGGTGAAGTCTGGAGGGTGAATCAGAAGAAGCAGGAGAAGGAGAAGTTGAAGTCTGGAGGGTGAACCAGAAGAAGTAGAAGAAGGAGAAGGAGAAGGTGTAGTCTGGAGGGTGAATCAGAAGAAGCAGACGAAGGAGAAGGAGAAGGTGAAGTCTGGAGGGTGAATCAGAAGAAGCAGAAGAAGGAGAAGGAGAAGGTGAAGTCTGGAGGGTGAATCAGAAGAAGTAGAAGAAGGAGAAGGGGAAGGTGAAGTCTGGAGGGTGAATCAGAAGAAGCAGAAGAATGAGAAGGAGAAGGTGAAGTCTGGACGGTGAATCAGAAGAAGCAGAAGAAGGAGAAGGAGAAGGTGAAGTCTGGAGGGTGAATCAGAAGAAGCAGAAGAAGGAGAAGGAGAAGGTGAAGTCTGGAGGGTGAATCAGAAGAAGCAGAAGAAGTAGAAGGAGAAGGTGAAGTCTGGAGGGTGAATCAGAAGAAGCAGAAGAAGTAGAAGGAGAAGGTGAAGTCTGGAGGGTGAATCAGAAGAAGTAGAAGAAGGAGAAGGAGAAGGTCAAGTCTGGAGGGTGCATCAGAAGAAGCAGAAGAAGGAGAAGGAGAAGGTGAAGTCAGGAGGGTGAATCAGAAGAAGCAGAAGAAGGAGAAGGAGAAGGTGAAGTCTGGAGGGTGAATCAGAAGAAGCAGAAGAAGGAGAAGGAGAAGGTGAAGACTGGAGGGTGAATCAGAAGAGGTAGAAGAAGGAGAAGGAGAAGGTGAAGTCTGGAGGGTGAATCAGAAGAAGTAGAAGAAGGAGAAGGAGAAGGCGAAGTCTGGAGGGTGAATCAGAAGAAGCAGAAGAAGGAGAAGGAGAAGGTGAAGTCTGGAGGGTGAATCAGAAGAAGCAGAAGAAGGAGAAGATGAAGTCTGGTGGGTGAATCAGAAGAAGTAGAAGAAGGAGAAGGAGAAGGTGAAGTCTGGAGGATGAATCAGAAGAAGTAGAAGAAGGAGAAGGAGAAGGTGAAGTCTGGAGGGTGAATCAGAAGAAGCAGAAGAAGGAGAAGGAGAAGGTGAAGTCTGGAGGGAGAAGCAGAAGAAGTAGAAGAAGGAGAAGGAGAAGGTGAAGTCTGGAGGGTGAATCAGAAGAAGTAGAAGAAGGAGAAGGAGAAGGTGAAGTCTGGAGGGTGAATCAGAAGAAGTAGAAGAAGTAGAAGGAGAAGGTGAAGTCTGGAGTGTGAATCAGAAGCAGTAGAAGAAGGAGAAGGAGAAGGTGAAGTCTGGAGGGTGAATCAGAAGAAGCAGAAGAAGGAGAAGGAGAAGGTGAAGTCTGGAGGGTGAATCAGAAGAAGTAGAAGAAGGAGAAGGAGAAGGTGTAGTCTGGAGGGTGAATCAGAAGAAGTAGACGAAGGAGAAGGAGAAGGTGAAGTCTGGAGGGTGAATCAGAAGAAGCAGAAGAAGGAGAAGGAGAAGGTGATGTCTGGAGGGTGAATCAGAAGAAGTAGAAGAAGGAGAAGGAGAAGGTGAAGTCTGGAGGGTGAATTAGAAGAAGTAGAAGAAGGAGAAGGAGAAGGTGAAGTCTGGAGGATGAATCAGAAGAAGTAGAAGAAGGAGAAGGAGATGGTGAAGTCTGGAGGGTGAATCAGAAGAAGCAGATAAAGGAGAAGGAGAAGGTGAAGTCTGGAGGGAGAAGCAGAAGAAGTAGAAGAAGGAGAAGGAGAAGGTGAAGTCTGGAGGGTGAATCAGAAGAAGTAGAAGAAGGAGAAGGAGAAGGTGAAGTCTGGAGGGTGAATCAGAAGAAGTAGAAGAAGGAGAAGGAGAAGGTGAAGTCTGGAGGGTGAATCAGAAAAGCAGAAGAAGGAGAAGGAGAAGGTGAAGTCTGGAGGGTGAATCAGAAGAAGTAGAAGAAGGAGAAGGTGTAGTCTGGAGGGTGAATCAGAGAAGTAGACGAATGAGAAGGAGAAGGTGAAGTCTGGAGGGTGAATCAGAAGAAGCAGAAGAAGGAGAAGGAGAAGGTGAAGTCTGGAGGGTGAATCAGAAGAAGTAGAAGAAGGAGAAGGAGAAGGTGAAGTCTGGTGGGAGAATCAGAAGAAGCAGAAGAAGTAGAAGGAGAAGGTGAAGTCTGGAGGGTGAATCAGAAGAAGCAGAAGAAGGAGAAGGAGAAGGTGAAGTTTGGAGGGTGAATCAGAAGAAGCAGAAGAAGTAGAAGGAGAAGGTGAAGTCCTGGAGGGTGAATCAGAAGAACTAGAAGAAGGAGAAGGAGAAGGTGAAGTCTGGAGGGTGAATCAGAAGAAGCAGAAGAAGGAGAAGGAGAAGGTGAAGTCAGGAGGGTGAATCAGAAGAAGCAGAAGAAGGAGAAGGGGAAGGTGAAGTCTGGAGGGTGAATCAGAAGAAGCAGAAGAAGGAGAAGGAGAAGGTGAAGTCAGGATGGTGAATCAGAAGAAGCAGAAGAAGGAGAAGGAGAAGGTGAAGTCTGGAGGGTGAATCAGAAGAAGCAGAAGAAGGAGAAGGAGAAGGTGAAGACTGGAGGGTGAATCAGAAGAAGTAGAAGAAGGAGAAGGAGAAGGTGAAGTCTGGAGGGTGAATCAGAAGAAGTAGAAGAAGGAGAAGGAGAAGGCGAAGTCTGGAGGGTGAATCAGAAGAAGCAGAAGAAGGAGAAGGCGAAGTTGAAGTCTGGAAGGTGAATCAGAAGAAGCAGAAGAAGGAGTAGGAGAAGGTGATGTTTGGAGGGTGAATCAGAAGAAGCAGAAGAAGTAGAAGGAGAAGGTGAAGTCTGGAGGGTGAATCAGAAGAAGTAGAAGAAGGAGAAGGAGAAGGTGAAGTCTGGTGGGTGAATCAGAAGAAGCAGAAGAACGAGAAAGAGAAGGTGAAGTCAGGAGGGTGAATCAGAAGAAGCAGAAGAAGGAGAAGGAGAAGGTGAAGTCTGGAGGGTGAATCAGAAGAAGCAGAAGAAGGAGAAGGAGAAGGTGAAGTCAGGAGGGTGAATCAGAAGAAGCAGAAGAAGGAGAAGGAGAAGGTGAAGTCTGGAGGGTGAATCAGAAGAAGCAGAAGAAGGAGAAGGAGAAGGTGAAGACTGGAAGGTGAATCAGAAGAAGTAGAAGAAGGAGAAGGAGAAGGTGAAGTCTGGAGGGTGAATCAGAAGAAGTAGAAGAAGGAGAAGGAGAAGGCTAAGTCTGGAGGGTGAATCAGAAGAAGTAGAAGAAGGAGAAGGTGAAGTCTGGAGGGTGAATCAGAAGAAGCAGAAGAAGGAGAAGGAGAAGGTGAAGTCTGGAGGGTGAACCAGAAGAAGTAGAAGAAGGAGAAGGAGAAGGTGTAGTCTGGAGGGTGAATCAGAAGAAGCAGACGAAGGAGAAGGAGAAGGTGAAGTCTGGAGGGTGAATCAGAAGAAGCAGAAGAAGGAGAAGGAGAAGCTGAAGTCTGGAGGGTGAATCAGAAGAAGTAGAAGAAGGAGAAGGGGAAGATGAAGTCTGGAGGGTGAATCAGAAGAAGCAGAAGAATGAGAAGGAGAAGGTGAAGTCTGGACGGTGAATCAGAAGAAGCAGAAGAAGGAGAAGGAGAAGGTGAAGTCTGGAGGGTGAATCAGAAGAAGCAGAAGAAGGAGAAGGAGAAGGTGAAGTCTGGAGGGTGAATCAGAAGAAGCAGAAGAAGGAGAAGATGAAGTCTGGAGGGTGAATCAGAAGAAGTAGAAGAAGGAGAAGGAGAAGGTGAAGTCTGGAGGATGAATCAGAAGAAGTAGAAGAAGGAGAAGGTGAAGGTGAAGTCTGGAGGGTGAATCAGAAGAAGCAGAAGAAGGAGAAGGATAAGGTGAAGTCTGGAGGGAGAAGCAGAAGAAGTAGAAGAAGGAGAAGGAGAAGGTGAAGTCTGGAGGGTGAATCAGAAGAAGTAGAAGAAGGAGAAGGAGAAGGTGAAGTCTGGAGGGTGAATCAGAAGAAGTAGAAGAAGTAGAAGGAGAAGGTGAAGTCTGGAGGGTGAATCAGAAGCAGTAGAAGAAGGAGAAGGAGAAGGTGAAGTCTGGAGGGTGAATCAGAAGAAGCAGAAGAAGGAGAAGGAGAAGGTGAAGTCTGGAGGGTGAATCAGAAGAAGTAGAAGAAGGAGAAGGAGAAGGTTTAGTCTGGAGGGTGAATCAGAAGAAGTAGACGAAGGAGAAGGAGAAGGTGAAGTCTGGAGGGTGAATCAGAAGAAGCAGAAGAAGGAGAAGGAGAAGGTGATGTCTGGAGGGTGAATCAGAAGAAGTAGAAGAAGGAGAAGGGGAAGGTGAAGTCTGGAGGGTGAATCAGAAGAAGCAGAAGAATGAGAAGGAGAAGGTGAAGTCTGGAGGGTGAATCAGAAGAAGCAGAAGAAGGAGAAGGAGAAGGTGAAGTCTGGAGGGTGAATCAGAAGAAGCAGAAAAAGGAGAAGGAGAAGGTGAAGTCTGGAGGGTGAATCAGAAGAAGCAGAAGAAGTAGAAGCAGAAGGTGAAGTCTGGAGGGTGAATCAGAAGAAGCAGAAGAAGTAGAAGGAGAAGGTGAAGTCTGGAGGGTGAATCAGAAGAAGTAGAAGAAGGAGAAGGAGAAGGTGAAGTCTGGAGGGTGAATCAGAAGAAGCAGAAGAAGGAGAAGGAGAAGGTGAAGTCAGGAGGGTGAATCAGAAGAAGCAGAAGAAGGAGAAGGAGAAGGTGAAGTCTGGAGGGTTAATCAGAAGAAGCAGAAGAAGGAGAAGGAGAAGGTGAAGACTGGAGGGTGAATCAGAAGAAGTAGAAGAAGGAGAAGGAGAAGGTGAAGTCTGGAGGGTGAATCAGAAGAAGTAGAAGAAGGAGAAGGAGAAGGCGAAGTCTGGAGGGTGAATCAGAAGAAGCAGAAGAAGGAGAAGGAGAAGGTGAAGTCTGGAGGGTGAAACAGAAGAAGCAGAAGAAGGAGAAGATGAAGTCTGGAGGGTGAATCAGAAGAAGTAGAAGAAGGAGAAGGAGAAGATGAAGTCTGGAGGATGAATCAGAAGAAGTAGAAGAAGGAGAAGGAGAAGGTGAAGTCTGGAGGGTGAATCAGAAGAAGCAGAAGAAGGAGAAGGAGAAGGTGAAGTCTGGAGGGAGAAGCAGAAGAAGTAGAAGAAGGAGAAGGAGAAGGTGAAGTCTGGAGGGTGAATCAGAAGAAGTAGAAGAAGGAGAAAGAGAAGGTGAAGTCTGGAGGGTGAATCAGAAGAAGTAGAAGAAGTAGAAGGAGAAGGTGAAGTCTGGAGGGTGAATCAGAAGAGGTAGAAGAAGGATAGGAGAAGGTGAAGTCTGGAGGGTGAATCAGAAGAAGCAGAAGAAGGAGAAGGAGAAGGTGAAGTCTGGAGGGTGAATCAGAAGAAGTAGAAGAAGGAGAAGGAGAAGGTGTAGTCTGGAGGGTGAATCAGAAGAAGTATACGAAGGAGAAGGAGAAGGTGAAGTCTGGAGGGTGAATCAGAAGAAGCAGAAGAAGGAGAAGGAGAAGGTGAAGTCTGGAGGGTGAATCAGAAGAAGCAGAAGAAGGAGAAGGAGAAGGTGAAGACTGGAGGGTGAATCAGAAGAAGTAGAAGAAGGAGAAGGAGAAGGTGAAGTCTGGAGGGGGAATCAGAAGAAGTAGAAGAAGGAGAAGGAGAAGGCGAAGTCTGGAGGGTGAATCAGAAGAAGCAGAAGAAGGAGAAGGAGAAGGTGAAGTCTGGAGGGTGAATCAGAAGAAGCAGAAGAAGGAGAAGATGAAGTCTGGAAGGTGAATCAGAAGAAGTAGAAGAAGGAGAAGGAGAAGGTGAAGTCTGGAGGATGAATCAGAAGAAGTAGAAGAAGGAGAAGGAGAAGGTGAAGTCTGGAGGGTGAATCAGAAGAAGCAGAAGAAGGAGAAGGAGAAGGTGAAGTCTGGAGGGAGAAGCAGAAGAAGTAGAAGAAGGAGAAGGAGAAGGTGAAGTCTGGAGGGTGAATCAGAAGAAGTAGAAGAAGGAGAAGGAGAAGGTGAAGTCTGGAGGGTGAATCAGAAGAAGTAGAAGAAGTAGAAGGAGAAGGTGAAGTCTGGAGGGTGAATCAGAAGAAGCAGAAGAAGGAGAAGGAGAAGGTGAAGTCTGGAGGGTGAATCAGAAGAAGCAGAAGAAGGAGAAGGAGAAGGTGAAGTCTGGAGGGTGAATCAGAAGAAGTAGAAGAAGGAGAAGGAGAAGGTGTAGTCTGGAGGGTGAATCAGAAGAAGTAGACGAAGGAGAAGGAGAAGGTGAAGTCTGGAGGGTGAATCAGAAGAAGCAGAAGAAGGAGAAGGAGAAGGTGAAGTCTGGAGGGTGAATCAGAAGAAGTAGAAGAAGGAGAAGGGGAAGGTGAAGTCTGGAGGGTGAATCAGAAGAAGTAGAAGAAGGAGAAGGAGAAGGTGAAGTCAGGAGGGTGAAGCAGAAGAAGCAGAAGAAGGAGAAGGAGAAGGTGAAGTCTGGAGGGTGAAGCAGAAGAAGCAGAAGAAGGAGAAGGAGAAGGTGAAGTCTGGAGGGCAAAGCAGAAGAAGCAGAAGAAGGATAAGGAGAAGGTGAAGTCTGGTGGGTGAAGCAGAAGAAGCAGAAGAAGGAGAAGGAGAAGGTGAAGTCTGGAGGGTGAATCAGAGGAAGTAGAAGAAGGAGAAGGAGAAGGTGAACTCAGGAGGGTGAAGCAGAAGAAGGAGAAGTAGAAGGTGAAGTCTGGAGGGTGAAGCAGAAGAAGGAGAAGAAGGAGAAGGAGAAGGTGAAGTCTGGAGGGTGAAGCAGAAGAAGCAGAAGAAGGAGAAGGAGAAGGTGAAGTCTGGAGGGTGAATCAGAAGAAGCAGAAGAAGGAGAAGGAGAAGGTGAAGTCAGGAGGGTGAATCAGAAGAAGCAGAAGAAGGAGAAGGAGAAGGTGAAGTCTGGAGGGTGAATCAGAAGAAGCAGAAGAAGGAAAAGGAGAAGGTGAAGACTGGAGGGTGAATCAGAAGAAGTAGAAGAAGGAGAAAGAGAAGGTGAAGTCTGGAGGGTGAATCAGAAGAAGTAGAAGAAGTAGAAGGAGAAGGTGAAGTCTGGAGGGTGAATCAGAAGAGGTAGAAGAAGGATAGGAGAAGGTGAAGTCTGGAGGGTGAATCAGAAGAAGCAGAAGAAGGAGAAGGAGAAGGTGAAGTCTGGAGGGTGAATCAGAAGAAGTAGAAGAAGGAGAAGGAGAAGGTGTAGTCTGGAGGGTGAATCAGAAGAAGTATACGAAGGAGAAGGAGAAGGTGAAGTCTGGAGTGTGAATCAGAAGAAGCAGAAGAAGGAGAAGGAGAAGGTGAAGTCTGGAGGGTGAATCAGAAGAAGCAGAAGAAGGAGAAGGAGAAGGTGAAGACTGGAGGGTGAATCAGAAGAAGTAGAAGAAGGAGAAGGAGAAGGTGAAGTCTGGAGGGGGAATCAGAAGAAGTAGAAGAAGGAGAAGGAGAAGGCGAAGTCTGGAGGGTGAATCAGAAGAAGCAGAAGAAGGAGAAGGAGAAGGTGAAGTCTGGAGGGTGAATCAGAAGAAGCAGAAGAAGGAGAAGATGAAGTCTGGAGGGTGAATCAGAAGAAGTAGAAGAAGGAGAAGGAGAAGGTGAAGTCTGGAGGATGAATCAGAAGAAGTAGAAGAAGGAGAAGGAGAAGGTGAAGTCTGGAGGGTGAATCAGAAGAAGCAGAAGAAGGAGAAGGAGAAGGTGAAGTCTGGAGGGAGAAGCAGAAGAAGTAGAAGAAGGAGAAGGAGAAGGTGAAGTCTGGAGGGTGAATCAGAAGAAGTAGAAGAAGGAGAAGGAGAAGGTGAAGTCTGGAGGGTGAATCAGAAGAAGTAGAAGAAGTAGAAGGAGAAGGTGAAGTCTGGAGGGTGAATCAGAAGAAGCAGAAGAAGGAGAAGGAGAAGGTGAAGTCTGGAGGGTGAATCAGAAGAAGCAGAAGAAGGAGAAGGAGAAGGTGAAGTCTGGAGGGTGAATCAGAAGAAGTAGAAGAAGGAGAAGGAGAAGGTGTAGTCTGGAGGGTGAATCAGAAGAAGTAGACGAAGGAGAAGGAGAAGGTGAAGTCTGGAGGGTGAATCAGAAGAAGCAGAAGAAGGAGAAGGAGAAGGTGAAGTCTGGAGGGTGAATCAGAAGAAGTAGAAGAAGGAGAAGGGGAAGGTGAAGTCTGGAGGGTGAATCAGAAGAAGTAGAAGAAGGAGAAGGAGAAGGTGAAGTCAGGAGGGTGAAGCAGAAGAAGCAGAAGAAGGAGAAGGAGAAGGTGAAGTCTGGAGGGTGAAGCAGAAGAAGCAGAAGAAGGAGAAGGAGAAGGTGAAGTCTGGAGGGCAAAGCAGAAGAAGCAGAAGAAGGATAAGGAGAAGGTGAAGTCTGGTGGGTGAAGCAGAAGAAGCAGAAGAAGGAGAAGGAGAAGGTGAAGTCTGGAGGGTGAATCAGAGGAAGTAGAAGAAGGAGAAGGAGAAGGTGAACTCAGGAGGGTGAAGCAGAAGAAGGAGAAGTAGAAGGTGAAGTCTGGAGGGTGAAGCAGAAGAAGGAGAAGAAGGAGAAGGAGAAGGTGAAGTCTGGAGGGTGAAGCAGAAGAAGCAGAAGAAGGAGAAGGAGAAGGTGAAGTCTGGAGGGTGAATCAGAAGAAGCAGAAGAAGGAGAAGGAGAAGGTGAAGTCAGGAGGGTGAATCAGAAGAAGCAGAAGAAGGAGAAGGAGAAGGTGAAGTCTGGAGGGTGAATCAGAAGAAGCAGAAGAAGGAAAAGGAGAAGGTGAAGACTGGAGGGTGAATCAGAAGAAGTAGAAGAAGGAGAAGGAGAAGGTGAAGTCTGGAGGGTGAATCAGAAGAAGTAGAAGAAGGAGAAGGAGAAGGCGAAGTCTGGAGGGTGAATCAGAAGAAGTAGAAGAAGGAGAAGGAGAAGGTGAAGTCTGGAGGGTGAATCAGAAGAAGCAGAAGAAGGAGAAGGAGAAGGTGAAGTCTGGAGGGTGAACCAGAAGAAGTAGAAGAAGGAGAAGGAGAAGGTGTAGTCTGGAGGGTGAATCAGAAGAAGCAGACGAAGGAGAAGGTGAAGTCTGGAGGGTGAATCAGAAGAAGCAGAAGAAGGAGAAGGAGAAGGTGAAGTCTGGAGGGTGAATCAGAAGAAGTAGAAGAAGGAGAAGGGGAAGATGAAGTCTGGAAGGTGAATCAGAAGAAGCAGAAGAATGAGAAGGAGAAGGTGAAGTCTGGACGGTGAATCAGAAGAAGCAGAAGAAGGAGAAGGAGAAGGTGAAGTCTGGAGGGTGAATCAGAAGAAGCAGAAGAAGGAGAAGGAGAAGGTGAAGTCTGGAGGGTGAATCAGAAGAAGCAGAAGAAGTAGAAGGAGAAGGTGAAGTCTGGAGGGTGAATCAGAAGAAGCAGAAGAAGTAGAAGGAGAAGGTGAAGTCTGGAGGGTGAATCAGAAGAAGTAGAAGAAGGAGAAGGAGAAGGTGAAGTCAGGAGGGTGCATCAGAAGAAGCAGAAGAAGGAGAAGGAGAAGGTGAAGTCAGGAGGGTGAATCAGAAGAAGCAGAAGAAGGAGAAGGTGAGGTCTGGAGGGTGAATCATAAGAAGCAGAAGAAGGAGAAGGAGAAGGTGAAGACTGGAGGGTGAATCAGAAGAGGTAGAAGAAGGAGAAGGAGAAGGTGAAGTCTGGAGGGTGAATCAGAAGAAGTAGAAGAAGGAGAAGGAGAAGGCGAAGTCTGGAGGGTGAATCAGAAGAAGCAGAAGAAGGAGAAGGAGAAGGTGAAGTCTGGAGGGTGAATCAGAAGAAGCAGAAGAAGGAGAAGATGAAGTCCGGAGGGTGAATCAGAAGAAGTAGAAGAAGGAGAAGGAGAAGGTGAAGTCTGGAGGATGAATCAGAAGAAGTAGAAGAAGGAGAAGGAGAAGGTGAAGTCTGGAGGGTGAATCAGAAGAAGCAGAAGAAGGAGAAGGAGAAGGTGAAGACTGGAGGGAGAAGCAGAAGAAGTAGAAGAAGGAGAAGGAGAAGGTGAAGTCTGGAGGGTGAACAGAAGAAGTAGAAGAAGGAGAAGGAGAAGGTGAAGTCTGGAGGGTGAATCAGAAGAAGTAGAAGAAGTAGAAGGAGAAGGTGAAGTCTGGAGGGTGAATCAGAAGCAGTAGAAGAAGGAGAAGGAGAAGGTGAAGTCTGGAGGGTGAATCAGAAGAAGCAGAAGAAGGAGAAGGAGAAGGTGAAGTCTGGAGGGTGAATCAGAAGAAGTAGAAGAAGGAGAAGGAGAAGGTGTAGTCTGGAGGGTGAATCAGAAGAAGTAGACGAAGGAGAAGGAGAAGGTGAAGTCTGGAGGGTGAATCAGAAGAAGCAGAAGAAGGAGAAGGAGAAGGTGATGTCTGGAGGGTGAATCAGAAGAAGTAGAAGAAGGAGAAGGGGAAGGTGAAGTCTGGAGGGTGAATCAGAAGAAGCAGAAGAAGGAGAAGGAGAAGGTGAAGTCTGGAGGGTGAATCAGAAGAAGCAGAAGAAGGAGAAGGAGAAGGTGAAGTCTGGAGGGTGAATCAGAAGAAGCAGAAGAAGTAGAAGGAGAAGGTGAAGTCTGGAGGGTGAATCAGAAGAAGCAGAAGAAGTAGAAGGAGAAGGTGAAGTCTGGAGGGTGAATCAGAAGAAGTAGAAGAAGGAGAAGGAGAAGGTGAAGTCTGGAGGGTGAATCAGAAGAAGCAGAAGAAGGAGAAGGAGAAGGTGAAGTCAGGAGGGTGAATCAGAAGAAGCAGAAGAAGGAGAAGGAGAAGGTGAAGTCTGGAGGGTTAATCAGAAGAAGCAGAAGAAGATGAAGGAGAAGGTGAAGACTGGAGGGTGAATCAGAAGAAGTAGAAGAAGGAGAAGGAGAAGGTGAAGTCTGGAGGGTGAATCAGAAGAAGTAGAAGAAGGAGAAGGAGAAGGCGAAGTCTGGAGGGTGAATCAGAAGAAGCAGAAGAAGGAGAAGGAGAAGGTGAAGTCTGGAGGGTGAAACAGAAGAAGCAGAAGAAGGAGAAGATGAAGTCTGGAGGGTGAATCAGAAGAAGTAGAAGAAGGAGAAGGAGAAGATGAAGTCTGGAGGATGAATCAGAAGAAGTAGAAGAAGGAGAAGGAGAAGGTGAAGTCTGGAGGGTGAATCAGAAGAAGCAGAAGAAGGAGAAGGAGAAGGTGAAGTCTGGAGGGAGAAGCAGAAGAAGTAGAAGAAGGAGAAGGAGAAGGTGAAGTCTGGAGGGTGAATCAGAAGAAGTAGAAGAAGGAGAAGGAGAAGGTGAAGTCTGGAGGGTGAATCAGAAGAAGTAGAAGAAGTAGAAGGAGAAGGTGAAGTCTGGAGGGTGAATCAGAAGAGGTGGAAGAAGGAGAAGGAGAAGGTGAAGTCTGGAGGGTGAATCAGAAGAAGCAGAAGAAGGAGAAGGAGAAGGTGAAGTCTGGAGGGTGAATCAGAAGAAGTAGAAGAAGGAGAAGGAGAAGGTGTAGTCTGGAGGGTGAATCAGAAGAAGTAGACGAAGGAGAAGGAGAAGGTGAAGTCTGGAGGGTGAATCAGAAGAAGCAGAAGAAGGAGAAGGAGAAGGTGAAGTCTGGAGGGTGAATCAGAAGAAGCAGAAGAAGGAGAAGGAGAAGGTGAAGACTGGAGGGTGAATCAGAAGAAGTAGAAGAAGGAGAAGGAGAAGGTGAAGTCTGGAGGGTGAATCAGAAGAAGTAGAAGAAGGAGAAGGAGAAGGCGAAGTCTGGAGGGTGAATCAGAAGAAGCAGAAGAAGGAGAAGGAGAAGGTGAAGTCTGGAGGGTGAATCAGAAGAAGCAGAAGAAGGAGAAGATGAAGTCTGGAGGGTGAATCAGAAGAAGTAGAAGAAGGAGAAGGAGAAGGTGAAGTCTGGAGGATGAATCAGAAGAAGTAGAAGAAGGAGAAGGAGAAGGTGAAGTCTGGAGGGTGAATCAGAAGAAGCAGAAGAAGGAGAAGGAGAAGATGAAGTCTGGAGGGAGAAGCAGAAGAAGTAGAAGAAGGAGAAGGAGAAGGTGAAGTCTGGAGGGTGAATCAGAAGAAGTAGAAGAAGGAGAAGGAGAAGGTGAAGTCTGGAGGGTGAATCAGAAGATGTAGAAGAAGTAGAAGGAGAAGGTGAAGTCTGGAGGGTGAATCAGAAGAAGCAGAAGAAGGAGAAGGAGAAGGTGAAGTCTGGAGGGTGAATCAGAAGAAGCAGAAGAAGGAGAAGGAGAAGGTGAAGTCTGGAGGGTGAATCAGAAGAAGTAGAAGAAGGAGAAGGAGAAGGTGTAGTCTGGAGGGTGAATCAGAAGAAGTAGACGAAGGAGAAGGAGAAGGTGAAGTCCGGAGGGTGAATCAGAAGAAGCAGAAGAAGGAGAAGGAGAAGGTGAAGTCTGGAGGGTGAATCAGAAGAAGTAGAAGAAGGAGAAGGGGATGGTGAAGTCTGGAGGGTGAATCAGAAGAAGTAGAAGAAGGAGAAGAAGAAGGTGAAGTCAGGAGGGTGAAGCAGAAGAAGCAGAAGAAGGAGAAGGAGAAGGTGTAGTCTGGAGGGTGAAGCAGAAGAAGCAGAAGAAGGAGAAGGAGAAGGTGAAGTCTGGAGGGCGAAGCAGAAGAAGCAGAAGAAGGATAAGGAGAAGGTGAAGTCTGGTGGGTGAAGCAGAAGAAGCAGAAGAAGGAGAAGGAGAAGGTGAAGTCTGGAGGGTGAATCAGAGGAAGTAGAAGAAGGAGAAGGATAAGGTGAACTCAGGAGGGTGAAGCAGAAGAAGCAGAAGAAGGAGAAGTAGAAGGTGAAGTCTGGAGGGTGAAGCAGAAGAAGCAGAAGAAGGAGAAGGAGAAGGTGAAGTCTGGAGGGTGAAGCAGAAGAAGCAGAAGAAGGAGAAGGAGAAGGTGAAGTCAGGAGGGTGAATCAGAAGAAGTAGAAGAAGGAGAAGGAGAAGGTGAAGTCTGGAGGGTGAATCAGAAGAAGTAGAAGAAGGAGAAGGAGAAGGTGAAGTCTGGAGGATGAATCGGAAGAAGTAGAAGAAGGAGAAGGAGAAGGTGAAGTCTGGAGGGTGAATCAGAAGAAGCAGAAGAAGGAGAAGGAGAAGGTGAAGTCTGGAGGGGGAAGCAGAAGAAGTAGAAGAAGGAGAAGGAGACGGTGAAGTCTGGAGGGTGAATCAGAAGAAGTAGAAGAAGGAGAAGGAGAGGGTGAAGTCTGGAGGGTGAATCAGAAGAAGTAGAAGAAGGAGACGAAGAAGGTGAAGTCTGGAGGGTGAATCAGAAGAAGCAGAAGAAGGAGAAGGAGAAGGTGAAGTCTGGAGGGGGAATCAGAAGAAGCAGAAGAGGGAGAAGTAGAAGGTGAAGTCTGGAGGGTGAATCAGAAGAAGCAGAAGAAGGAGAAAGTGAAGGTGAAGTCTGGAGGGTGAATCAGAAGAAGCAGAAGAAGTAGAAGGAGAAGGTGAAGTCTGGAGGGTGAATCAGAAGAAGTAGAAGAAGGAGAAGGAGAAGTTGAAGTCTGGAGGGTGAATCAGAAGAAGCAGAAGAAGGAGAAGGAGAAGGTGAAGTCTGGAGGGTGAATCAGAAGAAGCAGAAGAAGGAGAAGGAGAAGGTGAAGTTTGGAGGGTGAATCAGAAGAAGCAGAAGAAGTAGAAGGAGAAGGTGAAGTCCTGGAGGGTGAAACAGAAGAAGTAGAAGAAGGAGAAGGAGAAGGTGAAGTCTGGAGGGTGAATCAGAAGAAGCAGAAGAAGGAGAAGGAGAAGGTGAAGTCAGGAGGGTGAATCAGAAGAAGCAGAAGAAGGAGAAGGAGAAGGTGTAGTCTGGAGGGTGAATCAGAAGAAGCAGAAGAAGGAGAAGGAGAAGGTGAAGTCAGGAGGGTGAATCAGAAGAAGCAGAAGAAGGAGAAGGAGAAGGTGAAGTCTGGAGGGTGAATCAGAAGAAGCAGAAGAAGGAGAAGGAGAAGGTGACGACTGGAGGGTGAATCAGAAGAAGTAGAAGAAGGAGAAGGAGAAGGTGAAGTCTGGAGGGTGAATCAGAAGAAGTAGAAGAAGGAGAAGGAGAAGGCGAAGTCTGGAGGGTGAATCAGAAGAAGCAGAAGAAGGAGAAGGCGAAGGTGAAGTCTGGAAGGTGAATCAGAAGAAGCAGAAGAAGGAGTAGGAGAAGGTGATGATTGGAGGGTGAATCAGAAGAAGCAGAAGAAGTAGAAGGAGAAGGTGAAGTCTGGAGGGTGAATCAGAAGAAGTAGAAGAAGGAGAAGGAGAAGGTGAAGTCTGGTGGGTGAATCAGAAGAAGCAGAAGAACGAGAAAGAGAAGGTGAAGTCAGGAGGGTGAATCAGAAGAAGCAGAAGAAGGAGAAGGAGAAGGTGAAGTCTGGAGGGTGAATCAGAAGAAGCAGAAGAAGGAGAAGGAGAAGGTGAAGTCAGGAGGGTGAATCAAAAGAAGCAGAAGAAGGAGAAGGAGAAGGTGAAGTCTGGAGGGTGAATCAGAAGAAGCAGAAGAAGGAGAAGGAGAAGGTGAAGACTGGAGGGTGAATCAGAAGAAGTAGAAGAAGGAGAAGGAGGAGGTGAAGTCTGGAGGGTGAATCAGAAGAAGTAGAAGAAGGAGAAGGAGAAGGCGAAGTCTGGAGGGTGAATCAGAAGAAGTAGAAGAAGGAGAAGGAGAAGGTGAAGTCTGGAGGGTGAATCAGAAGAAGCAGAAGAAGGAGAAGGAGAAGGTGAAGTCTGGAGGGTGAACCAGAAGAAGTAGAAGAAGGAGAAGGAGAAGGTGTAGTCTGGAGGGTGAATCAGAAGAAGCAGACGAAGGAGAAGGAGAAGGTGAAGTCTGGAGGGTGAATCAGAAGAAGCAGAAGAAGGAGAAGGAGAAGGTGAAGTCTGGAGGGTGAATCAGAAGAAGTAGAAGAAGCAGAAGGGGAAGATGAAGTCTGGAGGGTGAATCAGAAGAAGCAGAAGAATGAGAAGGAGAAGGTGAAGTCTGGACGGTGAATCCGAAGAAGCAGAAGAAGGAGAAGGAGAAGGTGAAGTCTGGAGGGTGAATCAGAAGAAGCAGAAGAAGGAGAAGGAGAAGGTAAAGTCTGGAGGGTGAATCAGAAGAAGCAGAAGAAGTAGAAGGAGAAGGTGAAGTCTGGAGGGTGAATCAGAAGAAGCAGAAGAAGTAGAAGGAGAAGGTGAAGTCTGGAGGGTGAATCAGAAGAAGTAGAAGAAGGAGAAGGAGAAGGTGAAGTCAGGAGGGTGCATCAGAAGAAGCAGAAGAAGGAGAAGGAGAAGGTGAAGTCAGGAGGGTGAATCAGAAGAAGCAGAAGAAGGAGAAGGAGAAGGTGAAGTCTGGAGGGTGAATCAGAAGAAGTAGAAGAAGGAGAAGGAGAAGGTGTAGTCTGGAGGGTGTATCAGAAGAAGTAGACGAAGGAGAAGGAGAAGGTGAAGTCTGGAGGGTGAATCAGAAGAAGCAGAAGAAGGAGAAGGAGAAGGTGATGTCTGGAGGGTGAATCAGAAGAAGTAGAAGAAGGAGAAGGGGAAGGTGAAGTCTGGAGGGTGAATCAGAAGAAGCAGAAGAAGTAGAAGGAGAAGGTGAAGTCTGGAGGGTGAATCAGAAGAAGTAGAAGAAGGAGAAGGAGAAGGTGAAGTCTGGAGGGTGAATCAGAAGAAGCAGAAGAAGGAGAAGGAGAAGGTGAAGTCAGGAGGGTGAATCAGAAGAAGCAGAAGAAGGAGAAGGAGAAGGTGAAGTCTAGAGGGTTAATCAGAAGAAGCAGAAGAAGGAGAAGGAGAAGGTGAAGACTGGAGGTTGAATCAGAAGAAGTAGAAGAAGGAGAAGGAGAAGGTGAAGTCTGGAGGGTGAATCAGAAGAAGTAGAAGAAGGAGAAGGAGAAGGCGAAGTCTGGAGGGTGAATCAGAAGAAGCAGAAGAAGAAGAAGGAGAAGGTGAAATCTGGAGGGTGAAACAGAAAAAGCAGAAGAAGGAGAAGATGAAGTCTGGAGGGTGAATCAGAAGAAGTAGAAGAAGGAGAAGGAGAAGATGAAGTCTGGAGGATGAATCAGAAGAAGTAGAAGAAGGAGAAGGAGAAGGTGAAGTCTGGAGGGTGAATCAGAAGAAGCAGAAGAAGGAGAAGGAGAAGGTGAAGTCTGGAGGGAGAAGCAGAAGAAGTAGAAGAAGGAGAAGGAGAAGGTGAAGTCTGGAGGGTGAATCAGAAGAAGTAGAAGAAGGAGAAGGAGAAGGTGAAGTCTGGAGGGTGAATCAGAAGAAGTAGAAGAAGTAGAAGGAGAAGGTCAAGTCTGGAGGGTGAATCAGAAGAGGTAGAAGAAGGAGAAGGAGAAGGTGAAGTCTGGAGGGTGAATCAGAAGAAGCAGAAGAAGGAGAAGGAGAAGGTGAAGTCTGGAGGGTGAATCAGAAGAAGTAGAAGAAGGAGAAGGAGAAGGTGTAGTCTGGAGGGTGAATTAGAAGAAGTATACGAAGGAGAAGGAGAAGGTGAAGTCTGGAGGGTGAATCAGAAGAAGCAGAAGAAGGAGAAGGAGAAGGTGAAGTCTGGAGGGTGAATCAGAAGAAGCAGAAGAAGGAGAAGGAGAAGGTGAAGACTGGAGGGTGAATCAGAAGAAGTAGAAGAAGGAGAAGGAGAAGGTGAAGTCTGGAGGGTGAATCAGAAGAAGTAGAAGAAGGAGAAGGAGAACGCGAAGTCTGGAGGGTGAATCAGAAGAAGCAGAAGAAGGAGAAGGAGAAGGTGAAGTCTGGAGGGTGAATCAGAAGAAGCAGAAGAAGGAGAAGATGAAGTCTGGAGGGTGAATCAGAAGAAGTAGAAGAAGGAGAAGGAGAAGTTGAAGTCTGGAGGATGAATCAGAAGAAGTAGAAGAAGGAGAAGGAGAAGGTGAAGTCTGGAGGGTGAATCAGAAGAAGCAGAAGAAGGAGAAGGAGAAGGTGAAGTCTGGAGGGAGAAGCAGAAGAAGTAGAAGAAGGAGAAGGAGAAGGTGAAGTCTGGAGGGTGAATCAGAAGAAGTAGAAGAAGGAGAAGGAGAAGGTGAAGTCTGGAGGGTGAATCAGAAGAAGTAGAAGAAGTAGAAGGAGAAGGTGAAGTCTGGAGGGTGAATCAGAAGAAGCAGAAGAAGGAGAAGGAGAAGGTGAAGTCTGGAGGGTGAATCAGAAGAAGCAGAAGAAGGAGAAGGAGAAGGTGAAGTCTGGAGGGTGAATCAGAAGAAGTAGAAGAAGGAGAAGGAGAAGGTGTAGTCTGGAGGGTGAATCAGAAGAAGTAGACGAAGGAGAAGGAGAAGGTGAAGTCTGGAGGGTGAATCAGAAGAAGCAGAAGAAGGAGAAGGAGAAGGTGAAGTTTGGAGGGTGAATCAGAAGAAGCAGAAGAAGTAGAAGGAGAAGGTGAAGTCCTGGAGGGTGAATCAGAAGAACTAGAAGAAGGAGAAGGAGAAGGTGAAGTCTGGAGGGTGAATCAGAAGAAGCAGAAGAAGGAGAAGGAGAAGGTGAAGTCAGGAGGGTGAATCAGAAGAAGCAGAAGAAGGAGAAGGAGAAGGTGAAGTCTGGAGGGTGAATCAGTAGAAGCAGAAGAAGGAGAAGGAGAAGGTGAAGTCAGGAGGGTGAATCAGAAGAAGCAGAAGAAGGAGAAGGAGAAGGTGAAGTCTGGAGGGTGAATCAGAAGAAGCAGAAGAAGGAGAAGGAGAAGGTGAAGTCTGGAGGGTGAATCAGAAGAAGTAGAAGAAGGAGAAGGAGAAGGCGAAGTCTGGAGGGTGAATCAGAAGAAGCAGAAGAAGGAGAAGGCGAAGTTGAAGTCTGGAAGGTGAATCAGAAGAAGCAGAAGAAGGAGTAGGAGAAGGTGATGTTTGGAGGGTGAATCAGAAGAAGCAGAAGAAGTAGAAGGAGAGGGTGAGGTCTGGAGGGTGAATCAGAAGATGTAGAAGAAGGAGAAGGAGAAGGTGAAGTCTGGTGGGTGAATCAGAAGAAGCAGAAGAACGAGAAAGAGAAGGTGAAGTCAGAAGGGTGAATCAGAAGAAGCAGAAGAAGGAGAAGGAGAAGGTGAAGTCTGGAGGGTGAATCAGAAGAAGCAGAAGAAGGAGAAGGAGAAGGTGAAGTCAGGAGGGTGAATCAGAAGAAGCAGAAGAAGGAGAAGGAGAAGGTGAAGTCTGGAGGGTGAATCAGAAGAAGCAGAAGAAGGAGAAGGAGAAGGTGAAGACTGGAGGGTGAATCAGAAGAAGTCGAAGAAGGAGAAGGAGAAGGTGAAGTCTGGAGGGTGAATCAGAAGAAGTAGAAGAAGGAGAAGGAGAAGGCTAAGTCTGGAGGGTGAATCAGAAGAAGTAGAAGAAGGAGAAGGTGAAGTCTGGAGGGTGAATCAGAAGAAGCAGAAGAAGGAGAAGGAGAAGGTGAAGTCTGGAGGGTGAACCAGAAGAAGCAGACGAAGGAGAAGGAGAAGGTGAAGTCTGGAGGGTGAATCAGAAGAAGCAGAATAAGGAGAAGGAGAAGGTGAAGTCTGGAGGGTGAATCAGAAGAAGTAGAAGAAGGAGAAGGGGAAGATGAAGTCTTGAGGGTGAATCAGAAGAAGCAGAAGAATGAGAAGGAGAAGGTGAAGTCTGGACGGTGAATCAGAAGAAGCAGAAGAAGGAGAAGGAGATGGTGAAGTCTGGAGGGTGAATCAGAAGAAGCAGAAGAAGGAGAAGGAGAAGGTGAAGTCTGGAGGGTGAATCAGAAGAAGCAGAAGAAGGAGAAGATGAAGTCTGGAGGGTGAATCAGAAGAAGTAAAAGAAGGAGAAGGAGAAGGTGAAGTCTGGAGGATGAATCAGAAGAAGTAGAAGAAGGAGAAGGAGAAGGTGAAGTCTGGAGGGTGAATCAGAAGAAGCAGAAGAAGGAGAAGGAGAAGGTGAAGTCTGGAGGGTAAATCAGAAGAAGCAGAAGAAGGAGAAGGAGAAGGTGAAGTCTGGACGGTGAATCAGAAGAAGTAGAAGAAGGAGAAGGAGAAGGTGTAGTCTGGAGGGTGAATCAGAAGAAGTAGACGAAGGAGAAGGAGAAGGTGAAGTCTGGAGGGTGAATCAGAAGAAGCAGAAGAAGGAGAAGGAGAAGGTGATGTCTGGAGGGTGAATCAGAAGAAGTAGAAGAAGGAGAAGGGGAAGGTGAAGTCTGGAGGGTGAATCAGAAGAAGCAGAAGAATGAGAAGGAGAAGGTGAAGTCTGGAGGGTGAATCAGAAGAAGCAGAAGAAGGAGAAGGAGAAGGTGAAGTCTGGAGGGTGAATCAGAAGAAGCAGAAGAAGGAGAAGGAGAAGGTGAAGTCTGGAGGGTGAATCAGAAGAAGCAGAAGAAGTAGAAGGAGAAGGTGAAGTCTGGAGGGTGAATCAGAAGAAGCAGAAGAAGTAGAAGGAGAAGGTGAAGTCTGGAGGGTGAATCAGAAGAAGTAGAAGAAGGAGAAGGAGAAGGTGAAGTCAGGAGGGTGCATCAGAAGAAGCAGAAGAAGGAGAAGGAGAAGGTGAAGTCAGGAGGGTGAATCAGAAGAAGCAGAAGAAGGAGAAGGAGAAGGTGAAGTCTGGAGGGTGAATCAGAAGAAGTAGAAGAAGGAGAAGGAGAAGGTGTAGTCTGGAGGGTGTATCAGAAGAAGTAGACGAAGGAGAAGGAGAAGGTGAAGTCTGGAGGGTGAATCAGAAGAAGCAGAAGAAGGAGAAGGAGAAGGTGATGTCTGGAGGGTGAATCAGAAGAAGTAGAAGAAGGAGAAGGGGAAGGTGAAGTCTGGAGGGTGAATCAGAAGAAGCAGAAGAAGTAGAAGGAGAAGGTGAAGTCTGGAGGGTGAATCAGAAGAAGTAGAAGAAGGAGAAGGAGAAGGTGAAGTCTGGAGGGTGAATCAGAAGAAGCAGAAGAAGGAGAAGGAGAAGGTGAAGTCAGGAGGGTGAATCAGAAGAAGCAGAAGAAGGAGAAGGAGAAGGTGAAGTCTAGAGGGTTAATCAGAAGAAGCAGAAGAAGGAGAAGGAGAAGGTGAAGACTGGAGGTTGAATCAGAAGAAGTAGAAGAAGGAGAAGGAGAAGGTGAAGTCTGGAGGGTGAATCAGAAGAAGTAGAAGAAGGAGAAGGAGAAGGCGAAGTCTGGAGGGTGAATCAGAAGAAGCAGAAGAAGAAGAAGGAGAAGGTGAAATCTGGAGGGTGAAACAGAAAAAGCAGAAGAAGGAGAAGATGAAGTCTGGAGGGTGAATCAGAAGAAGTAGAAGAAGGAGAAGGAGAAGATGAAGTCTGGAGGATGAATCAGAAGAAGTAGAAGAAGGAGAAGGAGAAGGTGAAGTCTGGAGGGTGAATCAGAAGAAGCAGAAGAAGGAGAAGGAGAAGGTGAAGTCTGGAGGGAGAAGCAGAAGAAGTAGAAGAAGGAGAAGGAGAAGGTGAAGTCTGGAGGGTGAATCAGAAGAAGTAGAAGAAGGAGAAGGAGAAGGTGAAGTCTGGAGGGTGAATCAGAAGAAGTAGAAGAAGTAGAAGGAGAAGGTCAAGTCTGGAGGGTGAATCAGAAGAGGTAGAAGAAGGAGAAGGAGAAGGTGAAGTCTGGAGGGTGAATCAGAAGAAGCAGAAGAAGGAGAAGGAGAAGGTGAAGTCTGGAGGGTGAATCAGAAGAAGTAGAAGAAGGAGAAGGAGAAGGTGTAGTCTGGAGGGTGAATTAGAAGAAGTATACGAAGGAGAAGGAGAAGGTGAAGTCTGGAGGGTGAATCAGAAGAAGCAGAAGAAGGAGAAGGAGAAGGTGAAGTCTGGAGGGTGAATCAGAAGAAGCAGAAGAAGGAGAAGGAGAAGGTGAAGACTGGAGGGTGAATCAGAAGAAGTAGAAGAAGGAGAAGGAGAAGGTGAAGTCTGGAGGGTGAATCAGAAGAAGTAGAAGAAGGAGAAGGAGAACGCGAAGTCTGGAGGGTGAATCAGAAGAAGCAGAAGAAGGAGAAGGAGAAGGTGAAGTCTGGAGGGTGAATCAGAAGAAGCAGAAGAAGGAGAAGATGAAGTCTGGAGGGTGAATCAGAAGAAGTAGAAGAAGGAGAAGGAGAAGTTGAAGTCTGGAGGATGAATCAGAAGAAGTAGAAGAAGGAGAAGGAGAAGGTGAAGTCTGGAGGGTGAATCAGAAGAAGCAGAAGAAGGAGAAGGAGAAGGTGAAGTCTGGAGGGAGAAGCAGAAGAAGTAGAAGAAGGAGAAGGAGAAGGTGAAGTCTGGAGGGTGAATCAGAAGAAGTAGAAGAAGGAGAAGGAGAAGGTGAAGTCTGGAGGGTGAATCAGAAGAAGTAGAAGAAGTAGAAGGAGAAGGTGAAGTCTGGAGGGTGAATCAGAAGAAGCAGAAGAAGGAGAAGGAGAAGGTGAAGTCTGGAGGGTGAATCAGAAGAAGCAGAAGAAGGAGAAGGAGAAGGTGAAGTCTGGAGGGTGAATCAGAAGAAGTAGAAGAAGGAGAAGGAGAAGGTGTAGTCTGGAGGGTGAATCAGAAGAAGTAGACGAAGGAGAAGGAGAAGGTGAAGTCTGGAGGGTGAATCAGAAGAAGCAGAAGAAGGAGAAGGAGAAGGTGAAGTTTGGAGGGTGAATCAGAAGAAGCAGAAGAAGTAGAAGGAGAAGGTGAAGTCCTGGAGGGTGAATCAGAAGAACTAGAAGAAGGAGAAGGAGAAGGTGAAGTCTGGAGGGTGAATCAGAAGAAGCAGAAGAAGGAGAAGGAGAAGGTGAAGTCAGGAGGGTGAATCAGAAGAAGCAGAAGAAGGAGAAGGAGAAGGTGAAGTCTGGAGGGTGAATCAGTAGAAGCAGAAGAAGGAGAAGGAGAAGGTGAAGTCAGGAGGGTGAATCAGAAGAAGCAGAAGAAGGAGAAGGAGAAGGTGAAGTCTGGAGGGTGAATCAGAAGAAGCAGAAGAAGGAGAAGGAGAAGGTGAAGTCTGGAGGGTGAATCAGAAGAAGTAGAAGAAGGAGAAGGAGAAGGCGAAGTCTGGAGGGTGAATCAGAAGAAGCAGAAGAAGGAGAAGGCGAAGTTGAAGTCTGGAAGGTGAATCAGAAGAAGCAGAAGAAGGAGTAGGAGAAGGTGATGTTTGGAGGGTGAATCAGAAGAAGCAGAAGAAGTAGAAGGAGAGGGTGAGGTCTGGAGGGTGAATCAGAAGATGTAGAAGAAGGAGAAGGAGAAGGTGAAGTCTGGTGGGTGAATCAGAAGAAGCAGAAGAACGAGAAAGAGAAGGTGAAGTCAGAAGGGTGAATCAGAAGAAGCAGAAGAAGGAGAAGGAGAAGGTGAAGTCTGGAGGGTGAATCAGAAGAAGCAGAAGAAGGAGAAGGAGAAGGTGAAGTCAGGAGGGTGAATCAGAAGAAGCAGAAGAAGGAGAAGGAGAAGGTGAAGTCTGGAGGGTGAATCAGAAGAAGCAGAAGAAGGAGAAGGAGAAGGTGAAGACTGGAGGGTGAATCAGAAGAAGTCGAAGAAGGAGAAGGAGAAGGTGAAGTCTGGAGGGTGAATCAGAAGAAGTAGAAGAAGGAGAAGGAGAAGGCTAAGTCTGGAGGGTGAATCAGAAGAAGTAGAAGAAGGAGAAGGTGAAGTCTGGAGGGTGAATCAGAAGAAGCAGAAGAAGGAGAAGGAGAAGGTGAAGTCTGGAGGGTGAACCAGAAGAAGCAGACGAAGGAGAAGGAGAAGGTGAAGTCTGGAGGGTGAATCAGAAGAAGCAGAAGAAGGAGAAGGAGAAGGTGAAGTCTGGAGGGTGAATCAGAAGAAGTAGAAGAAGGAGAAGGGGAAGATGAAGTCTTGAGGGTGAATCAGAAGAAGCAGAAGAATGAGAAGGAGAAGGTGAAGTCTGGACGGTGAATCAGAAGAAGCAGAAGAAGGAGAAGGAGATGGTGAAGTCTGGAGGGTGAATCAGAAGAAGCAGAAGAAGGAGAAGGAGAAGGTGAAGTCTGGAGGGTGAATCAGAAGAAGCAGAAGAAGGAGAAGATGAAGTCTGGAGGGTGAATCAGAAGAAGTAAAAGAAGGAGAAGGAGAAGGTGAAGTCTGGAGGATGAATCAGAAGAAGTAGAAGAAGGAGAAGGAGAAGGTGAAGTCTGGAGGGTGAATCAGAAGAAGCAGAAGAAGGAGAAGGAGAAGGTGAAGTCTGGAGGGTAAATCAGAAGAAGCAGAAGAAGGAGAAGGAGAAGGTGAAGTCTGGAGGGTGAATCAGAAGAAGTAGAAGAAGGAGAAGGAGAAGGTGTAGTCTGGAGGGTGAATCAGAAGAAGTAGACGAAGGAGAAGGAGAAGGTGAAGTCTGGAGGGTGAATCAGAAGAAGCAGAAGAAGGAGAAGGAGAAGGTGATGTCTGGAGGGTGAATCAGAAGAAGTAGAAGAAGGAGAAGGGGAAGGTGAAGTCTGGAGGGTGAATCAGAAGAAGCAGAAGAATGAGAAGGAGAAGGTGAAGTCTGGAGGGTGAATCAGAAGAAGCAGAAGAAGGAGAAGGAGAAGGTGAAGTCTGGAGGGTGAATCAGAAGAAGCAGAAGAAGGAGAAGGAGAAGGTGAAGTCTGGAGGGTGAATCAGAAGAAGCAGAAGAAGTAGAAGGAGAAGGTGAAGTCTGGAGGGTGAATCAGAAGAAGCAGAAGAAGTAGAAGGAGAAGGTGAAGTCTGGAGGGTGAATCAGAAGAAGTAGAAGAAGGAGAAGGAGAAGGTGAAGTCTGGAGGGTGAATCAGAAGAAGCAGAAGAAGGAGAAGGAGAAGGTGAAGTCAGGAGGGTGAATCAGAAGAAGCAGAAGAAGGAGAAGGAGAAGGTGAAGTCTGGAGGGTTAATCAGAAGAAGCAGAAGAAGGAGAAGGAGAAGGTGAACACTGGAGGGTGAATCAGAAGAAGTAGAAGAAGGAGAAGGAGAAGGTGAAGTCTGGAGGGTGAATCAGAAGAAGTAGAAGAAGGAGAAGGAGAAGGCGAAGTCTGGAGGGTGAATCAGAAGAAGCAGAAGAAGGAGAAGGAGAAGGTGAAGTCTGGAGGGTGAAACAGAAGAAGCAGAAGAAGGAGAAGATGAAGTCTGGAGGGTGAATCAGAAGAAGTAGAAGAAGGAGAAGGAGAAGATGAAGTCTGGAGGATGAATCAGAAGAAGTAGAAGAAGGAGAAGGAGAAGGTGAAGTCTGGAGGGTGAATCAGAAGAAGCAGAAGAAGGAGAAGGAGAATGTGAAGTCTGGAGGGAGAAGCAGAAGAAGTAGAAGAAGGAGAAGGAGAAGGTGAAGTCTGGAGGGTGAATCAGAAGAAGTAGAAGAAGGAGAAGGAGAAGGTGAAGTCTGGAGGGTGAATCAGAAGAAGTAGAAGAAGTAGAAGGAGAAGGTGAAGTCTGGAGGGTGAATCAGAAGAGGTAGAAGAAGGAGAAGGAGAAGGTGAAGTCTGGAGGGTGAATCAGAAGAAGCAGAAGAAGGAGAAGGAGAAGGTGAAGTCTGGAGGGTGAATCAGAAGAAGTAGAAGAAGGAGAAGGAGAAGGTGTAGTCTGGAGGGTGAATCAGAAGAAGTATACGAAGGAGAAGGAGAAGGTGAAGTCTGGAGGGTGAATCAGAAGAAGCAGAAGAAGGAGAAGGAGAAGGTGAAGTCTGGAGGGTGAATCAGAAGAAGCAGAAGAAGGAGAAGGAGAAGGTGAAGACTGGAGGGTGAATCAGAAGAAGTAGAAGAAGGAGAAGGAGAAGGTGAAGTCTGGAGGGGGAATCAGAAGAAGTAGAAGAAGGAGAAGGAGAAGGCGAAGTCTGGAGGGTGAATCAGAAGAAGCAGAAGAAGGAGAAGATGAAGTCTGGAGGGTGAATCAGAAGAAGTAGAAGAAGGAGAAGGAGAAGGTGAAGTCTGGAGGATGAATCAGAAGAAGTAGAAGAAGGAGAAGGAGAAGGTGAAGTCTGGAGGGTGAATCAGAAGAAGCAGAAGAAGGAGAAGGAGAAGGTGAAGTCTGGAGGGAGAAGCAGAAGAAGTAGAAGAAGGAGAAGGAGAAGGTGAAGTCTGGAGGGTGAATCAGAAGAAGCAGAAGAAGGAGAAGGAGAAGGTGAAGTCTGGAGGGTGAATCAGAAGAAGCAGAAGAAGGAGAAGGAGAAGGTGAAGTCTGGAGGGTGAATCAGAAGAAGTAGAAGAAGGAGAAGGAGAAGGTGTAGTCTGGAGGGTGAATCAGAAGAAGTAGACGAAGGAGAAGGAGAAGGTGAAGTCTGGAGGGTGAATCAGAAGAAGCAGAAGAAGGAGAAGGAGAAGGTGAAGTCTGGAGGGTGAATCAGAAGAAGTAGAAGAAGGAGAAGGGGAAGGTGAAGTCTGGAGGGTGAATCAGAAGAAGTAGAAGAAGGAGAAGGAGAAGGTGAAGTCAGGAGGGTGAAGCAGAAGAAGCAGAAGAAGGAGAAGGAGAAGGTGAAGTCTGGAGGGCGAAGCAGAAGAAGCAGAAGAAGGATAAGGAGAAGGTGAAGTCTGGTGGGTGAAGCAGAAGAAGCAGAAGAAGGAGAAGGAGAAGGTGAAGTCTGGAGGGTGAATCAGAGGAAGAAGAAGAAGGAGAAGGAGAAGGTGAACTCAGGAGGGTGAAGCAGAAGAAGGAGAAGTAGAAGGTGAAGTCTGGAGGGTGAAGCAGAAGAAGGAGAAGAAGGAGAAGGAGAAGGTGAAGTCTGGAGGGTGAATCAGAAGAAGCAGAAGAATGAGAAGGAGAAGGTGAAGTCTGGACGGTGAATCCGAAGAAGCAGAAGAAGGAGAAGGAGAAGGTGAAGTCTGGAGGGTGAATCAGAAGAAGCAGAAGAAGGAGAAGGAGAAGGTAAAGTCTGGAGGGTGAATCAGAAGAAGCAGAAGAAGTAGAAGGAGAAGGTGAAGTCTGGAGGGTGAATCAGAAGAAGCAGAAGAAGTAGAAGGAGAAGGTGAAGTCTGGAGGGTGAATCAGAAGAAGTAGAAGAAGGAGAAGGAGAAGGTGAAGTCAGGAGGGTGCATCAGAAGAAGCAGAAGAAGGAGAAGGAGAAGGTGAAGTCAGGAGGGTGAATCAGAAGAAGCAGAAGAAGGAGAAGGAGAAGGTGAAGTCTGGAGGGTGAATCAGAAGAAGTAGAAGAAGGAGAAGGAGAAGGTGTAGTCTGGAGGGTGTATCAGAAGAAGTAGACGAAGGAGAAGGAGAAGGTGAAGTCTGGAGGGTGAATCAGTAGAAGCAGAAGAAGGAGAAGGAGAAGGTGATGTCTGGAGGGTGAATCAGAAGAAGTAGAAGAAGGAGAAGGGGAAGGTGAAGTCTGGAGGGTGAATCAGAAGAAGCAGAAGAATGAGAAGGAGAAGGTGAAGTCTGGAGGGTGAATCAGAAGAAGCAGAAGAAGGAGAAGGAGAAGGTGAAGTCTGGAGGGTGAATCAGAAGAAGCAGAAGAAGGAGAAGGAGAAGGTGAAGTCTGGAGGGTGAATCAGAAGAAGCAGAAGAAGCAGAAGGAGAAGGTGAAGTCTGGAGGGTGAATCAGAAGAAGCAGAAGAAGTAGAAGGAGAAGGTGAAGTCTGGAGGGTGAATCAGAAGAAGTAGAAGAAGGAGAAGGAGAAGGTGAAGTCTGGAGGGTGAATCAGAAGAAGCAGAAGAAGGAGAAGGAGAAGGTGAAGTCAGGAGGGTGAATCAGAAGAAGCAGAAGAAGGAGAAGGAGAAGGTGAAGTCTAGAGGGTTAATCAGAAGAAGCAGAAGAAGGAGAAGGAGAAGGTGAAGACTGGAGGTTGAATCAGAAGAAGTAGAAGAAGGAGAAGGAGAAGGTGAAGTCTGGAGGGTGAATCAGAAGAAGTAGAAGAAGGAGAAGGAGAAGGCGAAGTCTGGAGGGTGAATCAGAAGAAGCAGAAGAAGAAGAAGGAGAAGGTGAAATCTGGAGGGTGGAACAGAAAAAGCAGAAGAAGGAGAAGATGAAGTCTGGAGGGTGAATCAGAAGAAGTAGAAGAAGGAGAAGGAGAAGATGAAGTCTGGAGGATGAATCAGAAGAAGTAGAAGAAGGAGAAGGAGAAGGTGAAGTCTGGAGGGTGAATCAGAAGAAGCAGAAGAAGGAGAAGGAGAAGGTGAAGTCTGGAGGGAGAAGCAGAAGAAGTAGAAGAAGGAGAAGGAGAAGGTGAAGTCTGGAGGGTGAATCAGAAGAAGTAGAAGAAGGAGAAGGAGAAGGTGAAGTCTGGAGGGTGAATCAGAAGAAGTAGAAGAAGTAGAAGGAGAAGGTGAAGTCTGGAGGGTGAATCAGAAGAGGTAGAAGAAGGAGAAGGAGAAGGTGAAGTCTGGAGGGTGAATCAGAAGAAGCAGAAGAAGGAGAAGGAGAAGGTGAAGTCTGGAGGGTGAATCAGAAGAAGTAGAAGAAGGAGAAGGAGAAGGTGTAGTCTGGAGGGTGAATTAGAAGAAGTATACGAAGGAGAAGGAGAAGGTGAAGTCTGGAGGGTGAATCAGAAGAAGCAGAAGAAGGAGAAGGAGAAGGTGAAGTCTGGAGGGTGAATCAGAAGAAGCAGAAGAAGGAGAAGGAGAAGGTGAAGACTGGAGGGTGAATCAGAAGAAGTAGAAGAAGGAGAAGGAGAAGGTGAAGTCTGGAGGGTGAATCAGAAGAAGTAGAAGAAGGAGAAGGAGAACGCGAAGTTTGGAGGGTGAATCAGAAGAAGCAGAAGAAGGAGAAGGAGAAGTTGAAGTCTGGAGGGTGAATCAGAAGAAGCAGAAGAAGGAGAAGATGAAGTCTGGAGGATGAATCAGAAGAAGTAGAAGAAGGAGAAGGAGAAGGTGAAGTCTGGAGGGTGAATCAGAAGAAGCAGAAGAAGGAGAAGGAGAAGGTGAAGTCTGGAGGGAGAAGCAGAAGAAGTAGAAGAAGGAGAAGGAGAAGGTGAAGTCTGGAGGGTGAATCAGAAGAAGTAGAAGAAGGAGAAGGAGAAGGTGAAGTCTGGAGGGTGAATCAGAAGAAGTAGAAGAAGTAGAAGGAGAAGGTGAAGTCTGGAGGGTGAATCAGAAGAAGCAGAAGAAGGAGAAGGAGAAGGTGAAGTCTGGAGGGTGAATCAGAAGAAGCAGAAGAAGGAGAAGGAGAAGGTGAAGTCTGGAGGGTGAATCAGAAGAAGCAGAAGAAGGAGAAGATGAAGTCTGGAGGGTGAATCAGAAGAAGTAGAAGAAGGAGAAGGAGAAGGTGAAGTCTGGAGGATGAATCAGAAGAAGTAGAAGAAGGAGAAGGAGAAGGTGAAGTCTGGAGGGTGAATCAGAAGAAGCAGAAGAAGGAGAAGGAGAAGGTGAAGTCTGGAGGGAGAAGCAGAAGAAGTAGAAGAAGGAGAAGGAGAAGGTGAAGTCTGGAGGGTGATTCAGAAGAAGCAGAAGAAGGAGAAGGAGAAGGTGAAGTCTGGAGGGTGAATCAGAAGAAGCAGAAGAAGGAGAAGGAGAAGGTGAAGTCTGGAGGGTGAATCAGAAGAAGTAGAAGAAGGAGAAGGAGAAGGTGTAGTCTGGAGGGTGAATCAGAAGAAGTAGACGAAGGAGAAGGAGAAGGTGAAGTCTGGAGGGTGAATCAGAAGAAGCAGAAGAAGGAGAAGGAGAAGGTGAAGTCTGGAGGGTGAATCAGAAGAAGTAGAAGAAGGAGAAGGGGAAGGTGAAGTCTGGAGGGTGAATCAGAAGAAGTAGAAGAAGGAGAAGGAGAAGGTGAAGTCAGGAGGGTGAAGCAGAAGAAGCAGAAGAAGGAGAAGGAGAAGGTGAAGTCTGGAGGGCGAAGCAGAAGAAGCAGAAGAAGGATAAGGAGAAGGTGAAGTCTGGTGGGTGAAGCAGAAGAAGCAGAAGAAGGAGAAGGAGAAGGTGAAGTCTGGAGGGTGAATCAGAGGAAGAAGAAGAAGGAGAAGGAGAAGGTGAACTCAGGAGGGTGAAGCAGAAGAAGGAGAAGTAGAAGGTGAAGTCTGGAGGGTGAAGCAGAAGAAGGAGAAGAAGGAGAAGGAGAAGGTGAAGTCTGGAGGGTGAATCAGAAGAAGCAGAAGAATGAGAAGGAGAAGGTGAAGTCTGGACGGTGAATCCGAAGAAGCAGAAGAAGGAGAAGGAGAAGGTGAAGTCTGGAGGGTGAATCAGAAGAAGCAGAAGAAGGAGAAGGAGAAGGTAAAGTCTGGAGGGTGAATCAGAAGAAGCAGAAGAAGTAGAAGGAGAAGGTGAAGTCTGGAGGGTGAATCAGAAGAAGCAGAAGAAGTAGAAGGAGAAGGTGAAGTCTGGAGGGTGAATCAGAAGAAGTAGAAGAAGGAGAAGGAGAAGGTGAAGTCAGGAGGGTGCATCAGAAGAAGCAGAAGAAGGAGAAGGAGAAGGTGAAGTCAGGAGGGTGAATCAGAAGAAGCAGAAGAAGGAGAAGGAGAAGGTGAAGTCTGGAGGGTGAATCAGAAGAAGTAGAAGAAGGAGAAGGAGAAGGTGTAGTCTGGAGGGTGTATCAGAAGAAGTAGACGAAGGAGAAGGAGAAGGTGAAGTCTGGAGGGTGAATCAGAAGAAGCAGAAGAAGGAGAAGGAGAAGGTGATGTCTGGAGGGTGAATCAGAAGAAGTAGAAGAAGGAGAAGGGGAAGGTGAAGTCTGGAGGGTGAATCAGAAGAAGCAGAAGAATGAGAAGGAGAAGGTGAAGTCTGGAGGGTGAATCAGAAGAAGCAGAAGAAGGAGAAGGAGAAGGTGAAGTCTGGAGGGTGAATCAGAAGAAGCAGAAGAAGGAGAAGGAGAAGGTGAAGTCTGGAGGGTGAATCAGAAGAAGCAGAAGAAGCAGAAGGAGAAGGTGAAGTCTGGAGGGTGAATCAGAAGAAGCAGAAGAAGTAGAAGGAGAAGGTGAAGTCTGGAGAGTGAATCAGAAGAAGTAGAAGAAGGAGAAGGAGAAGGTGAAGTCTGGAGGGTGAATCAGAAGAAGCAGAAGAAGGAGAAGGAGAAGGTGAAGTCAGGAGGGTGAATCAGAAGAAGCAGAAGAAGGAGAAGGAGAAGGTGAAGTCTAGAGGGTTAATCAGAAGAAGCAGAAGAAGGAGAAGGAGAAGGTGAAGACTGGAGGTTGAATCAGAAGAAGTAGAAGAAGGAGAAGGAGAAGGTGAAGTCTGGAGGGTGAATCAGAAGAAGTAGAAGAAGGAGAAGGAGAAGGCGAAGTCTGGAGGGTGAATCAGAAGAAGCAGAAGAAGAAGAAGGAGAAGGTGAAATCTGGAGGGTGGAACAGAAAAAGCAGAAGAAGGAGAAGATGAAGTCTGGAGGGTGAATCAGAAGAAGTAGAAGAAGGAGAAGGAGAAGATGAAGTCTGGAGGATGAATCAGAAGAAGTAGAAGAAGGAGAAGGAGAAGGTGAAGTCTGGAGGGTGAATCAGAAGAAGCAGAAGAAGGAGAAGGAGAAGGTGAAGTCTGGAGGGAGAAGCAGAAGAAGTAGAAGAAGGAGAAGGAGAAGGTGAAGTCTGGAGGGTGAATCAGAAGAAGTAGAAGAAGGAGAAGGAGAAGGTGAAGTCTGGAGGGTGAATCAGAAGAAGTAGAAGAAGTAGAAGGAGAAGGTGAAGTCTGGAGGGTGAATCAGAAGAGGTAGAAGAAGGAGAAGGAGAAGGTGAAGTCTGGAGGGTGAATCAGAAGAAGCAGAAGAAGGAGAAGGAGAAGGTGAAGTCTGGAGGGTGAATCAGAAGAAGTAGAAGAAGGAGAAGGAGAAGGTGTAGTCTGGAGGGTGAATTAGAAGAAGTATACGAAGGAGAAGGAGAAGGTGAAGTCTGGAGGGTGAATCAGAAGAAGCAGAAGAAGGAGAAGGAGAAGGTGAAGTCTGGAGGGTGAATCAGAAGAAGCAGAAGAAGGAGAAGGAGAAGGTGAAGACTGGAGGGTGAATCAGAAGAAGTAGAAGAAGGAGAAGGAGAAGGTGAAGTCTGGAGGGTGAATCAGAAGAAGTAGAAGAAGGAGAAGGAGAACGCGAAGTTTGGAGGGTGAATCAGAAGAATCAGAAGAAGCAGAAGAAGGAGAAGATGAAGTCTGGAGGGTGAATCAGAAGAAGTAGAAGAAGGAGAAGGAGAAGTTGAAGTCTGGAGGATGAATCAGAAGAAGTAGAAGAAGGAGAAGGAGAAGGTGAAGTCTGGAGGGTGAATCAGAAGAAGCAGAAGAAGGAGAAGGAGAAGGTGAAGTCTGGAGGGAGAAGCAGAAGAAGTAGAAGAAGGAGAAGGAGAAGGTGAAGTCTGGAGGGTGAATCAGAAGAAGTAGAAGAAGGAGAAGGAGAAGGTGAAGTCTGGAGGGTGAATCAGAAGAAGTAGAAGAAGTAGAAGGAGAAGGTGAAGTCTGGAGGGTGAATCAGAAGAAGCAGAAGAAGGAGAAGGAGAAGGTGAAGTCTAGAGGGTGAATCAGAAGAAGCAGAAGAAGGAGAAGGAGAAGGTGAAGTCTGGAGGGTGAATCAGAAGAAGTAGAAGAAGGAGAAGGAGAAGGTGTAGTCTGGAGGGTGAATCAGAAGAAGTAGACGGAGGAGAAGGAGAAGGTGAAGTCTGGAGGGTGAATCAGAAGAAGCAGAAGAAGGAGAAGGAGAAGGTGAAGTTTGGAGGGTGAATCAGAAGAAGCAGAAGAAGTAGAAGGAGAAGGTGAAGTCCTGGAGGGTGAATCAGAAGAACTAGAAGAAGGAGAAGGAGAAGGTGAAGTCTGGAGGGTGAATCAGAAGAAGCAGAAGAAGGAGAAGGAGAAGGTGAAGTCAGGAGGGTGAATCAGAAGAAGCAGAAGAAGGAGAAGGAGAAGGTGAAGTCTGGAGGGTGAATCAGAAGAAGCAGAAGAAGGAGAAGGAGAAGGTGAAGTCAGGAGGGTGAATCAGAAGAAGCAGAAGAAGGAGAAGGAGAAGGTGAAGTCTGGAGGGTGAATCAGAAGAAGCAGAAGAAGGAGAAGGAGAAGGTGAAGTCTGGAGGGTGAATCAGAAGAAGTAGAAGAAGGAGAAGGAGAAGGCGAAGTCTGGAGGGTGAATCAGAAGAAGCAGAAGAAGGAGAAGGCGAAGTTGAAGTCTGGAAGGTGAATCAGAAGAAGCAGAAGAAGGAGTAGGAGAAGGTGATGTTTGGAGGGTGAATCAGAAGAAGCAGAAGAAGTAGAAGGAGAGGGTGAAGTCTGGAGGGTGAATCAGAAGATGTAGAAGAAGGAGAAGGAGAAGGTGAAGTCTGGTGGGTGAATCAGAAGAAGCAGAAGAACGAGAAAGAGAAGGTGAAGTCAGGAGGGTGAATCAGAAGAAGCAGAAGAAGGAGAAGGAGAAGGTGAAGTCTGGAGGGTGAATCAGAAGAAGCAGAAGAAGGAGAAGGAGAAGGTGAAGTCAGGAGGGTGAATCAGAAGAAGCAGAAGAAGGAGAAGGAGAAGGTGAAGTCTGGAGGGTGAATCAGAAGAAGCAGAAGAAGGAGAAGGAGAAGGTGAAGACTGGAGGGTGAATCAGAAGAAGTCGAAGAAGGAGAAGGAGAAGGTGAAGTCTGGAGGGTGAATCAGAAGAAGTAAAAGAAGGAGAAGGAGAAGGCTAAGTCTGGAGGGTGAATCAGAAGAAGTAGAAGAAGGAGAAGGTGAAGTCTGGAGGGTGAATCAGAAGAAGCAGAAGAAGGAGAAGGAGAAGGTGAAGTCTGGAGGGTGAACCAGAAGAAGCAGACGAAGGAGAAGGAGAAGGTGAAGTCTGGAGGGTGAATCAGAAGAAGCAGAAGAAGGAGAAGGAGAAGGTGAAGTCTGGAGGGTGAATCAGAAGAAGTAGAAGAAGGAGAAGGGGAAGATGAAGTCTTGAGGGTGAATCAGAAGAAGCAGAAGAATGAGAAGGAGAAGGTGAAGTCTGGACGGTGAATCAGAAGAAGCAGAAGAAGGAGAAGGAGATGGTGAAGTCTGGAGGGTGAATCAGAAGAAGCAGAAGAAGGAGAAGGAGAAGGTGAAGTCTGGAGGGTGAATCAGAAGAAGCAGAAGAAGGAGAAGATGAAGTCTGGAGGGTGAATCAGAAGAAGTAAAAGAAGGAGAAGGAGAAGGTGAAGTCTGGAGGATGAATCAGAAGAAGTAGAAGAAGGAGAAGGAGAAGGTGAAGTCTGGAGGGTGAATCAGAAGAAGCAGAAGAAGGAGAAGGAGAAGGTGAAGTCTGGAGGGTAAATCAGAAGAAGCAGAAGAAGGAGAAGGAGAAGGTGAAGTCTGGAGGGTGAATCAGAAGAAGTAGAAGAAGGAGAAGGAGAAGGTGTAGTCTGGAGGGTGAATCAGAAGAAGTAGACGAAGGAGAAGGAGAAGGTGAAGTCTGGAGGGTGAATCAGAAGAAGCAGAAGAAGGAGAAGGAGAAGGTGATGTCTGGAGGGTGAATCAGAAGAAGTAGAAGAAGGAGAAGGGGAAGGTGAAGTCTGGAGGGTGAATCAGAAGAAGCAGAAGAAGTAGAAGGAGAAGGTGAAGTCTGGAGGGTGAATCAGAAGAAGCAGAAGAAGTAGAAGGAGAAGGTGAAGTCTGGAGGGTGAATCAGAAGAAGTAGAAGAAGGAGAAGGAGAAGGTGAAGTCAGGAGGGTGCATCAGAAGAAGCAGAAGAAGGAGAAGGAGAAGGTGAAGTCAGGAGGGTGAATCAGAAGAAGCAGAAGAAGGAGAAGGAGAAGGTGAAGTCTGGAGGGTGAATCAGAAGAAGTAGAAGAAGGAGAAGGAGAAGGTGTAGTCTGGAGGGTGTATCAGAAGAAGTAGACGAAGGAGAAGGAGAAGGTGAAGTCTGGAGGGTGAATCAGAAGAAGCAGAAGAAGGAGAAGGAGAAGGTGATGTCTGGAGGGTGAATCAGAAGAAGTAGAAGAAGGAGAAGGGGAAGGTGAAGTCTGGAGGGTGAATCAGAAGAAGCAGAAGAATGAGAAGGAGAAGGTGAAGTCTGGAGGGTGAATCAGAAGAAGCAGAAGAAGGAGAAGGAGAAGGTGAAGTCTGGAGGGTGAATCAGAAGAAGCAGAAGAAGGAGAAGGAGAAGGTGAAGTCTGGAGGGTGAATCAGAAGAAGCAGAAGAAGCAGAAGGAGAAGGTGAAGTCTGGAGGGTGAATCAGAAGAAGCAGAAGAAGTAGAAGGAGAAGGTGAAGTCTGGAGAGTGAATCAGAAGAAGTAGAAGAAGGAGAAGGAGAAGGTGAAGTCTGGAGGGTGAATCAGAAGAAGCAGAAGAAGGAGAAGGAGAAGGTGAAGTCAGGAGGGTGAATCAGAAGAAGCAGAAGAAGGAGAAGGAGAAGGTGAAGTCTAGAGGGTTAATCAGAAGAAGCAGAAGAAGGAGAAGGAGAAGGTGAAGACTGGAGGTTGAATCAGAAGAAGTAGAAGAAGGAGAAGGAGAAGGTGAAGTCTGGAGGGTGAATCAGAAGAAGTAGAAGAAGGAGAAGGAGAAGGCGAAGTCTGGAGGGTGAATCAGAAGAAGCAGAAGAAGAAGAAGGAGAAGGTGAAATCTGGAGGGTGGAACAGAAAAAGCAGAAGAAGGAGAAGATGAAGTCTGGAGGGTGAATCAGAAGAAGTAGAAGAAGGAGAAGGAGAAGATGAAGTCTGGAGGATGAATCAGAAGAGGTAGAAGAAGGAGAAGGAGAAGGTGAAGTCTGGAGGGTGAATCAGAAGAAGCAGAAGAAGGAGAAGGAGAAGGTGAAGTCTGGAGGGAGAAGCAGAAGAAGTAGAAGAAGGAGAAGGAGAAGGTGAAGTCTGGAGGGTGAATCAGAAGAAGTAGAAGAAGGAGAAGGAGAAGGTGAAGTCTGGAGGGTGAATCAGAAGAAGTAGAAGAAGTAGAAGGAGAAGGTGAAGTCTGGAGGGTGAATCAGAAGAGGTAGAAGAAGGAGAAGGAGAAGGTGAAGTCTGGAGGGTGAATCAGAAGAAGCAGAAGAAGGAGAAGGAGAAGGTGAAGTCTGGAGGGTGAATCAGAAGAAGTAGAAGAAGGAGAAGGAGAAGGTGTAGTCTGGAGGGTGAATTAGAAGAAGTATACGAAGGAGAAGGAGAAGGTGAAGTCTGGAGGGTGAATCAGAAGAAGCAGAAGAAGGAGAAGGAGAAGGTGAAGTCTGGAGGGTGAATCAGAAGAAGCAGAAGAAGGAGAAGGAGAAGGTGAAGACTGGAGGGTGAATCAGAAGAAGTAGAAGAAGGAGAAGGAGAAGGTGAAGTCTGGAGGGTGAATCAGAAGAAGTAGAAGAAGGAGAAGGAGAACGCGAAGTTTGGAGGGTGAATCAGAAGAAGCAGAAGAAGGAGAAGGAGAAGGTGAAGTCTGGAGGGTGAATCAGAAGAAGCAGAAGAAGGAGAAGATGAAGTCTGGAGGGTGAATCAGAAGAAGTAGAAGAAGGAGAAGGAGAAGTTGAAGTCTGGAGGATGAATCAGAAGAAGTAGAAGAAGGAGAAGGAGAAGGTGAAGTCTGGAGGGTGAATCAGAAGAAGCAGAAGAAGGAGAAGGAGAAGGTGAAGTCTGGAGGGAGAAGCAGAAGAAGTAGAAGAAGGAGAAGGAGAAGGTGAAGTCTGGAGGGTGAATCAGAAGAAGTAGAAGAAGGAGAAGGAGAAGGTGAAGTCTGGAGGGTGAATCAGAAGAAGTAGAAGAAGTAGAAGGAGAAGGTGAAGTCTGGAGGGTGAATCAGAAGAAGCAGAAGAAGGAGAAGGAGAAGGTGAAGTCTGGAGGGTGAATCAGAAGAAGCAGAAGAAGGAGAAGGAGAAGGTGAAGTCTGGAGGGTGAATCAGAAGAAGTAGAAGAAGGAGAAGGAGAAGGTGTAGTCTGGAGGGTGAATCAGAAGAAGTAGACGGAGGAGAAGGAGAAGGTGAAGTCTGGAGGGTGAATCAGAAGAAGCAGAAGAAGGAGAAGGAGAAGGTGAAGTTTGGAGGGTGAATCAGAAGAAGCAGAAGAAGTAGAAGGAGAAGGTGAAGTCCTGGAGGGTGAATCAGAAGAACTAGAAGAAGGAGAAGGAGAAGGTGAAGTCTGGAGGGTGAATCAGAAGAAGCAGAAGAAGGAGAAGGAGAAGGTGAAGTCAGGAGGGTGAATCAGAAGAAGCAGAAGAAGGAGAAGGAGAAGGTGAAGTCTGGAGGGTGAATCAGAAGAAGCAGAAGAAGGAGAAGGAGAAGGTGAAGTCAGGAGGGTGAATCAGAAGAAGCAGAAGAAGGAGAAGGAGAAGGTGAAGTCTGGAGGGTGAATCAGAAGAAGCAGAAGAAGGAGAAGGAGAAGGTGAAGTCTGGAGGGTGAATCAGAAGAAGTAGAAGAAGGAGAAGGAGAAGGCGAAGTCTGGAGGGTGAATCAGAAGAAGCAGAAGAAGGAGAAGGCGAAGTTGAAGTCTGGAAGGTGAATCAGAAGAAGCAGAAGAAGGAGTAGGAGAAGGTGATGTTTGGAGGGTGAATCAGAAGAAGCAGAAGAAGTAGAAGGAGAGGGTGAAGTCTGGAGGGTGAATCAGAAGATGTAGAAGAAGGAGAAGGAGAAGGTGAAGTCTGGTGGGTGAATCAGAAGAAGCAGAAGAACGAGAAAGAGAAGGTGAAGTCAGGAGGGTGAATCAGAAGAAGCAGAAGAAGGAGAAGGAGAAGGTGAAGTCTGGAGGGTGAATCAGAAGAAGCAGAAGAAGGAGAAGGAGAAGGTGAAGTCAGGAGGGTGAATCAGAAGAAGCAGAAGAAGGAGAAGGAGAAGGTGAAGTCTGGAGGGTGAATCAGAAGAAGCAGAAGAAGGAGAAGGAGAAGGTGAAGACTGGAGGGTGAATCAGAAGAAGTCGAAGAAGGAGAAGGAGAAGGTGAAGTCTGGAGGGTGAATCAGAAGAAGTAAAAGAAGGAGAAGGAGAAGGCTAAGTCTGGAGGGTGAATCAGAAGAAGTAGAAGAAGGAGAAGGTGAAGTCTGGAGGGTGAATCAGAAGAAGCAGAAGAAGGAGAAGGAGAAGGTGAAGTCTGGAGGGTGAACCAGAAGAAGCAGACGAAGGAGAAGGAGAAGGTGAAGTCTGGAGGGTGAATCAGAAGAAGCAGAAGAAGGAGAAGGAGAAGGTGAAGTCTGGAGGGTGAATCAGAAGAAGTAGAAGAAGGAGAAGGGGAAGATGAAGTCTTGAGGGTGAATCAGAAGAAGCAGAAGAATGAGAAGGAGAAGGTGAAGTCTGGACGGTGAATCAGAAGAAGCAGAAGAAGGAGAAGGAGATGGTGAAGTCTGGAGGGTGAATCAGAAGAAGCAGAAGAAGGAGAAGGAGAAGGTGAAGTCTGGAGGGTGAATCAGAAGAAGCAGAAGAAGGAGAAGATGAAGTCTGGAGGGTGAATCAGAAGAAGTAAAAGAAGGAGAAGGAGAAGGTGAAGTCTGGAGGATGAATCAGAAGAAGTAGAAGAAGGAGAAGGAGAAGGTGAAGTCTGGAGGGTGAATCAGAAGAAGCAGAAGAAGGAGAAGGAGAAGGTGAAGTCTGGAGGGTAAATCAGAAGAAGCAGAAGAAGGAGAAGGAGAAGGTGAAGTCTGGAGGGTGAATCAGAAGAAGTAGAAGAAGGAGAAGGAGAAGGTGTAGTCTGGAGGGTGAATCAGAAGAAGTAGACGAAGGAGAAGGAGAAGGTGAAGTCTGGAGGGTGAATCAGAAGAAGCAGAAGAAGGAGAAGGAGAAGGTGATGTCTGGAGGGTGAATCAGAAGAAGTAGAAGAAGGAGAAGGGGAAGGTGAAGTCTGGAGGGTGAATCAGAAGAAGCAGAAGAATGAGAAGGAGAAGGTGAAGTCTGGAGGGTGAATCAGAAGAAGCAGAAGAAGGAGAAGGAGAAGGTGAAGTCTGGAGGGTGAATCAGAAGAAGCAGAAGAAGGAGAAGGAGAAGGTGAAGTCTGGAGGGTGAATCAGAAGAAGCAGAAGAAGTAGAAGGAGAAGGTGAAGTCTGGAGGGTGAATCAGAAGAAGCAGAAGAAGTAGAAGGAGAAGGTGAAGTCTGGAGGGTGAATCAGAAGAAGTAGAAGAAGGAGAAGGAGAAGGTGAAGTCTGGAGGGTGAATCAGAAGAAGCAGAAGAAGGAGAAGGAGAAGGTGAAGTCAGGAGGGTGAATCAGAAGAAGCAGAAGAAGGAGAAGGAGAAGGTGAAGTCTGGAGGGTTAATCAGAAGAAGCAGAAGAAGGAGAAGGAGAAGGTGAAGACTGGAGGGTGAATCAGAAGAAGTAGAAGAAGGAGAAGGAGAAGGTGAAGTCTGGAGGGTGAATCAGAAGAAGTAGAAGAAGGAGAAGGAGAAGGCGAAGTCTGGAGGGTGAATCAGAAGAAGCAGAAGAAGGAGAAGGAGAAGGTGAAGTCTGGAGGGTGAAACAGAAGAAGCAGAAGAAGGAGAAGATGAAGTCTGGAGGGTGAATCAGAAGAAGTAGAAGAAGGAGAAGGAGAAGATGAAGTCTGGAGGATGAATCAGAAGAAGTAGAAGAAGGAGAAGGAGAAGGTGAAGTCTGGAGGGTGAATCAGAAGAAGCAGAAGAAGGAGAAGGAGAATGTGAAGTCTGGAGGGAGAAGCAGAAGAAGTAGAAGAAGGAGAAGGAGAAGGTGAAGTCTGGAGGGTGAATCAGAAGAAGTAGAAGAAGGAGAAGGAGAAGGTGAAGTCTGGAGGGTGAATCAGAAGAAGTAGAAGAAGTAGAAGGAGAAGGTGAAGTCTGGAGGGTGAATCAGAAGAGGTAGAAGAAGGAGAAGGAGAAGGTGAAGTCTGGAGGGTGAATCAGAAGAAGCAGAAGAAGGAGAAGGAGAAGGTGAAGTCTGGAGGGTGAATCAGAAGAAGTAGAAGAAGGAGAAGGAGAAGGTGTAGTCTGGAGGGTGAATCAGAAGAAGTATACGAAGGAGAAGGAGAAGGTGAAGTCTGGAGGGTGAATCAGAAGAAGCAGAAGAAGGAGAAGGAGAAGGTGAAGTCTGGAGGGTGAATCAGAAGAAGCAGAAGAAGGAGAAGGAGAAGGTGAAGACTGGAGGGTGAATCAGAAGAAGTAGAAGAAGGAGAAGGAGAAGGTGAAGTCTGGAGGGGGAATCAGAAGAAGTAGAAGAAGGAGAAGGAGAAGGCGAAGTCTGGAGGGTGAATCAGAAGAAGCAGAAGAAGGAGAAGATGAAGTCTGGAGGGTGAATCAGAAGAAGTAGAAGAAGGAGAAGGAGAAGGTGAAGTCTGGAGGATGAATCAGAAGAAGTAGAAGAAGGAGAAGGAGAAGGTGAAGTCTGGAGGGTGAATCAGAAGAAGCAGAAGAAGGAGAAGGAGAAGGTGAAGTCTGGAGGGAGAAGCAGAAGAAGTAGAAGAAGGAGAAGGAGAAGGTGAAGTCTGGAGGGTGAATCAGAAGAAGTAGAAGAAGGAGAAGGAGAAGGTGAAGTCTGGAGGGTGAATCAGAAGAAGTAGAAGAAGTAGAAGGAGAAGGTGAAGTCTGGAGGGTGAATCAGAAGAAGCAGAAGAAGGAGAAGGAGAAGGTGAAGTCTGGAGGGTGAATCAGAAGAAGCAGAAGAAGGAGAAGGAGAAGGTGAAGTCTGGAGGGTGAATCAGAAGAAGTAGAAGAAGGAGAAGGAGAAGGTGTAGTCTGGAGGGTGAATCAGAAGAAGTAGACGAAGGAGAAGGAGAAGGTGAAGTCTGGAGGGTGAATCAGAAGAAGCAGAAGAAGGAGAAGGAGAAGGTGAAGTCTGGAGGGTGAATCAGAAGAAGTAGAAGAAGGAGAAGGGGAAGGTGAAGTCTGGAGGGTGAATCAGAAGAAGTAGAAGAAGGAGAAGGAGAAGGTGAAGTCAGGAGGGTGAAGCAGAAGAAGCAGAAGAAGGAGAAGGAGAAGGTGAAGTCTGGTGGGTGAAGCAGAAGAAGCAGAAGAAGGAGAAGGAGAAGGTGAAGTCTGGAGGGCGAAGCAGAAGAAGCAGAAGAAGGATAAGGAGAAGGTGAAGTCTGGTGGGTGAAGCAGAAGAAGCAGAAGAAGGAGAAGGAGAAGGTGAAGTCTGGAGGGTGAATCAGAGGAAGAAGAAGAAGGAGAAGGAGAAGGTGAACTCAGGAGGGTGAAGCAGAAGAAGGAGAAGTAGAAGGTGAAGTCTGGAGGGTGAAGCAGAAGAAGGAGAAGAAGGAGAAGGAGAAGGTGAAGTCTGGAGGGTGAAGCAGAAGAAGCAGAAGAAGGAGAAGGAGAAGGTGAAGTCTGGAGGGTGAATCAGAAGAAGCAGAAGAAGGAGAAGGAGAAGGTGAAGTCTGGAGGGTGAATCAGAAGAAGCAGAAGAAGGTGAAGACTGGAGGGTGAATCAGAAGAAATAGAAGAAGGAGAAGGAGAAGGTGAAGTCTGGAGGGTGAATCAGAAGAAGTAGAAGAAGGAGAAGGAGAAGGCGAAGTCTGGAGGGTGAATCAGAAGAAGTAGAAGAAGGAGAAGGAGAAGGTGAAGTCTGGAGGGTGAATCAGAAGAAGCAGAAGAAGGAGAAGGAGAAGGTGAAGTCTGGAGGGTGAACCAGAAGAAGTAGAAGAAGGAGAAGGAGAAGGTGTAGTCTGGAGGGTGAATCAGAAGAAGCAGACGAAGGAGAAGGAGAAGGTGAAGTCTGGAGGGTGAATCAGAAGAAGCAGAAGAAGGAGAAGGAGAAGGTGAAGTCTGGAGGGTGAATCAGAAGAAGTAGAAGAAGGAGAAGGGGAAGATGAAGTCTGGAAGGTGAATCAGAAGAAGCAGAAGAATGAGAAGGAGAAGGTGAAGTCTGGACGGTGAATCAGAAGAAGCAGAAGAAGGAGAAGGAGAAGGTGCAGTCTGGAGGGTGAATCAGAAGAAGCAGAAGAAGGAGAAGGAGAAGGTGAAGTCTGGAGGGTGAATCAGAAGAAGCAGAAGAAGTAGAAGGAGAAGGTGAAGTCTGGAGGGTGAATCAGAAGAAGCGGAAGAAGTAGAAGGAGAAGGTGAAGTCTGGAGGGTGAATCAGAAGAAGTAGAAGAAGGAGAAGGAGAAGGTGAAGTCAGGAGGGTGCATCAGAAGAAGCAGAAGAAGGAGAAGGAGAAGGTGAAGTCAGGAGGGTGAATCAGAAGAAGCAGAAGAAGGAGAAGGAGAAGGTGAAGTCTGGAGGGTGAATCATAAGAAGCATAAGAAGGAGAAGGAGAAGGTGAAGACTGGAGGGTGAATCAGAAGAGGTAGAAGAAGGAGAAGGAGAAGGTGAAGTCTGGAGGGTGAATCAGAAGAAGTAGAAGAAGGAGAAGGAGAAGGCGAAGTCTGGAGGGTGAATCAGAAGAAGCAGAAGAAGGAGAAGGAGAAGGTGAAGTCTGGAGGGTGAATCAGAAGAAGCAGAAGAAGGAGAAGATGAAGTCCGGAGGGTGAATCAGAAGAAGTAGAAGAAGGAGAAGGAGAAGGTGAAGTCTGGAGGATGAATCAGAAGAAGTAGAAGAAGGAGAAGGAGAAGGTGAAGTCTGGAGGGTGAATCAGAAGAAGCAGAAGAAGGAGAAGGAGAAGGTGAAGACTGGAGGGAGAAGCAGAAGAAGTAGAAGAAGGAGAAGGAGAAGGTGAAGTCTGGAGGGTGAATCAGAATAAGTAGAAGAAGGAGAAGGAGAAGGTGAAGTCTGGAGGGTGAATCAGAAGAAGTAGAAGAAGTAGAAGGAGAAGGAGAAGACTGGAGGGTGAATCAGAAGCAGTAGAAGAAGGAGAAGGAGAAGGTGAAGTCTGGAGGGTGAATCAGAAGAAGCAGAAGAAGGAGAAGGAGAAGGTGAAGACTGGAGGTTGAATCAGAAGAAGTAGAAGAAGGAGAAGGTGTAATCTGGAGGGTGAATCAGAAGAAGTAGACGAAGGAGAAGGAGAAGGTGAAGTCTGCAGGGTGAATCAGAAGAAGCAGAAGAAGGAGAAGGGGAAGGTGAAGTCTGGAGGGTGAATCAGAAGAAGCAGAAGAAGGAGAAGGAGAAGGTGAAGTCTGGAGGGTGAATCAGAAGAAGCAGAAGAAGGAGAAGGAGAAGGTGAAGTCTGGAGGGTGAATCAGAAGAAGCAGAAGAAGTAGAAGGAGAAGGTGAAGTCTGGAGGGTGAATCAGAAGAAGCAGAAGAAGTAGAAGGAGAAGGTGAAGTCTGGAGGGTGAATCAGAAGAAGTAGAAGAAGGAGAAGGAGAAGGTGAAGTCTGGAGGGTGAATCAGAAGAAGCAGAAGAAGGAGAAGGAGAAGGTGAAGTCAGGAGGGTGAATCAGAAGAAGCAGAAGAAGGAGAAGGAGAAGGTGAAGTCTGGACGGTTAATCAGAAGAAGCAGAAGAAGGAGAAGGAGAAGGTGAAGACTGGAGGGTGAATCAGAAGAAGTAGAAGAAGGAGAAGGAGAAGGTGAAGTCTGGAGGGTGAATCAGAAGAAGTAGAAGAAGGAGAAGGAGAAGGCGAAGTCTGGAGGGTGAATCAGAAGAAGCAGAAGAAGGAGAAGGAGAAGGTGAAGTCTGGAGGGTGAAACAGAAGAAGCAGAAGAAGGAGAAGATGAAGTCTGGAGGGTGAATCAGAAGAAGTAGAAGAAGGAGAAGGAGAAGATGAAGTCTGGAGGATGAATCAGAAGAAGTAGAAGAAGGAGAAGGAGAAGGTGAAGTCTGGAGGGTGAATCAGAAGAAGCAGAACAAGGAGAAGGAGAAGGTGAAGTCTGGAGGGAGAAGCAGAAGAAGTAGAAGAAGGAGAAGGAGAAGGTGAAGTCTGGAGGGTGAATCAGAAGAAGTAGAAGAAGGAGAAGGAGAAGGTGAAGTCTGGAGGGTGAATCAGAAGAAGTAGAAGAAGTAGAAGGAGAAGGTGAAGTCTGGAGGGTGAATCAGAAGAGGTGGAAGAAGGAGAAGGAGAAGGTGAAGTCTGGAGGGTGAATCAGAAGAAGCAGAAGAAGGAAAAGGAGAAGGTGAAGTCTGGAGGGTGAATCAGAAGAAGTAGAAGAAGGAGAAGGAGAAGGTGTAGTCTGGAGGGTGAATCAGAAGAAGTAGACGAAGGAGAAGGAGAAGGTGAAGTCTGGAGGGTGAATCAGAAGAAGCAGAAGAAGGAGAAGGAGAAGGTGAAGTCTGGAGGGTGAATCAGAAGAAGCAGAAGAAGGAGAAGGAGAAGGTGAAGACTGGAGGGTGAATCAGAAGAAGTAGAAGAAGGAGAAGGAGAAGGTGAAGTCTGGAGGGTGAATCAGAAGAAGTAGAAGAAGGAGAAGGAGAAGGCGAAGTCTGGAGGGTGAATCAGAAGAAGCAGAAGAAGGAGAAGGAGAAGGTGAAGTCTGGAGGGTGAATCAGAAGAAGCAGAAGAAGGAGAAGATGAAGCCTGGAGGGTGAATCAGAAGAAGTAGAAGAAGGAGAAGGAGAAGGTGAAGTCTGGAGGATGAATCAGAATAAGTAGAAGAAGGAGAAGGAGAAGGTGAAGTCTGGAGGGTGAATCAGAAGAAGCAGAAGAAGGAGAAGGAGAAGGTGAAGTCTGGAGGGAGAAGCAGAAGAAGTAGAAGAAGGAGAAGGAGAAGGTGAAGTCTGGAGGGTGAATCAGAAGAAGTAGAAGAAGGAGAAGGAGAAGGTGAAGTCTGGAGGGTGAATCAGAAGAAGTAGAAGAAGTAGAAGGAGAAGGTGAAGTCTGGAGGGTGAATCAGAAGAAGCAGAAGAAGGAGAAGGAGAAGGTGAAGTCTGGAGGGTGAATCAGAAGAAGTAGAAGAAGGAGAAGGAGAAGGTGTAGTCTGGAGGGTGAATCAGAAGAAGTAGACGAAGGAGAAGGAGAAGGTGAAGTCTGGAGGGTGAATCAGAAGAAGCAGAAGAAGGAGAAGGAGAAGGTGAAGTCTGGAGGGTGAATCAGAAGAAGTAGAAGAAGGAGAAGGGGAAGGTGAAGTCTGGAGGGTGAATCAGAAGAAGTAGGAGAAGGAGAAGGAGAAGGTGAAGTCAGGAGGGTGAAGCAGAAGAAGCAGAAGAAGGAGAAGGAGAAGGTGTAGTCTGGAGGGTGAAGCAGAAGAAGCAGAAGAAGGAGAAGGAGAAGGTGAAGTCTGGAGGGCGAAGCAGAAGAAGCAGAAGAAGGATAAGGAGAAGGTGAAGTCTGGTGGGTGAAGCAGAAGAAGCAGAAGAAGGAGAAGGAGAAGGTGAAGTCTGGAGGGTGAATCAGAGGAAGTAGAAGAAGGAGAAGGAGAAGGTGAACTCAGGAGGGTGAAGCAGAAGAAGCAGAAGAAGGAGAAGTAGAAGGTGAAGTCTGGAGGGTGAAGCAGAAGAAGCAGAAGAAGGAGAAGGAGAAGGTGAAGTCTGGAGGGTGAAGCAGAAGAAGCAGAAGAAGGAGAAGGAGAAGGTGAAGTCAGGAGGGTGAATCAGAAGAAGTAGAAGAAGGAGAAGGAGAAGGTGAAGTCTGGAGGGTGAATCAGAAGAAGTAGAAGAAGGAGAAGGAGAAGGTGAAGTCTGGAGGATGAATCGGAAGAAGTAGAAGAAGGAGAAGGTGAAGTCTGGAGGGTGAATCAGAAGAAGCAGAAGAAGGAGAAGGAGAAGGTGAAGTCTGGAGGGGGAAGCAGAAGAAGTAGAAGAAGGAGAAGGAGACGGTGAAGTCTGGAGGGTGAATCAGAAGAAGTAGAAGAAGGAGAAGGAGAGGGTGAAGTCTGGAGGGTGAATCAGAAGAAGTAGAAGAAGGAGACGGAGAAGGTGAAGTCTGGAGGGTGAATCAGAAGAAGCAGAAGAAGGAGAAGGAGAAGGTGAAGTCTGGAGGGGGAATCAGAAGAAGCAGAAGAGGGAGAAGGAGAAGGTGAAGTCTGGAGGGTGAATCAGAAGAAGCAGAAGAAGGAGAAAGAGAAGGTGAAGTCTGGAGGGTGAATCAGAAGAAGCAGAAGAAGTAGAAGGAGAAGGTGAAGTCTGGAGGGTGAATCAGAAGAAGTAGAAGAAGGAGAAGGAGAAGTTGAAGTCTGGAGGGTGAATCAGAAGAAGCAGAAGAAGGAGAAGGAGAAGGTGAAGTCTGGAGGGTGAATCAGAAGAAGCAGAAGAAGGAGAAGGAGAAGGTGAAGTTTGGAGGGTGAATCAGAAGAAGCAGAAGAAGTAGAAGGAGAAGGTGAAGTCCTGGAGGGTGAAACAGAAGAAGTAGAAGAAGGAGAAGGAGAAGGTGAAGTCTGGAGGGTGAATCAGAAGAAGCAGAAGAAGGAGAAGGAGAAGGTGAAGTCAGGAGGGTGAATCAGAAGAAGCAGAAGAAGGAGAAGGAGAAGGTGTAGTCTTGAGGTTGAATCAGAAGAAGCAGAAGAAGGAGAAGGAGAAGGTGAAGTCAGGAGGGTGAATCAGAAGAAGCAGAAGAAGGAGAAGGAGAAGGTGAAGTCTGGAGGGTGAATCAGAAGAAGCAGAAGAAGGAGAAGGAGAAGGTGAAGACTGGAGGGTGAATCAGAAGAAGTAGAAGAAGGAGAAGGAGAAGGTGAAGTCTGGAGGGTGAATCAGAAGAAGTAGAAGAAGGAGAAGGAGAAGGCGAAGTCTGGAGGGTGAATCAGAAGAAGCAGGAGAAGGAGAAGGCGAAGGTGAAGTCTGGAAGGTGAATCAGAAGAAGCAGAAGAAGGAGTAGGAGAAGGTGATGTTTGGAGGGTGAATCAGAAGAAGCAGAAGAAGTAGAAGGAGAAGGTGAAGTCTGGAGGGTGAATCAGAAGAAGTAGAAGAAGGAGAAGGAGAAGGTGAAGTCTGGTGGGTGAATCAGAAGAAGCAGAAGAACGAGAAAGATAAGGTGAAGTCAGGAGGGTGAATCAGAAGAAGCAGAAGAAGGAGAAGGAGAAGGTGAAGTCTGGAGGGTGAATCAGAAGAAGCAGAAGAAGGAGAAGGAGAAGGTGAAGTCAGGAGGGTGAATCAGAAGAAGCAGAAGAAGGAGAAGGAGAAGGTGAAGTCTGGAGGGTGAATCAGAAGAAGCAGAAGAAGGAGAAGGAGAAGGTGAAGACTGGAGGGTGAATCAGAAGAAGTAGAAGAAGGAGAAGGAGAAGGTGAAGTCTGGAGGGTGAATCAGAAGAAGTAGAAGAAGGAGAAGGAGAAGGCGAAGTCTGGAGGGTGAATCAGAAGAAGTAGAAGAAGGAGAAGGAGAAGGTGAAGTCTGGAGGGTGAATCAGAAGAAGCAGAAGAAGGAGAAGGAGAAGGTGAAGTCTGGAGGGTGAACCAGAAGAAGTAGAAGAAGGAGAAGGAGAAGGTGTAGTCTGGAGGGTGAATCAGAAGAAGCAGACGAAGTAGAAGGAGAAGGTGAAGTCTGGAGGGTGAATCAGAAGAAGCAGAAGAAGGAGAAGGAGAAGGTGAAGTCTGGAGGGTGAATCAGAAGAAGTAGAAGAAGCAGAAGGGGAAGATGAAGTCTGGAGGGTGAATCAGAAGAAGCAGAAGAATGAGAAGGAGAAGGTGAAGTCTGGACGGTGAATCAGAAGAAGCAGAAGAAGGAGAAGGAGAAGGTGAAGTCTGGAGGGTGAATCAGAAGAAGCAGAAGAAGGAGAAGGAGAAGGTGAAGTCTGGAGGGTGAATCAGAAGAAGCAGAAGAAGTAGAAGGAGAAGGTGAAGTCTGGAGGGTGAATCAGAAGAAGCAGAAGAAGTAGAAGGAGAAGGTGAAGTCTGGAGGGTGAATCAGAAGAAGTAGAAGAAGGAGAAGGAGAAGGTGAAGTCAGGAGGGTGCATCAGAAGAAGCAGAAGAAGGAGAAGGAGAAGGTGAAGTCAGGAGGGTGAATCAGAAGAAGCAGAAGAAGGAGAAGGAGAAGGTGAAGTCTGGAGGGTGAATCAGAAGAAGTAGAAGAAGGAGAAGGAGAAGGTGTAGTCTGGAGGGTGTATCAGAAGAAGTAGACGAAGGAGAAGGAGAAGGTGAAGTCTGGAGGGTGAATCAGAAGAAGCAGAAGAAGGAGAAGGAGAAGGTGATGTCTGGAGGGTGAATCAGAAGAAGTAGAAGAAGGAGAAGTGGAAGGTGAAGTCTGGAGGGTGAATCAGAAGAAGCAGAAGAATGAGAAGGAGAAGGTGAAGTCTGGAGGGTGAATCAGAAGAAGCAGAAGAAGGAGAAGGAGAAGGTGAAGTCTGGAGGGTGAATCAGAAGAAGCAGAAGAAGGAGAAGGAGAAGGTGAAGTCTGGAGGGTGAATCAGAAGAAGCAGAAGAAGCAGAAGGAGAAGGTGAAGTCTGGAGGGTGAATCAGAAGAAGCAGAAGAAGTAGAAGGAGAAGGTGAAGTCTGGAGGGTGAATCAGAAGAAGTAGAAGAAGGAGAAGGAGAAGGTGAAGTCTGGAGGGTGAATCAGAAGAAGCAGAAGAAGGAGAAGGAGAAGGTGAAGTCAGGAGGGTGAATCAGAAGAAGCAGAAGAAGGAGAAGTAGAAGGTGAAGTCTAGAGGGTTAATCAGAAGAAGCAGAAGAAGGAGAAGGAGAAGGTGAAGACTGGAGGGTGAATCAGAAGAAGTAGAAGAAGGAGAAGGAGAAGGTGAAGTCTGGAGGGTGAATCAGAAGAAGTAGAAGAAGGAGAAGGAGAAGGCGAAGTCTGGAGGGTGAATCAGAAGAAGCAGAAGAAGGAGAAGGAGAAGGTGAAATCTGGAGGGTGAAACAGAAAAAGCAGAAGAAGGAGAAGATGAAGTCTGGAGGGTGAATCAGAAGAAGTAGAAGAAGGAGAAGGAGAAGATGAAGTCTGGAGGATGAATCAGAAGAAGTAGAAGAAGGAGAAGGAGAAGGTGAAGTCTGGAGGGTGAATCAGAAGAAGCAGAAGAAGGAGAAGGAGAAGGTGAAGTCTGGAGGGAGAAGCAGAAGAAGTAGAAGAAGGAGAAGGAGAAGGTGAAGTCTGGAGGGTGAATCAGAAGAAGTAGAAGAAGGAGAAGGAGAAGGTGAAGTCTGGAGGGTGAATCAGAAGAAGTAGAAGAAGTAGAAGGAGAAGGTGAAGTCTGGAGGGTGAATCAGAAGAGGTAGAAGAAGGAGAAGGAGAAGGTGAAGACTGGAGGGTGAATCAGAAGAAGTAGAAGAAGGAGAAGGAGAAGGTGAAGTCTGGAGGGTGAATCAGAAGAAGTAGAAGAAGGAGAAGGAGAAGGCGAAGTCTGGAGGGTGAATCAGAAGAAGCAGAAGAAGGAGAAGGAGAAGGTGAAATCTGGAGGGTGAAACAGAAAAAGCAGAAGAAGGAGAAGATGAAGTCTGGAGGGTGAATCAGAAGAAGTAGAAGAAGGAGAAGGAGAAGATGAAGTCTGGAGGATGAATCAGAAGAAGTAGAAGAAGGAGAAGGAGAAGGTGAAGTCTGGAGGGTGAATCAGAAGAAGCAGAAGAAGGAGAAGGAGAAGGTGAAGTCTGGAGGGAGAAGCAGAAGAAGTAGAAGAAGGAGAAGGAGAAGGTGAAGTCTGGAGGGTGAATCAGAAGAAGTAGAAGAAGGAGAAGGAGAAGGTGAAGTCTGGAGGGTGAATCAGAAGAAGTAGAAGAAGTAGAAGGAGAAGGTGAAGTCTGGAGGGTGAATCAGAAGAGGTAGAAGAAGGAGAAGGAGAAGGTGAAGTCTGGAGGGTGAATCAGAAGAAGCAGAAGAAGGAGAAGGAGAAGGTGAAGTCTGGAGGGTGAATCAGAAGAAGTAGAAGAAGGAGAAGGAGAAGGTGTAGTCTGGAGGGTGAATTAGAAGAAGTATACGAAGGAGAAGGAGAAGGTGAAGTCTGGAGGGTGAATCAGAAGAAGCAGAAGAAGGAGAAGGAGAAGGTGAAGTCTGGAGGGTGAATCAGAAGAAGCAGAAAAAGGAGAAGGAGAAGGTGAAGACTGGAGGGTGAAACAGAAAAAGCAGAAGAAGGAGAAGGTGAAGTCTGGAGGGTGAATCAGAAGAGGTAGAAGAAGGAGAAGGAGAAGGTGAAGACTGGAGGGTGAATCAGAAGAAGTAGAAGAAGGAGAAGGAGAAGGTGAAGTCTGGAGGGTGAATCAGAAGAAGTAGAAGAAGGAGAAGGAGAAGGCGAAGTCTGGAGGGTGAATCAGAAGAAGCAGAAGAAGGAGAAGGAGAAGGTGAAATCTGGAGGGTGAAACAGAAAAAGCAGAAGAAGGAGAAGATGAAGTCTGGAGGGTGAATCAGAAGAAGTAGAAGAAGGAGAAGGAGAAGATGAAGTCTGGAGGATGAATCAGAAGAAGTAGAAGAAGGAGAAGGAGAAGGTGAAGTCTGGAGGGTGAATCAGAAGAAGCAGAAGAAGGAGAAGGAGAAGGTGAAGTCTGGAGGGAGAAGCAGAAGAAGTAGAAGAAGGAGAAGGAGAAGGTGAAGTCTGGAGGGTGAATCAGAAGAAGTAGAAGAAGGAGAAGGAGAAGGTGAAGTCTGGAGGGTGAATCAGAAGAAGTAGAAGAAGTAGAAGGAGAAGGTGAAGTCTGGAGGGTGAATCAGAAGAGGTAGAAGAAGGAGAAGGAGAAGGTGAAGTCTGGAGGGTGAATCAGAAGAAGCAGAAGAAGGAGAAGGAGAAGGTGAAGTCTGGAGGGTGAATCAGAAGAAGTAGAAGAAGGAGAAGGAGAAGGTGTAGTCTGGAGGGTGAATTAGAAGAAGTATACGAAGGAGAAGGAGAAGGTGAAGTCTGGAGGGTGAATCAGAAGAAGCAGAAGAAGGAGAAGGAGAAGGTGAAGTCTGGAGGGTGAATCAGAAGAAGCAGAAAAAGGAGAAGGAGAAGGTGAAGACTGGAGGGTGAATCAGAAGAAGTAGAAGAAGGAGAAGGAGAAGGTGAAGTCTGGAGGGTGAATCAGAAGAAGTAGAAGAAGGAGAAGGAGAAGGCGAAGTCTGGAGGGTGAATCAGAAGAAGCAGAAGAAGGAGAAGGAGAAGGTGAAGTCTGGAGGGTGAATCAGAAGAAGCAGAAGAAGGAGAAGATGAAGTCTGGAGGGTGAATCAGAAGAAGTAGAAGAAGGAGAAGGAGAAGTTGAAGTCTGGAGGATGAATCAGAAGAAGTAGAAGAAGTAGAAGGAGAAGGTGAAGTCTGGAGGGTGAATCAGAAGAAGCAGAAGAAGGAGAAGGAGAAGGTGAAGTCTGGAGGGAGAAGCAGAAGAAGTAGAAGAAGGAGAAGGAGAAGGTGAAGTCTGGAGGGTGAATCAGAAGAAGTAGAAGAAGGAGAAGGAGAAGGTGAAGTCTGGAGGGTGAATCAGAAGAAGTAGAAGAAGTAGAAGGAGAAGGTGAAGTCTGGAGGGTGAATCAGAAGAAGCAGAAGAAGGAGAAGGAGAAGGTGAAGTCTGGAGGGTGAATCAGAAGAAGCAGAAGAAGGAGAAGGAGAAGGTGAAGTCTGGAGGGTGAATCAGAAGAAGTAGAAGAAGGAGAAGGAGAAGGTGTAGTCTGGAGGGTGAATCAGAAGAAGTAGACGAAGGAGAAGGAGAAGGTGAAGTCTGGAGGGTGAATCAGAAGAAGCAGAAGAAGGAGAAGGAGAAGGTGAAGTCTGGAGGGTGAATCAGAAGAAGTAGAAGAAGGAGAAGGGGAAGGTGAAGTCTGGAGGGTGAATCAGAAGAAGTAGAAGAAGGAGAAGGAGAAGGTGAAGTCAGGAGGGTGAAGCAGAAGAAGCAGAAGAAGGAGAAGGAGAAGGTGAAGTCTGGAGGGTGAAGCAGAAGAAGCAGAAGAAGGAGAAGGAGAAGTTGAAGTCTGGAGGGCGAAGCAGAAGAAGCAGAAGAAGGATAAGGAGAAGGTGAAGTCTGGTGGGTGAAGCAGAAGAAGCAGAAGAAGGAGAAGGAGAAGGTGAAGTCTGGAGGGTGAATCAGAGGAAGTAGAAGAAGGAGAAGGAGAAGGTGAACTCAGGAGGGTGAAGCAGAAGAAGAAGGAGAAGTAGAAGGTGAAGTCTGGAGGGTGAAGCAGAAGAAGCAGAAGAAGGAGAAGGAGAAGGTGAAGTCTGGAGGGTGAAGCAGAAGAAGCAGAAGAAGGAGAAGGAGAAGGTGAAGTCTGGAGGGTGAATCAGAAGAAGCAGAAGAAGGAGAAGGAGAAGGTGAAGTCAGGAGGGAGAATCAGAAGAAGCAGAAGAAGGAGAAGGAGAAGGTGAAGTCTGGAGGGTGAATCAGAAGAAGCAGAAGAAGGAGAAGGAGAAGGTGAAGACTGGAGGGTGAATCAGAAGAAGTAGAAGAAGGAGAAGGAGAAGGTGAAGTCTGGAGGGTGAATCAGAAGAAGTAGAAGAAGGAGAAGGAGAAAGCGAAGTCTGGAGGGTGAATCAGAAGAAGTAGAAGAAGGAGAAGGAGAAGGTGAAGTCTGGAGGGTGAATCAGAAGAAGCAGAAGAAGGAGAAGGAGAAGGTGAAGTCTGGAGGGTGAACCAGAAGAAGTAGAAGAAGGAGAAGGAGAAGGTGTTGTCTGGAGGGTGAATCAGAAGAAGCAGACGAAGGAGAAGGAGAAGGTGAAGTCTGGAGGGTGAATCAGAAGAAGCAGAAGAAGGAGAAGGAGAAGGTGAAGTCTGGAGGGTGAATCAGAAGAAGTAGAAGAAGGAGAAGGGGAAGATGAAGTCTGGAGGGTGAATCAGAAGAAGCAGAAGAATGAGAAGGAGAAGGTGAAGTCTGGACGGTGAATCAGAAGAAGCAGAAGAAGGAGAAGGAGAAGGTGAAGTCTGGAGGGTGAATCAGAAGAAGCAGAAGAAGGAGAAGGAGAAGGTGAAGACTGGAGGGTGAATCAGAAGAAGCAGAAGAAGTAGAAGGAGAAGGTGAAGTCTGGAGGGAGAATCAGAAGAAGCAGAAGAAGTAGAAGGAGAAGGTGAAGTCTGGAGGGTGAATCAGAAGAAGTAGAAGAAGGAGAAGGAGAAGGTGAAGTCAGGAGGGTGCATCAGAAGAAGCAGAAGAAGGAGAAGGAGAAGGTGAAGTCAGGAGGGTGAATCAGAAGAAGCAGAAGAAGGAGAAGGAGAAGGTGAAGTCTGGAGGGTGAATCAGAAGAAGCAGAAGAAGGAGAAGGAGAAGGTGAAGACTGGAGGGTGAATCAGAAGAGGTAGAAGAAGGAGAAGGAGAAGGTGAAGTCTGGAGGGTGAATCAGAAGAAGTAGAAGAAGGAGAAGGAGAAGGCGAAGTCTCGAGGGTGAATCAGAAGAAGCAGAAGAAGGAGAAGGAGAAGGTGAAGTCTGGAGGGTGAATCAGAAGAAGCAGAAGAAGGAGAAGATGAAGTCTGGAGGGTGAATCAGAAGAAGTAGAAGAAGGAGAAGGAGAAGGTGAAGTCTGGAGGATGAATCAGAAGAAGTAGAAGAAGGAGAAGGAGAAGGTGAAGTCTGGAGGGTGAATCAGAAGAAGCAGAAGAAGGAGAAGGAGAAGGTGAAGTCTGGAGGGAGAAGCAGAAGAAGTAGAAGAAGGAGAAGGAGAAGGTGAAGTCTGGAGGGTGAATCAGAAGAAGTAGAAGAAGGAGAAGGAGAAGGTGAAGTCTGGAGGGTGAATCAGAAGAAGTAGAAGAAGTAGAAGGAGAAGGTGAAGTCTGGAGGGTGAATCAGAAGCAGTAGAAGAAGGAGAAGGAGAAGGTGAAGTCTGGAGGGTGAATCAGAAGAAGCAGAAGAAGGAGAAGGAGAAGGTGAAGTCTGGAGGGTGAATCAGAAGAAGTAGAAGAAGGAGAAGGAGAAGGTGTAGTCTGGAGGGTGAATCAGAAGAAGTAGACGAAGGAGAAGGGGAAGGTGAAGTCTGGAGGGTGAATCAGAAGAAGCAGAAGAAGGAGAAGGAGAAGGTGATGTCTGGAGGGTGAATCAGCAGAAGTAGAAGAAGGAGAAGGGGAAGGGGAAGTCTGGAGGGTGAATCAGAAGAAGCAGAAGAATGAGAAGGAGAAGGTGAAGTCTGGAGGGTGAATCAGAAGAAGCAGAAGAAGGAGAAGGAGAAGGTGAAGTCTGGAGGGTGAATCAGAAGAAGCAGAAGAAGGAGAAGGAGAAGGTGAAGTCTGGAGGGTGAATCAGAAGAAGCAGAAGAAGTAGAAGGAGAAGGTGAAGTCTGGAGGGTGAATCAGAAGAAGCAGAAGAAGTAGAAGGAGAAGGTGAAGTCTGGAGGGTGAATCAGAAGAAGTAGAAGAAGGAGAAGGAGAAGGTGAAGTCTGGAGGGTGAATCAGAAGAAGCAGAAGAAGGAGAAGGAGAAGGTGAAGTCAGGAGGGTGAATCATAAGAAGCAGAAGAAGGAGAAGGAGAAGGTGAAGTCTGGAGGGTTAATCAGAAGAAGCAGAAGAAGGAGAAGGAGAAGGTGAAGACTGGAGGGTGAATCAGAAGAAGTAGAAGAAGGAGAAGGAGAAGGTGAAGTCTGGAGGGTGAATCAGAAGAAGTAGAAGAAGGAGAAGGAGAAGGCGAAGTCTGGAGGGTGAATCAGAAGAAGCAGAAGAAGGAGAAGGAGAAGGTGAAGTCTGGAGGGTGAAACAGAAGAAGCAGAAGAAGGAGAAGATGAAGTCTGGAGGGTGAATCAGAAGAAGTAGAAGAAGGAGAAGGAGAAGATGAAGTCTGGAGGATGAATCAGAAGAAGTAGAAGAAGGAGAAGGAGAAGGTGAAGTCTGGAGGGTGAATCAGAAGAAGCAGAAGAAGGAGAAGGAGAAGGTGAAGTCTGGAGGGAGAAGCAGAAGAAGTAGAAGAAGGAGAAGGAGAAGGTGAAGTCTGGAGGGTGAATCAGAAGAAGTAGAAGAAGGAGAAGGAGAAGGTGAAGTCTGGAGGGTGAATCAGAAGAATTAGAAGAAGTAGAAGGAGAAGGTGAAGTCTGGAGGGTGAATCAGAAGAGGTAGAAGAAGGAGAAGGAGAAGGTGAAGTCTGGAGGGTGAATCAGAAGAAGCAGAAGAAGGAGAAGGAGAAGGTGAAGTCTGGAGGGTGAATCAGAAGAAGTAGAAGAAGGAGAAGGAGAAGGTGTAGTCTGGAGGGTGAATCAGAAGAAGTAGACGAAGGAGAAGGAGAAGGTGAAGTCTGGAGGGTGAATCAGAAGAAGCAGAAGAAGGAGAAGTAGAAGGTGAAGACTGGAGGGTGAATCAGAAGAAGTAGAAGAACGAGAAGGAGAAGGTGAAGTCTGGAGGGTGAATCAGAAGAAGTAGAAGAAGGAGAAGGAGAAGGCGAAGTCTGGAGGGTGAATCAGAAGAAGCAGAAGAAGGAGAAGGAGAAGGTGAAGTCTGGAGGGAGAAGCAGAAGAAGTAGAAGAAGGAGAAGGAGAAGGTGAAGTCTGGAGGGTGAATCAGAAGAAGTAGAAGAAGGAGAAGGAGAAGGTGTAGTCTGGAGGGTGAATCAGAAGAAGTAGACGAAGGAGAAGGAGAAGGTGAAGTCTGGAGGGTGAATCAGAAGAAGCAGAAGAAGGAGAAGGAGAAGTTGAAGTCTGGAGGGTGAATCAGAAGAAGTAGAAGAAGGAGAAGGGGAAGGTGAAGTCTGGAGGGTGAATCAGAAGAAGTAGAAGAAGGAGAAGGAGAAGGTGAAGTCAGGAGGGTGAAGCAGAAGAAGCAGAAGAAGGAGAAGGAGAAGGTGAAGTCTGGAGGGTGAAGCAGAAGAAGCAGAAGAAGGAGAAGGAGAAGGTGAAGTCTGGAGGGCGAAGCAGAAGAAGCAGAAGAAGGATAAGGAGTTGGTGAAGTCTGGTGGGTGAAGCAGAAGAAGCAGAAGAAGGAGAAGGAGAAGGTGCAGTCTGGAGGGTGAATCAGAGGAAGTAGAAGAAGGAGAAGGAGAAGGTGAACTCAGGAGGGTGAAGCAGAAGAAGCAGAAGAAGGAGAAGTAGAAGGTGGAGTCTGGAGGGTGAAGCAGAAGAAGCAGAAGAAGGAGAAGGAGAAGGTGAAGTCTGGAGGGTGAAGCAGAAGAAGCAGAAGAAGGAGAAGGAGAAGGTGAAGTCAGGAGGGTGAATCAGAAGAAGGAGAAGGAGAAGGTGAAGTCTGGAGGGTGAATCAGAAGAAGTAGAAGAAGGAGAAGGAGAAGATGAAGTCTGGAGGATGAATCGGAAGAAGTAGAAGAAGGAGAAGGAGAAGGTGAAGTCTGGAGGGTGAATCAGAAGAAGCAGAAGAAGGAGAAGGAGAAGGTGAAGTCTGGAGGGGGAAGCAGAAGAAGTAGAAGAAGGAGAAGGAGACGGTGAAGTCTGGAGGGTGAATCAGAAGAAGTAGAAGAAGGAGAAGGAGAGGGTGAAGTCTGGAGGGTGAATCAGAAGAAGTAGAAGAAGGAGACGGAGAAGGTGAAGTCTGGAGGGTGAATCAGAAGAAGCAGAAGAAGGAGAAGGAGAAGGTGAAGTCTGGAGGGGGAATCAGAAGAAGCAGAAGAGGGAGAAGGAGAAGGTGAAGTCTGGAGGGTGAATCAGAAGAAGCAGAAGAAGGAGAAAGAGAAGGTGAAGTCTGGAGGGTGAATCAGAAAAAGCAGAAGAATTAGAAGGAGAGGGTGAAGTCTGGAGGGTGAATCAGAAGAAGTAGAAGAAGGAGAAGGAGAAGTTGAAGTCTGGAGGGTGAATCAGAAGAAGCAGAAGAAGGAGAAGGAGAAGGTGAAGTCTGGAGGGTGAATCAGAAGAAGCAGAAGAAGGAGAAGGAGAAGGTGAAGTTTGGAGGGTGAATCAGAAGAAGCAGAAGAAGTAGAAGGAGAAGGTGAAGTCCTGGAGGGTGAAACAGAAGAAGTAGAAGAAGGAAAAGGAGAAGGTGAAGTCTGGAGGGTGAATCAGAAGAAGCAGAAGAAGGAGAAGGAGAAGGTGAAGTCAGGAGGGTGAATCAGAAGAAGCAGAAGAAGGAGAAGGAGAAGGTGAAGTCTGGAGGGTGAATCAGAAGAAGCAGAAGAAGGAGAAGGAGAAGGTGAAGTCAGGAGGGTGAATCAGAAGAAGCAGAAGAAGGAGAAGGAGAAGGTGAAGTCTGGAGGGTGAATCAGAAGAAGCAGAAGAAGGAGAAGGAGAAGGTGAAGACTGGAGGGTGAATCAGAAGAAATAGAAGAAGGAGAAGGAGAAGGTGAAGTCTGGAGGGTGAATCAGAAGAAGTAGAAGAAGGAGAAGGAGAAGGCGAAGTCTGGAGGGTGAATCAGAAGAAGCAGAAGAAGGAGAAGGCGAAGGTGAAGTCTGGAAGGTGAATCAGAAGAAGCAGAAGAAGGAGTAGGAGAAGGTGATGTTTGGAGGGTGAATCAGAAGAAGCAGAAGAAGTAGAAGGAGAAGGTGAAGTCTGGAGGGTGAATCAGAAGAAGTAGAAGAAGGAGAAGGAGAAGGTGAAGTCTGGTGGGTGAATCAGAAGAAGCAGAAGAACGAGAAAGAGAAGGTGAAGTCAGGAGGGTGAATCAGAAGAAGCAGAAGAAGGAGAAGGAGAAGGTGAAGTCTGGAGGGTGAATCAGAAGAAGCAGAAGAAGGAGAAGGAGAAGGTGAAGTCAGGAGGGTGAATCAGAAGAAGCAGAAGAAGGAGAAGGAGAAGGTGAAGTCTGGAGGGTGAATCAGAAGAAGCAGAAGAAGGAGAAGGAGAAGGTGAAGAATGGAGGGTGAATCAGAAGAAGTAGAAGAAGGAGAAGGAGAAGGTGAAGTCTGGAGGGTGAATCAGAAGAAGTAGAAGAAGGAGAAGGAAAAGGTGAAGTCTGGAGGGTGAATCAGAAGAAGCAGAAGAAGGAGAAGGAGAAGGTGAAGTCTGGAGGGTGAACCAGAAGAAGTAGAAGAAGGAGAAGGAGAAGGTGTAGTCTGGAGGGTGAATCAGAAGAAGCAGACGAAGGAGAAGGAGAAGGTGAAGTCTGGAGGGTGAATCAGAAGAAGCAGAAGAAGGAGAAGGAGAAGGTGAAGTCTGGAGGGTGAATCAGAAGAAGTAGAAGAAGCAGAAGGGGAAGATGAAGTCTGGAGGGTGAATCAGAAGAAGCAGAAGAATGAGAAGGAGAAGGTGAAGTCTGGACGGTGAATCAGAAGAAGCAGAAGAAGGAGAAGGAGAAGGTGAAGTCTGGAGGGTGAATCAGAAGAAGCAGAAGAAGGAGAAGGAGAAGGTGAAGTCTGGAGGGTGAATCAGAAGAAGCAGAAGAAGTAGAAGGAGAAGGTGAAGTCTGGAGGGTGAATCAGAAGAAGCAGAAGAAGTAGAAGGAGAAGGTGAAGTCTGGAGGGTGAATCAGAAGAAGTAGAAGAAGGAGAAGGAGAAGGTGAAGTCAGGAGGGTGCATCAGAAGAAGCAGAAGAAGGAGAAGGAGAAGGTGAAGTCAGGAGGGTGAATCAGAAGAAGCAGAAGAAGGAGAAGGAGAAGGTGAAGTCTGGAGGGTGAATCAGAAGAAGCAGAAGAAGGAGAAGGAGAAGGTGAAGACTGGAGGGTGAATCAGAAGAGGTAGAAGAAGGAGAAGGAGAAGGTGAAGTCTGGAGGGTGAATCAGAAGAAGTAGAAGAAGGAGAAGGAGAAGGCGAAGTCTGGAGGGTGAATCAGAAGAAGCAGAAGAAGGAGAAGGAGAAGGTGAAGTCTGGAGGGTGAATCAGAAGAAGCAGAAGAAGGAGAAGATGAAGTCTGGAGGGTGAATCAGAAGAAGTAGAAGAAGGAGAAGGAGAAGGTGAAGTCTGGAGGATGAATCAGAAGAAGTAGAAGAAGGAGAAGGAGAAGGTGAAGTCTGGAGGGTGAATCAGAAGAAGCAGAAGAAGGAGAAGGAGAAGGTGAAGTCTGGAGGGAGAAGCAGAAGAAGTAGAAGAAGGAGAAGGAGAAGGTGAAGTCTGGAGGGTGAATCAGAAGAAGTAGAAGAAGGAGAAGGAGAAGGTGAAGTCTGGAGGGTGAATCAGAAGCAGTAGAAGAAGGAGAAGGAGAAGGTGAAGTCTGGAGGGTGAATCAGAAGAAGCAGAACAAGGAGAAGGAGAAGGTGAAGTCTGGAGGGTGAATCAGAAGAAGTAGAAGAAGGAGAAGGAGAAGGTGTAGTCTGGAGGGTGAATCAGAAGAAGTAGACGAAGGAGAAGGAGAAGGTGAAGTCTGGAGGGTGAATCAGAAGAAGCAGAAGAAGGAGAAGGAGAAGGTGATGTCTGGAGGGTGAATCAGAAGATGTAGAAGAAGGAGAAGGGGAAGGTGAAGTCTGGAGGGTGAATCAGAAGAAGCAGAAGAATGAGAAGGAGAAGGTGAAGTCAGGAGGGTGAATCAGAAGAAGCAGAAGAAGGAGAAGGAGAAGGTGAAGTCTGGAGGGTTAATCAGAAGAAGCAAAAGAAGGAGAAGGAGAAGGTGAAGACTGGAGGGTGAATCAGAAGAAGTAGAAGAAGGAGAAGGAGAAGGTGAAGTCTGGAGGGTGAATCAGAAGAAGTAGAAGAAGGAGAAGGAGAAGGCGAAGTCTGGAGGGTGAATCAGAAGAAGCAGAAGAAGGAGAAGGAGAAGGTGAAGTCTGGAGGGTGAACCAGAAGAAGCAGAAGAAGGAGAAGATGAAGTCTGGAGGGTGAATCAGAAGAAGTAGAAGAAGGAGAAGGAGAAGATGAAGTCTGGAGGATGAATCAGAAGAAGTAGAAGAAGGAGAAGGAGAAGGTGAAGTCTGGAGGGTGAATCAGAAGAAGCAGAAGAAGGAGAAGGAGAAGGTGAAGTCTGGAGGGAGAAGCAGAAGAAGTAGAAGAAGGAGAAGGAGAAGGTGAAGTCTGGAGGGTGAATCAGAAGAAGTAGAAGAAGGAGAAGGAGAAGGTGAAGTCTGGAGGGTGAATCAGAAGAAGTAGAAGAAGTAGAAGGAGAAGGTGAAGTCTGGAGGGTGAATCAGAAGAGGTAGAAGAAGGAGAAGGAGAAGGTGAAGTCTGGAGGGTGAATCAGAAGAAGCAGAAGAAGGAGAAGGAGAAGGTGAAGTCTGGAGGGTGAATCAGAAGAAGTAGAAGAAGGAGAAGGAGAAGGTGTAGTCTGGAGGGTGAATCAGAAGAAGTAGACGAAGGAGAAGGAGAAGGTGAAGTCTGGAGGGTGAATCAGAAGAAGCAGAAGAAGGAGAAGGAGAAGGTGAAGTCTGGAGGGTGAATCAGAAGAAGCAGAAGAAGGAGAAGGAGAAGGTGAAGACTGGAGGGTGAATCAGAAGAAGTAGAAGAAGGAGAAGGAGAAGGTGAAGTCTGGAGGGTGAATCAGAAGAAGTAGAAGAAGGAGAAGGAGAAGGCGAAGTCTGGAGGGTGAATCAGAAGAAGCAGAAGAAGGAGAAGGAGAAGGTGAAGTCTGGAGGGTGAATCAGAAGAAGCAGAAGAAGGAGAAGATGAAGTCTGGAGGGTGAATCAGAAGAAGTAGAAGAAGGAGAAGGAGAAGGTGAAGTCTGGAGGATGAATCAGAAGAAGTAGAAGAAGGAGAAGGAGAAGGTGAAGTCTGGAGGGTGAATCAGAAGAAGCAGAAGAAGGAGAAGGAGAAGGTGAAGTCTGGAGGGAGAAGCAGAAGAAGTAGAAGAAGGAGAAGGAGAAGGTGAAGTCTGGAGGGTGAATCAGAAGAAGTAGAAGAAGGAGAAGGAGAAGGTGAAGTCTGGAGGGTGAATCAGAAGAAGTAGAAGAAGTAAAAGGACAAGGTGAAGTCTGGAGGGTGAATCAGAAGAAGCAGAAGAAGGAGAAGGAGAAGGTGAAGTCTGGAGGGTGAATCAGAAGAAGCAGAAGAAGGAGAAGGAGAAGGTGAAGTCTGGAGGGTGAATCAGAAGAAGTAGAAGAAGGAGAAGGAGAAGGTGTAGTCTGGAGGGTGAATTAGAAGAAGTAGACGAAGGAGAAGGAGAAGGTGAAGTCTGGAGGGTGAATCAGAAGAAGCAGAAGAAGGAGAAGGAGAAGGAGAAGTCTGGAAGGTGAATCAGAAGAAGTAGAAGAAGGAGAAGGGGAAGGTGAAGTCTGGAGGGTGAATCAGAAGAAGTAGAAGAAGGAGAAGGAGAAGGTGAAGTCAGAAGGGTGAAGCAGAAGAAGCAGAAGAAGGAGAAGGAGAAGGTGAAGTCTGGAGGGTGAAGCAGAAGAAGCAGAAGAAGGAGAAGGAGAAGGTGAAGTCTGGAGGGCGAAGCAGAAGAAGCAGAAGAAGAATAAGGAGAAGGTGAAGTCTGGTGGGTGAAGCAGAAGAAGCAGAAGAAGAAGGAGAAGGTGAAGTCTGGAGGGTGAATCAGAGGAAGTAGAAGAAGGAGAAGGAGAAGGTGAACTCAGGAGGGTGAAGCAGAAGAAGCAGAAGAAGGAGAAGAATGAGAAGGAGAAGGTGAAGTCTGGATGGTGAATCAGAAGAAGCAGAAGAAAGAGAAGGAGAAGGTGAAGTCTGGAGGGTGAATCAGAAGAAGCAGAAGAAGGAGAAGGAGAAGGTGAAGTCTGGAGGGTGAATCAGAAGAAGTAGATGAAGGAGAAGGAGAAGGTGAAGTCAGGAGGATGTATCAGAAGAAGTAGAAGAAAGAGAAGGAGAAGGTGAAGTCTGGAGGGTGAAGCAGAAGAAGTAGAAGAAGGAGAAGGAGAAGGTGAAGTCAGGAGGGTGAATCAGAAGAAGTAGAAGAAGGAGAAGGAGAAGGTTTAGTCTGGAGGGTGAATCAGAATAAGTAGACGAAGGAGAAGGAGAATGTGAAGTCTGGAGGGTGAATCAGAAGAAGCAGAAGCAGGAGAAGGAGAAGGTGAAGTCTGGAGGGTGAATCAGAAGAAGTAGAAGAAGGAGAAGGAGAAGGCGAAGTCTGGAGGGTGAATCAGAAGAAGTAGAAGAAGGAGAAGGAGAAGGTTTAGTCTGGAGGGTGAATCAGAATAAGTAGACGAAGGAGAAGGAGAATGTGAAGTCTGGAGGGTGAATCAGAAGAAGCAGAAGCAGGAGAAGGAGAAGGTGAAGTCTGGAGGGTGAATCAGAAGAAGCAGAAGAAGTAGAAGGAGAAGGTGAAGTCTGGAGGGTGAATCAGAAGAAGTAGATGAAGGAGAAGGAGAAGGTGAAGTCAGGAGGGTGTATCAGAAGAAGTAGAAGAAAGAGAAGGAGAAGGTGACGTCTGGAGGGTGAAGCAGAAGAAGTAGAAGAAGGAGAAGGAGAAGGTGAAGTCAGGAGGGTGAATCAGAAGAAGTAGAAGAAGGAGAAGGAGAAGGTTTAGTCTGGAGGGTGAATCAGAATAAGTAGACGAAGGAGAAGGAGAATGTGAAGTCTGGAGGGTGAATCAGAAGAAGCAGAAGCAGGAGAAGGAGAAGGTGAAGTCTGGAGGGTGAATCAGAAGAAGCAGAAGAAGTAGAAGGAGAAGGTGAAGTCTGGAGGGTGAATCAGAAGAAGTAGATGAAGGAGAAGGAGAAGGTGAAGTCAGGAGGGTGTATCAGAAGAAGTAGAAGAAAGAGAAGGAGAAGGTGAAGTCTGGAGGGTGAAGCAGAAGAAGTAGAAGAAGGAGAAGCAGAAGGTGAAGTCAGGAGGGTGAATCAGAAGAAGTAGAAGAAGGAGAAGAAGAAGGTGAAGGCTGGAGGGTGAAGCAGAAGAAGCAGAAGAAGGAGAAGGAGAAGGTGAAGTCTGGAGGGTGAATCAGAAGAAGTAGAAGAAGGAGAAGGAGAAGGTGAAGTCAGGAGGGTGAAGCAGAAGAAGCAGAAGAAGGAGAAGGAGAAGGTGAAGTCTGGAGGGTGAATCAGAAGAAGTAGAAGAAGGAGAAGGAGAAGGTGAAGTCTGGAGGGTGAATCAGAAGAAGGAGAAGAAGGAGAAGGAGAAGGCGAAGTCTGGAGGGTGAATCAGAAGAAGCAGAAGAAGGAGAAGGAGAAGGTGAAGTTTGGAGGGTGAATCAGAAGAAGCAGAAGAAGGAGAAGATGAAGTCTGGAGGGTGAATCAGAAGAAGTAGAAGAAGGAGAAGGAGAAGGTGAAGTCTGGAGGATGAATCAGAAGAAGTAGAAGAAGGAGAAGGAGAAGGTGAAGTCTGGAGGGTGAATCAGAAGAAGCAGAAGAAGGAGAAGGAGAAGGTGAAGTCTGGAGGGAGAAGCAGAAGAAGTAGAAGAAGGAGAAGGAGAAGGTGAAGTCTGGAGGGTGAATCAGAAGAAGTAGAAGAAGGAGAAGGAGAAGGTGAAGTCTGGAGGGTGAATCAGAAGAAGTAGAAGAAGTAGAAGGACAAGGTGAAGTCTGGAGGGTGAATCAGAAGAAGCAGAAGAAGGAAAAGGAGAAGGTGAAGTCTGGAGGGTGAATCAGAAGAAGCAGAAGAAGGAGAAGGAGAAGGTGAAGTCTGGAGGGTGAATCAGAAGAAGTAGAAGAAGGAGAAGGAGAAGGTGTAGTCTGGAGGGTGAATCAGAAGAAGTAGACGAAGGAGAAGGAGAAGGTGAAGTCTGGAGGGTGAATCAGAAGAAGCAGAAGAAGGAGAAGGAGAAGGTGAAGTCTGGAGGGTGAATCAGAAGAAGTAGAAGAAGGAGAAGGGGAAGGTGAAGTCTGGAGGGTGAATCAGAAGAAGTAGAAGAAGGAGAAGGAGAAGGTGAAGTCAGGAGGGTGAAGCAGAAGAAGCAGAAGAAGGAGAAGGAGAAGGTGAAGTCTGGAGGGTGAAGCAGAAGAAGCAGAAGAAGGAGAAGGAGAAGGCGAAGTCTGGAGGGTGAATCAGAAGAAGTAGAAGAAGGAGAAGGAGAAGGTTTAGTCTGGAGGGTGAATCAGAATAAGTAGACGAAGGAGAAGGAGAATGTGAAGTCTGGAGGGTGAATCAGAAGAAGCAGAAGCAGGAGAAGGAGAAGGTGAAGTCTGGAGGGTGAATCAGAAGAAGCAGAAGAAGTAGAAGGAGAAGGTGAAGTCTGGAGGGTGAATCAGAAGAAGTAGATGAAGGAGAAGGAGAAGGTGAAGTCAGGAGGGTGTATCAGAAGAAGTAGAAGAAAGAGAAGGAGAAGGTGAAGTCTGGAGGGTGAAGCAGAAGAAGTAGAAGAAGGAGAAGCAGAAGGTGAAGTCAGGAGGGTGAATCAGAAGAAGTAGAAGAAGGAGAAGGAGAAGGTGAAGTCTGGAGGGTGAAGCAGAAGAAGCAGAAGAAGGAGAAGGAGAAGGTGAAGTCTGGAGGGTGAATCAGAAGAAGTAGGAGAAGGAGAAGGTGAAGTCAGGAGGGTGAAGCAGAAGAAGCAGAAGAAGGAGAAGGAGAAGGTGAAGTCTGGAGGGTGAATCAGAAGATGTAGAAGAAGGAGAAGGAGAAGGTGAAGTCTGGAGGGTGAATCAGAAGAAGTAGAAGAAGGAGAAGGAGAAGGCGAAGTCTGGAGGGTGAATCAGAAGAAGCAGAAGAAGGAGAAGGAGAAGGTGAAGTCTGGAGGGTGAATCAGAAGAAGCAGAAGAAGGAGAAGATGAAGTCTGGAGGGTGAATCAGAAGAAGTAGAAGAAGGAGAAGGAGAAGGTGAAGTCTGGAGGATGAATCAGAAGAAGTAGAAGAAGGAGAAGGAGAAGGTGAAGTCTGGAGGGTGAATCAGAAGAAGCAGAAGAAGGAGAAGGAGAAGGTGAAGTCTGGAGGGAGAAGCAGAAGAAGTAGAAGAAGGAGAAGGAGAAGGTGAAGTCTGGAGGGTGAATCAGAAGAAGTAGAAGAAGGAGAAGGAGAAGGTGAAGTCTGGAGGGTGAATCAGAAGAAGTAGAAGAAGTAGAAGGACAAGGTGAAGTCTGGAGGGTGAATCAGAAGAAGCAGAAGAAGGAGAAGGAGAAGGTGAAGTCTGGAGGGTGAATCAGAAGAAGCAGAAGAAGGAGAAGGAGAAGGTGAAGTCTGGAGGGTGAATCAGAAGAAGTAGAAGAAGGAGAAGGAGAAGGTGTAGTCTGAAGGGTGAATCAGAAGAAGTAGACGAAGGAGAAGGAGAAGGTGAAGTCTGGAGGGTGAATCAGAAGAAGCAGAAGAAGGAGAAGGAGAAGGTGAAGTCTGGAGGGTGAATCAGAAGAAGTAGAAGAAGGAGAAGGGGAAGGTGAAGTCTGGAGGGTGAATCAGAAGAAGTAGAAGAAGGAGAAGGAGAAGGTGAAGTCAGGAGGGTGAAGCAGAAGAAGCAGAAGAAGGAGAAGGAGAAGGTGAAGTCTGGAGGGTGAAGCAGAAGAAGCAGAAGAAGGAGAAGGAGAAGGTGAAGTCTGGAGGGCGAAGCAGAAGAAGCAGAAGAAGGATAAGGAGAAGGTGAAGTCTGGTGGGTGAAGCAGAAGAAGCAGAAGAAGGAGAAGGAGAAGGTGAAGTCTGGAGGGTGAATCAGAGGAAGTAGAAGAAGGAGAAGGAGAAGGTGAACTCAGGAGGGTGAAGCAGAAGAAGCAGAAGAAGGAGAAGTAGAAGGTGAAGTCTGGAGGGTGAAGCAGAAGAAGCAGAAGAAGGAGAAGGAGAAGGTGAAGTCTGGAGGGTGAAGCAGAAGAAGCAGAAGAAGGAGAAGGAGAAGGTGAAGTCAGGAGGGTGAATCAGAAGAAGTAGAAGAAGGAGAAGGAGAAGGTGAAGTCTGGAGGGTGAATCAGAAGAAGTAGAAGAAGGAGAAGGAGAAGGTGAAGTCTGGAGGATGAATCGGAAGAAGTAGAAGAAGGAGAAGGAGAAGGTGAAGTCTGGAGGGTGAATCAGAAGAAGCAGAAGAAGGAGAAGGAGAAGGTGAAGTCTGGAGGGGGAAGCAGAAGAAGTAGAAGAAGGAGAAGGAGACGGTGAAGTCTGGAGGGTGTATCAGAAGAAGTAGAAGAAGGAGAAGGAGAGGGTGAAGTCTGGAGGGTGAATCAGAAGAAGTAGAAGAAGGAGACAGAGAAGGTGAAGTCTGCAGGGTGAATCAGAAGAAGCAGAAGAAGGAGAAGGAGAAGGTGAAGTCTGGAGGGGGAATCAGAAGAAGCAGAAGAGGGAGAAGAAGAAGGTGAAGTCTGGAGGGTGAATCAGAAGAAGCAGAAGAAGGAGAAAGAGAAGGTGAAGTCTGGAGGGTGAATCAGAATAAGTAGACGAAGGAGAAGGAGAATGTGAAGTCTGGAGGGTGAATCAGAAGAAGCAGAAGCAGGAGAAGGAGAAGGTGAAGTCTGGAGGGTGAATCAGAAGAAGCAGAAGAAGTAGAAGGAGAAGTTGAAGTCTGGAGGGTGAATCAGAAGAAGTAGATGAAGGAGAAGGAGAAGGTGAAGTCAGGAGGGTGTATCAGAAGAAGTAGAAGAAAGAGAAGGAGAAGGTGAAGTCTGGAGGGTGAAGCAGAAGAAGTACAAGAAGGAGAAGGAGAAGGTGAAGTCAGGAGGGTGAATCAGAAGAAGTAGAAGAAGGAGAAGGAGAAGGTTTAGTCTGGAGGGTGAATCAGAATAAGTAGACGAAGGAGAAGGAGAATGTGAAGTCTGGAGGGTGAATCAGAAGAAGCAGAAGCAGGAGAAGGAGAAGGTGAAGTCTGGAGGGTGAATCAGAAGAAGCAGAAGAAGTAGAAGGAGAAGGTGGAGTCTGGAGGGTGAATCAGAAGAAGTAGATGAAGGAGAAGGAGAAGGTGAAGTCAGGAGGGTGTATCAGAAGAAGTAGAAGAAAGAGAAGGAGAAGGTGAAGTCTGGAGGGTGAAGCAGAAGAAGTAGAAGAAGGAGAAGCAGAAGGTGAAGTCAGGAGGGTGAATCAGAAGAAGTAGAAGAAGGAGAAGGAGAAGTTGAAGTCTGGAGGGTGAAGCAGAAGAAGCAGAAGAAGGAGAAGGAGAAGGTGAAGTCTGGAGGGTGAATCAGAAGAAGTAGAAGAAGGAGAAGGAGAAGGTGAGGTCAGGAGGGTGAAGCAGAAGAAGCAGAAGAAGGAGAAGGAGAAGGTGAAGTCTGGAGGGTGAATCAGAAGATGTAGAAGAAGGAGAAGGAGAAGGTGAAGTCTGGAGGGTGAATCAGAAGAAGTAGAAGAAGGAGAAGGAGAAGGCGAAGTCTGGAGGGTGAATCAGAAGAAGCAGAAGAAGGAGAAGGAGAAGGTGAAGTCTGGAGGGTGAATCAGAAGAAGCAGAAGAAGGAGAAGATGAAGTCTGGAGGGTGAATCAGAAGAAGTAGAAGAAGGAGAAGGAGAAGGTGAAGTCTGGAGGATGAATCAGAAGAAGTAGAAGAAGGAGAAGGAGAAGGTGAAGTCTGGAGGGTGAATCAGAAGAAGCAGAAGAAGGAGAAGGAGAAGGTGAAGTCTGGAGGGAGAAGCAGAAGAAGTAGAAGAAGGAGAAGGAGAAGGTGAAGTCTGGAGGGTGAATCAGAAGAAGTAGAAGAAGGAGAAGGAGAAGGTGAAGTCTGGAGGGTGAATCAGAAGAATTAGAAGAAGTAGAAGGACAAGGTGAAGTCTGGAGGGTGAATCAGAAGAAGCAGAAGAAGGAGAAGGAGAAGGTGAAGTCTGGAGGGTGAATCAGAAGAAGCAGAAGAAGGAGAAGGAGAAGGTGAAGTCTGGAGGGTGAATCAGAAGAAGTAGAAGAAGGAGAAGGAGAAGGTGTAGTCTGGAGGGTGAATCAGAAGAAGTAGACGAAGGAGAAGGAGAAGGTGAAGTCTGGAGGGTGAATCAGAAGAAGCAGAAGAAGGAGAAGGAGAAGGTGAAGTCTGGAGGGTGAATCAGAAGAAGTAGAAGAAGGAGAAGGGGAAGGTGAAGTCTGGAGGGTGAATCAGAAGAAGTAGAAGAAGGAGAAGGAGAAGGTGAAGTCAGGAGGGTGAAGCAGAAGAAGCAGAAGAAGGAGAAGGAGAACGTGAAGTCTGGAGGGTGAAGCAGAAGAAGCAGAAGAAGGAGAAGGAGAAGGTGAAGTCTGGAGGGCGAAGCAGAAGAAGCAGAAGAAGGATAAGGAGAAGGTGAAGTCTGGTGGGTGAAGCAGAAGAAGCAGAAGCAGGAGAAGGAGAAGGTGAAGTCTGGAGGGTGAATCAGAGGAAGTAGAAGAAGGAGAAGGAGAAGGTGAACTCAGGAGGGTGAAGCAGAAGAAGCAGAAGAAGGAGAAGTAGAAGGTGAAGTCTGGAGGGTGAAGCAGAAGAAGCAGAAGAAGGAGAAGGAGAAGGTGAAGTCTGGAGGGTGAAGCAGAAGAAGCAGAAGAAGGAGAAGGAGAAGGTGAAGTCAGGAGGGTGAATCAGAAGAAGTAGAAGAAGGAGAAGGAGAAGGTGAAGTCTGGAGGGTGAATCAGAAGAAGTAGAAGAAGGAGAAGGAGAAGGTGAAGTCTGGAGGATGAAACGGAAGAAGTAGAAGAAGGAGAAGGAGAAGGTGAAGTCTGGAGGGTGAATCAGAAGAAGCAGAAGAAGGAGAAGGAGAAGGTGAAGTCTGGAGGGGGAAGCAGAAGAAGTAGAAGAAGGAGAAGGAGACGGTGAAGTCTGGAGGGTGTATCAGAAGAAGTAGAAGAAGGAGAAGGAGAGGGTGAAGTCTGGAGGGTGAATCAGAAGAAGTAGAAGAAGGAGACGGAGAAGGTGAAGTCTGGAGGGTGAATCAGAAGAAGCAGAAGAAGGAGAAGGAGAAGGTGAAGTCTGGAGGGGGAATCAGAAGAAGAAGAAGAAGGAGAAAGAGAAGGTGAAGTCTGGAGGGTGAATCAGAAGAAGCAGAAGAAGTAGTAGGAGAAGGTGAAGTCTGGAGGGTGAATCAGAAGAAGTAGAAGAAGGAGAAGGAGAAGTTGAAGTCTGGAGGGTGAATCAGAAGAAGCAGAAGAAGGAGAAGGAGAAGGTGAAGTCAGGAGGGTGAATCAGAAGAAGCAGAAGAAGGAGAAGGAGAAGTTGAAGTCTGGAGGGTGAATCAAAAGAAGCAGAAGAAGGAGAAGGAGAAGGTGAAGTCAGGAGGGTGAATCAGAAGAAGCAGAAGAAGGAGAAGGAGAAGGTGAAGTCTGGAGGGTGAATCAGAAGAAGCAGAAGAAGGAGAAGGAGAAGGTGAAGACTGGAGGGTGTATCAGAAGAAGTAGAAGAAGGAGAAGGAGAAGGTGAATTCTGGCGGGTGAATCAGAAGAAGTAGAAGAAGGAGAAGGAGAAGGCGAAGTCTGGAAGGTGAATCAGAAGAAGCAGAAGGAGAAGGAGAAGGTGAAGTCTGGAGGGTGAATCAGAAGAAGCAGAAGAAGGAGAAGGAGAAGATGAAGTCTGGAGCGTGAATCAGAAGAAGTAGAAGAAGGAGAAGGAGAAGGTGATGTCTGGAGGGTGAATCAGAAGAAGCAGAAGAAGGAGAAGGAGAAGGTGAAGTCTGGAGGGTGAATCAGAAGAAGCAGAAGAAGGAGAAGGAGAAGGTGAAGTCTGGAGGGTGAATCAGCAGAAGCAGAAGAAGGAGAAGGAGAAGGTGAAGTCTGGAGGGTGAATCAGAAGAAGGAGAAGAAGGAGAAGGAGAAGGTGAAGTCTGGAGGATGAATCAGAAGAAGTAGAAGAAGGAGAAGGAGAAGGTGAAGTCTGGAGGGTGAATCAGGAGAAGCAGAAGAAGGAGAAGGAGAAGGTGAAGTCTGGAGGGTGAATCAGAAGAAGCAGAAGAAGGAGAAGGAGAAGATGAAGTTCGGAGGGTGAATCAGAAGAAGTAGAAGAAGGAGAAGGAGAAGGTGAAGTCTGGAGGGTGAATCAGAAGAAGCAGAAGAAGGAGAAGGAGAAGGTGAAGTCTGGAGGGTGAATCAGAAGAAGCAGAATAAGGAGAAGGAGAAGGTGAAGTCTGGAGGGTGAATCAGAAGAAGCAGAAGAAGGAGAAGGAGAAGGTGAGGTCTGGAGGGTGAATCAGAAGAAGAAGAAGAAGGAGAAGGAGAAGGTGATGTCTGGAGGGTGAAGCAGAAGAAGTAGAAGAAGGAGGAGGAGAAGGTGAAGTCAGGAGGGTGAATCAGAAGAAGTAGAAGAAGGAGAAGGAGAAGGTGAAGTCAGGAGGGTGAATCAGAAGAAGCAGAAGAAGGAGAAGGAGAAGTTGAAGTCTGGAGGGTGAATCAGAAGAATCAGAAGAAGGAGAAGGAGAAGGTGAAGTCTGGAGGGTGAATCAGAAGAAGCAGAAGAAAGAGAAGGAGAAGGTGAAGTCTGGAGGGTGAAGCAGAAGAAGCAGAAGAAGGAGAAGGAGAAGGTGAAGACTGGAGGGTGAATCAGAAGAAGTAGAAGAAGGAGAAGGAGAAGGTGAAGTCTGGAGGGTGAATCAGAAGAAGTAGAAGAAGGAGAAGGAGAAGGTGAAGTCAGGAGGGGGAATCAGAAGAAGCAGAAGAAGGAGAAGGAGAAGTTGAAGTCTGGAGGGTGAATCAGAAGAATCAGAAGAAGGAGAAGGAGAAGGTGAAGTCTGGAGGGTGAATCAGAAGAAGCAGAAGAAAGAGAAGGAGAAGGTGAAGTCTGGAGGGTGAATCAGAAGAAGTAGAAGAAGGAGAAGGAGAAGGTGAAGTCAGGAGGGTGAAGCAGAAGAAGCAGAAGAAGGAGAAGGAGAAGGTGAAGTCTGGAGGGTGAAGCAGAAAAAGCAGAAGAAGGAGAAGGAGAAGGTGAAGTCTGGAGGGCGAAGCAGAAGAAGCAGAAGAAGGATAAGGAGAAGGTGAAGTCTGGTGGGTGAAGCAGAAGAAGCAGAAGAAGGAGAAGGAGAAGGTGAAGTCTGGAGGGTGAATCAGAGGAAGTAGAAGAAGGAGAAGGAGAAGGTGAACTCAGGAGGGTGAAGCAGAAGAAGCAGAAGAAGGAGAAGTAGAAGGTGATGTCTGGAGGGTGAAGCAGAAGAAGCAGAAGAAGGAGAAGGAGAAGGTGAAGTCTGGAGGGTGAAGCAGAAGAAGCAGAAGAAGGAGAAGGAGAAGGTGAAGTCAGGAGGGTGAATCAGAAGAAGTAGAAGAAGGAGAAGGAGAAGGTGAAGTCTGGAGGGGGAAGCAGAAGAAGTAGAAGAAGGAGAAGGAGACGGTGAAGTCTGGAGGGTGTATCAGAAGAAGTAGAAGAAGGAGAAGGAGAGGGTGAAGTCTGGAGGGTGAATCAGAAGAAGTAGAAGAAGGAGACGGAGAAGGTGAAGTCTGGAGGGTGAATCAGAAGAAGCAGAAGAAGGAGAAGGAGAAGGTGAAGTCTGGAGGGGGAATCAGAAGAAGCAGAAGAGGGAGAAGGAGAAGGTGAAGTCTGGAGGGTGAATCAGAAGAAGCAGAAGAAGGAGAAAGAGAAGGTGAAGTCTGGAGGGTGAATCAGAAGAAGCAGAAGAAGTAGAAGGAGAAGGTGAAGTCTGGAGGGTGTATCAGAAGAAGTAAAAGAAGGAGAAGGAGAAGTTGAAGTCTGGAGGGTGAATCAGAAGAAGCAGAAGAAGGAGAAGGAGAAGGTGAAGTCAGGAGGGTGAATCAGAAGAAGCAGAAGAAGGAGAAGGAGAAGGTGAAGTCAGGAGGGTGAATCAGAAGAAGCAGAAGAAGGAGAAGGAGAAGGTGAAGTCTGGAGGGTGAATCAGAAGAAGCAGAAGAAGGAGAAGGAGAAGGTGAAGACTGGAGGGTGTATCAGAAGAAGTAGAAGAAGGAGAAGGAGAAGTTCAAGTCTGGCGGGTGAATCAGAAGAAGTAGAAGAAGGAGAAGGAGAAGGCGAAGTCTGGAAGGTGAATCAGAAGAAGCAGAAGGAGAAGGAGAAGGTGAAGTCTGGAGGGTGAATCAGAAGAAGCAGAAGAAGGAGAAGGAGAAGATGAAGTCTGGAGCGTGAATCAGAAGAAGTAGAAGAAGGAGAAGGAGAAGGTGATGTCTGGAGGGAGAATCAGAAGAAGCAGAAGAAGGAGAAGGAGAAGGTGAAGTCTGAAGGATGAATCAGAAGAAGCAGAAGAAGGAGAAGGAGAAGGTGAAGTCTGGAGGGTGAATCAGAAGAAGCAGAAGAAGGAGAAGGAGAAGGTGAAGTCTGGAGGGTGAATCAGAAGAAGCAGGAGAAGGAGAAGATGAAGTTTGGAGGGTGAATCAGAAGAAGTAGAAGAAGGAGAAGGAGAAGGTGAAGTCTGGAGGGTGAATCAGAAGAAGCAGAAGAAGGAGAAGGAGAAGGTGAAGTCTGGAGGGTGAATCAGAAGAAGCAGAATAAGGAGAAGGAGAAGGTGAAGTCTGGAGGGTGAATCAGAAGAAGCAGAAGAAGGAGAAGGAGAAGGTGAGGTCTGGAGGGTGAATCAGAAGAAGAAGGAGAAGGAGAAGGTGAAGTCTGGAGGGTGAAGCAGAAGAAGTAGAAGAAGGAGGAGGAGAAGTTGAAGTCAGGAGGGTGAATCAGAAGAAGTAGAAGAAGGAGAAGGAGAAGGTGAAGTCAGGACGGTGAATCAGAAGAAGCAGAAGAAGGAGAAGGAGAAGTTGAAGTCTGGAGGGTGAATCAGAAGAATCAGAAGAAGGAGAAGGAGAAGGTGAAGTCTGGAGGGTGAATCAGAAGAAGCAGAAGAAAGAGAAGGAGAAGGTGAAGTCTGGAGGGTGAATCAGAAGAAGCAGAAGAAGGAGAAGGAGAAGGTGAAGTCTGGAGGGTGAATCAGAAGAAGCAGAAGAAGGAGAAGGAGAAGATGAAGTTTGGAGGGTGAATCAGAAGAAGTAGAAGAAGGAGAAGGAGAAGGTGAAGTCTGGAGGGTGAATCAGAAGAAGCAGAAGAAGGAGAAGGAGAAGGTGAAGTCTGGAGGGTGAATCAGAAGAAGCAGAATAAGGAGAAGGAGAAGGTGAAGTCTGGAGGGTGAATCAGAAGAAGCAGAAGAAGGAGAAGGAGAAGGTGAGGTCTGGAGGGTGAATCAGAAGAAGAAGAAGAAGGAGAAGGAGAAGGTGAAGTCTGGAGGGTGAAGCAGAAGAAGTAGAAGAAGGAGGAGGAGAAGGTGAAGTCAGGAGGGTGAATCAGAAGAAGTAGAAGAAGGAGAAGGAGAAGGTGAAGTCTGGAGGGTGAAGCAGAAGAAGCAGAAGAAGGAGAAGGAGAAGGTGAAGACTGGAGGGTGAATCAGAAGAAGTAGAAGAAGGAGAAGGAGAAGGTGAAGTCTGGAGGGTGAATCAGAAGAAGTAGAAGAAGGAGAAGGAGAAGGTGAAGTCAGGAGGGGGAATCAGAAGAAGCAGAAGAAGGAGAAGGAGAAGTTGAAGTCTGGAGGGTGAATCAGAAGAATCAGAAGAAGGAGAAGGAGAAGGTGAAGTCTGGAGGGTGAATCAGAAGAAGCAGAAGAAAGAGAAGGAGAAGGTGAAGTCTGGAGGGTGAATCAGAAGAAGTAGAAGAAGGAGAAGGAGAAGGTGAAGTCAGGAGGGTGAAGCAGAAGAAGCAGAAGAAGGAGAAGGAGAAGGTGAAGTCTGGAGGGTGAAGCAGAAAAAGCAGAAGAAGGAGAAGGAGAAGGTGAAGTCTGGAGGGCGAAGCAGAAGAAGCAGAAGAAGGATAAGGAGAAGGTGAAGTCTGGTGGGTGAAGCAGAAGAAGCAGAAGAAGGAGAAGGAGAAGGTGAAGTCTGGAGGGTGAATCAGAGGAAGTAGAAGAAGGAGAAGGAGAAGGTGAACTCAGGAGGGTGAAGCAGAAGAAGCAGAAGAAGGAGAAGTAGAAGGTGAAGTCTGGATCGTGAAGCAGAAGAAGCAGAAGAAGGAGAAGGAGAAGGTGAAGTCTGGAGGGTGAAGCAGAAGAAGCAGAAGAAGGAGAAGGAGAAGGTGAAGTCAGGAGGGTGAATCAGAAGAAGTAGAAGAAGGAGAAGGAGAAGGTGAAGTCTGGAGGGTGAATCAGAAGAAGTAGAAGAAGGAGAAGGAGAAGGTGAAGTCTGGAGGATGAATCGGAAGAAGTAGAAGAAGGAGAAGGAGAAGGTGAAGTCTGGAGGGTGAATCAGAAGAAGCAGAAGAAGGAGAAGGAGAAGGTGAAGTCTGGAGGGGGAAGCAGAAGAAGTAGAAGAAGGAGAAGGAGACGGTGAAGTCTGGAGGGTGTATCAGAAGAAGTAGAAGAAGGAGAAGGAGAGGGTGAAGTCTGGAGGGTGAATCAGAAGAAGTAGAAGAAGGAGACGGAGAAGGTGAAGTCTGGAGGGTGAATCAGAAGTAGCAGAAGAAGGAGAAGGAGAAGGTGAAGTCTGGAGGGGGAATCAGAAGAAGCAGAAGAGGGAGAAGGAGAAGGTGAAGTCTGGAGGGTGAATCAGAAGAAGCAGAAGAAGGAGAAAGAGAAGGTGAAGTCTGGAGGGTGAATCAGAAGAAGCAGAAGAAGTAGAAGGAGAAGGTGAAGTCTGGAGGGTGTATCAGAAGAAGTAGAAGAAGGAGAAGGAGAAGTTGAAGTCTGGAGGGTGAATCAGAAGAAGCAGAAGAAGGAGAAGGAGAAGGTGAAGTCAGGAGGGTGAATCAGAAGAAGCAGAAGAAGGAGAAGGAGAAGGTGAAGTCAGGAGGGTGAATCAGAAGAAGCAGAAGAAGGAGAAGGAGAAGGTGAAGTCTGGAGGGTGAATCAGAAGAAGCAGAAGAAGGAGAAGGAGAAGGTGAAGACTGGAGGGTGTATCAGAAGAAGTAGAAGAAGGAGAAGGAGAAGTTGAAGTCTGGCGGGTGAATCAGAAGAAGTAGAAGAAGGAAAAGGAGAAGGCGAAGTCTGGAAGGTGAATCAGAAGAAGCAGAAGGAGAAGGAGAAGGTGAAGTCTGGAGGGTGAATCAGAAGAAGCAGAAGAAGGAGAAGGAGAAGATGAAGTCTGGAGCGTGAATCAGAAGAAGTAGAAGAAGGAGAAGGTGAAGGTGATGTCTGGAGGGTGAATCAGAAGAAGCAGAAGAAGGAGAAGGAGAAGGTGAAGTCTGAAGGATGAATCAGAAGAAGCAGAAGAAGGAGAAGGAGAAGGTGAAGTCTGGAGGGTGAATCAGAAGAAGCAGAAGAAGGAGAAGGAGAAGGTGAAGTCTGGAGGGTGAATCAGAAGAAGCAGAAGAAGGAGAAGGAGAAGATGAAGTTTGGAGGGTGAATCAGAAGAAGTAGAAGAAGGAGAAGGAGAAGGTGAAGTCTGGAGGGTGAATCAGAAGAAGCAGAAGAAGGAGAAGGAGAAGGTGAAGTCTGGAGGGTGAATCAGAAGAAGCAGAATAAGGAGAAGGAGAAGGTGAAGTCTGGAGGGTGAATCAGAAGAAGCAGAAGAAGGAGAAGGAGAAGGTGAGGTCTGGAGGGTGAATCAGAAGAAGAAGGAGAAGGAGAAGGTGAAGTCTGGAGGGTGAAGCAGAAGAAGTAGAAGAAGGAGGAGGAGAAGGTGAAGTCAGGAGGGTGAATCAGAAGAAGTAGAAGAAGGAGAAGGAGAAGGTGAAGTCAGGACGGTGAATCAGAAGAAGCAGAAGAAGGAGAAGGAGAAGTTGAAGTCTGGAGGGTGAATCAGAAGAATCAGAAGAAGGAGAAGGAGAAGGTGAAGTCTGGAGGGTGAATCAGAAGAAGCAGAAGAAAGAGAAGGAGAAGGTGAAGTCTGGAGGGTGAAGCAGAAGAAGCAGAAGAAGGAGAAGGAGAAGGTGAAGACTGGAGGGTGAATCAGAAGAAGTTGAAGAAGGAGAAGGAGAAGGTGAAGTCTGGAGGGTGAATCAGAAGAAGTAGAAGAAGGAGAAGGAGAAGGTGAAGTCAGGAGGGGGAATCAGAAGAAGCAGAAGAAGGAGAAGGAGAAGTTGAAGTCTGGAGGGTGAATCAGAAGAATCAGAAGAAGGAGAAGGAGAAGGTGAAGTCTGGAGGGTGAATCAGAAGAAGCAGAAGAAAGAGAAGGAGAAGGTGAAGTCTGGAGGGTGAATCAGAAGAAGTAGAAGAAGGAGAAGGAGAAGGTGAAGTCAGGAGGGTGAAGCAGAAGAAGCAGAAGAAGGAGAAGGAGAAGGTGAAGTCTGGAGGGTGAAGCAGAAAAAGCAGAAGAAGGAGAAGGAGAAGGTGAAGTCTGGAGGGCGAAGCAGAAGAAGCAGAAGAAGGATAAGGAGAAGGTGAAGTCTGGTGGGTGAAGCAGAAGAAGTAGAAGAAGGAGAAGGAGAAGGTGAAGTCTGGAGGGTGAATCAGAGGAAGTAGAAGAAGGAGAAGGAGAAGGTGAACTCAGGAGGGTGAAGCAGAAGAAGCAGAAGAAGGAGAAGTAGAAGGTGAAGTCTGGAGGGTGAAGCAGAAGAAGCAGAAGAAGGAGAAGGAGAAGGTGAAGTCTGGAGGGTGAAGCAGAAGAAGCAGAAGAAGGAGAAGGAGAAGGTGAAGTCAGGAGGGTGAATCAGAAGAAGTAGAAGAAGGAGAAGGAGAAGGTGAAGTCTGGAGGGTGAATCAGAAGAAGTAGAAGAAGGAGAAGGAGAAGGTGAAGTCTGGAGGATGAATCGGAAGAAGTAGAAGAAGGAGAAGGAGAAGGTGAAGTCTGGAGGGTGAATCAGAAGAAGCAGAAGAAGGAGAAGGAGAAGGTGAAATCTGGAGGGGGAAGCAGAAGAAGTAGAAGAAGGAGAAGGAGACGGTGAAGTCTGGAGGGTGTATCAGAAGAAGTAGAAGAAGGAGAAGGAGAGGGTGAAGTCTGGAGGGTGAATCAGAAGAAGTAGAAGAAGGAGACGGAGAAGGTGAAGTCTGGAGGGTGAATCAGAAGAAGCAGAAGAAGGAGAAGGAGAAGGTGAAGTCTGGAGGGGGAATCAGAAGAAGCAGAAGAGGGAGAAGGAGAAGGTGAAGTCTGGAGGGTGAATCAGAAGAAGTAGAAGAAGGAGAAGGAGAAGGCGAAGTCTGGAAGGTGAATCAGAAGAAGCAGAAGGAGAAGGAGAAGGTGAAGTCTGGAGGGTGAATCAGAAGAAGCAGAAGAAGGAGAAGGAGAAGATGAAGTCTGGAGCGTGAATCAGAAGAAGTAGAAGAAGGAGAAGGTGAAGGTGATGTCTGGAGGGTGAATCAGAAGAAGCAGAAGAAGGAGAAGGAGAAGGTGAAGTCTGAAGGATGAATCAGAAGAAGCAGAAGAAGGAGAAGGAGAAGGTGAAGTCTGGAGGGTGAATCAGAAGAAGCAGAAGAAGGAGAAGGAGAAGGTGAAGTCTGGAGGGTGAATCAGAAGAAGCAGAAGAAGGAGAAGGAGAAGATGAAGTTTGGAGGGTGAATCAGAAGAAGTAGAAGAAGGAGAAGGAGAAGGTGAAGTCTGGAGGGTGAATCAGAAGAAGCAGAAGAAGGAGAAGGAGAAGGTGAAGTCTGGAGGGTGAATCAGAAGAAGCAGAATAAGGAGAAGGAGAAGGTGAAGTCTGGAGGGTGAATCAGAAGAAGCAGAAGAAGGAGAAGGAGAAGGTGAAGTCTGGAGGGTGAATCAGAAGAAGCAGAAGAAGGAGAAGGAGAAGGTGAAGTCTGGAGGGTGAATTAGAAGAAGTAGAAGACGGAGAAGGAGAAGGTGAAGTCTGGAGGCTGGAGGGTGAAGCAGAAGAAGTAGAAGAAGGAGAAGGAGAAGATGAAGTCAGGAGGGTGAATCAGAAGAGGTAGAAGAAGGAGAAGGAGAAGGTGAAGTCAGGAGGGTGAATCAGAAGAAGCAGAAGAAGGAGAAGGAGAAGGTGAAGTCTGGAGAGTGAATCAGAAGAATCAGAAGAAGGAGAAGGAGAAGGTGAAGTCTGGAGGGTGAATCAGAAGAAGCAGAAGAAGGAGAAGGAGAAGGTGAGGTCTGGAGGGTGAATCAGAAGAAGAAGGAGAAGGAGAAGGTGAAGTCTGGAGGGTGAAGCAGAAGAAGTAGAAGAAGGAGGAGGAGAAGGTGAAGTCAGGAGGGTGAATCAGAAGAAGTAGAAGAAGGAGAAGGAGAAGGTGAAGTCAGGACGGTGAATCAGAAGAAGCAGAAGAAGGAGAAGGAGAAGTTGAAGTCTGGAGGGTGAATCAGAAGAATCAGAAGAAGGAGAAGGAGAAGGTGAAGTCTGGAGGGTGAATCAGAAGAAGCAGAAGAAAGAGAAGGAGAAGGTGAAGTCTGGAGGGTGAAGCAGAAGAAGCAGAAGAAGGAGAAGGAGAAGGTGAAGACTGGAGGGTGAATCAGAAGAAGTTGAAGAAGGAGAAGGAGAAGGTGAAGTCTGGAGGGTGAATCAGAAGAAGTAGAAGAAGGAGAAGGAGAAGGTGAAGTCAGGAGGGGGAATCAGAAGAAGCAGAAGAAGGAGAAGGAGAAGTTGAAGTCTGGAGGGTGAATCAGAAGAATCAGAAGAAGGAGAAGGAGAAGGTGAAGTCTGGAGGGTGAATCAGAAGAAGCAGAAGAAAGAGAAGGAGAAGGTGAAGTCTGGAGGGTGAATCAGAAGAAGTAGAAGAAGGAGAAGGAGAAGGTGAAGTCAGGAGGGTGAAGCAGAAGAAGCAGAAGAAGGAGAAGGAGAAGGTGAAGTCTGGAGGGTGAAGCAGAAAAAGCAGAAGAAGGAGAAGGAGAAGGTGAAGTCTGGAGGGCGAAGCAGAAGAAGCAGAAGAAGGATAAGGAGAAGGTGAAGTCTGGTGGGTGAAGCAGAAGAAGTAGAAGAAGGAGAAGGAGAAGGTGAAGTCTGGAGGGTGAATCAGAGGAAGTAGAAGAAGGAGAAGGAGAAGGTGAACTCAGGAGGGTGAAGCAGAAGAAGCAGAAGAAGGAGAAGTAGAAGGTGAAGTCTGGAGGGTGAAGCAGAAGAAGCAGAAGAAGGAGAAGGAGAAGGTGAAGTCTGGAGGGTGAAGCAGAAGAAGCAGAAGAAGGAGAAGGAGAAGGTGAAGTCAGGAGGGTGAATCAGAAGAAGCAGAAGAAGTAGAAGGAGAAGGTGAAGTCTGGAGGGTGTATCAGAAGAAGTAGAAGAAGGAGAAGGAGAAGTTGAAGTCTGGAGGGTGAATCAGAAGAAGCAGAAGAAGGAGAAGGAGAAGGTGAAGTCAGGAGGGTGAATCAGAAGAAGCAGAAGAAGGAGAAGGAGAAGTTGAAGTCTGGAGGGTGAATCAAAAGAAGCAGAAGAAGGAGAAGGAGAAGGTGAAGTCAGGAGGGTGAATCAGAAGAAGCAGAAGAAGGAGAAGGAGAAGGTGAAGTCAGGAGGGTGAATCAGAAGAAGCAGAAGAAGGAGAAGGAGAAGGTGAAGACTGGAGGGTGTATCAGAAGAAGTAGAAGAAGGAGAAGGAGAAGTTGAAGTCTGGCGGGTGAATCAGAAGAAGTAGAAGAAGGAGAAGGAGAAGGCGAAGTCTGGAAGGTGAATCAGAAGAAGCAGAAGGAGAAGGAGAAGGTGAAGTCTGGAGGGTGAATCAGAAGAAGCAGAAGAAGGAGAAGGAGAAGATGAAGTCTGGAGCGTGAATCAGAAGAAGTAGAAGAAGGAGAAGGAGAAGGTGATGTCTGGAGGGTGAATCAGAAGAAGCAGAAGAAGGAGAAGGAGAAGGTGAAGTCTGAAGGATGAATCAGAAGAAGCAGAAGAAGGAGAAGGAGAAGGTGAAGTCTGGAGGGTGAATCAGAAGAAGCAGAAGAAGGAGAAGGAGAAGGTGAAGTCTGGAGGGTGAATCAGAAGAAGGAGAAGAAGGAGAAGGAGAAGGTGAAGTCTGGAGGATGAATCAGATGAAGTAGAAGAAGGAGAAGGAGAAGATGAAGTTTGGAGGGTGAATCAGAAGAAGTAGAAGAAGGAGAAGGAGAAGGTGAAGTCTGGAGGGTAAATCAGAAGAAGCAGAAGAAGGAGAAGGAGAAGGTGAAGTCTGGAGGGTGAATCAGAAGAAGCAGAAGAAGGAGAAGGAGAAGGTGAAGTCTGGAGGGTGAATCAGAAGAAGCAGAATAAGGAGAAGGAGAAGGTGAAGTCTGGAGGGTGAATCAGAAGAAGCAGAAGAAGGAGAAGGAGAAGGTGAAGTCTGGAGGGTGAATCAGAAGAAGCAGAAGAAGGAGAAGGAGAAGATGAAGTTTGGAGGGTGAATCAGAAGAAGTAGAAGAAGGAGAAGGAGAAGGTGAAGTCTGGAGGGTGAATCAGAAGAAGCAGAAGAAGGAGAAGGAGAAGGTGAAGTCTGGAGGGTGAATCAGAAGAAGCAGAATAAGGAGAAGGAGAAGGTGAAGTCTGGAGGGTGAATCAGAAGAAGCAGAAGAAGGAGAAGGAGAAGGTGAGGTCTGGAGGGTGAATCAGAAGAAGAAGGAGAAGGAGAAGGTGAAGTCTGGAGGGTGAAGCAGAAGAAGTAGAAGAAGGAGGAGGAGAAGGTGAAGTCAGGACGGTGAATCAGAAGAAGTAGAAGAAGGAGAAGGAGAAGGTGAAGTCAGGACGGTGAATCAGAAGAAGCAGAAGAAGGAGAAGGAGAAGTTGAAGTCTGGAGGGTGAATCAGAAGAATCAGAAGAAGGAGAAGGAGAAGGTGAAGTCTGGAGGGTGAATCAGAAGAAGCAGAAGAAAGAGAAGGAGAAGGTGAAGTCTGGAGGGTGAAGCAGAAGAAGCAGAAGAAGGAGAAGGAGAAGGTGAAGACTGGAGGGTGAATCAGAAGAAGTTGAAGAAGGAGAAGGAGAAGGTGAAGTCTGGAGGGTGAATCAGAAGAAGTAGAAGAAGGAGAAGGAGAAGGTGAAGTCAGGAGGGGGAATCAGAAGAAGCAGAAGAAGGAGAAGGAGAAGTTGAAGTCTGGAGGGTGAATCAGAAGAATCAGAAGAAGGAGAAGGAGAAGGTGAAGTCTGGAGGGTGAATCAGAAGAAGCAGAAGAAAGAGAAGGAGAAGGTGAAGTGTGGAGGGTGAATCAGAAGAAGTAGAAGAAGGAGAAGGAGAAGGTGAAGTCAGGAGGGTGAAGCAGAAGAAGCAGAAGAAGGAGAAGGAGAAGGTGAAGTCTGGAGGGTGAAGCAGAAAAAGCAGAAGAAGGAGAAGGAGAAGGTGAAGTCTGGAGGGCGAAGCAGAAGAAGCAGAAGAAGGATAAGGAGAAGGTGAAGTCTGGTGGGTGAAGCAGAAGAAGTAGAAGAAGGAGAAGGAGAAGGTGAAGTCTGGAGGGTGAATCAGAGGAAGTAGAAGAAGGAGAAGGAGAAGGTGAACTCAGGAGGGTGAAGCAGAAGAAGCAGAAGAAGGAGAAGTAGAAGGTGAAGTCTGGAGGGTGAAGCAGAAGAAGCAGAAGAAGGAGAAGGAGAAGGTGAAGTCTGGAGGGTGAAGCAGAAGAAGCAGAAGAAGGAGAAGGAGAAGGTGAAGTCAGGAGGGTGAATCAGAAGAAGTAGAAGAAGGAGAAGGAGAAGGTGAAGTCTGGAGGGTGAATCAGAAGAAGTAGAAGAAGGAGAAGGAGAAGGTGAAGTCTGGAGGATGAATCGGAAGAAGTAGAAGAAGGAGAAGGAGAAGGTGAAGTCTGGAGGGTGAATCAGAAGAAGCAGAAGAAGGAGAAGGAGAAGGTGAAATCTGGAGGGGGAAGCAGAAGAAGTAGAAGAAGGAACAGGAGACGGTGAAGTCTGGAGGGTGTATCAGAAGAAGTAGAAGAAGGAGAAGGAGAGGGTGAAGTCTGGAGGGTGAATCAGAAGAAGTAGAAGAAGGAGACGGAGAAGGTGAAGTCTGGAGGGTGAATCAGAAGAAGCAGAAGAAGGAGAAGGAGAAGGTGAAGTCTGGAGGGGGAATCAGAAGAAGCAGAAGAGGGAGAAGGAGAAGGTGAAGTCTGGAGGGTGAATCAGAAGAAGCAGAAGAAGGAGAAAGAGAAGGTGAAGTCTGGAGGGTGAATCAGAAGAAGCAGAAGAAGTAGAAGGAGAAGGTGAAGTCTGGAGGGTGTATCAGAAGAAGTAGAAGAAGGAGAAGGAGAAGTTGAAGTCTGGAGGGTGAATCAGAAGAAGCAGAAGAAGGAGAAGGAGAAGGTGAAGTCAGGAGGGTGAATCAGAAGAAGCAGAAGAAGGAGAAGGAGAAGTTGAAGTCTGGAGGGTGAATCAAAAGAAGCAGAAGAAGGAGAAGGAGAAGGTGAAGTCAGGAGGGTGAATCAGAAGAAGCAGAAGAAGGAGAAGGAGAAGGTGAAGTCAGGAGGGTGAATCAGAAGAAGCAGAAGAAGGAGAAGGAGAAGGTGAAGACTGGAGGGTGTATCAGAAGAAGTAGAAGAAGGAGAAGGAGAAGTTGAAGTCTGGCGGGTGAATCAGAAGAAGTAGAAGAAGGAGAAGGAGAAGGCGAAGTCTGGAAGGTGAATCAGAAGAAGCAGAAGGAGAAGGAGAAGGTGAAGTCTGGAGGGTGAATCAGAAGAAGCAGAAGAAGGAGAAGGAGAAGATGAAGTCTGGAGCGTGAATCAGAAGAAGTAGAAGAAGGAGAAGGAGAAGGTGATGTCTGGAGGGTGAATCAGAAGAAGCAGAAGAAGGAGAAGGAGAAGGTGAAGTCTGGAGGGTGAAGCAGAAGAAACAGAAGAAGGAGAAGGAGAAGGTGAAGACTGCAGGGTGAATCAGAAGAAGTAGAAGAAGGAGAAGGAGAAGGTGAAGTCTGGAGGGTGAATCAGAAGAAGCAGAAGAAGGAGAAAGAGAAGGTGAAGTCTGGAGGGTGAATCAGAAGAAGCAGAAGAAGTAGAAGGAGAAGGTGAAGTCTGGAGGGTGTATCAGAAGAAGTAGAAGAAGGAGAAGGAGAAGTTGAAGTCTGGAGGGTGAATCAGAAGAAGCAGAAGAAGGAGAAGGAGAAGGTGAAGTCAGGAGGGTGAATCAGAAGAAGCAGAAGAAAGAGAAGGAGAAGGTGAAGTGTGGAGGGTGAATCAGAAGAAGTAGAAGAAGGAGAAGGAGAAGGTGAAGTCAGGAGGGTGAAGCAGAAGAAGCAGAAGAAGGAGAAGGAGAAGGTGAAGTCTGGAGGGTGAAGCAGAAAAAGCAGAAGAAGGAGAAGGAGAAGGTGAAGTCTGGAGGGCGAAGCAGAAGAAGCAGAAGAAGGAGATGGAGAAGGTGAAGTCTGGAGGGTGAAGCAGAAAAAGCAGAAGAAGGAGAAGGAGAAGGTGAAGTCTGGAGGGCGAAGCAGAAGAAGCAGAAGAAGGATAAGGAGAAGGTGAAGTCTGGTGGGTGAAGCAGAAGAAGTAGAAGAAGGAGAAGGAGAAGGTGAAGTCTGGAGGGTGAATCAGAGGAAGTAGAAGAAGGAGAAGGAGAAGGTGAACTCAGGAGGGTGAAGCAGAAGAAGCAGAAGAAGGAGAAGTAGAAGGTGAAGTCTGGAGGGTGAAGCAGAAGAAGCAGAAGAAGGAGAAGGAGAAGGTGAAGTCTGGAGGGTGAAGCAGAAGAAGCAGAAGAAGGAGAAGGAGAAGGTGAAGTCAGGAGGGTGAATCAGAAGAAGTAGAAGAAGGAGAAGGAGAAGGTGAAGTCTGGAGGGTGAATCAGAAGAAGTAGAAGAAGGAGAAGGAGAAGGTGAAGTCTGGAGGATGAATCGGAAGAAGTAGAAGAAGGAGAAGGAGAAGGTGAAGTCTGGAGGGTGAATCAGAAGAAGCAGAAGAAGGAGAAGGAGAAGGTGAAATCTGGAGGGGGAAGCAGAAGAAGTAGAAGAAGGAACAGGAGACGGTGAAGTCTGGAGGGTGTATCAGAAGAAGTAGAAGAAGGAGAAGGAGAGGGTGAAGTCTGGAGGGTGAATCAGAAGAAGTAGAAGAAGGAGACGGAGAAGGTGAAGTCTGGAGGGTGAATCAGAAGAAGCAGAAGAAGGAGAAGGAGAAGGTGAAGTCTGGAGGGGGAATCAGAAGAAGCAGAAGAGGGAGAAGGAGAAGGTGAAGTCTGGAGGGTGAATCAGAAGAAGCAGAAGAAGGAGAAAGAGAAGGTGAAGTCTGGAGGGTGAATCAGAAGAAGCAGAAGAAGTAGAAGGAGAAGGTGAAGTCTGGAGGGTGTATCAGAAGAAGTAGAAGAAGGAGAAGGAGAAGTTGAAGTCTGGAGGGTGAATCAGAAGAAGCAGAAGAAGGAGAAGGAGAAGGTGAAGTCAGGAGGGTGAATCAGAAGAAGCAGAAGAAGGAGAAGGAGAAGTTGAAGTCTGGAGGGTGAATCAAAAGAAGCAGAAGAAGGAGAAGGAGAAGGTGAAGTCAGGAGGGTGAATCAGAAGAAGCAGAAGAAGGAGAAGGAGAAGGTGAAGTCAGGAGGGTGAATCAGAAGAAGCAGAAGAAGGAGAAGGAGAAGGTGAAGACTGGAGGGTGTATCAGAAGAAGTAGAAGAAGGAGAAGGAGAAGTTGAAGTCTGGCGGGTGAATCAGAAGAAGTAGAAGAAGGAGAAGGAGAAGGCGAAGTCTGGAAGGTGAATCAGAAGAAGCAGAAGGAGAAGGAGAAGGTGAAGTCTGGAGGGTGAATCAGAAGAAGCAGAAGAAGGAGAAGGAGAAGATGAAGTCTGGAGCGTGAATCAGAAGAAGTAGAAGAAGGAGAAGGAGAAGGTGATGTCTGGAGGGTGAATCAGAAGAAGCAGAAGAAGGAGAAGGAGAAGGTGAAGTCTGAAGGATGAATCAGAAGAAGCAGAAGAAGGAGAAGGAGAAGGTGAAGTCTGGAGGGTGAATCAGAAGAAGCAGAAGAAGGAGAAGGAGAAGGTGAAGTCTGGAGGGTGAATCAGCAGAAGCAGAAGAAGGAGAAGGAGAAGGTGAAGTCTGGAGGGTGAATCAGAAGAAGGAGAAGAAGGAGAAGGAGAAGGTGAAGTCTGGAGGATGAATCAGAAGAAGTAGAAGAAGGAGAAGGAGAAGATGAAGTTTGGAGGGTGAATCAGAAGAAGTAGAATAAGGAGAAGGAGAAGGTGAAGTCTGGAGGGTAAATCAGAAGAAGCAGAAGAAGGAGAAGGAGAAGGTGAAGTCTGGAGGGTGAATCAGAAGAAGCAGAAGAAGGAGAAGGAGAAGGTGAAGTCTGGAGGGTGAATCAGAAGAAGCAGAATAAGGAGAAGGAGAAGGTGAAGTCTGGAGGGTGAATCAGAAGAAGCAGAAGAAGGAGAAGGAGAAGGTGAGGTCTGGAGGGTGAATCAGAAGAAGAAGAAGAAGGAGAAGGAGAAGGTGAAGTCTGGAGGGTGAAGCAGAAGAAGTAGAAGAAGGAGGAGGAGAAGGTGAAGTCAGGAGGGTGAATCAGAAGAAGTAGAAGAAGGAGAAGGAGAAGGTGAAGTCAGGAGGGTGAATCAGAAGAAGCAGAAGAAGGAGAAGGAGAAGTTGAAGTCTGGAGGGTGAATCAGAAGAATCAGAAGAAGGAGAAGGAGAAGGTGAAGTCTGGAGGGTGAATCAGAAGAAGCAGAAGAAAGAGAAGGAGAAGGTGAAGTCTGGAGGGTGAAGCAGAAGAAGCAGAAGAAGGAGAAGGAGAAGGTGAAGTCTGGAGGGTGAAGCAGAAGAAGCAGAAGAAGGAGAAGGAGAAGGTGAAGACTGGAGGGTGAATCAGAAGAAGTAGAAGAAGGAGAAGGAGAAGGTGAAGTCTGGAGGGTGAATCAGAAGAAGTAGAAGAAGGAGAAGGAGAAGGTGAAGTCTGGAGGGTGAATCAGAAGAAGCAGAAGAAGGAGAAGGAGAAGGTGAAGTCTGTAGGGTGAATCAGAAGAAGCAGAAGAAGGAGAAGGAGAAGATGAAGTCTGGAGGGTGAATCAGAAGAAGTAGAAGAAGGCGAAGGAGAAGGTGAGGTCTGGAGGGTGAATCAGAAGAAGCAGAAGAAGGAGAAGGAGAAGGTGAAGTCTGGAGGGTGAATAAGAGGAAGCAGAAGAAGGAGAAGGAGAAGGTGAAGTCTGGAGGGTGAATCAGAAGAAGCAGAAGAAGGAGAAGGAGAAGGTGAAGTCAGGAGGGTGAATCAGAAGAAGCAGAAGAAGGAGAAGGAGAAGGTGAAGTTAGGAGGGTGAATCAGAAGAAGCAGAAGAAGGAGAAGGAGAAGGTGAAGTCAGGGGGGTGAAGAAGAAGAAGTAGAAGAAGGAGAAGGAGAAGGTGAAGTCAGAAGGGTGAAGCAGAAGAAGCAGAAGAAGGAGAAGGTGAAGTCTGGAGGGCGCAGCAGAAGAAGCAGAAGAAGGAGAAGGAGAAGGTGAAGTCTGGAGGGTGAAGCAGAAGAAGCAGAAGAAGGAGAAGGAGAAGGTGAAGTCTGGACGGTGAATCAGAAGAAGTAGAAGAAGGAGAAGGAGAAGGTGAAGTCAGGAGGGTGAAGCAGAAGACGCAGAAGAAGGAGAAGGAGAAGGTGAAGTCTGGAGGGTGAAGCAGAAGAAGCAGAAGAAGGAGAAGTAGAAGGTGAAGTCTGGAGGGCGAAGCAGAAGAATCAGAAGAAGGAGAAGGAGAAGGTGAAGTCTGGAGGGTGAAGCAGAAGAAGCAGAAGAAGGAGAAGGAGAGGGTGAAGTCTGGAGGGTGAATCAGAAGAAGTAGAAGAAGGAGAAGGAGAAGGTGAAGTCTGGAGGGTGAAGCAGAAGAAGCAGAAGAAGGATAAGGAGAAGGTGAAGTCTGGTGGGTGAAGCAGAAGAAGCAGAAGAAGGAGAAGGAGAAGGTGAAGTCTGGAGGGTGAATCAGAGGAAGTAGAAGAAGGAGAAGGAGAAGGTGAACTCAGGAGGGTGAAGCAGAAGAAGCAGAAGAAGGAGAAGTAGAAGGTGAAGTCTGGAGGGTGAAGCAGAAGAAGCAGAAGAAGGAGAAGGAGAAGGTGAAGTCTGGAGGGTGAAGCAGAAGAAGCAGAAGAAGGAGAAGGAGAAGGTGAAGTCAGGAGGGTGAATCAGAAGAAGTAGAAGAAGGAGAAGGAGAAGGTGAAGTCTGGAGGGTGAATCAGAAGAAGAAGAAGAAGGAGAAGGAGAAGGTGAAGTCTGGAGGATGAATCGGAAGAAGTAGAAGAAGGAGAAGGAGAAGGTGAAGTCTGGAGGGTGAATCAGAAGAAGCAGAAGAAGGAGAAGGAGAAGGTGAAGTCTGGAGGGGGAAGCAGAAGAAGTAGAAGAAGGAGAAGGAGACGGTGAAGTCTGGAGTGTGAATCAGAAGAAGTAGAAGAAGGAGAAGGAGAGGGTGAAGTCTGGAGGGTGAATCAGAAGAAGTAGAAGAAGGAGACGGAGAAGGTGAAGTCTGGAGGGTGAATCAGAAGAAGCAGAAGAAGGAGAAGGAGAAGGTGAAGTCTGGAGGGGGAATCAGAAGAAGCAGAAGAGGGAGAAGGAGAAGGTGAAGTCTGGAGGGTGAATCAGAAGAAGCAGAAGAAGGAGAAAGAGAAGGTGAAGTCTGGAGGGTGAATCAGAAGAAGCAGAAGAAGTAGAAGGAGAAGGTGAAGTCTGGAGGGTGAATCAGAAGAAGAAGAAGAAGGAGAAGGAGAAGGTGAAGTCTGGAGGGTGAAGCAGAAGAAGTAGAAGAAGGAGGAGGAGAAGGTGAAGTCAGGAGGGTGAATCAGAAGAAGTAGAAGAAGGAGAAGGAGAAGGTGAAGTCAGGAGGGTGAATCAGAAGAAGCAGAAGAAGGAGAAGGAGAAGTTGAAGTCTGGAGGGTGAATCAGAAGAATCAGAAGAAGGAGAAGGAGAAGGTGAAGTCTGGAGGGTGAATCAGAAGAAGCAGAAGAAAGAGAAGGAGAAGGTGAAGTCTGGAGGGTGAAGCAGAAGAAGCAGAAGAAGGAGAAGGAGAAGGTGAAGTCTGGAGGGTGAAGCAGAAGAAGCAGAAGAAGGAGAAGGAGAAGGTGAAGACTGGAGGGTGAATCAGAAGAAGTAGAAGAAGGAGAAGGAGAAGGTGAAGTCTGGAGGGTGAATCAGAAGAAGTAGAAGAAGGAGAAGGAGAAGGTGAAGTCTGGAGGGTGAATCAGAAGAAGCAGAAGAAGGAGAAGGAGAAGGTGAAGTCTGTAGGGTGAATCAGAAGAAGCAGAAGAAGGAGAAGGAGAAGATGAAGTCTGGAGGGTGAATCAGAAGAAGTAGAAGAAGGCGAAGGAGAAGGTGAGGTCTGGAGGGTGAATCAGAAGAAGCAGAAGAAGGAGAAGGAGAAGGTGAAGTCTGGAGGGTGAATAAGAGGAAGCAGAAGAAGGAGAAGGAGAAGGTGAAGTCTGGAGGGTGAATCAGAAGAAGCAGAAGAAGGAGAAGGAGAAGGTGAAGTCAGGAGGGTGAATCAGAAGAAGCAGAAGAAGGAGAAGGAGAAGGTGAAGTTAGGAGGGTGAATCAGAAGAAGCAGAAGAAGGAGAAGGAGAAGGTGAAGTCAGGGGGGTGAAGAAGAAGAAGTAGAAGAAGGAGAAGGAGAAGGTGAAGTCAGAAGGGTGAAGCAGAAGAAGCAGAAGAAGGAGAAGGTGAAGTCTGGAGGGCGCAGCAGAAGAAGCAGAAGAAGGAGAAGGAGAAGGTGAAGTCTGGAGGGTGAAGCAGAAGAAGCAGAAGAAGGAGAAGGAGAAGGTGAAGTCTGGACGGTGAATCAGAAGAAGTAGAAGAAGGAGAAGGAGAAGGTGAAGTCAGGAGGGTGAAGCAGAAGACGCAGAAGAAGGAGAAGGAGAAGGTGAAGTCTGGAGGGTGAAGCAGAAGAAGCAGAAGAAGGAGAAGTAGAAGGTGAAGTCTGGAGGGCGAAGCAGAAGAATCAGAAGAAGGAGAAGGAGAAGGTGAAGTCTGGAGGGTGAAGCAGAAGAAGCAGAAGAAGGAGAAGGAGAGGGTGAAGTCTGGAGGGTGAATCAGAAGAAGTAGAAGAAGGAGAAGGAGAAGGTGAAGTCTGGAGGGTGAAGCAGAAGAAGCAGAAGAAGGATAAGGAGAAGGTGAAGTCTGGTGGGTGAAGCAGAAGAAGCAGAAGAAGGAGAAGGAGAAGGTGAAGTCTGGAGGGTGAATCAGAGGAAGTAGAAGAAGGAGAAGGAGAAGGTGAACTCAGGAGGGTGAAGCAGAAGAAGCAGAAGAAGGAGAAGTAGAAGGTGAAGTCTGGAGGGTGAAGCAGAAGAAGCAGAAGAAGGAGAAGGAGAAGGTGAAGTCTGGAGGGTGAAGCAGAAGAAGCAGAAGAAGGAGAAGGAGAAGGTGAAGTCAGGAGGGTGAATCAGAAGAAGTAGAAGAAGGAGAAGGAGAAGGTGAAGTCTGGAGGGTGAATCAGAAGAAGAAGAAGAAGGAGAAGGAGAAGGTGAAGTCTGGAGGATGAATCGGAAGAAGTAGAAGAAGGAGAAGGAGAAGGTGAAGTCTGGAGGGTGAATCAGAAGAAGCAGAAGAAGGAGAAGGAGAAGGTGAAGTCTGGAGGGGGAAGCAGAAGAAGTAGAAGAAGGAGAAGGAGACGGTGAAGTCTGGAGTGTGAATCAGAAGAAGTAGAAGAAGGAGAAGGAGAGGGTGAAGTCTGGAGGGTGAATCAGAAGAAGTAGAAGAAGGAGACGGAGAAGGTGAAGTCTGGAGGGTGAATCAGAAGAAGCAGAAGAAGGAGAAGGAGAAGGTGAAGTCTGGAGGGGGAATCAGAAGAAGCAGAAGAGGGAGAAGGAGAAGGTGAAGTCTGGAGGGTGAATCAGAAGAAGCAGAAGAAGGAGAAAGAGAAGGTGAAGTCTGGAGGGTGAATCAGAAGAAGCAGAAGAAGTAGAAGGAGAAGGTGAAGTCTGGAGGGTGAATCAGAAGAAGTAGAAGAAGGAGAAGGAGAAGTTGAAGTCTGGAGGGTGAATCAGAAGAAGCAGAAGAAGGATAAGGAGAAGGTGAAGTCAGGAGGGTGAATCAGAAGAAGCAGAAGAAGGAGAAGGAGAAGTTGAAGTCTGGAGGGTGAATCAAAAGAAGCAGAAGAAGGAGAAGGAGAAGATGAAGTCAGGAGGGTGAATCAGAAGAAGCAGAAGAAGGAGAAGGAGAAGGTGAAGTCTGGAGGGTGAATCAGAAGAAGCAGAAGAAGGAGAAGGAGAAGGTGAAGACTGGAGGGTGTATCAGAAGAAGTAGAAGAAGGAGAAGGAGAAGGTGAAGTCTGGCGGGTGAATCAGAAGAAGTAGAAGAAGGAGAAGGAGAAGGCGAAGTCTGGAAGGTGAATCAGAAGAAGCAGAAGGAGAAGGAGAAGGTGAAGTCTGGAGGGTGAATCAGAAGAAGCAGAAGAAGGAGAAGGAGAAGATGAAGTCTGGAGCGTGAATCAGAAGAAGTAGAAGAAGGAGAAGGAGAAGGTGATGACTGGAGGGTGAATCAGAAGAAGCAGAAGAAGGAGAAGGAGAAGGTGAAGTCTGAAGGATGAATCAGAAGAAGCAGAAGAAGGAGAAGGAGAAGGTGAAGTCTGGAGGGTGAATCAGAAGAAGCAGAAGAAGGAGAAGGAGAAGGTGAAGTCTGGAGGGTGAATCAGCAGAAGCAGAAGAAGGAGAAGGAGAAGGTGAAGTCTGGAGGGTGAATCAGAAGAAGGAGAAGAAGGAGAAGGAGAAGGTGAAGTCTGGAGGGTGAATCAGAAGAAGCAGAAGAAGTAGAAGGTGAAGTCTGGAGGGTGAATCAGAAGAAGCAGAAGAAGGAGAAGGAGAAGATGAAGTCTGGAGGGTGAATCAGAAGAAGCAGAATAAGGAGAAGGAGAAGGTGAAGTCTGGAGGGTGAATCAGAAGAAGCAGAAGAAGGAGAAGGAGAAGGTGAGGTCTGGAGGGTGAATCAGAAGAAGAAGAAGAAGGAGAAGGAGAAGGTGAAGTCTGGAGGGTGAAGCAGAAGAAGTAGAAGAAGGAGGAGGAGAAGGTGAAGTCAGGAGGGTGAATCAGAAGAAGTAGAAGAAGGAGAAGGAGAAGGTGAAGTCAGGAGGGTGAATCAGAAGAAGCAGAAGAAGGAGAAGGAGAAGTTGAAGTCTGGAGGGTGAATCAGAAGAATCAGAAGAAGGAGAAGGAGAAGGTGAAGTCTGGAGGGTGAATCGGAAGAAGCAGAAGAAAGAGAAGGAGAAGGTGAAGTCTGGAGGGTGAAGCAGAAGAAGCAGAAGAAGGAGAAGGAGAAGGTGAAGACTGGAGGGTGAATCAGAAGAAGTAGAAGAAGGAGAAGGAGAAGGTGAAGTCTGGAGGGTGAATCAGAAGAAGTAAAAGAAGGAGAAGGAGAAGGTGAAGTCTGGAGGGTGAATCAGAAGAAGCAGAAGAAGGAGAAGGAGAAGGTGAAGTCTGTAGGGTGAATCAGAAGAAGCAGAAGAAGGAGAAGGAGAAGATGAAGTCTGGAGGGTGAATCAGAAGAAGTAAAAGAAGGAGAAGGAGAAGGTGAGGTCTGGAGGGTGAATCGGAAGAAGCAGAAGAAGGAGAAGGAGAAGGTGAAGTCTGGAGGGTGAATCAGAGGAAGCAGAAGAAGGAGAAGGAGAAGGTGAAGTCTGGAGGGTGAATCAGAAGAAGCAGAAGAAGGAGAAGGAGAAGGTGAAGTCAGGAGGGTGAATCAGAAGAAGCAGAAGAAGGAGAAGGAGAAGGTGAAGTTAGGAGGGTGAATCAGAAGAAGCCGAAGAAGGAGAAGGAGAAGGTGAAGTCAGGGGGGTGAAGAAGAAGAAGTAGAAGAAGGAGAAGGAGAAGGTGAAGTCAGAAGGGTGAAGCAGAAGAAGCAGAAGAAGGAGAAGGAGAAGGTGAAGTCTGGAGGGCGCAGCAGAAGAAGCAGAAGAAGGAGAAAGAGAAGGTGAAGTCTGGAGGGTGAAGCAGAAGAAGCAGAAGAAGGAGAAGGAGAAGGTGAAGTCTGGACGGTGAATCAGAAGAAGTAGAAGAAGGAGAAGGAGAAGGTGAAGTCAGGAGGGTGAAGCAGAAGACGCAGAAGAAGGAGAAGGAGAAGGTGAAGTCTGGAGGGTGAAGCAGAAGAAGCAGAAGAAGGAGAAGGAGAAGGTGAAGTCTGGAGGGCGAAGCAGAAGAAGCAGAAGAAGGAGAAGGAGAAGGTGAAGTCTGGAGGGTGAAGCAGAAGAAGGAGAAGGAGAGGGTGAAGTCTGGAGGGTGAATCAGAAGAAGTAGAAGAAGGAGAAGGAGAAGGTGAAGTCAGGAGTGTGAAGCAGAAGAAGCAGAAAAAGGAGAAGGAGAAGGTGATGTCTGGAGGGTGAAGCAGAAGAAGCAGAAGAAGGAGAAGGAGAAGGTGAAATCTGGAGGGTGAAGCTGAAGAAGCAGAAGAAGGAGAAGGAGAAGGTGAAGTCAGGAGGGTGAATCAGAAGAAGTAGAAGACGGAGAAGGAGAAGGTGAAGTCTGGAGGGTGAATCAGAAGAAGCAGAAGAAGGAGAAGGAGAAGGAGAAGTCTGGAGGGTGAATCAGAAGAAGTAGAAGAAGGAGAAGGAGAAGGTGAAGTCTGGAGGGTGAATCAGAAGAAGCAGAAGAAGGAGAACGAGAAGGTGAAGTCTGGAGGGAGAAGCAGAAGAAGTAGAAGAAGGAGAAGGAGAAGGTGAAGTCTGGAGGGTGAAACAGAAGAAGTAGAAGAAGGAGAAGGAGAAGGTGAAGTCTGGAGGGTGAATCAGAAGAAGTAGAAGAAGGAGAAGGAGAAGGGGAAGTCTGGAGGGTGAATCAGAAGAAGCAGAAGAAGGAGAAGGAGAAGGTGAAGTCTGGAGGGTGAATCAGAAGAAGTAGAAGAAGGAGAAGGAGAAGGTGTAGTCTGGAGGGTGAATCAGAAGAAGTAGACAGAGGAGAAGGAGAAGGTGAAGTCTGGAGGGTGAATCAGAAGAAGCAGAAGAAGGAGAAGGAGAAGGAGAAGTCTGGAGGGTGAATCAGAAGAAGTAGAAGAAGGAGAAGGGGAAGGTGAAGTCTGGAGGGTGAATCAGAAGAAGCAGAAGAATGAGAAGGAGAAGGTGAAGTCTGGAGGGTGAATCAGAAGAAGCAGAAGAAGGAGAAGGAGAAGGTGAAATCTGAAGGGTGAATCAGAAGAAGCAGAAGAAGGAGAAGGAGAAGGTGAAGTCTGGAGGGTGAATCAGATGAAGCAGAAGAAGTAGAAGGAGAAGGTGAAGTCTGGAGGGTGAATCAGAAGAAGCAGAAGAAGGAGAAGGAGAAGGTGATGTCAGGAGGGTGAATCAGAAGAAGCAGAAGAAGGAAAAGGAGAAGGTGAAGTCTGGAGGGTGAATCAGAAGAAGCAGAAGAAGGAGAAGGAGAAGGTGAAGACTGGAGGGTGAATCAGAAGAAGTAGAAGAAGGAGAAGGAGAAGGCGAAGTCTGGAGGGTGAATCCGAAGAAGCAGAAGAAGGAGAAGGAGAAGGTGGAGTGTGGAGGGTGAATCAGAAGAAGCAGAAGAAGGAGAAGATGAAGTCTGGAGGGTGAATCAGAAGAAGTAGAAGAAGGAGAAGGAGAAGGTGAAGTCTGGAGGATGAATCAGAAGAAGTAGAAGAAGGAGAAGGTGAAGTCCGGAGGGTGAATCAGAAGAAGCAGAAGAAGGAGAAGGAGAAGGTGAAGTCTGGAGGGAGAAGCAGAAGAAGTAGAAGAAGGAGAAGGAGAAGGTGAAGTCTGGAGGGTGAATCAGAAGAAGTAGAAGTAGAAGGAGAAGGTGAAGTCTGGAGGGTGAATCAGAAGAAGTAGAAGAAGGAGAAGGAGAAGGTGAAGTCTGGAGGGTGAATCAGAAGAAGCAGAAGAAGGAGAAGGAGAAGGTGAAGTCTGGAGGGTGAATCAGAAGAAGTAGAAGGAGAAGGAGAAGGTGTAGTCTGGAGGGTGAATCAGAAGAAGTAGACGAAGGAGAAGGAGAAGGTGAAGTCTGGAGGGTGAATCAGAAGAAGTAGAAGAAGGAGAAGGAGAAGGGGAAGTCTGGAGGGTGAATCAGAAGAAGCAGAAGAAGGAGAAGGAGAAGGTGAAGTCTGGAGGGTGAATCAGAAGAAGCAGAAGAAGGAGAAGGAGAAGTCTGGAGGGTGAATCAGAAGAAGTAGAAGAAGGAGAAGGGGATGGTGAAGTCTGGAGGGTGAATCAGAAGAAGCAGAAGAATGAGAAGGAGAAGGTGAAGTCTGGAGGGTGAATCAGAAGAAGCAGAAGAAGGAGAAGGAGAAGGTGAAATCTGGAGGGTGAATCAGAAGAAGCAGAAGAAGGAGAAGGAGAAGGTGAAGTCAGGAGGGTGAATCAGAAGAAGCAGAAGAAGGAGAAGGAGAAGGTGAAGTTAGGAGGGTGAATCAGAAGAAGCCGAAGAAGGAGAAGGAGAAGGTGAAGTCAGGGGGGTGAAGAAGAAGAAGTAGAAGAAGGAGAAGGAGAAGGTGAAGTCAGAAGGGTGAAGCAGAAGAAGCAGAAGAAGGAGAAGGAGAAGGTGAAGTCTGGAGGGCGCAGCAGAAGAAGCAGAAGAAGGAGAAAGAGAAGGTGAAGTCTGGAGGGTGAAGCAGAAGAAGCAGAAGAAGGAGAAGGAGAAGGTGAAGTCTGGACGGTGAATCAGAAGAAGTAGAAGAAGGAGAAGGAGAAGGTGAAGTCAGGAGGGTGAAGCAGAAGACGCAGAAGAAGGAGAAGGAGAAGGTGAAGTCTGGAGGGTGAAGCAGAAGAAGCAGAAGAAGGAGAAGGAGAAGGTGAAGTCTGGAGGGCGAAGCAGAAGAAGCAGAAGAAGGAGAAGGAGAAGGTGAAGTCTGGAGGGTGAAGCAGAAGAAGGAGAAGGAGAGGGTGAAGTCTGGAGGGTGAATCAGAAGAAGTAGAAGAAGGAGAAGGAGAAGGTGAAGTCAGGAGTGTGAAGCAGAAGAAGCAGAAAAAGGAGAAGGAGAAGGTGATGTCTGGAGGGTGAAGCAGAAGAAGCAGAAGAAGGAGAAGGAGAAGGTGAAATCTGGAGGGTGAAGCTGAAGAAGCAGAAGAAGGAGAAGGAGAAGGTGAAGTCAGGAGGGTGAATCAGAAGAAGTAGAAGACGGAGAAGGAGAAGGTGAAGTCTGGAGGGTGAATCAGAAGAAGCAGAAGAAGGAGAAGGAGAAGGAGAAGTCTGGAGGGTGAATCAGAAGAAGTAGAAGAAGGAGAAGGAGAAGGTGAAGTCTGGAGGGTGAATCAGAAGAAGCAGAAGAAGGAGAACGAGAAGGTGAAGTCTGGAGGGAGAAGCAGAAGAAGTAGAAGAAGGAGAAGGAGAAGGTGAAGTCTGGAGGGTGAAACAGAAGAAGTAGAAGAAGGAGAAGGAGAAGGTGAAGTCTGGAGGGTGAATCAGAAGAAGTAGAAGAAGGAGAAGGAGAAGGGGAAGTCTGGAGGGTGAATCAGAAGAAGCAGAAGAAGGAGAAGGAGAAGGTGAAGTCTGGAGGGTGAATCAGAAGAAGTAGAAGAAGGAGAAGGAGAAGGTGTAGTCTGGAGGGTGAATCAGAAGAAGTAGACAGAGGAGAAGGAGAAGGTGAAGTCTGGAGGGTGAATCAGAAGAAGCAGAAGAAGGAGAAGGAGAAGGAGAAGTCTGGAGGGTGAATCAGAAGAAGTAGAAGAAGGAGAAGGGGAAGGTGAAGTCTGGAGGGTGAATCAGAAGAAGCAGAAGAATGAGAAGGAGAAGGTGAAGTCTGGAGGGTGAATCAGAAGAAGCAGAAGAAGGAGAAGGAGAAGGTGAAATCTGAAGGGTGAATCAGAAGAAGCAGAAGAAGGAGAAGGAGAAGGTGAAGTCTGGAGGGTGAATCAGATGAAGCAGAAGAAGTAGAAGGAGAAGGTGAAGTCTGGAGGGTGAATCAGAAGAAGCAGAAGAAGGAGAAGGAGAAGGTGATGTCAGGAGGGTGAATCAGAAGAAGCAGAAGAAGGAAAAGGAGAAGGTGAAGTCTGGAGGGTGAATCAGAAGAAGCAGAAGAAGGAGAAGGAGAAGGTGAAGACTGGAGGGTGAATCAGAAGAAGTAGAAGAAGGAGAAGGAGAAGGCGAAGTCTGGAGGGTGAATCCGAAGAAGCAGAAGAAGGAGAAGGAGAAGGTGGAGTGTGGAGGGTGAATCAGAAGAAGCAGAAGAAGGAGAAGATGAAGTCTGGAGGGTGAATCAGAAGAAGTAGAAGAAGGAGAAGGAGAAGGTGAAGTCTGGAGGATGAATCAGAAGAAGTAGAAGAAGGAGAAGGTGAAGTCCGGAGGGTGAATCAGAAGAAGCAGAAGAAGGAGAAGGAGAAGGTGAAGTCTGGAGGGAGAAGCAGAAGAAGTAGAAGAAGGAGAAGGAGAAGGTGAAGTCTGGAGGGTGAATCAGAAGAAGTAGAAGTAGAAGGAGAAGGTGAAGTCTGGAGGGTGAATCAGAAGAAGTAGAAGAAGGAGAAGGAGAAGGTGAAGTCTGGAGGGTGAATCAGAAGAAGCAGAAGAAGGAGAAGGAGAAGGTGAAGTCTGGAGGGTGAATCAGAAGAAGTAGAAGGAGAAGGAGAAGGTGTAGTCTGGAGGGTGAATCAGAAGAAGTAGACGAAGGAGAAGGAGAAGGTGAAGTCTGGAGGGTGAATCAGAAGAAGTAGAAGAAGGAGAAGGAGAAGGGGAAGTCTGGAGGGTGAATCAGAAGAAGCAGAAGAAGGAGAAGGAGAAGGTGAAGTCTGGAGGGTGAATCAGAAGAAGCAGAAGAAGGAGAAGGAGAAGTCTGGAGGGTGAATCAGAAGAAGTAGAAGAAGGAGAAGGGGATGGTGAAGTCTGGAGGGTGAATCAGAAGAAGCAGAAGAATGAGAAGGAGAAGGTGAAGTCTGGAGGGTGAATCAGAAGAAGCAGAAGAAGGAGAAGGAGAAGGTGAAATCTGGAGGGTGAATCAGAAGAAGCAGAAGAAGGAGAAGGAGAAGGTGAAGTCTGGAGGGTGAATCAGATGAAGCAGAAGAAGTAGAAGGAGAAGGTGAAGTCTGGAGGGTGAATCAGAAGAAGCAGAAGAAGGAGAAGGAGAAGGTGATGTCAGGAGGTTGAATCAGAAGAAGCAGAAGAAGGAGAAGGAGAAGGTGAAGTCTGGAGGGTGAATCAGAAGAAGCAGAAGAAGGAGAAGGAGAAGGTGAAGACTGGAGGGTGAATCAGACGAAGTAGAAGAAGGAGAAGGAGAAGGTGAAGGTGTAGTCTGGAGGGTGAATCAGAAGAAGTAGACGAAGGAGAAGGAGAAGGTGAAGTCTGGAGGGTGAATCAGAAGAAGTAGACGAAGGAGAAGGAGAAGGTGAAGTCTGGAGGGTGAATCAGAAGAAGCAGAAGAAGGAGAAGGAGAAGGAGAAGTCTGGAGGGTGAATCAGAAGAAGTAGAAGGGGAAGGTGAAGTCTGGAGGGTGAATCAGAAGAAGCAGAAGAAGGAGAAGGAGAAGGTGAAGACTGGAGGGTGAATCAGAAGAAGTAGAAGAAGGAGAAGGAGAAGGTGAAGTCTGGAGGGTGAATCAGAAGAAGTAGAAGAAGGAGAAGGAGAAGGCGAAGGTGTAGTCTGGAGGGTGAATCCGAAGAAGTAGACGAAGGAGAAGGAGAAGGTGAAGTCTGGAGGGTGAATCAGAAGAAGCAGAAGAAGGAGAAGGAGAAGGAGAAGTCTGGAGGGTGAATCAGAAGAAGTAGAAGGGGAAGGTGAAGTCTGGAGGGTGAATCAGAAGAAGCAGAAGAAGGAGAAGGAGAAGGTGAAGACTGGAGGGTGAATCAGAAGAAGTAGAAGAAGGAGAAGGAGAAGGTGAAGTCTGGAGGGTGAATCAGAAGAAGTAGAAGAAGGAGAAGGAGAAGGCGAAGTCTGGAGGGTGAATCCGAAGAAGCAGAAGAAGGAGAAGGAGAAGGTGGAGTGTGGAGGGTGAATCAGAAGAAGCAGAAGAAGGAGAAGATGAAGTCTGGAGGGTGAATCAGAAGAAGTAGAAGAAGGAGAAGGAGGAGGTGAAGTCTGGAGGATGAATCAGAAGAAGTAGAAGAAGGAGAAGGAGAAGGTGAAGTCTGGAGGGTGAATCAGAAGAAGCAGAAGAAGGAGAAGGAGAAGGTGAAGTCTGGAGGGAGAAGCAGAAGAAGTAGAAGAAGGAGAAGGAGAAGGTGAAGTCTGGAGGGTGAATCAGAAGAAGTAGAAATAGAAGGAGAAGGTGAAGTCTGGAGGGTGAATCAGAAGAAGTAGAAGAAGGAGAAGGAGAAGGTGAAGTCTGGAGGGTGAATCAGAAGAAGCAGAAGAAGGAGAAGGAGAAGGTGAAGTCTGGAGGGTGAATCAGAAGAAGTAAAAGGAGAAGGTGTAGTCTGGAGGGTGAATCAGAAGAAGTAGACGAAGGAGAAGGAGAAGGTGAACTCTGGAGGGTGAATCAGAAGAAGCAGAAGAAGGAGAAGGAGAAGGAGAAGTCTGGAGGGTGAATCAGAAGAAGTAGAAGAAGGAGAAGGGGAAGGTGAAGTCTGGAGGGTGAATCAGAAGAAGCAGAAGAATGAGAAGGAGAAGGTGAAGTCTGGAGGGTGAATCAGAAGAAGCAGAAGAAGGAGAAGGAGAAGGTGAAATCTGGAGGGTGAAGCAGAAGAAGCAGAAGAAGGAGAAGGAGAAGGTGAAGTCAGGAGGGTGAATCAGAAGAAGTAGAAGACGGAGAAGGAGAAGGTGAAGTCTGGAGGGTGAATCAGAAGAAGCAGAAGAAGGAGAAGGAGAAGGAGAAGTCTGGAGGGTGAATCAGAAGAAGTAGAAGAAGGAGAAGGAGAAGGTGAAGTCTGGAGGGTGAATCAGAAGAAGCAGAAGAAGGAGAACGAGAAGGTGAAGTCTGGAGGGAGAAGCAGAAGAATTAGAAGAAGGAGAAGGAGAAGGTGAAGTCTGGAGGGTGAATCAGAAGAAGTAGAAGAAGGAGAAGGAGAAGGTGATGTCTGGAGGGTGAATCAGAAGAAGTAGAAGAAGGAGAAGGAGAAGGGGAAGTCTGGAGGGTGAATCAGAAGAAGCAGAAGAAGGAGAAGGAGAAGGTGTAGTCTGGAGGGTGAATCAGAAGAAGTAGACGAAGGAGAAGGAGAAGGTGAAGTCTGGAGGGTGAATCAGAAGAAGCAGAAGAAGGAGAAGGAGAAGGAGAAGTCTGGAGGGTGAATCAGAAGAAGTAGAAGAAGGAGAAGGGGAAGGTGAAGTCTGGAGGGTGAATCAGAAGAAGCAGAAGAATGAGAAGGAGAAGGTGAAGTCTGGAGGGTGAATCAGAAGAAGCAGAAGAAGGAGAAGGAGAAGGTGAAATCTGGAGGGTGAATCAGAAGAAGCAGAAGAAGGAGAAGGAGAAGGTGAAGTCTGGAGGGTGAATCAGAAGAAGCAGAAGAAGTAGAAGGAGAAGGTGAAGTCTGGAGGGTGAATCAGAAGAAGCAGAAGAAGGAGAAGGAGAAGGTGATGTCAGGAGGGTGAATCAGAAGAAGCAGAAGAAGGAGAAGGAGAAGGTGAAGTCTGGAGGGTGAATCAGAAGAAGCAGAAGAAGGAGAAGGAGAAGGTGAAGACTGGAGGGTGAATCAGAAGAAGTAGAAGAAGGAGAAGGAGAAGGTGAAGTCTGGAGGGTGAATCAGAAGAAGTAGAAGAAGGAGAAGGAGAAGGCGAAGTCTGGAGGGTGAATCCGAAGAAGTAGAAATAGAAGGAGAAGGTGAAGTCTGGAGGGTGAATCAGAAGAAGTAGAAGAAGGAGAAGGAGAAGGTGAAGTCTGGAGGGTGAATCAGAAGAAGTAGACGAAGGAGAAGGAGAAGGTGAACTCTGGAGGGTGAATCAGAAGAAGCAGAAGAAGGAGAAGGAGAAGGAGAAGTCTGGAGGGTGAATCAGAAGAAGTAGAAGAAGGAGAAGGGGAAGGTGAAGTCTGGAGGGTGAATCAGAAGAAGCAGAAGAATGAGAAGGAGAAGGTGAAGTCTGGAGGGTGAATCAGAAGAAGCAGAAGAAGGAGAAGGAGAAGGTGAAATCTGGAGGGTGAAGCAGAAGAAGCAGAAGAAGGAGAAGGAGAAGGTGAAGTCAGGAGGGTGAAGCAGAAGAAGCAGAAGAAGGAGAAGGAGAAGGTGAAGTCAGGAGGGTGAATCAGAAGAAGTAGAAGACGGAGAAGGAGAAGGTGAAGTCTGGAGGGTGAATCAGAAGAAGCAGAAGAAGGAGAAGGAGAAGGAGAAGTCTGGAGGGTGAATCAGAAGAAGTAGAAGAAGGAGAAGGAGAAGGTGAAGTCTGGAGGGTGAATCAGAAGAAGCAGAAGAAGGAGAACGAGAAGGTGAAGTCTGGAGGGAGAAGCAGAAGAATTAGAAGAAGGAGAAGGAGAAGGTGAAGTCTGGAGGGTGAATCAGAAGAAGTAGAAGAAGGAGAAGGAGAAGGTGATGTCTGGAGGGTGAATCAGAAGAAGTAGAAGAAGGAGAAGGAGAAGGGGAAGTCTGGAGGGTGAATCAGAAGAAGCAGAAGAAGGAGAAGGAGAAGGTGAAGTATGGAGGGTGAATCAGAAGAAGTAGAAGAAGGAGAAGGAGAAGGTGTAGTCTGGAGGGTGAATCAGAAGAAGTAGACGAAGGAGAAGGAGAAGGTGAAGTCTGGAGGGTGAATCAGAAGAAGCAGAAGAAGGAGAAGGAGAAGGAGAAGTCTGGATGGTGAATCAGAAGAAGTAGAAGAAGGAGAAGGGGAAGGTGAAGTCTGGAGGGTGAATCAGAAGAAGCAGAAGAATGAGAAGGAGAAGGTGAAGTCTGGAGGGTGAATCAGAAGAAGCAGAAGAAGGAGAAGGAGAAGGTGAAATCTGGAGGGTGAATCAGAAGAAGCAGAAGAAGGAGGAGAAGGTGAAGTCTGGAGGGTGAATCAGAAGAAGCAGAAGAAGTAGAAGGAGAAGGTGAAGTCTGGAGGGTGAATCAGAAGAAGCAGAAGAAGGAGAAGGAGAAGGTGATGTCAGGAGGGTGAATCAGAAGAAGCAGAAGAAGGAGAAGGAGAAGGTGAAGTCTGGAGGGTGAATCAGAAGAAGCAGAAGAAGGAGAAGGAGAAGGTGAAGACTGGAGGGTGAATCAGAAGAAGTAGAAGAAGGAGAAGGAGAAGGTGAAGTCTGGAGGGTGAATCAGAAGAAGTAGAAGAAGGAGAAGGAGAAGGCGAAGTCTGGAGGGTGAATCCGAAGAAGCAGAAGAAGGAGAAGGAGAAGGTGGAGTGTGGAGGGTGAATCAGAAGAAGCAGAAGAAGGAGAAGATGAAGTCTGGAGGGTGAATCAGAAGAAGTAGAAGAAGGAGAAGGAGAAGGTGAAGTCTGGAGGATGAATCAGAAGAAGTAGAAGAAGGAGAAGGAGAAGGTGAAGTCTGGAGTGTGAATCAGAAGAAGCAGAAGAAGGAGAAGGAGAAGGTGAAGTCTGGAGGGAGAAGCAGAAGAAGTAGAAGAAGGAGAAGGAGAAGGTGAAGTCTGGAGGGTGAATCAGAAGAAGTAGAAGACGGAGAAGGAGAAGGTGAAGTCTGGAGGGTGAATCAGAAGAAGTAGAAGAAGGAGAAGGTGAAGTCTGGAGGGTGAATCAGAAGAAGCAGAAGAAGGAGAAGGAGAAGGTGAAGTCTGGAGGGTGAATCAGAAGAAGTAGAAGGAGAAGGAGAAGGTGTAGTCTGGAGGGTGAATCAGAAGAAGCAGAAGAAGGAGAAGGAGAAGGTGAAGTCTGGAGGGTGAATCAGAAGAAGTAGAAGGAGAAGGAGAAGGTGTAGTCTGGAGGGTGAATCAGAAGAAGTAGACGAAGGAGAAGGAGAAGGTGAACTCTGGAGGGTGAATCAGAAGAAGCAGAAGAAGGAGAAGGAGAAGGAGAAGTCTGGAGGGTGAATCAGAAGAAGTAGAAGAAGGAGAAGGGGAAGGTGAAGTCTGGAGGGTGAATCAGAAGAAGCAGAAGAATGAGAAGGAGAAGGTGAAGTCTGGAGGGTGAATCAGAAGAAGCAGAAGAAGGAGAAGGAGAAGGTGAAATCTGGAGGGTGAAGCAGAAGAAGCAGAAGAAGGAGAAGGAGAAGGTGAAGTCAGGAGGGTGAATCAGAAGAAGTAGAAGACGGAGAAGGAGAAGGTGAAGTCTGGAGGGTGAATCAGAAGAAGCAGAAGAAGGAGAAGAAGAAGGAGAAGTCTGGAGGGTGAATCAGAAGAAGTAGAAGAAGGAGAAGGAGAAGGTGAAGTCTGGAGGGTGAATCAGATGAAGCAGAAGAAGGAGAACGAGAAGGTGAAGTCTGGAGGGAGAAGCAGAAGAAGTAGAAGAAGGAGAAGGAGAAGGTGAAGTCTGGAGGGTGAATCAGAAGAAGTAGAAAAAGGAGAAGGAGAAGGTGAAGTCTGGAGGGTGAATCAGAAGAAGTAGAAGAAGGAGAAGGAGAAGGGGAAGTCTGGAGGGTGAATCAGAAGAAGCAGAAGAAGGAGAAGGAGAAGGTGAAGTCTGGAGGGTGAATCAGAAGAAGTAGAAGAAGGAGAAGGATAAGGTGTAGTCTGGAGGGTGAATCAGAAGAAGTAGACGAAGGAGAAGGAGAAGGTGAAGTCTGGAGGGTGAATCAGAAGAAGCAGAAGAAGGAGAAGGAGAAGGAGAAGTCTGGAGGGTGAATCAGAAGAAGTAGAAGAAGGAGAAGGGGAAGGTGAAGTCTGGAGGGTGAATCAGAAGAAGCAGAAGAATGAGAAGGAGAAGGTGAAGTCTGGAGGGTGAATCAGAAGAAGCAGAAGAAGGAGAAGGAGAAGGTGAAATCTGGAGGGTGAATCAGAAGAAGCAGAAGAAGGAGAAGGAGAAGGTGAAGTCTGGAGGGTGAATCAGAAGAAGCAGAAGAAGTAGAAGGAGAAGGTGAAGTCTGGAGGGTGAATCAGAAGAAGCAGAAGAAGGAGAAGGAGAAGGTGATGTCAGGAGGGTGAATCAGAAGAAGCAGAAGAAGGAGAAGGAGAAGGTGAAGTCTGGAGGGTGAATCAGAAGAAGCAGAAGAAGGAGAAGGAGAAGGTGAAGACTGGAGGGTGAATCAGAAGAAGTAGAAGAAGGAGAAGGAGAAGGTGAAGTCTGGAGGGTGAATCAGAAGAAGTAGAAGAAGGAGAAGTAGAAGGCGAAGTCTGGAGGGTGAATCCGAAGAAGAAGAAGAAGGAGAAGGAGAAGGTGGAGTGTGGAGGGTGAATCAGAAGAAGCAGAAGAAGGAGAAGATGAAGTCTGGAGGGTGAATCAGAAGAAGTAGAAGAAGGAGAAGGAGAAGGTGAAGTCTGGAGGATGAATCAGAAGAAGTAGAAGAAGGAGAAGGAGAAGGAGAAGTCTGGAGGGTGAATCAGAAGAAGCAGAAGAAGGAGAAGGAGAAGGTGAAGTCTGGAGGGAGAAGCAGAAGAAGTAGAAGAAGGAGAAGGAGAAGGTGAAGTCTGGAGGGTGAATCAGAAGAAGTAGAAGAAGGAGAAGGAGAAGGTGAAGTCTGGAGGGTGAATCAGAAGAAGTAGAAGAAGGAGAAGGTGAAGTCTGGAGGGTGAATCAGAAGAAGCAGAAGAAGGAGAAGGAGAAGGTGAAGTCTGGAGGGTGAATCAGAAGAAGTAGAAGGAGAAGGAGAAGGTGTAGTCTGGAGGGTGAATCAGAAGAAGTAGACGAAGGAGAAGGAGAAGGTGAACTCTGGAGGGTGAATCAGAAGAAGCAGAAGAAGGAGAAGGAGAAGGAGAAGTCTGGAGGGTGAATCAGAAGAAGTAGAAGAAGGAGAAGGGGAAGGTGAAGTCTGGAGGGTGAATCAGAAGAAGCAGAAAAATGAGAAGGAGAAGGTGAAGTCTGGAGGCTGAATCAGAAGAAGCAGAAGAAGGAGAAGGAGAAGGTGAAATCTGGAGGGTGAATCAGAAGAAGCAGAAGAAGGAGAAGGAGAAGGTGAAGTCTGGAGGGTGAATCAGAGGAAGCAGAAGAAGTAGAAGGAGAAGGTGAAGTCTGGAGGGTGAATCAGAAGAAGCAGAAGAAGGAGAAGGAGAAGGTGAAGTCAGGAGGGTGAATCAGAAGAAGCAGAAGAAGGAGAAGGAGAAGGTGAAGTCTGGAGGGTGAATCAGAAGAAGCAGAAGAAGGAGAAGGAGAAGGTGAAGACTGGAGGGTGAATCAGAAGAAGTAGAAGAAGGAGAAGGAGAAGGTGAAGTCTGGAGGGTGAATCAGAAGAAGTAGAAGAAGGAGAAGGAGAAGGCGAAGTCTGGAGGGTGAATCAGAAGAAGCTGAAGAAGGAGAAGGAGAAGGTGAAGTGTGGAGGGTGAATCAGAAGAAGCAGAAGGACGAGAAGATGAAGTCTAGAGGGTGAATCAGAAGAGGTAGAAGAAGGAGAAGGAGAAGGTGATGTCTGGAGGATGAATCAGAAGAAGTAGAAGAAGGAGAAGGAGAAGGTGAAGTCTGGAGGGTGAATCAGAAGAAGCAGAAGAAGGAGAAGGAGAAGGTGAAGTCTGGAGGGAGAAGCAGAAGAAGTAGAAGAAGGAGAAGGAGAAGGTGAAGTCTGGAGGGTGAATCAGAAGAAGTAGAAGAAGGAGAAGGAGAAGGTGAAGTCTGGAGGGTGAATCAGAAGAAGTAGAAGAAGGAGAAGGAGAAGGTGAAGTCTGGAGGGTGAATCAGAAGAAGCAGAAGAAGGAGAAGGAGAAGGTGAAGTCTGGAGGGTGAATCAGAAGAAGTAGAAGAAGGAGAAGGAGAAGGTATAGTCTGGAGGGTGAATCAGAGAAGTAGACGAAGGAGAAGGAGAAGGTGAGGTCTGGAGGGTGAATCAGAAGAAGCAGAAGAAGAAGAAGGAGAAGGTGAAGTCTGGAGGGTGAATCAGAAGAAGTAGAAGAAGGAGAAGGATAAGGTGTAGTCTGGAGGGTGAATCAGAAGAAGTAGACGAAGGAGAAGGAGAAGGTGAAGTCTGGAGGGTGAATCAGAAGAAGCAGAAGAAGGAGAAGGAGAAGGAGAAGTCTGGAGGGTGAATCAGAAGAAGTAGAAGAAGGAGAAGGGGAAGGTGAAGTCTGGAGGGTGAATCAGAAGAAGCAGAAGAATGAGAAGGAGAAGGTGAAGTCTGGAGGGTGAATCAGAAGAAGCAGAAGAAGGAGAAGGAGAAGGTGAAATCTGGAGGGTGAATCAGAAGAAGCAGAAGAAGGAGAAGGAGAAGGTGAAGTCTGGAGGGTGAATCAGAAGAAGCAGAAGAAGTAGAAGGAGAAGGTGAAGTCTGGAGGGTGAATCAGAAGAAGCAGAAGAAGGAGAAGGAGAAGGTGATGTCAGGAGGGTGAATCAGAAGAAGCAGAAGAAGGAGAAGGAGAAGGTGAAGTCTGGAGGGTGAATCAGAAGAAGCAGAAGAAGGAGAAGGAGAAGGTGAAGACTGGAGGGTGAATCAGAAGAAGTAGAAGAAGGAGAAGGAGAAGGTGAAGTCTGGAGGGTGAATCAGAAGAAGTAGAAGAAGGAGAAGTAGAAGGCGAAGTCTGGAGGGTGAATCCGAAGAAGAAGAAGAAGGAGAAGGAGAAGGTGGAGTGTGGAGGGTGAATCAGAAGAAGCAGAAGAAGGAGAAGATGAAGTCTGGAGGGTGAATCAGAAGAAGTAGAAGAAGGAGAAGGAGAAGGTGAAGTCTGGAGGATGAATCAGAAGAAGTAGAAGAAGGAGAAGGAGAAGGAGAAGTCTGGAGGGTGAATCAGAAGAAGCAGAAGAAGGAGAAGGAGAAGGTGAAGTCTGGAGGGAGAAGCAGAAGAAGTAGAAGAAGGAGAAGGAGAAGGTGAAGTCTGGAGGGTGAATCAGAAGAAGTAGAAGAAGGAGAAGGAGAAGGTGAAGTCTGGAGGGTGAATCAGAAGAAGTAGAAGAAGGAGAAGGTGAAGTCTGGAGGGTGAATCAGAAGAAGCAGAAGAAGGAGAAGGAGAAGGTGAAGTCTGGAGGGTGAATCAGAAGAAGTAGAAGGAGAAGGAGAAGGTGTAGTCTGGAGGGTGAATCAGAAGAAGTAGACGAAGGAGAAGGAGAAGGTGAACTCTGGAGGGTGAATCAGAAGAAGCAGAAGAAGGAGAAGGAGAAGGAGAAGTCTGGAGGGTGAATCAGAAGAAGTAGAAGAAGGAGAAGGGGAAGGTGAAGTCTGGAGGGTGAATCAGAAGAAGCAGAAAAATGAGAAGGAGAAGGTGAAGTCTGGAGGCTGAATCAGAAGAAGCAGAAGAAGGAGAAGGAGAAGGTGAAATCTGGAGGGTGAATCAGAAGAAGCAGAAGAAGGAGAAGGAGAAGGTGAAGTCTGGAGGGTGAATCAGAGGAAGCAGAAGAAGTAGAAGGAGAAGGTGAAGTCTGGAGGGTGAATCAGAAGAAGCAGAAGAAGGAGAAGGAGAAGGTGAAGTCAGGAGGGTGAATCAGAAGAAGCAGAAGAAGGAGAAGGAGAAGGTGAAGTCTGGAGGGTGAATCAGAAGAAGCAGAAGAAGGAGAAGGAGAAGGTGAAGACTGGAGGGTGAATCAGAAGAAGTAGAAGAAGGAGAAGGAGAAGGTGAAGTCTGGAGGGTGAATCAGAAGAAGTAGAAGAAGGAGAAGGAGAAGGCGAAGTCTGGAGGGTGAATCAGAAGAAGCTGAAGAAGGAGAAGGAGAAGGTGAAGTGTGGAGGGTGAATCAGAAGAAGCAGAAGGACGAGAAGATGAAGTCTAGAGGGTGAATCAGAAGAGGTAGAAGAAGGAGAAGGAGAAGGTGATGTCTGGAGGATGAATCAGAAGAAGTAGAAGAAGGAGAAGGAGAAGGTGAAGTCTGGAGGGTGAATCAGAAGAAGCAGAAGAAGGAGAAGGAGAAGGTGAAGTCTGGAGGGAGAAGCAGAAGAAGTAGAAGAAGGAGAAGGAGAAGGTGAAGTCTGGAGGGTGAATCAGAAGAAGTAGAAGAAGGAGAAGGAGAAGGTGAAGTCTGGAGGGTGAATCAGAAGAAGTAGAAGAAGGAGAAGGAGAAGGTGAAGTCTGGAGGGTGAATCAGAAGAAGCAGAAGAAGGAGAAGGAGAAGGTGAAGTCTGGAGGGTGAATCAGAAGAAGTAGAAGAAGGAGAAGGAGAAGGTATAGTCTGGAGGGTGAATCAGAGAAGTAGACGAAGGAGAAGGAGAAGGTGAGGTCTGGAGGGTGAATCAGAAGAAGCAGAAGAAGAAGAAGGAGAAGGTGAAGTCTGGAGGGTGAATCAGAAGAAGTAGAAGAAGGAGAAGGAGAGGTGAAGTCTGGAGGGTGAATCAGAAGAAGCAGAAGAAGGAGAAGGAGACGGTGAAGTCTGGAGGGTGAATCAGAAGAAGCAGAAGAAGGAGAAGGAGAAGGTGAAGTCTGGAGGGTGAATCAGAAGAAGCAGAAGAAGGAGAAGGAGAAGGTGAAGTCTGGAGGGTGAATCAGAAGAAGCAGAAGAAGTAGAAGGAGAAGGTGAAGTCTGGAGGGTGAATCAGAAGAAGTAGAAGAAGGAGAAGGAGAAGGTGAAGTCTTGAGGGTGAATCAGAAGAAGCAGAAGAAGGAGAAGGAGAAGGTGAAGTCAGGAGGGTGAATCAGAAGAAGCAGAAGAAGGAGAAGGAGAAGGTGACGTCTGGAGGGTGAATCAGAAGAAACAGAAGAAGGAGAAGGTGAAGGTGAATTCTGGAGGGTGAATCAGAAGAAGCAGAAGAAAGAGAAGGAGAAGGTGAAGTCTGGAGGGTGAAGCAGAAGAAGCAGAAGAAGAAGAAGGAGAAGGTGAAGACTGGAGGGTTAATCAGAAGAAGTAGAAGAAGGAGAAGGAGAAGGTGAAGTCTGGAGGGTGAATCAGAAGAAGTAGAAGAAGGAGAAGGAGAAGGTGAAGTCTGGAGGGTGAATCAGAAGAAGCAGAAGAAGGAGAAGGAGAAGGTGAAGTCTGGAGGGTGAATCAGAAGAAGCAGAAGAAGGAGAAGTAGCTGATGAAGTCTGGAGGGTGAATCAGAAGAAGCAGAAGAAGGAGAAGGAGATTGTGAAGTCAGGGGGGTGAAGCAGAAGAAGTAGAAGAAGGAGAAGGAGAAGGTGAAGTCAGGATGGTGAAGCAGAAGAAGCAGAAGAAGGAGAAGGAGAAGGTGAAGTCTGGAGGGCGCAGCAGAAGAAGCAGAAGAAGGAGAAGGAGAAGGTGAAGTCTGGAGGGTGAAGCAGAAGAAGCAGAAGAAGGAGAAGGAGAAGGTAAAGTCTGGAGGGTGAATCAGAAGAAGTAGAAGAAGGAGAAGGAGAAGGGGAAGTCAGGATGGTGAAGCAGAAGAAGCAGAAGAAGGAGAAGGAGTGGGTGAAGTCTGGAGGGTGAATCAGAAGAAGGAGAAGAAGGAGAAGGAGAAGGTGAAGTCTGGAGGGTGAATCAGAAGAAGTAGAAGAAGGAGAAGGAGAAGGCGAAGTCTGGAGGGTGAATCAGAAGAAGCAGAAGAAGGAGAAGGAGAAGATAAAGTCTGGAGGGTGAATCAGAAGAAGCAGAAGAAGGAGAAGGAGAAGATGAAGTCTGGAGGGTGAATCAGAAGAAGTGGAAGAAGGAGAAGGAGAAGGTGAAGTCTGAAGGGTGAATCAGAAGAAGCAGAAGAAGGAGAAGGAGAAGGTGAAGTCTGGAGGGTGAATCAGAAGAAGCAGAAGAAGGAGAAGGAGAAGGTGAAGTCTGGAGGGTGAATCAGAAGAAGTAGAAGAAGGAGAAGGTGAAGTCTGGAGGGTGAAGCAGAAGAAGTAGAAGAAGGAGAAGGAGAAGGTGAAGTCTGGAGGGTGAACCAGAAGAAGCAGAAGAAGGAGAAGGAGAAGGTGAAGTCTAAAGGGTGAATCAGAAGAAGCAGAAGAAGGAGAAGGATAAGGTGAAGTCTGGAGGGTGAATCAGAAGAAGCAGAAGAAGGAGAAGGAGAAGGTGAAGTCTGGAGGGTGAATCAGAAGAAGTAGAAGAAGGAGAAGGTGAAGTCTGGAGGGTGAAGCAGAAGAAGTAGAAGAAGGAGAAGGAGAAGGTGAAGTCTGGAGGGTGAATCAGAAGAAGCAGAAGAAGGAGAAGGAGAAGGTGAAGTCTGGAGGGTGAATCAGAAGAAGCAGAAGAAGGAGAAGGAGAAGATGAAGTCAGGAGGGTGAATCAGAAGAAGTAGAAGAAAGAGAAGGAGAAGGTGAAGTCTGGAGGGTGAATCAGAAGACGCAGAACAAGGAGAAGGAGAAGGTGAAGTCTGGAGGGCGAATCAGAAGAAGCAGAAGAAGTAGAAGGAGAAGGTGAAGTCTGGAGGGTGAATCAGAAGAAGTAGAAGAAGGAGAAGGAGAAGGTGAAGTCTGGAGGGTGAATCAGAAGAAGCAGAAGAAGGAGAAGGAGAAGGTGAAGTCAGGAGGGTGAATCAGAAGAAGCAGAAGAAGGAGAAGGAGAAGGTGAAGTCTGGAGGGTGAATCAGAAGAAGCAGAAGAAGGAGAAGGAGAAGGTGAAGACTGGAGGGTGAATCAGAAGACGTAGAAGAAGGAGAAGGAGAAGGTGAAGTCTGGAGGGTGAATCAGAAGAAGTAGAAAAAGGAGAAGGAGAAGGCGAAGTCTGGAGGGTGAATCAGAAGAAGCAGAAGAAGGAGAAGGAGACGGTGAAGTCTGGAGGGTGAATCAGAAGAAGCAGAAGAAGGAGAAGGACAAGATGAAGTCTGGAGGGTCAATCAGAAGAAGTAGAAGAAGGAGAAGGAGAAGGTGAGGTCTGGAGGGTGAATCAGAAGAAGCAGAAGAAGGAGAAGGAGAAGGTGAAGTCTGGAGGGTGAATCAGAAGAAGCAGAAGAAGGAGAAGGAGAAGGTGAAGTCTGGAGGGTGAATCAGAAGAAGTAGAAGAAGGAGAAGGAGAAGGTGAAGTCTGGAGGGTGTATCAGAAGAAGTAGAAGAAGGAGAAGGAGAAGGTGAAGTCTGGAGGGTGAATCAGTAGAAGCTGAAGAAGGAGAAGGAGAAGGTGAAGTCTGGAGGGTGAATCAGAAGAAGCAGAATAAGGAGAAGGAGAAGGTGAAGTCTGGAGGGTGAATCAGAAGAAGCAGAAGATGGAGAAGGAGATGGTGAAGTCTGGAGGGTGAATCAGAAGAATCAGAAGAAGGAGAAGGAGAAGGTGAAGTCTGGAGGGAGAAGGAGAAGAAGTAGAAGAAGGAGAAGGAGAAGGTGAAGTCTGGAGGGTGAATCAGAAGAAGTAGAAGAAGGAGAAGGAGAAGGTGAAGTCTGGAGGGTGAATCAGAAGAAGTAGAAGAAGGAGAAGGTGAAGTCTGGAGGGTGAATCAGAAGAAGCAGAAGAAGGAGAAGGAGAAGGTGAAGTCTGGAGGGTGAATCAGAAGAAGTAGAAGGAGAAGGAGAAGGTGTAGTCTGGAGGGTGAATCAGAAGAAGCAGAAGAAGGAGAAGGAGAAGGTGAAGTCTGGAGGGTGAATCAGAAGAAGTAGAAGAAGGAGAAGGAGAAGGTGAAGTCTGGAGGGAGAAGCAGAAGAAGTGGAAGAAGGAGAAGGAGAAGGTGAAGTCTGGAGGGTGAATCAGAAGAAGTAGAAGAAGGAGAAGGAGAAGGTGAAGTCTGGAGGGTGAATCAGAAGAAGTAGAAGAAGGAGAAGGTGAAGTCTGGAGGGTGAATCAGAAGAAGCAGAAGAAGGAGAAGGAGAAGGTGAAGTCTGGAGGGTGAATCAGAAGAAACAGAAGAAGGAGAAGGAGAAGGTGAATTCTGGAGGGTGAATCAGAAGAAGCAGAAGAAAGAGAAGGAGAAGGTGAAGTCTGGAGGGTGAAGCAGAAGAAGCAGAAGAAGAAGAAGGAGAAGGTGAAGACTGGAGGGTTAATCAGAAGAAGTAGAAGAAGGAGAAGGAGAAGGTGAAGTCTGGAGGGTGAATCAGAAGAAGTAGAAGAAGGAGAAGGAGAAGGTGAAGTCTGGAGGGTGAATCAGAAGAAGCAGAAGAAGGAGAAGGAGAAGGTGAAGTCTGGAGGGTGAATCAGAAGAAGCAGAAGAAGGAGAAGTAGCTGATGAAGTCTGGAGGGTGAATCAGAAGAAGCAGAAGAAGGAGAAGGAGATTGTGAAGTCAGGGGGGTGAAGCAGAAGAAGTAGAAGAAGGAGAAGGAGAAGGTGAAGTCAGGATGGTGAAGCAGAAGAAGCAGAAGAAGGAGAAGGAGAAGGTGAAGTCTGGAGGGCGCAGCAGAAGAAGCAGAAGAAGGAGAAGGAGAAGGTGAAGTCTGGAGGGTGAAGCAGAAGAAGCAGAAGAAGGAGAAGTAGAAGGTAAAGTCTGGAGGGTGAATCAGAAGAAGTAGAAGAAGGAGAAGGAGAAGGGGAAGTCAGGATGGTGAAGCAGAAGAAGCAGAAGAAGGAGAAGGAGTGGGTGAAGTCTGGAGGGTGAATCAGAAGAAGGAGAAGAAGGAGAAGGAGAAGGTGAAGTCTGGAGGGTGAATCAGAAGAAGTAGAAGAAGGAGAAGGAAAAGGCGAAGTCTGGAGGGTGAATCAGAAGAAGCAGAAGAAGGAGAAGGAGAAGATAAAGTCTGGAGGGTGAATCAGAAGAAGCAGAAGAAGGAGAAGGAGAAGATGAAGTCTGGAGGGTGAATCAGAAGAAGTGGAAGAAGGAGAAGGAGAAGGTGAAGTCTGAAGGGTGAATCAGAAGAAGCAGAAGAAGGAGAAGGAGAAGGTGAAGTCTGGAGGGTGAATCAGAAGAAGCAGAAGAAGGAGAAGGAGAAGGTGAAGTCTGGAGGGTGAATCAGAAGAAGTAGAAGAAGGAGAAGGTGAAGTCTGGAGGGTGAAGCCGAAGAAGTAGAAGAAGGAGAAGGAGAAGGTGAAGTCTGGAGGGAGAACCAGAAGAAGCAGAAGAAGGAGAAGGAGAAGGTGAAGTCTGAAGGGTGAATCAGAAGAAGCAGAAGAAGGAGAAGGAGAAGGTGAAGTCTGGAGGGTGAATCAGAAGAAGCAGAAGAAGGAGAAGGAGAAGGTGAAGTCTGGAGGGTGAATCAGAAGAAGTAGAAGAAGGAGAAGGTGAAGTCTGGAGGGTGAAGCAGAAGAAGTAGAAGAAGGATAAAGAGAAGGTGAAGTCTGGAGGGTGAATCAGAAGAAGCAGAAGAAGGAGAAGGAGAAGGTGAAGTCTGGAGGGTGAATCAGAAGAAGCAGAAGAAGGAGAAGGAGAAGATGAAGTCAGGAGGGTGAATCAGAAGAAGTAGAAGAAAGAGAAGGAGAAGGTGAAGTCTGGAGGGTGAATCAGAAGACGCAGAACAAGGAGAAGGAGAAGGTGAAGTCTGGAGGGTGAATCAGAAGAAGCAGAAGAAGTAGAAGGAGAAGGTGACGTCTGGAGGGTGAATCAGAAGAAGTAGAAGAAGGAGAAGGAGAAGGTGAAGTCTGGAGGGTGTATCAGAAGAAGCAGAAGAAGGAGAAGGAGAAGGTGAAGTCAGGAGGGTGAATCAGAAGAAGCAGAAGAAGGAGAAGGAGAAGGTGAAGTCTGGAGGGTGAATCAGAAGAAGCAGAAGAAGGAGAAGGAGAAGGTGAAGACTGGAGGGTGAATCAGAAGACGTAGAAGAAGGAGAAGGAGAAGGTGAAGTCTTGAGGGTGAATCAGAAGAAGTAGAAAAAGGAGAAGGAGAAGGCGAAGTCTGGAGGGTGAATCAGAAGAAGCAGAAGAAGGAGAAGGAGACGGTGAAGTCTGGAGCGTGAATCAGAAGAAGCAGAAGAAGGAGAAGGACAAGATGAAGTCTGGAGGGTCAATCAGAAGAAGTAGAAGAAGGAGAAGGAGAAGGTGAGGTCTGGAGGGTGAATCAGAAGAAGCAGAAGAAGGAGAAGGAGAAGGTGAAGTCTGGAGGGTGAATCAGAAGAAGCAGAAGAAGGAGAAGGAGAAGGTGAAGTCTGGAGGGTGAATCAGAAGAAGTAGAAGAAGGAGAAGGAGAAGGTGAAGTCTGGAGGGTGAATCAGAAGAAGTAGAAGAAGGAGAAGGAGAAGGTGAAGTCTGGAGGGTGAATCAGTAGAAGCTGAAGAAGGAGAAGGAGAAGGTGAAGTCTGGAGGGTGAATCAGAAGAAGCAGAATAAGGAGAAGGAGAAGGTGAAGTCTGGAGGGTGGATCAGAAGAAGCAGATGAAGGAGAAGGAGAAGGTGAAGTCTGGAGGGTGAATCAGAAGAAGCAGAAGATGGAGAAGGAGATGGTGAAGTCTGGAGGGTGAATCAGAAGAATCAGAAGAAGGAGAAGGAGAAGGTGAAGTCTGGAGGGAGAAGGAGAAGAAGTAGAAGAAGGAGAAGGAGAAGGTGAAGTCTGGAGGGTGAATCAGAAGAAGTAGAAGAAGGAGAAGGAGAAGGTGAAGTCTGGAGGGTGAATCAGAAGAAGTAGAAGAAGGAGAAGGTGAAGTCTGGAGGGTGAATCAGAAGAAGCAGAAGAAGGAGAAGGAGAAGGTGAAGTCTGGAGGGTGAATCAGAAGAAGTAGAAGGAGAAGGAGAAGGTGTAGTCTGGAGGGTGAATCAGAAGAAGCAGAAGAAGGAGAAGGAGAAGGTGAAGTCTGGAGGGTGAATCAGAAGAAGTAGAAGAAGGAGAAGGAGAAGGTGAAGTCTGGAGGGAGAAGCAGAAGAAGTAGAAGAAGGAGAAGGAGAAGGTGAAGTCTGGAGGGTGAATCAGAAGAAGTAGAAGAAGGAGAAGGAGAAGGTGAAGTCTGGAGGGTGAATCAGAAGAAGTAGAAGAAGGAGAAGGTGAAGTCTGGAGGGTGAATCAGAAGAAGCAGAAGAAGTAGAAGGAGAAGGTGAAGTCTGGAGGGTGAATCAGAAGAAGTAGAAGGAGAAGGAGAAGGTGTAGTCTGGAGGGTGAATCAGAAGAAGTAGACGAAGGAGAAGGAGAAGGTGAACTCTGGAGGGTGAATCAGAAGACGCAGAAGAAGGAGAAGGAGAAGGAGAAGTCTGGAGGGTGAATCAGAAGAAGTAGAAGAAGGAGAAGGGGAAGGTGAAGTCTGGAGGGTGAATCAGAAGAAGCAGAAGAATGAGAAGGAGAAGGTGAAGTCTGGAGGCTGAATCAGAAGAAGCAGAAGAAGGAGAAGGAGAAGGTGAAATCTGGAGGGTGAATCAGAAGAAGCAGAAGAAGGAGAAGGAGAAGGTGAAGTCTGGAGGGTGAATCAGAAGAAGCAGAAGAAATAGAAGGAGAAGGTGAAGTCTGGAGGGTGAATCAGAAGAAGCAGAAGAAGGAGAAGGAGAAGGTGAAGTCAGGAGGGTGAATCAGAAGAAGCAGAAGAAGGAGAAGGAGAAGGTGAAGTCTGGAGGGTGAATCAGAAGCAGCAGAAGAAGGAGAAGGAGAAGGTGAAGACTGGAGGGTGAATCAGAAGAAGTAGAAGAAGGAGAAGGAGAAGGTGAAGTCTGGAGGGGGAATCAGAAGAAGTAGAAGAAGGAGAAGGAGAAGGCGAAGTCTGGAGGGTGAATCAGAAGAAGCAGAAGAAGGAGAAGGAGAAGGTGAAGTGTGGAGGGTGAATCAGAAGAAGCAGAAGAAGGAGAAGATGAAGTCTAGAGGGTGAATCAGAAGAGGTAGAAGAAGGAGAAGGAGAAGGTGAAGTCTGGAGGGTGAATCAGAAGAAGCAGAAGAAGGAGAAGGAGAAGGTGAAGTCTGGAGGGAGAAGCAGAAGAAGTAGAAGAAGGAGAAGGAGAAGGTGAAGTCTGGAGGGTGAATCAGAAGAAGTAGAAGAAGGAGAAGGAGAAGGTGAAGTCTGGAGGGTGAATCAGAAGAAGTAGAAGAAGGAGAAGGAGAAGGTGAAGTCTGGAGGGTGAATCAGAAGAAGCAGAAGAAGGAGAAGGAGAAGGTGAAGTCTGGAGGGTGAATCAGAAGAAGTAGAAGAAGGAGAAGGAGAAGGTGTAGTCTGGAGGGTGAATCAGAGAAGTAGACGAAGGAGAAGGAGAAGGTGAAGTCTGGAGGGTGAATCAGAAGAAGCAGAAGAAGGAGAAGGAGAAGGTGAAGTCTGGAGGGTGAATCAGAAGAAGTAGAAGAAGGAGAAGGAGAGGTGAAGTATGGAGGGTGAATCAGAAGAAGCAGAAGAAGGAGAAGGAGACGGTGAAGTCTGGAGGGTGAATCAGAAGAAGCAGAAGAAGGAGAAGGAGAAGGTGAAGTCTGGAGGGTGAATCAGAAGAAGCAGAAGAAGGAGAAGGAGAATGTGAAGTCTGGAGGGAGAATCAGAAGAAGCAGAAGAAGTAGAAGGAGAAGGTGAAGTCTGGAGGGTGAATCAGAAGAAGTAGAAGAAGGAGAAGGAGAAGGTGAAGTCTTGAGGGTGAATCAGAAGAAGCAGAAGAAGGAGAAGGAGAAGGTGAAGTCAGGAGGGTGAATCAGAAGAAGCAGAAGATGGAGAAGTAGAAGGTGAAGTCTGGAGGGTGAATCAGAAGAAACAGAAGAAGGAGAAGGAGAAGGTGAAGTCTGGAGGGTGAATCAGAAGAAGCAGAAGAAAGAGAAGGAGAAGGTGAAGTCTGGAGGGTGAAGCAGAAGAAGCAGAAGAAGAAGAAGGAGAAGGTGAAGACTGGAGGTTTAATCAGAAGAAGTAGAAGAAGGAGAAGGAGATGGTGAAGTCTGGAGGGTGTATCAGAAGAAGCAGAAGAAGGAGAAGGACAAGATGAAGTCTGGAGGGTCAATCAGAAGAAGTAGAAGAAGGAGAAGGAGAAGGTGAGGTCTGGAGGGTGAATCAGAAGAAGCAGAAGAAGGAGAAGGAGAAGGTGAAGTCTGGAGGGTGAATCAGAAGAAGCAGAAGAAGGAGAAGGAGAAGGTGAAGTCTGGAGGGTGAATCAGAAGAAGTAGAAGAAGGAGAAGGAGAAGGTGAAGTCTGGAGGGTGAATCAGAAGAAGTAGAAGAAGGAGAAGGAGAAGGTGAAGTCTGGAGGGTGAATCAGAAGAAGCAGAATAAGGAGAAGGAGAAGGTGAAGTCTGGAGGGTGAATCAGAAGAAGTAGACGAAGGAGAAGGAGAAGGTGAACTCTGGAGGGTGAATCAGAAGAAGCAGAAGAAGGAGAAGGAGAAGGAGAAGTCTGGAGGGTGAATCAGAAGAAGTAGAAGAAGGAGAAGGGGAAGGTGAAGTCTGGAGGGTGAATCAGAAGAAGTAGAAGAAGGAGAAGGAGAAGGTGAAGTCTGGAGGGTGAATCAGAAGAAGCAGAATAAGGAGAAGGAGAAGGTGAAGTCTGGAGGGTGAATCAGAAGAAGTAGACGAAGGAGAAGGAGAAGGTGAACTCTGGAGGGTGAATCAGAAGAAGCAGAAGAAGGAGAAGGAGAAGGAGAAGTCTGGAGGGTGAATCAGAAGAAGTAGAAGAAGGAGAAGGGGAAGGTGAAGTCTGGAGGGTGAATCAGAAGAAGCAGAAGAATGAGAAGGAGAAGGTGAAGTCTGGAGGGTGAATCAGAAGAAGCAGAAGAAGGAGAAGGAGAAGGTGAAATCTGGAGGGTGAAGCAGAAGAAGCAGAAGAAGGAAAAGGAGAAGGTGAAGTCAGGAGGGTGAATCAGAAGAAGTAGAAGACGGAGAAGGAGAAGGTGAAGTCTGGAGGGTGAATCAGAAGAAGCAGAAGAAGGAGAAGGAGAAGGAGAAGTCTGGAGGGTGAATCAGAAGAAGTAGAAGAAGGAGAAGGAGAAGGTGAAGTCTGGAGGGTGAATCAGAAGAAGCAGAAGAAGGAGAACGAGAAGGTGAAGTCTGGAGGGAGAAGCAGAAGAAGTAGAAGAAGGAGAAGGAGAAGGTGAAGTCTGGAGGGTGAATCAGAAGAAGTAGAAAAAGGAGAAGGAGAAGGTGAAGTCTGGAGGGTGAATCAGAAGAAGTAGAAGAAGGAGAAGGAGAAGGGGAAGTCTGGAGGGTGAATCAGAAGAAGCAGAAGAAGGAGAAGGAGAAGGTGAAGTCTGGAGGGTGAATCAGAAGAAGTAGAAGAAGGAGAAGGAGAAGGTGTAGTCTGGAGGGTGAATCAGAAGAAGTAGACGAAGGAGAAGGAGAAGGTGAAGTCTGGAGGGTGAATCAGAAGAAGCAGAAGAAGGAGAAGGAGAAGGAGAAGTCTGGAGGGTGAATCAGAAGAAGTAGAAGAAGGAGAAGGGGAAGGTGAAGTCTGGAGGGTGAATCAGAAGAAGCAGAAGAAGGAGAAGGAGAAGGTGAAGTCTGGAGGGTGAATCAGAAGAAGCAGAATAAGGAGAAGGAGAAGGTGAAGTCTGGAGGGTGAATCAGAAGAAGCAGAAGATGGAGAAGGAGAAGGTGAAGTCTGGAGGGTGCATCAGAAGAAGTAGAAGAAGAAGGAGAAGGTGAAGTCTGGAGGGTGAAGCAGAAGAAGTAGAAGAAGGAGAAGGAGAAGGTGAAGTCAGGAGGGTGAATCAGAAGAAGTAGAAGAAGGAGAAGGAGAAGGTGAAGTCAGGAGGGTGAATCAGAAGAAGCAGAAGAAGGAGAAGGAGAAGGTGAAGTCTGGAGGTTGAATCAGAAGAATCAGAAGAAGGAGAAGGAGAAGCTGAAGTCTGGAGGGTGAAGCAGAAGAAGCAGAAAAAGGAGAAGCAGAAGGTGAAGACTGGAGGGTGAATCAGAAGAAGTAGAAGAAGGAGAAGGAGAAGGTGAAGTCTGGAGGGTGAATCAGAAGAAGTAGAAGAAGGAGAAGGAGAAGGTGAAGTCTGGAGGGTGACTCAGAAGAAGCAGAAGAAGGAGAAGGAGAAGTTGAAGTCTGGAGGGTGAATCAGAAGAAGCAGAAGAAGGAGAAGAAGAAGGTGAAGTCAGGAGGGTGAATCAGAAGAAGCAGAAGATGGAGAAGGAGAAGGTGAAGTTAGGAGGGTGAATCAGAAGAAGCAGAAGAAGGAGAAGGAGAAGGTGAAGTCAGGAGGGTGAAGCAGAAGAAGTAGAAGAAGGAGAAGGAGAAGGTGAAGTCAGGAGGGTGAAGCAGAAGAAGCAGAAGAAGGAGAAGGTGAAGGTGAAGTCTGGAGGGCGCAGCAGAAGAAGCAGAAGAAGGAGAAGGAGAAGGTGAAGTCTGGAGGGTGAAGCAGAAGAAGCAGAAGAAGGAGAAGGAGAAGGTGAAGTCTGGAGGGTGAATCAGAAGAAGTAGAAGAAGGAGAAGGAGAAGGTGAAGTCAGGAGGGTGAAGCAGAAGAAGCAGAAGAAGGAGAAGTAGAAGGTGAAGTCTGGAGGGTGAAGCAGAAGAAGCAGAAGAAGGAGAAGGAGAAGGTGAAGTCTGGAGGGTGAAGCAGAAGAAGCAGAAGAAGGAGAAGGAGAAGGTGAAGTCAGGAGGGTGAATCAGAAGAAGTAGAAGAAATAGAAGGAGAAGGTGAAGTCTGGAGGGTGAATCAGAAGAAGTAGAAGAAGGAGAAGGAGAAGGTGAAGTCTGGAGGGTGAATCAGAAGAAGCAGAATAAGGAGAAGGTGAAGTCTGGAGGGTGAATCAGAAGAAGTAGAAGAAGGAGAAGGAGAAGGCGATGTCTGGAGGGTGAATCAGAAGAAGCAGAAGAAGGAGAAGGAGAAGGTGAAGTCTGGAGGGTGAATCAGAAGAAGCAGAAGAAGGAGAAGGAGAAGGTGAAGTCTGGAGGGTGAATCAGAAGAAGCAGAAGAAGGAGAAGGAGAAGGTGAAGTCTGGAGGGTGAATCAGAAGAAGCAGAAGAAGGAGAAGCAGAAGGTGAAGTCTGGAGGGTGAATCAGAAGAAGCAGAAGAAGGAGAAGGAGAAGGTGAAGTCTGGAGGGTGAATCAGAAGAAGCAGAAGAAGGAGTAGGAGAAGGTGAAGTCTGGAGGGTGAATCAGAAGAAGCAGAAGAAGGAGAAGGATAAGGTGAAGACTGGAGGGTGAATCAGAAGAAGTAGAAGAAGGAGAAGGAGAAGGTGAAGTCTGGAGGGTGAATCAGAAGAAGTAGAAGAAGGAGAAGGAGAATGCGAAGTCTGGATGGTGAATCAGAAGAAGCAGAAGAAGGAGAAGGAAAAGGTGAAGTCTGGAGGGTGAATCAGAAGAAGTAGAAGAAGGAGAAGGAGAAGGTGATGTCTGGAGGGTGAATCAGAAGAAGCAGAAGAAGGAGAAGAAGAAGGTGAAGTCTGGAGGGTGAATCAGAAGAAGCAGAAGAAGGAGAAGGAGAAGGTGAAGTCTGGAGGGTGAATCAGAAGAAGTAGAAGAAGGAGAAGGAGAAGGTGAAGTCTGGAGGGTGAATCAGAAGAAGAAGAAGAAGGAGAAGGAGAAGATGAAGTCTGGAGGGTTAATCAGAAGAAGTAGAAGAAGGAGAAGTAGAAGGTGAAGTCTGGAGGGTGAATCAGAAGAAGCAGAAACAGGAGAAGGAGAAGTTGAAGACTGGAGGGTGAATCAGAAGATGCAGAAGAAGGAGAAGGAGAAGGTGAAGTCTGGAGGGTGAATCAGAAGAAGTAGAAGAAGGAGAAGGAGAAGGTGAAGTCTGGAGGGTGAATCAGAAGAAGTAGAAGAAGGAGAAGGAGAAGGTGAAGTCTGGAGGGTGAATCAGAAGAAGTAGAAGAAGGAGAAGGAGAAGGTGAAATCTGGAGGGTGAATCAGAAGAAGCAGAAGAAGGAGAAGGAGAAGGTGAAGTCTGGAGGGAGAAGCAGAAGAAGTAGAAGAAGGAGAAGGAGAAGGTGAAGTCTGGAGGGTGAATCAGAAGAAGTAGAAGAAGGAGAAGGAGAAGGTGAAGTCTGGAGGGTGAATCAGAAGAAGTAGAAGAAGGAGAAGGAGAAGGTGAAGTCTGGAGGGTGAATCAGAAGAAGCAGAAGAAGGAGAAGGAGAAGGTGAAGTCTGGAGGGTGAATCAGAAGAAGCAGTAGATGGAGAAGGAGAAGATGAAGTCTGGAGGGTGAATCAGAAGAAGTAGAAGAAGGAGAAGGAGAAGGTGAAGTCTGAATGGTGAATCAGAAGAAGCAGAAGAAGGAGAAGGAGAAGGTGAAGACTGGAGGATGAATCAGAAGAAGCAGAAGAAGGAGAAGGAGAAGGTGAAGTCTGGAGGGTGAATCAGAAGAAGCAGAAGAAGGAGAAGGAGAAGGTGATGTCTGGAGGGTGACTCAGAAGTAGTAGAAGAAGGAGAAGGAGAAGGTGAAGTCAGGAGGGTGAAGCAGAAGAAGTAGAAGAAGGGGAAGGAGAAGGTGAAGTCAGGAGGGTGAAGCAGAAGAAGCAGAAGAAGGAGAAGGTGAAGGTGAAGTCTGGAGGGCGCAGCAGAAGAAGCAAAAGAAGGAGAAGGAGAAGGTGAAGTTAGGAGGGTGAAGCAGAAGAAGTAGAAGAAGGGGAAGGAGAAGGTGAAGTCAGGAGGGTGAAGCAGAAGAAGCAGAAGAAGGAGAAGGTGAAGGTGAAGTCTGGAGGGCGCAGCAGAAGAAGCAAAAGAAGGAGAAGGAGAAGGTGAAGTCTGGAGGGTGAAGCAGAAGAAGCAGAAGAAGGAGAAGGAGTAGGTGAAGTCTGGAGGGTGAATCAGAAGAAGTAGAAGAAGGAGAAGGAGAAGGTGAAGTCAGGAGGGAGAAGCAGAAGAAGCAGAAGAAGGAGAAGGAGAAGGTGAAGTCTGGAGGGTGAATCAGAAGAAGCAGAAGAAGGAGAAGGAGAAGGTGAAGTCTGGAGGGTGAAGCAGAAGAAGCAGAAGAAGGGGAAGGAGAAGGTGAAGTCTGGAGGGTGAAGCAGAAGAAGCAGAAGAAGGTGAAGTCTGGAGGGTGAATCAGAAGAAGTAGAAGAAGGGGAAGGAGAAGGTGAAGTCAGGAGGGTGAAGCAGAAGAAGCAGAAGAAGGAGAAGTAGAAGCTGAAGTCTGGAGGGTGAAGCAGAAGAAGCAGAAGAAGGAGAAGGAGAAGGTGAAGTCTGGAGGGTGAATCAGAAGAAGTAGAAGAAGGAGAAGGAGAAGGTGAAATCTGGAGGGTGAATCAGAAGAAGCAGAAGAAGGAGAAGGAGAAGGTGAAGTCTGGAGGGAGAAGCAGAAGAAGTAGAAGAAGGAGAAGTAGAAGGTGAGGTCTGGAGGGTGAATCAGAAGAAGCAGAAGAAGGAGAAGGAGAAGGTGAAGTCTGAATGGTGAATCAGAAGAAGCAGAAGAAGGAGAAGGAGAAGGTGAAGTCTGGAGGATGAATCAGAAGAAGCAGAAGAAGGAGAAGGAGAAGGTGAAGTCTGGAGGGTGAATCAGAAGAAGCAGAAGAAGGAGAAGGAGAAGGTGAAGCCTGGAGGTTGAATCAGAAGAAATAGTAGAAGGAGAACGAGAAGGTGATGTCTGGAGGGTGAATCAGAAGAAGTAGAATAAGGAGAAGGAGAAGGTGAAGTCTGGAGGGTGAATCAGAAGAAGCAGAAGAAGGAGCAGGAGAAGGTGAAGTCTGGAGGGTGAATCAGAAGAAGCAGAAGAAGGAGAAGGAGAAGGTGAAGTCTGGAGGGTGAATCAGAAGAAGCAGAAGAAGGAGAAGGAGAGGGTGAAGTCTGGAGGGTGAATCAGAAGAAGCAGAATAAGGAGAAGGAAAAGGTGAAGTCTGGAGGGTGAATCAGAAGAAGCAGAAGATGGAGAAGGAGAAGGTGAAGTCTGGAGGGTGAATCAGAAGAAGTAGAAGAAGGAGAAGGAGAAGGTGAAGTCTGGAGGGTGAAGCAGAAGAAGTAGAAGAAGGAGAAGGAGAAGGTGAAGTCAGGAGGGTGAATCAGAAGAAGTAGAAGAAGGAGAAGGAGAAGGTGAAGTCAGGAGGGTGAATCAGAAGAAGCAGAAGAAGGAGAAGGAGAAGGTGAAGTCTGGAGGTTGAATCAGAAGAAACAGAAGAAGGAGAAGGAGAAGCTGAAGTCTGGAGGGAGAAGCAGAAGAAGCAGAAAAAGGAGAAGGAGAAGGTGAAGAATGGAGGGTGAATCAGAAGAAGTAGAAGAAGGAGAAGGAGAAGGTGAAGTCTGGAGGGTGAATCAGAAGAAGTAGAAGAAGGAGAAGGAGAAGGTGAAGTCTGGAGGGTGACTCAGAAGAAGCAGAAGAAGGAGAAGGAAAAGGTGAAGTCTGGAGGGTGAATCAGAAGAAGCAGAAGAAGGAGAAGGAGAAGATGAAGTCTGGAGGGTGAATCAGAAGAAGTAGAAGAAGGAGAAGGAGAAGGTGAGGTCTGGAGTGTGAATCAGAAGAAGCAGAAGAAGGAGAAGGAGAAGGTGAAGTTTGGAGAGTGAATCAGAAGAAGCAGAAGAAGGAGAAGGAGAAGTTGAAGTCTGGAGGGTGAATCAGAAGAAGCAGAAGAAGGAGAAGAAGAAGGTGAAGTCAGGAGGGTGAATCAGAAGAAGCAGAAGATGGAGAAGGAGAAGGTGAAGTTAGGAGGGTGAATCAGAAGAAGCAGAAGAAGGAGAAGGAGAAGGTGAAGTCAGGAGGGTGAAGCAGAAGAAGTAGAAGAAGGAGAAGGAGAAGGTGAAGTCAGGAGGGTGAAGCAGAAGAAGCAGAAGAAGGAGAAGGTGAAGGTGAAGTCTGGAGGGCGCAGCAGAAGAAGCAGAAGAAGGAGAAGGAGAAGATGAAGTCTGGAGGGTGAAGCAGAAGAAGCAGAAGAAGGAGAGGGAGAAGTTGAAGTCTGGAGGGTGAATCAGAAGAAGTAGAAGAAGGAGAAGGAGAAGGTGAAGTCAGGAGGGTGAAGCAGAAGAAGCAGAAGAAGGAGAAGGAGAAGGTGAAGTCTGGAGGGCGAAGCAGAAGAAGCAGAAGAAGGGGAAGGAGAAGGTGAAGTCTGGAGGGTGAAGCAGAAGAAGCAGAAGAAGGAGAAGGAGAATGTGAAGTCTGGAGGGTGAATCAGAAGAAGTAGAAGAAGGGGAAGGAGAAGGTGAATTCAGGAGGGTGAAGCAGAAGAAGCAGAAGAAGGAGAAGTAGAAGGTGAAGTCTGGAGGGTGAAGCAGAAGAAGCAGAAGAAGGAGAAGGAGAAGGTGAAGTCTGGAGGGTGAAGCAGAAGAAGCAGAAGAAGGAGAAGGAGAAGGTGAAGTCAGGAGGATGAATCAGAAGAAGAAGAAGAAGGAGAAGGAGAAGATGAATTCTGGAGGGTTAATCAGAAGAAGTAGAAGAAGGAGAAGTAGAAGGTGAAGTCTGGAGGGTGAATCAGAAGAAGCAGAAACAGGAGAAGGAGAAGTTGAAGTCTGGAGGGTGAATCAGAAGATGCAGAAGAAGGAGAAGGAGAAGGTGAAGTCTGGAGGGTGAATCAGAAGAAGTAGAAGAAGGAGAAGGAGAAGGTGAAGTCTGGAGGGTGAATCAGAAGAAGTAGAAGAAGGAGAAGGAGAAGGTGAAATCTGGAGGGTGAATCAGAAGAAGCAGAAGAAGGAGAAGGAGAAGGTGAAGTCTGGAGGGAGAAGCAGAAGAAGTAGAAGAAGGAGAAGGAGAAGGTGAAGTCTGGAGGGTGAATCAGAAGAAGTAGAAGAAGGAGAAGGAGAAGGTGAAGTCTGGAGGGTGAATCAGAAGAAGTAGAAGAAGGAGAAGGAGAAGGTGAAGTCTGGAGGGTGAATCAGAAGAAGCAGAAGAAGGAGAAGGAGAAGGTGAAGTCTGGAGGGTGAATCAGAAGAAGCAGTAGATGGAGAAGGAGAAGATGAAGTCTGGAGGGTGAATCAGAAGAAGTAGAAGAAGGAGAAGGAGAAGGTGAATCAGAAGAAGCAGAAGAAGGAGAAGGAGAAGGTGAAGACTGGAGGATGAATCAGAAGAAGCAGAAGAAGGAGAAGGAGAAGGTGAAGTCTGGAGGGTGAATCAGAAGAAGCAGAAGAAGGAGAAGGAGAAGGTGATGTCTGGAGGGTGACTCAGAAGAAGCGGAAGAAGGAGAATGAAAAGGTGAAGTCTGGAGGGTGAATCAGAAGAAGCAGGAGAAGGAGAAGGAGAAGATGAAGTCTGGAGGGTGAATCAGAAGTAGTAGAAGAAGGAGAAGGAGAAGGTGAGGTCTGGAGTGTGAATCAGAAGAAGCAGAAGAAGGAGAAGGAGAAGGTGAAGTCTGGAGGGCGCAGCAGAAGAAGCAGAAGAAGGAGAAGGAGAAGGTGAAGTCTGGAGGGTGAAGCAGAAGAAGCAGAAGAAGGAGAAGTAGAAGGTGAAGTCTGGAGGGTGAATCAGAAGAAGTAGAAGAAGGAGAAGGAGAAGGTGAAGTCATGAGGGAGAAGCAGAAGAAGCAGAAGAAGGAGAAGGAGAAGGTGAAGTCTGGAGGGTGAATCAGAAGAAGCAGAAGAAGGAGAAGTAGAAGGTGAAGTCTGGCGGGCGAAGCAGAAGAAGCAGAAGAAGGGGAAGGAGAAGGTGAAGTCTGGAGGGTGAAGCAGAAGAAGCAGAAGAAGGAGAAGGAGAAGGTGAAGTCTGGAGGGTGAATCAGAAGAAGTAGAAGAAGGGGAAGGAGAAGGTGAAGTCAGGAGGGTGAAGCAGAAGAAGCAGAAGAAGGAGAAGTAGAAGGTGAAGTCTGGAGGGTGAAACAGAAGAAGCAGAAGAAGGAGAAGGAGAAGGTGAAGTCTGGAGGGTGAATCAGAAGAAGCAGAAGAAGGAGAAGGAGAAGGTGAAGTCTGGAGTGTGAATCAGAAGAAGTAGAAGAAGGGGAAGGAGAAGGTGAAGTCAGGAGGGTGAAGCAGAAGAAGCAGAAGAAGGAGAAGGAGAAGGTGAAGTCTGGAGGGTGAAGCAGAAGAAGCAGAAGAAGGAGAAGGAGAAGGTGAAGTCAGGAGGGTGAATCAGAAGAAGTAGAAGAAGGAGAAGGAGAAGGTGAAGTCTGGAGGGTGAATCAGAAGAAGTAGAAGAAGGAGAAGGAGAAGGTGAAGTCTGGAGGGTGAATCAGAAGAAGTAGAAGAAGGAGAAGGAGAAGGTGAAGTCTGGAGGGTGAAGCAGAAGAAGCAGAAGAAGGAGAAGGAGAAGGTGAAGTCTGGAGGGTGAAGCAGAAGAAGCAGAAGAAGGAGAAGGAGAAGGTGAAGTCTGGAGGGTGAAGCATAAGAAGCAGAAGAAGGAGAAGGAGAAGGTGAAGTCAGGAGGGTGAATCAGAAGAAGTAGAAGAAGGAGAAGGAGAAGGTGAAGTCTGGAGGGTGAATCAGAAGAAGTAGAAGAAGGAGAAGGAGAAGGTGAAGTCTGGAGGGTGAATCAGAAGAAGTAGAAGAAGGAGAAGGAGAAGGTGAAATCTGGAGGGTGAATCAGAAGAAGCAGAAGAAGGAGAAGGAGAAGGTGAAGTCTGGAGGGTGAATCAGAAGAAGCAGTCGATGGAGAAGGAGAAGATGAAGTCTGGAGGGTGAATCAGAAGAAGTAGAAGAAGGAGAAGGAGAAGGTGAGGTCTGGAGGGTGAATCAGAAGAAGCAGAAGAAGGAGAAGGAGAAGGTGAAGTCTGAATGGTGAATCAGAAGAAGCAGAAGAAGGAGAAGGAGAAGGTGAAGACTGGAGGATGAATCAGAAGAAGCAGAAGAAGGAGAAGGAGAAGGTGAAGTCTGGAGGGTCAATCAGAAGAAGCAGAAGAAGGAGAATGAGAAGGTGATGTCTGGAGGGTGACTCAGAAGAAGCAGAAGAAGGAGAATGAAAAGGTGAAGTCTGGAGGGTGAATCAGAAGAAGCAGGAGAAGGAGAAGGAGAAGATGAAGTCTGGAGGGTGAATCAGAAGTAGCAGAAGAAGGAGAAGGAGAAGATGAGGTCCGGAGTGTGAATCAGAAGAAGCAGAAGAAGGAGAAGGAGAAGGTGAAGTCTGGAGGGTGAAGCAGAAGAAGCAGAAGAAGGAGAAGGAGAAGGTGAAGTCAGGAGGGTGAATCAGAAGAAGTAGAAGAAGGAGAAGGAGAAGGTGAAGTCTGGAGGGTGAATCAGAAGAAGTAGAAGAAGGAGAAGGAGAAGGTGAAGTCTGGAGGGTGAATCAGAAGAAGTAGAAGAAGGAGAAGGAGAAGGTGAAGTCTGGAGGGTGAAGCAGAAGAAGCAGAAGAAGGAGAAGGAGAAGGTGAAGTCTGGAGGGTGAAGCAGAAGAAGCAGAAGAAGGAGAAGGAGAAGGTGAAGTCTGGAGGGTGAAGCATAAGAAGCAGAAGAAGGAGAAGGAGAAGGTGAAGTCAGGAGGGTGAATCAGAAGAAGTAGAAGAAGGAGAAGGAGAAGGTGAAGTCTGGAGGGTGAATCAGAAGAAGTAGAAGAAGGAGAAGGAGAAGGTGAAGTCTGGAGGGTGAATCAGAAGAAGTAGAAGAAGGAGAAGGAGAAGGTGAAATCTGGAGGGTGAATCAGAAGAAGCAGAAGAAGGAGAAGGAGAAGGTGAAGTCTGGAGGGTGAATCAGAAGAAGCAGTCGATGGAGAAGGAGAAGATGAAGTCTGGAGGGTGAATCAGAAGAAGTAGAAGAAGGAGAAGGAGAAGGTGAGGTCTGGAGGGTGAATCAGAAGAAGCAGAAGAAGGAGAAGGAGAAGGTGAAGTCTGAATGGTGAATCAGAAGAAGCATAAGAAGGAGAAGGAGAAGGTGAAGACTGGAGGATGAATCAGAAGAAGCAGAAGAAGGAGAAGGAGAAGGTGAAGTCTGGAGGGTCAATCAGAAGAAGCAGAAGAAGGAGAATGAGAAGGTGATGTCTGGAGGGTGACTCAGAAGAAGCAGAAGAAGGAGAATGAAAAGGTGAAGTCTGGAGGGTGAATCAGAAGAAGCAGGAGAAGGAGAAGGAGAAGATGAAGTCTGGAGGGTGAATCAGAAGTAGCAGAAGAAGGAGAAGGAGAAGATGAGGTCCGGAGTGTGAATCAGAAGAAGCAGAAGAAGGAGAAGGAGAAGGTGAAGTCTGGAGGGTGAATCAGAAGAAGCAGAAGAAGGAGAAGGAGAAGGTGAAGTCTGGAGGGTGAATCAGAAGAAGCAGTAGATGGAGAAGGAGAAGATGAAGTCTGGAGGGTGAATCAGAAGAAGTAGGAGAAGGAGAAGGAGAAGGTGAGGTCTGGAGGGTGAATCAGAAGAAGCAGAAGAAGGAGAAGGAGAAGGTGAAGTCTGAATGGTGAATCAGAAGAAGCAGAAGAAGGAGAAGGAGAAGGTGAAGACTGGTGGATGAATCAGAGGAAGCAGAAGAAGGAGAAGGAGAAGGTGAAGTCTGGAGGGTGAATCAGAAGAAGCAGAAGAAGGAGAAGGAGAAGGTGAAGTCTGGAGGGTGAATCAGAAGAAGCAGAAGAAGGAGAAGGAGAAGGTGATGTCTGGAGGGTGACTCAGAAGAAGCAGAAGAAGGAGAATGAAAAGGTGAAGTCTGGAGGGTGAATCAGAAGAAGCAGGAGAAGGAGAAGGAGAAGATGAAGTCTGGAGGGTGAATCAGAAGTAGTAGAAGAAGGAGAAGGAGAAGGTGAGGTCCGGAGTGTGAATCAGAAGAAGCAGAAGAAGGAGAAGGAGAAGGTGAAGTCTGGAGGGTGAATCAGAAGAAGCAGAAGAAGGAGAAGGAGAAGTTGAAGTCTGGAGGGTGAATCAGAAGAAGCAGAAGAAGGAGAAGGAGAAGGTGAAGTCAGGAGGGTGAATCAGAAGAAGCAGAAGATGGAGAAGGAGAAGGTGAAGTTAGGAGGGTGAATCAGAAGAAGCAGAAGAAGGAGAAGGAGAAGGTGAAGTCAGGAGGGTGAAGCAGAAGAAGTAGAAGAAGGAGAAGGAGAAGGTGAAGTCAGGAGGGTGAAGCAGAAGAAGCAGAAGAAGGAGAAGGTGAAGGTGAAGTCTGGAGGGCGCAGCAGAAGAAGCAGAAGAAGGAGAAGGAGAAGGTGAAGTCTGGAGGGTGAAGCAGAAGAAGCGGAAGAAGGAGAAGGAGAAGGTGAAGTCTGGAGGGTGAATCAGAAGAAGTAGAAGAAGGAGAAGGAGAAGGTGAAGTCAGGAGGGAGAAGCAGAAGAAGCAGAAGAAGGAGAAGTAGAAGGTGAAGTCTGGAGGGTGAATCAGAAGAAGCAGAAGAAGGAGAAGGCGAAGGTGAAGTCTGGAGGGCGAAGCAGAAGAAGCAGAAGAAGGGGAAGGAGAAGGTGAAGTCTGGAGGGTGAAGCAGAAGAAGCAGAAGAAGGAGAAGGAGAAGGTGAAGTCAGGAGGGTGAATCAGAAGAAGTAGAAGAAGGGGAAGGAGAAGGTGAAGTCAGGAGGGTGAAGCAGAAGAAGCAGAAGAAGGAGAAGTAGAAGGTGAAGTCTGGAGGGTGAAGCAGAAGAAGCAGAAGAAGGAGAAGGAGAAGGTGAAGTCTGGAGGGTGAAGCAGAAGAAGCAGAAGAAGGAGAAGGAGAAGGTGAAGTCAGGAGGGTGAATCAGAAGAAGTAGAAGAAGGAGAAGGAGAAGGTGAAGTCTGGAGGGTGAATCAGAAGAAGCAGAAGATGGAGAAGGAGAAGGTGAAGTTAGGAGGGTGAATCAGAAGAAGCAGAGGAAGGAGAAGGTGAAGGTGAAGTCTGGAGGGCGCAGCAGAAGAAGCAGAAGAAGGAGAAGGAGAAGGTGAAGTCTGGAGGGTGAAGCAGAAGTAGTAGAAGAAGGAGAAGGAGAAGGTGAGGTCCGGAGTGTGAATCAGAAGAAGCAGAAGAAGGAGAAGGAGTAGGTGAAGTCTGGAGGGTGAATCAGAAGAAGCAGAAGAAGGAGAAGGAGAAGTTGAAGTCTGGAGGGTGAATCAGAAGAAGCAGAAGAAGGAGAAGGAGAAGGTGAAGTCTGGAGGGTGAATCAGAAGAAGCAGTCGATGGAGAAGGAGAAGATGAAGTCTGGAGGGTGAATCAGAAGAAGTAGAAGAAGGAGAAGGAGAAGGTGAGGTCTGGAGGGTGAATCAGAAGAAGCAGAAGAAGGAGAAGGAGAAGGTGAAGTCTGAATGGTGAATCAGAAGAAGCAGAAGAAGGAGAAGGAGAAGGTGAAGACTGGAGGATGAATCAGAAGAAGCAGAAGAAGGAGAAGGAGAAGGTGAAGTCTGGAGGGTCAATCAGAAGAAGCAGAAGAAGGAGAATGAGAAGGTGATGTCTGGAGGGTGACTCAGAAGAAGCAGAAGAAGGAGAATGAAAAGGTGAAGTCTGGAGGGTGAATCAGAAGAAGCAGGAGAAGGAGAAGGAGAAGATGAAGTCTGGAGGGTGAATCAGAAGTAGCAGAAGAAGGAGAAGGAGAAGATGAGGTCCGGAGTGTGAATCAGAAGAAGCAGAAGAAGGAGAAGGAGAAGGTGAAGTCTGGAGGGTGAATCAGAAGAAGCAGAAGAAGGAGAAGGAGAAGGTGAAGTCTGGAGGGTGAATCAGAAGAAGCAGTAGATGGAGAAGGAGAAGATGAAGTCTGGAGGGTGAATCAGAAGAAGTAGGAGAAGGAGAAGGAGAAGGTGAGGTCTGGAGGGTGAATCAGAAGAAGCAGAAGAAGGAGAAGGAGAAGGTGAAGTCTGAATGGTGAATCAGAAGAAGCAGAAGAAGGAGAAGGAGAAGGTGAAGACTGGTGGATGAATCAGAGGAAGCAGAAGAAGGAGAAGGAGAAGGTGAAGTCTGGAGGGTGAATCAGAAGAAGCAGAAGAAGGAGAATGAGAAGGTGATGTCTGGAGGGTGACTCAGAAGAAGCAGAAGAAGGAGAATGAAAAGGTGAAGTCTGGAGGGTGAATCAGAAGAAGCAGGAGAAGGAGAAGGAGAAGATGAAGTCTGGAGGGTGAATCAGAAGTAGTAGAAGAAGGAGAAGGAGAAGGTGAGGTCCGGAGTGTGAATCAGAAGAAGCAGAAGAAGGAGAAGGAGAAGGTGAAGTCTGGAGGGTGAATCAGAAGAAGCAGAAGAAGGAGAAGGAGAAGTTGAAGTCTGGAGGGTGAATCAGAAGAAGCAGAAGAAGGAGAAGGAGAAGGTGAAGTCAGGAGGGTGAATCAGAAGAAGCAGAAGATGGAGAAGGAGAAGGTGAAGTTAGGAGGGTGAATCAGAAGAAGCAGAAGAAGGAGAAGGAGAAGGTGAAGTCAGGAGGGTGAAGCAGAAGAAGTAGAAGAAGGAGAAGGAGAAGGTGAAGTCAGGAGGGTGAAGCAGAAGAAGCAGAAGAAGGAGAAGGTGAAGGTGAAGTCTGGAGGGCGCAGCAGAAGAAGCAGAAGAAGGAGAAGGAGAAGGTGAAGTCTGGAGGGTGAAGCAGAAGAAGCGGAAGAAGGAGAAGGAGAAGGTGAAGTCTGGAGGGTGAATCAGAAGAAGTAGAAGAAGGAGAAGGAGAAGGTGAAGTCAGGAGGGAGAAGCAGAAGAAGCAGAAGAAGGAGAAGTAGAAGGTGAAGTCTGGAGGGTGAATCAGAAGAAGCAGAAGAAGGAGAAGGCGAAGGTGAAGTCTGGAGGGCGAAGCAGAAGAAGCAGAAGAAGGGGAAGGAGAAGGTGAAGTCTGGAGGGTGAAGCAGAAGAAGCAGAAGAAGGAGAAGGAGAAGGTGAAGTCTGGAGGGTGAATCAGAAGAAGTAGAAGAAGGGGAAGGAGAAGGTGAAGTCAGGAGGGTGAAGCAGAAGAAGCAGAAGAAGGAGAAGTAGAAGGTGAAGTCTGGAGGGTGAAGCAGAAGAAGCAGAAGAAGGAGAAGGAGAAGGTGAAGTCTGGAGGGTGAAGCAGAAGAAGCAGAAGAAGGAGAAGGAGAAGGTGAAGTCAGGAGGGTGAATCAGAAGAAGTAGAAGAAGGAGAAGGAGAAGGTGAAGTCTGGAGGGTGAATCAGAAGAAGCAGAAGATGGAGAAGGAGAAGGTGAAGTTAGGAGGGTGAATCAGAAGAAGCAGAGGAAGGAGAAGGTGAAGGTGAAGTCTGGAGGGCGCAGCAGAAGAAGCAGAAGAAGGAGAAGGAGAAGGTGAAGTCTGGAGGGTGAAGCAGAAGTAGTAGAAGAAGGAGAAGGAGAAGGTGAGGTCCGGAGTGTGAATCAGAAGAAGCAGAAGAAGGAGAAGGAGTAGGTGAAGTCTGGAGGGTGAATCAGAAGAAGCAGAAGAAGGAGAAGGAGAAGTTGAAGTCTGGAGGGTGAATCAGAAGAAGCAGAAGAAGGAGAAGGAGAAGGTGAAGTCAGGAGGGTGAATCAGAAGAAGCAGAAGATGGAGAAGGAGAAGGTGAAGTTAGGAGGGTGAATCAGAAGAAGCAGAAGAAGGAGAAGGAGAAGGTGAAGTCAGGAGGGTGAAGCAGAAGAAGTAGAAGAAGGAGAAGGAGAAGGTGAAGTCAGGAGGGTGAAGCAGAAGAAGCAGAAGAAGGAGAAGGTGAAGGTGAAGTCTGGAGGGCGCAGCAGAAGAAGCAGAAGAAGGAGAAGGAGAAGGTGAAGTCTGGAGGGTGAAGCAGAAGAAGCAGAAGAAGGAGAAGGAGAAGGTGAAGTCTGGAGGGTGAATCAGAAGAAGTAGAAGAAGGAGAAGGAGAAGGTGAAGTCAGGAGGGAGAAGCAGAAGAAGCAGAAGAAGGAGAAGGAGAAGGTGAAGTCTGGAGGGTGAATCAGAAGAAGCAGAAGAAGGAGAAGGCGAAGGTGAAGTCTGGAGGGCGAAGCAGAAGAAGCAGAAGAAGGTGAAGGAGAAGGTGATCTCTGGAGGGTGAAGCAGAAGAAGCAGAAGAAGGAGAAGGAGAAGGTGAAGTCTGGAGGGTGAATCAGAAGAAGTAGAAGAAGGGGAAGGAGAAGGTGAAGTCAGGAGGGTGAAGCAGAAGAAGCAGAAGAAGGAGAAGTAGAAGGTGAAGTCTGGAGGGTGAAGCAGAAGAAGCAGAAGAAGGAGAAGGAGAAGGTGAAGTCTGGAGGGTGAAGCAGAAGAAGCAGAAGAAGGAGAAGGAGAAGGTGAAGTCACGAGTGTGAATCAGAAGAAGTAGAAGAAGGAGAAGGAGATGGTGAAGTCTGGAGGGTGAATCAGAAGAAGTAGAAAAAGGAGAAGGAGAAGGTGAAGTCTGGAGGGTGAATCAGAAGAAGTAGAAGAAGGAGAAGGAGAAGGTGAAATCTGGAGGGTGAATCAGAAGAAGCAGAAGAAGGAGAAGGAGAAGGGGAAGTCTGGAGGGAGAAGCAGAAGAAGTAGAAGAAGGAGAAGGAGAAGGTGAAGTCTGGAGGGTGAATCAGAAGAAGTAGAAGAAGGAGAAGGAGAAGGTGAAGTCTGGAGGGTGAATCAGAAGAAGTAGAAGAAGGAGAAGGAGAAGGAGAAGTCTGGAGGGTGAATCAGAAGAAGCAGAAGAAGGAGAAGGAGAAGGTGAAGTCTGGAGGGTGAATCAGAAGAAGCAGCAGAAGGAGAAGGAGAAGATGAAGTCTGGAGGGTGAATCAGAAGAAGTAGAAGAAGGAGAAGGAGAAGGCGAGGTCTGGATGGTGAATCAGAAGAAGCAGAAGAAGGAGAAGGAGAAGGTGAAGTCTGAATGGTGAATCAGAAGAAGCAGAAGAAGGAGAAGGAGAAGGTGAAGTCTGGAGGATGAATCAGCAGAAGCACAAGAAGGAGAAGGAGAAGGTGAAGTCTGGAGGGTGAATCAGAAGAAGCAGAAGAAGGAGAAGGAGAAGGTGAAGCCTGGAGGGTGAATCAGAAGACGTAGAAGAAGGAGAACGAGAAGGTGATGTCTGGAGGGTGAATCAGAAGAAGTAGAATAAGGAGAAGGAGAAGGTGAAGTCTGGAGGGTGAATCAGAAGAAGCAGAAGAAGGAGCAGGAGAAGGTGAAGTCTGGAGGGTGATTCAGAAGAAGCAGAAGAAGGAGAAGGAGAAGGTGAAGTCTGGAGGGTGAATCAGAAGAAGCAGAAGAAGGAGAAGGAGAAGGTGAAGTCTGGAGGGTGAATCAGAAGAAGCAGAATAAGGAGAAGGAGAAGGTGAAGTCTGGAGGGTGAATCAGAAGAAGCAGAAGATGGAGAAGGAGAAGGTGAAGTCTGGAGGGTGAATCAGAAGAAGTAGAAGAAGGAGAAGGAGAAGGTGAAGTCTGGAGGGTGAAGCAGAAGAAGTAGAAGAAGGAGAAGGAGAAGGTGAAGTCAGGAGGGTGAATCAGAAGAAGTAGAAGAAGGAGAAGGAGAAGGTGAAGTCAGGAGGGTGAATCAGAAGAAGCAGAAGAAGGAGAAGGAGAAGGTGAAGTCTGGAGGTTGAATCAGAAGAATCAGAAGAAGGAGAAGGAGAAGCTGAAGTCTGGAGGGTGAAGCAGAAGAAGCAGAAAAAGGAGAAGGAGAAGGTGAAGACTGGAGGGTGAATCAGAAGAAGTAGAAGAAGGAGAAGGAGAAGGTGAAGTCTGGAGGGTGAAGCATAAGAAGCAGAAGAAGGAGAAGGAAAAGGTGAAGTCAGGATGGTGAATCAGAAGAAGTAGAAGAAGGAGAAGGAGAAGGTGAAGTCTGGAGGGTGAATCAGAAGAAGCAGAAGAAGGAGAAGGAGAAGGTGAAGTCTGGAGGGAGAAGCAGAAGAAGTAGAAGAAGGAGAAGGAGAAGGTGAAGTCTGGAGGGTGAATCAGAAGAAGTAGAAGAAGGAGAAGGAGAAGGTGAAGTCTGGAGGGTGAATCAGAAGAAGTAGAAGAAGGAGAAGGAGAAGGTGAAGTCTGGAGGGTGAATCAGAAGATGCAGAAGAAGGAGAAGGAGAAGGTGAAGTCTGGAGGGTGAATCAGAAGAAGCAGTAAATGGAGAAGGAGAAGATGAAGTCTGGAGGGTGAATCAGAAGAAGTAGAAGAAGGAGAAGGAGAAGGTGAAGTCTGAATGGTGAATCAGAAGAAGCAGAAGAAGGAGAAGGAGAAGGTGAAGACTGGAGGATGAATCAGAAGAAGCAGAAGAAGGAGAAGGAGAAGGTGAAGTCTGGAGGGTGAATCAGAAGTAGTAGAAGAAGGGGAAGGAGAAGGTGAAGTCAGGAGGGTGAAGCAGAAGAAGCAGAAGAAGGAGAAGTAGAAGGTGAAGTCTGGAGGGTGAAACAGAAGAAGCAGAAGAAGGAGAAGGAGAAGTTGAAGTCTGGAGGGTGAATCAGAAGAAGTAGAAGAAGGAGAAGGAGAAGGTGAATCAGAAGGGTGAAGCAGAAGAAGCAGAAGAAGGAGAAGGAGAAGGTGAAGTCTGGAGGGCGAAGCAGAAGAAGCAGAAGAAGGGGAAGGAGAAGGTGAAGTCTGGAGGGTGAAGCAGAAGAAGCAGAAGAAGGAGAAGGAGAAGGTGAAGTCTGGAGGGTGAATCAGAAGAAGTAGAAGAAGGGGAAGGAGAAGGTGAAGTCAGGAGGGTGAGGCAGAAGAAGCAGAAGAAGGAGAAGTAGAAGATGAAGTCTGGAGGGTGAAGCAGAAGAAGCAGAAGAAGGAGAAGGAGAAGGTGAAGTCTGGAGGGTGAAGCAGAAGAAGCAGAAGAAGGAGAAGGAGAAGGTGAAGTCAGGAGGGTGAATCAGAAGAAGTAGAAGAAGGAGAAGGAGAAGGTGAAGTCTGGAGGGTGAATCAGAAGAAGTAGAAGAAGGAGAAGGAGAAGGTGAAGTCTGGAGGGTGAATCAGAAGAAGTAGAAGAAGGAGAAGGAGAAGGTGAATCTGGAGGGTGAAGCAGAAGAAGCAGAAGAAGGAGAAGGAGAAGGTGAAGTCTGGAGGGTGAAGCAGAAGAAGCAGAAGAAGGAGAAGGAGAAGGTGAAGTCTGGAGGATGAAGCATAAGAAGCAGAAGAAGGAGAAGGAGAAGGTGAAGTCAGGAGGGTGAATCAGAAGAAGTAGAAGAAGGAGAAGGAGAAGGTGAAGTCTGGAGGGTGAATCAGAAGAAGTAGAAGAAGGAGAAGGAGAAGGTGAAGTCTGGAGGGTGAATCAGAAGAAGTAGAAGAAGGAGAAGGAGAAGGTGAAATCTGGAGGGTGAATCAGAAGAAGCAGAAGAAGGAGAAGGAGAAGGTGAAGTCTGGAGGGAGAAGCAGAAGAAGTAGAAGAAGGAGAAGGAGAAGGTGAAGTCTGGAGGGTGAATCAGAAGAAGTAGAAGAAGGAGAAGGAGAAGGTGAAGTCTGGAGGGTGAATCAGAAGAAGTAGAAGAAGGAGAAGGAGAAGGTGAAGTCTGGAGGGTGAATCAGAAGAAGTAGAAGAAGGAGAAGGAGAAGGTGAGGTCTGGAGGGTGAATCAGAAGAAGCAGAAGAAGGAGAAGGAGAAGGTGAAGTCTGAATGGTGAATCAGAAGAAGCAGAAGAAGGAGAAGGAGAAGGTGAAGACTGGAGGATGAATCAGAAGAAGCAGAAGAAGGAGAAGGAGAAGGTGAAGTCTGGAGGGTGAATCAGAAGAAGCAGAAGAAGGAGAATGAGAAGGTGATGTCTGGAGGGTGACTCAGAAGAAGCAGAAGAAGGAGAATGAAAAGGTGAAGTCTGGAGGGTGAATCAGAAGAAGCAGGAGAAGGAGAAGGAGAAGATGAAGTCTGGAGGGTGAATCAGAAGTAGTAGAAGAAGGAGAAGGAGAAGGTGAGGTCCGGAGTGTGAATCAGAAGAAGCAGAAGAAGGAGAAGGAGAAGGTGAAGTCTGGAGGGTGAATCAGAAGAAGCAGAAGAAGGAGAAGGAGAAGGTGAAGTCTGGAGGGTGAATCAGAAGAAGCAGTAGATGGAGAAGGAGAAGATGAAGTCTGGAGGGTGAATCAGAAGAAGTAGAAGAAGGAGAAGGAGAAGGTGAGGTCTGGAGGGTGAATCAGAAGAAGCAGAAGAAGGAGAAGGAGAAGGTGAAGTCTGAATGGTGAATCAGAAGAAGCAGAAGAAGGAGAAGGAGAAGGTGAAGACTGGAGGATGAATCAGAAGAAGCAGAAGAAGGAGAAGGAGAAGGTGATGTCTGGAGGGTGACTCAGATGAAGCAGAAGAAGGAGAATGAAAAGGTGAAGTCTGGAGGGTGAATCAGAAGAAGCAGAATAAGGAGAAGGAGAAGGTGAAGTCTGGAGGGTGAATCAGAAGAAGTAGACGAAGGAGAAGGAGAAGGTGAACTCTGGAGGGTGAATCAGAAGAAGCAGAAGAAGGAGAAGGAGAAGGAGAAGTCTGGAGGGTGAATCAGAAGAAGTAGAAGAAGGAGAAGGGGAAGGTGAAGTCTGGAGGGTGAATCAGAAGAAGTAGAAGAAGGAGAAGGAGAAGGTGAAGTCTGGAGGCTGAATCAGAAGAAGCAGAATAAGGAGAAGGAGAAGGTGAAGTCTGGAGGGTGAATCAGAAGAAGTAGACGAAGGAGAAGGAGAAGGTGAACTCTGGAGGGTGAATCAGAAGAAGCAGAAGAAGGAGAAGGAGAAGAAGAAGTCTGGAGGGTGAATCAGAAGAAGTAGAAGAAGGAGAAGGGGAAGGTGAAGTCTGGAGGGTGAATCAGAAGAAGCAGAAGAATGAGAAGGAGAAGGTGAAGTCTGGAGGGTGAATCAGAAGAAGCAGAAGAAGGAGAAGGAGAAGGTGAAATCTGGAGGGTGAAGCAGAAGAAGCAGAAGAAGGAAAAGGAGAAGGTGAAGTCAGGAGGGTGAATCAGAAGAAGTAGAAGACGGAGAAGGAGAAGGTGAAGTCTGGAGGGTGAATCAGAAGAAGCAGAAGAAGGAGAAGGAGAAGGAGAAGTCTGGAGGGTGAATCAGAAGAAGTAGAAGAAGGAGAAGGAGAAGGTGAAGTCTGGAGGGTGAATCAGAAGAAGCAGAAGAAGGAGAACGAGAAGGTGAAGTCTGGAGGGAGAAGCAGAAGAAGTAGAAGAAGGAGAAGGAGAAGGTGAAGTCTGGAGGGTGAATCAGAAGAAGTAGAAAAAGGAGAAGGAGAAGGTGAAGTCTGGAGGGTGAATCAGAAGAAGTAGAAGAAGGAGAAGGAGAAGGGGAAGTCTGGAGGGTGAATCAGAAGAAGCAGAAGAAGGAGAAGGAGAAGGTGAAGTCTGGAGGGTGAATCAGAAGAAGTAGAAGAAGGAGAAGGAGAAGGTGTAGTCTGGAGGGTGAATCAGAAGAAGTAGACGAAGGAGAAGGAGAAGGTGAAGTCTGGAGGGTGAATCAGAAGAAGCAGAAGAAGGAGAAGGAGAAGGAGAAGTCTGGAGGGTGAATCAGAAGAAGTAGAAGAAGGAGAAGGGGAAGGTGAAGTCTGGAGGGTGAATCAGAAGAAGCAGAAGAAGGAGAAGGAGAAGGTGAAGTCTGGAGGGTGAATCAGAAGAAGCAGAATAAGGAGAAGGAGAAGGTGAAGTCTGGAGGGTGAATCAGAAGAAGCAGAAGATGGAGAAGGAGAAGGTGAAGTCTGGAGGGTGCATCAGAAGAAGTAGAAGAAGAAGGAGAAGGTGAAGTCTGGAGGGTGAAGCAGAAGAAGTAGAAGAAGGAGAAGGAGAAGGTGAAGTCAGGAGGGTGAATCAGAAGAAGTAGAAGAAGGAGAAGGAGAAGGTGAAGTCAGGAGGGTGAATCAGAAGAAGCAGAAGAAGGAGAAGGAGAAGGTGAAGTCTGGAGGTTGAATCAGAAGAATCAGAAGAAGGAGAAGGAGAAGCTGAAGTCTGGAGGGTGAAGCAGAAGAAGCAGAAAAAGGAGAAGCAGAAGGTGAAGACTGGAGGGTGAATCAGAAGAAGTAGAAGAAGGAGAAGGAGAAGGTGAAGTCTGGAGGGTGAATCAGAAGAAGTAGAAGAAGGAGAAGGAGAAGGTGAAGTCTGGAGGGTGACTCAGAAGAAGCAGAAGAAGGAGAAGGAGAAGTTGAAGTCTGGAGGGTGAATCAGAAGAAGCAGAAGAAGGAGAAGAAGAAGGTGAAGTCGGGAGGGTGAATCAGAAGAAGCAGAAGATGGAGAAGGAGAAGGTGAAGTTAGGAGGGTGAATCAGAAGAAGCAGAAGAAGGAGAAGGAGAAGGTGAAGTCAGGAGGGTGAAGCAGAAGAAGTAGAAGAAGGAGAAGGAGAAGGTGAAGTCAGGAGGGTGAAGCAGAAGAAGCAGAAGAAGGAGAAGGTGAAGGTGAAGTCTGGAGGGCGCAGCAGAAGAAGCAGAAGAAGGAGAAGGAGAAGGTGAAGTCTGGAGGGTGAAGCAGAAGAAGCAGAAGAAGGAGAAGGAGAAGGTGAAGTCTGGAGGGTGAATCAGAAGAAGTAGAAGAAGGAGAAGGAGAAGGTGAAGTCAGGAGGGTGAAGCAGAAGAAGCAGAAGAAGGAGAAGTAGAAGGTGAAGTCTGGAGGGTGAAGCAGAAGAAGCAGAAGAAGGAGAAGGAGAAGGTGAAGTCTGGAGGGTGAAGCAGAAGAAGCAGAAGAAGGAGAAGGAGAAGGTGAAGTCAGGAGGGTGAATCAGAAGAAGTAGAAGAAATAGAAGGAGAAGGTGAAGTCTGGAGGGTGAATCAGAAGAAGTAGAAGAAGGAGAAGGAGAAGGTGAAGTCTGGAGGGTGAATCAGAAGAAGCAGAATAAGGAGAAGGTGAAGTCTGGAGGGTGAATCAGAAGAAGTAGAAGAAGGAGAAGGAGAAGGCGATGTCTGGAGGGTGAATCAGAAGAAGCAGAAGAAGGAGAAGGAGAAGGTGAAGTCTGGAGGGTGAATCAGAAGAAGCAGAAGAAGGAGAAGGAGAAGGTGAAGTCTGGAGGGTGAATCAGAAGAAGCAGAAGAAGGAGAAGGAGAAGGTGAAGTCTGGAGGGTGAATCAGAAGAAGCAGAAGAAGGAGAAGCAGAAGGTGAAGTCTGGAGGGTGAATCAGAAGAAGCAGAAGAAGGAGAAGGAGAAGGTGAAGTCTGGAGGGTGAATCAGAAGAAGCAGAAGAAGGAGTAGGAGAAGGTGAAGTCTGGAGGGTGAATCAGAAGAAGCAGAAGAAGGAGAAGGATAAGGTGAAGACTGGAGGGTGAATCAGAAGAAGTAGAAGAAGGAGAAGGAGAAGGTGAAGTCTGGAGGGTGAATCAGAAGAAGTAGAAGAAGGAGAAGGAGAATGCGAAGTCTGGATGGTGAATCAGAAGAAGCAGAAGAAGGAGAAGGAAAAGGTGAAGTCTGGAGGGTGAATCAGAAGAAGTAGAAGAAGGAGAAGGAGAAGGTGATGTCTGGAGGGTGAATCAGAAGAAGCAGAAGAAGGAGAAGAAGAAGGTGAAGTCTGGAGGGTGAATCAGAAGAAGCAGAAGAAGGAGAAGGAGAAGGTGAAGTCTGGAGGGTGAATCAGAAGAAGTAGAAGAAGGAGAAGGAGAAGGTGAAGTCTGGAGGGTGAATCAGAAGAAGAAGAAGAAGGAGAAGGAGAAGATGAAGTCTGGAGGGTTAATCAGAAGAAGTAGAAGAAGGAGAAGTAGAAGGTGAAGTCTGGAGGGTGAATCAGAAGAAGCAGAAACAGGAGAAGGAGAAGTTGAAGTCTGGAGGGTGAATCAGAAGATGCAGAAGAAGGAGAAGGAGAAGGTGAAGTCTGGAGGGTGAATCAGAAGAAGTAGAAGAAGGAGAAGGAGAAGGTGAAGTCTGGAGGGTGAATCAGAAGAAGTAGAAGAAGGAGAAGGAGAAGGTGAAGTCTGGAGGGTGAATCAGAAGAAGTAGAAGAAGGAGAAGGAGAAGGTGAAATCTGGAGGGTGAATCAGAAGAAGCAGAAGAAGGAGAAGGAGAAGGTGAAGTCTGGAGGGAGAAGCAGAAGAAGTAGAAGAAGGAGAAGGAGAAGGTGAAGTCTGGAGGGTGAATCAGAAGAAGTAGAAGAAGGAGAAGGAGAAGGTGAAGTCTGGAGGGTGAATCAGAAGAAGTAGAAGAAGGAGAAGGAGAAGGTGAAGTCTGGAGGGTGAATCAGAAGAAGCAGAAGAAGGAGAAGGAGAAGGTGAAGTCTGGAGGGTGAATCAGAAGAAGCAGTAGATGGAGAAGGAGAAGATGAAGTCTGGAGGGTGAATCAGAAGAAGTAGAAGAAGGAGAAGGAGAAGGTGAAGTCTGAATGGTGAATCAGAAGAAGTAGAAGAAGGGGAAGGAGAAGGTGAAGTCAGGAGGGTGAAGCAGAAGAAGCAGAAGAAGGAGAAGGTGAAGGTGAAGTCTGGAGGGCGCAGCAGAAGAAGCAAAAGAAGGAGAAGGAGAAGGTGAAGTTAGGAGGGTGAAGCAGAAGAAGTAGAAGAAGGGGAAGGAGAAGGTGAAGTCAGGAGGGTGAAGCAGAAGAAGCAGAAGAAGGAGAAGGTGAAGGTGAAGTCTGGAGGGCGCAGCAGAAGAAGCAAAAGAAGGAGAAGGAGAAGGTGAAGTCTGGAGGGTGAAGCAGAAGAAGCAGAAGAAGGAGAAGGAGTAGGTGAAGTCTGGAGGGTGAATCAGAAGAAGTAGAAGAAGGAGAAGGAGAAGGTGAAGTCAGGAGGGAGAAGCAGAAGAAGCAGAAGAAGGAGAAGGAGAAGGTGAAGTCTGGAGGGTGAATCAGAAGAAGCAGAAGAAGGAGAAGGAGAAGGTGAAGTCTGGAGGGTGAAGCAGAAGAAGCAGAAGAAGGGGAAGGAGAAGGTGAAGTCTGGAGGGTGAAGCAGAAGAAGCAGAAGAAGGTGAAGTCTGGAGGGTGAATCAGAAGAAGTAGAAGAAGGGGAAGGAGAAGGTGAAGTCAGGAGGGTGAAGCAGAAGAAGCAGAAGAAGGAGAAGTAGAAGCTGAAGTCTGGAGGGTGAAGCAGAAGAAGCAGAAGAAGGAGAAGGAGAAGGTGAAGTCTGGAGGGTGAAGCAGAAGAAGCAGAAGAAGGAGAAGGAGAAGGTGAAGTCAGGAGGGTGAATCAGAAGAAGTAGAAGAAGGAGAAGGAGAAGGTGAAGTCTGGAGGGTGAATCAGAAGAAGTAGAAGAAGGAGAAGGAGAAGGTGAAATCTGGAGGGTGAATCAGAAGAAGCAGAAGAAGGAGAAGGAGAAGGTGAAGTCTGGAGGGAGAAGCAGAAGAAGTAGAAGAAGGAGAAGTAGAAGGTGAAGTTTGGAGGGTGAATCAGAAGAAGTAGAAGAAGGAGAAGGAGAAGGTGAAGTCTGGAGGGTGAATCAGAAGAAGTAGAAGAAGGAGAAGGAGAAGGAGAAGTCTGGAGGGTGAATCAGAAGAAGCAGAAGAAGGAGAAGAAGAAGGTGAAGTCTGGAGGGTGAATCAGAAGAAGCAGCAGAAGGAGAAGGAGAAGATGAAGCCTGGAGGGTGAATCAGAAGAAGTAGAAGAAGGAGAAGTAGAAGGTGAGGTCTGGAGGGTGAATCAGAAGAAGCAGAAGAAGGAGAAGGAGAAGGTGAAGTCTGAATGGTGAATCAGAAGAAGCAGAAGAAGGAGAAGGAGAAGGTGAAGTCTGGAGGATGAATCAGAAGAAGCAGAAGAAGGAGAAGGAGAAGGTGAAGTCTGGAGGGTGAATCAGAAGAAGCAGAAGAAGGAGAAGGAGAAGGTGAAGCCTGGAGGTTGAATCAGAAGAAGTAGTAGAAGGAGAACGAGAAGGTGATGTCTGGAGGGTGAATCAGAAGAAGTAGAATAAGGAGAAGGAGAAGGTGAAGTCTGGAGGGTGAATCAGAAGAAGCAGAAGAAGGAGCAGGAGAAGGTGAAGTCTGGAGGGTGAATCAGAAGAAGCAGAAGAAGGAGAAGGAGAAGGTGAAGTCTGGAGGGTGAATCAGAAGAAGCAGAAGAAGGAGAAGGAGAGGGTGAAGTCTGGAGGGTGAATCAGAAGAAGCAGAATAAGGAGAAGGAGAAGGTGAAGTCTGGAGGGTGAATCAGAAGAAGCAGAAGATGGAGAAGGAGAAGGTGAAGTCTGGAGGGTGAATCAGAAGAAGTAGAAGAAGGAGAAGGAGAAGGTGAAGTCTGGAGGGTGAAGCAGAAGAAGTAGAAGAAGGAGAAGGAGAAGGTGAAGTCAGGAGGGTGAATCAGAAGAAGTAGAAGAAGGAGAAGGAGAAGGTGAAGTCAGGAGGGTGAATCAGAAGAAGCAGAAGAAGGAGAAGGAGAAGGTGAAGTCTGGAGGTTGAATCAGAAGAAACAGAAGAAGGAGAAGGAGAAGCTGAAGTCTGGAGGGTGAAGCAGAAGAAGCAGAAAAAGGAGAAGGAGAAGGTGAAGAATGGAGGGTGAATCAGAAGAAGTAGAAGAAGGAGAAGGAGAAGGTGAAGTCTGGAGGGTGAATCAGAAGAAGTAGAAGAAGGAGAAGGAGAAGGTGAAGTCTGGAGGGTGACTCAGAAGAAGCAGAAGAAGGAGAAGGAAAAGGTGAAGTCTGGAGGGTGAATCAGAAGAAGCAGAAGAAGGAGAAGGAGAAGATGAAGTCTGGAGGGTGAATCAGAAGAAGTAGAAGAAGGAGAAGGAGAAGGTGAGGTCTGGAGTGTGAATCAGAAGAAGCAGAAGAAGGAGAAGGAGAAGGTGAAGTTTGGAGAGTGAATCAGAAGAAGCAGAAGAAGGAGAAGGAGAAGTTGAAGTCTGGAGGGTGAATCAGAAGAAGCAGAAGAAGGAGAAGAAGAAGGTGAAGTCAGGAGGGTGAATCAGAAGAAGCAGAAGATGGAGAAGAAGAAGGTGAAGTTAGGAGGGTGAATCAGAAGAAGCAGAAGAAGGAGAAGGAGAAGGTGAAGTCAGGAGGGTGAAGCAGAAGAAGTAGAAGAAGGAGAAGGAGAAGGTGAAGTCAGGAGGGTGAAGCAGAAGAAGCAGAAGAAGGAGAAGGTGAAGGTGAAGTCTGGAGGGCGCAGCAGAAGAAGCAGAAGAAGGAGAAGGAGAAGATGAAGTCTGGAGGGTGAAGCAGAAGAAGCAGAAGAAGGAGAGGGAGAAGTTGAAGTCTGGAGGGTGAATCAGAAGAAGTAGAAGAAGGAGAAGGAGAAGGTGAAGTCAGGAGGGTGAAGCAGAAGAAGCAGAAGAAGGAGAAGGAGAAGGTGAAGTCTGGAGGGCGAAGCAGAAGAAGCAGAAGAAGGGGAAGGAGAAGGTGAAGTCTGGAGGGTGAAGCAGAAGAAGCAGAAGAAGGAGAAGGAGAATGTGAAGTCTGGAGGGTGAATCAGAAGAAGTAGAAGAAGGGGAAGGAGAAGGTGAATTCAGGAGGGTGAAGCAGAAGAAGCAGAAGAAGGAGAAGTAGAAGGTGAAGTCTGGAGGGTGAAGCAGAAGAAGCAGAAGAAGGAGAAGGAGAAGGTGAAGTCTGGAGGGTGAAGCAGAAGAAGCAGAAGAAGGAGAAGGAGAAGGTGAAGTCAGGAGGGTGAATCAGAAGAAGAAGAAGAAGGAGAAGGAGAAGATGAATTCTGGAGGGTTAATCAGAAGAAGTAGAAGAAGGAGAAGTAGAAGGTGAAGTCTGGAGGGTGAATCAGAAGAAGCAGAAACAGGAGAAGGAGAAGTTGAAGTCTGGAGGGTGAATCAGAAGATGCAGAAGAAGGAGAAGGAGAAGGTGAAGTCTGGAGGGTGAATCAGAAGAAGTAGAAGAAGGAGAAGGAGAAGGTGAAGTCTGGAGGGTGAATCAGAAGAAGTAGAAGAAGGAGAAGGAGAAGGTGAAATCTGGAGGGTGAATCAGAAGAAGCAGAAGAAGGAGAAGGAGAAGGTGAAGTCTGGAGGGAGAAGCAGAAGAAGTAGAAGAAGGAGAAGGAGAAGGTGAAGTCTGGAGGGTGAATCAGAAGAAGTAGAAGAAGGAGAAGGAGAAGGTGAAGTCTGGAGGGTGAATCAGAAGAAGTAGAAGAAGGAGAAGGAGAAGGTGAAGTCTGGAGGGTGAATCAGAAGAAGCAGAAGAAGGAGAAGGAGAAGGTGAAGTCTGGAGGGTGAATCAGAAGAAGCAGTAGATGGAGAAGGAGAAGATGAAGTCTGGAGGGTGAATCAGAAGAAGTAGAAGAAGGAGAAGGAGAAGGTGAATCAGAAGAAGCAGAAGAAGGAGAAGGAGAAGGTGAAGACTGGAGGATGAATCAGAAGAAGCAGAAGAAGGAGAAGGAGAAGGTGAAGTCTGGAGGGTGAATCAGAAGAAGCAGAAGAAGGAGAAGGAGAAGGTGATGTCTGGAGGGTGACTCAGAAGAAGCGGAAGAAGGAGAATGAAAAGGTGAAGTCTGGAGGGTGAATCAGAAGAAGCAGGAGAAGGAGAAGGAGAAGATGAAGTCTGGAGGGTGAATCAGAAGTAGTAGAAGAAGGAGAAGGAGAAGGTGAGGTCTGGAGTGTGAATCAGAAGAAGCAGAAGAAGGAGAAGGAGAAGGTGAAGTCTGGAGGGCGCAGCAGAAGAAGCAGAAGAAGGAGAAGGAGAAGGTGAAGTCTGGAGGGTGAAGCAGAAGAAGCAGAAGAAGGAGAAGTAGAAGGTGAAGTCTGGAGGGTGAATCAGAAGAAGTAGAAGAAGGAGAAGGAGAAGGTGAAGTCATGAGGGAGAAGCAGAAGAAGCAGAAGAAGGAGAAGGAGAAGGTGAAGTCTGGAGGGTGAATCAGAAGAAGCAGAAGAAGGAGAAGGAGAAGGTGAAGTCTGGCGGGCGAAGCAGAAGAAGCAGAAGAAGGGGAAGGAGAAGGTGAAGTCTGGAGGGTGAAGCAGAAGAAGCAGAAGAAGGAGAAGGAGAAGGTGAAGTCTGGAGGGTGAATCAGAAGAAGTAGAAGAAGGGGAAGGAGAAGGTGAAGTCAGGAGGGTGAAGCAGAAGAAGCAGAAGAAGGAGAAGTAGAAGGTGAAGTCTGGAGGGTGAAACAGAAGAAGCAGAAGAAGGAGAAGGAGAAGGTGAAGTCTGGAGGGTGAATCAGAAGAAGCAGAAGAAGGAGAAGGAGAAGGTGAAGTCTGGAGTGTGAATCAGAAGAAGTAGAAGAAGGGGAAGGAGAAGGTGAAGTCAGGAGGGTGAAGCAGAAGAAGCAGAAGAAGGAGAAGGAGAAGGTGAAGTCTGGAGGGTGAAGCAGAAGAAGCAGAAGAAGGAGAAGGAGAAGGTGAAGTCAGGAGGGTGAATCAGAAGAAGTAGAAGAAGGAGAAGGAGAAGGTGAAGTCTGGAGGGTGAATCAGAAGAAGTAGAAGAAGGAGAAGGAGAAGGTGAAGTCTGGAGGGTGAATCAGAAGAAGTAGAAGAAGGAGAAGGAGAAGGTGAAGTCTGGAGGGTGAAGCAGAAGAAGCAGAAGAAGGAGAAGGAGAAGGTGAAGTCTGGAGGGTGAAGCAGAAGAAGCAGAAGAAGGAGAAGGAGAAGGTGAAGTCTGGAGGGTGAAGCATAAGAAGCAGAAGAAGGAGAAGGAGAAGGTGAAGTCAGGAGGGTGAATCAGAAGAAGTAGAAGAAGGAGAAGGAGAAGGTGAAGTCTGGAGGGTGAATCAGAAGAAGTAGAAGAAGGAGAAGGAGAAGGTGAAGTCTGGAGGGTGAATCAGAAGAAGTAGAAGAAGGAGAAGGAGAAGGTGAAATCTGGAGGGTGAATCAGAAGAAGCAGAAGAAGGAGAAGGAGAGGGTGAAGTCTGGAGGGAGAAGCAGAAGAAGTAGAAGAAGGAGAAGGAGAAGGTGAAGTCTGGAGGGTGAATCAGAAGAAGTCGAAGAAGGAGAAGGAGAAGGTGAAGTCTGGAGGGTGAATCAGAAGAAGTAGAAGAAGGAGAAGGAGAAGGTGAAGTCTGGAGGGTGAATCAGAAGAAGCAGAAGAAGGAGAAGGAGAAGGTGAAGTCTGGAGGGTGAATCAGAAGAAGCAGTCGATGGAGAAGGAGAAGATGAAGTCTGGAGGGTGAATCAGAACAAGTAGAAGAAGGAGAAGGAGAAGGTGAGGTCTGGAGGGTGAATCAGAAGAAGCAGAAGAAGGAGAAGGAGAAGGTGAAGTCTGAATGGTGAATCAGAAGAAGCAGAAGAAGGAGAAGGAGAAGGTGAAGACTGGAGGATGAATCAGAAGAAGCAGAAGAAGGAGAAGGAGAAGGTGAAGTCTGGAGGGTTAATCAGAAGAAGCAGAAGAAGGAGAATGAGAAGGTGATGTCTGGAGGGTGACTCAGAAGAAGCAGAAGAAGGAGAATGAAAAGGTGAAGTCTGGAGGGTGAATCAGAAGAAGCAGGAGAAGGAGAAGGAGAAGATGAAGTCTGGAGGGTGAATCAGAAGTAGCAGAAGAAGGAGAAGGAGAAGATGAGGTCCGGAGTGTGAATCAGAAGAAGCAGAAGAAGGAGAAGGAGAAGGTGAAGTCTGGAGGGTGAATCAGAAGAAGCAGAAGAAGGAGAAGGAGAAGGTGAAGTCTGGAGGGTGAATCAGAAGAAGCAGTAGATGGAGAAGGAGAAGATGAAGTCTGGAGGGTGAATCAGAAGAAGTAGGAGAAGGAGAAGGAGAAGGTGAGGTCTGGAGGGTGAATCAGAAGAAGCAGAAGAAGGAGAAGGAGAAGGTGAAGTCTGAATGGTGAATCAGAAGAAGCAGAAGAAGGAGAAGGAGAAGGTGAAGACTGGTGGATGAATCAGAGGAAGCAGAAGAAGGAGAAGGAGAAGGTGAAGTCTGGAGGGTGAATCAGAAGAAGCAGAAGAAGGAGAATGAGAAGGTGATGTCTGGAGGGTGACTCAGAAGAAGCAGAAGAAGGAGAATGAAAAGGTGAAGTCTGGAGGGTGAATCAGAAGAAGCAGGAGAAGGAGAAGGAGAAGATGAAGTCTGGAGGGTGAATCAGAAGTAGTAGAAGAAGGAGAAGGAGAAGGTGAGGTCCGGAGTGTGAATCAGAAGAAGCAGAAGAAGGAGAAGGAGAAGGTGAAGTCTGGAGGGTGAATCAGAAGAAGCAGAAGAAGGAGAAGGAGAAGTTGAAGTCTGGAGGGTGAATCAGAAGAAGCAGAAGAAGGAGAAGGAGAAGGTGAAGTCAGGAGGGTGAATCAGAAGAAGCAGAAGATGGAGAAGGAGAAGGTGAAGTTAGGAGGGTGAATCAGAAGAAGCAGAAGAAGGAGAAGGAGAAGGTGAAGTCAGGAGGGTGAAGCAGAAGAAGTAGAAGAAGGAGAAGGAGAAGGTGAAGTCAGGAGGGTGAAGCAGAAGAAGCAGAAGAAGGAGAAGGTGAAGGTGAAGTCTGGAGGGCGCAGCAGAAGAAGCAGAAGAAGGAGAAGGAGAAGGTGAAGTCTGGAGGGTGAAGCAGAAGAAGCAGAAGAAGGAGAAGGAGAAGGTGAAGTCTGGAGGGTGAATCAGAAGAAGTAGAAGAAGGAGAAGGAGAAGGTGAAGTCAGGAGGGAGAAGCAGAAGAAGCAGAAGAAGGAGAAGGAGAAGGTGAAGTCTGGAGGGTGAATCAGAAGAAGCAGAAGAAGGAGAAGGCGAAGGTGAAGTCTGGAGGGCGAAGCAGAAGAAGCAGAAGAAGGGGAAGGAGAAGGTGAAGTCTGGAGGGTGAAGCAGAAGAAGCAGAAGAAGGAGAAGGAGAAGGTGAAGTCTGGAGGGTGAATCAGAAGAAGTAGAAGAAGGGGAAGGAGAAGGTGAAGTCAGGAGGGTGAAGCAGAAGAAGCAGAAGAAGGAGAAGTAGAAGGTGAAGTCTGGAGGGTGAAGCAGAAGAAGCAGAAGAAGGAGAAGGAGAAGGTGAAGTCTGGAGGGTGAAGCAGAAGAAGCAGAAGAAGGAGAAGGAGAAGGTGAAGTCAGGAGGGTGAATCAGAAGAAGTAGAAGAAGGAGAAGGAGAAGGTGAAGTCTGGAGGGTGAATCAGAAGAAGCAGAAGATGGAGAAGGAGAAGGTGAAGTTAGGAGGGTGAATCAGAAGAAGCAGAAGAAGGAGAAGGAGAAGGTGAAGTCAGGAGGGTGAAGCAAAAGAAGTAGAAGAAGGAGAAGGAGAAGGTGAAGTCAGGAGGGTGAAGCAGAAGAAGCAGAAGAAGGAGAAGGAGAAGGTGAAGTCTGGAGGGTGAAGCAGAAGTAGTAGAAGAAGGAGAAGGAGAAGGTGAGGTCCGGAGTGTGAATCAGAAGAAGCAGAAGAAGGAGAAGGAGAAGGTGAAGTCTGGAGGGTGAATCAGAAGAAGCAGAAGAAGGAGAAGGAGAAGTTGAAGTCTGGAGGGTGAATCAGAAGAAGCAGAAGAAGGAGAAGGAGAAGGTGAAGTCAGGAGGGTGAATCAGAAGAAGCAGAAGATGGAGAAGGAGAAGGTGAAGTTAGGAGGGTGAATCAGAAGAAGCAGAAGAAGGAGAAGGAGAAGGTGAAGTCAGGAGGGTGAAGCAGAAGAAGTAGAAGAAGGAGAAGGAGAAGGTGAAGTCAGGAGGGTGAAGCAGAAGAAGCAGAAGAAGGAGAAGGTGAAGGTGAAGTCTGGAGGGCGCAGCAGAAGAAGCAGAAGAAGGAGAAGGAGAAGGTGAAGTCTGGAGGGTGAAGCAGAAGAAGCAGAAGAAGGAGAAGGAGAAGGTGAAGTCTGGAGGGTGAATCAGAAGAAGTAGAAGAAGGAGAAGGAGAAGGTGAAGTCAGGAGGGAGAAGCAGAAGAAGCAGAAGAAGGAGAAGGAGAAGGTGAAGTCTGGAGGGTGAATCAGAAGAAGCAGAAGAAGGAGAAGGCGAAGGTGAAGTCTGGAGGGCGAAGCAGAAGAAGCAGAAGAAGGTGAAGGAGAAGGTGATCTCTGGAGGGTGAAGCAGAAGAAGCAGAAGAAGGAGAAGGAGAAGGTGAAGTCTGGAGGGTGAATCAGAAGAAGTAGAAGAAGGGGAAGGAGAAGGTGAAGTCAGGAGGGTGAAGCAGAAGAAGCAGAAGAAGGAGAAGTAGAAGGTGAAGTCTGGAGGGTGAAGCAGAAGAAGCAGAAGAAGGAGAAGGAGAAGGTGAAGTCTGGAGGGTGAAGCAGAAGAAGCAGAAGAAGGAGAAGGAGAAGGTGAAGTCAGGAGGGTGAATCAGAAGAAGTAGAAGAAGGAGAAGGAGAAGGTGAAGTCTGGAGGGTGAATCAGAAGAAGTAGAAAAAGGAGAAGGAGAAGGTGAAGTCTGGAGGGTGAATCAGAAGAAGTAGAAGAAGGAGAAGGAGAAGGTGAAATCTGGAGGGTGAATCAGAAGAAGCAGAAGAAGGAGAAGGAGAAGGGGAAGTCTGGAGGGAGAAGCAGAAGAAGTAGAAGAAGGAGAAGGAGAAGGTGAAGTCTGGAGGGTGAATCAGAAGAAGTAGAAGAAGGAGAAGGAGAAGGTGAAGTCTGGAGGGTGAATCAGAAGAAGTAGAAGAAGGAGAAGGAGAAGGAGAAGTCTGGAGGGTGAATCAGAAGAAGCAGAAGAAGGAGAAGGAGAAGGTGAAGTCTGGAGGGTGAATCAGAAGAAGCAGCAGAAGGAGAAGGAGAAGATGAAGTCTGGAGGGTGAATCAGAAGAAGTAGAAGAAGGAGAAGGAGAAGGTGAGGTCTGGAGGGTGAATCAGAAGAAGCAGAAGAAGGAGAAGGAGAAGGTGAAGTCTGAATGGTGAATCAGAAGAAGCAGAAGAAGGAGAAGGAGAAGGTGAAGTCTGGAGGATGAATCAGCAGAAGCACAAGAAGGAGAAGGAGAAGGTGAAGTCTGGAGGGTGAATCAGAAGAAGCAGAAGAAGGAGAAGGAGAAGGTGAAGCCTGGAGGGTGAATCAGAAGACGTAGAAGAAGGAGAACGAGAAGGTGATGTCTGGAGGGTGAATCAGAAGAAGTAGAATAAGGAGAAGGAGAAGGTGAAGTCTGGAGGGTGAATCAGAAGAAGCAGAAGAAGGAGCAGGAGAAGGTGAAGTCTGGAGGGTGATTCAGAAGAAGCAGAAGAAGGAGAAGGAGAAGGTGAAGTCTGGAGGGTGAATCAGAAGAAGCAGAAGAAGGAGAAGGAGAAGGTGAAGTCTGGAGGGTGAATCAGAAGAAGCAGAATAAGGAGAAGGAGAAGGTGAAGTCTGGAGGGTGAATCAGAAGAAGCAGAAGATGGAGAAGGAGAAGGTGAAGTCTGGAGGGTGAATCAGAAGAAGTAGAAGAAGGAGAAGGAGAAGGTGAAGTCTGGAGGGTGAAGCAGAAGAAGTAGAAGAAGGAGAAGGAGAAGGTGAAGTCAGGAGGGTGAATCAGAAGAAGTAGAAGAAGGAGAAGGAGAAGGTGAAGTCAGGAGGGTGAATCAGAAGAAGCAGAAGAAGGAGAAGGAGAAGGTGAAGTCTGGAGGTTGAATCAGAAGAATCAGAAGAAGGAGAAGGAGAAGCTGACGTCTGGAGGGTGAAGCAGAAGAAGCAGAAAAAGGAGAAGGAGAAGGTGAAGACTGGAGGGTGAATCAGAAGAAGTAGAAGAAGGAGAAGGAGAAGGTGAAGTCTGGAGGGTGAAGCATAAGAAGCAGAAGAAGGAGAAGGAAAAGGTGAAGTCAGGAGGGTGAATCAGAAGAAGTAGAAGAAGGAGAAGGAGAAGGTGAAGTCTGGAGGGTGAATCAGAAGAAGCAGAAGAAGGAGAAGGAGAAGGTGAAGTCTGGAGGGAGAAGCAGAAGAAGTAGAAGAAGGAGAAGGAGAAGGTGAAGTCTGGAGGGTGAATCAGAAGAAGTAGAAGAAGGAGAAGGAGAAGGTGAAGTCTGGAGGGTGAATCAGAAGAAGTAGAAGAAGGAGAAGGAAAAGGTGAAGTCTGGAGGGTGAATCAGAAGATGCAGAAGAAGGAGAAGGAGAAGGTGAAGTCTGGAGGGTGAATCAGAAGAAGCAGTAAATGGAGAAGGAGAAGATGAAGTCTGGAGGGTGAATCAGAAGAAGTAGAAGAAGGAGAAGGAGAAGGTGAAGTCTGAATGGTGAATCAGAAGAAGCAGAAGAAGGAGAAGGAGAAGGTGAAGACTGGAGGATGAATCAGAAGAAGCAGAAGAAGGAGAAGGAGAAGGTGAAGTCTGGAGGGTGAATCAGAAGTAGTAGAAGAAGGGGAAGGAGAAGGTGAAGTCAGGAGGGTGAAGCAGAAGAAGCAGAAGAAGGAGAAGTAGAAGGTGAAGTCTGGAGGGTGAAACAGAAGAAGCAGAAGAAGGAGAAGGAGAAGTTGAAGTCTGGAGGGTGAATCAGAAGAAGTAGAAGAAGGAGAAGGAGAAGGTGAATCAGAAGGGTGAAGCAGAAGAAGCAGAAGAAGGAGAAGGAGAAGGTGAAGTCTGGAGGGCGAAGCAGAAGAAGCAGAAGAAGGGGAAGGAGAAGGTGAAGTCTGGAGGGTGAAGCAGAAGAAGCAGAAGAAGGAGAAGGAGAAGGTGAAGTCTGGAGGGTGAATCAGAAGAAGTAGAAGAAGGGGAAGGAGAAGGTGAAGTCAGGAGGGTGAGGCAGAAGAAGCAGAAGAAGGAGAAGTAGAAGATGAAGTCTGGAGGGTGAAGCAGAAGAAGCAGAAGAAGGAGAAGGAGAAGGTGAAGTCTGGAGGGTGAAGCAGAAGAAGCAGAAGAAGGAGAAGGAGAAGGTGAAGTCAGGAGGGTGAATCAGAAGAAGTAGAAGAAGGAGAAGGAGAAGGTGAAGTCTGGAGGGTGAATCAGAAGAAGTAGAAGAAGGAGAAGGAGAAGGTGAAGTCTGGAGGGTGAATCAGAAGAAGTAGAAGAAGGAGAAGGAGAAGGTGAATCTGGAGGGTGAAGCAGAAGAAGCAGAAGAAGGAGAAGGAGAAGGTGAAGTCTGGAGGGTGAAGCAGAAGAAGCAGAAGAAGGAGAAGGAGAAGGTGAAGTCTGGAGGATGAAGCATAAGAAGCAGAAGAAGGAGAAGGAGAAGGTGAAGTCAGGAGGGTGAATCAGAAGAAGTAGAAGAAGGAGAAGGAGAAGGTGAAGTCTGGAGGGTGAATCAGAAGAAGTAGAAGAAGGAGAAGGAGAAGGTGAAGTCTGGAGGGTGAATCAGAAGAAGTAGAAGAAGGAGAAGGAGAAGGTGAAATCTGGAGGGTGAATCAGAAGAAGCAGAAGAAGGAGAAGGAGAAGGTGAAGTCTGGAGGGAGAAGCAGAAGAAGTAGAAGAAGGAGAAGGAGAAGGTGAAGTCTGGAGGGTGAATCAGAAGAAGTAGAAGAAGGAGAAGGAGAAGGTGAAGTCTGGAGGGTGAATCAGAAGAAGTAGAAGAAGGAGAAGGAGAAGGTGAAGTCTGGAGGGTGAATCAGAAGAAGTAGAAGAAGGAGAAGGAGAAGGTGAGGTCTGGAGGGTGAATCAGAAGAAGCAGAAGAAGGAGAAGGAGAAGGTGAAGTCTGAATGGTGAATCAGAAGAAGCAGAAGAAGGAGAAGGAGAAGGTGAAGACTGGAGGATGAATCAGAAGAAGCAGAAGAAGGAGAAGGAGAAGGTGAAGTCTGGAGGGTGAATCAGAAGAAGCAGAAGAAGGAGAATGAGAAGGTGATGTCTGGAGGGTGACTCAGAAGAAGCAGAAGAAGGAGAATGAAAAGGTGAAGTCTGGAGGGTGAATCAGAAGAAGCAGGAGAAGGAGAAGGAGAAGATGAAGTCTGGAGGGTGAATCAGAAGTAGTAGAAGAAGGAGAAGGAGAAGGTGAGGTCCGGAGTGTGAATCAGAAGAAGCAGAAGAAGGAGAAGGAGAAGGTGAAGTCTGGAGGGTGAATCAGAAGAAGCAGAAGAAGGAGAAGGAGAAGGTGAAGTCTGGAGGGTGAATCAGAAGAAGCAGTAGATGGAGAAGGAGAAGATGAAGTCTGGAGGGTGAATCAGAAGAAGTAGAAGAAGGAGAAGGAGAAGGTGAGGTCTGGCGGGTGAATCAGAAGAAGCAGAAGAAGGAGAAGGAGAAGGTGAAGTCTGAATGGTGAATCAGAAGAAGCAGAAGAAGGAGAAGGAGAAGGTGAAGACTGGAGGATGAATCAGAAGAAGCAGAAGAAGGAGAAGGAGAAGGTGAAGTCTGGAGGGTGAATCAGAAGAAGCAGAAGAAGGAGAATGAGAAGGTGATGTCTGGAGGGTGACTCAGATGAAGCAGAAGAAGGAGAATGAAAAGGTGAAGTCTGGAGGGTGAATCAGAAGAAGCAGGAGAAGGAGAAGGAGAAGATGAAGTCTGGAGGGTGAATCAGAAGTAGCAGAAGAAGGAGAAGGAGAAGGTGAGGTCCGGAGTGTGAATCAGAAGAAGCAGAAGAAGGAGAAGGAGAAGGTGAAGTCTGGAGGGTGAATCAGAAGAAGCAGAAGAAGGAGAAGGAGAAGTTGAAGTCTGGAGGGTGAATCAGAAGAAGCAGAAGAAGGAGAAGGAGAAGGTGAAGTCAGGAGGGTGAATCAGAAGAAGCAGCAGATGGAGAAGGAGAAGGTAAAGTTAGGAGGGTGAATCAGAAGAAGCAGAAGAAGGAGAAGGAGAAGGTGAAGTCAGGAGGGTGAAGCAGAAGAAGTAGAAGAAGGAGAAGGAGAAGGTGAAGTCAGGAGGGTGAAGCAGAAGAAGCAGAAGAAGGAGAAGGTGAAGGTGAAGTCTGGAGGGCGCAGCAGAAGAAGCAGAAGAAGGAGAAGGAGAAGGTGAAGTCTGGAGGGTGAAGCAGAAGAAGCAGAAGAAGGAGAAGGAGAAGGTGAAGTCTGGAGGGTGAATCAGAAGAAGTAGAAGAAGGAGAAGAAGAAGGTGAAGTCAGGAGGGAGAAGCAGAAGAAGCAGAAGAAGGAGAAGGAGAAGGTGAAGTCTGGAGGGTGAATCAGAAGAAGCAGAAGAAGGAGAAGGAGAAGGTGAAGTCTGGAGGGCGAAGCAGCAGAAGCAGAAGAAGGGGAAGGAGTAGGTGAAGTCTGGAGGGTGAAGCAGAAGAAGCAGAAGAAGGAGAAGGAGAAGGTGAAGTCTGGAGGGTGAATCAGAAGAAGCAGAAGAAGGAGAACGAGAAGGTGAAGTCTGAAGGGCGAATCAGAAGAAGCAGAAGAAGGAGAAGGTGAAGTCTGGAGGGTGAATCAGAAGAAGCAGAAGAAGTAGAAGGAGAAGGTGAAGTCTGGAGGGTGAATCAGAAGAAGTAGAAGAAGGAGAAGGAGAAGGTGAAGTCTGGAGGGCGAATCATAAGAAGCAGAAGAAGGAGAAGGAGAAGGTGAATTCAGGAGGGTGAATCAGAAGAAGCAGAAGAAGGATAAGGAGAAGGTGAAGTCTGGAGGGTGAATCAGAAGAAGCAGAAGAAGGAGAAGGAGAAGGTGAAGATTGGAGGGTGAATCAGAAGAAGTAGAAGAAGGAGAAGGAGAAGGTGAAGTCTGAAGGGAGAATCAGAAGAAGTAGAAGAAGGAGAAGGAGAAGGCGAAGTCTGGAGGGTGAATCAGAAGAAGCAAAAGAAGGAGAAGGTGATGGTGAAGTCTGGAGGGTGAATCAGAAGAAGCAGAAGAAGGAGAAGGTGAAGATGACGTCTGGAGGGTGAATCAGAAGAAGTAGAAGAAGGAGAAGGAGAAGGTGAGGTCTGGAGGGTGAATCAGAAGAAGCAGAAGAAGGAGAAGGAGAAGGTGAAGTCTGAAGGGTGAATAAGAAGAAGCAGAAGAAGGAGAAGGAGAAAGTGAAGTCTGGAGGGTGAATCAGAAGAAGCAGAAGAAGGAGAAGGAGAAGGTGAAGTCTGGAGGGTGAATCAGAAGAAGCAGAAGAAGGAGAAGGAGAAGGTTAAGTCTGGAGGGTGAATCAGAAGAAGTAGAAGAAGGAGAAGGAGAAGGTGAAATCTGGAGGGTGAATCAGAAGAAGCAGAAGAAGGAGAAGGAGAAGGTGAAGTCTGGAGGGAGAAGCAGAAGAAGGAGAAGAAGGAGAAGGAGAAGGTGAAGTCTGGAGGGTGAATCAGAAGAAGTAGAAGAAGGAGAAGGAGAAGGTGAAGTCTGGAGGGTGAATCAGAAGAAGTAGAAGAAGGAGAAGGAGAAGGAGAAGTCTGGAGGGTGAATCAGAAGAAGCAGAAGAAGGAGAAGGAGAAGGTGAAGTCTGGAGGGTGAATCAGAAGAAGCAGCAGAAGGAGAAGGAGAAGATGAAGTCTGGAGGGTGAATCAGAAGAAGTAGAAGAAGGAGAAGGAGAAGGTGAGGTCTGGAGGGTGAATCAGAAGAAGCAGAAGAAGGAGAAGGAGAAGGTGAAGTCTGAATGGTGAATCAGAAGAAGCAGAAGAAGGAGAAGGAGAAGGTGAAGTCTGGAGGATGAATCAGAAGAAGCAGAAGAAGGAGAAGGAGAAGGTGAAGTCTGGAGGGTGAATCAGAAGAAGCAGAAGAAGGAGAAGGAGAAGGTGAAGTCTGGAGGGTGAATCAGAAGAAGTAGAAGAAGGAGAAGGAGAAGGTGAAGTCTGGAGGGTGAATCAGAAGAAGTAGAAGAAGGAGAAGGAGAAGGTGAAGTCTGGAGGGTGAATCAGAAGAAGCAGAAGAAGGAGAAGGAGAAGGTGAAGTCTGGAGGGTGAATCAGAAGAAGTAGAAGAAGGAGAAGGAGAAGGTGTAGTCTGGAGGGTGAATCAGAAGAAGTAGACGAAGGAGAAGGAGAAGGTGAAGTCTGGAGGGTGAATCAGAAGAAGCAGAAGAAGGAGAAGGAGAAGGTGAAGTCTGGAGGGTGAATCAGAAGAAGCAGCAGAAGGAGAAGGAGAAGATGAAGTCTGGAGGGTGAATCAGAAGAAGTAGAAGAAGGAGAAGGAGAAGGTGAGGTCTGGAGGGTGAATCAGAAGAAGCAGAAGAAGGAGAAGGAGAAGGTGAAGTCTGAATGGTGAATCAGAAGAAGCAGAAGAAGGAGAAGGAGAAGGTGAAGTCTGGAGGATGAATCAGAAGAAGCAGAAGAAGGAGAAGGAGAAGGTGAAGTCTGGAGGGTGAATCAGAAGAAGCAGAAGAAGGAGAAGGAGAAGGTGAAGCCTGGAGGGTGAATCAGAAGAAGTAGAAGAAGGAGAACGAGAAGGTGATGTCTGGAGGGTGAATCAGAAGAAGTAGAATAAGGAGAAGGAGAAGGTGAAGTCTGCAGGGTGAATCAGAAGAAGCAGAAGAAGGAGCAGGAGAAGCTGAAGTCTGGAGGGTGATTCAGAAGAAGCAGAAGAAGGAGAAGGAGAAGGTGAAGGCTGGAGGGTGAATCAGAAGAAGCAGAAGAAGGAGAAGGAGAAGGTGAAGTCTGGAGGGTGAATCAGAAGAAGCAGAATAAGGAGAAGGAGAAGGTGAAGTCTGGAGGGTGAATCAGAAGAAGCAGAAGATGGAGAAGGAGAAGGTGAAGTCTGGAGGGTGAATCAGAAGAAGTAGAAGAAGGAGAAGGAGAAGGTGAAGTCTGGAGGGTGAATCAGAAGAAGTAGAAGAAGGAGAAGGAGAAGGTGAAGTCTGGAGGGTGAAGCAGAAGAAGTAGAAGAAGGAGAAGGAGAAGGTGAAGTCAGGAGGGTGAATCAGAAGAAGTAGAAGAAGGAGAAGGAGAAGGTGAAGTCAGGAGGGTGAATCAGAAGAAGCAGAAGAAGGAGAAGGAGAAGGTGAAGTCTGGAGGTTGAATCAGAAGAATCAGAAGAAGGAGAAGGAGAAGCTGAAGTCTGGAGGGTGAAGCAGAAGAAGCAGAAAAAGGAGAAGGAGAAGGTGAAGACTGGAGGGTGAATCAGAAGAAGTAGAAGAAGGAGAAGGAGAAGGTGAAGTCTGGAGGGTGAATCAGAAGAAGTAGAAGAAGGAGAAGGAGAAGGTGAAGTCTGGAGGGTGACTCAGAAGAAGCAGAAGAAGGAGAAGGAAAAGGTGAAGTCTGGAGGGTGAATCAGAAGAAGCAGAAGAAGGAGAAGGAGAAGATGAAGTCTGGAGGGTGAATCAGAAGAAGTAGAAGAAGGAGAAGGAGAAGGTGAGGTCTGGAGTGTGAATCAGAAGAAGCAGAAGAAGGAGAAGGAGAAGGTGAAGTTTGGAGGGTGAATCAGAAGAAGCAGAAGAAGGAGAAGGAGAAGTTGAAGTCTGGAGGGTGAATCAGAAGAAGCAGAAGAAGGAGAAGAAGAAGGTGAAGTCAGGAGGGTGAATCAGAAGAAGCAGAAGATGGAGAAGGAGAAGGTGAAGTTAGGAGGGTGAATCAGAAGAAGCAGAAGAAGGAGAAGGAGAAGGTGAAGTCAGGAGGGTGAAGCAGAAGAAGTAGAAGAAGGAGAAGGAGAAGGTGAAGTCAGGAGGGTGAAGCAGAATAAGCAGAAGAAGGAGAAGGTGAAGGTGAAGTCTGGAGGGCGCAGCGGAAGAAGCAGAAGAAGCAGAAGGAGAAGGTGAAGTCTGGAGGGTGAAGCAGAAGAAGCAGAAGAAGGAGAAGTAGAAGGTGAAGTCTGGAGGGTGAATCAGAAGAAGTAGAAGAAGGAGAAGGAGAAGGTGAAGTCAGGAGGGTGAAGCAGAAGAAGCAGAAGAAGGAGAAGGAGAAAGTGAAGTCTGGAGGGCGAAGCAGAAGAAGGAGAAGAAGGGGAAGGAGAAGGTGAAGTCTGGAGGGTGAAGCAGAAGAAGCAGAAGAAGGAGAAGGAGAAGGTGAAGTCTGGAGGGTGAATCAGAAGAAGTAGAAGAAGGGGAAGGAGAAGGTGAAGTCAGGAGGGTGAAGCAGAAGAAGCAGAAGAAGGAGAAATAGAAGGTGAAGTCTGGAGGGTGAAGCAGAAGAAGCAGAAGAAGGAGAAGGAGAAGGTGAAGTCTGGAGGGTGAAGCAGAAGAAGCAGAAGAAGGAGAAGGAGAAGGTGAAGTCAGGAGGGTGAATCAGAAGAAGTAGAAGAAATAGAAGGAGAAGGTGAAGTCTGGAGGGTGAATCAGAAGAAGTAGAAGAAGGAGAAGGAGAAGGTGAAGTCTGGAGGGTGAATCAGAAGAAGCAGAAGAAGGAGAAGGAGAAGGTGAAGTCTGGAGGGAGAAGCAGAAGAAGTAGAAGAAGGAGAAGGAGAAGGTGAAGTCTGGAGGGTGAATCAGAAGAAGTAGAAGAAGGAGAAGGAGAAGGTGAAGTCTGGAGGGTGAATCAGAAGAAGTAGATGAAGGAGAAGGAGAAGGTGCAGTATGGAGGGTGAATCAGAAGAAGCAGAAGAAGGAGAAGGAGAAGGTGAAGTCTGGAGGGTGAATCAGAAGAAGTAGAAGAAGGAGAAGGAGAAGGTGTAGTCTGGAGGGTGAATCAGAAGAAGTAGACGAAGGAGAAGGAGAAGGTGAAGTCTGGAGGGTGAATCAGAAGAAGCAGAAGAAGGAGAAGGTGAAGTCTGGAGGGTGAATCAGAAGAAGTAGAAGAAGGAGAAGGAGAAGGCGATGTCTGGAGGGTGAATCAGAAGAAGCAGAAGAAGGAGAAGGAGAAGGTGAAGTCTGGAGGGTGAATCAGAAGAAGCAGAAGAAGGAGAAGGAGAAGGTGAAGTCTGGAGGGTGAATCAGAAGAAGCAGAAGAAGGAGAAGGAGAAGGTGAAGTCTGGAGGGTGAATCAGAAGAAGCAGAAGAAGGAGAAGGAGAAGGTGAAGTCTGGAGGGTGAATCAGAAGAAGCAGAAGAAGGAGAAGGAGAAGGTGAAGTCTGGAGAGTGAATCAGAAGAAGCAGAAGAAGGAGTAGGAGAAGGTGAAGTCTGGAGGGTGAATCAGAAGAAGCAGAAGAAGGAGAAGGAGAAGGTGAAGACTGGAGGGTGAATCAGAAGAAGTAGAAGAAGGAGAAGGAGAAGGTGAAGTCTGGAGGGTGAATCAGAAGAAGTAGAAGAAGGAGAAGGAGAATGCAAAGTCTGGATGGTGAATCAGAAGAAGCAGAAGAAGGGGAAGGAGAAGGTGAAGTCTGGAGGGTGAATCAGAAGAAGTAGAAGAAGGAGAAGGAGAAGGTGATGTCTGGAGGGTGAATCAGAAGTAGCAGAAGAAGGAGAAGAAGAAGGTGAAGTCTGGAGGGTGAATCAGAAGAAGCAGAAGAAGGAGAAGGAGAAGGTGAAGTCTGGAGGGTGAATCAGAAGAAGTAGAAGAAGGAGAAGGAGAAGGTGAAGTCTGGAGGGTGAATCAGAAGAAGAAGAAGAAGGAGAAGGAGAAGATGAAGTCTGGAGGGTTAATCAGAAGAAGTAGAAGAAGGAGAAGGAGAAGGTGAAGTCTGGAGGGTGAATCAGAAGAAGCAGAAACAGGAGAAGGAGAAGTTGAAGTCTGGAGGGTGAATCAGAAGATGCAGAAGAAGGAGATGGAGAAGGTGAAGTCTGGAGGGTGAATCAGAAGAAGTAGAAGAAGGGGAAGGAGAAGGTGAAGTCAGGAGGGTGAAGCAGAAGAAGCAGAAGAAGGAGAAGTAGAAGGTGAAGTCTGGAGGGTGAAGCAGAAGAAGGAGAAGGAGAAGGTGAAGTCTGGAGGGTGAAGCATAAGAAGCAGAAGAAGGAGAAGGAGAAGGTGAAGTCAGGAGGGTGAATCAGAAGAAGTAGAAGAAGGAGAAGGAGAAGGTGAAGTCTGGAGGGTGAATCAGAAGAAGTAGAAGAAGGAGAAGGAGAAGGTGAAGTCTGGAGGGTGAATCAGAAGAAGTAGAAGAAGGAGAAGGAGAAGGTGAAATCTGGAGGGTGAATCAGAAGAAGCAGAAGAAGGAGAAGCAGAAGGTGAAGTCTGGAGGGAGAAGCAGAAGAAGTAGAAGAAGGAGAAGGAGAAGGTGAAGTCTGGAGGGTGAATCAGAAGAAGTATGAGAAGGAGAAGAAGAAGGTGAAGTCTGGAGGGTGAATCAGAAGAAGTAGAAGAAGGAGAAGGAGAAGGTGAAGTCTGGAGGGTGAATCAGAAGAAGCAGAAGAAGGAGAAGGAGAAGGTGAAGTCTGGAGGGTGAATCAGAAGAAGCAGTAGATGGAGAAGGAGAAGATGAAGTCTGGAGGGTGAATCAGAAGAAGTAGAAGAAGGAGAAGGAGAAGGTGAAGTCTGAATGGTGAATCAGAAGAAGCAGAAGAAGGAGAAGGAGAAGGTGAAGACTGGAGGATGAATCAGAAGAAGCAGAAGAAGGAGAAGGAGAAGGTGATGTCTGGAGGGTGACTCAGAAGAAGCAGAAGAAGGAGAATGAAAAGGTGAAGTCTGGAGGGTGAATCAGAAGTAGTAGAAGAAGGAGAAGGAGAAGGTGAGGTCTGGAGTGTGAATCAGAAGAAGCAGAAGAAGGAGAAGGAGAAGGTGAAGTCTGGAGGGCGCAGCAGAAGAAGCAGAAGAAGGAGAAGGAGAAGGTGAAGTCTGGAGGGTGAAGCAGAAGGAGCAGAAGAAGGAGAAGGAGAAGGTGAAGTCTGGAGGGTGAATCAGAAGAAGTAGAAGAAGGAGAAGGAGAAGGTGAAGTCAGGAGGGAGAAGCAGAAGAAGCAGAAGAAGGAGAAGGAGAAGGTGAAGTCTGGAGGGTGAATCAGAAGAAGCAGAAGAAGGAGAAGGAGAAGGTGAAGCCTGGAGGGTGAATCAGAAGAAGCAGAAGAAGGAGAAGGAGAAGGTGAAGCCTGGAGGGTGAATCAGAAGAAGTAGAAGAAGGAGAACGAGAAGGTGATGTCTGGAGGGTGAATCAGAAGAAGTAGAATAAGGAGAAGGAGAAGGTGAAGTCTGCAGGGTGAATCAGAAGAAGCAGAAGAAGGAGCAGGAGAAGGTGAAGTCTGGAGGGTGATTCAGAAGAAGCAGAAGAAGGAGAAGGAGAAGGTGAAGTCTGGAGGGTGAATCAGAAGAAGCAGAATAAGGAGAAGGAGAAGGTGAAGTCTGGAGGGTGAATCAGAAGAAGTAGAAGAAGGAGAAGGAGAAGGTGAAGTCTGGAGGGTGAAGCAGAAGAAGTAGAAGAAGGAGAAGGAGAAGGTGAAGTCAGGAGGGTGAATCAGAAGAAGTAGAAGAAGGAGAAGGAGAAGGTGAAGTCAGGAGGGTGAATCAGAAGAAGCAGAAGAAGGAGAAGGAGAAGGTGAAGTCTGGAGGTTGAATCAGAAGAATCAGAAGAAGGAGAAGGAGAAGCTGAAGTCTGGAGGGTGAAGCAGAAGAAGCAGAAAAAGGAGAAGGAGAAGGTGAAGACTGGAGGGTGAATCAGAAGAAGTAGAAGAAGGAGAAGGAGAAGGTGAAGTCTGGAGGGTGAATCAGAAGAAGTAGAAGAAGGAGAAGGAGAAGGTGAAGTCTGGAGGGTGACTCAGAAGAAGCAGAAGAAGGAGAAGGAAAAGGTGAAGTCTGGAGGGTGAATCAGAAGAAGCAGAAGAAGGAGAAGGAGAAGATGAAGTCTGGAGGGTGAATCAGAAGAAGTAGAAGAAGGAGAAGGAGAAGGTGAGGTCTGGAGTGTGAATCAGAAGAAGCAGAAGAAGGAGAAGGAGAAGTTGAAGTCTGGAGGTTGAATCAGAAGAAGCAGAAGAAGGAGAAGAAGAAGGTGAAGTCAGGAGGGTGAATCAGAAGAAGCAGAAGATGGAGAAGGAGAAGGTGAAGTTAGGAGGGTGAATCAGAAGAAGCAGAAGAAGGAGAAGGAGAAGGTGAAGTCAGGAGGGTGAAGCAGAAGAAGTAGAAGAAGGAGAAGGAGAAGGTGAAGTCAGGAGGGTGAAGCAGAAGAAGCAGAAGAAGGAGAATGTGAAGGTGAAGTCTGGAGGGCGCAGCGGAAGAAGCAGAAGAAGGAGAAGGAGAAGGTGAAGTCTGGAGGGTGAAGCAGAAGAAGCAGAAGAAGGAGAAGGAGAAGGTGAAGTCTGGAGGGTGAATCAGAAGAAGTAGAAGAAGGAGAAGGAGAAGGTGAAGTCAGGAGGGTGAAGCAGAAGAAGCAGAAGAAGGAGAAGGAGAAGGTGAAGTCTGGAGGGCGAAGCAGAAGAAGCAGAAGAAGGGGAAGGAGAAGGTGAAGTCTGGAGGGTGAAGCAGAAGAAGCAGAAGAAGGAGAAGGAGAAGGTGAAGTCTGGAGGGTGAATCAGAAGAAGTAGAAGAAGGGGAAGGAGAAGGTGAAGTCAGGAGGGTGAAGCAGAAGAAGCAGAAGAAGGAGAAGTAGAAGGTGAAGTCTGGAGGGTGAAGCAGAAGAAGCAGAAGAAGGAGAAGGAGAAGGTGAAGTCTGGAGGGTGAAGCAGAAGAAGCAGAAGAAGGAGAAGGAGAAGGTGAAGTCAGGAGGGTGAATCAGAAGAAGTAGAAGAAATAGAAGGAGAAGGTGAAGTCTGGAGGGTGAATCAGAAGAAGTAGAAGAAGGAGAAGGAGAAGGTGAAGTCTGGAGGGTGAATCAGAAGAAGCAGAAGAAGGAGAAGGAGAAGGTGAAGTCTGGAGGGAGAAGCAGAAGAAGTAGAAGAAGGAGAAGGAGAAGGTGAAGTCTGGAGGGTGAATCAGAAGAAGTAGAAGAAGGAGAAGGAGAAGGTGAAGTCTGGAGGGTGAATCAGAAGAAGTAGAAGAAGGAGAAGGAGAAGGTGAAGTCTGGAGGGTGAATCAGAAGAAGCAGAAGAAGGAGAAGGAGAAGGTGAAGTCTGGAGGGTGAATCAGAAGAAGCAGAAGAAGGAGAAGGAGAAGGTGTAGTCTGGAGGGTGAATCAGAAGAAGTAGACGAAGGAGAAGGAGAAGGTGAAGTCTGGAGGGTGAATCAGAAGAAGCAGAAGAAGGAGAAGGTGAAGTCTGGAGGGTGAATCAGAAGAAGTAGAAAAGGAAAAGGAGAAGGCGATGTCTGGAGGGTGAATCAGAAGAAGCAGAAGAAGGAGAAGGAGAAGGTGAAGTCTGGAGGGTGAATCAGAAGAAGCAGAAGAAGGAGAAGGAGAAGGTGAAGTCTGGAGGGTGAATCAGAAGAAGCAGAAGAAGGAGAAGGAGAAGGTGAAGTCTGGAGGGTGAATCAGAAGAAGCAGAAGAAGGAGAAGGAGAAGGTGAAGTCTGGAGGGTGAATCAGAAGAAGCAGAAGAAGGAGAAGGAGAAGGTGAAGTCTGGAGGGTGAATCAGAAGAAGCAGAAGAAGGAGTAGGAGAAGGTGAAGTCTGGAGGGTGAATCAGAAGAAGCAGAAGAAGGAGAAGGAGAAGGTGAAGACTGGAGGTGAATCAGAAGAAGTAGAAGAAGGAGAAGGAGAAGGTGAAGTCTGGAGGGTGAATCAGAAGAAGTAGAAGAAGGAGAAGGAGAATGCGAAGTCTGGATGGTGAATCAGAAGAAGCAGAAGAAGGAGAAGGAGAAGGTGAAGTCTGGAGGGTGAATCAGAAGAAGTAGAAGAAGGAGAAGGAGAAGGTGATGGCTGGAGGGTGAATCAGAAGAAGCAGAAGAAGGAGAAGAAGAAGGTGAAGTCTGGAGGGTGAATCAGAAGAAGCAGAAGAAGGAGAAGGAGAAGGTGAAGTCTGGAGGGTGAATCAGAAGAAGCAGAAGAAGGAGAAGGAGAAGGTGAAGTCTGGAGGGTGAATCAGAAGAAGCAGAAGAAGGAGAAGGAGAAGGTGAAGTCTGGAGGGTGAATCAGAAGAAGCAGAAGAAGGAGAAGGAGAAGGTGAAGTCTGGAGAGTGAATCAGAAGAAGCAGAAGAAGGAGTAGGAGAAGGTGAAGTCTGGAGGGTGAATCAGAAGAAGCAGAAGAAGGAGAAGGAGAAGGTGAAGACTGGAGGGTGAATCAGAAGAAGTAGAAGAAGGAGAAGGAGAAGGTGAAGTCTGGAGGGTGAATCAGAAGAAGTAGAAGAAGGAGAAGGAGAATGCAAAGTCTGGATGGTGAATCAGAAGAAGCAGAAGAAGGGGAAGGAGAAGGTGAAGTCTGGAGGGTGAATCAGAAGAAGTAGAAGAAGGAGAAGGAGAAGGTGATGTCTGGAGGGTGAATCAGAAGTAGCAGAAGAAGGAGAAGAAGAACGTGAAGTCTGGAGGGTGAATCAGAAGAAGCAGAAGAAGGAGAAGGAGAAGGTGAAGTCTGGAGGGTGAATCAGAAGATGTAGAAGAAGGAGAAGGAGAAGGTGAAGTCTGGAGGGTGAATCAGAAGAAGAAGAAGAAGGAGAAGGAGAAGATGAAGTCTGGAGGGTTAATCAGAAGAAGTAGAAGAAGGAGAAGGAGAAGGTGAAGTCTGGAGGGTGAATCAGAAGAAGCAGAAACAGGAGAAGGAGAAGTTGAAGTCTGGAGGGTGAATCAGAAGAAGTAGAAGAAGGAGAACGAGAAGGTGATGTCTGGAGGGTGAATCAGAAGAAGTAGAATAAGGAGAAGGAGAAGGTGAAGTCTGCAGGGTGAATCAGAAGAAGCAGAAGAAGGAGCAGGAGAAGGTGAAGTCTGGAGGGTGATTCAGAAGAAGCAGAAGAAGGAGAAGGAGAAGGTGAAGTCTGGAGGGTGAATCAGAAGAAGCAGAAGAAGGAGAAGGAGAAGGTGAAGTCTGGAGGGTGAATCAGAAGAAGCAGAATAAGGAGAAGGAGAAGGTGAAGTCTGGAGGGTGAATCAGAAGAAGCAGAAGATGGAGAAGGAGAAGGTGAAGTCTGGAGGGTGAATCAGAAGAAGTAGAAGAAGGAGAAGGAGAAGGTGAAGTCTGGAGGGTGAAGCAGAAGAAGTAGAAGAAGGAGAAGGAGAAGGTGAAGTCAGGAGGGTGAATCAGAAGATGTAGAAGAAGGAGAAGGAGAAGGTGAAGTCAGGAGGGTGAATCAGAAGAAGCAGAAGAAGGAGAAGGAGAAGGTGAAGTCTGGAGGTTGAATCAGAAGAATCAGAAGAAGGAGAAGGAGAAGCTGAAGTCTGGAGGGTGAAGCAGAAGAAGCAGAAAAAGGAGAAGGAGAAGGTGAAGACTGGAGGGTGAATCAGAAGAAGTAGAAGAAGGAGAAGGAGAAGGTGAAGTCTGGAGGGTGAATCAGAAGAAGTAGAAGAAGGAGAAGGAGAAGGTGAAGTCTGGAGGGTGACTCAGAAGAAGCAGAAGAAGGAGAAGGAAAAGGTGAAGTCTGGAGGGTGAATCAGAAGAAGCAGAAGAAGGAGAAGGAGAAGATGAAGTCTGGAGGGTGAATCAGAAGTAGTAGAAGAAGGAGAAGGAGAAGGTGAGGTCTGGAGTGTGAATCAGAAGAAGCAGAAGAAGGAGAAGGAGAAGTTGAAGTCTGGAGGTTGAATCAGAAGAAGGAGAAGAAGGAGAAGAAGAAGGTGAAGTCAGGAGGGTGAATCAGAAGAAGCAGAAGATGGAGAAGGAGAAGGTGAAGTTAGGAGGGTGAATCAGAAGAAGCAGAAGAAGGAGAAGGAGAAGGTGAAGTCAGGAGGGTGAAGCAGAAGAAGTAGAAGAAGGAGAAGGAGAAGGTGAAGTCAGGAGGGTGAAGCAGAAGAAGCAGAAGAAGGAGAATGTGAAGGTGAAGTCTGGAGGGCGCAGCGGAAGAAGCAGAAGAAGGAGAAGGAGAAGGTGAAGTATGGAGGGTGAAGCAGAAGAAGCAGAAGAAGGAGAAGGAGAAGGTGAAGTCTGGAGGGTGAATCAGAAGAAGTAGAAGAAGGAGAAGGAGAAGGTGAAGTCAGGAGGGTGAAGCAGAAGAAGCAGAAGAAGGAGAAGGAGAAGGTGAAGTCTGGAGGGCGAAGCAGAAGAAGCAGAAGAAGGGGAAGGAGAAGGTGAAGTCTGGAGGGTGAAGCAGAAGAAGCAGAAGAAGGAGAAGGAGAAGGTGAAGTCTGGAGGGTGAATCAGAAGAAGTAGAAGAAGGGGAAGGAGAAGGTGAAGTCAGGAGGGTGAAGCAGAAGAAGCAGAAGAAGGAGAAGTAGAAGGTGAAGTCTGGAGGGTGAAGCAGAAGAAGCAGAAGAAGGAGAAGGAGAAGGTGAAGTCTGGAGGGTGAAGCAGAAGAAGCAGAAGAAGGAGAAGGAGAAGGTGAAGTCAGGAGGGTGAATCAGAAGAAGTAGAAGAAATAGAAGGAGAAGGTGAAGTCTGGAGGGTGAATCAGAAGAAGTAGAAGAAGGAGAAGGAGAAGGTGAAGTCTGGAGGGTGAATCAGAAGAAGCAGAAGAAGGAGAAGGAGAAGGTGAAGTCTGGAGGGAGAAGCAGAAGAAGTAGAAGAAGGAGAAGGAGAAGGTGAAGTCTGGAGGGTGAATCAGAAGAAGTAGAAGAAGGAGAAGGAGAAGGTGAAGTCTGGAGGGTGAATCAGAAGAAGTAGAAGAAGGAGAAGGAGAAGGTGAAGTCTGGAGGGTGAATCAGAAGAAGCAGAAGAAGGAGAAGGAGAAGGTGAAGTCTGGAGGGTGAATCAGAAGAAGCAGAAGAAGGAGAAGGAGAAGGTGTAGTCTGGAGGGTGAATCAGAAGAAGTAGACGAAGGAGAAGGAGAAGGTGAAGTCTGGAGGGTGAATCAGAAGAAGCAGAAGAAGGAGAAGGTGAAGTCTGGAGGGTGAATCAGAAGAAGTAGAAAAGGAGAAGGAGAAGGCGATGTCTGGAGGGTGAATCAGAAGAAGCAGAAGAAGGAGAAGGAGAAGGTGAAGTCTGGAGGGTGAATCAGAAGAAGCAGAAGAAGGAGAAGGAGAAGGTGAAGTCTGGAGGGTGAATCAGAAGAAGCAGAAGAAGGAGAAGGAGAAGGTGAAGTCTGGAGGGTGAATCAGAAGAAGCAGAAGAAGGAGAAGGAGAAGGTGAAGTCTGGAGGGTGAATCAGAAGAAGCAGAAGAAGGAGAAGGAGAAGGTGAAGTCTGGAGGGTGAATCAGAAGAAGCAGAAGAAGGAGTAGGAGAAGGTGAAGTCTGGAGGGTGAATCAGAAGAAGCAGAAGAAGGAGAAGGAGAAGGTGAAGACTGGAGGGTGAATCAGAAGAAGTAGAAGAAGGAGAAGGAGAAGGTGAAGTCTGGAGGGTGAATCAGAAGAAGTAGAAGAAGGAGAAGGAGAATGCGAAGTCTGGATGGTGAATCAGAAGAAGCAGAAGAAGGAGAAGGAGAAGGTGAAGTCTGGAGGGTGAATCAGAAGAAGTAGAAGAAGGAGAAGGAGAAGGTGATGGCTGGAGGGTGAATCAGAAGAAGCAGAAGAAGGAGAAGAAGAAGGTGAAGTCTGGAGGGTGAATCAGAAGAAGCAGAAGAAGGAGAAGGAGAAGGTGAAGTCTGGAGGGTGAATCAGAAGAAGTAGAAGAAGGAGAAGGAGAAGGTGAAGTCTGGAGGGTGAATCAGAAGAAGAAGAAGAAGGAGAAGGAGAAGATGAAGTCTGGAGGGTTAATCAGAAGAAGTAGAAGAAGGAGAAGGAGAAGGTGAAGTCTGGAGGGTGAATCAGAAGAAGCAGAAACAGGAGAAGGAGAAGTTGAAGTCTGGAGGGTTAATCAGAAGATGCAGATGAAGGAGAAGGAGAAGGTGAAGTCTGGAGGGTGAATCAGAAGAAGTAGAAGAAGGGGAAGGAGAAGGTGAAGTCAGGAGGGTGAAGCAGAAGAAGCAGAAGAAGGAGAAGTAGAAGGTGAAGTCTGGAGGGTGAAGCAGATGAAGCAGAAGAAGGAGAAGGAGAAGGTGAAGTCTGGAGGGTGAAGCATAAGAAGCAGAAGAAGGAGAAGGAGAAGGTGAAGTCAGGAGGGTGAATCAGAAGAAGTAGAAGAAGGAGAAGGAGAAGGTGAAGTCTGGAGGGTGAATCAGAAGAAGTAGAAGAAGGAGAAGGAGAAGGTGAAGTCTGGAGGGTGAATCAGAAGAAGTAGAAGAAGGAGAAGGAGAAGGTGAAATCTGGAGGGTGAATCAGAAGAAGCAGAAGAAGGAGAAGGAGAAGGTGAAGTCTGGAGGGAGAAGCAGAAGAAGTAGAAGAAGGAGAAGGAGAAGGTGAAGTCTGGAGGGTGAATCAGAAGAAGTAGAAGAAGGAGAAGGAGAAGGTGAAGTCTGGAGGGTGAATCAGAAGAAGTAGAAGAAGGAGAAGGAGAAGGTGAAGTCTGGAGGGTGAATCAGAAGAAGCAGAAGAAGGAGAAGGAGAAGGTGAAGTCTGGAGGGTGAATCAGAAGAAGCAGTAGATGGAGAAGGAGAAGATGAAGTCTGGAGGGTGAATCAGAAGAAGTAGAAGAAGGAGAAGGAGAAGGTGAAGTCTGAATGGTGAATCAGAAGAAGCAGAAGAAGGAGAAGGAGAAGGTGAAGACTGGAGGATGAATCAGAAGAAGCAGAAGAAGGAGAAGGAGAAGGTGAAGTCTGGAGGGTGAATCAGAAGAAGCAGAAGAAGGAGAAGGAGAAGGTGATGTCTGGAGGGTGACTCAGAAGAAGCAGAAGAAGGAGAATGAAAAGGTGAAGTCTGGAGGGTGAATCAGAAGTAGTAGAAGAAGGAGAAGGAGAAGGTGAGGTCTGGAGTGTGAATCAGAAGAAGCAGAAGAAGGAGAAGGAGAAGGTGAAGTCTGGAGGGCGCAGCAGAAGAAGCAGAAGAAGGAGAAGGAGAAGGTGAAGTCTGGAGGGTGAAGCAGAAGGAGCAGAAGAAGGAGAAGGAGAAGGTGAAGTCTGGAGGGTGAATCAGAAGAAGTAGAAGAAGGAGAAGGAGAAGGTGAAGTCAGGAGGGAGAAGCAGAAGAAGCAGAAGAAGGAGAAGGAGAAGGTGAAGTCTGGAGGGTGAATCAGAAGAAGCAGAAGAAGGAGAAGGAGAAGGTGAAGTCTGGAGGGCGAAGCAGAAGAAGTAGAAGAAGGGGAAGGAGAAGGTGAAGTCAGGAGGGTGAAGCAGAAGAAGCAGAAGAAGGAGAAGTAGAAGGTGAAGTCTGGAGGGTGAAACAGAAGAAGTAGAAGAAGGGGAAGGAGAAGGTGAAGTCAGGAGGGTGAAGCAGAAGAAGCAGAAGAAGGAGAAGTAGAAGGTGAAGTCTGGAGGGTGAAACAGAAGAAGCAGAAGAAGGAGAAGGAGAAGGTGAAGTCTGGAGGGTGAATCAGAAGAAGTAGAAGAAGGAGAAGGAGAAGGTGAAGTCAGGAGGGTGAAGCAGAAGAAGCAGAAGAAGGAGAAGGAGAAGGTGAAGTCTGGAGGGCGAAGCAGTAGAAGCAGAAGAAGGGGAAGGAGAAGGTGAAGTCTGGAGGGTGAAGCAGAAGAAGCAGAAGAAGGAGAAGGAGAAGGTGAAGTCTGGAGGGTGAATCAGAAGAAGTAGAAGAAGGGGAAGGAGAAGGTGAAGTCAGGAGGGTGAGGCAGAAGAAGCAGAAGAAGGAGAAGTAGAAGGTGAAGTCTGGAGGGTGAAGCAGAAGAAGCAGAAGAAGGAGAAGGAGACGGTGAAGTCTGGAGGGTGAAGCAGAAGAAGCAGAAGAAGGAGAAAGAGAAGGTGAAGTCAGGAGGGTGAATCAGAAGAAGTAGAAGAAGGAGAAGGAGAAGGTGAAGTCTGGAGGGTGAATCAGAAGAAGTAGAAGAAGGAGAAGGAGAAGGTGCAGTCTGGAGGGTGAATCAGAAGAAGTAGAAGAAGGAGAAGGAGAAGGTGAAGTCTGGAGGGTGAATCAGAAGAAGTAGAAGAAGGAGAAGGAGAAGGTGAAATCTGGAGGGTGAATCAGAAGAAGCAGAAGAAGGAGAAGGAGAAGGTGAAGTCTGGAGGGAGAAGCAGAAGAAGTAGAAGAAGGAGAAGGAGAAGGTGAAGTCTGGAGGGTGAATCAGAAGAAGCAGTAGATGGAGAAGGAGAAGATGAAGTCTGGAGGGTGAATCAGAAGAAGTAGAAGAAGGAGAAGGAGAAGGTGAAGTCTGAATGGTGAATCAGAAGAAGCAGAAGAAGGAGAAGGAGAAGGTGAAGACTGGAGGATGAATCAGAAGAAGCAGAAGAAGGAGAAGGAGAAGGTGATGTCTGGAGGGTGACTCAGAAGAAGCAGAAGAAGGAGAATGAAAAGGTGAAGTCTGGAGGGTGAATCAGAAGTAGTAGAAGAAGGAGAAGGAGAAGGTGAGGTCTGGAGTGTGAATCAGAAGAAGCAGAAGAAGGAGAAGGAGAAGGTGAAGTCTGGAGGGCGCAGCAGAAGAAGCAGAAGAAGGAGAAGGAGAAGGTGAAGTCTGGAGGGTGAAGCAGAAGGAGCAGAAGAAGGAGAAGGAGAAGGTGAAGTCTGGAGGGTGAATCAGAAGAAGTAGAAGAAGGAGAAGGAGAAGGTGAAGTCAGGAGGGAGAAGCAGAAGAAGCAGAAGAAGGAGAAGGAGAAGGTGAAGTCTGGAGGGTGAATCAGAAGAAGCAGAAGAAGGAGAAGGAGAAGGTGAAGTCTGGAGGGCGAAGCAGAAGAAGTAGAAGAAGGGGAAGGAGAAGGTGAAGTCAGGAGGGTGAAGCAGAAGAAGCAGAAGAAGGAGAAGTAGAAGGTGAAGTCTGGAGGGTGAAACAGAAGAAGTAGAAGAAGGGGTAGGAGAAGGTGAAGTCAGGAGGGTGAAGCAGAAGAAGCAGAAGAAGGAGAAGTAGAAGGTGAAGTCTGGAGGGTGAAACAGAAGAAGCAGAAGAAGGAGAAGGAGAAGGTGAAGTCTGGAGGGTGAATCAGAAGAAGTAGAAGAAGGAGAAGGAGAAGGTGAAGTCAGGAGGGTGAAGCAGAAGAAGCAGAAGAAGGAGAAGGAGAAGGTGAAGTCTGGAGGGCGAAGCAGAAGAAGCAGAAGAAGGGGAAGGAGAAGGTGAAGTCTGGAGGGTGAAGCAGAAGAAGCAGAAGAAGGAGAAGGAGAAGGTGAAGTCAGGAGGGTGAATCAGAAGAAGTAGAAGAAGGAGAAGGAGAAGGTGAAGTCTGGAGGGTGAATCAGAAGAAGTAGAAGAAGGAGAAGGAGAAGGTGCAGTCTGGAGGGTGAATCAGAAGAAGTAGAAGAAGGAGAAGGAGAAGGTGAAGTCTGGAGGGTGAATCAGAAGAAGTAGAAGAAGGAGAAGGAGAAGGTGAAATCTGGAGGGTGAATCAGAAGAAGCAGAAGAAGGAGAAGGAGAAGGTGAAGTCTGGAGGGAGAAGCAGAAGAAGTAGAAGAAGGAGAAGGAGAAGGTGAAGTCTGGAGGGTGAATCAGAAGAAGTAGAAGAAGAAGAAGGAGAAGGTGAAGTCTGGAGGGTGAATCAGAAGAAGTAGAAGAAGGAGAAGGAGAAGGTGAAGTCTGGAGGGTGAATCAGAAGAAGCAGAAGAAGGAGAAGGAGAAGGTGAAGTCTGGAGGGTGAATCAGAAGAAGTAGAAGAAGGAGAAGGAGAAGGTGTAGTCTGGAGGGTGAATCAGAAGAAGTAGACGAAGGAGAAGGAGAAGGTGAAGTCTGGAGGGTGAATCAGAAGAAGCAGAAGAAGGAGAAGGTGAAGTCTGGAGGGTGAATCAGAAGAAGCAGAAGAAGGAGAAGGAGAAGGTGAAGACTGGAGGGTGAATCAGAAGAAGTAGAAGAAGGAGAAGGAGAAGGTGAAGTCTGGAGGGTGAATCAGAAGAAGTAGAAGAAGGAGAAGGAGAATGCGAAGTCTGGATGGTGAATCAGAAGAAGCAGAAGAAGGAGAAGGAGAAGGTGAAGTCTGGAGGGTGAATCAGAAGAAGCAGAAGAAGGAGAAGGAGAAGATGAAGTCTGGAGGGTGAATCAGAAGAAGTAGAAGAAGGAGAAGGAAAAGGTGAGGTCTGGAGGGTGAATCAGAAGAAGCAGAAGAAGGAGAAGAAGAAGGTGAATTGTGAAGGGTGAATCAGAAGAAGCAGAAGAAGGAGAAGGAGAAGGAGAAGTCTGGAGGGTGAATCAGAAGAAGCAGAAGAAGGAGAAGGAAAAAGTGAAGTCTGGAGGGTGAATCAGAAGAAGCAGAAGAAGGAGAAGGAGAAGGTGAAGTCTGGAGAGTGAATCAGAAGAAGTAGAAGAAGGAGAAGGAGAAGGTGAAGTCTGGAGGGTGAATCAGAAGAAGAAGAAGAAGGAGAAGGAGAAGATGAAGTCTGGAGGGTTAATCAGAAGAAGTAGAAGAAGGAGAAGGAGAAGTTGAAGTCTGGAGGGTGAATCAGAAGATGCAGAAGAAGGAGAAGGAGAAGGTGAAGTCTGGAGGGTGAATCAGAAGAAGCAGAATGAGGAGAAGGAGAAGGTGAAGTCTGGAGGGTGAATCAGAAGAAGCAGAAGAAGGAGAAGGAGAAGGTTAAGTCTGGAGGGTGAATCAGAAGAAGTAGAAGAAGGAGAAAGAGAAGGTGAAGTCTGGAGGGTGAAGCAGAAGAAGTAGAATAAGGAGAAGGAGAAGGTGAAGTCAGGAGGGTGAATCAGAAGAAGTAGAAGAAGGAGAAAGAGAAGGTGAAGTCAGGAGGGTGAAACAGAAGAAGCAGAAGAAGGTGAAGGAGAAGGTGAAGTCTGGAGGGTGAATCAGAAGAAGTAGAAGAAGGAGAAGGAGAAGGTGAAGTCTGGAGGGTGAATCAGAAGAAGTAGAAGAAGGAGAAGGAGAAGGTGATGTCTGGAGGGTGACTCAGAAGAAGCAGAAGAAGGAGAAGGAAAAGGTGAAGTCTGGATGGTGAATCAGAAGAAGCAGGAGAAGGAGAAGGAGAAGATGAAGTCTGGAGGGTGAATCAGAAGAAGTAGAAGAAGGAGAAGGAGAAGGTGAGGTCTGGAGTGTGAATCAGAAGAAGCAGAAGAAAGAGAAGGAGAAGGTGAAGTCTGGAGGGTGAATCAGAAGAAGCAGAAGAAGGAGAAGGAGAAGTTGAAGTCTGGAGGGTGAATCAGAAGAAGCAGAAGAAGGAGAAGAAGAAGGTGAAGTCAGGAGGGTGAATCAGAAGAAGCAGAAATGGAGAAGGAGAAGGTGAAGTTAGGAGGGTGAATCAGAAGAAGCAGAAGAAGGAGAAGGAGAAGGTGAAGTCAGGAGGGTGAAGCAGAAGAAGTAGAAGAAGGAGAAGGAGAAGGTGAAGTCAGGAGGGTGAAGCAGAAGAAGCAGAAGAAGGAGAAGGTGAAGGTGAAGTCTGGAGGGCGCAGCAGAAGAAGCAGAAGAAGGGGGAGGAGAAGGTGAAGTCTGGAGGGTGAAGCAGAAGAAGCAGAAGAAGGAGAAGGAGAAGGTGAAGTCTGGAGGGTGAATCAGAAGAAGTAGAAGAAGGGGAAGGAGAAGGTGAAGTCAGGAGTGTGTGGCAGAAGAAGCAGAAGAAGGAGAAGTAGAAGGTGAAGTCTGGAGGGTGAAGCAGAAGAAGCAGAAGAAGGAGAAGGAGAAGGTGAAGTCTGGAGGGTGAAGCAGAAGAAGCAGAAGAAGGAGAAGGAGAAGGTGAAGTAAGGAGGGTGAATCAGAAGAAGTAGAAGAAGGAGAAGGAGAAGGTGAAGTCTGGAGGGTGAATCAGAAGAAGTAGAAGAAGGAGAAGGAGAAGGTGAAGTCTGGAGGGTGAATCAGAAGAAGTAGAAGAAGGAGAAGGAGAAGGTGAAGTCTGGAGGGAGAATCAGAAGAAGTAGAAGAAGGAGAAGGAGAAGGTGAAGTCAGGAGGGTGAAGCAGAAGAAGCAGAAGAAGGAGAAGGTGAAGGTGAAGTCTGGAGGGCGCAGCAGAAGAAGCAGAAGAAGGGGAAGGAGAAGGTGAAGTCTGGAGGGTGAAGCAGAAGAAGCAGAAGAAGGAGAAGGAGAAGGTGAAGTCTGGAGGGTGAATCAGAAGAAGTAGAAGAAGGGGAAGGAGAAGGTGAAGTCAGGAGGGTGTGGCAGAAGAAGCAGAAGAAGGAGAAGTAGAAGGTGAAGTCTGGAGGGTGAAGCAGAAGAAGCAGAAGAAGGAGAAGGAGAAGGTGAAGTCTGGAGGGTGAAGCAGAAGAAGCAGAAGAAGGAGAAGGAGAAGGTGAAGTCAGGAGGGTGAATCAGAAGAAGTAGAAGAAGGAGAAGGAGAAGGTGAAGTCTGGAGGGTGAATCAGAAGAAGTAGAAGAAGGAGAAGGAGAAGGTGAAGTCTGGAGGGTGAAGCAGAAGAAGCAGAAGAAGGAGAAGGAGAAGGTGAAGTCTGGAGGGTGAATCAGAAGAAGTAGAAGAAGGGGAAGGAGAAGGTGAAGTCAGGAGGGTGAGGCAGAAGAAGCAGAAGAAGGAGAAGTAGAAGGTGAAGTCTGGAGGGTGAAGCAGAAGAAGCAGAAGAAGGAGAAGGAGACGGTGAAGTCTGGAGGGTGAAGCAGAAGAAGCAGAAGAAGGAGAAAGAGAAGGTGAAGTCAGGAGGGTGAATCAGAAGAAGTAGAAGAAGGAGAAGGAGAAGGTGAAGTCTGGAGGGTGAATCAGAAGAAGTAGAAGAAGGAGAAGGAGAAGGTGCAGTCTGGAGGGTGAATCAGAAGAAGTAGAAGAAGGAGAAGGAGAAGGTGAAGTCTGGAGGGTGAATCAGAAGAAGTAGAAGAAGGAGAAGGAGAAGGTGAAATCTGGAGGGTGAATCAGAAGAAGCAGAAGAAGGAGAAGGAGAAGGTGAAGTCTGGAGGGAGAAGCAGAAGAAGTAGAAGAAGGAGAAGGAGAAGGTGAAGTCTGGAGGGTGAATCAGAAGAAGCAGTAGATGGAGAAGGAGAAGATGAAGTCTGGAGGGTGAATCAGAAGAAGTAGAAGAAGGAGAAGGAGAAGGTGAAGTCTGAATGGTGAATCAGAAGAAGCAGAAGAAGGAGAAGGAGAAGGTGAAGACTGGAGGATGAATCAGAAGAAGCAGAAGAAGGAGAAGGAGAAGGTGATGTCTGGAGGGTGACTCAGAAGAAGCAGAAGAAGGAGAATGAAAAGGTGAAGTCTGGAGGGTGAATCAGAAGTAGTAGAAGAAGGAGAAGGAGAAGGTGAGGTCTGGAGTGTGAATCAGAAGAAGCAGAAGAAGGAGAAGGAGAAGGTGAAGTCTGGAGGGCGCAGCAGAAGAAGCAGAAGAAGGAGAAGGAGAAGGTGAAGTCTGGAGGGTGAAGCAGAAGGAGCAGAAGAAGGAGAAGGAGAAGGTGAAGTCTGGAGGGTGAATCAGAAGAAGTAGAAGAAGGAGAAGGAGAAGGTGAAGTCAGGAGGGAGAAGCAGAAGAAGCAGAAGAAGGAGAAGGAGAAGGTGAAGTCTGGAGGGTGAATCAGAAGAAGCAGAAGAAGGAGAAGGAGAAGGTGAAGTCTGGAGGGCGAAGCAGAAGAAGTAGAAGAAGGGGAAGGAGAAGGTGAAGTCAGGAGGGTGAAGCAGAAGAAGCAGAAGAAGGAGAAGTAGAAGGTGAAGTCTGGAGGGTGAAACAGAAGAAGTAGAAGAAGGGGTAGGAGAAGGTGAAGTCAGGAGGGTGAAGCAGAAGAAGCAGAAGAAGGAGAAGTAGAAGGTGAAGTCTGGAGGGTGAAACAGAAGAAGCAGAAGAAGGAGAAGGAGAAGGTGAAGTCTGGAGGGTGAATCAGAAGAAGTAGAAGAAGGAGAAGGAGAAGGTGAAGTCAGGAGGGTGAAGCAGAAGAAGCAGAAGAAGGAGAAGGAGAAGGTGAAGTCTGGAGGGCGAAGCAGAAGAAGCAGAAGAAGGGGAAGGAGAAGGTGAAGTCTGGAGGGTGAAGCAGAAGAAGCAGAAGAAGGAGAAGGAGAAGGTGAAGTCAGGAGGGTGAATCAGAAGAAGTAGAAGAAGGAGAAGGAGAAGGTGAAGTCTGGAGGGTGAATCAGAAGAAGTAGAAGAAGGAGAAGGAGAAGGTGCAGTCTGGAGGGTGAATCAGAAGAAGTAGAAGAAGGAGAAGGAGAAGGTGAAGTCTGGAGGGTGAATCAGAAGAAGTAGAAGAAGGAGAAGGAGAAGGTGAAATCTGGAGGGTGAATCAGAAGAAGCAGAAGAAGGAGAAGGAGAAGGTGAAGTCTGGAGGGAGAAGCAGAAGAAGTAGAAGAAGGAGAAGGAGAAGGTGAAGTCTGGAGGGTGAATCAGAAGAAGTAGAAGAAGAAGAAGGAGAAGGTGAAGTCTGGAGGGTGAATCAGAAGAAGTAGAAGAAGGAGAAGGAGAAGGTGAAGTCTGGAGGGTGAATCAGAAGAAGCAGAAGAAGGAGAAGGAGAAGGTGAAGTCTGGAGGGTGAATCAGAAGAAGTAGAAGAAGGAGAAGGAGAAGGTGTAGTCTGGAGGGTGAATCAGAAGAAGTAGACGAAGGAGAAGGAGAAGGTGAAGTCTGGAGGGTGAATCAGAAGAAGCAGAAGAAGGAGAAGGTGAAGTCTGGAGGGTGAATCAGAAGAAGCAGAAGAAGGAGAAGGAGAAGGTGAAGACTGGAGGGTGAATCAGAAGAAGTAGAAGAAGGAGAAGGAGAAGGTGAAGTCTGGAGGGTGAATCAGAAGAAGTAGAAGAAGGAGAAGGAGAATGCGAAGTCTGGATGGTGAATCAGAAGAAGCAGAAGAAGGAGAAGGAGAAGGTGAAGTCTGGAGGGTGAATCAGAAGAAGCAGAAGAAGGAGAAGGAGAAGATGAAGTCTGGAGGGTGAATCAGAAGAAGTAGAAGAAGGAGAAGGAAAAGGTGAGGTCTGGAGGGTGAATCAGAAGAAGCAGAAGAAGGAGAAGAAGAAGGTGAATTGTGAAGGGTGAATCAGAAGAAGCAGAAGAAGGAGAAGGAGAAGGAGAAGTCTGGAGGGTGAATCAGAAGAAGCAGAAGAAGGAGAAGGAAAAAGTGAAGTCTGGAGGGTGAATCAGAAGAAGCAGAAGAAGGAGAAGGAGAAGGTGAAGTCTGGAGAGTGAATCAGAAGAAGTAGAAGAAGGAGAAGGAGAAGGTGAAGTCTGGAGGGTGAATCAGAAGAAGAAGAAGAAGGAGAAGGAGAAGATGAAGTCTGGAGGGTTAATCAGAAGAAGTAGAAGAAGGAGAAGGAGAAGTTGAAGTCTGGAGGGTGAATCAGAAGATGCAGAAGAAGGAGAAGGAGAAGGTGAAGTCTGGAGGGTGAATCAGAAGAAGCAGAATGAGGAGAAGGAGAAGGTGAAGTCTGGAGGGTGAATCAGAAGAAGCAGAAGAAGGAGAAGGAGAAGGTTAAGTCTGGAGGGTGAATCAGAAGAAGTAGAAGAAGGAGAAAGAGAAGGTGAAGTCTGGAGGGTGAAGCAGAAGAAGTAGAATAAGGAGAAGGAGAAGGTGAAGTCAGGAGGGTGAATCAGAAGAAGTAGAAGAAGGAGAAAGAGAAGGTGAAGTCAGGAGGGTGAAACAGAAGAAGCAGAAGAAGGTGAAGGAGAAGGTGAAGTCTGGAGGGTGAATCAGAAGAAGTAGAAGAAGGAGAAGGAGAAGGTGAAGTCTGGAGGGTGAATCAGAAGAAGTAGAAGAAGGAGAAGGAGAAGGTGATGTCTGGAGGGTGACTCAGAAGAAGCAGAAGAAGGAGAAGGAAAAGGTGAAGTCTGGATGGTGAATCAGAAGAAGCAGGAGAAGGAGAAGGAGAAGATGAAGTCTGGAGGGTGAATCAGAAGAAGTAGAAGAAGGAGAAGGAGAAGGTGAGGTCTGGAGTGTGAATCAGAAGAAGCAGAAGAAAGAGAAGGAGAAGGTGAAGTCTGGAGGGTGAATCAGAAGAAGCAGAAGAAGGAGAAGGAGAAGTTGAAGTCTGGAGGGTGAATCAGAAGAAGCAGAAGAAGGAGAAGAAGAAGGTGAAGTCAGGAGGGTGAATCAGAAGAAGCAGAAATGGAGAAGGAGAAGGTGAAGTTAGGAGGGTGAATCAGAAGAAGCAGAAGAAGGAGAAGGAGAAGGTGAAGTCAGGAGGGTGAAGCAGAAGAAGTAGAAGAAGGAGAAGGAGAAGGTGAAGTCAGGAGGGTGAAGCAGAAGAAGCAGAAGAAGGAGAAGGTGAAGGTGAAGTCTGGAGGGCGCAGCAGAAGAAGCAGAAGAAGGGGAAGGAGAAGGTGAAGTCTGGAGGGTGAAGCAGAAGAAGCAGAAGAAGGAGAAGGAGAAGGTGAAGTCTGGAGGGTGAATCAGAAGAAGTAGAAGAAGGGGAAGGAGAAGGTGAAGTCAGGAGGGTGTGGCAGAAGAAGCAGAAGAAGGAGAAGTAGAAGGTGAAGTCTGGAGGGTGAAGCAGAAGAAGCAGAAGAAGGAGAAGGAGAAGGTGAAGTCTGGAGGGTGAAGCAGAAGAAGCAGAAGAAGGAGAAGGAGAAGGTGAAGTAAGGAGGGTGAATCAGAAGAAGTAGAAGAAGGAGAAGGAGAAGGTGAAGACTGGAGGGTGAATCAGAAGAAGTAGAAGAAGGAGAAGGAGAAGGTGAAGTCTGGAGGGTGAATCAGAAGAAGTAGAAGAAGGAGAAGGAGAAGGTGAAGTCTGGAGGGAGAATCAGAAGAAGTAGAAGAAGGAGAAGGAGAAGGTGAAGTCAGGAGGGTGAAGCAGAAGAAGCAGAAGAAGGAGAAGGTGAAGGTGAAGTCTGGAGGGCGCAGCAGAAGAAGCAGAAGAAGGGGAAGGAGAAGGTGAAGTCTGGAGGGTGAAGCAGAAGAAGCAGAAGAAGGAGAAGGAGAAGGTGAAGTCTGGAGGGTGAATCAGAAGAAGTAGAAGAAGGGGAAGGAGAAGGTGAAGTCAGGAGGGTGTGGCAGAAGAAGCAGAAGAAGGAGAAGTAGAAGGTGAAGTCTGGAGGGTGAAGCAGAAGAAGCAGAAGAAGGAGAAGGAGAAGGTGAAGTCTGGAGGGTGAAGCAGAAGAAGCAGAAGAAGGAGAAGGAGAAGGTGAAGTCAGGAGGGTGAATCAGAAGAAGTAGAAGAAGGAGAAGGAGAAGGTGAAGTCTGGAGGGTGAATCAGAAGAAGTAGAAGAAGGAGAAGGAGAAGGTGAAGTCTGGAGGGTGAATCAGAAGAAGTAGAAGAAGGAGAAGGAGAAGGTGAAGTCTGGAGGGAGAATCAGAAGAAGTAGAAGAAGGAGAAGGAGAAGGTGAAGTCTGCAGGGTGAATCAGAAGAAGCAGAAGAAGGAGAAGGAGAAGGTGAAGTCTGGAGGGTGAATCAGAAGAAGTGGAAGAAGGAGAAGGAGAAGGTGTAGTCTGGAGGGTGAATCAGAAGAAGTAGACGAAGGAGAAGGAGAAGGTGAAGTCTGGAGGGTGAATCAGAAGAAGCAGAAGAAGGAGAAGGTGAAGTCTGGAGGGTGAATCAGAAGAAGTAGAAGAAGGAGAAGGAGAAGGCGATGTCTGGAGGGTGAATCAGAAGAAGCAGAAGAAGGAGAAGGAGAAGGTGAAGTCTGGAGGGTGAATCAGAAGAAGCAGAAGAAGGAGAAGGAGAAGGTGAAGTCTGGAGGGTGAATCAGAAGAAGCAGAAGAAGGAGAAGGAGAAGGTGAAGTCTGGAGGGTGAATCAGAAGAAGCAGAAGAAGGAGAAGGAGAAGGTGAAGTCTGGAGGGTGAATCAGAAGAAGCAGAAGAAGGAGAAGGAGAAGGTGAAGTCTGGAGGGTGAATCAGAAGAAGCAGAAGAAGGAGAAGGAGAAGGTGAAGTCTGGAGGGTGAATCAGAAGAAGCAGAAGAAGGAGTAGGAGAAGGTGAAGTCTGGAGGGTGAATCAGAAGAAGCAGAAGAAGGAGAAGGAGAAGGTGAAGACTGGAGGGTGAATCAGAAGAAGTAGAAGAAGGAGAAGGAGAAGGTGAAGTCTGGAGGGTGAATCAGAAGAAGTAGAAGAAGGAGAAGGAGAAGGTGAAGTCTGGAGGGTGAATCAGAAGAAGCAGAAGAAGGAGAAGGAGAAAGTGAAGTCTGGAGGGTGAATCAGAAGAAGCAGAAGAAGGAGAAGGAGAAGGTGAAGTCTGGAGAGTGAATCAGAAGAAGTAGAAGAAGGAGAAGGAGAAGGTAAAGTCTGGAGGGTGAATCAGAAGAAGAAGAAGAAGGAGAAGGAGAAGATGAAGTCTGGAGGGTTAATCAGAAGAAGCAGAAGAAGGAGAAGGAGAAGTTGAAGTCTGGAGGGTGAATCAGAAGATGCAGAAGAAGGAGAAGGAGAAGGTGAAGTCTGGAGGGCGAATCAGAAGAAGCAGAATGAGGAGAAGGAGAAGGTGAAGTCTGGAGGGTGAATCAGAAGAAGCAGAAGAAGGAGAAGGAGAAGGTTAAGTCTGGAGGGTGAATCAGAAGAAGTAGAAGAAGGAGAAAGAGAAGGTGAAGTCTGGAGGGTGAAGCAGAAGAAGTAGAATAAGGAGAAGGAGAAGGTGAAGTCAGGAGGGTGAATCAGAAGAAGTAGAAGAAGGAGAAGGAGAAGGTGAAGTCAGGAGGGTGAAACAGAAGAAGCAGAAGAAGGTGAAGGAGAAGGTGAAGTCTGGAGGGTGAATCAGAAGAAGTAGAAGAAGGAGAAGGAGAAGGTGAAGTCTGGAGGGTGAATCAGAAGAAATAGAAGAAGGAGAAGGAGAAGGTGAAGTCTGGAGGGTGACTCAGAAGAAGCAGAAGAAGGAGAAGGAAAAGGTGAAGTCTGGAGGGTGAATCAGAAGAAGCAGGAGAAGGAGAAGGAGAAGATGAAGTCTGGAATGTGAATCAGAAGAAGTAGAAGAAGGAGAAGGAGAAGGTGAGGTCTGGAGTGTGAATCAGAAGAAGCAGAAGAAGGAGAAGGAGAAGGTGAAGTCTGGAGGGTGAATCAGAAGAAGCAGAAGAAGGAGAAGGAGAAGTTGAAGTCTGGAGGGTGAATCAGAAGAAGCAGAAGAAGGAGAAGAAGAAGGTGAAGTCAGGAGGGTGAATCAGAAGAAGCAGAAGATGGAGAAGGAGAAGGTGAAGTTAGGAGGGTGAATCAGAAGAAGCAGAAGAAGGAGAAGGAGAAGGTGAAGTCAGGAGGGTGAAGCCGAAGAAGTAGAAGAAGGAGAAGGAAAAGGTGAAGTCAGGAGGGTGAAGCAGAAGAAGCAGAAGAAGGAGAAGGTGAAGGTGAAGTCTGGAGGGCGCAGCAGAAGAAGCAGAAGAAGGAGAAGGAGAAGGTGAAGTCTGGAGGGTGAAGCAGAAGAAGCAGAAGAAGGAGAAGGAGAAGGTGAAGTCTGGAGGGTGAATCAGAAGAAGTAGAAGAAGGAGAAGGAGAAGGTGAAGTCAGGAGGGTGAAGCAGAAGAAGCAGAAGAAGGAGAAGGAGAAGGTGAAGTCTGGAGGGCGAAGCAGAAGAAGCAGAAGAAGGGGAAGGAGAAGGTGAAGTCTGGAGGGTGAAGCAGAAGAAGCAGAAGAAGGAGAAGGAGAAGGTGAAGTCTGGAGGGTGAATCAGAAGAAGTAGAAGAAGGGGAAGGAGAAGGTGAAGTAAGGAGGGTGAAGCAGAAGAAGCAGAAGAAGGAGAAGTAGAAGGTGAAGTCTGGAGGGTGAAGCAGAAGAAGCAGAAGAAGGAGAAGGAGAAGGTGAAGTCTGGAGGGTGAAGCAGAAGAAGCAGAAGAAGGAGAAGGAGAAGGTGAAGTCAGGAGGGTGAATCAGAAGAAGTAGAAGAAATAGAAGGAGAAGGTGAAGTCTGGAGGGTGAATCAGAAGAAGTAGAAGAAGGAGAAGGAGAAGGTGAAGTTTGGAGGGTGAATCAGAAGAAGCAGGAGAAGGAGAAGGAGAAGGTGAAGTCTGGAGGGAGAAGCAGAAGAAGTAGAAGAAGGAGAAGGAGAAGGTGAAGTCTGGAGGGTGAATCAGAAGAAGTAGAAGAAGGAGAAGGAGAAGGTGAAGTCTGGAGGGTGAATCAGAAGAAGTAGAAGAAGGAGAAGGAGAAGGTGAAGTCTGGAGGGTGATTCAGAAGAAGCAGAAGAAGGAGAAGGAGAAGGTGAAGTCTGGAGGGTGAATCAGAAGAAGTAGAAGAAGGAGAAGGAGAAGGTGTAGTCTGGAGGGCGAATCAGAAGAAGTAGACGAAGGAGAAGGAGAAGGTGAAGTCTGGAGGGTGAATCAGAAGAAGCAGAAGAAGGAGAAGGTGAAGTCTGGAGGGTGAATCAGAAGAAGTAGAAGAAGGAGAAGGAGAAGGCGATGTCTGGAGGGTGAATCAGAAGAAGCAGAAGAAGGAGAAGGAGAAGGTGAAGTCTGGAGGGTGAATCAGAAGAAGCAGAAGAAGGAGAAGGAGAAGGTGAAGTCTGGAGGGTGAATCAGAAGAAGCAGAAGAAGGAGAAGGAGAAGGTGAAGTCTGGAGGGTGAATCAGAAGAAGCAGAAGAAGGAGAAGGAGAAGGTGAAGTCTGGAGGGTGAATCAGAAGAAGCAGAAGAAGGAGAAGGAGAAGGTGAAGTCTGGAGGGTGAATCAGAAGAAGCAGAAGAAGGAGTAGGAGAAGGTGAAGTCTGGAGGGTGAATCAGAAGAAGCAGAAGAAGGAGAAGGAGAAGGTGAAGACTGGAGAGTGAATCAGAAGAAGTAGAAGAAGGAGAAGGAGAAGGTGAAGTCTGGAGGGTGAATCAGAAGAAGTAGAAGAAGGAGAAGGAGAATGCGAAGTCTGGATGGTGAATCAGAAGAAGCAGAAGAAGGAGAAGGAGAAGGTGAAGTCTGGAGGGTGAATCAGAAGAAGTAGAAGAAGGAGAAGGAGAAGGTGATGTCTGGAGGGTGAATCAGAAGAAGCAGAAGAAGGAGAAGAAGAAGGTGAAGTCTGGAGGGTGAATCAGAAGAAGCAGAAGAAGGAGAAGGAGAAGGTGAAGTCTGGAGGGTGAATCAGAAGAAGTAGAAGAAGGAGAAGGAGAAGGTGAAGTCTGGAGGGTGAATCAGAAGAAGAAGAAGAAGGAGAAGGAGAAGATGAAGTCTGGAGGGTTAATCAGAAGAAGTAGAAGAAGGAGCAGGAGAAGGTGAAGTCTGGAGGGTGAATCAGAAGAAGCAGAAACAGGAGAAGGAGAAGTTGAAGTCTGGAGGGTGAATCAGAAGATGCAGAAGAAGGAGAAGGAGAAGGTGAAGTCTGGAAGGTGAATCAGAAGAAGTAGAAGAAGGGGAAGGAGAAGGTGAAGTCAGGAGGGTGAAGCAGAAGAAGCAGAAGAAGGAGAAGTCGAAGGTGAAGTCTGGAGGGTGAAGCAGAAGAAGCAGAAGAAGGAGAAGGAGAAGGTGAAGTCTGGAGGGTGAAGCATAAGAAGCAGAAGAAGGAGAAGGAGAAGGTGAAGTCAGGTGGGTGAATCAGAAGAAGTAGAAGAAGGAGAAGGAGAAGGTGAAGTCTGGAGGGTGAATCAGAAGAAGTAGAAGAAGGAGAAGGAGAAGGTGAAGTCTGGAGGGTGAATCAGAAGAAGTAGAAGAAGGAGAAGGAGAAGGTGAAATCTGGAGGGTGAATCAGAAGGAGCAGAAGAAGGAGAAGGAGAAGGTGAAATCTGGAGGGAGAAGCAGAAGAAGTAGAAGAAGGAGAAGGAGAAGGTGAAGTCTGGAGGGTGAATCAGAAGAAGTAGAAGAAGGAGAAGGAGAAGGTGAAGTCTGGAGGGTGAATCAGAAGAAGTAGAAGAAGGAGAAGGAGAAGGTGAAGTCTGGAGGGTGAATCAGAAGAAGCAGAAGAAGGAGAAGGTGAAGTCTGGAGGGTGAATCAGAAGAAGCAGTAGATGGAGAAGGAGAAGATGAAGTCTGGAGGGTGAATCAGAAGAAGTAGAAGAAGGAGAAGGAGAAGGTGAAGTCTGAATGGTGAATCAGAAGAAGCAGAAGAAGGAGAAGGAGAAGGTGATGACTGGAGGATGAATCAGAAGAAGCAGAAGAAGGAGAAGGAGAAGGTGAAGTCTGGAGGGTGAATCAGAAGAAGCAGAAGAAGGAGAAGGAGAAGGTGATGTCTGGAGGGTGACTCAGAAGAAGCAGAAGAAGGAGAATGAAAAGGTGAAGTCTGGAGGGTGAATCAGAAGAAGCAGGAGAAGGAGAAGGAGAAGATGAAGTCTGGAGGGTGAATCAGAAGTAGTAGAAGAAGGAGAAGGAGAAGGTGAGGTCTGGAGTGTGAATCAGAAGAAGCAGAAGAAGGAGAAGGAGAAGGTGAAGTCGGGAGGGCGCAGCAGAAGAAGGAGAAGGTGAAGTCTGGAGGGTGAAGCAGAAGAAGCAGAAGAAGGAGAAGGAGAAGGTGAAGTCTGGAGGGTGAATCAGAAGAAGTAGAAGAAGGAGAAGGGGAAGGTGAAGTCAGGAGGGAGAAGCAGAAGAAGCAGAAGAAGGAGAAGGAGATGGTGAAGTCTGGAGGGTGAATCAGAAGAAGCAGAAGAAGGAGATGGAGAAGGTGAAGTCTGGAGGGCGAAGCAGAAGAAGCAGAAGAAGGGGAAGGAGAAGGTGAAGTCTGGAGGGTGAAGCAGAAGAAGCAGAAGAAGGAGAAGGAGAAGCTGAAGTATGGAGGGTGAATCAGAAGAAGTAGAAGAAGGGGAAGGAGAAGGTGAAGTCAGGAGGGTGAAGCAGAAGAAGCAGAAGAAGGAGAAGTAGAAGGTGAAGTCTGGAGGGTGAAACAGAAGAAGCAGAAGAAGGAGAAGGAGAAGGTGAAGTCTGGAGGGTGAATCAGAAGAAGTAGAAGAAGGAGAAGGAGAAGGTGAAGTCAGGAGGGTGAAGCAGAAGAAGCAGAAGAAGGAGAAGGAGAAGGTCAAGTCTGGAGGGCGAAGCAGAAGAAGCAGAAGAAGGGGAAGGAGAAGGTGAAGTCTGGAGGGTGAAGCAGAAGAAGCAGAAGAAGGAGAAGGAGAAGGTGAAGTCTGGAGGGTGAATCAGAAGAAGTAGAAGAAGGGGAAGGAGAAGGTGAAGTCAGGAGGGTGAGGCAGAAGAAGCAGAAGAAGGAAAAGTAGAAGGTGAAGTCTGGAGGGTGAAGCAGAAGAAGCAGAAGAAGGAGAAGGAGAAGGTGAAGTCTGGAGGGTGAAGCAGAAGAAGCAGAAGAAGGAGAAGGAGAAGGTGAAGTCAGGAGGGTGAATCAGAAGAAGTAGAAGAAGGAGAAGGAGAAGGTGAAGTCTGGAGGGTGAATCAGAAGAAGTAGAAGAAGGAGAAGGAGAAGGTGAAGTCTGGAGGGTGAATCAGAAGAAGTCGAAGAAGGAGAAGGAGAAGGTGAAGTCTGGAGGGTGAATCAGAAGAAGTAGAAGAAGGAGAAGGAGAAGGTGAAATCTGGAGGGTGAATCAGAAGAAGCAGAAGAAGGAGAAGGAGAAGGTGAAGTCTGGAGGGAGAAGCAGAAGAAGTAGAAGAAGGAGAAGGAGAAGGTGAAGTCTGGAGGGTGAATCAGAAGAAGTAGAAGAAGAAGAAGGAGAAGGTGAAGTCTGGAGGGTGAATCAGAAGAAGTAGAAGAAGGAGAAGGAGAAGGTGAGGTCTGGAGGGTGAATCAGAAGAAGCAGAAGAAGGAGAAGGAGAAGGTGAAGTCTGGAGGGTGAATCAGAAGAAGTAGAAGAAGGAGAAGGAGAAGGTGTAGTCTGGAGGGTGAATCAGAAGAAGTAGACGAAGGAGAAGGAGAAGGTGAAGTCTGGAGGGTGAATCAGAAGAAGCAGAAGAAGGAGAAGGTGAAGTCTGGAGGGTGAATCAGAAGAAGTAGAAGAAGGAGAAAGAGAAGGCGATGTCTGGAGGGTGAATCAGAAGAAGCAGAAGAAGGAGAAGGAGAAGGTGAAGTCTGGAGGGTGAATCAGAAGAAGCAGAAGAAGGAGAAGGAGAAGGTGAAGTCTGGAGGGTGAATCAGAAGAAGCAGAAGAAGGAGAAGGAGAAGGTGAAGTCTGGAGGGTGAATCAGAAGAAGCAGAAGAAGGAGAAGGAGAAGGTGAAGTCTGGAGGGCGAAGCAGAAGAAGCAGAAGAAGGGGAAGGAGAAGGTGAAGTCTGGAGGGTGAAGCAGAAGAAGGAGAAGAAGGAGAAGGAGAAGGTGAAGTCTGGAGGGTGAATCAGAAGAAGTAGAAGAAGGGGAAGGAGAAGGTGAAGTCAGGAGGGTGAGGCAGAAGAAGCAGAAGAAGGAGAAGTAGAAGGTGAAGTCTGGAGGGTGAAGCAGAAGAAGCAGAAGAAGGAGAAGGAGAAGGTGAAGTCTGGAGGGTGAAGCAGAAGACGCAGAAGAAGGAGAAGGAGAAGGTGAAGTCAGGAGGGTGAATCAGAAGAAGTAGAAGAAGGAGAAGGAGAAGGTGAAGTCTGGAGGGTGAATCAGAAGAAGTAGAAGAAGGTGAAGGAGAAGGTGAAGTCTGGAGGGTGAATCAGAAGAAGTAGAAGAAGGAGAAGGAGAAGGTGAAGTCTGGAGGGTGAATCAGAAGAAGTAGAAGAAGGAGAAGGTGAAATCTGGAGGGTGAATCAGAAGAAGCAGAAGAAGGAGAAGGAGAAGGTGAAGTCTGGAGGGTGAATCAGAAGAAGCAGAAGAAGGAGAAGGAGAAGGTGTAGTCTGGAGGGTGAATCAGAAGAAGTAGACGAAGGAGAAGGAGAAGGTGAAGTCTGGAGGGTGAATCAGAAGAAGCAGAAGAAGGAGAAGGTGAAGTCTGGAGGGTGAATCAGAAGAAGTAGAAGAAGGAGAAGGAGAAGGCGATGTCTGGAGGGTGAATCAGAAGAAGCAGAAGAAGGAGAAGGAGAAGGTGAAGTCTGGAGGGTGAATCAGAAGAAGCAGAAGAAGGAGAAGGAGAAGGTGAAGTCTGGAGGGTGAATCAGAAGAAGCAGAAGAAGGAGAAGGAGAAGGTGAAGTCTGGAGGGTGAATCAGAAGAAGCAGAAGAAGGAGAAGGAGAAGGTGAAGTCTGGAGGGTGAATCAGAAGAAGCAGAAGAAGGAGAAGGAGAAGGTGAAGTCTAGAGGGTGAATCAGAAGAAGCAGAAGAAGGAGTAGGAGAAGGTGAAGTCTGGAGGGTGAATCAGAAGAAGCAGAAGAAGGAGAAGGAGAAGGTGAAGACTGGAGGGTGAATCAGAAGAAGTAGAAGAAGGAGAAGGAGAAGGTGAAGTCTGGAGGGTGAATCAGAAGAAGCAGAAGAAGGAGAAGGAGAAGATGAAGTCTGGAGGGTGAATCAGAAGAAGTTGAAGAAGGAGAAGGAAAAGGTGAGGTCTGGAGGGTGAATCAGAAGAAGCAGAAGAAGGAGAAGAAGAAGGTGAAGTCTGAAGGGTGAATCAGAAGAAGCAGAAGAAGGAGAAGGAGAAGGTGAAGTCTGGAGGGTGAATCAGAAGAAGCAGAAGAAGTAGAAGGAGAAAGTGAAGTCTGGAGGGTGAATCAGAAGAAGCAGAAGAAGGAGAAGGAGAAGGTGAAGTCTGGAGAGTGAATCAGAAGAAGTAGAAGAAGGAGAAGGAGAAGGTGAAGTCTGGAGGGTGAATCAGAAGAAGAAGAAGAAGGAGAAGGAGAAGATGAAGTCTGGAGGGTTAATCAGACGAAGTAGAAGAAGGAGAAGGAGAAGTTGAAATCTGGAGGGTGAATCAGAAGATGCAGAAGAAGGAGAAGGAGAAGGTGAAGTCTGGAGGGTGAATCAGAAGAAGCAGAATGAGGAGAAGGAGAAGGTGAAGTGTGGAGGGTGAATCAGAAGAAGCAGAAGAAGGAGAAGGAGAAGGTTAAGTCTGGAGGGTGAATCAGAAGAAGTAGAAGAAGGAGAAGGAGAAGGTGAAGTCTGGAGGGTGAAGCAGAAGAAGTAGAATAAGGAGAAGGAGAAGGTGAAGTCAGGAGGGTGAATCAGAAGAAGTAGAAGAAGGAGAAGGAGAAGGTGAAGTCAGGAGGGTGAAACAGAAGAAGCAGAAGAAGGTGAAGGAGAAGGTGAAGTCTGGAGGGTGAATCAGAAGAATCAGAAGAAGGAGAAGGAGAAGGTGAAGTCTGGAGGGTGAATCAGAAGAAGCAGAAGAAAGAGAAGGAGAAGGTGAAGTCTGGAGGGTGAAGCAGAAGAAGGAGAAGAAGGAGAAGGAGAAGGTAAAGACTCGAGGGTGAATCAGAAGAAGTAGAAGAAGGGGAAGGAGAAGGTGAAGTCTGGAGGGTGAATCAGAAGAAGTAGAAGAAGGAGAAGGAGATGGTGAAGTCTGGAGGGTGAATCAGAAGAAGCAGAAGAAGGAGAAGGAGAAGGTGAAGTCTGGAGGCTGAATCAGAAGATGCAGAAGAAGGAGAAGGAGAAGGTGAAGTCTGGAGGGTGAATCAGAAGAAGTAGAAGAAGGAGAAGGAGAAGGTGAGGTCTGGAGGGTGAATCAGAAGAAGCAGAAGAAGGAGAAGGAGAAGGTGAAGTCTGGAGGGTGAATCAGAAGAAGTAGAAGAAGGAGAAGGAGAAGGTGAAGTCTGGAGGGTGAATCAGAAGAAACAGAAGAAGGAGAAGGAGAAGGTGAAGTCTGGAGGGTGAATCAGAAGAAGCAGAAGAAGGAGAAGGAGAAGGTGAAGTCTGGAGGGTGAATCAGAAGGAGCAGAAGAAGGAGAAGGAGAAGATGAAGTCTGGAGGGTTAATCAGAAGAAGTAGAAGAAGGAGAAGGAGAAGGTGAAGTCTGGAGGGTGAATCAGAAGAAGCAGAAGAAGGAGAAGGAGATGTTGAAGTCTGGAGCGTGAATCAGAAGATGCAGAAGAAGGAGAAGGAGAAGGTGAAGTCTGGAGGGTGAATCAGAAGAAGCAGAATGAGGAGAAGGAGAAGGTGAAGTCTGGAGGGTGAATCAGAAGAAGCAGAAGAAGGAGAAGGAGAAGGTTAAGTCTGGAGGGTGAATCAGAAGAAGTAGAAGAAGGAGAAGGAGAATGTGAAGTCAGGAGGGTGAATCAGAAGAAGTAGAAGAAGGAGAAGGAGAAGGTGAAATCTGGAGGGTGAATAAGAAGAAGTAGAAGAAGGAGAAGGAGATGGTGAAGTCTGGAGGGTGAATCAGAAGAAGCAGAAGAAGGAGAAGGAGAAGGTGAAGTCTGGAGGGTGAATCAGAAGATGCAGAAGAAGGAGAAGGAGAAGACGAAGTCTGGAGGGTGAATCAGAAGAAGTAGAAGAAGGAGAAGGAGAAGGTGAGGTCTGGAGGGTGAATCAGAAGAAGCAGAAGAAGGAGAAGGAGAAGGTGAAGTCTGGAGGGTGAATCAGAAGAAGTAAAAGAAGGAGAAGGAGAAGGTGAAGTCTGGAGGGTGAATCAGAAGAAGCAGAAGAAGGAGAAGGAGAAGGTGAAGTCAGGAGGGTGAATCAGAAGAAGCAGAAGAAGGAGAAGGAGAAGGTGAAGTTAGGAGGGTGAATCAGAAGAAGCAGAAGAAGGAGAAGGAGAAGGTGAAGTCAGGGGGGTGAAGCAGAAGAAGTAGAAGAAGGAGAAGGAGAAGGTGAAGTCAGGAGGGTGAAGCAGAAGAATCAGAAGAAGGAGAAGGAGAAGGTGAAGTCTGGGGGGTGAATCAGAAGAAGCAGAAGAAGGAGAAGGAGAAGGTGAAGTCTGGAGGGTGAATCAGAAGAGGCAGAAGAAGGAGAAGGAGAAGGTGAAGTCTGGAGGGTGAATCAGAAGAAGCAGAAGAAGGAGAAGGAGAAGGTGAAGTCTGGAGGGTGAATCAGAAGAAGTAGAAGAAGGAGAAGGAGAAGGTGAAGTCTGGAGGGTGAAGCAGAAGAAGTAGAAGAAGGAGAAGGAGAAGGTGAAGTCAGGAGGGTGAATCAGAAGAAGTAGAAGAAGGAGAAGGAGAAGGTGAAGTCAGGAGGGTGAATCAGAAGAAGCAGAAGAAGGGAAGGAGAAGGTGAAGTCTGGAGGGTGAATCAGAAGAAGCAGAAGAAGGAGAAGGAGAAGGTGAAGTCAGGAGGGTGAATCAGAAGAAGCAGAAGAAGGAGAAGGAGAAGGTGTAGTTAGGAGAGTGAATCAGAAGAAGCAGAAGAAGGAGAAGGAGCAGGTGAAGTCAGGGGGGTGAAGCAGAAGAAGTAGAAGAAGGAGAAGGAGAAGGTGAAGTCAGGACGGTGAAGCAGAAGAAGCAGAAGAAGGAGAAGGAGAAGGTGAAGTCTGGAGGGCTCAGCAGAAGAAGCAGAAGAAGGAGAAGGAGAAGCTGAAGTCTGGAGGGTGAAGCAGAAGAAGCAGAAGAAGGAGAAGGAGAAGGTGAAGTCTGGAGGTTGAATCAGAAGAAGCAGAAGAAGGAGAAGGAGAAGCTGAAGTCAGGAGAGTGAATCAGAAGAAGCAGAAGATGGAGAAGGAGAAGGTGAAGTCTGGAGGGCGAAGCAGAAGAAGCAGAAGAAGGAGAAGGAGAAGGTGAAGTCTGGAGGGTGAAGCAGAAGAAGCAGAAGAAGGAGAAGGAGAAGGTGGAGTCTGGAGGGTGAATCAGAAGAAGTAGAAGAAGGAGAAGGAGAAGGTGAAGTCAGGAGGGTGAAGCAGAAGAAGCAGAAGAAGGAGAAGGAGAAGGTGAAGTCTGGAGGGTGAAGCAGAAGAAGCAGAAGAAGGAGCAGGAGAAGGTGAAGTCTGGAGGGTGAAGCAGAAGAAGCAGAAGAAGGAGAAGGAGAAGGTGAAGTCAGGAGGGAGAATCAGAAGAATTAGAAGAAGGAGAAGGAGAAGGTGAAGTCTGGAGGGTGAATCAGAAGAAGCAGAAGAAGGAGAAGGAGAAGGTGAAGTCTGGAGGGTGAATCAGAAGAAGCAGAAGAAGGAGAAGGAGAAGATGAAGTCTGGAGGGTGAATCAGAAGAAGTAGAAGAAGGAGAAGGAGAAGGTGAGGTCTGGAGGGTCAATCAGAAGAAGCAGAAGAAGGAGAAGGAGAAGGTGAAGTCTGGAGGGTGAATCAGAAGAAGCAGAAGAAGGACAAGGAGAAGGTGAAGTCTGGAGGGTGAATTAGAAGAAGCAGAAGAAGGAGAAGGAGAAGGTGAAGTCAGGACGGTGAATCAGAAGAAGCAGAAGAAGGAGAAGGAGAAGGTAAAGTTAGGAGGGTGAATCAGAAGAAGCAGAAGAAGGAGAAGGAGCAGGTGAAGTCAGGGGGGTGAAGCAGAAGAAGCAGAAGAAGGAGAAGGAGAAGGTGAAGTCTGGAGGGTGAATCAGAAGAAGCAGAAGAAGGAGAAGGAGAAGCTGAAGTCAGGAGAGTGAATCAGAAGAAGCAGAAGATGGAGAAGGAGAAGGTGAAGTCTGGAGGGCGAAGCAGAAGAAGCAGAAGAAGGAGAAGGAGAAGGTGAAGTCTGGAGGGTGAAGCAGAAGAAGCAGAAGAAGGAGAAGGAGAAGGTGGAGTCTGGAGGGTGAATCAGAAGAAGTAGAAGAAGGAGAAGGAGAAGGTGAAGTCAGGAGGGTGAAGCAGAAGAAGCAGAAGAAGGAGAAGGAGAAGGTGAAGTCTGGAGGGTGAAGCAGAAGAAGCAGAAGAAGGAGCAGGAGAAGGTGAAGTCTGGAGGGTGAAGCAGAAGAAGCAGAAGAAGGAGAAGGAGAAGGTGAAGTCAGGAGGGAGAATCAGAAGAATTAGAAGAAGGAGAAGGAGAAGGTGAAGTCTGGAGGGTGAATCAGAAGAAGCAGAAGAAGGAGAAGGAGAAGGTGAAGTCTGGAGGGTGAATCAGAAGAAGCAGAAGAAGGAGAAGGAGAAGATGAAGTCTGGAGGGTGAATCAGAAGAAGTAGAAGAAGGAGAAGGAGAAGGTGAGGTCTGGAGGGTTAATCAGAAGAAGCAGAAGAAGGAGAAGGAGAAGGTGAAGTCTGGAGGGTGAATCAGAAGAAGCAGAAGAAGGACAAGGAGAAGGTGAAGTCTGGAGGGTGAATTAGAAGAAGCAGAAGAAGGAGAAGGAGAAGGTGAAGTCAGGACGGTGAATCAGAAGAAGCAGAAGAAGGAGAAGGAGAAGGTAAAGTTAGGAGGGTGAATCAGAAGAAGCAGAAGAAGGAGAAGGAGCAGGTGAAGTCAGGGGGGTGAAGCAGAAGAAGTAGAAGAAGGAGAAGGAGAAGGTGAAGTCAGGAGGGTGAAGCAGAAGAAGCAGAAGAAGGAGAAGGAGAAGGTGAAGTCTGGAGGGCGCAGCAGAAGAAGCAGAAGAAGGAGAAGGAGAAGGTGAAGTCTGGAGGGTGAAGAAGAAGAAGCAGAAGAAGGAGAAGGAGAAGGTGAAGTCTGGAGGGTGAATCAGAAGAAGTAGAAGAAGGTGAAGGAGAAGGTGAAGTCAGGAGAGTGAAGCAGACGAAGCAGAAGAAGGAGAAGGAGAAGGTGAAATCTGGAGGGTGAAGCAGAAGAATCAGAAGAAGGAGAAGGAGAAGGTGAAGTCTGGAGGGTGAATCAGAAGAAGCAGAAGAAAGAGAAGGAGAAGGTGAAGTCTGGAGGGTGAATCTGAAGAAGTAGAAGAAGGAGAAGGAGAAGGTGAAGTCTGGAGGGTGAATCAGAAGAAGCAGAAGAAGGAGAAGGAGAAGGAGAAGTCTGGAGGGTGAATCAGAAGAAGTAGACGAAGGAGAAGGAGAAGGTGAAGTCTGGAGGGTGAATCAGAAGAAGCAGAAGAAGGAGATGGAGAAGGTGAAGTCTGGAGGGTGAATCAGAAGAAGTAGAAGAAGGAGAAGGAGAAGGTGAAGTCTGGAGGGTGAATCAGAAGAAGCAGAAGAAGGAGAAGGAGAAGGTGAAGTCTGGAGGGTGAATCAGAAGAAGCAGAAGAAGGAGAAGGAGAAGGTGAAGTCTGGAGGGTGATTCAGAAGAAGCAGAATAAGGAGAAGGAGAAGGTGAAGTCTGGAGGGTGAAACAGAAGAAGCAGAAGAAGGAGAAGTAGAAGGTGAAGTCTGGAGGGTGAATCAGAAGAAGTAGAAGAAGGAGAAGGAGAAGGTGAAGTCTGGAGGGTGAATCAGAAGAAGCAGAAGAAGGAGAAGGAGAAGGTGAAGTCTGGAGGGTGATTCAGAAGAAGCAGAATAAGGAGAAGGAGAAGGTGAAGTCTGGAGGGTGAAGCAGAAGAAGTAGAAGAAGGAGAAGGAGAAGGAGAAGTCAGGAGGGTGAATCAGAAGATGTAGAAGAAGGAGAAGGAGAAGGTGAAGTCAGGAGGGTGAATCAGAAGAAGCAGAAGAAGGAGAAGGAGAAGGTGAAGTCTGGAGGGTGAATCAGAAGAAGTAGAAGAAGGAGAAGGAGAAGGTGAAGTCTGGAGGGTGAATCAGAAGAAGCAGAAGAAGGAGAAGGAGAAGGTGAAGTCTGGAGGGTGAATCAGAAGAAGCAGAAGAAGGAGAAGGAGAAGGTGAAGTCTGGAGGGTGAATCAGAAGAAGCAGAATAAGGAGAAGGAGAAGCTGAAGTCTGGAGGGTGAATCAGAAGAAGCAGAAGAAGGAGAAGGTGAAGTCTGGAGGGTGAATCAGAAGAAGTAGAAGAAGGAGAAGGAGAAGGTGTAGTCTGGAGGGTGAAGCAGAAGAAGTAGAAGAAGGAGAAGGAGAAGGTGAAGTCTGGAGGGTGAATCAGAAGAAGCAGAAGAAGGAGAAGGAGAAGGTGAAGTCTGGAGGGTGAATCAGAAGAAGTAGAAGAAGGAGAAGGAGAAGGTGAAGTCTGGAGGGTGAATCAGAAGAAGCAGAAGAAGGAGAAGGAGAAGGTGAAGTCTGGAGGGTGAATCAGAAGAAGCAGAAGAAGGAGAAGGAGAAGGTGAAGTCTGCAGGGTGAATCAGAAGAAGCAGAAGAAGGAGAAGGAGAAGGTGAAGTCTGGAGGGTGAATCAGAAGAAGCAGAATAAGGAGAAGGAGAAGGTGAAGTCTGGAGGGTGAATCAGAAGAATCAGAAGAAGGAGAAGGAGAAGGTGAAGTCTGGAGGGTGAATCAGAAGGAGTAGAAGAAGGAGAAGGAGAAGGTGAAGTCTGGAGGGTGAATCAGAAGAAGCAGAAGAAGGAGAAGGAGAAGGTGAAGTCTGGAGGGTGAATCAGAAGAAGCAGAAGAAGGAGAAGGAGAAGGTGAAGTCTGGAGGGTGAATCATAAGAAGCAGAAGAAGGAGAAGGAGAAGGTGAAGTCTGGAGGGTGAATCAGAAGAAGCAGAATAAGGAGAAGGAGAAGGTGAAGTCTGGAGGGTGAATCAGAAGAAGCAGAAGAAGGAGAAGGAGAAGGTGAAGTCTGGAGGGTGAATCAGAAGAAGTAGAAGAAGGAGAAGGAGAAGGTGAAGTCAGGAGGGTGAATCAGAAGAAGTAGAAGAAGGAGAAGGAGAAGGTGAAGTCAGGAGGGTGAATCAGAAGAATCAGAAGAAGGAGAAGGAGAAGGTGAAGTCTGGAGGGTGAATCAGAAGAAGCAGAAGAAAGAGAAGAAGAAGGTGAAGTCTGGAGGGTGAAGCAGAAGAAACAGAAGAAGGAGAAGGAGAAGGTGAAGACTGGAGGGTGAATCTGAAGAAGTATAAGAAGGAGAAGGAGAAGGTGAAGTCTGGAGGGTGAATCAGAAGAAGCAGAAGAAGGAGAAGGAGAAGGTGAAGTCTGGAGGGTGAATCAGAAGAAGCAGAAGAAGGAGAAGGAGAAGGTGAAGTCAGGAGGGTGAATCAGAAGAAGCAGAAGAAGGAGAAGGAGAAGGTGTAGTTAGGAGGGTGAATCAGAAGAAGCAGAAGAAGGAGAAGGAGCAGGTGAAGTCAGGGGGGTGAAGCAGAAGAAGTAGAAGAAGGAGAAGGAGAAGGTGAAGTCTGGAGGGCGCAGCAGAAGAAGCAGAAGAAGGAGAAGGAGAAGCTGAAGTCTGGAGGGTGAAGCAGAAGAAGCAGAAGAAGGAGAAGGAGAAGGTGAAGTCTGGAGGGTGAATCAGAAGAAGTAGAAGAAGGAGAAGGAGAAGGTGAAGTCAGGAGAGTGAAGCAGAAGAAGCAGAAGATGGAGAAGGAGAAGGTGAAGTCTGGAGGGCGAAGCAGAAGAAGCAGAAGAAGGAGAAGGAGAAGGTGAAGTCTGGAGGGTGAAGCAGAAGAAGCAGAAGAAGGAGAAGGAGAAGGTGAAGTCTGGAGGGTGAATCAGAAGAAGTAGAAGAAGGAGAAGGAGAAGGTGAAGTCAGGAGGGTGAAGCAGAAGAAGCAGAAGAAGGAGAAGGAGAAGGTGAAGTCTGGAGGGTGAATCAGAAGAAGCAGAAGAAGGAGAAGGAGAAGATGAAGTCTGGAGGGTGAATCAGAAGAAGTAGAAGAAGGAGAAGGAGAAGGTGAGGTCTGGAGGGTCAATCAGAAGAAGCAGAAGAAGGAGAAGGAGAAGGTGAAGTCTGGAGGGTGAATCAGAAGAAGCAGAAGAAGGACAAGGAGAAGGTGAAGTCAGGAGGGTGAATCAGAAGAAGCAGAAGAAGGAGAAGGAGAAGGTAAAGTTAGGAGGATGAATCAGAAGAAGCAGAAGAAGGAGAAGGAGCAGGTGAAGTCAGGGGGTGAAGCAGAAGAAGTAGAAGAAGGAGAAGGAGAAGGTGAAGTCAGGAGGGTGAAGCAGAAGAAGCAGAAGAAGGAGAAGGAGAAGGCGAAGTCTGGAGAGCGCAGCAGAAGAAGCAGAAGAAGGAGAAGGAGAAGGTGAAGTCTGGAGGGTGAAGCAGAAGAAGCAGAAGAAGGAGAAGGAGAAGGTGAAGTCTGGAGGGTGAATCAGAAGAAGTAGAAGAAGGTGAAGGAGAAGGTGAAGTCAGGAGAGTGAAGCAGAAGAAGCAGAAGAAGGAGAAGGAGAAGGTGAAGTCTGGAGGGTGAAGCAGAAGAAGCAGAAGAAGGAGAAGGAGAAGGTGATGTCTGGAGGGCGAAGCAGAAGAAGCAGAAGAAGGAGAAGGAGAAGGTGAAGTCTGGAGGGTGAAGCAGAAGAAGCAGAAGAAGGAGAAGGAGAAGGTGAAGTCTGGAGGGTGAATCAGAAGAAGTAGAAGAAGGAGAAGGAGAAGGTGAAGTCAGGAGGGTGAAGCAGAAGAAGCAGAAGAAGGAGAAGGAGAAGGTGAAGTCAGGAGGGTGAATCGGAAGAAGTAGAAGAAGGAGAAGGAGAAGGTGAAGTCTGGAGGGTGAATCAGAAGAAGTAGAAGAAGGAGAAGGAGAAGGTGAAGTCTGGAGGGTGAATCAGATGAAGTAGAAGAAGGAGAATGAGAAGGTGAAGTCTGGAGGGTGAATCAGAAGAAGCAGAAGAAGGAGAAGGAGAAGGTGAAGTCTGGAGGGAGAAGCAGAAGAAGTAGAAGAAGGAGAAGGAGAAGGTGAAGTCTGGAGGGTGAATCAGAAGAAGTAGAAGAAGGAGAAGGAGAAGGTGAAGTCTGGAGGGTGAATAAGAAGAAGTAGAAGAAGGAGAAGGAGAAGGTGAAGTCTGGAGGGTGAATCAGAAGAAACAGAAGAAGGAGAAGGAGAAGGTGAAGTCTGGAGTGTGAATCAGAAGAAGTAGAAGAAGGAGAAGGAGAAGGTGTAGTCTGGAGGGTGAATCAGAAGAAGTAGACGAAGGAGAAGGAGAAGGTGAAGTCTGGAGGGTGAATCAGAAGAAGCAGAAGAAGGAGAAGGAGAAGGTGAAGTCTGGAGGGTGAATCAGAAGAAGTAGAAGAAGGAGAATGGGAAGGTGAAGTCTGGAGGGTGAATCAGAAGAAGCAGAAGAAGGAGAAGGAGAAGGTGAAGTCTGGAGGGTGAATCAGAAGAAGCAGAAGAAGGAGAAGGAGAAGGTGAAGTCTGGAGGGTGAAACAGAAGAAGCAGAATAAGGAGAAGGAGAAGGTGAAGTCAGGAGGGTGAATCAGAAGAAGCAGAAGAAGGAGAAGGAGAAGGTGAAGTAAGGAGGGTGAATCAGAAGAAGCAGAAGAAGGAGAAGGAGAAGGTGAAGTCTGGAGTGTGAAGCAGAAGAAGCAAAAGAAGGAGAAGGAGAAGGTGAAGTCTGGAGGGTGAATCAGAAGAAGTAGAAGAAGGAGAAGGAGAAGGTGAAGTCTGGAGGGTGAAGCAGAAGAAGTAGAAGAACGAGAAGGAGAAGGTGAAGTCAGGAGGGTGAATCAGAAGAAGTAGAAGAAGGAGAAGGAGAAGGTGAAGTCAGGAGGGTGAATCAGAAGAAGCAGAAGAAGGAGAAGGAGAAGGTGAAGTCTGGAGGGTGAATCAGAAGAATCAGAAGAAGGAGAAGGAGAAGGTGAAGTCTGGAGGGTGAATCAGAAGAAGTAGAAGAAGGAGAAGGAGAAGGTGTAGTCTGGAGGGTGAATCAGAAGCAGCAGAAGAAGGAGAAGGAGAAGGTGAAGTCTGGAGGGTGAATCAGAAGAAGCAGAAGAAGGAGAAGGAGAAGGTGTAGTCTGGAGGGTGAATCAGAAGCAGCAGAAGAAGGAGAAGGAGAAGGTGAAGTCTGGAGGGTGAATCAGAAGAAGCAGAAGAAGGAGAAGGAGAAGATGAAGTCTGGAGGGTGAATCAGAAGAAGCAGAAGAAGGAGAAGGAGAAGGTGAAGTCTGGAGGGTGAATCAGAAGAAGCAGAAGAAGGAGAAGGAGAAGGTGAAGTTTGGAGGGTGAATCAGAAGAATCAGAAGAAGGAGAAGGAGAAGTTGAAGTCTGGAGGGTGAATCAGAAGAAGCAGAAGAAAGAGAAGGAGAAGGTGAAGTCTGGTGGGTGAATCAGAAGAAGCAGAAGAAGGAGAAGGAGAAGGTGAAGTCAGGAGGGTGAATCAGAAGAAGCAGAAGAAGGAGAAGGAGAAGGTGAAGTTCGGAGGGTGAATCAGAAGAAGCAGAAGAAGGAGAAGGAGCAGGTGAAGTCAGGGGGGTGAAGCAGAAGAAGTAGAAGAAGGAGAAGGAGAAGGTGAAGTCAGGACGGTGAAGCAGAAGAAGCAGAAGAAGGAGAAGGAGAAGGTGAAGTCTGGAGGGCGCAGCAGAAGAAGCAGAAGAAGGAGAAGGAGAAGCTGAAGTCTGGAGGGTGAAGCAGAAGAAGCAGAAGAAGGAGAAGGAGAAGGTGAAGTCTGGAGGGTGAATCAGGAGAAGTAGAAGAAGGAGAAGGAGAAGGTGAAGTCAGGAGAGTGAAGCAGAAGAAGCAGAAGATGGAGAAGGAGAAGGTGAAGTCTGGAGGGCGAAGCAGAAGAAGCAGAAGAAGGAGAAGGAGAAGGTGAAGTCTGGAGGGTGAAGCAGAAGAAGCAGAAGAAGGAGAAGGAGAAGGTGAAGTCTGGAGGGTGAATCAGAAGAAGTAGAAGAAGGAGAAGGAGAAGGTGAAGTCAGGAGGGTGAAGCAGAAGAAGCAGAAGAAGGAGAAGGAGAAGGTGAAGTCTGGAGGGTGAAGCAGAAGAAGCAGAAGAAGGAGCAGGAGAAGGTGAAGTCTGGAGGGTGAAGCAGAAGAAGCAGAAGAAGGAGAAGGAGAAGGTGAAGTCAGGAGGGTGAATCAGAAGAAGTAGAAGAAGGAGAAGGAGAAGGTGAAGTCTGGAGGGTGAATCAGAAGAAGCAGAAGAAGGAGAAGGAGAAGGTGAAGTCTGGAGGGTGAATCAGAAGAAGCAGAAGAAGGAGAAGGAGAAGATGAAGTCTGGAGGGTGAATCAGAAGAAGTAGAAGAAGGAGAAGGAGAAGGTGAGGTCTGGAGGGTCAATCAGAAGAAGCAGAAGAAGGAGAAGGAGAAGGTGAAGTCTGGAGGGTGAATCAGAAGAAGCAGAAGAAGGAGAAGGAGAAGGTGAAGTCTGGAGGGTGAATTAGAAGAAGCAGAAGAAGGAGAAGGAGAAGGTGAAGTCAGGAGGGTGAATCAGAAGAAGCAGAAGAAGGAGAAGGAGAAGGTAAAGTTAGGAGGGTGAATCAGAAGAAGCAGAAGAAGGAGAAGGAGCAGGTGAAGTCAGGGGGGTGAAACAGAAGAAGTAGAAGAAGGAGAAGGAGAAGGTGAAGTCAGGAGGGTGAAGCAGAAGAAGCAGAAGAATGAGAAGGAGAAGTTGAAGTCTGGAGGGTGAATCAGAAGAAGCAGAAGAAAGAGAAGGAGAAGGTGAAGTCTGGAGTGTGAATCAGAAGAAGCAGAAGAAGGAGAAGGAGAAGGTGAAGTTTGGAGGGTGAATCAGAAGAATCAGAAGAAGGAGAAGGAGAAGTTGAAGTCTGGAGGGTGAATCAGAAGAAGCAGAAGAAAGCGAAGGAGAAGGTGAAGTCTGGAGTGTGAATCAGAAGAAGCAGAAGAAGGAGAAGGAGAAGGTGAAGTCTGGAGGGTGAATCAGAAGAAGCAGAAGAAGGAGAAGGAGAAGATGAAGTCTGGAGGGTGAATCAGAAGAAGCAGAAGAAGGAGAAGGAGAAGGTGAAGTCTGGAGGGTGAAACAGAAGAAGCAGAAGAAGGAGAAGGAGAAGGTGAAGTCTGGTGGGTGAATCAGAAGAAGCAGAAGAAGGAGAAGGAGAAGGTGAAGTCAGGAGGGTGAATCAGAAGAAGCAGAAGAAGGAGAAGGAGAAGGTGAAGTTCGGAGGGTGAATCAGAAGAAGCAGAAGAAGGAGAAGGAGCAGGTGAAGTCAGGGGGTGAAGCAGAAGAAGTAGAAGAAGGAGAAGGAGAAGGTGAAGTCAGGACGGTGAAGCAGAAGAAGCAGAAGAAGGAGAAGGAGAAGGTGAAGTCTGGAGGGCGCAGCAGAAGAAGCAGAAGAAGGAGAAGGAGAAGCTGAAGTCTGGAGGGTGAAGCAGAAGAAGCAGAAGAAGGAGAAGGAGCAGGTGAAGTCAGGGGGGTGAAGCAAAAGAAGTAGAAGAAGAAGAAGGAGAAGGTGAAGTCAGGACGGTGAAGCAGAAGAAGCAGAAGAAGGAGAAGGAGAAGGTGAAGTCTGGAGGGCGCAGCAGAAGAAGCAGAAGAAGGAGAAGGAGAAGCTGAAGTCTGGAGGGTGAAGCAGAAGAAGCAGAAGAAGGAAAAGGGGAAGGTGAAGTCTGGAGGGTGAATCAGAAGAAGTAGAAGAAGGAGAAGGAGAAGGTGAAGTCAGGAGAGTGAAGCAGAAGAAGCAGAAGATGGAGAAGGAGAAGGTGAAGTCTGGAGGGCGAAGCAGAAGAAGCAGAAGAAGGAGAAGGAGAAGGTGAAGTCTGGAGGGTGAAGCAGAAGAAGCAGAAGAAGGAGAAGGAGAAGGTGAAGTCTGGAGGGTGAATCAGAAGAAGTAGAAGAAGGAGAAGGAGAAGGTGAAGTCAGGAGGGTGAAGCAGAAGAAGCAGAAGAAGGAGAAGGAGAAGATGAAGTCTGGAGGGTGAAGCAGAAGAAGCAGAAGAAGGAGCAGGAGAAGGTGAAGTCTGGAGGGTGAAGCAGAAGAAGCAGAAGAAGGAGAAGGAGAAGGTGAAGTCAGGAGGGTGAATCAGAAGAAGTAGAAGAAGGAGAAGGAGAAGGTGAAGTCTGGAGGGTGAATCAGAAGAAGCAGAAGAAGGAGAAGGAGAAGGTGAAGTCTGGAGGGTGAATCAGAAGAAGCAGAAGAAGGAGAAGGAGAAGATGAAGTCTGGAGGGTGAATCAGAAGAAGTAGAAGAAGGGGAAGGAGAAGGTGAGGTCTGGAGGGTCAATCAGAAGAAGCAGAAGAAGGAGAAGGAGAAGGTGAAGTCTGGAGGGTGAATCAGAAGAAGCAGAAGAAGGAGAAGGAGAAGGTGAAGTCTGGAGGGTGAATTAGAAGAAGCAGAAGAAGGAGAAGGAGAAGGTGAAGTCAGGAGGGTGAATCAGAAGAAGCAGAAGAAGGAGAAGGAGAAGGTAAAGTTAGCAGGGTGAATCAGAAGAAGCAGAAGAAGGAGAAGGAGCAGGTGAAGTCAGGGGGGTGAAACAGAAGAAGTAGACGAAGGAGAAGGAGAAGGTGAAGTCAGGAGGGTGAAGCAGAAGAAGCAGAAGAATGAGAAGGAGAAGTTGAAGTCTGGAGGGCGCAGCAGAAGAAGCAGAAGAAGGAGAAGGAGAAGGTGAAGTCTGGAGGGTGAAGCAGAAGAAGCAGAAGAAGGAGAAGGAGAAGGTGAAGTCTGGAGGGTGAATCAGAAGAAGTAGAAGAAGGAGAAGGAGAAGGTGAAGTCAGGAGAGTGAAGCAGAAGAAGCAGAAGAAGGAGAAGGAGAAGGTGAAGTCTGGAGGGTGAAGCAGAAGAAGCAGAAGAAGGAGAAGGAGAAGGTGATGTCTGGAGGGCGAATCAGAAGAAGCAGAAGAAGGAGAAGGAGAAGGTGAAGTCTGGAGGGTGAAGCAGAAGAAGCAGAAGAAGGAGAAGGAGAAGGTGAAGTCTGGAGGGTGAATCAGAAGAAGTAGAAGAAGGAGAAGGAGAAGGTGAAGTCAGGAGGGTGAAGCAGAAGAAGCAGAAGAAGGAGAAGGAGAAGGTGAAGTCAGGAGGGTGAATCGGAAGAAGTAGAAGAAGGAGAAGGAGAAGGTGAAGTCTGGAGTGTGAATCAGAAGAAGTAGCAGAAGGAGAAGGAGAAGGTGAAGTCTGGAGGGTGAATCAGAAGAAGTAGAAGAAGGAGAAGGGGAAGGTGAAGTCTGGAGGGTGAATCAGAAGAAGCAGAAGAAGGAGAAGGAGAAGGTGAAGTCAGGAGGGTGAATCGGAAGAAGTAGAAGAAGGAGAAGGAGAAGGTGAAGTCTGGAGGGTGAATCAGAAGAAGTAGAAGAAGGAGAAGGAGAAGGTGAAGTCTGGAGGGTGAATCAGATGAAGTAGAAGAAGGAGAATGAGAAGGTGAAGTCTGGAGGGTGAATCAGAAGAAGCAGAAGAAGGAGAAGGAGAAGGTGAATTCTGGAGGGAGAAGCAGAAGAAGTAGAAGAAGGAGAAGGAGAAGGTGAAGTCTGGAGGGTGAATCAGAAGAAGTAGAAGAAGGAGAAGGAGAAGGTGAAGTCTGGAGGGTGAATCAGAAGAAGTAGAAGAAGGAGAAGGAGAAGGTGAAGTCTGGAGGGTGAATCAGAAGAAACAGAAGAAGGAGAAGGAGAAGGTGAAGTCTGGAGGGTGAATCAGAAGAAGTAGAAGAAGGAGAAGGAGAAGGTGTAGTCTGGAGGGTGAATCAGAAGAAGTAGACGAAGGAGAAGGAGAAGGTGAAGTCTGGAGGGTGAATCAGAAGAAGCAGAAGAAGGAGAAGGAGAAGGTGAAGTATGGAGGGTGAATCAGAAGAAGTAGAAGAAGGAGAAGGGGAAGGTGAAGTCTGGAGGGTGAATCAGAAGAAGCAGAAGAAGGAGAAGGAGAAGGTGAAGTCTGGAGGGTGAATCAGAAGAAGCAGAAGAAGGAGAAGGAGAAGGTGAAGTCTGGAGGGTGAAACAGAAGAAGCAGAATAAGGAGAAGGAGAAGGTGAAGTCAGGAGGATGAATCAGCAGAAGCAGAAGAAGGAGAAGGAGAAGGTGAAGTAAGGAGGGTGAATCAGAAGAAGCAGAAGAAGGAGAAGGAGAAGGTGAAGTCTGGAGTGTGAAGCAGAAGAAGCAAAAGAAGGAGAAGGAGAAGGTGAAGTCTGGAGGGTGAATCAGAAGAAGTAGAAGAAGGAGAAGGAGAAGGTGAAGTCTGGAGGGTGAAGCAGAAGAAGTAGAAGAAGGAGAAGGAGAAGGTGAAGTCTGGAGTGTGAATCAGAAGAAGTAGAAGAAGGAGAAGGAGAAGGTGAAGTCAGGAGGGTGAATCAGAAGAAGCAGAAGAAGGAGAAGGAGAAGGTGAAGTCTGGAGGGTGAATCAGAAGAAGGAGAAGGAGAAGGTGAAGTCTGGAGGGTGAATCAGAAGAAGCAGAAGAAAGAGAAGGAGAAGGTGAAGTCTGGAGGGTGAAGCAGAAGAAACAGAAGAAGGAGAAGGAGAAGGTGAAGACTGGAGGGTGAATCTGAAGAAGTAGAAGAAGGAGAAGGAGAAGGTGAAGTCTGGAGGGTGAATCAGAAGAAGTAGAAGAAGGAGAAGGAGAAGGTGTAGTCTGGAGGGTGAATCAGAAGCAGCAGAAGAAGGAGAAGGAGAAGGTGAAGTCTGGAGGGTGAATCAGAAAAAGCAGAAAAGGAGAAGGAGAAGATGAAGTCTGGAGGGTGAATCAGAAGAAGCAGAAGAAGGAGAAGGAGAAGGTGAAGTCTGGAGGGTGAATCAGAAGAAGCAGAAGAAGGAGAAGGAGAAGGTGAAGTTTGGAGGGTGAATCAGAAGAATCAGAAGAAGGAGAAGGAGAAGTTGATGTCTGGAGGGTGAATCAGAAGAAGCAGAAGAAAGAGAAGGAGAAGGTGAAGTCTGGAGGGTGAAGCAGAAGAAACAGAAGAAGGAGAAGGAGAAGGTGAAGACTGGAGGGTGAATCTGAAGAAGTAGAAGAAGGAGAAGGAGAAGGTGAAGTCTGGAGGGTGAATCAGAAGAAGTAGAAGAAGGAGAAGGAGAAGGTGAAGTCTGGAGTGTGAATCAGAAGAAGCAGAAGAAGGAGAAGGAGAAGGTGAAGTCTGGAGGGTGAATCAGAAGAAGCAGAAGAAGGAGAAGGAGAAGATGAAGTCTGGAGGGTGAATCAGAAGAAGCAGAAGAAGGAGAAGGAGAAGGTGAAGTCTGGAGGGTGAAACAGAAGAAGCAGAAGAAGGAGAAGGAGAAGGTGAAGTCTGGTGGGTGAATCAGAAGAAGCAGAAGAAGGAGAAGGAGAAGGTGAAGTCAGGAGGGTGAATCAGAAGAAGCAGAACAAGGAGAAGGAGAAGGTGAAGTTCGGAGGGTGAATCAGAAGAAGCAGAAGAAGAAGAAGGAGCAGGTGAAGTCAGGGGGGTGAAGCAGAAGAAGTAGAAGAAGGAGAAGGAGAAGGTGAAGTCAGGACGGTGAAGCAGAAGAAGCAGAAGAAGGAGAAGGAGAAGGTGAAGTCTGGAGGGCGCAGCAGAAGAAGCAGAAGAAGGAGAAGGAGAAGCTGAAGTCTGGAGGGTGAAGCAGAAGAAGCAGAAGAAGGAGAAGGAGAAGGTGAAGTCTGGAGGGTGAATCAGAAGAAGTAGAAGAAGGAGAAGGAGAAGGTGAAGTCAGGAGAGTGAAGCAGAAGAAGCAGAAGATGGAGAAGGAGAAGGTGAAGTCTGGAGGGCGAAGCAGAAGAAGCAGAAGAAGGAGAAGGAGAAGGTGAAGTCTGGAGGGTGAAGCAGAAGAAGCAGAAGAAGAAGAAGGAGAAGGTGAAGTCTGGAGGGTGAATCAGAAGAAGTAGAAGAAGGAGAAGGAGAAGGTGAAGTCAGGAGGGTGAAGCAGAAGAAGCAGAAGAAGGAGAAGGAGAAGGTGAAGTCTGGAGGGTGAAGCAGAAGAAGCAGAAGAAGGAGCAGGAGAAGGTGAAGTCTGGAGGGTGAAGCAGAAGAAGCAGAAGAAGGAGAAGGAGAAGGTGAAGTCAGGAGGGTGAATCAGAAGAAGTAGAAGAAGGAGAAGGAGAAGGTGAAGTCTGGAGGGTGAATCAGAAGAAGCAGAAGAAGGAGAAGGAGAAGGTGAAGTCTGGAGGGTGAATCAGAAGAAGCAGAAGAAGGAGAAGGAGAAGATGAAGTCTGGAGGGTGAATCAGAAGAAGTAGAAGAAGGAGAAGGAGAAGGTGAGGTCTGGAGGGTCAATCAGAAGAAGCAGAAGAAGGAGAAGGAGAAGGTGAAGTCTGGAGGGTGAATCAGAAGAAGCAGAAGAAGGAGAAGGAGAAGGTGAAGTCTGGAGGGTGAATTAGAAGAAGCAGAAGAAGGAGAAGGAGAAGGTGAAGCCAGGAGGGTGAATCAGAAGAAGCAGAAGAAGGAGAAGGAAAAGGTAAAGTTAGGAGGGTGAATCAGAAGAAGCAGAAGAAGGAGAAGGAGCAGGTGAAGTCAGGGGGGTGAAACAGAAGAAGTAGAAGAAGGAGAAGGAGAAGGTGAAGTCAGGAGGGTGAAGCAGAAGAAGCAGAAGAATGAGAAGGAGAAGATGAAGTCTGGAGGGCGCAGCAGAAGAAGCAGAAGAAGGAGAAGGAGAAGGTGAAGTCTGGAGGGTGAAGCAGAAGAAGCAGAAGAAGGAGAAGGAGAAGGTGAAGTCTGGAGGGTGAATCAGAAGAAGTAGAAGAAGGAGAAGGAGAAGGTGAAGTCAGGAGAGTGAAGCAGAAGAAGCAGAAGAAGGAGAAGGAGAAGGTGAAGTCTGGAGGGTGAAGCAGAAGAAGGAGAAGAAGGAGAAGGAGAAGGTGATGTCTGGAGGGTGAATCAGAAGAAGTAGAAGAAGGAGAAGGAGAAGGTGAAGTCTGGAGGGTGAAGCAGAAGAAGTAGAAGAAGGAGAAGGAGAAGGTGAAGTCTGGAGGGTGAATCAGAAGAAGTAGAAGAAGGAGAAGGAGAAGGTGAAGTCTGGAGGGTGAATCAGAAGAAGGAGAAGGAGAAGGTGAAGTCTGGAGGGTGAATCAGAAGAAGCAGAATAAAGAGAAGGAGAAGGTGAAGTCTGGAGGGTGAAGCAGAAGAAACAGAAGAAGGAGAAGGAGAAGGTGAAGACTGGAGGGTGAATCTGAAGAAGTAGAAGAAGGAGAAGGAGAAGGTGAAGTCTGGAGGGTGAATCAGAAGAAGTAGAAGAAGGAGAAGGAGAAGGTGTAGTCTGGAGGGTGAATCAGAAGCAGCAGAAGAAGGAGAAGGAGAAGGTGAAGTCTGGAGGGTGAATCAGAAGAAGCAGAAAAGGAGAAGGAGAAGATGAAGTCTGGAGGGTGAATCAGAAGAAGCAGAAGAAGGAGAAGGAGAAGGTGAAGTCTGGAGGGTGAATCAGAAGAAGCAGAAGAAGGAGAAGGAGAAGGTGATGTTTGGAGGGTGAATCAGAAGAATCAGAAGAAGGAGAAGGAGAAGTTGAAGTCTGGAGGGTGAATCAGAAGAAGCAGGAGAAAGAGAAGGAGAAGGTGAAGTCTGGAGGGTGAAGCAGAAGAAACAGAAGAAGGAGAAGGAGAAGGTGAAGACTGGAGGGTGAATCTGAAGAAGTAGAAGAAGGAGAAGGAGAAGGTGAAGTCTGGAGGGTGAATCAGAAGAAGTAGAAGAAGGAGAAGGAGAAGGTGAAGTCTGGAGTGTGAATCAGAAGAAGCAGAAGAAGGAGAAGGAGAAGGTGAAGTCTGGAGGGTGAATCAGAAGAAGCAGAAGAAGGAGAAGGAGAAGATGAAGTCTGGAGGGAGAATCAGAAGAAGCAGAAGAAGGAGAAGGAGAAGGTGAAGTCTGGAGGGTGAAACAGAAGAAGCAGAAGAAGGAGAAGGAGAAGGTGAAGTCTGGTGGGTGAATCAGAAGAAGCAGAAGAAGGAGAAGGAGAAGGTGAAGTCAGGAGGGTGAATCAGAAGAAGCAGAACAAGGAGAAGGAGAAGGTGAAGTTCGGAGGGTGAATCAGAAGAAGCAGAAGAAGGAGAAGGAGCAGGTGAAGTCAGGGGGGTGAAGCAGAAGAAGTAGAAGAAGGAGAAGGAGAAGGTGAAGTCAGGACGGTGAAGCAGAAGAAGCAGAAGAAGGAGAAGGAGAAGGTGAAGTCTGGAGGGCGCAGCAGAAGAAGCAGAAGAAGGAGAAGGAGAAGCTGAAGTCTGGAGGGTGAAGCAGAAGAAGCAGAAGAAGGAGAAGGAGAAGGTGAAGTCTGGAGGGTGAATCAGAAGAAGTAGAAGAAGGAGAAGGAGAAGGTGAAGTCAGGAGAGTGAAGCAGAAGAAGCAGAAGATGGAGAAGGAGAAGGTGAAGTCTGGAGGGCGAAGCAGAAGAAGCAGAAGAAGGAGAAGGAGAAGGTGAAGTCTGGAGGGTGAAGCAGAAGAAGCAGAAGAAGGAGAAGGAGAAGGTGAAGTCTGGAGGGTGAATCAGAAGAAGTAGAAGAAGGAGAAGGAGAAGGTGAAGTCAGGAGGGTGAAGCAGAAGAAGCAGAAGAAGGAGAAGGAGAAGGTGAAGTCTGGAGGGTGAAGCAGAAGAAGCAGAAGAAGGAGCAGGAGAAGGTGAAGTCTGGAGGGTGAAGCAGAAGAAGCAGAAGAAGGAGAAGGAGAAGGTGAAGTCAGGAGGGTGAATCAGAAGAAGTAGAAGAAGGAGAAGGAGAAGGTGAAGTCTGGAGGGTGAATCAGAAGAAGCAGAAGAAGGAGAAGGAGAAGGTGAAGTCTGGAGGGTGAATCAGAAGAAGCAGAAGAAGGAGAAGGAGAAGATGAAGTCTGGAGGGTGAATCAGAAGAAGTAGAAGAAGGAGAAGGAGAAGGTGAGGTCTGGAGGGTCAATCAGAAGAAGCAGAAGAAGGAGAAGGAGAAGGTGAAGTCTGCAGGGTGAATCAGAAGAAGCAGAAGAAGGAGAAGGAGAAGGTGAAGTCTGGAGGGTGAATTAGAAGAAGCAGAAGAAGGAGAAGGAGAAGGTGAAGCCAGGAGGGTGAATCAGAAGAAGCAGAAGAAGGAGAAGGAGAAGGTAAAGTTAGGAGGGTGAATCAGAAGAAGCAGAAGAAGGAGAAGGAGCAGGTGAAGTCAGGGGGGTGAAACAGAAGAAGTAGAAGAAGGAGAAGGAGAAGGTGAAGTCAGGAGGGTGAAGCAGAAGAAGCAGAAGAATGAGAAGGAGAAGTTGAAGTCTGGAGGGCGCAGCAGAAGAAGCAGAAGAAGGAGAAGGAGAAGGTGAAGTCTGGAGGGTGAAGCAGAAGAAGCAGAAGAAGGAGAAGGAGAAGGTGAAGTCTGGAGGGTGAATCAGAAGAAGTAGAAGAAGGAGAAGGAGAAGGTGAAGTCAGGAGAGTGAAGCAGAAGAAGCAGAAGAAGGAGAAGGAGAAGGTGAAGTCTGGAGGGTGAAGCAGAAGAAGCAGAAGAAGGAGAAGGAGAAGGTGATGTCTGGAGGGCGAATCAGAAGAAGCAGAAGAAGGAGAAGGAGAAGGTGAAGTCTGGAGGGTGAAGCAGAAGAAGCAGAAGAAGGAGAAGGAGAAGGTGAAGTCTGGAGGGTGAATCAGAAGTAGTAGAAGAAGGAGAAGGAGAAGGTGAAGTCAGGAGGGTGAAGCAGAAGAAGCAGAAGAAGGAGAAGGAGAAGGTGAAGTCAGGAGGGTGAATCGGAAGAAGTAGAAGAAGGAGAAGGAGAAGGTGAAGTCTGGAGTGTGAATCAGAAGAAGTAGAAGAAGGAGAAGGAGAAGGTGAAGTCTGGAGGGTGAATCAGAAGAAGCAGAAGAAAGAGAAGGAGAAGGTGAAGTCTGGAGGGTGAAGCAGAAGAAACAGAAGAAGGAGAAGGAGAAGGTGAAGACTGGAGGGTGAATCTGAAGAAGTAGAAGAAGGAGAAGGAGAATGTGAAGTCTGGAGGGTGAATCAGAAGAAGTAGAAGAAGGAGAAGGAGAAGGTGAAGTCTGGAGTGTGAATCAGAAGAAGCAGAAGAAGGAGAAGGAGAAGGTGAAGTCTGGAGGGTGAATCAGAAGAAGCAGAAGAAGGAGAAGGAGAAGATGAAGTCTGGAGGGTGAATCAGAAGAAGCAGAAGAAGGAGAAGGAGAAGGTGAAGTCTGGAGGGTGAATCAGAAGAAGGAGAAGGAGAAGGTGAAGTCTGGAGGGTGAATCAGAAGAAGCAGAAGAAAGAGAAGGAGAAGGTGAAGTCTGGAGGGTGAAGCAGAAGAAACAGAAGAAGGAGAAGGAGAAGGTGAAGACTGGAGGGTGAATCTGAAGAAGTAGAAGAAGGAGAAGGAGAAGGTGAAGTCTGGAGGGTGAATCAGAAGAAGTAGAAGAAGGAGAAGGAGAAGGTGTAGTCTGGAGGGTGAATCAGAAGCAGCAGAAGAAGGAGAAGGAGAAGGTGAAGTCTGGAGGGTGAATCAGAAGAAGCAGAAAAGGAGAAGGAGAAGATGAAGTCTGGAGGGTGAATCAGAAGAAGCAGAAGAAGGAGAAGGAGAAGGTGAAGTCTGGAGGGTGAATCAGAAGAAGCAGAAGAAGGAGAAGGAGAAGGTGAAGTTTGGAGGGTGAATCAGAAGAATCAGAAGAAGGAGAAGGAGAAGTTGAAGTCTGGAGGGTGAATCAGAAGAAGCAGAAGAAAGAGAAGGAGAAGGTGAAGTCTGGAGGGTGAAGCAGAAGAAACAGAAGAAGGAGAAGGAGAAGGTGAAGACTGGAGGGTGAATCTGAAGAAGTAGAAGAAGGAGAAGGAGAAGGTGAAGTCTGGAGGGTGAATCAGAAGAAGTAGAAGAAGGAGAAGGAGAAGGTGAAGTCTGGAGTGTGAATCAGAAGAAGCAGAAGAAGGAGAAGGAGAAGGTGAAGTCTGGAGGGTGAATCAGAAGAAGCAGAAGAAGGAGAAGGAGAAGATGAAGTCTGGAGGGAGAATCAGAAGAAGCAGAAGAAGGAGAAGGAGAAGGTGAAGTCTGGAGGGTGAAACAGAAGAAGCAGAAGAAGGAGAAGGAGAAGGTGAAGTCTGGTGGGTGAATCAGAAGAAGCAGAAGAAGGAGAAGGAGAAGGTGAAGTCAGGAGGGTGAATCAGAAGAAGCAGAACAAGGAGAAGGAGAAGGTGAAGTTCGGAGGGTGAATCAGAAGAAGCAGAAGAAGGAGAAGGAGCAGGTGAAGTCAGGGGGGTGAAGCAGAAGAAGTAGAAGAAGGAGAAGGAGAAGGTGAAGTCAGGACGGTGAAGCAGAAGAAGCAGAAGAAGGAGAAGGAGAAGGTGAAGTCTGGAGGGCGCAGCAGAAGAAGCAGAAGAAGGAGAAGGAGAAGCTGAAGTCTGGAGGGTGAAGCAGAAGAAGCAGAAGAAGGAGAAGGAGAAGGTGAAGTCTGGAGGGTGAATCAGAAGAAGTAGAAGAAGGAGAAGGAGAAGGTGAAGTCAGGAGAGTGAAGCAGAAGAAGCAGAAGATGGAGAAGGAGAAGGTGAAGTCTGGAGGGCGAAGCAGAAGAAGCAGAAGAAGGAGAAGGAGAAGGTGAAGTCTGGAGGGTGAAGCAGAAGAAGCAGAAGAAGGAGAAGGAGAAGGTGAAGTCTGGAGGGTGAATCAGAAGAAGTAGAAGAAGGAGAAGGAGAAGGTGAAGTCAGGAGGGTGAAGCAGAAGAAGCAGAAGAAGGAGAAGGAGAAGGTGAAGTCTGGAGGGTGAAGCAGAAGAAGCAGAAGAAGGAGCAGGAGAAGGTGAAGTCTGGAGGGTGAAGCAGAAGAAGCAGAAGAAGGAGAAGGAGAAGGTGAAGTCAGGAGGGTGAATCAGAAGAAGTAGAAGAAGGAGAAGGAGAAGGTGAAGTCTGGAGGGTGAATCAGAAGAAGCAGAAGATGGAGAAGGAGAAGGTGAAGTCTGGAGGGTGAATCAGAAGAAGCAGAAGAAGGAGAAGGAGAAGATGAAGTCTGGAGGGTGAATCAGAAGAAGTAGAAGAAGGAGAAGGAGAAGGTGAGGTCTGGAGGGTCAATCAGAAGAAGCAGAAGAAGGAGAAGGAGAAGGTGAAGTCTGGAGGGTGAATCAGAAGAAGCAGAAGAAGGAGAAGGAGAAGGTGAAGTCTGGAGGGTGAATTAGAAGAAGCAGAAGAAGGAGAAGGAGAAGGTGAAGCCAGGAGGGTGAATCAGAAGAAGCAGAAGAAGGAGAAGGAGAAGGTAAAGTTAGGAGGGTGAATCAGAAGAAGCAGAAGAAGGAGAAGGAGCAGGTGAAGTCAGGGGGGTGAAACAGAAGAAGTAGAAGAAGGAGAAGGAGAAGGTGAAGTCAGGAGGGTGAAGCAGAAGAAGCAGAAGAATGAGAAGGAGAAGTTGAAGTCTGGAGGGCGCAGCAGAAGAAGCAGAAGAAGGAGAAGGAGAAGGTGAAGTCTGGAGGGTGAAGCAGAAGAAGCAGAAGAAGGAGAAGGTGAAGTCTGGAGGGTGAATCAGAAGAAGTAGAAGAAGGAGAAGGAGAAGGTGAAGTCAGGAGAGTGAAGCAGAAGAAGCAGAAGAAGGAGAAGGAGAAGGTGAAGTCTGGAGGGTGAAGCAGAAGAAGCAGAAGAAGGAGAAGGAGAAGGTGATGTCTGGAGGGCGAATCAGAAGAAGCAGAAGAAGCAGAAGGAGAAGGTGAAGTCTGGAGGGTGAAGCAGAAGAAGCAGAAGAAGGAGAAGGAGAAGGTGAAGTCTGGAGGGTGAATCAGAAGTAGTAGAAGAAGGAGAAGGAGAAGGTGAAGTCAGGAGGGTGAAGCAGAAGAAGCAGAAGAAGGAGAAGGAGAAGGTGAAGTCAGGAGGGTGAATCGGAAGAAGTAGAAGAAGGAGAAGGAGAAGGTGAAGTCTGGAGTGTGAATCAGAAGAAGTAGAAGAAGGAGAAGGAGAAGGTGAAGTCTGGAGGGTGAATCAGAAGAAGCAGAAGAAAGAGAAGGAGAAGGTGAAGTCTGGAGGGTGAAGCAGAAGAAACAGAAGAAGGAGAAGGAGAAGGTGAAGACTGGAGGGTGAATCTGAAGAAGTAGAAGAAGGAGAAGGAGAATGTGAAGTCTGGAGGGTGAATCAGAAGAAGTAGAAGAAGGAGAAGGAGAAGGTGAAGTCTGGAGGGTGAATCAGAAGAAGCAGAAGAAGGAGAAGGAGAAGGTGAAGTCTGGAGGGTGAATCAGAAGAAGCAGAAGAAGGAGAAGGAGAAGATGAAGTCTGGAGGGTGAATCAGAAGAAGCAGAAGAAGGAGAAGGAGAAGGTGAAGTCTGGAGGGTGAATCAGAAGAAGCAGAAGAAGGAGAAGGAGAAGGTGAAGTCTGGAGGGTGAATCAGAAGAATAAGAAGAAGGAGAAGGAGAGGGTGAAGCCTGGAGGGTGAATCAGAAGAAGCAGAAGAAAGAGAAGGAGAAGGTGAAGTCTGGAGGGTGAAGCAGAAGAAACAGAAGAAGGAGAAGGAGAAGGTGAAGACTGGAGGGTGAATCTGAAGAAGTAGAAGAAGGAGAAGGAGAAGGTGAAGTCTGGAGGGTGAATCAGAAGAAGTAGAAGAAGGAGAAGGAGAAGGTGAAGTCTGGAGGGTGAATCAGAAGAAGCAGAAGAAGGAGAAGGAGAAGGTGAAGTCTGGAGGGTGAATCAGAAGAAGCAGAAGAAGGAGAAGGAGAAGATGAAGTCTGGAGGGTGAATCAGAAGAAGCAGAAGAAGGAGAAGGAGAAGGTGAAGTCTGGAGGGTGAAGCAGAAGAAGCAGAAGAAGGAGAAGTAGAAGGTGAAGTCTGGAGGGTGAATCAGAAGAAGAAGAAGAAGGAGAAGGAGAAGGTGAAGTCAGGAGGGTGAATCAGAAGAAGCAGAAGAAGGAGAAGGAGAAGGTGAAGTTAGGAGGGTGAATCAGAAGAAGCAGAAGAAGGAGAAGGAGCAGGTGAAGTCAGGGGGGTGAAGCAGAAGAAGTAGAAGAAGGAGAAGGAGAAGGTGAAGTCAGGACGGTGAAGCAGAAGAAGCAGAAGAAGGAGAAGGAGAAGGTGAAGTCTGGAGGGCGCAGCAGAAGAAGCAGAAGAAGGAGAAGGAGAAGTTGAAGTCTAGAGGGTGAAGCAGAAGAAGCAGAAGAAGGAGAAGGAGAAGGTGAAGTCTGGAGGGTGAATCAGAAGAAGTAGAAGAAGGAGAAGGAGAAGGTGAAGTCAGGAGAGTGAAGCAGAAGAAGCAGAAGATGGAGAAGGAGAAGGTGAAGTCTGGAGGGCGAAGCAGAAGAAGCAGAAGAAGGAGAAGGAGAAGGTGAAGTCTGGAGGGTGAAGCAGAAGAAGCAGAAGAAGGAGAAGGAGAAGGTGAAGTCTGGAGGGTGAATCAGAAGAAGTAGAAGAAGGAGAAGGAGAAGGTGAAGTCAGGAGGGTGAAGCAGAAGAAGCAGAAGAAGGAGAAGGAGAAGGTGAAGTCTGGAGGGTGAAGCAGAAGAAGCAGAAGAAGGAGCAGGAGAAGGTGAAGTCTGGAGGGTGAAGCAGAAGAAGCAGAAGAAGGAGAAGGAGAAGTTGAAGTCAGGAGGGTGAATCAGAAGAAGTAGAAGAAGGAGAAGGAGAAGGTGAAGTCTGGAGGGTGAATCAGAAGAAGCAGAAGAAGGAGAAGGAGAAGGTGAAGTCTGGAGGGTGAATCAGAAGAAGCAGAAGAAGGAGAAGGAGAAGATGAAGTCTGGAGGGTGAATCAGAAGAAGTAGAAGAAGGAGAAGGAGAAGGTGAGGTCTGGAGGGTCAATCAGAAGAAGCAGAAGAAGGAGAAGGAGAAGGTGAAGTCTGGAGGGTGAATCAGAAGAAGCAGAAGAAGGAGAAGGAGTAGGTGAAGTCTGGAGGGTGAATTAGAAGAAGCAGAAGAAGGAGAAGGAGAAGGTGAAGTCAGGAGGGTGAATCAGAAGAAGCAGAAGAAGGAGAAGGAGAAGGTAAAGTTAGGAGGGTGAATCAGAAGAAGCAGAAGAAGGAGAAGGAGCAGGTGAAGTCAGGGGGGTGAAACAGAAGAAGTAGAAGAAGGAGAAGGAGAAGGTGAAGTCAGGAGGGTGAAGCAGAAGAAGCAGAAGAAGGAGAAGGAGAAGGTGAAGTCTGGAGGGCGAAGCAGAAGAAGCAGAAGAAGGAGAAGTAGATGGTGAAGTCTGGAGGGTGAAGCAGAGGAAGCAGAAGAAGGAGAAGGAGAAGGTGAAGTCTGGAGGGTGAATCAGAAGAAGTAGAAGAAGGAGAAGGAGAAGGTGAAGTCAGGAGGGTGAAGCAGAAGAAGGAGAAGGAGAAGGTGAAGTCAGGAGGGTGAATCGGAAGAAGTAGAAGAAGGAGAAGGAGAAGGTGAAGTCTGGAGGGTGAATCAGAAGAAGTAGAAGAAGGAGAAGTAGAAGGTGAAGTCTGGAGGGTGAATCAGAAGAAGCAGAAGAAAGAGAAGGAGAAGGTGAAGTCTGGAGGGTGAAGCAGAAGAAACAGAAGAAGGAGAAGGAGAAGGTGAAGACTGGAGGGTGAATCTGAAGAAGTAGAAGAAGGAGAAGGAGAAGGTGAAGTCTGGAGGGTGAATCAGAAGAAGTAGAAGAAGGAGAAGGAGAAGGTGAAGTCTGGAGGGTGAATCAGAAGAAGCAGAAGAAGGAGAAGGAGAAGGTGAAGTCTGGAGGGTGAATCAGAAGAAGCAGAAGAAGGAGAAGGAGAAGATGAAGTCTGGAGGGTGAATCAGAAGAAGCAGAAGAAGGAGAAGGAGAAGGTGAAGTCTGGAGGGTGAAGCAGAAGAAGCAGAAGAAGGAGAAGTAGAAGGTGAAGTCTGGAGGGTGAATCAGAAGAAGAAGAAGAAGGAGAAGGAGAAGGTGAAGTCAGGAGGGTGAATCAGAAGAAGCAGAAGAAGGAGAAGGAGAAGGTGAAGTTAGGAGGGTGAATCAGAAGAAGCAGAAGAAGGAGAAGGAGCAGGTGAAGTCAGGGGGGTGAAGCAGAAGAAGTAGAAGAAGGAGAAGGAGAAGGTGAAGTCAGGACGGTGAAGCAGAAGAAGCAGAAGAAGGAGAAGGAGAAGGTGAAGACAGGAGGGCGCAGCAGAAGAAGCAGAAGAAGGAGAAGGAGAAGTTGAAGTCTAGAGGGTGAAGCAGAAGAAGCAGAAGAAGGAGAAGGAGAAGGTGAAGTCTGGAGGGTGAATCAGAAGAAGTAGAAGAAGGAGAAGGAGAAGGTGAAGTCAGGAGAGTGAAGCAGAAGAAGCAGAAGATGGAGAAGGAGAAGGTGAAGTCTGGAGGGCGAAGCAGAAGAAGCAGAAGAAGGAGAAGGAGAAGGTGAAGTCTGGAGGGTGAAGCAGAAGAAGCAGAAGAAGGAGAAGGAGAAGGTGAAGTCTGGAGGGTGAATCAGAAGAAGTAGAAGAAGGAGAAGGAGAAGGTGAAGTCAGGAGGGTGAAGCAGAAGAAGCAGAAGAAGGAGAAGGAGAAGGTGAAGTCTGGAGGGTGAAGCAGAAGAAGCAGAAGAAGGAGCAGGAGAAGGTGAAGTCTGGAGGGTGAAGCAGAAGAAGCAGAAGAAGGAGAAGGAGAAGTTGAAGTCAGGAGGGTGAATCAGAAGAAGTAGAAGAAGGAGAAGGAGAAGGTGAAGTCTGGAGGGTGAATCAGAAGAAGCAGAAGAAGGAGAAGGAGAAGGTGAAGTCTGGAGGGTGAATCAGAAGAAGCAGAAGAAGGAGAAGGAGAAGATGAAGTCTGGAGGGTGAATCAGAAGAAGTAGAAGAAGGAGAAGGAGAAGGTGAGGTCTGGAGGGTCAATCAGAAGAAGCAGAAGAAGGAGAAGGAGAAGGTGAAGTCTGGAGGGTGAATCAGAAGAAGCAGAAGAAGGAGAAGGAGTAGGTGAAGTCTGGAGGGTGAATTAGAAGAAGCAGAAGAAGGAGAAGGAGAAGGTGAAGTCAGGAGGGTGAATCAGAAGAAGCAGAAGAAGGAGAAGGAGAAGGTAAAGTTAGGAGGGTGAATCAGAAGAAGCAGAAGAAGGAGAAGGAGCAGGTGAAGTCAGGGGGGTGAAACAGAAGAAGTAGAAGAAGGAGAAGGAGAAGGTGTAGTCTGGAGGGTGAATCAGAAGAAGTAGACGAAGGAGAAGGAGAAGGTGAAGTCTGGAGGGTGAACCAGAAGAAGCAGAAGAAGGAGAAGGAGAAGGTGAAGTCTGGAGGGTGAATCAGAAGAAGTAGAAGAAGGAGAAGGAGAAGGTGAAGTCTGGAGGGTGAATCAGAAGAAGCAGAAGAAGGAGAAGGAGAAGGTGAAGTCTGGAGGGTGAATCAGAAGAAGCAGAAGAAGGAGAAGGAGAAGGTGAAGTCTGGAGGGTGAAACAGAAGAAGCAGAATAAGGAGAAGGAGAAGGTGAAGTCAGGAGGGTGAATCAGAAGAAGCAGAAGAAGGAGAAGGAGAAGGTGAAGTAAGGAGGGTGAATCAGAAGAAGCAGAAGAAGGAGAAGGAGAAGGTGAAGTCTGGAGTGTGAAGCAGAAGAAGCAAAAGAAGGAGAAGGAGAAGGTGAAGTCTGGAGGGTGAATCAGAAGAAGTAGAAGAAGGAGAAGGAGAAGGTGAAGTCTGCAGGGGGAAGCAGAAGAAGTAGAAGAAGGAGAAGGAGAAGGTGAAGTCAGGAGGGTGAATCAGAAGAAGTAGAAGAAGGAGAAGGAGAAAGTGAAGTCAGGAGGGTGAATCAGAAGAAGCAGAAGAAGGAGAAGGAGAAGGTGAAGTCTGGAGGGTGAATCAGAAGAATCAGAAGAAGGAGAAGGAGAAGGTGAAGTCTGGAGGGTGAATCAGAAGAAGCAGAAGAAAGAGAAGGAGAAGGTGAAGTCTGGAGGGTGAATCAGAAGAAGTAGAAGAAGGAGAAGGAGAAGGTGAAGTCTGGAGGGTGAATCAGAAAAAGCAGAAGAAGGAGAAGGAGAAGGTGAAGTCTGGAGGGTGAATCAGAAGAAGCAGAAGAAGGAGAAGGAGAAGGTGAAGTCTGGAGTGTGAATCAGAAGAAGCAGAAGAAGGAGAAGGAGAAGGTGAAGTCTGGAGGGTGAATCAGAAGAAGCAGAATAAGGAGAAGGAGAAGGTGAAGTCTGGAGGGTGAATCAGAAGAAGCAGAAAAAGGAGAAGCAGAAGGTGAAGTCTGAAGGGTGAATCAGAAGAAGTAGAAGAAGGAGAAGGAGAAGGTGAAGTCTGCAGGGGGAAGCAGAAGAAGTAGAAGAAGGAGAAGGAGAAGGTGAAGTCAGGAGGGTGAATCAGAAGAAGTAGAAGAAGGAGAAGGAGAAGGTGAAGTCAGGAGGGTGAATCAGAAGAAGCAGAAGAAGGAGAAGGAGAAGGTGAAGTCTGGAGGGAGAATCAGAAGAATCAGAAGAAGGAGAAGGAGAAGGTGAAGTCTGGAGGGTGAATCAGAAGAAGCAGAAGAAAGAGAAGGAGAAGGTGAAGTCTGGAGGGTGAATCAGAAGAAGTAGAAGAAGGAGAAGGAGAAGGTGAAGTCTGGAGGGTGAATCAGAAAAAGCAGAAGAAGGAGAAGGAGAAGGTGAAGTCTGGAGGGTGAATCAGAAGAAGCAGAAGAAGGAGAAGTAGAAGGTGAAGTCTGGAGGGTGAATCAGAAGAAGCAGAAGAAGGAGAAGGAGAAGGTGAAGTCTGGAGGGTGAATCAGAAGAAGCAGAAAAAGGAGAAGCAGAAGGTGAAGTCTGAAGGGTGAATCAGAAGAAGTAGAAGAAGGAGAAGGAGAAGGTGAAGTCTGGAGGGTGAAGCAGAAGAAGTAGAAGAAGGAGAAGGAGAAGGTGAAGTCAGGAGGGTGAATCAGAAGAAGTAGAAGAAGGAGAAGGAGAAGGTGAAGTCAGGAGGGTGAATCAGAAGAAGCAGAAGAAGGAGAAGGAGAAGGTGAAGTCTGGAGGGTGAATCAGAAGAATCAGAAGAAGGAGAAGGAGAAGGTGAAGTCTGGAGGGTGAATCAGAAGAAGCAGAAGAAAGAGAAGGAGAAGGTGAAGTCTGGAGGGTGAAGCAGAAGAAACAGAAGAAGGAGAAGGAGATGGTGAAAACTGGAGGGTGAATCAGAAGAAGTAGAAGAAGGAGAAGGAGAAGGTGAAGTCTGGAGGGTGAATCAGAAGAAGTAGAAGAAGGAGAAGGAGAAGGTGAAGTCAGGAGAGTGAAGCAGAAGAAGCAGAAGATGGAGAAGGAGAAGGTGAAGTCTGGAGGGCGAAGCAGAAGAAGCAGAAGAAGGAGAAGGAGAAGGTGAAGTCTGGAGGGTGAAGCAGAAGAAGCAGAAGAAGGAGAAGGAGAAGGTGAAGTCTGGAGGGTGAAGCAGAAGAAGTAGAAGAAGGAGAAGGAGAAGGTGAAGTCAGGAGGGTGAAGCAGAAGAAGCAGAAGAAGGAGAAGGAGAAGGTGAAGTCTGGAGGGTGAAGCAGAAGAAGCAGAAGAAGGAGCAGGAGAAGGTGAAGTCTGGAGGGTGAAGCAGAAGAAGCAGAAGAAGGAGAAGGAGAAGTTGAAGTCAGGAGGGTGAATCAGAAGAAGTAGAAGAAGGAGAAGGAGAAGGTGAAGTCTGGAGGGTGAATCAGAAGAAGCAGAAGAAGGAGAAGGAGAAGGTGAAGTCTGGAGGGTGAATCAGAAGAAGCAGAAGAAGGAGAAGGAGAAGATGAAGTCTGGAGGGTGAATCAGAAGAAGTAGAAGAAGGAGAAGGAGAAGGTGAGGTCTGGAGGGTCAATCAGAAGAAGCAGAAGAAGGAGAAGGAGAAGGTGAAGTCTGGAGGGTGAATCAGAAGAAGCAGAAGAAGGAGAAGGAGTAGGTGAAGTCTGGAGGGTGAATTAGAAGAAGCAGAAGAAGGAGAAGGAGAAGGTGAAGTCAGGAGGGTGAATCAGAAGAAGCAGAAGAAGGAGAAGGAGAAGGTAAAGTTAGGAGGGTGAATCAGAAGAAGCAGAAGAAGGAGAAGGAGCAGGTGAAGTCAGGGGGGTGAAACAGAAGAAGTAGAAGAAGGAGAAGGAGAAGGTGAAGTCAGGAGGGTGAAGCAGAAGAAGCAGAAGAAGGAGAAGGAGAAGGTGAAGTCTGGAGGGCGAAGCAGAAGAAGCAGAAGAAGGAGAAGTAGAAGGTGAAGTCTGGAGGGTGAAGCAGAGGAAGCAGAAGAAGGAGAAGGAGAAGGTGAAGTCTGGAGGGTGAATCAGAAGAAGTAGAAGAAGGAGAAGGAGAAGGTGAAGTCAGGAGGGTGAAGCAGAAGAAGGAGAAGGAGAAGGTGAAGTCAGGAGGGTGAATCGGAAGAAGTAGAAGAAGGAGAAGGAGAAGGTGAAGTCTGGAGGGTGAATCAGAAGAAGTAGAAGAAGGAGAAGTAGAAGGTGAAGTCTGGAGGGTGAATCAGAAGAAGTAGAAGGAGAAGGAGAAGATGAAGTCTGGAGGGTGAATCAGAAGAAGCAGAAGAAGGAGAAGGAGAAGGTGAAGTCTGGAGGGAGAAGCAGAAGAAGTAGAAGAAGGAGAAGGAGAAGGTGAAGTCTGGAGGGTGAATCAGAAGAAGTAGAAGAAGGAGAAGGAGAAGGTGAAGTCTGGAGGGTGAATCAGAAGAAGCAGAAAAGGAGAAGGAGAAGGTGAAGTCTGGAGGGTGAATCAGAAGAAGCAGAAGAAGGAGAAGGAGAAGGTGAAGTCTGGAGGGTGAAACAGAAGAAGCAGAATAAGGAGAAGGAGAAGGTGAAGTCAGGAGGGTGAATCAGAAGAAGCAGAAGAAGGAGAAGGAGAAGGTGAAGTAAGGAGGGTGAATCAGAAGAAGCAGAAGAAGGAGAAGGAGAAGGTGAAGTCTGGAGTGTGAAGCAGAAGAAGCAAAAGAAGGAGAAGGAGAAGGTGAAGTCTGGAGGGTGAATCAGAAGAAGTAGAAGAAGGAGAAGGAGAAGGTGAAGTCTGGAGGGTGAAGCAGAAGAAGTAGAAGAAGGAGAAGGAGAAGGTGAAGTCAGGAGGGTGAATCAGAAGAAGTAGAAGAAGGAGAAGGAGAAGGTGAAGTCAGGAGGGTGAATCAGAAGAAGCAGAAGAAGGAGAAGGAGAAGGTGAAGTCTGGAGGGTGAAACAGAAGAATCAGAAGAAGGAGAAGGAGAAGGTGAAGTCTGGAGGGTGAATCAGAAGAAGCAGAAGAAAGAGAAGGAGAAGGTGAAGTCTGGAGTGTGAATCAGAAGAAGCAGAAGAAGGAGAAGGAGAAGGTGATGTCTGGAGGGAGACGCAGAAGAAGTAGAAGAAGGAGAAGGAGAAGGTGAAGTCTGGAGGGTGAATCAGAAGAAGTAGAAGAAGGAGAAGGAGAAGGTGAAGTCTGGAGGGTGAATCAGAAGAAGTAGAAGAAGGAGAAGGAGAAGGTGAAGTCTGGAGGGTGAATCAGAAGAAACAGAAGAAGGAGAACGAGAAGGTGAAGTCTGGAGGGTGAATCAGAAGAAGTAGAAGAAGGAGAAGGAGAAGGTGTAGTCTGGAGGGTGAATCAGAAGAAGTAGACGAAGGAGAAGGAGAAGGTGAAGTCTGGAGGGTGAACCAGAAGAAGCAGAAGAAGGAGAAGGAGAAGGTGAAGTCTGGAGGGTGAATCAGAAGAAGTAGAAGAAGGAGAAGGAGAAGGTGAAGTCTGGAGGGTGAATCAGAAGAAGCAGAAGAAGGAGAAGGAGAAGGTGAAGTCTGGAGGGTGAATCAGAAGAAGCAGAAGAAGGAGAAGGAGAAGGTGAAGTCTGGAGGGTGAAACAGAAGAAGCAGAATAAGGAGAAGGAGAAGGTGAAGTCAGGAGGGTGAATCAGAAGAAGCAGAAGAAGGAGAAGGAGAAGGTGAAGTAAGGAGGGTGAATCAGAAGAAGCAGAAGAAGGAGAAGGAGAAGGTGAAGTCTGGAGTGTGAAGCAGAAGAAGCAAAAGAAGGAGAAGGAGAAGGTGAAGTCTGGAGGGTGAATCAGAAGAAGTAGAAGAAGGAGAAGGAGAAGGTGAAGTCTGCAGGGGGAAGCAGAAGAAGTAGAAGAAGGAGAAGGAGAAGGTGAAGTCAGGAGGGTGAATCAGAAGAAGTAGAAGAAGGAGAAGGAGAAAGTGAAGTCAGGAGGGTGAATCAGAAGAAGCAGAAGAAGGAGAAGGAGAAGGTGAAGTCTGGAGGGTGAATCAGAAGAATCAGAAGAAGGAGAAGGAGAAGGTGAAGTCTGGAGGGTGAATCAGAAGAAGCAGAAGAAAGAGAAGGAGAAGGTGAAGTCTGGAGGGTGAATCAGAAGAAGTAGAAGAAGGAGAAGGAGAAGGTGAAGTCTGGAGGGTGAATCAGAAAAAGCAGAAGAAGGAGAAGGAGAAGGTGAAGTCTGGAGGGTGAATCAGAAGAAGCAGAAGAAGGAGAAGGAGAAGGTGAAGTCTGGAGTGTGAATCAGAAGAAGCAGAAGAAGGAGAAGGAGAAGGTGAAGTCTGGAGGGTGAATCAGAAGAAGCAGAATAAGGAGAAGGAGAAGGTGAAGTCTGGAGGGTGAATCAGAAGAAGCAGAAAAAGGAGAAGCAGAAGGTGAAGTCTGAAGGGTGAATCAGAAGAAGTAGAAGAAGGAGAAGGAGAAGGTGAAGTCTGCAGGGGGAAGCAGAAGAAGTAGAAGAAGGAGAAGGAGAAGGTGAAGTCAGGAGGGTGAATCAGAAGAAGTAGAAGAAGGAGAAGGAGAAGGTGAAGTCAGGAGGGTGAATCAGAAGAAGCAGAAGAAGGAGAAGGAGAAGGTGAAGTCTGGAGGGAGAATCAGAAGAATCAGAAGAAGGAGAAGGAGAAGGTGAAGTCTGGAGGGTGAATCAGAAGAAGCAGAAGAAAGAGAAGGAGAAGGTGAAGTCTGGAGGGTGAATCAGAAGAAGTAGAAGAAGGAGAAGGAGAAGGTGAAGTCTGGAGGGTGAATCAGAAAAAGCAGAAGAAGGAGAAGGAGAAGGTGAAGTCTGGAGGGTGAATCAGAAGAAGCAGAAGAAGGAGAAGTAGAAGGTGAAGTCTGGAGGGTGAATCAGAAGAAGCAGAAGAAGGAGAAGGAGAAGGTGAAGTCTGGAGGGTGAATCAGAAGAAGCAGAAAAAGGAGAAGCAGAAGGTGAAGTCTGAAGGGTGAATCAGAAGAAGTAGAAGAAGGAGAAGGAGAAGGTGAAGTCTGGAGGGTGAAGCAGAAGAAGTAGAAGAAGGAGAAGGAGAAGGTGAAGTCAGGAGGGTGAATCAGAAGAAGTAGAAGAAGGAGAAGGAGAAGGTGAAGTCAGGAGGGTGAATCAGAAGAAGCAGAAGAAGGAGAAGGAGAAGGTGAAGTCTGGAGGGTGAATCAGAAGAATCAGAAGAAGGAGAAGGAGAAGGTGAAGTCTGGAGGGTGAATCAGAAGAAGCAGAAGAAAGAGAAGGAGAAGGTGAAGTCTGGAGGGTGAAGCAGAAGAAACAGAAGAAGGAGAAGGAGATGGTGAAGACTGGAGGGTGAATCAGAAGAAGTAGAAGAAGGAGAAGGAGAAGGTGAAGTCTGGAGGGTGAATCAGAAGAAGTAGAAGAAGGAGAAGGAGAAGGTGAAGTCTGGAGGGTGAATCAGAAGAAGCAGAAGAAGGAGAAGGAGAAGGTGAAGTCTAGAGGGTGAATCAGAAGAAGCAGAAGAAGGAGAAGGAGAAGATGAAGTCTGGCGGGTGAATCAGAAGAAGTAGAAGAAGGAGAAGGAGAAGGTGAGGTCTGGAGGGTGAATCAGAAGAAGCAGAAGAAGGAGAAGGAGAAGGTGAAGTCTGGAGGGAGAATCAGAAGAAGTAGAAGAAGGAGAAGGAGAAGGTGAAGTCAGGAGGGTGAATCAGAAGAAGTAGAAGAAGGAGAAGGAGAAGGTGAAGTCAGGAGGGTGAATCAGAAGAAGCAGAAGAAGGAGAAGGAGAAGGTGAAGTAAGGAGGGTGAATCAGAAGAAGCAGAAGAAGGAGAAGGAGAAGGTGAAGTCTGGAGTGTGAAGCAGAAGCAGCAAAAGAAGGAGAAGGAGAAGGTGAAGTCTGGAGGGTGAATCAGAAGAAGTAGAAGAAGGAGAAGGAGAAGGTGAAGTCTGCAGGGGGAAGCAGAAGAAGTAGAAGAAGGAGAAGGAGAAGGTGAAGTCAGGAGGGTGAATCAGAAGAAGTAGAAGAAGGAGAAGGAGAAGGTGAAGTCAGGAGGGTGAATCAGAAGAAGCAGAAGAAGGAGAAGGAGAAGGTGAAGTCTGGAGGGTGAATCAGAAGAATCAGAAGAAGGAGAAGGAGAAGGTGAAGTCTGGAGGGTGAATCAGAAGAAGCAGAAGAAAGAGAAGGAGAAGGTGAAGTCTGGAGGGTGAATCAGAAGAAGGAGAAGAAGGAGAAGGAGAAGGTGAAGTCTGGAGGGTGAATCAGAAAAAGCAGAAGAAGGAGAAGGAGAAGGTGAAGTCTGGAGGGTAAATCAGAAGAAGCAGAAGAAGGAGAAGGAGAAGGTGAAGTCTGGAGGGTGAATCAGAAGAAGCAGAAGAAGGAGAAGGAGAAGGTGAAGTCTGGAGGGTGAATCAGAAGAAGCAGAATAAGGAGAATGGGAAGGTGAAGTCTGGAGGGTGAATCAGAAGAAGCAGAAAAAGGAGAAGCAGAAGGTGAAGTCTGAAGGGTGAATCAGAAGAAGTAGAAGAAGGAGAAGGAGAAGGTGAAGTCTGGAGGGTGAAGCAGAAGAAGTAGAAGAAGGAGAAGGAGAAGGTGAAGTCAGGAGGGTGTATCAGAAGAAGTAGAAGAAGGAGAAGGAGAAGGTGAAGTCAGGAGGGTGAATCAGAAGAAGCAGAAGAAGGAGAAGGAGAAGGTGAAGTCTGGAGGGTGAATCAGAAGAATCAGAAGAAGGAGAAGGAGAAGGTGAAGTCTGGAGGGTGAATCAGAAGAAGCAGAAGAAAGAGAAGGAGAAGGTGAAGTCTGGAGGGTGAAGCAGAAGAAACAGAAGAAGGAGAAGGAGAAGGTGAAGACTGGAGGGTGAATCAGAAGAAGTAGAAGAAGGAGAAGGAGAAGGTGAAGTCTGGAGGGTGAATCAGAAGAAGTAGAAGAAGGAGAAGGAGAAGGTGAAGTCTGGAGGGTGAATCAGAAGAAGCAGAAGAAGGAGAAGGAGAAGGTGAAGTCTGGAGGGTGAATCAGAAGAAGCAGAAGAAGGAGAAGGAGAAGATGAAGTCTGGAGGGTGAATCAGAAGAAGTAGAAGAAGGAGAAGGAGAAGGTGAAGTCTGGAGGGTGAATCAGAAGAAGCAGAAGAAGGAGAAGGAGAAGGTGAAGTCTGGAGGGTGAATCAGAAGATGCAGAAGAAGGAGAAGGAGAAGGTGAAGTCTGGAGGGTGAATCAGAAGAAGCAGAAGAAGGAGAAGGAGAAGGTGAAGTCAGGAGGGTGAATCAGAAGAAGCAGAAGAAGGAGAAGGAGAAGGTGAAGTTAGGAGGGTGAATCAGAAGAAGCAGAAGAAGGAGAAGGAGCAGGTGATGTCAGGGGGATGAAGCAGAAGAAGTAGAAGAAGGAGAAGGAGAAGGTGAAGTCAGGACGGTGAAGCAGAAGAAGCAGAAGAAGGAGAAGGAGAAGGTGAAGTCTGGAGGGTGAATCAGAAGAAGTAGAAGAAGGAGAAGGAGAAGGTCAAGTCTGGAGGGTGAATCAGAAGAAGTAGAATAAGGAGAAGGAGAAGGTGAAGTCTGGAGGGTGAAGCAGAAGAAGTAGAAGAAGGAGAAGGAGAAGGTGAAGTCAGGAGGGTGAATCAGAAGAAGTAGAAGAAGGAGAAGGAGAAGGTGAAGTCAGGAGGGTGAATCAGAAGAAGCAGAAGAAGGAGAAGGAGAAGGTGAAGTCTGGAGGGTGAATCAGAAGAATCAGAAGAAGGAGAAGGAGAAGGTGAAGTCTGGAGGGTGAATCAGAAGAAGCAGAAGAAAGAGAAGGAGAAGGTGAAGTCTGGAGGGTGAATCAGAAGAAGTAGAAGAAGGAGAAGGAGAAGGTGAAGTCTGGAGTGTGAATCAGAAGAAGCAGAAGAAGGAGAAGGAGAAAGTGAAGTCTAGAGGGTGAATCAGAAGAAGCAGAATAAGGAGAAGGAGAAGATGAAGTCTGGAGGGTGAATCAGAAGAAGCAGAAGAAGGAGAAGGAGAAGGTGAAGTCTGGAGGGTGAATCAGAAGAAGTAGAAGAAGGAGAAGGAGAAGGTGATGTCTGGAGGGTGAAGCAGAAGAAGTAGAAGAAGGAGAAGGAGAAGGTGAAGTCAGGAGGGTGAATCAGAAGAAGTAGAAGAAGGAGAAGGAGAAGGTGAAGTCTGGAGGGTGAAGCAGAAGAAGTAGAAGCAGGAGAAGGAGAAGGTGAAGTCAGGAGGGTGAATCAGAAGAAGTAGAAGAAGAAGTAGGAGAAGTTGAAGTCAGGAGGGTGAATCAGAAGAAGCAGAAGAAGGAGAAGGAGAAGGTGAAGTCTGGAGGGTGAATCAAAAGAATCAGAAGAAGGAGAAGTAGAAGGTGAAGTCTGGAGGGTGAATCAGAAGAAGCAGAAGAAAGAGAAGGAGAAGGTGAAGTCTGGAGGGTGAAGCAGAAGAAACAGAAGAAGGAGAAGGAGAAGGTGAAGACTGGAGGGTGAATCAGAAGAAGTAGAAGAAGGAGAAGGAGAAGGTGAAGTCTGGAGGGTGAATCAGAAGAAGTAGAAGAAGGAGAAGGATAAGGTGAAGTCTGGAGGGTGAATCAGAAGAAGCAGAAGAAGGAGAAGGAGAAGGTGAAGTCTGGAGGGTGAATCAGAAGAAGCAGAAGAAGGAGAAGGAGAAGATGAAGTCTGGAGGGTGAATCAGAAGAAGTAGAAGAAGGAGAAGGAGAAGGTGAAGTCTGGAGGGTGAATCAGAAGTAGTAGAAGAAGGAGAAGGAGAAGGTGAAGTCTGGACGGTGAATCAGAAGAAACAGAAGAAGGAGAAGGTGAAGTCTGGAGGGTGAATCAGAAGAAGTAGAAGAAGGAGAAGGAGAAGGTGTAGTCTGGAGGGTGAATCAGAAGAAGTAGACGAAGGAGAAGGAGAAGGTGAAGTCTGGAGGGTGAATCAGAAGAAGCAGAAGAAGGAGAAGGAGAAGGTGAAGTCTGGAGGGTGAATCAGAAGAAGCAGAAGAAGGAGAAGGAGAAGATGAAGTCTGGAGGGTGAATCAGAAGAAGTAGAAGAAGGAGAAGGAGAAGGTGATGTCTGGAGGGTGAATCAGAAGTAGTAGAAGAAGGAGAAGGAGAAGATGAAGTCTGGACGGTGAATCAGAAGAAACAGAAGAAGGAGAAGGTGAAGTCTGGAGGGTGAATCAGAAGAAGTAGAAGAAGGAGAAGGAGAAGATGTAGTCTGGAGGGTGAATCAGAAGAAGTAGACGAAGGAGCAGGAGAAGGTGAAGTCAGGAGGGTGAATCAGAAGAAGTAGAAGAAGGAGAAGGAGAAGATGAAGTCAGGAGGGTGAATCATAAGAAGCAGAAGAAGGAGAAGGAGAAGGTGAAGTCTGGAGGGTGAATCAGAAGAATCAGAAGAAGGAGAAGGAGAAGGTGAAGTCTGGAGGGTGAATCAGAAGAAGCAGAAGAAGGAGAAGGAGAAGGTGAAGTCTGGAGGGAGAAGCAGAAGAAGTAGAAGAAGGAGAAGGAGAAGGTGAAGTCTGGAGGGTGAATCAGAAGAAGTAGAAGAAGGAGAAGGAGAAGGTGAAGTCTGGAGGGTGAATCAGAAGAAGCAGAAGAAAGAGAAGGAGAAGGTGAAGTCTGGAGGGTGAATCAGAAGAACCAGAAGAAGGAGAAGGAGAAGGTGAAGTCTGGAGGGAGAAGCAGAAGAAGTAGAAGAAGGAGAAGGAGAAGGTGAAGTCTGGAGGGTGAATCAGAAGAAGTAGAAGAAGGAGAAGGAGAAGGTGAAGTCTGGAGGGTGAATCAGAAGAAGTAGAAGAAGGAGAAGGAGAAGGTGAAGTCTGGAGGGTGAATCAGAAGAAACAGAAGAAGGAGAAGGAGAAGGTGAAGTCTGGAGGGTGAATCAGAAGAAGTAGAAGAAGGAGAAGGAGAAGGTGTAGTCTGGAGGGTGAATCAGAAGAAGTAAACGAAGGAGAAGGAGAAGGTGAAGTCTGGAGGGTGAACCAGAAGAAGCAGAAGAAGGAGAAGGAGAAGGTGAAGTCTGGAGGGTGAATCAGAAGAAGTAGAAGAAGGAGAAGGAGAAGGTGAAGTCTGGAGGGTGGATCAGAAGAAGCAGAAGAAGGAGAAGGAGAAGGTGAAGTCTGGAGGGTGAATCAGAAGAAGCAGAAGAAGGAGAAGGAGAAGGTGAAGTCTGGAGGGTGAAACAGAAGAAGCAGAATAAGGAGAAGGAGAAGGTGAAGTCAGGAGGGTGAATCAGAAGAAGCAGAAGAAGGAGAAGGAGAAGGTGAAGTAAGGAGGGTGAATCAGAAGAAGCAGAAGAAGGAGAAGGAGAAGGTGAATTCTGGAGTGTGAAGCAGAAGAAGCAAAAGAAGGAGAAGGAGAAGGTGAAGTCTGGAGGGTGAATCAGAAGAAGTAGAAGAAGGAGAAGGAGAAGGTGAAGTCTGCAGGGTGAAGCAGAAGAAGTAGAAGAAGGAGAAGGAGAAGGTGAAGTCAGGAGGGTGAATCAGAAGAAGTAGAAGAAGGAGAAGGAGAAGGTAAAGTCAGGAGGGTGAATCAGAAGAAGCAGAAGAAGGAGAAGGAGAAGGTGAAGTCTGGAGGGTGAATCAGAAGAATCAGAAGAAGGAGAAGGAGAAGGTGAAGTCTGGAGGGTGAATCAGAAGAAGCAGAAGAAGGAGAAGGAGAAGGTGAAGTCTGGAGGGTGAATCAGAAGAAGCAGAAGAAGGAGAAGGAGAAGGTGAAGTCTGGAGGGTGAATCAGAAGAAGCAGAATAAGGAGAAGGAGAAGGTGAAGTCTGGAGGGTGAATCAGAAGAAGCAGAAAAAGGAGAAGGAGAAGGTGAAGTCTGAAGGGTGAATCAGAAGAAGTAGAAGAAGGAGAAGGTGAAGTCTGGAGGGTGAAGCAGAAGAAGTAGAAGAAGGAGAAGGTGAAGTCTGGAGGGTGAAGCAGAAGAAGTAGAAGAAGGTGAAGGAGAAGGTGAAGTCAGGAGGGTGAATCAGAAGACGTAGAAGAAGGAGAAGGATAAGGTGAAGTCAGGAGGGTGAATCAGAAGAAGCAGAAGAAGGAGAAGGAGAAGGTGAAGTCTGGAGGGTGAATCAGAAGAATCAGAAGAAGGAGAAGGAGAAGGTGAAGTCTGGAGGGTGAATCAGAAGAAGCAGAAGAAAGAGAAGGAGAAGGTGAAGTCTGGAGGGTGAAGCAGAAGAAACAGAAGAAGGAGAAGGAGAAGGTGAAGACTGGAGGGTGAATCAGAAGAAGTAGAAGAAGGAGAAGGAGAAGGTGAAGTCTCGAGGGTGAATCAGAAGAAGTAGAAGAAGGAGAAGGAGAAGGTGAAGTCTGGAGGGTGAATCAGAAGAAGCAGAAGAAGGAGAAGGAGAAGGTGAAGTCTGGAGGGTGAATCAGAAGAAGCAGAAGAAGGAGAAGGAGAAGATGAAGTCTGGAGGGTGAATCAGAAGAAGTAGAAGAAGGAGAAGGAGAAGGTGAGGTCTGGAGGGTGAATCAGAAGAAGCAGAAGAAGGAGAAGGAGAAGGTGAAGTCTGGAGGGTGAATCAGAAGAAGCAGAAGAAGGAGAAGGAGAAGGTGAAGTCTGGAGGGTGAATCAGAAGAAGCAGAAAAAGGAGAAGGAGAAGGTGAAGTCAGGAGGGTGAATCAGAAGAAGCAGAAGAAGGAGAAGGAGAAGGTGAAGTTAGGAGGGTGAATCAGAAGAAGCAGAAGAAGGAGAAGGAGCAGGTGATGTCAGGGGGCTGAAGCAGAAGAAGTAGAAGAAGGAGAAGGAGAAGGTGAAGTCAGGACGGTGAAGCAGAAGAAGCAGAAGAAGGAGAAGGAGAAGGTGAAGTCTGGAGGGTGAATCAGAAGAAGTAGAAGAAGGAGAAGGAGAAGGTGAAGTCTGGAGGGTGAATCAGAAGAAGTAGAAGAAGGAGAAGGAGAAGGTGAAGTCTGGAGGGTGAAGCAGAAGAAGTAGAAGAAGGAGAAGGAGAAGGTGAAGTCAGGAGGGTGAATCAGAAGAAGTAGAAGAAGGAGAAGGAGAAGGTGAAGTCAGGAGGGTGAATCAGAAGAAGCAGAAGAAGGAGAAGGAGAAGGTGAAGTCTGGAGGGTGAATCAGAAGAATCAGAAAAATGAGAAGGAGAAGGTGAAGTCTGGAGGGTGAATCAGAAGAAGCAGAAGAAAGAGAAGGAGAAGGTGAAGTCTGGAGGGTGAATCAGAAGAATCAGAAGAAGGAGAAGGAGAAGGTGAAGTCTGGAGGGTGAATCAGAAGAAGCAGAAGAAGGAGAAGGAGAAGGTGAAGTCTGGAGGGTGAATCAGAAGAAGCAGAAGAAGGAGAAGGAGAAGGTGAAGTCTGGAGGGTGAATCAGAAGAAGCAGAATAAGGAGAAGGAGAAGGTGAAGTCTGGAGGGTGAATCAGAAGAAGCAGAAAAAGGAGAAGGAGAAGGTGAAGTCTGAAGGGTGAATCAGAAGAAGTAGAAGAAGGAGAAGGTGAAGTCTGGAGGGTGAAGCAGAAGAAGTAGAAGAAGGAGAAGGTGAAGTCTGGAGGGTGAAGCAGAAGAAGTAGAAGAAGGTGAAGGAGAAGGTGAAGTCAGGAGGGTGAATCAGAAGACGTAGAAGAAGGAGAAGGAGAAGGTGAAGTCAGGAGGGTGAATCAGAAGAAGTAGAAGAAGGAGAAGGAGAAGGTGAGGTCTGGAGGGTGAATCAGAAGAAGCAGAAGAAGGAGAAGGAGAAGGTGAAGTCTGGAGGGTGAATCAGAAGAAGCAGAAGAAGGAGAAGGAGAAGGTGAAGTCTGGAGGGTGAATCAGAAGAAGCAGAAAAAGGAGAAGGAGAAGGTGAAGTCAGGAGGGTGAATCAGAAGAAGCAGAAGAAGGAGAAGGAGAAGGTGAAGTTAGGAGGGTGAATCAGAAGAAGCAGAAGAAGGAGAAGGAGCAGGTGATGTCAGGGGGATGAAGCAGAAGAAGTAGAAGAAGGAGAAGGAGAAGGTGAAGTCAGGACGGTGAAGCAGAAGAAGCAGAAGAAGGAGAAGGAGAAGGTGAAGTCTGGAGGGTGAATCAGAAGAAGTAGAAGAAGGAGAAGGAGAAGGTGAAGTCTGGAGGGTGAATCAGAAGAAGTAGAAGAAGGAGAAGGAGAAGGTGAAGTCTGGAGGGTGAAGCAGAAGAAGTAGAAGAAGGAGAAGGAGAAGGTGAAGTCAGGAGGGTGAATCAGAAGAAGTAGAAGAAGGAGAAGGAGAAGGTGAAGTCAGGAGGGTGAATCAGAAGAAGCAGAAGAAGGAGAAGGAGAAGGTGAAGTCTGGAGGGTGAATCAGAAGAATCAGAAAAAGGAGAAGGAGAAGGTGAAGTCTGGAGGGTGAATCAGAAGAAGCAGAAGAAAGAGAAGGAGAAGGTGAAGTCTGGAGGGTGAATCAGAAGAATCAGAAGAAGGAGAAGGAGAAGGTGAAGTCTGGAGGGTGAATCAGAAGAAGCAGAAGAAGGAGAAGGAGAAGGTGAAGTCTGGAGGGTGAATCAGAAGAAGCAGAAGAAGGAGAAGGAGAAGGTGAAGTCTGGAGGGTGAATCAGAAGAAGCAGAATAAGGAGAAGGAGAAGGTGAAGTCTGGAGGGTGAATCAGAAGAAGCAGAAAAAGGAGAAGGAGAAGGTGAAGTCTGAAGGGTGAATCAGAAGAAGTAGAAGAAGGAGAAGGTGAAGTCTGGAGGGTGAAGCAGAAGAAGTAGAAGAAGGAGAAGGTGAAGTCTGGAGGGTGAAGCAGAAGAAGTAGAAGAAGGTGAAGGAGAAGGTGAAGTCAGGAGGGTGAATCAGAAGACGTAGAAGAAGGAGAAGGAGAAGGTGAAGTCAGGAGGGTGAATCAGAAGAAGCAGAAGAAGGAGAAGGAGAAGGTGAAGTCTGGAGGGTGAATCAGAAGAAGCAGAAAAAGGAGAAGGAGAAGGTGAAGTCAGGAGGGTGAATCAGAAGAAGCAGAAGAAGGAGAAGGAGAAGGTGAAGTTAGGAGGGTGAATCAGAAGAAGCAGAAGAAGGAGAAGGAGCAGGTGATGTCAGGGGGATGAAGCAGAAGAAGTAGAAGAAGGAGAAGGAGAAGGTGAAGTCAGGACGGTGAAGCAGAAGAAGCAGAAGAAGGAGAAGGAGAAGGTGAAGTCTGGAGGGTGAATCAGAAGAAGTAGAAGAAGGAGAAGGAGAAGGTGAAGTCTGGAGGGTGAATCAGAAGAAGTAGAAGAAGGAGAAGGAGAAGGTGAAGTCTGGAGGGTGAAGCAGAAGAAGTAGAAGAAGGAGAAGGAGAAGGTGAAGTCAGGAGGGTGAATCAGAAGAAGTAGAAGAAGGAGAAGGAGAAGGTGAAGTCAGGAGGGTGAATCAGAAGAAGCAGAAGAAGGAGAAGGAGAAGGTGAAGTCTGGAGGGTGAATCAGAAGAATCAGAAAAAGGAGAAGGAGAAGGTGAAGTCTGGAGGGTGAATCAGAAGAAGCAGAAGAAAGAGAAGGAGAAGGTGAAGTCTGGAGGGTGAATCAGAAGAAGTAGAAGAAGGAGAAGGAGAAGGTGAAGTCTGGAGGGTGAATCAGAAAAAGCAGAAGAAGGAGAAGGTGAAGTCTGGAGGGTGAATCAGAAGAAGCAGAAGAAGGAGAAGGAGAAGGTGAAGTCTGGAGGGTGAATCAGAAGAAGCAGAAGAAGGAGAAGGAGAAGGTGAAGTCTGGAGGGTGAATCAGAAGAAGCAGAATAAGGAGAAGGAGAAGGTGAAGTCTGGAGGGTGAATCAGAAGAAGCAGAAAAAGGAGAAGGAGAAGGTGAAGTCTGAAGGGTGAATCAGAAGAAGTAGAAGAAGGAGAAGGTGAAGTCTGGAGGGTGAAGCAGAAGAAGTAGAAGAAGGTGAAGGAGAAGGTGAAGTCAGGAGGGTGAATCAGAAGAAGTAGAAGAAGGAGAAGGAGAAGGTGAAGTCAGGAGGGTGAATCAGAAGAAGCAGAAGAAGGAGAAGGAGAAGGTGAAGTCTGGAGGGTGAATCAGAAGAATCAGAAGAAGGAGAAGGAGAAGGTGAAGTCTGGAGGGTGAATCAGAAGAAGCAGAAGAAAGAGAAGGAGAAGGTGAAGTCTGGAGGGTGAAGCAGAAGAAACAGAAGAAGGAGAAGGAGAAGGTGAAGACTGGAGGGTGAATCAGACGAAGTAGAAGAAGGAGAAGGAGAAGGTGAAGTCTGGAGGGTGAATCAGAAGAAGCAGAAGAAGGAGAAGGAGAAGGTGAAGTCTGGAGGGTGAATCAGAAGAAGCAGAAGAAGGAGAAGGAGAAGATGAAGTCTGGAGGGTGAATCAGAAGAAGTAGAAGAAGGAGAAGGAGAAGGTGAGGTCTGGAGGGTGAATCAGAAGAAGCAGAAGAAGGAGAAGGAGAAGGTGAAGTCTGGAGGGTGAATCAGAAGAAGCAGAAGAAGGAGAAGGAGAAGGTGAAGTCTGGAGGGTGAATCAGAAGAAGCAGAAGAAGGAGAAGGAGAAGGTGAAGTCAGGAGGGTGAATCAGAAGAAGCAGAAGAAGGAGAAGGAGAAGGTGAAGTTAGGAGGTTGAATCAGAAGAAGCAGAAGAAGGAGAAGGAGCAGGTGATGTCAGGGGGATGAAGCAGAAGAAGTAGAAGAAGGAGAAGGAGAAGGTGAAGTCAGGACGGTGAAGCAGAAGAAGCAGAAGAAGGAGAAGGAGAAGGTGAAGTCTGGAGGGTGAATCAGAAGAAGTAGAAGAAGGAGAAGGAGCAGGTGAAGTCTGGAGGGTGAATCAGAAGAAGTAGAATAAGGAGAAGGAGAAGGTGAAGTCTGGAGGGTGAAGCAGAAGAAGTAGAAGAAGGAGAAGGAGAAGGTGAAGTCAGGAGGGTGAATCAGAAGAAGTAGAAGAAGGAGAAGGAGAAGGTGAAGTCAGGAGGGTGAATCAGAAGAAGCAGAAGAAGGAGAAGGAGAAGGTGAAGTCTGGAGGGTGAATCAGATGAATCAGAAGAAGGAGAAGGAGAAGGTGAAGTCTGGAGGGTGAATCAGAAGAAGCAGAAGAAAGAGAAGGAGAAGGGGAAGTCTGGAGGGTGAATCAGAAGAAGTAGAAGAAGGAGAAGGAGAAGGTGAAGTCTGGAGTGTGAATCAGAAGAAGCAGAAGAAGGAGAAGGAGAAGGTGAAGTCTAGAGGGTGAATCAGAAGAAGCAGAATAAGGAGAAGGAGAAGGTGAAGTCTGGAGGGTGAATCAGAAGAAGCAGAAAAAGGAGAAGGAGAAGGTGAAGTCTGGAGGGTGAATCAGAAGAAGTAGAAGAAAGAGAAGGAGAAGGTGAAGTCAGGAGGGTGAATCAGAAGAAGCAGAAGAAGGAGAAGGAGAAGGTGAAGTCTGGAGGGTGAATCAGAAGAATCAGAAGAAGGAGAAGGAGAAGGTGAAGTCTGGAGGGTGAATCAGAAGAAGCAGAGGAAGGAGAAGGAGAAGGTGAAGTCTGGAGGGTGAATCAGAAGAAGCAGAATAAGGAGAAGGAGAAGGTGAAGTCTGGAGGGTGAATCAGAAGAAGCAGAATAAGGAGAAGGAGAAGGTGAAGTCTGGAGGGTGAATCAGAAGAAGCAGAAGAAGGAGAAGGAGAAGATGAAGTCTGGAGGGTGAATCAGAAGAAGTAGAAGAAGGAGAAGGAGAAGGTGAAGTCTGGAGGGTGAAGCAGAAGAAGTAGAAGAAGGAGAAGGAGAAGGTGAAGTCAGGAGGGTGAATCAGAAGAAGTAGAAGAAGAAGTAGGAGAAGGTGAAGTCAGGAGGGTGAATTAGAAGAAGCAGAAGAAGAAGAAGGAGATGGTGAAGTCTGGAGGGTGAATCAGAAGAATCAGAAGAAGGAGAAGTAGAAGGTGAAGTCTGGAGGGTGAATCAGAAGAAACAGAAGAAAGAGAAGGAGAAGGTGAAGTCTGGAGGGTGAAGCAGAAGAAACAGAAGAAGGAGAAGGAGAAGGTGAAGACTGGAGGGTGAATCAGAAGAAGTAGAAGAAGGAGAAGGAGAAGGTGAAGTCTGGAGGGTGAATCAGAAGTAGTAGAAGAAGGAGAAGGAGAAGGTGAAGTCTGGACGGTGAATCAGAAGAAACAGAAGAAGGAGAAGGAGAAGGTGAAGTCTGGAGGGTGAATCAGAAGAAGTAGAAGAAGGAGAAGGAGAAGGTGTAGTCTGGAGGGTGAATCAGAAGAAGTAGACGAAGGAGAAGGAGAAGGTGAAGTCTGGAGGGTGAATCAGAAGAAGCAGAAGAAGGAGAAGGAGAAGGTGAAGTCTGGAGGGTGAATCAGAAGAAGCAGAAGAAGGAGAAGGAGAAGGTGAAGTCTGGAGGGTGAATCAGAAGAAGCAGAATAAGGAGAAGGAGGAGGTGAAGTCTGGAGGGTGAATCAGAAGAAGCAGAAAAAGGAGAAGGAGAAGGTGAAGTCTGAAGGGTGAATCAGAAGAAGTAGAAGAAGGAGAAGGAGAAGGTGAAGTCTGGAGGGTGAAGCAGAAGAAGTAGAAGAAGGAGCAGGAGAAGGTGAAGTCAGGAGGGTGAATCAGAAGAAGTAGAAGAAGGAGAAGATGAAGTCAGGAGGGTGAATCATAAGAAGCAGAAGAAGGAGAAGGAGAAGGTGAAGTCTGGAGGGTGAATCAGAAGAATCAGAAGAAGGAGAAGGAGAAGGTGAAGTCTGGAGGGTGAATCAGAAGAAGCAGAAGAAGGAGAAGGAGAAGGTGAAGTCTGGAGGGAGAAGCAGAAGAAGTAGAAGAAGGATAAGGAGAAGGTGAAGTCTGGAAGGTGAATCAGAAGAAGTAGAAGAAGGAGAAGGAGAAGGTGAAGTCTGGAGGGTGAATCAGAAGAAGCAGAAGAAGGAGAAGGAGAAGGTGAAGTCTGGAGGGTGAATCAGAAGAAGCAGAAGAAGGAGAAGGAGAAGGTGAAGTCTGGAGGGTGAAACAGAAGAAGCAGAATAAGGAGAAGGAGAAGGTGAAGTCAGGAGGGTGAATCAGAAGAAGCAGAAGAAGGAGAAGGAGAAGGTGAAGTAAGGAGGGTGAATCAGAAGAAGCAGAAGAAGGAGAAGGAGAAGGTGAAGTCTGGAGTGTGAAGCAGAAGAAGCAAAAGAAGGAGTAGGAGAAGGTGAAGTCTGGAGGGTGAATCAGAAGAAGTAGAAAAAGGAGAAGGAGAAGGTGAAGTCTGGAGGGTGAAGCAGAAGAAGTAGAAGAAGGAGAAGGAGAAGGTGAAGTCAGGAGGGTGAATCAGAAGAAGTAGAAGAAGGAGAAGGAGAAGGTGAAGTCAGGAGGGTGAATCAGAAGGAGCAGAAGAAGGAGAAGGAGAAGGTGAAGTCTGGAGGGTGAATCAGAAGAATCAGAAGAAGGAGAAGGAGGAGGTGAAGTCTGGAGGGTGAATCAGAAGAAGCAGAAGAAAGAGAAGGAGAAGGTGAAGTCTGGAGGGTGAATCAGAAGAAGCAGAAGAAGGAGAAGGAGAAGGTGAAGTCTGGAGGGAGAAGCAGAAGAAGTAGAAGAAGGAGAAGGCGAAGGTGAAGTCTGGAGGGTGAATCAGAAGAAGTAGAAGAAGGAGAAGGAGAAGGTGAAGTCTGGCGGGTGAATCAGAAGAAACAGAAGAAGGAGAAGGAGAAGGTGAAGTCTGGAGGGTGAATCAGAAGAAGCAGAATAAGGAGAAGGAGAAGGTGAAGTCTGGAGGGTGAATCAGAAGAAGCAGAATAAGGAGAAGGAGAAGGTGAAGTCTGGAGGGTGAATCAGAAGAAGCAGAAGAAGGAGAAGGAGAAGATGAAGTCTGGAGGGTGAATCAGAAGAAGTAGAAGAAGGAGAAGGAGAAGGTGAAGTCTGGAGGGTGAAGCAGAAGAAGTAGAAGAAGGAGAAGGAGAAGGTGAAGTCAGGAGGGTGAATCAGAAGAAGTAGAAGAAGAAGTAGGAGAAGGTGAAGTCAGGAGGGTGAATTAGAAGAAGCAGAAGAAGAAGAAGGAGAAGGTGAAGTCTGGAGGGTGAATCAGAAGAATCAGAAGAAGGAGAAGTAGAAGGTGAAGTCTGGAGGGTGAATCAGAAGAAACAGAAGAAAGAGAAGGAGAAGGTGAAGTCTGGAGGGTGAAGCAGAAGAAACAGAAGAAGGAGAAGGAGAAGGTGAAGACTGGAGGGTGAATCAGAAGAAGTAGAAGAAGGAGAAGGAGAAGGTGAAGTCTGGAGGGTGAATCAGAAGAAGTAGAAGAAGGAGAAGGAGAAGGTGAAGTCTGGAGGGTGAATCAGAAGAAGCAGAAGAAGGAGAAGGAGAAGGTGAATTCTGGAGGGTGAATCAGAAGAAGCAGAAGAAGGAGAAGGAGAAGATGAAGTCTGGAGGGTGAATCAGAAGAAGTAGAAGAAGGAGAAGGAGAAGGTGAAGTCTGGAGGGTGAATCAGAAGTAGTAGAAGAAGGAGAAGGAGAAGGTGAAGTCTGGACGGTGAATCAGAAGAAACAGAAGAAGGAGAAGGAGAAGGTGAAGTCTGGAGGGTGAATCAGAAGAAGTAGAAGAAGGAGAAGGAGAAGGTGTAGTCTGGAGGGTGAATCAGAAGAAGTAGACGAAGGAGAAGGAGAAGGTGAAGTCTGGAGGGTGAATCAGAAGAAGCAGAAGAAGGAGAAGGAGAAGGTGAAGTCTGGAGGGTGAATCAGAAGAAGCAGAAGAAGGAGAAGGAGAAGGTGAAGTCTGGAGGGTGAATCAGAAGAAGCAGAATAAGGAGAAGGAGAAGGTGAAGTCTGGAGGGTGAATCAGAAGAAGCAGAAAAAGGAGAAGGAGAAGGTGAAGTCTGAAGGGTGAATCAGAAGAAGTAGAAGAAGGAGAAGGAGAAGGTGAAGTCTGGAGGGTGAAGCAGAAGAAGTAGAAGAAGGAGCAGGAGAAGGTGAAGTCAGGAGGGTGAATCAGAAGAAGTAGAAGAAGGAGAAGGAGAAGATGAAGTCAGGAGGGTGAATCATAAGAAGCAGAAGAAGGAGAAGGAGAAGGTGAAGTCTGGAGGGTGAATCAGAAGAATCAGAAGAAGGAGAAGGAGAAGGTGAAGTCTGGAGGGTGAATCAGAAGAAGCAGAAGAAGGAGAAGGAGAAGGTGAAGTCTGGAGGGAGAAGCAGAAGAAGTAGAAGAAGGATAAGGAGAAGGTGAAGTCTGGAAGGTGAATCAGAAGAAGTAGAAGAAGGAGAAGGAGAAGGTGAAGTCTGGAGGGTGAATCAGAAGAAGCAGAAGAAGGAGAAGGAGAAGGTGAAGTCTGGAGGGTGAATCAGAAGAAGCAGAAGAAGGAGAAGGAGAAGGTGAAGTCTGGAGGGTGAAACAGAAGAAGCAGAATAAGGAGAAGGAGAAGGTGAAGTCAGGAGGGTGAATCAGAAGAAGCAGAAGAAGGAGAAGGAGAAGGTGAAGTAAGGAGGGTGAATCAGAAGAAGCAGAAGAAGGAGAAGGAGAAGGTGAAGTCTGGAGTGTGAAGCAGAAGAAGCAAAAGAAGGAGTAGGAGAAGGTGAAGTCTGGAGGGTGAATCAGAAGAAGTAGAAAAAGGAGAAGGAGAAGGTGAAGTCTGGAGGGTGAAGCAGAAGAAGTAGAAGAAGGAGAAGGAGAAGGTGAAGTCAGGAGGGTGAATCAGAAGAAGTAGAAGAAGGAGAAGGAGAAGGTGAAGTCAGGAGGGTGAATCAGAAGGAGCAGAAGAAGGAGAAGGAGAAGGTGAAGTCTGGAGGGTGAATCAGAAGAATCAGAAGAAGGAGAAGGAGGAGGTGAAGTCTGGAGGGTGAATCAGAAGAAGCAGAAGAAAGAGAAGGAGAAGGTGAAGTCTGGAGGGTGAATCAGAAGAAGCAGAAGAAGGAGAAGGAGAAGGTGAAGTCTGGAGGGAGAAGCAGAAGAAGTAGAAGAAGGAGAAGGCGAAGGTGAAGTCTGGAGGGTGAATCAGAAGAAGTAGAAGAAGGAGAAGGAGAAGGTGAAGTCTGGAGGGTGAATCAGAAGAAACAGAAGAAGGAGAAGGAGAAGGTGAAGTCTGGAGGGTGAATCAGAAGAAGTAGAAGAAGGAGAAGGAGAAGGTGTAGTCTGGAGGGTGAATCAGAAGAAGTAGACGAAGGAGAAGGAGAAGGTGAAGTCTGGAGGGTGAACCAGAAGAAGCAGAAGAAGGAGAAGGAGAAGGTGAAGTCTGGAGGGTGAATCAGAAGAAGTAGAAGAAGGAGAAGGAGAAGGTGAAGTCTGGAGGGTGAATCAGAAGAAGCAGAAGAAGGAGAAGGAGAAGGTGAAGTCTGGAGGGAGAATCAGAAGAAGCAGAAGAAGGAGAAGGAGAAGGTGAAGTCTGGAGGGTGAAACAGAAGAAGCAGAATAAGGAGAAGGAGAAGGTGAAGTCAGGAGGGTGAATCAGAAGAAGCAGAAGAAGGAGAAGGAGAAGGTGAAGTAAGGAGGGTGAATCAGAAGAAGCAGAAGAAGGAGAAGGAGAAGGTGAAGTCTGGAGTGTGAAGCAGAAGAAGCAAAAGAAGGAAAAGGAGAAGGTGAAGTCTGGAGGGTGAATCAGAAGAAGTAGAATAAGGAGAAGGAGAAGGTGAAGTCTGGAGGGTGAAGCAGAAGAAGTAGAAGAAGGAGAAGGAGAAGGTGAAGTCAGGAGGGTGAATCAGAAGAAGTAGAAGAAGGAGAAGGAGAAGGTGAAGTCAGGAGGGTGAATCAGAAGAAGCAGAAGAAGGAGAAGGAGAAGGTGAAGTCTGGAGGGTGAATCAGAAGAATCAGAAGAAGGAGAAGGAGAAGGTGAAGTCTGGAGGGTGAATCAGAAGAAGCAGAAGAAAGAGAAGGAGAAGGTGAAGTCTGGAGGGTGAATCAGAAGAAGCAGAAGAAGGAGAAGGAGAAGGTGAAGTCAGGAGGGTGAATCAGAAGAAGCAGAAGAAGGAGAAGGAGAAGGTGAAGTTAGGAGGGTGAATCAGAAGAAGCAGAAGAAGTGAAGGAGCAGGTGATGTCAGGGGGATGAAGCAGAAGAAGTAGAAGAAGGAGAAGGAGAAGGTGAAGGCAGGACGGTGAAGCAGAAGAAGCAGAAGAAGGAGAAGGAGAAGGTGAAGTCTGGAGGGTGAATCAGAAGAAGTAGAAGAAGGAGAAGGAGAAGGTGAAGTCAGGAGGGTGAATCAGAAGAAGCAGAAGAAGGAGAAGGAGAAGGTGAAGTCTGGAGGGTGAATCAGAAGAATCAGAAGAAGGAGAAGGAGAAGGTGAAGTCTGGAGGGTGAATCAGAAGAAGCAGAAGAAAGAGAAGGAGAAGGTGAAGTCTGGAGGGTGAATCAGAAGAAGTAGAAGAAGGAGAAGGAGAAGGTGAAGTCTGGAGTGTGAATCAGAAGAAGCAGAAGAAGGAGAAGGAGAAGGTGAAGTCTAGAGGGTGAATCAGAAGAAGCAGAATAAGGAGAAGGAGAAGGTGAAGTCTGGAGGGTGAATCAGAAGAAGCAGAAGAAGGAGAAGGAGAAGGTGAAGTCTGGAGGGTGAACCAGAAGAAGCAGAAGAAGGAGAAGGAGAAGGTGAAGTCTGGAGGGTGAATCAGAAGAAGTAGAAGAAGGAGAAGGAGAAGGTGAAGTCTGGAGGGTGAATCAGAAGAAGCAGAAGAAGGAGAAGGAGAAGGTGAAGTCTGGAGGGTGAATCAGAAGAAGCAGAAGAAGGAGAAGGAGAAGGTGAAGTCTGGAGGGTGAAACAGAAGAAGCAGAATAAGGAGAAGGAGAAGGTGAAGTCAGGAGGGTGAATCAGAAGAAGCAGAAGAAGGAGAAGGAGAAGGTGAAGTAAGGAGGGTGAATCAGAAGAAGCAGAAGAAGGAGAAGGAGAAGGTGAAGTCTGGAGTGTGAAGCAGAAGAAGCAAAAGAAGGAGAAGGAGATGGTGAAGTCTGGTTGTGAATCAGAAGAAGTAGAATAAGGAGAAGGAGAAGGTGAAGTCTGGAGGGTGAAGCAGAAGAAGTAGAAGAAGGAGAAGGAGAAGGTGAAGTCAGGAGGGTGAATCAGAAGAAGTAGAAGAAGGAGAAGGAGAAGGTGAAGTCAGGAGGGTGAATCAGAAGAAGCAGAAGAAGGAGAAGGAGAAGGTGAAGTCTGGTGGGTGAATCAGAAGAATCAGAAGAAGGAGAGGGAGAAGGTGAAGTCTGGAGGGTGAATCAGAAGAAGCAGAAGAAAGAGAAGGAGAAGGTGAAGTCTGGAGGGTGAATCAGAAGAAGCAGAAGAAGGAGAAGGAGAAGGTGAAGTCAGGAGGGTGAATCAGAAGAAGCAGAAGAAGGAGAAGGAGAAGGTGAAGTTAGGAGGGTGAATCAGAAGAAGCAGATGAAGGAGAAGGAGCAGGTGATGTCAGGGGGATGAAGCAGAAGAAGTAGAAGAAGGAGAAGGAGAAGGTGAAGTCAGGACGGTGAAGCAGAAGAAGCAGAAGAAGGAGAAGGAGAAGGTGAAGTCTGGAGGGTGAATCAGAAGAAGTAGAAGAAGGAGAAGGAGAAGGTCAAGTCTGGAGGGTGAATCAGAAGAAGTAGAATAAGGAGAAGGAGAAGGTGAAGTCTGGAGGGTGAAGCAGAAGAAGTAGAAGAAGGAGAAGGAGAAGGTGAAGTCAGGAGGGTGAATCAGAAGAAGTAGAAGAAGGAGAAGGAGAAGGTGAAGTCAGGAGGGTGAATCAGAAGAAGCAGAAGAAGGAGAAGGAGAAGGTGAAGTCTGGAGGGTGAATCAGAAGAATCAGAAGAAGGAGAAGGAGAAGGTGAAGTCTGGAGGGTGAATCAGAAGAAGCAGAAGAAAGAGAAGGAGAAGGTGAAGTCTGGAGGGTGAATCAGAAGAAGTAGAAGAAGGAGAAGGAGAAGGTGAAGTCTGGAGTGTGAATCAGAAGAAGCAGAAGAAGGGGAAGGAGAAGGTGAAGTCTAGAGGGTGAATTAGAAGAAGCAGAATAAGGAGAAGGAGAAGGTGAAGTCTGGAGGGTGAATCAGAAGAAGCAGAAGAAGGAGAAGGAGAAGGTGAAGTCTGGAGGGTGAATCAGAAGAAGTAGAAGAAGGAGAAGGAGAAGGTGAAGTCTGGAGGGTGAAGCAGAAGAAGTAGAAGAAGGAGAAGGAGAAGGTGAATTCAGGAGGGTGAATCAGAAGAAGTAGAAGAAGGAGAAGGAGAAGGTGAAGTCAGGAGGGTGAATCAGAAGAAGCAGAAGAAGGAGAAGGAGAAGGTGAAGTCTGGAAGGTGAATCAGAAGAATCAGAAGAAGGAGAAGGAGAAGGTGAAGTCTGGAGGGTGAATCAGAAGAAGCAGAGGAAGGAGAAGGAGAAGGTGAAGTCTGTTGGGTGAATCAGAAGAAGCAGAATAAGGAGAAGGAGAAGGTGAAGTCTGGAGGGTGAATCAGAAGAAGCAGAAGAAGGAGAAGGAGAAGGTGAAATCTGGAGGGTGAATCAGAAGAAGCAGAAGAAGGAGAAGGAGAAGATGAAGTCTGGAGGGTGAATCAGAAGAAGTAGAAGAAGGAGAAGGAGAAGGTGAAGTCTGGAGGGTGAAGCAGAAGAAGTAGAAGAAGGAGAAGGAGAAGGTGAAGTCAGGAGGGTGAATCAGAAGAAGTAGAAGAAGAAGAAGGAGAAGGTGAAGTCAGGAGGGTGAATCAGAAGAAGCAGAAGAAGGAGAAGGAGAAGGTGAAGTCTGGAGGGTGAATCAGAAGAATCAGAAGAAGGAGAAGTAGAAGGTGAAGTCTGGAGGGTGAATCAGAAGAAGCAGAAGAAAGAGAAGGAGAAGGTGAAGTCTGGAGGGTGAAGCAGAAGAAACAGAAGAGGGAGAAGGAGAAGGTGAAGACTGGAGGGTGAATCAGAAGAAGTAGAAGAAGGAGAAGGAGAAGGTGAAGTCTGGAGGGTGAATCAGAAGAAGTAGAAGAAGGAGAAGGAGAAGGTGAAGTCTGGAGGGTGAATCAGAAGAAGCAGAAGAAGGAGAAGGAGAAGGAGAAGTCTGGAGGGTGAAGGAGAAGGTGAAGTCTGGAGGGTGAAGCAGAAGAAGTAGAAGAAGGAGAAGGAGAAGGTGAAGTCAGGAGGGTGAATCAGAAGAAGAAGAAGAAGGAGAAGGAGAAGGTGAAGTCAGGAGGGTGAATCAGAAGAAGCAGAAGAAGGAGAAGGAGAAGGTGAAGTCTGGAGGGTGAATCAGAAGAATCAGAAGAAGGAGAAGGAGAAGGTGAAGTCTGGAGGGTGAATCAGAAGAAGCCGAAGAAGGAGAAGGAGAAGGTGAAGTCTGGAGGGTGAATCAGAAGAAGCAGAAGAAGGAGAAGGAGAAGGTGAAGTCAGGAGGGTGAATCAGAAGAAGCAGAAGAAGGAGAAGGAGAAGGTGAAGTTAGGAGGGTGAATCAGAAGAAGCAGAAGAAGGAGAAGGAGCAGGTGATGTCCGCGGGATGAAGCAGAAGAAGTAGAAGAAGGAGAAGGAGAAGGTGAAGTCAGGACGGTGAAGCAGAAGAAGCAGAAGAAGGAGAAGGAGAATGTGAAGTCTGGAGGGCGAATCAGAATAAGTAGAAGAAGGAGAAGGAGAAGGTCAAGTCTGGAGGGTGAATCAGAAGAAGTAGAAGAAGGAGAAGGAGAAGGTGAAGTCTGGAGGGTGAAGCAGAAGAAGTAGAAGAAGGAGAAGGAGAAGGTGAAGTCAGGAGGGTGAACCAGAAGAAGTAGAAGAAGGAGAAGGAGAAGGTGAAGTCAGGAGGGTGAATCAGAAGAAGCAGAAGAAGAAGAAGGAGATGGTGAAGTCTGGAGGGTGAATCAGAAGAATCAGAAGAAGGAGAAGTAGAAGGTGAAGTCTGGAGGGTGAATCAGAAGAAACAGAAGAAAGAGAAGGAGAAGGTGAAGTCTGGAGGGTGAAGCAGAAGAAACAGAAGAAGGAGAAGGAGAAGGTGAAGACTGGAGGGTGAATCAGAAGAAGTAGAAGAAGGAGAAGGAGAAGGTGAAGTCTGGAGGGTGAATCAGAAGTAGTAGAAGAAGGAGAAGGAGAAGGTGAAGTCTGGACGGTGAATCAGAAGAAACAGAAGAAGGAGAAGGAGAAGGTGAAGTCTGGAGGGTGAATCAGAAGAAGTAGAAGAAGGAGAAGGAGAAGGTGTAGTCTGGAGGGTGAATCAGAAGAAGTAGACGAAGGAGAAGGAGAAGGTGAAGTCTGGAGGGTGAATCAGAAGAAGCAGAAGAAGGAGAAGGAGAAGGTGAAGTCTGGAGGGTGAATCAGAAGAAGCAGAAGAAGGAGAAGGAGAAGGTGAAGTCTGGAGGGTGAATCAGAAGAAGCAGAATAAGGAGAAGGAGGAGGTGAAGTCTGGAGGGTGAATCAGAAGAAGCAGAAAAAGGAGAAGGAGAAGGTGAAGTCTGAAGGGTGAATCAGAAGAAGTAGAAGAAGGAGAAGGAGAAGGTGAAGTCTGGAGGGTGAAGCAGAAGAAGTAGAAGAAGGAGCAGGAGAAGGTGAAGTCAGGAGGGTGAATCAGAAGAAGTAGAAGAAGGAGAAGATGAAGTCAGGAGGGTGAATCATAAGAAGCAGAAGAAGGAGAAGGAGAAGGTGAAGTCTGGAGGGTGAATCAGAAGAATCAGAAGAAGGAGAAGGAGAAGGTGAAGTCTGGAGGGTGAATCAGAAGAAGCAGAAGAAGGAGAAGGAGAAGGTGAAGTCTGGAGGGAGAAGCAGAAGAAGTAGAAGAAGGATAAGGAGAAGGTGAAGTCTGGAAGGTGAATCAGAAGAAGTAGAAGAAGGAGAAGGAGAAGGTGAAGTCTGGAGGGTGAATCAGAAGAAGCAGAAGAAGGAGAAGGAGAAGGTGAAGTCTGGAGGGTGAATCAGAAGAAGCAGAAGAAGGAGAAGGAGAAGGTGAAGTCTGGAGGGTGAAACAGAAGAAGCAGAATAAGGAGAAGGAGAAGGTGAAGTCAGGAGGGTGAATCAGAAGAAGCAGAAGAAGGAGAAGGAGAAGGTGAAGTAAGGAGGGTGAATCAGAAGAAGCAGAAGAAGGAGAAGGAGAAGGTGAAGTCTGGAGTGTGAAGCAGAAGAAGCAAAAGAAGGAGTAGGAGAAGGTGAAGTCTGGAGGGTGAATCAGAAGAAGTAGAAAAAGGAGAAGGAGAAGGTGAAGTCTGGAGGGTGAAGCAGAAGAAGTAGAAGAAGGAGAAGGAGAAGGTGAAGTCAGGAGGGTGAATCAGAAGAAGTAGAAGAAGGAGAAGGAGAAGGTGAAGTCAGGAGGGTGAATCAGAAGGAGCAGAAGAAGGAGAAGGAGAAGGTGAAGTCTGGAGGGTGAATCAGAAGAATCAGAAGAAGGAGAAGGAGGAGGTGAAGTCTGGAGGGTGAATCAGAAGAAGCAGAAGAAAGAGAAGGAGAAGGTGAAGTCTGGAGGGTGAATCAGAAGAAGCAGAAGAAGGAGAAGGAGAAGGTGAAGTCTGGAGGGAGAAGCAGAAGAAGTAGAAGAAGGAGAAGGCGAAGGTGAAGTCTGGAGGGTGAATCAGAAGAAGTAGAAGAAGGAGAAGGAGAAGGTGAAGTCTGGCGGGTGAATCAGAAGAAACAGAAGAAGGAGAAGGAGAAGGTGAAGTCTGGAGGGTGAATCAGAAGAAGCAGAATAAGGAGAAGGAGAAGGTGAAGTCTGGAGGGTGAATCAGAAGAAGCAGAATAAGGAGAAGGAGAAGGTGAAGTCTGGAGGGTGAATCAGAAGAAGCAGAAGAAGGAGAAGGAGAAGATGAAGTCTGGAGGGTGAATCAGAAGAAGTAGAAGAAGGAGAAGGAGAAGGTGAAGTCTGGAGGGTGAAGCAGAAGAAGTAGAAGAAGGAGAAGGAGAAGGTGAAGTCAGGAGGGTGAATCAGAAGAAGTAGAAGAAGAAGTAGGAGAAGGTGAAGTCAGGAGGGTGAATTAGAAGAAGCAGAAGAAGAAGAAGGAGAAGGTGAAGTCTGGAGGGTGAATCAGAAGAATCAGAAGAAGGAGAAGTAGAAGGTGAAGTCTGGAGGGTGAATCAGAAGAAACAGAAGAAAGAGAAGGAGAAGGTGAAGTCTGGAGGGTGAAGCAGAAGAAACAGAAGAAGGAGAAGGAGAAGGTGAAGACTGGAGGGTGAATCAGAAGAAGTAGAAGAAGGAGAAGGAGAAGGTGAAGTCTGGAGGGTGAATCAGAAGAAGCAGAAGAAGGAGAAGGAGAAGGTGAATTCTGGAGGGTGAATCAGAAGAAGCAGAAGAAGGAGAAGGAGAAGATGAAGTCTGGAGGGTGAATCAGAAGAAGTAGAAGAAGGAGAAGGAGAAGGTGAAGTCTGGAGGGTGAATCAGAAGTAGTAGAAGAAGGAGAAGGAGAAGGTGAAGTCTGGACGGTGAATCAGAAGAAACAGAAGAAGGAGAAGGAGAAGGTGAAGTCTGGAGGGTGAATCAGAAGAAGTAGAAGAAGGAGAAGGAGAAGGTGTAGTCTGGAGGGTGAATCAGAAGAAGTAGACGAAGGAGAAGGAGAAGGTGAAGTCTGGAGGGTGAATCAGAAGAAGCAGAAGAAGGAGAAGGAGAAGGTGAAGTCTGGAGGGTGAATCAGAAGAAGCAGAAGAAGGAGAAGGAGAAGGTGAAGTCTGGAGGGTGAATCAGAAGAAGCAGAATAAGGAGAAGGAGAAGGTGAAGTCTGGAGGGTGAATCAGAAGAAGCAGAAAAAGGAGAAGGAGAAGGTGAAGTCTGAAGGGTGAATCAGAAGAAGTAGAAGAAGGAGAAGGAGAAGGTGAAGTCTGGAGGGTGAAGCAGAAGAAGTAGAAGAAGGAGCAGGAGAAGGTGAAGTCAGGAGGGTGAATCAGAAGAAGTAGAAGAAGGAGAAGGAGAAGATGAAGTCAGGAGGGTGAATCATAAGAAGCAGAAGAAGGAGAAGGAGAAGGTGAAGTCTGGAGGGTGAATCAGAAGAATCAGAAGAAGGAGAAGGAGAAGGTGAAGTCTGGAGGGTGAATCAGAAGAAGCAGAAGAAGGAGAAGGAGAAGGTGAAGTCTGGAGGGAGAAGCAGAAGAAGTAGAAGAAGGATAAGGAGAAGGTGAAGTCTGGAAGGTGAATCAGAAGAAGTAGAAGAAGGAGAAGGAGAAGGTGAAGTCTGGAGGGTGAATCAGAAGAAGCAGAAGAAGGAGAAGGAGAAGGTGAAGTCTGGAGGGTGAATCAGAAGAAGCAGAAGAAGGAGAAGGAGAAGGTGAAGTCTGGAGGGTGAAACAGAAGAAGCAGAATAAGGAGAAGGAGAAGGTGAAGTCAGGAGGGTGAATCAGAAGAAGCAGAAGAAGGAGAAGGAGAAGGTGAAGTAAGGAGGGTGAATCAGAAGAAGCAGAAGAAGGAGAAGGAGAAGGTGAAGTCTGGAGTGTGAAGCAGAAGAAGCAAAAGAAGGAGTAGGAGAAGGTGAAGTCTGGAGGGTGAATCAGAAGAAGTAGAAAAAGGAGAAGGAGAAGGTGAAGTCTGGAGGGTGAAGCAGAAGAAGTAGAAGAAGGAGAAGGAGAAGGTGAAGTCAGGAGGGTGAATCAGAAGAAGTAGAAGAAGGAGAAGGAGAAGGTGAAGTCAGGAGGGTGAATCAGAAGGAGCAGAAGAAGGAGAAGGAGAAGGTGAAGTCTGGAGGGTGAATCAGAAGAATCAGAAGAAGGAGAAGGAGGAGGTGAAGTCTGGAGGGTGAATCAGAAGAAGCAGAAGAAAGAGAAGGAGAAGGTGAAGTCTGGAGGGTGAATCAGAAGAAGCAGAAGAAGGAGAAGGAGAAGGTGAAGTCTGGAGGGAGAAGCAGAAGAAGTAGAAGAAGGAGAAGGCGAAGGTGAAGTCTGGAGGGTGAATCAGAAGAAGTAGAAGAAGGAGAAGGAGAAGGTGAAGTCTGGAGGGTGAATCAGAAGAAACAGAAGAAGGAGAAGGAGAAGGTGAAGTCTGGAGGGTGAATCAGAAGAAGTAGAAGAAGGAGAAGGAGAAGGTGTAGTCTGGAGGGTGAATCAGAAGAAGTAGACGAAGGAGAAGGAGAAGGTGAAGTCTGGAGGGTGAACCAGAAGAAGCAGAAGAAGGAGAAGGAGAAGGTGAAGTCTGGAGGGTGAATCAGAAGAAGTAGAAGAAGGAGAAGGAGAAGGTGAAGTCTGGAGGGTGAATCAGAAGAAGCAGAAGAAGGAGAAGGAGAAGGTGAAGTCTGGAGGGAGAATCAGAAGAAGCAGAAGAAGGAGAAGGAGAAGGTGAAGTCTGGAGGGTGAAACAGAAGAAGCAGAATAAGGAGAAGGAGAAGGTGAAGTCAGGAGGGTGAATCAGAAGAAGCAGAAGAAGGAGAAGGAGAAGGTGAAGTAAGGAGGGTGAATCAGAAGAAGCAGAAGAAGGAGAAGGAGAAGGTGAAGTCTGGAGTGTGAAGCAGAAGAAGCAAAAGAAGGAAAAGGAGAAGGTGAAGTCTGGAGGGTGAATCAGAAGAAGTAGAATAAGGAGAAGGAGAAGGTGAAGTCTGGAGGGTGAAGCAGAAGAAGTAGAAGAAGGAGAAGGAGAAGGTGAAGTCAGGAGGGTGAATCAGAAGAAGTAGAAGAAGGAGAAGGAGAAGGTGAAGTCAGGAGGGTGAATCAGAAGAAGCAGAAGAAGGAGAAGGAGAAGGTGAAGTCTGGAGGGTGAATCAGAAGAATCAGAAGAAGGAGAAGGAGAAGGTGAAGTCTGGAGGGTGAATCAGAAGAAGCAGAAGAAAGAGAAGTTGAAGGTGAAGTCTGGAGGGTGAATCAGAAGAAGCAGAAGAAGGAGAAGGAGAAGGTGAAGTCAGGAGGGTGAATCAGAAGAAGCAGAAGAAGGAGAAGGAGAAGGTGAAGTTAGGAGGGTGAATCAGAAGAAGCAGAAGAAGTGAAGGAGCAGGTGATGTCAGGGGGATGAAGCAGAAGAAGTAGAAGAAGGAGAAGGAGAAGGTGAAGGCAGGACGGTGAAGCAGAAGAAGCAGAAGAAGGAGAAGGAGAAGGTGAAGTCTGGAGGGTGAATCAGAAGAAGTAGAAGAAGGAGAAGGAGAAGGTGAAGTCAGGAGGGTGAATCAGAAGAAGCAGAAGAAGGAGAAGGAGAAGGTGAAGTCTGGAGGGTGAATCAGAAGAATCAGAAGAAGGAGAAGGAGAAGGTGAAGTCTGGAGGGTGAATCAGAAGAAGCAGAAGAAAGAGAAGGAGAAGGTGAAGTCTGGAGGGTGAATCAGAAGAAGTAGAAGAAGGAGAAGGAGAAGGTGAAGTCTGGAGTGTGAATCAGAAGAAGCAGAAGAAGGAGAAGGAGAAGGTGAAGTCTAGAGGGTGAATCAGAAGAAGCAGAATAAGGAGAAGGAGAAGGTGAAGTCTGGAGGGTGAATCAGAAGAAGCAGAAGAAGGAGAAGGAGAAGGTGAAGTCTGGAGGGTGAACCAGAAGAAGCAGAAGAAGGAGAAGGAGAAGGTGAAGTCTGGAGGGTGAATCAGAAGAAGTAGAAGAAGGAGAAGGAGAAGGTGAAGTCTGGAGGGTGAATCAGAAGAAGCAGAAGAAGGAGAAGGAGAAGGTGAAGTCTGGAGGGTGAATCAGAAGAAGCAGAAGAAGGAGAAGGAGAAGGTGAAGTCTGGAGGGTGAAACAGAAGAAGCAGAATAAGGAGAAGGAGAAGGTGAAGTCAGGAGGGTGAATCAGAAGAAGCAGAAGAAGGAGAAGGAGAAGGTGAAGTAAGGAGGGTGAATCAGAAGAAGCAGAAGAAGGAGAAGGAGAAGGTGAAGTCTGGAGTGTGAAGCAGAAGAAGCAAAAGAAGGAGAAGGAGATGGTGAAGTCTGGTTGTGAATCAGAAGAAGTAGAATAAGGAGAAGGAGAAGGTGAAGTCTGGAGGGTGAAGCAGAAGAAGTAGAAGAAGGAGAAGGAGAAGGTGAAGTCAGGAGGGTGAATCAGAAGAAGTAGAAGAAGGAGAAGGAGAAGGTGAAGTCAGGAGGGTGAATCAGAAGAAGCAGAAGAAGGAGAAGGAGAAGGTGAAGTCTGGTGGGTGAATCAGAAGAATCAGAAGAAGGAGAGGGAGAAGGTGAAGTCTGGAGGGTGAATCAGAAGAAGCAGAAGAAAGAGAAGGAGAAGGTGAAGTCTGGAGGGTGAATCAGAAGAAGCAGAAGAAGGAGAAGGAGAAGGTGAAGTCAGGAGGGTGAATCAGAAGAAGCAGAAGAAGGAGAAGGAGAAGGTGAAGTTAGGAGGGTGAATCAGAAGAAGCAGATGAAGGAGAAGGAGCAGGTGATGTCAGGGGGATGAAGCAGAAGAAGTAGAAGAAGGAGAAGGAGAAGGTGAAGTCAGGACGGTGAAGCAGAAGAAGCAGAAGAAGGAGAAGGAGAAGGTGAAGTCTGGAGGGTGAATCAGAAGAAGTAGAAGAAGGAGAAGGAGAAGGTCAAGTCTGGAGGGTGAATCAGAAGAAGTAGAATAAGGAGAAGGAGAAGGTGAAGTCTGGAGGGTGAAGCAGAAGAAGTAGAAGAAGGAGAAGGAGAAGGTGAAGTCAGGAGGGTGAATCAGAAGAAGTAGAAGAAGGAGAAGGAGAAGGTGAAGTCAGGAGGGTGAATCAGAAGAAGCAGAAGAAGGAGAAGGAGAAGGTGAAGTCTGGAGGGTGAATCAGAAGAATCAGAAGAAGGAGAAGGAGAAGGTGAAGTCTGGAGGGTGAATCAGAAGAAGCAGAAGAAAGAGAAGGAGAAGGTGAAGTCTGGAGGGTGAATCAGAAGAAGTAGAAGAAGGAGAAGGAGAAGGTGAAGTCTGGAGTGTGAATCAGAAGAAGCAGAAGAAGGGGAAGGAGAAGGTGAAGTCTAGAGGGTGAATTAGAAGAAGCAGAATAAGGAGAAGGAGAAGGTGAAGTCTGGAGGGTGAATCAGAAGAAGCAGAAGAAGGAGAAGGAGAAGGTGAAGTCTGGAGGGTGAATCAGAAGAAGTAGAAGAAGGAGAAGGAGAAGGTGAAGTCTGGAGGGTGAAGCAGAAGAAGTAGAAGAAGGAGAAGGAGAAGGTGAATTCAGGAGGGTGAATCAGAAGAAGTAGAAGAAGGAGAAGGAGAAGGTGAAGTCAGGAGGGTGAATCAGAAGAAGCAGAAGAAGGAGAAGGAGAAGGTGAAGTCTGGAAGGTGAATCAGAAGAATCAGAAGAAGGAGAAGGAGAAGGTGAAGTCTGGAGGGTGAATCAGAAGAAGCAGAGGAAGGAGAAGGAGAAGGTGAAGTCTGTTGGGTGAATCAGAAGAAGCAGAATAAGGAGAAGGAGAAGGTGAAGTCTGGAGGGTGAATCAGAAGAAGCAGAAGAAGGAGAAGGAGAAGGTGAAATCTGGAGGGTGAATCAGAAGAAGCAGAAGAAGGAGAAGGAGAAGATGAAGTCTGGAGGGTGAATCAGAAGAAGTAGAAGAAGGAGAAGGAGAAGGTGAAGTCTGGAGGGTGAAGCAGAAGAAGTAGAAGAAGGAGAAGGAGAAGGTGAAGTCAGGAGGGTGAATCAGAAGAAGTAGAAGAAGAAGAAGGAGAAGGTGAAGTCAGGAGGGTGAATCAGAAGAAGCAGAAGAAGGAGAAGGAGAAGGTGAAGTCTGGAGGGTGAATCAGAAGAATCAGAAGAAGGAGAAGTAGAAGGTGAAGTCTGGAGGGTGAATCAGAAGAAGCAGAAGAAAGAGAAGGAGAAGGTGAAGTCTGGAGGGTGAAGCAGAAGAAACAGAAGAGGGAGAAGGAGAAGGTGAAGACTGGAGGGTGAATCAGAAGAAGTAGAAGAAGGAGAAGGAGAAGGTGAAGTCTGGAGGGTGAATCAGAAGAAGTAGAAGAAGGAGAAGGAGAAGGTGAAGTCTGGAGGGTGAATCAGAAGAAGCAGAAGAAGGAGAAGGAGAAGGAGAAGTCTGGAGGGTGAAGGAGAAGGTGAAGTCTGGAGGGTGAAGCAGAAGAAGTAGAAGAAGGAGAAGGAGAAGGTGAAGTCAGGAGGGTGAATCAGAAGAAGTAGAAGAAGGAGAAGGAGAAGGTGAAGTCAGGAGGGTGAATCAGAAGAAGCAGAAGAAGGAGAAGGAGAAGGTGAAGTCTGGAGGGTGAATCAGAAGAATCAGAAGAAGGAGAAGGAGAAGGTGAAGTCTGGAGGGTGAATCAGAAGAAGCCGAAGAAGGAGAAGGAGAAGGTGAAGTCTGGAGGGTGAATCAGAAGAAGCAGAAGAAGGAGAAGGAGAAGGTGAAGTCAGGAGGGTGAATCAGAAGAAGCAGAAGAAGGAGAAGGAGAAGGTGAAGTTAGGAGGGTGAATCAGAAGAAGCAGAAGAAGGAGAAGGAGCAGGTGATGTCCGCGGGATGAAGCAGAAGAAGTAGAAGAAGGAGAAGGAGAAGGTGAAGTCAGGACGGTGAAGCAGAAGAAGCAGAAGAAGGAGAAGGAGAATGTGAAGTCTGGAGGGCGAATCAGAATAAGTAGAAGAAGGAGAAGGAGAAGGTCAAGTCTGGAGGGTGAATCAGAAGAAGTAGAAGAAGGAGAAGGAGAAGGTGAAGTCTGGAGGGTGAAGCAGAAGAAGTAGAAGAAGGAGAAGGAGAAGGTGAAGTCAGGAGGGTGAACCAGAAGAAGTAGAAGAAGGAGAAGGAGAAGGTGAAGTCAGGAGGGTGAATCAGAAGAAGCAGAAGAAGGAGTAGGAGAAGGTGAAGTCTGGAGGGTGAATCAGAAGAAGTAGAAGAAGGAGAAGGAGAAGGTGTTGTCTGGAGGGTGAATCAGAAGAAGTAGACGCAGGAGAAGGAGAAGGTGAAGTCTGGAGGGTGAATCAGAAGAAGCAGAAGAAGGAGAAGGAGAAGGTGAAGTCTGGAGGGTGAATCAGAAGAAGCAGAAGAAGGAGAAGGAGAAGGTGAAGTCTGGAGGGTGAATCAGAAGAAGCAGAATAAGGAGAAGGAGAAGGTGAAGTCTGGAGGGTGAATCAGAAGAAGCAGAAAAAGGAGAAGGAGAAGGTGAAGTCTGAAGGGTGAATCAGAAGAAGTAGAAGAAGGAGAAGGAGAAGGTGAAGTCTGGAGGGTGAAGCAGAAGAAGTAGAAGAAGGAGAAGGAGAAGGTGAAGTCAGGAGGGTGAATCAGAAGAAGTAGAAGAAGGAGAAGGAGAAGGTGAAGTCAGGAGGGTGAATCAGAAGAAGCAGAAGAAGGAGAAGGAGAAGGTGAAGTATGGAGGGTGAATCAGAAGAATCAGAAGAAGGAGAAGGAGAAGGTGAAGTCTGGAGGGTGAATCAGAAGAAGCAGAAGAAAGAGAAGGAGAAGGTGAAGTCTGGAGGGTGAAGCAGAAGAAACAGAAGAAGGAGAAGAAGAAGGTGAAGACTGGAGGGTGAATCAGAAGAAGTAGAAGAAGGAGAAGGAGAAGGTGAAGTCTGGAGGGTGAATCAGAAGAAGTAGAAGAAGGAGAATGAGAAGGTGATGTCTGGAGGGTGAATCAGAAGAAGCAGAAGAAGGAGAAGGGGAAGGTGAAGTCTGGAGGGTGAATCAGAAGAAGCAGAAGAAGGAGAAGGAGAAGATGAAGTCTGGAGGGTGAATCAGAAGAAGTAGAAGAAGGAGAAGGAGAAGGTGAGGTCTGGAGGGTGAATCAGAAGAAGCAGAAGAAGGAGAAGGAGAAGGTGAAGTCTGGAGGGTGAATCAGAAGAAGCAGAAGAAGGAGAAGGAGAAGGTGACGTCAGGAGGGTGAATCAGAAGAAGCAGAAGAAGGAGAAGGAGAAGGTGAAGTTAGGAGGGTGAATCAGAAGAAGCAGAAGAAGGAGAAGGAGCAGGTGATGTCAGGGGGATGAAGCAGAAGAAGTAGAAGAAGGAGAAGGAGAAGGTGAAGTCCGGACGGTGAAGCATAAGAAGCAGAAGAAGGAGAAGGAGAAGGTGAAGTCTGGAGGGTGAATCAGAAGAAGTAGAAGAAGGAGAAGGAGAAGGTCAAGTCTGGAGGGTGAATCAGAAGAAGTAGAAGAAGGAGAAGGAGAAGGTGAAGTCTGGAGGGTGAAGCAGAAGAAGTAGAAGAAGGAGAAGGAGAAGGTGAAGTCAGGAGGGTGAATCAGAAGAAGTAGAAGAAGGAGAAGGAGAAGGTGAAGTCAGGAGGGTGAATCAGAAGAAGCAGAAGAAGGAGAAGAAGAAGGTGAAGTCTGGAGGGTGAATCAGAAGAATCAGAAGAAGGAGAAGGAGAAGGTGAAGTCTGGAGTGTGAATCAGAAGAAGCAGAAGAAAGAGAAGGAGAAGGTGAAGTCTGGAAGGTGAATCAGAAGAAGTAGAAGAAGGAGAAGAAGAAGGTGAAGTCTGGAGTGTGAATCAGAAGAAGCAGAAGAAGGAGAAGGAGAAGGTGAAGTCTGGAGGGTGAATCAGAAGAAGCAGAATAAGGAGAAGGAGAAGGTGAAGTCTGGAGGGTGAATCAGAAGAAGCAGAAGAAGGAGAAGGAGAAGGTGAAGTCTGGAGGGTGAATCAGAAGAAGTAGAAGAAGGAGAAGGAGAAGGTGAAGTCTGGAGGGTGAAGCAGAAGAAGTAGAAGAAGGAGAAGGAGAAGGTGAAGTCAGGAGGGTGAATCAGAAGAAGTAGAAGAAGGAGAAGGAGAAGGTGAAGTCAGGAGGGTGAATCAGAAGAAGCAGAAGAAGGAGAAGGAGAAGGTGAAGTATGGAGGGTGAATCAGAAGAATCAGAAGAAGGAGAAGGAGAAGGTGAAGTCTGGAGGGTGAATCAGAAGAAGTAGAAGAAGGAGAAGGAGAAGGTGTAGACTGGAGGGTGAATCAGAAGAAGTAGACGAAGGAGAAGGAGAAGGTGAAGTCTGGAGGGTGAACCAGAAGAAGCAGAAGAAGGAGAAGGAGAAGGTGAAGTCTGGAGGGTGAATCAGAAGAAGTAGAAGAAGGAGAAGGAGAAGGTGAAGTCTGGAGGGTGAATCAGAAGAAGCAGAAGAAGGAGAAGGAGAAGGTGAAGTCTGGAGGGTGAAACAGAAGAAGCAGAATAAGGAGAAGGAGAAGGTGAAGTCAGGAGGGTGAATCAGAAGAAGCAGAAGAAGGAGAAGGAGAAGGTGAAGTAAGGAGGGTGAATCAGAAGAAGCAGAAGAAGGAGAAGGAGAAGGTGAAGTCTGGAGTGTGAAGCAGAAGAAGCAAAAGAAGGAAAAGGAGAAGGTGAAGTCTGGAGGGTGAATCAGAAGAAGTAGAATAAGGAGAAGGAGAAGGTGAAGTCTGGAGGGTGAAGCAGAAGAAGTAGAAGAAGGAGAAGGAGAAGGTGAAGTCAGGAGGGTGAATCAGAAGAAGTAGAAGAAGGAGAAGGAGAAGGTGAAGTCAGGAGGGTGAATCAGAAGAAGCAGAAGAAGGAGAAGGAGAAGGTGAAGTCTGGAGGGTGAATCAGAAGAATCAGAAGAAGGAGAAGGAGAAGGTGAAGTCTGGAGGGTGAATCAGAAGAAGCAGAAGAAAGAGAAGGAGAAGGTGAAGTCTGGAGGGTGAATCAGAAGAAGCAGAAGAAGGAGAAGGAGAAGGTGAAGTCAGGAGGGTGAATCAGAAGAAGCAGAAGAAGGAGAAGGAGAAGGTGAAGTTAGGAGGGTGAATCAGAAGAAGCAGAAGAAGTGAAGGAGCAGGTGATGTCAGGGGGATGAAGCAGAAGAAGTAGAAGAAGGAGAAGGAGAAGGTGAAGTCAGGACGGTGAAGCAGAAGAAGCAGAAGAAGGAGAAGGAGAAGGTGAAGTCTGGAGGGTGAATCAGAAGAAGTAGAAGAAGGAGAAGGAGAAGGTGAAGTCAGGAGGGTGAATCAGAAGAAGCAGAAGAAGGAGAAGGAGAAGGTGAAGTCTGGAGGGTGAATCAGAAGAATCAGAAGAAGGAGAAGGAGAAGGTGAAGTCTGGAGGGTGAATCAGAAGAAGCAGAAGAAAGAGAAGGAGAAGGTGAAGTCTGGAGGGTGAATCAGAAGAAGTAGAAGAAGGAGAAGGAGAAGGTGAAGTCTGGAGTGTGAATCAGAAGAAGCAGAAGAAGGAGAAGGAGAAGGTGAAGTCTAGAGGGTGAATCAGAAGAAGCAGAATAAGGAGAAGGAGAAGGTGAAGTCTGGAGGGTGAATCAGAAGAAGCAGAAGAAGGAGAAGGAGAAGGTGAAGTCTGGAGGGTGAACCAGAAGAAGCAGAAGAAGGAGAAGGAGAAGGTGAAGTCTGGAGGGTGAATCAGAAGAAGTAGAAGAAGGAGAAGGAGAAGGTGAAGTCTGGAGGGTGAATCAGAAGAAGCAGAAGAAGGAGAAGGAGAAGGTGAAGTCTGGAGGGTGAATCAGAAGAATCAGAAGAAGGAGAAGGAGAAGGTGAAGTCTGGAGGGTGAAACAGAAGAAGCAGAATAAGGAGAAGGAGAAGGTGAAGTCAGGAGGGTGAATCAGAAGAAGCAGAAGAAGGAGAAGAGAAGGTGAAGTAAGGAGGGTGAATCAGAAGAAGCAGAAGAAGGAGAAGGAGAAGGTGAAGTCTGGAGTGTGAAGCAGAAGAAGCAAAAGAAGGAGAAGGAGATGGTGAAGTCTGGAGGGTGAATCAGAAGAAGTAGAATAAGGAGAAGGAGAAGGTGAAGTCTGGAGGGTGAAGCAGAAGAAGTAGAAGAAGGAGAAGGAGAAGGTGAAGTCAGGAGGGTGAATCAGAAGAAGTAGAAGAAGGAGAAGGAGAAGGTGAAGTCAGGAGGGTGAATCAGAAGAAGCAGAAGAAGGAGAAGGAGAAGGTGAAGTCTGGTGGGTGAATCAGAAGAATCAGAAGAAGGAGAAGGAGAAGGTGAAGTCTGGAGGGTGAATCAGAAGAAGCAGAAGAAAGAGAAGGAGAAGGTGAAGTCTGGAGGGTGAATCAGAAGAAGCAGAAGAAGGAGAAGGAGAAGGTGAAGTCAGGAGGGTGAATCAGAAGAAGCAGAAGAAGGAGAAGGAGAAGGTGAAGTTAGGAGGGTGAATCAGAAGAAGCAGATGAAGGAGAAGGAGCAGGTGATGTCAGGGGGATGAAGCAGAAGAAGTAGAAGAAGGAGAAGGAGAAGGTGAAGTCAGGACGGTGAAGCAGAAGAAGCAGAAGAAGGAGAAGGAGAAGGTGAAGTCTGGAGGGTGAATCAGAAGAAGTAGAAGAAGGAGAAGGAGAAGGTCAAGTCTGGAGGGTGAATCAGAAGAAGTAGAATAAGGAGAAGGAGAAGGTGAAGTCTGGAGGGTGAAGCAGAAGAAGTAGAAGAAGGAGAAGGAGAAGGTGAAGTCAGGAGGGTGAATCAGAAGAAGTAGAAGAAGGAGAAGGAGAAGGTGAAGTCAGGAGGGTGAATCAGAAGAAGCAGAAGAAGGAGAAGGAGAAGGTGAAGTCTGGAGGGTGAATCAGAAGAATCAGAAGAAGGAGAAGGAGAAGGTGAAGTCTGGAGGGTGAATCAGAAGAAGCAGAAGAAAGAGAAGGAGAAGGTGAAGTCTGGAGGGTGAATCAGAAGAAGTAGAAGAAGGAGAAGGAGAAGGTGAAGTCTGGAGTGTGAATCAGAAGAAGCAGAAGAAGGGGAAGGAGAAGGTGAAGTCTAGAGGGTGAATTAGAAGAAGCAGAATAAGGAGAAGGAGAAGGTGAAGTCTGGAGGGTGAATCAGAAGAAGCAGAAGAAGGAGAAGGAGAAGGTGAAGTCTGGAGGATGAATCAGAAGAAGTAGAAGAAGGAGAAGGAGAAGGTGAAGTCTGGAGGGTGAAGCAGAAGAAGTAGAAGAAGGAGAAGGAGAAGGTGAAGTCAGGAGGGTGAATCAGAAGAAGTAGAAGAAGGAGAAGGAGAAGGTGAAGTCAGGAGGGTGAATCAGAAGAAGCAGAAGAAGGAGAAGGAGAAGGTGAAGTCTGGAAGGTGACTCAGAAGAATCAGAAGAAGGAGAAGGAGAAGGTGAAGTCTGGAGGGTGAATCAGAAGAAGCAGAGGAAGGAGAAGGAGAAGGTGAAGTCTGTTGGGTGAATCAGAAGAAGTAGAAGAAGAAGAAGGAGAAGGTGAAGTCAGGAGGGTGAATCAGAAGAAGCAGAAGAAGGAGAAGGAGAAGGTGAAGTCTGGAGGGTGAATCAGAAGAATCAGAAGAAGGAGAAGTAGAAGGTGAAGTCTGGAGGGTGAATCAGAAGAAGCAGAAGAAAGAGAAGGAGAAGGTGAAGTCTGGAGGGTGAAGCAGAAGAAACAGAAGAGGGAGAAGGAGAAGGTGAAGACTGGAGGGTGAATCAGAAGAAGTAGAAGAAGGAGAAGGAGAAGGTGAAGTCTGGAGGGTGAATCAGAAGAAGTAGAAGAAGGAGAAGGAGAAGGTGAAGTCTGGAGGGTGAATCAGAAGAAGCAGAAGAAGGAGAAGGAGAAGGAGAAGTCTGGTGGGTGAAGGAGAAGGTGAAGTCTGGAGGGTGAAGCAGAAGAAGTAGAAGAAGGAGAAGGAGAAGGTGAAGTCAGGAGGGTGAATCAGAAGAAGTAGAAGAAGGAGAAGGAGAAGGTGAAGTCAGGAGGGTGAATCAGAAGAAGCAGAAGAAGGAGAAGGAGAAGGTGAAGTCTGGAGGGTGACTCAGAAGAATCAGAAGAAGGAGAAGGAGAAGGTGAAGTCTGGAGGGTGAATCAGAAGAAGCCGAAGAAGGAGAAGGAGAAGGTGAAGTCTGGAGGGTGAATCAGAAGAAGCAGAAGAAGGAGAAGGAGAAGGTGAAGTCAGGAGGGTGAATCAGAAGAAGCAGAAGAAGGAGAAGGAGAAGGTGAAGTTAGGAGGGTGAATCAGAAGAAGCAGAAGAAGGAGAAGGAGCAGGTGATGTCCGCGGGATGAAGCAGAAGAAGTAGAAGAAGGAGAAGGAGAAGGTGAAGTCAGGACGGTGAAGCAGAAGAAGCAGAAGAAGGAGAAGGAGAATGTGAAGTCTGGAGGGCGAATCAGAATAAGTAGAAGAAGGAGAAGGAGAAGGTCAAGTCTGGAGGGTGAATTAGAAGAAGTAGAAGAAGGAGAAGGAGAAGGTGAAGTCTGGAGGGTGAAGCAGAAGAAGTAGAAGAAGGAGAAGGAGAAGGTGAAGTCAGGAGGGTGAACCAGAAGAAGTAGAAGAAGGAGAAGGAGAAGGTGAAGTCAGGAGGGTGAATCAGAAGAAGCAGAAGAAGGAGTAGGAGAAGGTGAAGTCTGGAGGGTGAATCAGAAGAAGTAGACGCAGGAGAAGGAGAAGGTGAAGTCTGGAGGGTGAATCAGAAGAAGCAGAAGAAGGAGAAGGAGAAGGTGAAGTCTGGAGGGTGAATCAGAAGAAGCAGAAGAAGGAGAAGGAGAAGGTGAAGTCTGGAGGGTGAATCAGAAGAAGCAGAATAAGGAGAAGGAGAAGGTGAAGTCTGGAGGGTGAATCAGAAGAAGCAGAAAAAGGAGAAGGAGAAGGTGAAGTCTGAAGGGTGAATCAGAAGAAGTAGAAGAAGGAGAAGGAGAAGGTGAAGTCTGGAGGGTGAAGCAGAAGAAGTAGAAGAAGGAGAAGGAGAAGGTGAAGTCAGGAGGGTGAATCAGAAGAAGTAGAAGAAGGAGAAGGAGAAGGTGAAGTCAGGAGGGTGAATCAGAAGAAGCAGAAGAAGGAGAAGGAGAAGGTGAAGTATGGAGGGTGAATCAGAAGAATCAGAAGAAGGAGAAGGAGAAGGTGAAGTCTGGAGGGTGAATCAGAAGAAGCAGAAGAAAGAGAAGGAGAAGGTGAAGTCTGGAGGGTGAAGCAGAAGAAACAGAAGAAGGAGAAGAAGAAGGTGAAGACTGGAGGGTGAATCAGAAGAAGTAGAAGAAGGAGAAGGAGAAGGTGAAGTCTGGAGGGTGAATCAGAAGAAGTAGAAGAAGGAGAATGAGAAGGTGATGTCTGGAGGGTGAATCAGAAGAAGCAGAAGAAGGAGAAGGGGAAGGTGAAGTCTGGAGGGTGAATCAGAAGAAGCAGAAGAAGGAGAAGGAGAAGATGAAGTCTGGAGGGTGAATCAGAAGAAGTAGAAGAAGGAGAAGGAGAAGGTGAGGTCTGGAGGGTGAATCAGAAGAAGCAGAAGAAGGAGAAGGAGAAGGTGAAGTCTGGAGGGTGAATCAGAAGAAGCAGAAGAAGGAGAAGGAGAAGGTGAAGTCTGGAGGGTGAATCAGAAGAAGCAGAAGAAGGAGAAGGAGAAGGTGAAGTCAGGAGGGTGAATCAGAAGAAGCAGAAGAAGGAGAAGGAGAAGGTGAAGTTAGGAGGGTGAATCAGAAGAAGCAGAAGAAGGAGAAGGAGCAGGTGATGTCAGGGGGATGAAGCAGAAGAAGTAGAAGAAGGAGAAGGAGAAGGTGAAGTCCGGACGGTGAAGCATAAGAAGCAGAAGAAGGAGAAGGAGAAGGTGAAGTCTGGAGGGTGAATCAGAAGAAGTAGAAGAAGGAGAAGGAGAAGGTCAAGTCTGGAGGGTGAATCAGAAGAAGTAGAAGAAGGAGAAGGAGAAGGTGAAGTCTGGAGGGTGAAGCAGAAGAAGTAGAAGAAGGAGAAGGAGAAGGTGAAGTCAGGAGGGTGAATCAGAAGAAGTAGAAGAAGGAGAAGGAGAAGGTGAAGTCAGGAGGGTGAATCAGAAGAAGCAGAAGAAGGAGAAGAAGAAGGTGAAGTCTGGAGGGTGAATCAGAAGAATCAGAAGAAGGAGAAGGAGAAGGTGAAGTCTGGAGTGTGAATCAGAAGAAGCAGAAGAAAGAGAAGGAGAAGGTGAAGTCTGGAAGGTGAATCAGAAGAAGTAGAAGAAGGAGAAGAAGAAGGTGAAGTCTGGAGTGTGAATCAGAAGAAGCAGAAGAAGGAGAAGGAGAAGGTGAAGTCTGGAGGGTGAATCAGAAGAAGCAGAATAAGGAGAAGGAGAAGGTGAAGTCTGGAGGGTGAATCAGAAGAAGCAGAAGAAGGAGAAGGAGAAGGTGAAGTCTGGAGGGTGAATCAGAAGAAGTAGAAGAAGGAGAAGGAGAAGGTGAAGTCTGGAGGGTGAAGCAGAAGAAGTAGAAGAAGGAGAAGGAGAAGGTGAAGTCAGGAGGGTGTATCAGAAGAAGTAGAAGAAGGAGAAGGAGAAGGTGAAGTCAGGAGGGTGAATCAGAAGAAGCAGAAGAAGGAGAAGGAGAAGGTGAAGTCTGGAGGGTGAATCAGAAGAATCAGAAGAAGGAGAAGGAGAAGGTGAAGTCTGGAGGGTGAATCAGAAGAAGCAGAGGAAGGAGAAGGAGAAGGTGAAGTCTGGAGGGTGAATCAGAAGAAGCAGAATAAGGAGAAGGAGAAGGTGAAGTCTGGAGGGTGAATCAGAAGAAGCAGAATAAGGAGAAGGAGAAGGTGAAGTCTGGAGGGTTAATCAGAAGAAGCAGAAGAAGGAGAAGGAGAAGATGAAGTCTGGAGGGTGAATCAGAAGAAGTAGAAGAAGGAGAAGGAGAAGGTGAAGTCTGGAGGGTGAAGCAGAAGGAGTAGAAGAAGGAGAAGGAGAAGGTGAAGTCAGGAGGGTGAATCAGAAGAAGGAGAAGAAGGAGAAGGAGAAGGTGAAGTCTGGAGGGTGAATCAGAAGAATCAGAAGAAGGAGAAGGAGAAGGTGAAGTCTGGAGGGTGAATCAGAAGAAGCAGAAGAAAGAGAAGGAGAAGGTGAAGTCTGGAGGGTGAAGCAGAAGAAACAGAAGAAGGAGAAGGAGAAGGTGAAGACTGGAGGGTGAATCAGAAGAAGTAGAAGAAGGAGAAGGAGAAGGTGAAGTCTGGAGGGTGAATCAGAAGAAGTAGAAGAAGGAGAAGGAGAAGGTGAAGTCTGGAGGGTGAATCAGAAGAAGCAGAAGAAGGACAAGGAGAAGGTGAAGTCTGGAGGGTGAATCAGAAGAAGCAGAAGAAGGAAAAGGAGAAGATGAAGTCTGGAGGGTGAATCAGAAGAAGTAGAAGAAGGAGAAGGAGAAGGTGAAGTCTGGAGGGTGAATCAGAAGTAGTAGAAGAAGGAGAAGGAGAAGGTGAAGTCTGGGCGGTGAATCAGAAGAAACAGAAGAAGGAGAAGGAGAAGGTGAAGTCTGGAGGGTGAATCAGAAGAAGTAGAAGAAGGAGAAGGAGAAGGTGTAGTCTGGAGGGTGAATCAGAAGAAGTAGACGAAGGAGAAGGAGAAGGAGAAGTCTGGAGGGTGAATCAGAAGAAGTAGAAGAAGGAGAAGGAGAAGGTGAAGTCAGGACGGTGAAGCAGAAGAAGCAGAAGAAGGAGAAGGAGAAGGTGAAGTCTGGAGGGTGAATCAGAATAAGTAGAAGAAGGAGAAGGAGAAGGTCAAGTCTGGAGGGTGAATCAGAAGAAGTAGAAGAAGGAGAAGGAGAAGGTGAAGTCTGGAGGGTGAAGCAGAAGAAGTAGAAGAAGGAGAAGGAGAAGGTGAAGTCAGGAGGGTGAATCAGAAGAAGTAGAAGAAGAAGAAGGAGAAGGTGAAGTCAGGAGGGTGAATCAGAAGAAGCAGAAGAAGGAGAAGGAGAAGGTGAAGTCTGGAGGGTGAATCAGAAGAAGTAGAAGAAGGAGAAGGAGAAGGTGCAGTCTGGAGGGTGAATCAGAAGTAGTAGAAGAAGGAGAAGGAGAAGGTGAAGTCTGGACGGTGAATCAGAAGAAACAGAAGAAGGAGAAGGAGAAGGTGAAGTCTGGAGGGTGAATCGGAAGAAATAGAAGAAGGAGAAGGAGAAGGTGAAGTCTGGAGGGTGAATCAGAAGAAGCAGAAGAAGGAGAAGGAGAAGGTGAAGTCTGGAGGGTGAATCAGAAGAAGCAGAAGAAGGAGAAGGAGAAGATGAAGTCTGGAGGGTGAATCAGAAGAAGCAGAAGAAGGAGAAGGAGAAGGTGAAGTTAGGAGGGTGAATCAGAAGAAGCAGAAGAAGGAGAAGGAGCAGGTGATGTCAGGGGGATGAAGCAGAAGAAGTAGAAGAAGGAGAAGGAGAAGGTGAAGTCAGGACGGTGAAGCAGAAGAAGTAGAAGAAGGAGAAGGAGAAGGTCAAGTCTGGAGGGTGAATCAGAAGAAGTAGAAGAAGGAGAAGGAGAAGGTGAAGTCAGGAGGGTGAATCAGAAGAAGCAGAAGAAGGAGAAGGAGAAGGTGAAGTAAGGAGGGTGAATCAGAAGAAGCAGAAGAAGGAGAAGGAGAAGGTGAAGTCTGGAGTGTGAAGCAGAAGAAGCAAAAGAAGGAGAAGGAGAAGGTGAAGTCTGGAGGGTGAATCAGAAGAAGTAGAAGAAGGAGAAGGAGAAGGTGAAGTCTGGAGGGTGAAGCAGAAGAAGTAGAAGAAGGAGAAGGAGAAGGTGAAGTCAGGAGGGTGAATCAGAAGAAGTAGAAGAAGGAGAAGGAGAAGGTGAAGTCAGGAGGGTGAATCAGAAGAAGCAGAAGAAGGAGAAGGAGAAGGTGAAGTCTGGAGGGTGAATCAGAAGAATCAGAAGAAGGAGAAGGAGAAGGTGAAGTCTGGAGGGTGAATCAGAAGAAGCAGAAGAAAGAGAAGGAGAAGGTGAAGTCTGGAGGGTGAATCAGAAGAAGCAGAAGAAGGAGAAGGAGAAGGTGAAGTCTGGAGGGAGAAGCAGAAGAAGTAGAAGAAGGAGAAGGAGAAGGTGAAGTCTGGAGGGTGAATCAGAAGAAGTAGAAGAAGGAGAAGGAGAAGGTGAGGTCCGGAGGGCGAATCAGAAGAAGTAGTAGAAGGAGAAGGAGAAGGTGAAGTCTGGAGGGTGAATCAGAAGAAACAGAAGAAGGAGAAGGAGAAGGTGAAGTCCGGAGGGTGAATCAGAAGAAGTAGAAGAAGGAGAAGGAGAAGGTGAAGTCTGGAGGGTGAATCAGAAGAAGCAGAAGAAGGAGAAGGAGAAGGTGAAGTCTGGAGGGTGAAACAGAAGAAGCAGAATAAGGAGAAGGAGAAGGTGAAGTCAGGAGGGTGAATCAGAAGAAGCAGAAGAAGGAGAAGGAGAAGGTGAAGTCTGGAGTGTGAAGCAGAAGAAGCAAAAGAAGGAGAAGGAGAAGGTGAAGTCTGGAGGGTGAATCAGAAGAAGTAGAAGAAGGAGAAGGAGAAGGTGAAGTCTGGAGGGTGAAGCAGAAGAAGTAGAAGAAGGAGAAGGAGAAGGTGAAGTCAGGAGGGTGAATCAGAAGAAGTAGAAGAAGGAGAAGGAGAAGGTGAAGTCAGGAGGGTGAATCAGAAGAAGCAGAAGAAGGAGAAGGAGAAGGTGAAGTATGGAGGGTGAATCAGAAGAATCAGAAGAAGGAGAAGGAGAAGGTGAAGTCTGGAGGGTGAAACAGAAGAAGCAGAATAAGGAGAAGGAGAAGGTGAAGTCAGGAGGGTGAATCAGAAGAAGCAGAAGAAGGAGAAGGAGAAGGTGAAGTCTGGAGTGTGAAGCAGAAGAAGCAAAAGAAGGAGAAGGAGAAGGTGAAGTCTGGAGGGTGAATCAGAAGAAGTAGAAGAAGGAGAAGGAGAAGGTGAAGTCTGGAGGGTGAAGCAGAAGAAGTAGAAGAAGGAGAAGGAGAAGGTGAAGTCAGGAGGGTGAATCAGAAGAAGTAGAAGAAGGAGAAGGAGAAGGTGAAGTCAGGAGGGTGAATCAGAAGAAGCAGAAGAAGGAGAAGGAGAAGGTGAAGTATGGAGGGTGAATCAGAAGAATCAGAAGAAGGAGAAGGAGAAGGTGAAGTCTGGAGGGTGAATCAGAAGAAGCAGAAGAAAGAGAAGGAGAAGGTGAAGTCTGGAGGGTGAATCAGAAGAAGCAGAAGAAGGAGAAGGAGAAGGTGAAGTCAGGAGGGTGAATCAGAAGAAGCAGAAGAAGGAGAAGGAGAAGGTGAAGTTAGGAGGGTGAATCAGAAGAAGCAGAAGAAGGAGAAGGAGCAGGTGATGTCAGGGGGATGAAGCAGAAGAAGTAGAAGAAGGAGAAGGAGAAGGTGAAGTCAGGACGGTGAAGCAGAAGAAGCAGAAGAAGGAGAAGGAGAAGGTGAAGTCTGGAGGGTGAATCAGAAGAAGTAGAAGAAGGAGAAGGAGAAGGTCAAGTCTGGAGGGTGAATCAGGAGAAGTAGAATAAGGAGAAGGAGAAGGTGAAGTCTGGAGGGTGAAGCAGAAGAAGTAGAAGAAGGAGAAGGAGAAGGTGAAGTCAGGAGGGTGAATCAGAAGAAGTAGAAGAAGGAGAAGGAGAAGGTGAAGTCAGGAGGGTGAATCAGAAGAAGCAGAAGAAGGAGAAGGAGAAGGTGAAGTCTGGAGGGTGAATCAGAAGAATCAGAAGAAGGAGAAGGAGAAGGTGAAGTCTGGAGGGTGAATCAGAAGAAGCAGAAGAAAGAGAAGGAGAAGGTGAAGTCTGGAGGGTGAATCAGAAGAAGTAGAAGAAGGAGAAGGAGAAGGTGAAGTCTGGAGTGTGAATCAGAAGAAGCAGAAGAAGGAGAAGGAGAAGGTGAAGTCTAGAGGGTGAATCAGAAGAAGCAGAATAAGGAGAAGGAGAAGGTGAAGTCTGGAGGGTGAATCAGAAGAAGCAGAAGAAAGAGAAGGAGAAGGTGAAGTCTGGAGGGTGAATCAGAAGAAGTAGAAGAAGGAGAAGGAGAAGGTGAAGTATGGAGGGTGAAGCAGAAGAAGTAGAAGAAGGAGAAGGAGAAGTTGAAGTCAGGAGGGTGAATCAGAAGAAGTAGAAGAAGGAGAAGGAGAAGGTGAAGTCAGGAGGGTGAATCAGAAGAAGCAGAAGAAGGAGAAGGAGAAGGTGAAGTCTGGAGGGTGAATCAGAAGAATCAGAAGAAGGAGAAGGAGAAGGTGAAGTCTGGAGGGTGAATCAGAAGATGCAGAGGAAGGAGAAGGAGAAGGTGAAGTCTGGAGGGTGAATCAGAAGAAGCAGAATAAGGAGAAGGAGAAGGTGAAGTCTGGAGGGTGAATCAGAAGAAGCAGAATAAGGAGAAGGAGAAGGTGAAGTCTGGAGGGTGAATCAGAAGAAGCAGAAGAAGGAGAAGGAGAAGATGAAGTCTGGAGGGTGAATCAGAAGAAGTAGAAGAAGGAGAAGGAGAAGGTGAAGTCTGGAGGGTGAAGCAGAAGAAGTAGAAGAAGGAGAAGGAGAAGGTGAAGTCAGGAGGGTGAATCAGAAGAAGTAGAAGAAGAAGAAGGAGAAGGTGAAGTCAGGAGGGTGAATCAGAAGAAGCAGAAGAAGTAGAAGGAGAAGGTGAAGTCTGGAGGGTGAATCAGAAGAATCAGAAGAAGGAGAAGTAGAAGGTGAAGTCTGGAGGGTGAATCAGAAGAAGCAGAAGAAAGAGAAGGAGAAGGTGAAGTCTGGAGGGTGAATCAGAAGAAGCAGAAGAAGGAGAAGGAGAAGGTGAAGTCTGGAGGGTGAAGCAGAAGAAGTAGAAGAAGGAGAAGGAGAAGGTGAAGTCAGGAGGGTGAATCAGAAAAAGTAGAAGAAGGAGAAGGAGAAGGTGAAGTCAGGAGGGTGAATCAGAAGAAGCAGAAGAAGGAGAAGGAGAAGGTGAAGTCTGGAGGGTGAATCAGAAGAATCAGAAGAAGGAGAAGGAGAAGGTGAAGTCTGGAGGGTGAATCAGAAGAAGCCGAAGAAGGAGAAGGAGAAGGTGAAGTCTGGAGGGTGAATCAGAAGAAGCAGAAGAAGGAGAAGGAGAAGGTGAAGTCAGGAGGGTGAATCAGAAGAAGCAGAAGAAGGAGAAGGAGAAGGTGAAGTTAGGAGGGTGAATCAGAAGAAGCAGAAGAAGGAGAAGGAGCAGGTGATGTCAGCGGGATGAAGCAGAAGAAGTAGAAGAAGGAGAAGGAGAAGGTGAAGTCAGGACGGTGAAGCAGAAGAAGCAGAAGAAGGAGAAGGAGAATGTGAAGTCTGGAGGGTGAATCAGAATAAGTAGAAGAAGGAGAAGGAGAAGGTCAAGTCTGGAGGGTGAATCAGAAGAAGTAGAAGAAGGAGAAGGAGAAGGTCAAGTCTGGAGGGTGAAGCAGAAGAAGTAGAAGAAGGAGAAGGAGAAGGTGAAGTCAGGAGGGTGAATCAGAAGAAGTAGAAGAAGGAGAAGGAGAAGGTGAAGTCAGGAGGGTGAATCAGAAGAAGCAGAAGAAGGAGAAGGAGAAGGTGAAGTCTGGAGGGTGAATCAGAAGAATCAGAAGAAGGAGAAGGAGAAGGTGAAGTCTGGAGGGTGAATCAGAAGAAGCAGAAGAAAGAGAAGGAGAAGGTGAAGTCTGGAGGGTGAATCAGAAGAAGTAGAAGAAGGAGAAGGAGAAGGTGAAGTCTGGAGTGTGAATCAGAAGAAGCAGAAGAAGGAGAAGGAGAAGGTGAAGTCTAGAGGGTGAATTAGAAGAAGCAGAATAAGGAGAAGGAGAAGGTGAAGTCTGGAGGGTGAATCAGAAGAAGCAGAAGAAAGAGAAGGAGAAGGTGAAGTCTGGAGGGTGAATCAGAAGAAGTAGAAGAAGGAGAAGGAGAAGCTGAAGTCTGGAGGGTGAAGCAGAAGAAGTAGAAGAAGGAGAAGGAGAAGGTGAAGTCAGGAGGGTGAATCAGAAGAAGTAGAAGAAGGAGAAGGAGAAGGTGAAGTCAGGAGGGTGAATCAGAAGAAGCAGAAGAAGGAGAAGGAGAAGGTGAAGTCTGGAGGGTGAATCAGAAGAATCAGAAGAAGGAGAAGGAGAAGGTGAAGTCTGGAGGGTGAATCAGAAGAAGCAGAGGAAGGAGAAGGAGAAGGTGAAGTCTGGAGGGTGAATCAGAAGAAGCAGAATAAGGAGAAGGAGAAGGTGAAGTCTGGAGGGTGAATCAGAAGAAGCAGAATAAGGAGAAGGAGAAGGTGAAGTCTGGAGGGTGAATCAGAAGAAGCAGAAGAAGGAGAAGGAGAAGATGAAGTCTGGAGGGTGAATCAGAAGAAGTAGAAGAAGGAGAAGGAGAAGGTGAAGTCTGGAGGGTGAAGCAGAAGAAGTAGAAGAAGGAGAAGGAGAAGGTGAAGTCAGGAGGGTGAATCAGAAGAAGTAGAAGAAGAAGAAGGAGAAGGTGAAGTCAGGAGGGTGAATCAGAAGAAGCAGAAGAAGGAGAAGGAGAAGGTGAAGTCTGGAGGGTGAATCAGAAGAATCAGAAGAAGGAGAAGTAGAAGGTGAAGTCTGGAGGGTGAATCAGAAGAAGCAGAAGAAAGAGAAGGAGAAGGTGAAGTCTGGAGCGTGAATCAGAAGAAGCAGAAGAAGGAGAAGGAGAAGGTGAAGTCTGGAGGGTGAAGCAGAAGAAGTAGAAGAAGGAGAAGGAGAAGGTGAAGTCAGGAGGGTGAATCAGAAGAAGTAGAAGAAGGAGAAGGAGAAGGTGAAGTCAGGAGGGTGAATCAGAAGAAGCAGAAGAAGGAGAAGGAGAAGGTGAAGTCTGGAGGGTGAATCAGAAGAATCAGAAGAAGGAGAAGGAGAAGGTGAAGTCTGGAGGGTGAATCAGAAGAAGCCGAAGAAGGAGAAGGAGAAGGTGAAGTCTGGAGGGTGAATCAGAAGAAGCAGAAGAAGGAGAAGGAGAAGGTGAAGTCAGGAGGGTGAATCAGAAGAAGCAGAAGAAGGAGAAGGAGAAGGTGAAGTTAGGAGGGTGAATCAGAAGAAGCAGAAGAAGGAGAAGGAGCAGGTGATGTCAGCGGGATGAAGCAGAAGAAGTAGAAGAAGGAGAAGGAGAAGGTGAAGTCAGGACGGTGAAGCAGAAGAAGCAGAAGAAGGAGAAGGAGAATGTGAAGTCTGGAGGGTGAATCAGAATAAGTAGAAGAAGGAGAAGGAGAAGGTCAAGTCTGGAGGGTGAATCAGAAGAAGTAGAAGAAGGAGAAGGAGAAGGTGAAGTCTGGAGGGTGAAGCAGAAGAAGTAGAAGAAGGAGAAGGAGAAAGTGAAGTCAGGAGGGTGAATCAGAGGAAGTAGAAGAAGGAGAAGGAGAAGGTGAAGTCAGGAGGGTGAATCAGAAGAAGCAGAAGAAGGAGAAGGAGAAGGTGAAGTCTGGAGGGTGAATCAGAAGAATCAGAAGAAGGAGAAGGAGAAGGTGAAGTCTGGAGGGTGAATCAGAAGAAGCAGAAGAAAGAGAAGGAGAAGGTGAAGTCTGGAGGGTGAATCAGAAGAAGTAGAAGAAGGAGAAGGAGAAGGTGAAGTCTGGAGTGTGAATCAGAAGAAGCAGAAGAAGGAGAAGGAGAAGGTGAAGTCTAGAGGGTGAATTAGAAGAAGCAGAATAAGGAGAAGGAGAAGGTGAAGTCTGGAGGGTGAATCAGAAGAAGCAGAAGAAGGAGAAGGAGAAGGTGAAGTCTGGAGGGTGAATCAGAAGAAGTAGAAGAAGGAGAAGGAGAAGGTGAAGTCTGGAGGGTGAAGCAGAAGAAGTAGAAGAAGGAGAAGGAGAAGGTGAAGTCAGGAGGGTGAATCAGAAGAAGTAGAAGAAGGAGAAGGAGAAGGTGAAGTCAGGAGGGTGAATCAGAAGAAGCAGAAGAAGGAGAAGGAGAAGGTGAAGTCTGGAAGGTGAATCAGAAGAATCAGAAGAAGGAGAAGGAGAAGGTGAAGTCTGGAGGGTGAATCAGAAGAAGCAGAGGAAGGAGAAGGAGAAGGTGAAGTCTGTTGGGTGAATCAGAAGAAGCAGAATAAGGAGAAGGAGAAGGTGAAGTCTGGAGGGTGAATCAGAAGAAGCAGAAGAAGGAGAAGGAGAAGGTGAAGTCTGGAGGGTGAATCAGAAGAAGCAGAAGAAGGAGAAGGAGAAGATGAAGTCTGGAGGGTGAATCAGAAGAAGTAGAAGAAGGAGAAGGAGAAGGTGAAGTCTGGAGGGTGAAGCAGAAGAAGTAGAAGAAGGAGAAGGAGAAGGTGAAGTCAGGAGGGTGAATCAGAAGAAGTAGAAGAAGAAGAAGGAGAAGGTGAAGTCAGGAGGGTGAATCAGAAGAAGCAGAAGAAGGAGAAGGAGAAGGTGAAGTCTGGAGGGTGAATCAGAAGAATCAGAAGAAGGAGAAGTAGAAGGTGAAGTCTGGAGGGTGAATCAGAAGAAGCAGAAGAAAGAGAAGGAGCAGGTGAAGTCTGGAGGGTGAAGCAGAAGAAACAGAAGAAGGAGAAGGAGAAGGTGAAGACTGGAGGGTGAATCAGAAGAAGTAGAAGAAGGAGAAGGAGAAGGTGAAGTCTGGAGGGTGAATCAGAAGAAGTAGAAGAAGGAGAAGGAGAAGGTGAAGTCTGGAGGGTGAATCAGAAGAAGCAGAAGAAGGAGAAGGAGAAGGAGAAGTCTGGAGGGTGAATCAGAAGAAGCAGAAGAAGGAGAAGGAGAAGGTGAAGTCTGGAGGGTGAAGCAGAAGAAGTAGAAGAAGGAGAAGGAGAAGGTGAAGTCAGGAGGGTGAATCAGAAGAAGTAGAAGAAGGAGAAGGAGAAGGTGAAGTCAGGAGGGTGAATCAGAAGAAGCAGAAGAAGGAGAAGGAGAAGGTGAAGTCTGGAGGGTGAATCAGAAGAATCAGAAGAAGGAGAAGGAGAAGGTGAAGTCTGGAGGGTGAATCAGAAGAAGCCGAAGAAGGAGAAGGAGAAGGTGAAGTCTGGAGGGTGAATCAGAAGAAGCAGAAGAAGGAGAAGGAGAAGGTGAAGTCAGGAGGGTGAATCAGAAGAAGCAGAAGAAGGAGAAGGAGAAGGTGAAGTTAGGAGGGTGAATCAGAAGAAGCAGAAGAAGGAGAAGGAGCAGGTGATGTCCGCGGGATGAAGCAGAAGAAGTAGAAGAAGGAGAAGGAGAAGGTGAAGTCAGGACGGTGAAGCAGAAGAAGCAGAAGAAGGAGAAGGAGAATGTGAAGTCTGGAGGGCGAATCAGAATAAGTAGAAGAAGGAGAAGGAGAAGGTCAAGTCTTGAGGGTGAATCAGAAGAAGTAGAAAAAGGAGAAGGAGAAGGTGAAGTCTGGAGGGTGAAGCAGAAGAAGTAGAAGAAGGAGAAGGAGAAGGTGAAGTCAGGAGGGTGAACCAGAAGAAGTAGAAGAAGGAGAAGGAGAAGGTGAAGTCAGGAGGGTGAATCAGAAGAAGCAGAAGAAGGAGTAGGAGAAGGTGAAGTCTGGAGGGTGAATCAGAAGAAGTAGAAGAAGGAGAAGGAGAAGGTGTTGTCTGGAGGGTGAATCAGAAGAAGTAGACGCAGGAGAAGGAGAAGGTGAAGTCTGGAGGGTGAATCAGAAGAAGCAGAAGAAGGAGAAGGAGAAGGTGAAGTCTGGAGGGTGAATCAGAAGAAGCAGAAGAAGGAGAAGGAGAAGGTGAAGTCTGGAGGGTGAATCAGAAGAAGCAGAATAAGGAGAAGGAGAAGGTGAAGTCTGGAGGGTGAATCAGAAGAAGCAGAAAAAGGAGAAGGAGAAGGTGAAGTCTGAAGGGTGAATCAGAAGAAGTAGAAGAAGGAGAAGGAGAAGGTGAAGTCTGGAGGGTGAAGCAGAAGAAGTAGAAGAAGGAGAAGGAGAAGGTGAAGTCAGGAGGGTGAATCAGAAGAAGTAGAAGAAGGAGAAGGAGAAGGTGAAGTCAGGAGGGTGAATCAGAAGAAGCAGAAGAAGGAGAAGGAGAAGGTGAAGTCTGGAGGGTGAATCAGAAGAATCAGAAGAAGGAGAAGGAGAAGGTGAAGTCTGGAGGGTGAATCAGAAGAAGCAGAAGAAAGAGAAGGAGAAGGTGAAGTCTGGAGGGTGAAGCAGAAGAAACAGAAGAAGGAGAAGAAGAAGGTGAAGACTGGAGGGTGAATCAGAAGAAGTAGAAGAAGGAGAAGGAGAAGGTGAAGTCTGGAGGGTGAATCAGAAGAAGTAGAAGAAGGAGAATGAGAAGGTGATGTCTGGAGGGTGAATCAGAAGAAGCAGAAGAAGGAGAAGGGGAAGGTGAAGTCTGGAGGGTGAATCAGAAGAAGCAGAAGAAGGAGAAGGAGAAGATGAAGTCTGGAGGGTGAATCAGAAGAAGTAGAAGAAGGAGAAGGAGAAGGTGAGGTCTGGAGGGTGAATCAGAAGAAGCAGAAGAAGGAGAAGGAGAAGGTGAAGTCTGGAGGGTGAATCAGAAGAAGCAGAAGAAGGAGAAGGAGAAGGTGAAGTCTGGAGGGTGAATCAGAAGAAGCAGAAGAAGGAGAAGGAGAAGGTGAAGTCAGGAGGGTGAATCAGAAGAAGCAGAAGAAGGAGAAGGAGAAGGTGAAGTTAGGAGGGTGAATCAGAAGAAGCAGAAGAAGGAGGAGGAGCAGGTGATGTCAGGGGGATGAAGCAGAAGAAGTAGAAGAAGGAGAAGGAGAAGGTGAAGTCCGGACGGTGAAGCATAAGAAGCAGAAGAAGGAGAAGGAGAAGGTGAAGTCTGGAGGGTGAATCAGAAGAAGTAGAAGAAGGAGAAGGAGAAGGTCAAGTCTGGAGGGTGAATCAGAAGAAGTAGAAGAAGGAGAAGGAGAAGGTGAAGTCTGGAGGGTGAAGCAGAAGAAGTAGAAGAAGGAGAAGGAGAAGGTGAAGTCAGGAGGGTGAATCAGAAGAAGTAGAAGAAGGAGAAGGAGAAGGTGAAGTCAGGAGGGTGAATCAGAAGAAGCAGAAGAAGGAGAAGAAGAAGGTGAAGTCTGGAGGGTGAATCAGAAGAATCAGAAGAAGGAGAAGGAGAAGGTGAAGTCTGGAGTGTGAATCAGAAGAAGCAGAAGAAAGAGAAGGAGAAGGTGAAGTCTGGAAGGTGAATCAGAAGAAGTAGAAGAAGGAGAAGGAGAAGGTGAAGTCTGGAGTGTGAATCAGAAGAAGCAGAAGAAGGAGAAGGAGAAGGTGAAGTCTGGAGGGTGAATCAGAAGAAGCAGAATAAGGAGAAGGAGAAGGTGAAGTCTGGAGGGTGAATCAGAAGAAGCAGAAGAAGGAGAAGGAGAAGGTGAAGTCTGGAGGGTGAATCAGAAGAAGTAGAAGAAGGAGAAGGAGAAGGTGAAGTCTGGAGGGTGAAGCAGAAGAAGTAGAAGAAGGAGAAGGAGAAGGTCAAGTCTGGAGGGTGAATCAGAAGAAGTAGAAGAAGGAGAAGGAGAAGGTGAAGTCTGGAGGGTGAAGCAGAAGAAGTAGAAGAAGGAGAAGGAGAAGGTGAAGTCAGGAGGGTGAATCAGAAGAAGTAGAAGAAGGAGAAGGAGAAGGTGAAGTCAGGAGGGTGAATCAGAAGAAGCAGAAGAAGGAGAAGAAGAAGGTGAAGTCTGGAGGGTGAATCAGAAGAATCAGAAGAAGGAGAAGGAGAAGGTGAAGTCTGGAGTGTGAATCAGAAGAAGCAGAAGAAAGAGAAGGAGAAGGTGAAGTCTGGAAGGTGAATCAGAAGAAGTAGAAGAAGGAGAAGGAGAAGGTGAAGTCTGGAGTGTGAATCAGAAGAAGCAGAAGAAGGAGAAGGAGAAGGTGAAGTCTGGAGGGTGAATCAGAAGAAGCAGAATAAGGAGAAGGAGAAGGTGAAGTCTGGAGGGTGAATCAGAAGAAGCAGAAGAAGGAGAAGGAGAAGGTGAAGTCTGGAGGGTGAATCAGAAGAAGTAGAAGAAGGAGAAGGAGAAGGTGAAGTCTGGAGGGTGAAGCAGAAGAAGTAGAAGAAGGAGAAGGAGAAGGTGAAGTCAGGAGGGTGTATCAGAAGAAGTAGAAGAAGGAGAAGGAGAAGGTGAAGTCAGGAGGGTGAATCAGAAGAAGCAGAAGAAGGAGAAGGAGAAGGTGAAGTCTGGAGGGTGAATCAGAAGAATCAGAAGAAGGAGAAGGAGAAGGTGAAGTCTGGAGGGTGAATCAGAAGAAGCAGAGGAAGGAGAAGGAGAAGGTGAAGTCTGGAGGGTGAATCAGAAGAAGCAGAATAAGGAGAAGGAGAAGGTGAAGTCTGGAGGGTGAATCAGAAGAAGCAGAATAAGGAGAAGGAGAAGGTGAAGTCTGGAGGGTTAATCAGAAGAAGCAGAAGAAGGAGAAGGAGAAGATGAAGTCTGGAGGGTGAATCAGAAGAAGTAGAAGAAGGAGAAGGAGAAGGTGAAGTCTGGAGGGTGAAGCAGAAGAAGTAGAAGAAGGAGAAGGAGAAGGTGAAGTCAGGAGGGTGAATCAGAAGAAGCAGAAGAAGGAGAAGGAGAAGGTGAAGTCTGGAGGGTGAATCAGAAGAATCAGAAGAAGGAGAAGGAGAAGGTGAAGTCTGGAGGGTGAATCAGAAGAAGCAGAAGAAAGAGAAGGAGAAGGTGAAGTCTGGAGGGTGAAGCAGAAGAAACAGAAGAAGGAGAAGGAGAAGGTGAAGACTGGAGGGTGAATCAGAAGAAGTAGAAGAAGGAGAAGGAGAAGGTGAAGTCTGGAAGGTGAATCAGAAGAAGTAGAAGAAGGAGAAGGAGAAGGTGAAGTCTGGAGGGTGAATCAGAAGAAGCAGAAGAAGGACAAGGAGAAGGTGAAGTCTGGAGGGTGAATCAGAAGAAGCAGAAGAAGGAAAAGGAGAAGATGAAGTCTGGAGGGTGAATCAGAAGAAGTAGAAGAAGGAGAGGGAGAAGGTGAAGTCTGGAGGGTGAATCAGAAGTAGTAGAAGAAGGAGAAGGAGAAGGTGAAGTCTGGGCGGTGAATCAGAAGAAACAGAAGAAGGAGAAGGAGAAGGTGAAGTCTGGAGGGTGAATCAGAAGAAGTAGAAGAAGGAGAAGGAGAAGGTGTAGTCTGGAGGGTGAATCAGAAGAAGTAGACGAAGGAGAAGGAGAAGTCTGGAGGGTGAATCAGAAGAAGTAGAAGAAGGAGAAGGAGAAGGTGAAGTCAGGACGGTGAAGCAGAAGAAGCAGAAGAAGGAGAAGGAGAAGGTGAAGTCTGGAGGGTGAATCAGAATAAGTAGAAGAAGGAGAAGGAGAAGGTCAAGTCTGGAGGGTGAATCAGAAGAAGTAGAAGAAGGAGAAGGAGAAGGTGAAGTCTGGAGGGTGAAGCAGAAGAAGTAGAAGAAGGAGAAGGAGAAAGTGAAGTCAGGAGGGTGAATCAGAAGAAGTAGAAGAAGAAGAAGGAGAAGGTGAAGTCAGGAGGGTGAATCAGAAGAAGCAGAAGAAGGAGAAGGAGAAGGTGAAGTCTGGAGGGTGAATCAGAAGAAGTAGAAGAAGGAGAAGGAGAAGGTGCAGTCTGGAGGGTGAATCAGAAGTAGTAGAAGAAGGAGAAGGAGAAGGTGAAGTCTGGACGGTGAATCAGAAGAAACAGAAGAAGGAGAAGGAGAAGGTGAAGTCTGGAGGGTGAATCGGAAGAAGTAGAAGAAGGAGAAGGAGAAGGTGAAGTCTGGAGGGTGAATCAGAAGAAGCAGAAGAAGGAGAAGGAGAAGGTGAAGTCTGGAGGGTGAATCAGAAGAATCAGAAGAAGGAGAAGGAGAAGTTGAAGTCTGGAGGGTGAATCAGAAGAAGCAGAAGAAAGAGAAGGAGAAGGTGAAGTCTGGAGGGTGAAGCAGAAGAAACAGAAGAAGGAGAAGGAGAAGGTGAAGACTGGAGGGTGAATCAGAAGAAGTAGAAGAAGGAGAAGGAGAAGGTGAAGTCTGGAGGGTGAATCAGAAGAAGTAGAAGAAGGAGAAGGAGAAGGTGAAGTCTGGAGGGTGAATCAGAAGAAGCAGAAGAAGGAGAAGGAGAAGGTGAAGTCTGGAGGGTGAATCAGAAGAAGCAGAAGAAGGAGAAGGAGAAGATGAAGTCTGGAGGGTGAATCAGAAGAAGTAGAAGAAGGAGAAGGAGAAGGTGAATACTGGAGGGTGAATCAGAAGTAGTAGAAGAAGGAGAAGGAGAAGGTGAAGTCTGGACGGTGAATCAGAAGAAACAGAAGAAGGAGAAGGAGAAGGTGAAGTCTGGAGGGTGAATCAGAAGAAGTAGAAGAAGGAGAAGGAGAAGGTGTAGTCTGGAGGGTGAATCAGAAGAAGTAGAAGAAGGAGAAGGAGATGGTGAAGTCTGGAGGGTGAATCAGAAGAAGCAGAAGAAGGAGAAGGAGAAGGTGAAGTCTGGAGGGTGAATCAGAAGAAGCAGAAGAAGGAGAAGGAGAAGGTGAAGTCTGGAGGGTGAATCAGAAGAAGCAGAATAAGGAGAAGGAGAAGGTGAAGTCTGGAGGGTGAATCAGAAGAAGCAGAAAAAGGAGAAGGAGAAGGTGAAGTCTGAAGGGTGAATCAGAAGAAGTAGAAGAAGGAGAAGGAGAAGGTGAAGTCTGGAGGGTGAAGCAGAAGAAGTAGAAGAAGGAGAAGGAGAAGGTGAAGTCAGGAGGGTGAATCAGAAGAAGTAGAAGAAGGAGAAGGAGAAGGTGAAGTCAGGAGGGTGAATCATAAGAAGCAGAAGAAGGAGAAGGAGAAGGTGAAGTCTGGAGGGTGAATCAGAAGAATCAGAAGAAGGAGAAGGAGAAGGTGAAGTCTGGAGGGTGAATCAGAAGAAGCAGAAGAAAGAGAAGGAGAAGGTGAAGTCTGGAGGGTGAAGCAGAAGAAACAGAAGAAGGAGAAGGAGAAGGTGAAGACTGGAGGGTGAATCAGAAGAAGTAGAAGAAGGAGAAGGAGAAGGTGAAGTCTGGAGGGTGAATCAGAAGAAGTAGAAGAAGGAGAAGGAGAAGGTGAAGTCTGGAGGGTGAATCAGAAGAAGCAGAAGAAGGAGAAGGAGAAGGTGAAGTCTGGAGGGTGAATCAGAAGAAGCAGAAGAAGGAGAAGGAGAAGATGAAGTCTGGAGGGTGAATCAGAAGAAGTAGAAGAAGGAGAAGGAGAGGGTGAGGTCTGGAGGGTGAATCAGAAGAAGCAGAAGAAGGAGAAGGAGAAGGTGAAGTCTGGAGGGTGAATCAGAAGAAGCAGAAGAAGGAGAAGGAGAAGGTGAAGTCTGGAGGGTGAATCAGAAGAAGCAGAAGAAGGAGAAGGAGAAGGTGTAGTCTGGAGGGTGAATCAGAAGAAGTAGACGAAGGAGAAGGAGAAGGAGAAGTCTGGAGGGTGAATCAGAAGAAGTAGAAGAAGGAGAAGGAGAAGGTGAAGTCAGGACGGTGAAGCAGAAGAAGCAGAAGAAGGAGAAGGAGAAGGTGAAGTCTGGAGGGTGAATCAGAATAAGTAGAAGAAGGAGAAGGAGAAGGTCAAGTCTGGAGGGTGAATCAGAAGAAGCAGAAGAAGGAGAAGGAGAAGGTGAAGTTAGGAGGGTGAATCAGAAGAAGCAGAAGAAGGAGGAGGAGCAGGTGATGTCAGGGGGATGAAGCAGAAGAAGTAGAAGAAGGAGAAGGAGAAGGTGAAGTCCGGACGGTGAAGCATAAGAAGCAGAAGAAGGAGAAGGAGAAGGTGAAGTCTGGAGTGTGAATCAGAAGAAGCAGAAGAAAGAGAAGGAGAAGGTGAAGTCTGGAAGGTGAATCAGAAGAAGTAGAAGAAGGAGAAGGAGAAGGTGAAGTCTGGAGTGTGAATCAGAAGAAGCAGAAGAAGGAGAAGGAGAAGGTGAAGTCTGGAGGGTGAATCAGAAGAAGCAGAATAAGGAGAAGGAGAAGGTGAAGTCTGGAGGGTGAATCAGAAGAAGCAGAAGAAGGAGAAGGAGAAGGTGAAGTCTGGAGGGTGAATCAGAAGAAGTAGAAGAAGGAGAAGGAGAAGGTGAAGTCTGGAGGGTGAAGCAGAAGAAGTAGAAGAAGGAGAAGGAGAAGGTGAAGTCAGGAGGGTGTATCAGAAGAAGTAGAAGAAGGAGAAGGAGAAGGTGAAGTCAGGAGGGTGAATCAGAAGAAGCAGAAGAAGGAGAAGGAGAAGGTGAAGTCTGGAGGGTGAATCAGAAGAATCAGAAGAAGGAGAAGGAGAAGGTGAAGTCTGGAGGGTGAATCAGAAGAAGCAGAGGAAGGAGAAGGAGAAGGTGAAGTCTGGAGGGTGAATCAGAAGAAGCAGAATAAGGAGAAGGAGAAGGTGAAGTCTGGAGGGTGAATCAGAAGAAGCAGAATAAGGAGAAGGAGAAGGTGAAGTCTGGAGGGTTAATCAGAAGAAGCAGAAGAAGGAGAAGGAGAAGATGAAGTCTGGAGGGTGAATCAGAAGAAGTAGAAGAAGGAGAAGGAGAAGGTGAAGTCTGGAGGGTGAAGCAGAAGAAGTAGAAGAAGGAGAAGGAGAAGGTGAAGTCAGGAGGGTGAATCAGAAGAAGCAGAAGAAGGAGAAGGAGAAGGTGAAGTCTGGAGGGTGAATCAGAAGAATCAGAAGAAGGAGAAGGAGAAGGTGAAGTCTGGAGGGTGAATCAGAAGAAGCAGAAGAAAGAGAAGGAGAAGGTGAAGTCTGGAGGGTGAAGCAGAAGAAACAGAAGAAGGAGAAGGAGAAGGTGAAGACTGGAGGGTGAATCAGAAGAAGTAGAAGAAGGAGAAGGAGAAGGTGAAGTCTGGAAGGTGAATCAGAAGAAGTAGAAGAAGGAGAAGGAGAAGGTGAAGTCTGGAGGGTGAATCAGAAGAAGCAGAAGAAGGACAAGGAGAAGGTGAAGTCTGGAGGGTGAATCAGAAGAAGCAGAAGAAGGAAAAGGAGAAGATGAAGTCTGGAGGGTGAATCAGAAGAAGTAGAAGAAGGAGAGGGAGAAGGTGAAGTCTGGAGGGTGAATCAGAAGTAGTAGAAGAAGGAGAAGGAGAAGGTGAAGTCTGGGCGGTGAATCAGAAGAAACAGAAGAAGGAGAAGGAGAAGGTGAAGTCTGGAGGGTGAATCAGAAGAAGTAGAAGAAGGAGAAGGAGAAGGTGTAGTCTGGAGGGTGAATCAGAAGAAGTAGACGAAGGAGAAGGAGAAGTCTGGAGGGTGAATCAGAAGAAGTAGAAGAAGGAGAAGGAGAAGGTGAAGTCAGGACGGTGAAGCAGAAGAAGCAGAAGAAGGAGAAGGAGAAGGTGAAGTCTGGAGGGTGAATCAGAATAAGTAGAAGAAGGAGAAGGAGAAGGTCAAGTCTGGAGGGTGAATCAGAAGAAGTAGAAGAAGGAGAAGGAGAAGGTGAAGTCTGGAGGGTGAAGCAGAAGAAGTAGAAGAAGGAGAAGGAGAAGGTGAAGTCAGGAGGGTGAATCAGAAGAAGTAGAAGAAGAAGAAGGAGAAGGTGAAGTCAGGAGGGTGAATCAGAAGAAGCAGAAGAAGGAGAAGGAGAAGGTGAAGTCTGGAGGGTGAATCAGAAGAAGTAGAAGAAGGAGAAGGAGAAGGTGCAGTCTGGAGGGTGAATCAGAAGTAGTAGAAGAAGGAGAAGGAGAAGGTGAAGTCTGGACGGTGAATCAGAAGAAACAGAAGAAGGAGAAGGAGAAGGTGAAGTCTGGAGGGTGAATCGGAAGAAGTAGAAGAAGGAGAAGGAGAAGGTGAAGTCTGGAGGGTGAATCAGAAGAAGCAGAAGAAGGAGAAGGAGAAGGTGAAGTCTGGAGGGTGAATCAGAAGAATCAGAAGAAGGAGAAGGAGAAGTTGAAGTCTGGAGGGTGAATCAGAAGAAGCAGAAGAAAGAGAAGGAGAAGGTGAAGTCTGGAGGGTGAAGCAGAAGAAACAGAAGAAGGAGAAGGAGAAGGTGAAGACTGGAGGGTGAATCAGAAGAAGTAGAAGAAGGAGAAGGAGAAGGTGAAGTCTGGAGGGTGAATCAGAAGAAGTAGAAGAAGGAGAAGGAGAAGGTGAAGTCTGGAGGGTGAATCAGAAGAAGCAGAAGAAGGAGAAGGAGAAGGTGAAGTCTGGAGGGTGAATCAGAAGAAGCAGAAGAAGGAGAAGGAGAAGATGAAGTCTGGAGGGTGAATCAGAAGAAGTAGAAGAAGGAGAAGGAGAAGGTGAATACTGGAGGGTGAATCAGAAGTAGTAGAAGAAGGAGAAGGAGAAGGTGAAGTCTGGACGGTGAATCAGAAGAAACAGAAGAAGGAGAAGGAGAAGGTGAAGTCTGGAGGGTGAATCAGAAGAAGTAGAAGAAGGAGAAGGAGAAGGTGTTGTCTGGAGGGTGAATCAGAAGAAGTAGAAGAAGGAGAAGGAGATGGTGAAGTCTGGAGGGTGAATCAGAAGAAGCAGAAGAAGGAGAAGGAGAAGGTGAAGTCTGGAGGGTGAATCAGAAGAAGCAGAAGAAGGAGAAGGAGAAGGTGAAGTCTGGAGGGTGAATCAGAAGAAGCAGAATAAGGAGAAGGAGAAGGTGAAGTCTGGAGGGTGAATCAGAAGAAGCAGAAAAAGGAGAAGGAGAAGGTGAAGTCTGAAGGGTGAATCAGAAGAAGTAGAAGAAGGAGAAGGAGAAGGTGAAGTCTGGAGGGTGAAGCAGAAGAAGTAGAAGAAGGAGAAGGAGAAGGTGAAGTCAGGAGGGTGAATCAGAAGAAGTAGAAGAAGGAGAAGGAGAAGGTGAAGTCAGGAGGGTGAATCATAAGAAGCAGAAGAAGGAGAAGGAGAAGGTGAAGTCTGGAGGGTGAATCAGAAGAATCAGAAGAAGGAGAAGGAGAAGGTGAAGTCTGGAGGGTGAATCAGAAGAAGCAGAAGAAAGAGAAGGAGAAGGTGAAGTCTGGAGGGTGAAGCAGAAGAAACAGAAGAAGGAGAAGGAGAAGGTGAAGACTGGAGGGTGAATCAGAAGAAGTAGAAGAAGGAGAAGGAGAAGGTGAAGTCTGGAGGGTGAATCAGAAGAAGTAGAAGAAGGAGAAGGAGAAGGTGAAGTCTGGAGGGTGAATCAGAAGAAGCAGAAGAAGGAGAAGGAGAAGGTGAAGTCTGGAGGGTGAATCAGAAGAAGCAGAAGAAGGAGAAGGAGAAGATGAAGTCTGGAGGGTGAATCAGAAGAAGTAGAAGAAGGAGAAGGAGAGGGTGAGGTCTGGAGGGTGAATCAGAAGAAGCAGAAAAAGGAGAAGGAGAAGGTGAAGTCTGGAGGGTGAATCAGAAGAAGCAGAAGAAGGAGAAGGAGAAGGTGAAGTCTGGAGGGTGAATCAGAAGAAGCAGAAGAAGGAGAAGGAGAAGGTGTAGTCTGGAGGGTGAATCAGAAGAAGTAGACGAAGGAGAAGGAGAAGGAGAAGTCTGGAGGGTGAATCAGAAGAAGTAGAAGAAGGAGAAGGAGAAGGTGAAGTCAGGACGGTGAAGCAGAAGAAGCAGAAGAAGGAGAAGGAGAAGGTGAAGTCTGGAGGGTGAATCAGAATAAGTAGAAGAAGGAGAAGGAGAAGGTCAAGTCTGGAGGGTGAATCAGAAGAAGTAGAAGAAGGAGAAGGAGAAGGTGAAGTCTGGAGGGTGAAGCAGAAGAAGTAGAAGAAGGAGAAGGAGAAGGTGAAGTCAGGAGGGTGAATCAGAAGAAGTAGAAGAAGAAGAAGGAGAAGGTGAAGTCAGGAGGGTGAATCAGAAGAAGCAGAAAAAGGAGAAGGAGAAGGTGAAGTCTGAAGGGTGAATCAGAAGAAGTAGAAGAAGGAGAAGGAGAAGGTGAAGTCTGGAGGGTGAAGCAGAAGAAGTAGAAGAAGGAGAAGGAGAAGGTGAAGTCAGGAGTGTGAATCAGAAGAAGTAGAAGAAGGAGAAGGAGAAGGTCAAGTCTGGAGGGTGAATCAGAAGAAGCAGAATAAGGAGAAGGAGAAGGTGAAGTCTGGAGGGTGAAGCAGAAGAAGCAGAAGAAGGAGAAGGAGAAGGTGAAGTCTGGAGGGTGAATCAGAAGAAGTAGAAGAAGGAGAAGGAGAAGGTGAAGTCTGGAGGGTGAAGCAGAAGAAGTAGAAGAAGGAGAAGGAGAAGGTGAAGTCAGGAGGGTGAATCAGAAGAAGTAGAAGAAGGAGAAGGAGAAGGTGAAGTCAGGAGGGTGAATCAGAAGAAGCAGAAGAAGGAGAAAGAGAAGGTGAAGTCTGGAGGGTGAATCAGAAGAATCAGAGGAAGGAGAAGGAGAAGGTGAAGTCTGGAGGGTGAATCAGAAGAAGCAGAGGAAGGAGAAGGAGAAGGTGAAGTCTGGAGGGTGAATCAGAAGAAGCAGAATAAGGAGAAGGAGAAGGTGAAGTCTGGAGGGTGAATCAGAAGAAGCAGAATAAGGAGAAGGAGAAGGTGAAGTCTGGAGGGTGAATCAGAAGAAGCAGAAGAAGGAGAAGGAGAAGATGAAGTCTGGAGGGTGAATCAGAAGAAGTAGAAGAAGGAGAAGGAGAAGGTGAAGTCTGGAGGGTGAATCAGAAGAAGCAGAAGAAGGAGAAGGAGAAGGAGAAGTCTGGAGGGTGAAGGAGAAGGTGAAGTCTGGAGGGTGAAGCAGAAGAAGCAGAAGAAGGAGAAGGAGAAGGTGAAGTCTGGAGGGTGAATCAGAAGAAGTAGAAGAAGGAGAAGGAGAAGGTGAAGTCTGGAGGGTGAATCAGAAGAAGCAGAAGAAGGAGAAGGAGAAGGAGAAGTCTGGAGGGTGAAGGAGAAGGTGAAGTCTGGAGGGTGAAGCAGAAGAAGTAGAAGAAGGAGAAGGAGAAGGTGAAGTCTGGAGGGTGAATCAGAAGAATCAGAAGAAGGAGAAGGAGAAGGTGAAGTCTGGAGGGTGAATCAGAAGAAGCCGAAGAAGGAGAAGGAGAAGGTGAAGTCTGGAGGGTGAATCAGAAGAAGCAGAAGAAGGAGAAGGAGAAGGTGAAGTCAGGAGGGTGAATCAGAAGAAGCAGAAGAAGGAGAAGGAGAAGGTGAAGTTAGGAGGGTGAATCAGAAGAAGCAGAAGAAGGAGAAGGAGCAGGTGATGTCCGCGGGATGAAGCAGAAGAAGTAGAAGAAGGAGAAGGAGAAGGTGAAGTCAGGACGGTGAAGCAGAAGAAGCAGAAGAAGGAGAAGGCGAATGTGAAGTCTGGAGGGCGAATCAGAATAAGTAGAAGAAGGAGAAGGAGAAGGTCAAGTCTGGAGGGTGAATCAGAAGAAGTAGAAGAAGGAGAAGGAGAAGGTGAAGTCTGGAGGGTGAAGCAGAAGAAGTAGAAGAAGGAGAAGGAGAAGGTGAAGTCAGGAGGGTGAACCAGAAGAAGTAGAAGAAGGAGAAGGAGAATGTGAAGTCAGGAGGGTGAATCAGAAGAAGCAGAAGAAGGAGTAGGAGAAGGTGAAGTCTGGAGGGTGAATCAGAAGAAGTAGACGCAGGAGAAGGAGAAGGTGAAGTCTGGAGGGTGAATCAGAAGAAGCAGAAGAAGGAGAAGGAGAAGGTGAAGTCTGGAGGGTGAATCAGAAGAAGCAGAAGAAGGAGAAGGAGAAGGTGAAGTCTGGAGGGTGAATCAGAAGAAGCAGAATAAGGAGAAGGAGAAGGTGAAGTCTGGAGGGTGAATCAGAAGAAGCAGAAAAAGGAGAAGGAGAAGGTGAAGTCTGAAGGGTGAATCAGAAGAAGTAGAAGAAGGAGAAGGAGAAGGTGAAGTCTGGAGGGTGAAGCAGAAGAAGTAGAAGAAGGAGAAGGAGAAGGTGAAGTCAGGAGGGTGAATCAGAAGAAGTAGAAGAAGGAGAAGGAGAAGGTGAAGTCAGGAGGGTGAATCAGAAGAAGCAGAAGAAGGAGAAGGAGAAGGTGAAGTATGGAGGGTGAATCAGAAGAATCAGAAGAAGGAGAAGGAGAAGGTGAAGTCTGGAGGGTGAATCAGAAGAAGCAGAAGAAAGAGAAGGAGAAGGTGAAGTCTGGAGGGTGAAGCAGAAGAAACAGAAGAAGGAGAAGAAGAAGGTGAAGACTGGAGGGTGAATCAGAAGAAGTAGAAGAAGGAGAAGGAGAAGGTGAAGTCTGGAGGGTGAATCAGAAGAAGTAGAAGAAGGAGAATGAGAAGGTGATGTCTGGAGGGTGAATCAGAAGAAGCAGAAGAAGGAGAAGGGGAAGGTGAAGTCTGGAGGGTGAATCAGAAGAAGCAGAAGAAGGAGAAGGAGAAGATGAAGTCTGGAGGGTGAATCAGAAGAAGTAGAAGAAGGAGAAGGAGAAGGTGAGGTCTGGAGGGTGAATCAGAAGAAGCAGAAGAAGGAGAAGGAGAAGGTGAAGTCTGGAGGGTGAATCAGAAGAAGCAGAAGAAGGAGAAGGAGAAGGTGAAGTCTGGAGGGTGAATCAGAAGAAGCAGAAGAAAGAGAAGGAGAAGGTGAAGTCTGGAGGGTGAAGCAGAAGAAACAGAAGAAGGAGAAGAAGAAGGTGAAGACTGGAGGGTGAATCAGAAGAAGTAGAAGAAGGAGAAGGAGAAGGTGAAGTCTGGAGGGTGAATCAGAAGAAGTAGAAGAAGGAGAATGAGAAGGTGATGTCTGGAGGGTGAATCAGAAGAAGCAGAAGAAGGAGAAGGGGAAGGTGAAGTCTGGAGGGTGAATCAGAAGAAGCAGAAGAAGGAGAAGGAGAAGATGAAGTCTGGAGGGTGAATCAGAAGAAGTAGAAGAAGGAGAAGGAGAAGGTGAGGTCTGGAGGGTGAATCAGAAGAAGCAGAAGAAGGAGAAGGAGAAGGTGAAGTCTGGAGGGTGAATCAGAAGAAGCAGAAGAAGGAGAAGGAGAAGGTGAAGTCTGGAGGGTGAATCAGAAGAAGCAGAAGAAGGAGAAGGAGAAGGTGAAGTCAGGAGGGTGAATCAGAAGAAGCAGAAGAAGGAGAAGGAGAAGGTGAAGTTAGGAGGGTGAATCAGAAGAAGCAGAAGAAGGAGAAGGAGCAGGTGATGTCAGGGGGATGAAGCAGAAGAAGTAGAAGAAGGAGAAGGAGAAGGTGAAGTCCGGACGGTGAAGCATAAGAAGCAGAAGAAGGAGAAGGAGAAGGTGAAGTCTGGAGGGTGAATCAGAAGAAGTAGAAGAAGGAGAAGGAGAAGGTCAAGTCTGGAGGGTGAATCAGAAGAAGTAGAAGAAGGAGAAGGAGAAGGTGAAGTCTGGAGGGTGAAGCAGAAGAAGTAGAAGAAGGAGAAGGAGAAGGTGAAGTCAGGAGGGTGAATCAGAAGAAGTAGAAGAAGGAGAAGGAGAAGGTGAAGTCAGGAGGGTGAATCAGAAGAAGCAGAAGAAGGAGAAGAAGAAGGTGAAGTCTGGAGGGTGAATCAGAAGAATCAGAAGAAGGAGAAGGAGAAGGTGAAGTCTGGAGTGTGAATCAGAAGAAGCAGAAGAAAGAGAAGGAGAAGGTGAAGTCTGGAAGGTGAATCAGAAGAAGTAGAAGAAGGAGAAGAAGAAGGTGAAGTCTGGAGTGTGAATCAGAAGAAGCAGAAGAAGGAGAAGGAGAAGGTGAAGTCTGGAGGGTGAATCAGAAGAAGCAGAATAAGGAGAAGGAGAAGGTGAAGTCTGGAGGGTGAATCAGAAGAAGCAGAAGAAGGAGAAGGAGAAGGTGAAGTCTGGAGGGTGAATCAGAAGAAGTAGAAGAAGGAGAAGGAGAAGGTGAAGTCTGGAGGGTGAAGCAGAAGAAGTAGAAGAAGGAGAAGGAGAAGGTGAAGTCAGGAGGGTGTATCAGAAGAAGTAGAAGAAGGAGAAGGAGAAGGTGAAGTCAGGAGGGTGAATCAGAAGAAGCAGAAGAAGGAGAAGGAGAAGGTGAAGTCTGGAGGGTGAATCAGAAGAATCAGAAGAAGGAGAAGGAGAAGGTGAAGTCTGGAGGGTGAATCAGAAGAAGCAGAGGAAGGAGAAGGAGAAGGTGAAGTCTGGAGGGTGAATCAGAAGAAGCAGAATAAGGAGAAGGAGAAGGTGAAGTCTGGAGGGTGAATCAGAAGAAGCAGAATAAGGAGAAGGAGAAGGTGAAGTCTGGAGGGTTAATCAGAAGAAGCAGAAGAAGGAGAAGGAGAAGATGAAGTCTGGAGGGTGAATCAGAAGAAGTAGAAGAAGGAGAAGGAGAAGGTGAAGTCTGGAGGGTGAAGCAGAAGAAGTAGAAGAAGGAGAAGGAGAAGGTGAAGTCAGGAGGGTGAATCAGAAGAAGCAGAAGAAGGAGAAGGAGAAGGTGAAGTCTGGAGGGTGAATCAGAAGAATCAGAAGAAGGAGAAGGAGAAGGTGAAGTCTGGAGGGTGAATCAGAAGAAGCAGAAGAAAGAGAAGGAGAAGGTGAAGTCTGGAGGGTGAAGCAGAAGAAACAGAAGAAGGAGAAGGAGAAGGTGAAGACTGGAGGGTGAATCAGAAGAAGTAGAAGAAGGAGAAGGAGAAGGTGAAGTCTGGAGGGTGAATCAGAAGAAGTAGAAGAAGGAGAAGGAGAAGGTGAAGTCTGGAGGGTGAATCAGAAGAAGCAGAAGAAGGACAAGGAGAAGGTGAAGTCTGGAGGGTGAATCAGAAGAAGCAGAAGAAGGAAAAGGAGAAGATGAAGTCTGGAGGGTGAATCAGAAGAAGTAGAAGAAGGAGAAGGAGAAGGTGAAGTCTGGAGGGTGAATCAGAAGTAGTAGAAGAAGGAGAAGGAGAAGGTGAAGTCTGGGCGGTGAATCAGAAGAAACAGAAGAAGGAGAAGGAGAAGGTGAAGTCTGGAGGGTGAATCAGAAGAAGTAGAAGAAGGAGAAGGAGAAGGTGTAGTCTGGAGGGTGAATCAGAAGAAGTAGACGAAGGAGAAGGAGAAGGAGAAGTCTGGAGGGTGAATCAGAAGAAGTAGAAGAAGGAGAAGGAGAAGGTGAAGTCAGGACGGTGAAGCAGAAGAAGCAGAAGAAGGAGAAGGAGAAGGTGAAGTCTGGAGGGTGAATCAGAATAAGTAGAAGAAGGAGAAGGAGAAGGTCAAGTCTGGAGGGTGAATCAGAAGAAGTAGAAGAAGGAGAAGGAGAAGGTGAAGTCTGGAGGGTGAAGCAGAAGAAGTAGAAGAAGGAGAAGGAGAAGGTGAAGTCAGGAGGGTGAATCAGAAGAAGTAGAAGAAGAAGAAGGAGAAGGTGAAGTCAGGAGGGTGAATCAGAAGAAGCAGAAGAAGGAGAAGGAGAAGGTGAAGTCTGGAGGGTGAATCAGAAGAAGTAGAAGAAGGAGAAGGAGAAGGTGCAGTCTGGAGGGTGAATCAGAAGTAGTAGAAGAAGGAGAAGGAGAAGGTGAAGTCTGGACGGTGAATCAGAAGAAACAGAAGAAGGAGAAGGAGAAGGTGAAGTCTGGAGGGTGAATCGGAAGAAGTAGAAGAAGGAGAAGGAGAAGGTGAAGTCTGGAGGGTGAATCAGAAGAAGCAGAAGAAGGAGAAGGAGAAGGTGAAGTCTGGAGGGTGAATCAGAAGAAGCAGAAGAAGGAGAAGGAGAAGATGAAGTCTGGAGGGTGAATCAGAAGAAGCAGAAGAAGGAGAAGGAGAAGGTGAAGTTAGGAGGGTGAATCAGAAGAAGCAGAAGAAGGAGAAGGAGCAGGTGATGTCAGGGGGATGAAGCAGAAGAAGTAGAAGAAGGAGAAGGAGAAGGTGAAGTCAGGACGGTGAAGCAGAAGAAGCAGAAGAAGGAGAAGGAGAAGGTGAAGTCTGGAGGGTGAATCAGAAGAAGTAGAAGAAGGAGAAGGAGAAGGTCAAGTCTGGAGGGTGAATCAGAAGAAGTAGAAGAAGGAGAAGGAGAAGGTGAAGTCAGGAGGGTGAATCAGAAGAAGCAGAAGAAGGAGAAGGAGAAGGTGAAGTAAGGAGGGTGAATCAGAAGAAGCAGAAGAAGGAGAAGGAGCAGGTGATGTCAGGGGGATGAAGCAGAAGAAGTAGAAGAAGGAGAAGGAGAAGGTGAAGTCTGGAGGGTGAATCAGAAGAAGCAGAAGAAGGAGAAGGAGAAGGAGAAGTCTGGAGGGTGAAGGAGAAGGTGAAGTCTGGAGGGTGAAGCAGAAGAAGCAGAAGAAGGAGAAGGAGAAGGTGAAGTCTGGAGGGTGAATCAGAAGAAGTAGAAGAAGGAGAAGGAGAAGGTGAAGTCTGGAGGGTGAATCAGAAGAAGCAGAAGAAGGAGAAGGAGAAGGAGAAGTCTGGAGGGTGAAGGAGAAGGTGAAGTCTGGAGGGTGAAGCAGAAGAAGTAGAAGAAGGAGAAGGAGAAGGTGAAGTCAGGAGGGTGAATCAGAAGAAGTAGAAGAAGGAGAAGGAGAAGGTGAAGTCAGGAGGGTGAATCAGAAGAAGCAGAAGAAGGAGAAGGAGAAGGTGAAGTCTGGAGGGTGAATCAGAAGAATCAGAAGAAGGAGAAGGAGAAGGTGAAGTCTGGAGGGTGAATCAGAAGAAGCCGAAGAAGGAGAAGGAGAAGGTGAAGTCTGGAGGGTGAATCAGAAGAAGCAGAAGAAGGAGAAGGAGAAGGTGAAGTCAGGAGGGTGAATCAGAAGAAGCAGAAGAAGGAGAAGGAGAAGGTGAAGTTAGGAGGGTGAATCAGAAGAAGCAGAAGAAGGAGAAGGAGCAGGTGATGTCCGCGGGATGAAGCAGAAGAAGTAGAAGAAGGAGAAGGAGAAGGTGAAGTCAGGACGGTGAAGCAGAAGAAGCAGAAGAAGGAGAAGGCGAATGTGAAGTCTGGAGGGCGAATCAGAATAAGTAGAAGAAGGAGAAGGAGAAGGTCAAGTCTGGAGGGTGAATCAGAAGAAGTAGAAGAAGGAGAAGGAGAAGGTGAAGTCTGGAGGGTGAAGCAGAAGAAGTAGAAGAAGGAGAAGGAGAAGGTGAAGTCAGGAGGGTGAACCAGAAGAAGTAGAAGAAGGAGAAGGAGAATGTGAAGTCAGGAGGGTGAATCAGAAGAAGCAGAAGAAGGAGTAGGAGAAGGTGAAGTCTGGAGGGTGAATCAGAAGAAGTAGACGCAGGAGAAGGAGAAGGTGAAGTCTGGAGGGTGAATCAGAAGAAGCAGAAGAAGGAGAAGGAGAAGGTGAAGTCTGGAGGGTGAATCAGAAGAAGCAGAAGAAGGAGAAGGAGAAGGTGAAGTCTGGAGGGTGAATCAGAAGAAGCAGAATAAGGAGAAGGAGAAGGTGAAGTCTGGAGGGTGAATCAGAAGAAGCAGAAAAAGGAGAAGGAGAAGGTGAAGTCTGAAGGGTGAATCAGAAGAAGTAGAAGAAGGAGAAGGAGAAGGTGAAGTCTGGAGGGTGAAGCAGAAGAAGTAGAAGAAGGAGAAGGAGAAGGTGAAGTCAGGAGGGTGAATCAGAAGAAGTAGAAGAAGGAGAAGGAGAAGGTGAAGTCAGGAGGGTGAATCAGAAGAAGCAGAAGAAGGAGAAGGAGAAGGTGAAGTATGGAGGGTGAATCAGAAGAATCAGAAGAAGGAGAAGGAGAAGGTGAAGTCTGGAGGGTGAATCAGAAGAAGCAGAAGAAAGAGAAGGAGAAGGTGAAGTCTGGAGGGTGAAGCAGAAGAAACAGAAGAAGGAGAAGAAGAAGGTGAAGACTGGAGGGTGAATCAGAAGAAGTAGAAGAAGGAGAAGGAGAAGGTGAAGTCTGGAGGGTGAATCAGAAGAAGTAGAAGAAGGAGAATGAGAAGGTGATGTCTGGAGGGTGAATCAGAAGAAGCAGAAGAAGGAGAAGGGGAAGGTGAAGTCTGGAGGGTGAATCAGAAGAAGCAGAAGAAGGAGAAGGAGAAGATGAAGTCTGGAGGGTGAATCAGAAGAAGTAGAAGAAGGAGAAGGAGAAGGTGAGGTCTGGAGGGTGAATCAGAAGAAGCAGAAGAAGGAGAAGGAGAAGGTGAAGTCTGGAGGGTGAATCAGAAGAAGCAGAAGAAGGAGAAGGAGAAGGTGAAGTCTGGAGGGTGAATCAGAAGAAGCAGAAGAAAGAGAAGGAGAAGGTGAAGTCTGGAGGGTGAAGCAGAAGAAACAGAAGAAGGAGAAGAAGAAGGTGAAGACTGGAGGGTGAATCAGAAGAAGTAGAAGAAGGAGAAGGAGAAGGTGAAGTCTGGAGGGTGAATCAGAAGAAGTAGAAGAAGGAGAATGAGAAGGTGATGTCTGGAGGGTGAATCAGAAGAAGCAGAAGAAGGAGAAGGGGAAGGTGAAGTCTGGAGGGTGAATCAGAAGAAGCAGAAGAAGGAGAAGGAGAAGATGAAGTCTGGAGGGTGAATCAGAAGAAGTAGAAGAAGGAGAAGGAGAAGGTGAGGTCTGGAGGGTGAATCAGAAGAAGCAGAAGAAGGAGAAGGAGAAGGTGAAGTCTGGAGGGTGAATCAGAAGAAGCAGAAGAAGGAGAAGGAGAAGGTGAAGTCTGGAGGGTGAATCAGAAGAAGCAGAAGAAGGAGAAGGAGAAGGTGAAGTCAGGAGGGTGAATCAGAAGAAGCAGAAGAAGGAGAAGGAGAAGGTGAAGTTAGGAGGGTGAATCAGAAGAAGCAGAAGAAGGAGAAGGAGCAGGTGATGTCAGGGGGATGAAGCAGAAGAAGTAGAAGAAGGAGAAGGAGAAGGTGAAGTCCGGACGGTGAAGCATAAGAAGCAGAAGAAGGAGAAGGAGAAGGTGAAGTCTGGAGGGTGAATCAGAAGAAGTAGAAGAAGGAGAAGGAGAAGGTCAAGTCTGGAGGGTGAATCAGAAGAAGTAGAAGAAGGAGAAGGAGAAGGTGAAGTCTGGAGGGTGAAGCAGAAGAAGTAGAAGAAGGAGAAGGAGAAGGTGAAGTCAGGAGGGTGAATCAGAAGAAGTAGAAGAAGGAGAAGGAGAAGGTGAAGTCAGGAGGGTGAATCAGAAGAAGCAGAAGAAGGAGAAGAAGAAGGTGAAGTCTGGAGGGTGAATCAGAAGAATCAGAAGAAGGAGAAGGAGAAGGTGAAGTCTGGAGTGTGAATCAGAAGAAGCAGAAGAAAGAGAAGGAGAAGGTGAAGTCTGGAAGGTGAATCAGAAGAAGTAGAAGAAGGAGAAGAAGAAGGTGAAGTCTGGAGTGTGAATCAGAAGAAGCAGAAGAAGGAGAAGGAGAAGGTGAAGTCTGGAGGGTGAATCAGAAGAAGCAGAATAAGGAGAAGGAGAAGGTGAAGTCTGGAGGGTGAATCAGAAGAAGCAGAAGAAGGAGAAGGAGAAGGTGAAGTCTGGAGGGTGAATCAGAAGAAGTAGAAGAAGGAGAAGGAGAAGGTGAAGTCTGGAGGGTGAAGCAGAAGAAGTAGAAGAAGGAGAAGGAGAAGGTGAAGTCAGGAGGGTGTATCAGAAGAAGTAGAAGAAGGAGAAGGAGAAGGTGAAGTCAGGAGGGTGAATCAGAAGAAGCAGAAGAAGGAGAAGGAGAAGGTGAAGTCTGGAGGGTGAATCAGAAGAATCAGAAGAAGGAGAAGGAGAAGGTGAAGTCTGGAGGGTGAATCAGAAGAAGCAGAGGAAGGAGAAGGAGAAGGTGAAGTCTGGAGGGTGAATCAGAAGAAGCAGAATAAGGAGAAGGAGAAGGTGAAGTCTGGAGGGTGAATCAGAAGAAGCAGAATAAGGAGAAGGAGAAGGTGAAGTCTGGAGGGTTAATCAGAAGAAGCAGAAGAAGGAGAAGGAGAAGATGAAGTCTGGAGGGTGAATCAGAAGAAGTAGAAGAAGGAGAAGGAGAAGGTGAAGTCTGGAGGGTGAAGCAGAAGAAGTAGAAGAAGGAGAAGGAGAAGGTGAAGTCAGGAGGGTGAATCAGAAGAAGCAGAAGAAGGAGAAGGAGAAGGTGAAGTCTGGAGGGTGAATCAGAAGAATCAGAAGAAGGAGAAGGAGAAGGTGAAGTCTGGAGGGTGAATCAGAAGAAGCAGAAGAAAGAGAAGGAGAAGGTGAAGTCTGGAGGGTGAAGCAGAAGAAACAGAAGAAGGAGAAGGAGAAGGTGAAGACTGGAGGGTGAATCAGAAGAAGTAGAAGAAGGAGAAGGAGAAGGTGAAGTCTGGAGGGTGAATCAGAAGAAGTAGAAGAAGGAGAAGGAGAAGGTGAAGTCTGGAGGGTGAATCAGAAGAAGCAGAAGAAGGACAAGGAGAAGGTGAAGTCTGGAGGGTGAATCAGAAGAAGCAGAAGAAGGAAAAGGAGAAGATGAAGTCTGGAGGGTGAATCAGAAGAAGTAGAAGAAGGAGAAGGAGAAGGTGAAGTCTGGAGGGTGAATCAGAAGTAGTAGAAGAAGGAGAAGGAGAAGGTGAAGTCTGGGCGGTGAATCAGAAGAAACAGAAGAAGGAGAAGGAGAAGGTGAAGTCTGGAGGGTGAATCAGAAGAAGTAGAAGAAGGAGAAGGAGAAGGTGTAGTCTGGAGGGTGAATCAGAAGAAGTAGACGAAGGAGAAGGAGAAGGAGAAGTCTGGAGGGTGAATCAGAAGAAGTAGAAGAAGGAGAAGGAGAAGGTGAAGTCAGGACGGTGAAGCAGAAGAAGCAGAAGAAGGAGAAGGAGAAGGTGAAGTCTGGAGGGTGAATCAGAATAAGTAGAAGAAGGAGAAGGAGAAGGTCAAGTCTGGAGGGTGAATCAGAAGAAGTAGAAGAAGGAGAAGGAGAAGGTGAAGTCTGGAGGGTGAAGCAGAAGAAGTAGAAGAAGGAGAAGGAGAAGGTGAAGTCAGGAGGGTGAATCAGAAGAAGTAGAAGAAGAAGAAGGAGAAGGTGAAGTCAGGAGGGTGAATCAGAAGAAGCAGAAGAAGGAGAAGGAGAAGGTGAAGTCTGGAGGGTGAATCAGAAGAAGTAGAAGAAGGAGAAGGAGAAGGTGCAGTCTGGAGGGTGAATCAGAAGTAGTAGAAGAAGGAGAAGGAGAAGGTGAAGTCTGGACGGTGAATCAGAAGAAACAGAAGAAGGAGAAGGAGAAGGTGAAGTCTGGAGGGTGAATCGGAAGAAGTAGAAGAAGGAGAAGGAGAAGGTGAAGTCTGGAGGGTGAATCAGAAGAAGCAGAAGAAGGAGAAGGAGAAGGTGAAGTCTGGAGGGTGAATCAGAAGAAGCAGAAGAAGGAGAAGGAGAAGATGAAGTCTGGAGGGTGAATCAGAAGAAGCAGAAGAAGGAGAAGGAGAAGGTGAAGTTAGGAGGGTGAATCAGAAGAAGCAGAAGAAGGAGAAGGAGCAGGTGATGTCAGGGGGATGAAGCAGAAGAAGTAGAAGAAGGAGAAGGAGAAGGTGAAGTCAGGACGGTGAAGCAGAAGAAGCAGAAGAAGGAGAAGGAGAAGGTGAAGTCTGGAGGGTGAATCAGAAGAAGTAGAAGAAGGAGAAGGAGAAGGTCAAGTCTGGAGGGTGAATCAGAAGAAGTAGAAGAAGGAGAAGGAGAAGGTGAAGTCAGGAGGGTGAATCAGAAGAAGCAGAAGAAGGAGAAGGAGAAGGTGAAGTAAGGAGGGTGAATCAGAAGAAGCAGAAGAAGGAGAAGGAGAAGGTGAAGTCTGGAGTGTGAAGCAGAAGAAGCAAAAGAAGGAGAAGGAGAAGGTGAAGTCTGGAGGGTGAATCAGAAGAAGTAGAAGAAGGAGAAGGAGAAGGTGAAGTCTGGAGGGTGAAGCAGAAGAAGTAGAAGAAGGAGAAGGAGAAGGTGAAGTCAGGAGGGTGAATCAGAAGAAGTAGAAGAAGGAGAAGGAGAAGGTGAAGTCAGGAGGGTGAATCAGAAGAAGCAGAAGAAGGAGAAGGAGAAGGTGAAGTCTGGAGGGTGAATCAGAAGAATCAGAAGAAGGAGAAGGAGAAGGTGAAGTCTGGAGGGTGAATCAGAAGAAGCAGAAGAAAGAGAAGGAGAAGGTGAAGTCTGGAGGGTGAATCAGAAGAAGCAGAAGAAGGAGAAGGAGAAGGTGAAGTCTGGAGGGAGAAGCAGAAGAAGTAGAAGAAGGAGAAGGAGAAGGTGAAGTCTGGAGGGTGAATCAGAAGAAGTAGAAGAAGGAGAAGGAGAAGGTGAAGTCCGGAGGGCGAATCAGAAGAAGTAGTAGAAGGAGAAGGAGAAGGTGAAGTCTGGAGGGTGAATCAGAAGAAACAGAAGAAGGAGAAGGAGAAGGTGAAGTCTGGAGGGTGAATCAGAAGAAGTAGAAGAAGGAGAAGGAGAAGGTGTAGTCTGGAGAGTGAATCAGAAGAAGTAGACGAAGGAGAAGGAGAAGGTGAAGTCTGGAGGGTGAACCAGAAGAAGCAGAAGAAGGAGAAGGAGAAGGTGAAGTCTGGAGGGTGAATCAGAAGAAGCAGAAGAAGGAGAAGGAGAAGGTGAAGTCTGGAGGGTGAAACAGAAGAAGCAGAATAAGGAGAAGGAGAAGGTGAAGTCAGGAGGGTGAATCAGAAGAAGCAGAAGAAGGAGAAGGAGAAGGTGAAGTAAGGAGGGTGAATCAGAAGAAGCAGAAGAAGGAGAAGGAGAAGGTGAAGTCTGGAGTGTGAAGCAGAAGAAGCAAAAGAAGGAGAAGGAGAAGGTGAAGTCTGGAGGGTGAATCAGAAGAAGTAGAAGAAGGAGAAGGAGAAGGTGAAGTCTGGAGGGTGAAGCAGAAGAAGTAGAAGAAGGAGAAGGAGAAGGTGAAGTCAGGAGGGTGAATCAGAAGAAGTAGAAGAAGGAGAAGGAGAAGGTGAAGTCAGGAGGGTGAATCAGAAGAAGCAGAAGAAGGAGAAGGAGAAGGTGAAGTATGGAGGGTGAATCAGAAGAATCAGAAGAAGGAGAAGGAGAAGGTGAAGTCTGGAGGGTGAATCAGAAGAAGCAGAAGAAAGAGAAGGAGAAGGTGAAGTCTGGAGGGTGAATCAGAAGAAGCAGAAGAAGGAGAAGGAGAAGGTGAAGTCAGGAGGGTGAATCAGAAGAAGCAGAAGAAGGAGAAGGAGAAGGTGAAGTTAGGAGGGTGAATCAGAAGAAGCAGAAGAAGGAGAAGGAGCAGGTGATGTCGGGGGATGAAGCAGAAGAAGTAGAAGAAGGAGAAGGAGAAGGTGAAGTCAGGACGGTGAAGCAGAAGAAGCAGAAGAAGGAGAAGGAGAAGGTGAAGTCTGGAGGGTGAATCAGAAGAAGTAGAAGAAGGAGAAGGAGAAGGTCAAGTCTGGAGGGTGAATCAGGAGAAGTAGAATAAGGAGAAGGAGAAGGTGAAGTCTGGAGGGTGAAGCAGAAGAAGTAGAAGAAGGAGAAGGAGAAGGTGAAGTCAGGAGGGTGAATCAGAAGAAGTAGAAGAAGGAGAAGGAAAAGGTGAAGTCAGGAGGGTGAATCAGAAGAAGCAGAAGAAGGAGAAGGAGAAGGTGAAGTCTGGAGGGTGAATCAGAAGAATCAGAAGAAGGAGAAGGAGAAGGTGAAGTCTGGAGGGTGAATCAGAAGAAGCAGAAGAAAGAGAAGGAGAAGGTGAAGTCTGGAGGGTGAATCAGAAGAAGTAGAAGAAGGAGAAGGAGAAGGTGAAGTCTGGAGTGTGAATCAGAAGAAGCAGAAGAAGGAGAAGGAGAAGGTGAAGTCTAGAGGGTGAATCAGAAGAAGCAGAATAAGGAGAAGGAGAAGGTGAAGTCTGGAGGGTGAATCAGAAGAAGCAGAAGAAAGAGAAGGAGAAGGTGAAGTCTGGAGGGTGAATCAGAAGAAGTAGAAGAAGGAGAAGGAGAAGGTGAAGTCTGGAGGGTGAAGCAGAAGAAGCAGAAGAAAGAGAAGGAGAAGGTGAAGTCTGGAGGGTGAATCAGAAGAAGCAGAAGAAGGAGAAGGAGAAGGTGAAGTCAGGAGGGTGAATCAGAAGAAGCAGAAGAAGGAGAAGGAGAAGGTGAAGTTAGGAGGGTGAATCAGAAGAAGCAGAAGAAGGAGAAGGAGCAGGTGATGTCAGGGGGATGAAGCAGAAGAAGTAGAAGAAGGAGAAGGAGAAGGTGAAGTCAGGACGGTGAAGCAGAAGAAGCAGAAGAAGGAGAAGGAGAAGGTGAAGTCTGGAGGGTGAATCAGAAGAAGTAGAAGAAGGAGAAGGAGAAGGTCAAGTCTGGAGGGTGAATCAGGAGAAGTAGAATAAGGAGAAGGAGAAGGTGAAGTCTGGAGGGTGAAGCAGAAGAAGTAGAAGAAGGAGAAGGAGAAGGTGAAGTCAGGAGGGTGAATCAGAAGAAGTAGAAGAAGGAGAAGGAGAAGGTGAAGTCAGGAGGGTGAATCAGAAGAAGCAGAAGAAGGAGAAGGAGAAGGTGAAGTCTGGAGGGTGAATCAGAAGAATCAGAAGAAGGAGAAGGAGAAGGTGAAGTCTGGAGGGTGAATCAGAAGAAGCAGAAGAAAGAGAAGGAGAAGGTGAAGTTAGGAGGGTGAATCAGAAGAAGCAGAAGAAGGAGAAGGAGCAGGTGATGTCAGGGGGATGAAGCAGAAGAAGTAGAAGAAGGAGAAGGAGAAGGTGAAGTCAGGACGGTGAAGCAGAAGAAGCAGAAGAAGGAGAAGGAGAAGGTGAAGTCTGGAGGGTGAATCAGAAGAAGTAGAAGAAGGAGAAGGAGAAGGTCAAGTCTGGAGGGTGAATCAGAAGAAGTAGAAGAAGGAGAAGGAGAAGGTGAAGTCAGGAGGGTGAATCAGAAGAAGCAGAAGAAGGAGAAGGAGAAGGTGAAGTAAGGAGGGTGAATCAGAAGAAGCAGAAGAAGGAGAAGGAGAAGGTGAAGTCTGGAGTGTGAAGCAGAAGAAGCAAAAGAAGGAGAAGGAGAAGGTGAAGTCTGGAGGGTGAATCAGAAGAAGTAGAAGAAGGAGAAGGAGAAGGTGAAGTCTGGAGGGTGAAGCAGAAGAAGTAGAAGAAGGAGAAGGAGAAGGTGAAGTCAGGAGGGTGAATCAGAAGAAGTAGAAGAAGGAGAAGGAGAAGGTGAAGTCAGGAGGGTGAATCAGAAGAAGCAGAAGAAGGAGAAGGAGAAGGTGAAGTCTGGAGGGTGAATCAGAAGAATCAGAAGAAGGAGAAGGAGAAGGTGAAGTCTGGAGGGTGAATCAGAAGAAGCAGAAGAAAGAGAAGGAGAAGGTGAAGTCTGGAGGGTGAATCAGAAGAAGCAGAAGAAGGAGAAGGAGAAGGTGAAGTCTGGAGGGAGAAGCAGAAGAAGTAGAAGAAGGAGAAGGAGAAGGTGAAGTCTGGAGGGTGAATCAGAAGAAGTAGAAGAAGGAGAAGGAGAAGGTGAAGTCCGGAGGGCGAATCAGAAGAAGTAGTAGAAGGAGAAGGAGAAGGTGAAGTCTGGAGGGTGAATCAGAAGAAGCAGAAGAAGGAGAAGGAGAAGGTGAAGTCTGGAGGGTGAATCAGAAGAAGTAGAAGAAGGAGAAGGAGAAGGTGTAGTCTGGAGGGTGAATCAGAAGAAGTAGACGAAGGAGAAGGAGAAGGTGAAGTCTGGAGGGTGAACCAGAAGAAGCAGAAGAAGGAGAAGGAGAAGGTGAAGTCTGGAGGGTGAATCAGAAGAAGCAGAAGAAGGAGAAGGAGAAGGTGAAGTCTGGAGGGTGAAACAGAAGAAGCAGAATAAGGAGAAGGAGAAGGTGAAGTCAGGAGGGTGAATCAGAAGAAGCAGAAGAAGGAGAAGGAGAAGGTGAAGTAAGGAGGGTGAATCAGAAGAAGCAGAAGAAGGAGAAGGAGAAGGTGAAGTCTGGAGTGTGAAGCAGAAGAAGCAAAAGAAGGAGAAGGAGAAGGTGAAGTCTGGAGGGTGAATCAGAAGAAGTAGAAGAAGGAGAAGGAGAAGGTGAAGTCTGGAGGGTGAAGCAGAAGAAGTAGAAGAAGGAGAAGGAGAAGGTGAAGTCAGGAGGGTGAATCAGAAGAAGTAGAAGAAGGAGAAGGAGAAGGTGAAGTCAGGAGGGTGAATCAGAAGAAGCAGAAGAAGGAGAAGGAGAAGGTGAAGTATGGAGGGTGAATCAGAAGAATCAGAAGAAGGAGAAGGAGAAGGTGAAGTCTGGAGGGTGAATCAGAAGAAGCAGAAGAAAGAGAAGGAGAAGGTGAAGTCTGGAGGGTGAATCAGAAGAAGCAGAAGAAGGAGAAGGAGAAGGTGAAGTCAGGAGGGTGAATCAGAAGAAGCAGAAGAAGGAGAAGGAGAAGGTGAAGTTAGGAGGGTGAATCAGAAGAAGCAGAAGAAGGAGAAGGAGCAGGTGATGTCAGGGGGATGAAGCAGAAGAAGTAGAAGAAGGAGAAGGAGAAGGTGAAGTCAGGACGGTGAAGCAGAAGAAGCAGAAGAAGGAGAAGGAGAAGGTGAAGTCTGGAGGGTGAATCAGAAGAAGTAGAAGAAGGAGAAGGAGAAGGTCAAGTCTGGAGGGTGAATCAGGAGAAGTAGAATAAGGAGAAGGAGAAGGTGAAGTCTGGAGGGTGAAGCAGAAGAAGTAGAAGAAGGAGAAGGAGAAGGTGAAGTCAGGAGGGTGAATCAGAAGAAGTAGAAGAAGGAGAAGGAGAAGGTGAAGTCAGGAGGGTGAATCAGAAGAAGCAGAAGAAGGAGAAGGAGAAGGTGAAGTCTGGAGGGTGAATCAGAAGAATCAGAAGAAGGAGAAGGAGAAGGTGAAGTCTGGAGGGTGAATCAGAAGAAGCAGAAGAAAGAGAAGGAGAAGGTGAAGTCTGGAGGGTGAATCAGAAGAAGTAGAAGAAGGAGAAGGAGAAGGTGAAGTCTGGAGTGTGAATCAGAAGAAGCAGAAGAAGGAGAAGGAGAAGGTGAAGTCTAGAGGGTGAATCAGAAGAAGCAGAATAAGGAGAAGGAGAAGGTGAAGTCTGGAGGGTGAATCAGAAGAAGCAGAAGAAAGAGAAGGAGAAGGTGAAGTCTGGAGGGTGAATCAGAAGAAGTAGAAGAAGGAGAAGGAGAAGGTGAAGTCTGGAGGGTGAAGCAGAAGAAGTAGAAGAAGGAGAAGGAGAAGTTGAAGTCAGGAGGGTGAATCAGAAGAAGTAGAAGAAGGAGAAGGAGAAGGTGAAGTCAGGAGGGTGAATCAGAAGAAGCAGAAGAAGGAGAAGGAGAAGGTGAAGTCTGGAGGGTGAATCAGAAGAAGCAGAGGAAGGAGAAGGAGAAGGTGAAGTCTGGAGGGTGAATCAGAAGAAGCAGAATAAGGAGAAGGAGAAGGTGAAGTCTGGAGGGTGAATCAGAAGAAGCAGAATAAGGAGAAGGAGAAGGTGAAGTCTGGAGGGTGAATCAGAAGAAGCAGAAGAAGGAGAAGGAGAAGATGAAGTCTGGAGGGTGAATCAGAAGAAGTAGAAGAAGGAGAAGGAGAAGGTGAAGTCTGGAGGGTGAAGCAGAAGAAGTAGAAGAAGGAGAAGGAGAAGGTGAAGTCAGGAGGGTGAATCAGAAGAAGTAGAAGAAGAAGAAGGAGAAGGTGAAGTCAGGAGGGTGAATCAGAAGAAGCAGAAGAAGTAGAAGGAGAAGGTGAAGTCTGGAGGGTGAATCAGAAGAATCAGAAGAAGGAGAAGTAGAAGGTGAAGTCTGGAGGGTGAATCAGAAGAAGCAGAAGAAAGAGAAGGAGAAGGTGAAGTCTGGAGGGTGAATCAGAAGAAGCAGAAGAAGGAGAAGGAGAAGGTGAAGTCTGGAGGGTGAAGCAGAAGAAGTAGAAGAAGGAGAAGGAGAAGGTGAAGTCAGGAGGGTGAATCAGAAGAAGTAGAAGAAGGAGAAGGAGAAGGTGAAGTCAGGAGGGTGAATCAGAAGAAGCAGAAGAAGGAGAAGGAGAAGGTGAAGTCTGGAGGGTGAATCAGAAGAATCAGAAGAAGGAGAAGGAGAAGGTGAAGTCTGGAGGGTGAATCAGAAGAAGCCGAAGAAGGAGAAGGAGAAGGTGAAGTCTGGAGGGTGAATCAGAAGAAGCAGAAGAAGGAGAAGGAGAAGGTGAAGTCAGGAGGGTGAATCAGAAGAAGCAGAAGAAGGAGAAGGAGAAGGTGAAGTTAGGAGGGTGAATCAGAAGAAGCAGAAGAAGGAGAAGGAGCAGGTGATGTCAGCGGGATGAAGCAGAAGAAGTAGAAGAAGGAGAAGGAGAAGGTGAAGTCAGGACGGTGAAGCAGAAGAAGCAGAAGAAGGAGAAGGAGAATGTGAAGTCTGGAGGGTGAATCAGAATAAGTAGAAGAAGGAGAAGGAGAAGGTCAAGTCTGGAGGGTGAATCAGAAGAAGTAGAAGAAGGAGAAGGAGAAGGTGAAGTCTGGAGGGTGAAGCAGAAGAAGTAGAAGAAGGAGAAGGAGAAGGTGAAGTCAGGAGGGTGAATCAGAAGAAGTAAAAGAAGGAGAAGGAGAAGGTGAAGTCAGGAGGGTGAATCAGAAGAAGCAGAAGAAGGAGAAGGAGAAGGTGAAGTCTGGAGGGTGAATCAGAAGAATCAGAAGAAGGAGAAGGAGAAGGTGAAGTCTGGAGGGTGAATCAGAAGAAGCAGAAGAAAGAGAAGGAGAAGGTGAAGTCTGGAGGGTGAATCAGAAGAAGTAGAAGAAGGAGAAGGAGAAGGTGAAGTCTGGAGTGTGAATCAGAAGAAGCAGAAGAAGGAGAAGGAGAAGGTGAAGTCTAGAGGGTGAATTAGAAGAAGCAGAATAAGGAGAAGGAGAAGGTGAAGTCTGGAGGGTGAATCAGAAGAAGCAGAAGAAAGAAAAGGAGAAGGTGAAGTCTGGAGGGTGAATCAGAAGAAGTAGAAGAAGGAGAAGGAGAAGGTGAAGTCTGGAGGGTGAAGCAGAAGAAGTAGAAGAAGGAGAAGGAGAAGGTGAAGTCAGGAGGGTGAATCAGAAGAAGTAGAAGAAGGAGAAGGAGAAGGTGAAGTCAGGAGGGTGAATCAGAAGAAGCAGAAGAAGGAGAAGGAGAAGGTGAAGTCTGGAGGGTGAATCAGAAGAATCAGAAGAAGGAGAAGGAGAAGGTGAAGTCTGGAGGGTGAATCAGAAGAAGCAGAGGAAGGAGAAGGAGAAGGTGAAGTCTGGAGGGTGAATCAGAAGAAGCAGAATAAGGAGAAGGAGAAGGTGAAGTCTGGAGGGTGAATCAGAAGAAGCAGAATAAGGAGAAGGAGAAGGTGAAGTCTGGAGGGTGAATCAGAAGAAGCAGAAGAAGGAGAAGGAGAAGATGAAGTCTGGAGGGTGAATCAGAAGAAGTAGAAGAAGGAGAAGGAGAAGGTGAAGTCTGGAGGGTGAAGCAGAAGAAGTAGAAGAAGGAGAAGGAGAAGGTGAAGTCAGGAGGGTGAATCAGAAGAAGTAGAAGAAGAAGAAGGAGAAGGTGAAGTCAGGAGGGTGAATCAGAAGAAGCAGAAGAAGGAGAAGGAGAAGGTGAAGTCTGGAGGGTGAATCAGAAGAATCAGAAGAAGGAGAAGTAGAAGGTGAAGTCTGGAGGGTGAATCAGAAGAAGCAGAAGAAAGAGAAGGAGAAGGTGAAGTCTGGAGCGTGAATCAGAAGAAGCAGAAGAAGGAGAAGGAGAAGGTGAAGTCTGGAGGGTGAAGCAGAAGAAGTAGAAGAAGGAGAAGGAGAAGGTGAAGTCAGGAGGGTGAATCAGAAGAAGTAGAAGAAGGAGAAGGAGAAGGTGAAGTCAGGAGGGTGAATCAGAAGAAGCAGAAGAAGGAGAAGGAGAAGGTGAAGTCTGGAGGGTGAATCAGAAGAATCAGAAGAAGGAGAAGGAGAAGGTGAAGTCTGGAGGGTGAATCAGAAGAAGCCGAAGAAGGAGAAGGAGAAGGTGAAGTCTGGAGGGTGAATCAGAAGAAGCAGAAGAAGGAGAAGGAGAAGGTGAAGTCAGGAGGGTGAATCAGAAGAAGCAGAAGAAGGAGAAGGAGAAGGTGAAGTTAGGAGGGTGAATCAGAAGAAGCAGAAGAAGGAGAAGGAGCAGGTGATGTCAGCGGGATAAAGCAGAAGAAGTAGAAGAAGGAGAAGGAGAAGGTGAAGTCAGGACGGTGAAGCAGAAGAAGCAGAAGAAGGAGAAGGAGAATGTGAAGTCTGGAGGGTGAATCAGAATAAGTAGAAGAAGGAGAAGGAGAAGGTCAAGTCTGGAGGGTGAATCAGAAGAAGTAGAAGAAGGAGAAGGAGAAGGTGAAGTCTGGAGGGTGAAGCAGAAGAAGTAGAAGAAGGAGAAGGAGAAGGTGAAGTCAGGAGGGTGAATCAGAGGAAGTAGAAGAAGGAGAAGGAGAAGGTGAAGTCAGGAGGGTGAATCAGAAGAAGCAGAAGAAGGAGAAGGAGAAGGTGAAGTCTGGAGGGTGAATCAGAAGAATCAGAAGAAGGAGAAGGAGAAGGTGAAGTCTGGAGGGTGAATCAGAAGAAGCAGAAGAAAGAGAAGGAGAAGGTGAAGTCTGGAGGGTGAATCAGAAGAAGTAGAAGAAGGAGAAGGAGAAGGTGAAGTCTGGAGTGTGAATCAGAAGAAGCAGAAGAAGGAGAAGGAGAAGGTGAAGTCTAGAGGGTGAATTAGAAGAAGCAGAATAAGGAGAAGGAGAAGGTGAAGTCTGGAGGGTGAATCAGAAGAAGCAGAAGAAGGAGAAGGAGAAGGTGAAGTCTGGAGGGTGAATCAGAAGAAGTAGAAGAAGGAGAAGGAGAAGGTGAAGTCTGGAGGGTGAAGCAGAAGAAGTAGAAGAAGGAGAAGGAGAAGGTGAAGTCAGGAGGGTGTATCAGAAGAAGTAGAAGAAGGAGAAGGAGAAGGTGAAGTCAGGAGGGTGAATCAGAAGAAGCAGAAGAAGGAGAAGGAGAAGGTGAAGTCTGGAAGGTGAATCAGAAGAATCAGAAGAAGGAGAAGGAGAAGGTGAAGTCTGGAGGGTGAATCAGAAGAAGCAGAGGAAGGAGAAGGAGAAGGTGAAGTCTGTTGGGTGAATCAGAAGAAGCAGAATAAGGAGAAGGAGAAGGTGAAGTCTGGAGGGTGAATCAGAAGAAGCAGAAGAAGGAGAAGGAGAAGGTGAAGTCTGGAGGGTGAATCAGAAGAAGCAGAAGAAGGAGAAGGAGAAGATGAAGTCTGGAGGGTGAATCAGAAGAAGTAGAAGAAGGAGAAGGAGAAGGTGCAGTCTGGAGGGTGAAGCAGAAGAAGTAGAAGAAGGAGAAGGAGAAGGTGAAGTCAGGAGGGTGAATCAGAAGAAGTAGAAGAAGAAGAAGGAGAAGGTGAAGTCAGGAGGGTGAATCAGAAGAAGCAGAAGAAGGAGAAGGAGAAGGTGAAGTCTGGAGGGTGAATCAGAAGAATCAGAAGAAGGAGAAGTAGAAGGTGAAGTCTGGAGGGTGAATCAGAAGAAGCAGAAGAAAGAGAAGGAGAAGGTGAAGTCTGGAGGGTGAAGCAGAAGAAACAGAAGAAGGAGAAGGAGAAGGTGAAGACTGGAGGGTGAATCAGAAGAAGTAGAAGAAGGAGAAGGAGAAGGTGAAGTCTGGAGGGTGAATCAGAAGAAGTAGAAGAAGGAGAAGGAGAAGGTGAAGTCTGGAGGGTGAATCAGAAGAAGCAGAAGAAGGAGAAGGAGAAGGAGAAGTCTGGAGGGTGAATCAGAAGAAGCAGAAGAAGGAGAAGGAGAAGGTGAAGTCTGGAGGGTGAAGCAGAAGAAGTAGAAGAAGGAGAAGGAGAAGGTGAAGTCAGGAGGGTGAATCAGAAGAAGTAGAAGAAGGAGAAGGAGAAGGTGAAGTCAGGAGGGTGAATCAGAAGAAGCAGAAGAAGGAGAAGGAGAAGGTGAAGTCTGGAGGGTGAATCAGAAGAATCAGAAGAAGGAGAAGGAGAAGGTGAAGTCTGGAGGGTGAATCAGAAGAAGCCGAAGAAGGAGAAGGAGAAGGTGAAGTCTGGAGGGTGAATCAGAAGAAGCAGAAGAAGGAGAAGGAGAAGGTGAAGTCAGGAGGGTGAATCAGAAGAAGCAGAAGAAGGAGAAGGAGAAGGTGAAGTTAGGAGGGTGAATCAGAAGAAGCAGAAGAAGGAGAAGGAGCAGGTGATGTCCGCGGGATGAAGCAGAAGAAGTAGAAGAAGGAGAAGGAGAAGGTGAAGTCAGGACGGTGAAGCAGAAGAAGCAGAAGAAGGAGAAGGAGAATGTGAAGTCTGGAGGGCGAATCAGAATAAGTAGAAGAAGGAGAAGGAGAAGGTCAAGTCTTGAGGGTGAATCAGAAGAAGTAGAAAAAGGAGAAGGAGAAGGTGAAGTCTGGAGGGTGAAGCAGAAGAAGTAGAAGAAGGAGAAGGAGAAGGTGAAGTCAGGAGGGTGAACCAGAAGAAGTAGAAGAAGGAGAAGGAGAAGGTGAAGTCAGGAGGGTGAATCAGAAGAAGCAGAAGAAGGAGTAGGAGAAGGTGAAGTCTGGAGGGTGAATCAGAAGAAGTAGAAGAAGGAGAAGGAGAAGGTGTTGTCTGGAGGGTGAATCAGAAGAAGTAGACGCAGGAGAAGGAGAAGGTGAAGTCTGGAGGGTGAATCAGAAGAAGCAGAAGAAGGAGAAGGAGAAGGTGAAGTCTGGAGGGTGAATCAGAAGAAGCAGAAGAAGGAGAAGGAGAAGGTGAAGTCTGGAGGGTGAATCAGAAGAAGCAGAATAAGGAGAAGGAGAAGGTGAAGTCTGGAGGGTGAATCAGAAGAAGCAGAAAAAGGAGAAGGAGAAGGTGAAGTCTGAAGGGTGAATCAGAAGAAGTAGAAGAAGGAGAAGGAGAAGGTGAAGTCTGGAGGGTGAAGCAGAAGAAGTAGAAGAAGGAGAAGGAGAAGGTGAAGTCAGGAGGGTGAATCAGAAGAAGTAGAAGAAGGAGAAGGAGAAGGTGAAGTCAGGAGGGTGAATCAGAAGAAGCAGAAGAAGGAGAAGGAGAAGGTGAAGTCTGGAGGGTGAATCAGAAGAATCAGAAGAAGGAGAAGGAGAAGGTGAAGTCTGGAGGGTGAATCAGAAGAAGCAGAAGAAAGAGAAGGAGAAGGTGAAGTCTGGAGGGTGAAGCAGAAGAAACAGAAGAAGGAGAAGAAGAAGGTGAAGACTGGAGGGTGAATCAGAAGAAGTAGAAGAAGGAGAAGGAGAAGGTGAAGTCTGGAGGGTGAATCAGAAGAAGTAGAAGAAGGAGAATGAGAAGGTGATGTCTGGAGGGTGAATCAGAAGAAGCAGAAGAAGGAGAAGGGGAAGGTGAAGTCTGGAGGGTGAATCAGAAGAAGCAGAAGAAGGAGAAGGGGAAGATGAAGTCTGGAGGGTGAATCAGAAGAAGTAGAAGAAGGAGAAGGAGAAGGTGAGGTCTGGAGGGTGAATCAGAAGAAGCAGAAGAAGGAGAAGGAGAAGGTGAAGTCTGGAGGGTGAATCAGAAGAAGCAGAAGAAGGAGAAGGAGAAGGTGAAGTCTGGAGGGTGAATCAGAAGAAGCAGAAGAAGGAGAAGAAGAAGGTGAAGTCAGGAGGGTGAATCAGAAGAAGCAGAAGAAGGAGAAGGAGAAGGTGAAGTTAGGAGGGTGAATCAGAAGAAGCAGAAGAAGGAGAAGGAGCAGGTGATGTCAGGGGGATGAAGCAGAAGAAGTAGAAGAAGGAGAAGGAGAAGGTGAAGTCCGGACGGTGAAGCATAAGAAGCAGAAGAAGGAGAAGGAGAAGGTGAAGTCTGGAGGGTGAATCAGAAGAAGTAGAAGAAGGAGAAGGAGAAGGTCAAGTCTGGAGGGTGAATCAGAAGAAGTAGAAGAAGGAGAAGGAGAAGGTGAAGTCTGGAGGGTGAAGCAGAAGAAGTAGAAGAAGGAGAAGGAGAAGGTGAAGTCTGGAGTGTGAATCAGAAGAAGCAGAAGAAGGAGAAGGAGAAGGTGAAGTCTGGAGGGTGAATCAGAAGAAGCAGAATAAGGAGAAGGAGAAGGTGAAGTCTGGAGGGTGAATCAGAAGAAGCAGAAGAAGGAGAAGGAGAAGGTGAAGTCTGGAGGGTGAATCAGAAGAAGTAGAAGAAGGAGAAGGAGAAGGTGAAGTCTGGAGGGTGAAGCAGAAGAAGTAGAAGAAGGAGAAGGAGAAGGTGAAGTCAGGAGGGTGTATCAGAAGAAGTAGAAGAAGGAGAAGGAGAAGGTGAAGTCAGGAGGGTGAATCAGAAGAAGCAGAAGAAGGAGAAGGAGAAGGTGAAGTCTGGAGGGTGAATCAGAAGAATCAGAAGAAGGAGAAGGAGAAGGTGAAGTCTGGAGGGTGAATCAGAAGAAGCAGAGGAAGGAGAAGGAGAAGGTGAAGTCTGGAGGGTGAATCAGAAGAAGCAGAATAAGGAGAAGGAGAAGGTGAAGTCTGGAGGGTGAATCAGAAGAAGCAGAATAAGGAGAAGGAGAAGGTGAAGTCTGGAGGGTTAATCAGAAGAAGCAGAAGAAGGAGAAGGAGAAGATGAAGTCTGGAGGGTGAATCAGAAGAAGTAGAAGAAGGAGAAGGAGAAGGTGAAGTCTGGAGGGTGAAGCAGAAGAAGTAGAAGAAGGAGAAGGAGAAGGTGAAGTCAGGAGGGTGAATCAGAAGAAGCAGAAGAAGGAGAAGGAGAAGGTGAAGTCTGGAGGGTGAATCAGAAGAATCAGAAGAAGGAGAAGGAGAAGGTGAAGTCTGGAGGGTGAATCAGAAGAAGCAGAAGAAAGAGAAGGAGAAGGTGAAGTCTGGAGGGTGAAGCAGAAGAAACAGAAGAAGGAGAAGGAGAAGGTGAAGACTGGAGGGTGACTCAGAAGAAGTAGAAGAAGGAGAAGGAGAAGGTGAAGTCTGGAGGGTGAATCAGAAGAAGTAGAAGAAGGAGAAGGAGAAGGTGAAGTCTGGAGGGTGAATCAGAAGAAGCAGAAGAGGGACAAGGAGAAGGTGAAGTCTGGAGGGTGAATCAGAAGAAGCAGAAGAAGGAAAAGGAGAAGATGAAGTCTGGAGGGTGAATCAGAAGAAGTAGAAGAAGGAGAGGGAGAAGGTGAAGTCTGGAGGGTGAATCAGAAGTAGTAGAAGAAGGAGAAGGAGAAGGTGAAGTCTGGGCGGTGAATCAGAAGAAACAGAAGAAGGAGAAGGAGAAGGTGAAGTCTGGAGGGTGAATCAGAAGAAGTAGAAGAAGGAGAAGGAGAAGGTGTAGTCTGGAGGGTGAATCAGAAGAAGTAGACGAAGGAGAAGGAGAAGTCTGGAGGGTGAATCAGAAGAAGTAGAAGAAGGAGAAGGAGAAGGTGAAGTCAGGACGGTGAAGCAGAAGAAGCAGAAGAAGGAGAAGGAGAAGGTGAAGTCTGGAGGGTGAATCAGAATAAGTAGAAGAAGGAGAAGGAGAAGGTCAAGTCTGGAGGGTGAATCAGAAGAAGTAGAAGAAGGAGAAGGAGAAGGTGAAGTCTGGAGGGTGAAGCAGAAGAAGTAGAAGAAGGAGAAGGAGAAGGTGAAGTCAGGAGGGTGAATCAGAAGAAGTAGAAGAAGAAGAAGGAGAAGGTGAAGTCAGGAGGGTGAATCAGAAGAAGCAGAAGAAGGAGAAGGAGAAGGTGAAGTCTGGAGGGTGAATCAGAAGAAGTAGAAGAAGGAGAAGGAGAAGGTGCAGTCTGGAGGGTGAATCAGAAGTAGTAGAAGAAGGAGAAGGAGAAGGTGAAGTCTGGACGGTGAATCAGAAGAAACAGAAGAAGGAGAAGGAGAAGGTGAAGTCTGGAGGGTGAATCGGAAGAAGTAGAAGAAGGAGAAGGAGAAGGTGAAGTCTGGAGGGTGAATCAGAAGAAGCAGAAGAAGGAGAAGGAGAAGGTGAAGTCTGGAGGGTGAATCAGAAGAATCAGAAGAAGGAGAAGGAGAAGTTGAAGTCTGGAGGGTGAATCAGAAGAAGCAGAAGAAAGAGAAGGAGAAGGTGAAGTCTGGAGGGTGAAGCAGAAGAAACAGAAGAAGGAGAAGGAGAAGGTGAAGACTGGAGGGTGAATCAGAAGAAGTAGAAGAAGGAGAAGGAGAAGGTGAAGTCTGGAGGGTGAATCAGAAGAAGTAGAAGAAGGAGAAGGAGAAGGTGAAGTCTGGAGGGTGAATCAGAAGAAGCAGAAGAAGGAGAAGGAGAAGGTGAAGTCTGGAGGGTGAATCAGAAGAAGCAGAAGAAGGAGAAGGAGAAGATGAAGTCTGGAGGGTGAATCAGAAGAAGTAGAAGAAGGAGAAGGAGAAGGTGAATACTGGAGGGTGAATCAGAAGTAGTAGAAGAAGGAGAAGGAGAAGGTGAAGTCTGGACGGTGAATCAGAAGAAACAGAAGAAGGAGAAGGAGAAGGTGAAGTCTGGAGGGTGAATCAGAAGAAGTAGAAGAAGGAGAAGGAGAAGGTGTAGTCTGGAGGGTGAATCAGAAGAAGTAGAAGAAGGAGAAGGAGATGGTGAAGTCTGGAGGGTGAATCAGAAGAAGCAGAAGAAGGAGAAGGAGAAGGTGAAGTCTGGAGGGTGAATCAGAAGAAGCAGAAGAAGGAGAAGGAGAAGGTGAAGTCTGGAGGGTGAATCAGAAGAAGCAGAATAAGGAGAAGGAGAAGGTGAAGTCTGGAGGGTGAATCAGAAGAAGCAGAAAAAGGAGAAGGAGAAGGTGAAGTCTGAAGGGTGAATCAGAAGAAGTAGAAGAAGGAGAAGGAGAAGGTGAAGTCTGGAGGGTGAAGCAGAAGAAGTAGAAGAAGGAGAAGGAGAAGGTGAAGTCAGGAGGGTGAATCAGAAGAAGTAGAAGAAGGAGAAGGAGAAGGTGAAGTCAGGAGGGTGAATCATAAGAAGCAGAAGAAGGAGAAGGAGAAGGTGAAGTCTGGAGGGTGAATCAGAAGAATCAGAAGAAGGAGAAGGAGAAGGTGAAGTCTGGAGGGTGAATCAGAAGAAGCAGAAGAAAGAGAAGGAGAAGGTGAAGTCTGGAGGGTGAAGCAGAAGAAACAGAAGAAGGAGAAGGAGAAGGTGAAGACTGGAGGGTGAATCAGAAGAAGTAGAAGAAGGAGAAGGAGATGGTGAAGTCTGGAGGGTGAATCAGAAGAAGTAGAAGAAGGAGAAGGAGAAGGTGAAGTCTGGAGGGTGAATCAGAAGAAGCAGAAGAAGGAGAAGGAGAAGGTGAAGTCTGGAGGGTGAATCAGAAGAAGCAGAAGAAGGAGAAGGAGAAGATGAAGTCTGGAGGGTGAATCAGAAGAAGTAGAAGAAGGAGAAGGAGAGGGTGAGGTCTGGAGGGTGAATCAGAAGAAGCAGAAGAAGGAGAAGGAGAAGGTGAAGTCTGGAGGGTGAATCAGAAGAAGCAGAAGAAGGAGAAGGAGAAGGTGAAGTCTGGAGGGTGAATCAGAAGAAGCAGAAGAAGGAGAAGGAGAAGGTGTAGTCTGGAGGGTGAATCAGAAGAAGTAGACGAAGGAGAAGGAGAAGGAGAAGTCTGGAGGGTGAATCAGAAGAAGGAGAAGAAGGAGAAGGAGAAGGTGAAGTCAGGACGGTGAAGCAGAAGAAGCAGAAGAAGGAGAAGGAGAAGGTGAAGTCTGGAGGGTGAATCAGAATAAGTAGAAGAAGGAGAAGGAGAAGGTCAAGTCTGGAGGGTGAATCAGAAGAAGTAGAAGAAGGAGAAGGAGAAGGTGAAGTCTGGAGGGTGAAGCAGAAGAAGTAGAAGAAGGAGAAGGAGAAGGTGAAGTCAGGAGGGTGAATCAGAAGAAGTAGAAGAAGAAGAAGGAGAAGGTGAAGTCAGGAGGGTGAATCAGAAGAAGCAGAAAAAGGAGAAGGAGAAGGTGAAGTCTGAAGGGTGAATCAGAAGAAGTAGAAGAAGGAGAAGGAGAAGGTGAAGTCTGGAGGGTGAAGCAGAAGAAGTAGAAGAAGGAGAAGGAGAAGGTGAAGTCAGGAGTGTGAATCAGAAGAAGTAGAAGAAGGAGAAGGAGAAGGTCAAGTCTGGAGGGTGAATCAGAAGAAGCAGAATAAGGAGAAGGAGAAGGTGAAGTCTGGAGGGTGAAGCAGAAGAAGCAGAAGAAGGAGAAGGAGAAGGTGAAGTCTGGAGGGTGAATCAGAAGAAGTAGAAGAAGGAGAAGGAGAAGGTGAAGTCTGGAGGGTGAAGCAGAAGAAGTAGAAGAAGGAGAAGGAGAAGGTGAAGTCAGGAGGGTGAATCAGAAGAAGTAGAAGAAGGAGAAGGAGAAGGTGAAGTCAGGAGGGTGAATCAGAAGAAGCAGAAGAAGGAGAAAGAGAAGGTGAAGTCTGGAGGGTGAATCAGAAGAATCAGAGGAAGGAGAAGGAGAAGGTGAAGTCTGGAGGGTGAATCAGAAGAAGCAGAGGAAGGAGAAGGAGAAGGTGAAGTCTGGAGGGTGAATCAGAAGAAGCAGAATAAGGAGAAGGAGAAGGTGAAGTCTGGAGGGTGAATCAGAAGAAGCAGAATAAGGAGAAGGAGAAGGTGAAGTCTGGAGGGTGAATCAGAAGAAGCAGAAGAAGGAGAAGGAGAAGATGAAGTCTGGAGGGTGAATCAGAAGAAGTAGAAGAAGGAGAAGGAGAAGGTGAAGTCTGGAGGGTGAAGCAGAAGAAGTAGAAGAAGGAGAAGGAGAAGGTGAAGTCAGGAGGGTGAATCAGAAGAAGTAGAAGAAGAAGAAGGAGAAGGTGAAGTCAGGAGGGTGAATCAGAAGAAGCAGAAGAAGGAGAAGGAGAAGGTGAAGTCTGGAGGGTGAATCAGAAGAATCAGAAGAAGGAGAAGGAGAAGTTGAAGTCTGGAGGGTGAATCAGAAGAAGCAGAAGAAAGAGAAGGAGAAGGTGAAGTCTGGAGGGTGAAGCAGAAGATACAGAAGAAGGAGAAGGAGAAGGTGAAGACTGGAGGGTGAATCAGAAGAAGTAGAAGAAGGAGAAGGAGAAGGTGAAGTCTGGAGGGTGAATCAGAAGAAGTAGAATAAGGAGAAGGAGAAGGTGAAGTCTGGAGGGTGAATCAGAAGAAGCAGAAGAAGGAGAAGGAGAAGATGAAGTCTGGAGGGTGAATCAGAAGAAGCAGAAGAAGGAGAAGGAGAAGATGAAGTCTGGAGGGTGAATCAGAAGAAGTAGAAGAAGGAGAAGGAGAAGGTGAATACTGGAGGGTGAATCAGAAGTAGTAGAAGAAGGAGAAGGAGAAGGTGAAGTCTGGACGGTGAATCAGAAGAAACAGAAGAAGGAGAAGGAGAAGGTGAAGTCTGGAGGGTGAATCAGAAGAAGTAGAAGAAGGAGAAGGAGAAGGTGTAGTCTGGAGGGTGAATCAGAAGAAGTAGAAGAAGGAGAAGGAGATGGTGATAGCTGGAGGGTGAATCAGAAGAAGCAGAAGAAGGAGAAGGAGAAGGTGAAGTCTGGAGGGTGAATCAGAAGAAGCAGAAGAAGGAGAAGGAGAAGGTGAAGTCTGGAGGGTGAATCAGAAGAAGCAGAATAAGGAGAAGGAGAAGGTGAAGTCTGGAGGGTGAATCAGAAGAAGCAGAAAAAGGAGAAGGAGAAGGTGAAGTCTGAAGGGTGAATCAGAAGAAGTAGAAGAAGGAGAAGGAGAAGGTGAAGTCTGGAGGGTGAAGCAGAAGAAGTAGAAGAAGGAGAAGGAGAAGGTGAAGTCAGGAGGGTGAATCATAAGAAGTAGAAGAAGGAGAAGGAGAAGGTGAAGTCAGGAGGGTGAATCATAAGAAGCAGAAGAAGGAGAAGGTGAAGTCTGGAGGGTGAATCAGATGAATCAGAAGAAGGAGAAGGAGAAGGTGAAGTCTGGAGGGTGAATCAGAAGAAGCAGAAGAAAGAGAAGGAGAAGGTGAAGTCTGGAGGGTGAAGCAGAAGAAACAGAAGAAGGAGAAGGAGAAGGTGAAGACTGGAGGGTGAATCAGAAGAATTAGAACAAGGAGAAGGAGAAGGTGAAGTCTGGAGGGTGAATCAGAAGAAGTAGAAGAAGGAGAAGGGGAAGGTGAAGTCTGGAGGGTGAATCAGAAGAAGCAGAAGAAGGAGAAGGAGAAGGTGAAGTCTGGAGGGTGAATCAGAAGAAGCAGAAGAAGGAGAAGGAGAAGATGAAGTCTGGAGGGTGAATCAGAAGAAGTAGAAGAAGGAGAAGGAGAGGGTGAGGTCTGGAGGGTGAATCAGAAGAAGCAGAAGAAGGAGAAGGAGAAGGTGAAGTCTGGAGGGTGAATCAGAAGAAGCAGAAGAAGGAGAAGGAGAAGGTGAAGTCTGGAGGGTGAATCAGAAGAAGCAGAAGAAGGAGAAGGAGAAGGTGTAGTCTGGAGGGTGAATCAGAAGAAGTAGACGAAGGAGAAGGAGAAGGAGAAGTCTGGAGGGTGAATCAGAAGAAGTAGAAGAAGGAGAAGGAGAAGGTGAAGTCAGGACGGTGAAGCAGAAGAAGCAGAAGAAGGAGAAGGAGAAGGTGAAGTCTGGAGGGTGAATCAGAATAAGTAGAAGAAGGAGAAGGAGAAGGTCAAGTCTGGAGGGTGAATCAGAAGAGGTAGAAGAAGGAGAAGGAGAAGGTGAAGTCTGGAGGGTGAAGCAGAAGAAGTAGAAGAAGGAGAAGGAGAAGGTGAAGTCAGGAGGGTGAATCAGAAGAAGTAGAAGAAGAAGAAGGAGAAGGTGAAGTCAGGAGGGTGAATCAGAAGAAGCAGAAGAAGGAGAAGGAGAAGGTGAAGTCTGGAGGGTGAATCAGAAGAAGTAGAAGAAGGAGAAGGAGAAGGTGCAGTCTGGAGGGTGAATCAGAAGTAGTAGAAGAAGGAGAAGGAGAAGGTGAAGTCTGGACGGTGAATCAGAAGAAACAGAAGAAGGAGAAGGAGAAGGTGAAGTCTGGAGGGTGAATCGGAAGAAGTAGAAGAAGGAGAAGGAGAAGGTGAAGTCTGGAGGGTGAATCAGAAGAAGCAGAAGAAGGAGAAGGAGAAGGTGAAGTCTGGAGGGTGAATCAGAAGAAGCAGAAGAAGGAGAAGGAGAAGATGAAGTCTGGAGGGTGAATCAGAAGAAGCAGAAGAAGGAGAAGGAGAAGGTGAAGTTAGGAGGGTGAATCAGAAGAAGCAGAAGAAGGAGAAGGAGCAGGTGATGTCAGGGGGATGAAGCAGAAGAAGTAGAAGAAGGAGAAGGAGAAGGTGAAGTCAGGACGGTGAAGCAGAAGAAGCAGAAGAAGGAGAAGGAGAAGGTGAAGTCTGGAGGGTGAATCAGAAGAAGTAGAAGAAGGAGAAGGAGAAGGTCAAGTCTGGAGGGTGAATCAGAAGAAGTAGAAGAAGGAGAAGGAGAAGGTGAAGTCAGGAGGGTGAATCAGAAGAAGCAGAAGAAGGAGAAGGAGAAGGTGAAGTAAGGAGGGTGAATCAGAAGAAGCAGAAGAAGGAGAAGGAGAAGGTGAAGTCTGGAGTGTGAAGCAGAAGAAGCAAAAGAAGGAGAAGGAGAAGGTGAAGTCTGGAGGGTGAATCAGAAGAAGTAGAAGAAGGAGAAGGAGAAGGTGAAGTCTGGAGGGTGAAGCAGAAGAAGTAGAAGAAGGAGAAGGAGAAGGTGAAGTCAGGAGGGTGAATCAGAAGAAGTAGAAGAAGGAGAAGGAGAAGGTGAAGTCAGGAGGGTGAATCGGAAGAAGCAGAAGAAGGAGAAGGAGAAGGTGAAGTCTGGAGGGTGAATCAGAAGAATCAGAAGAAGGAGAAGGAGAAGGTGAAGTCTGGAGGGTGAATCAGAAGAAGCAGAAGAAAGAGAAGGAGAAGGTGAAGTCTGGAGGTTGAATCAGAAGAAGCAGAAGAAGGAGAAGGAGAAGGTGAAGTCTGGAGGGAGAAGCAGAAGAAGTAGAAGAAGGAGAAGGAGAAGGTGAAGTCTGGAGGGTGAATCAGAAGAAGTAGAAGAAGGAGAAGGAGAAGGTGAAGTCCGGAGGGCGAATCAGAAGAAGTAGTAGAAGGAGAAGGAGAAGGTGAAGTCTGGAGGGTGAATCAGAAGAAACAGAAGAAGGAGAAGGAGAAGGTGAAGTCTGGAGGGTGAATCAGAAGAAGTAGAAGAAGGAGAAGGAGAAGGTGTAGTCTGGAGGGTGAATCAGAAGAAGTAGACGAAGGAGAAGGAGAAGGTGAAGTCTGGAGGGTGAACCAGAAGAAGCAGAAGAAGGAGAAGGAGAAGGTGAAGTCTGGAGGGTGAATCAGAAGAAGCAGAAGAAGGAGAAGGAGAAGGTGAAGTCTGGAGGGTGAAACAGAAGAAGCAGAATAAGGAGAAGGAGAAGGTGAAGTCAGGAGGGTGAATCAGAAGAAGCAGAAGAAGGAGAAGGAGAAGGTGAAGTAAGGAGGGTGAATCAGAAGAAGCAGAAGAAGGAGAAGGAGAAGGTGAAGTCTGGAGTGTGAAGCAGAAGAAGCAAAAGAAGGAGAAGGAGAAGGTGAAGTCTGGAGGGTGAATCAGAAGAAGTAGAAGAAGGAGAAGGAGAAGGTGAAGTCTGGAGGGTGAAGCAGAAGAAGTAGAAGAAGGAGAAGGAGAAGGTGAAGTCAGGAGGGTGAATCAGAAGAAGTAGAAGAAGGAGAAGGAGAAGGTGAAGTCAGGAGGGTGAATCAGAAGAAGCAGAAGAAGGAGAAGGAGAAGGTGAAGTCTGGAGGGTGAATCAGAAGAATCAGAAGAAGGAGAAGGAGAAGGTGAAGTCTGGAGGGTGAATCAGAAGAAGCAGAAGAAAGAGAAGGAGAAGGTGAAGTCTGGAGGGTGAATCAGAAGAAGCAGAAGAAGGAGAAGGAGAAGGTGAAGTCAGGAGGGTGAATCAGAAGAAGCAGAAGAAGGAGAAGGAGAAGGTGAAGTTAGGAGGGTGAATCAGAAGAAGCAGAAGAAGGAGAAGGAGCAGGTGATGTCAGGGGGATGAAGCAGAAGAAGTAGAAGAAGGAGAAGGAGAAGGTGAAGTCAGGACGGTGAAGCAGAAGAAGCAGAAGAAGGAGAAGGAGAAGGTGAAGTCTGGAGGGTGAATCAGAAGAAGTAGAAGAAGGAGAAGGAGAAGGTCAAGTCTGGAGGGTGAATCAGGAGAAGTAGAATAAGGAGAAGGAGAAGGTGAAGTCTGGAGGGTGAAGCAGAAGAAGTAGAAGAAGGAGAAGGAGAAGGTGAAGTCAGGAGGGTGAATCAGAAGAAGTAGAAGAAGGAGAAGGAGAAGGTGAAGTCAGGAGGGTGAATCAGAAGAAGCAGAAGAAGGAGAAGGAGAAGGTGAAGTCTGGAGGGTGAATCAGAAGAATCAGAAGAAGGAGAAGGAGAAGGTGAAGTCTGGAGGGTGAATCAGAAGAAGCAGAAGAAAGAGAAGGAGAAGGTGAAGTCTGGAGGGTGAATCAGAAGAAGTAGAAGAAGGAGAAGGAGAAGGTGAAGTCTGGAGTGTGAATCAGATGAAGCAGAAGAAGGAGAAGGAGAAGGTGAAGTCTAGAGGGTGAATCAGAAGAAGCAGAATAAGGAGAAGGAGAAGGTGAAGTCTGGAGGGTGAATCAGAAGAAGCAGAAGAAAGAGAAGGAGAAGGTGAAGTCTGGAGGGTGAATCAGAAGAAGTAGAAGAAGGAGAAGGAGAAGGTGAAGTCTGGAGGGTGAAGCAGAAGAAGTAGAAGAAGGAGAAGGAGAAGGTGAAGTCAGGAGGGTGAATCAGAAGAAGTAGAAGAAGGAGAAGGAGAAGGTGAAGTCAGGAGGGTGAATCAGAAGAAGCAGAAGAAGGAGAAGGAGAAGGTGAAGTCTGGAGGGTGAATCAGAAGAATCAGAAGAAGGAGAAGGAGAAGGTGAAGTCTGGAGGGTGAATCAGAAGAAGCAGAGGAAGGAGAAGGAGAAGGTGAAGTCTGGAGGGTGAATCAGAAGAAGCAGAATAAGGAGAAGGAGAAGGTGAAGTCTGGAGGGTGAATCAGAAGAAGCAGAATAAGGAGAAGGAGAAGGTGAAGTCTGGAGGGTGAATCAGAAGAAGCAGAAGAAGGAGAAGGAGAAGATGAAGTCTGGAGGGTGAATCAGAAGAAGTAGAAGAAGGAGAAGGAGAAGGTGAAGTCTGGAGGGTGAAGCAGAAGAAGTAGAAGAAGGAGAAGGAGAAGGTGAAGTCAGGAGGGTGAATCAGAAGAAGTAGAAGAAGAAGAAGGAGAAGGTGAAGTCAGGAGGGTGAATCAGAAGAAGCAGAAGAAGGAGAAGGAGAAGGTGAAGTCTGGAGGGTGAATCAGAAGAATCAGAAGAAGGAGAAGTAGAAGGTGAAGTCTGGAGGGTGAATCAGAAGAAGCAGAAGAAAGAGAAGGAGAAGGTGAAGTCTGGAGGGTGAATCAGAAGAAGCAGAAGAAGGAGAAGGAGAAGGTGAAGTCTGGAGGGTGAAGCAGAAGAAGTAGAAGAAGGAGAAGGAGAAGGTGAAGTCAGGAGGGTGAATCAGAAGAAGTAGAAGAAGGAGAAGGAGAAGGTGAAGTCAGGAGGGTGAATCAGAAGAAGCAGAAGAAGGAGAAGGAGAAGGTGAAGTCTGGAGGGTGAATCAGAAGAATCAGAAGAAGGAGAAGGAGAAGGTGAAGTCTGGAGGGTGAATCAGAAGAAGCCTAAGAAGGAGAAGGAGAAGGTGAAGTCTGGAGGGTGAATCAGAAGAAGCAGAAGAAGGAGAAGGAGAAGGTGAAGTCAGGAGGGTGAATCAGAAGAAGCAGAAGAAGGAGAAGGAGAAGGTGAAGTTAGGAGGGTGAATCAGAAGAAGCAGAAGAAGGAGAAGGAGCAGGTGATGTCAGCGGGATGAAGCAGAAGAAGTAGAAGAAGGAGAAGGAGAAGGTGAAGTCAGGACGGTGAAGCAGAAGAAGCAGAAGAAGGAGAAGGAGAATGTGAAGTCTGGAGGGTGAATCAGAATAAGTAGAAGAAGGAGAAGGAGAAGGTCAAGTCTGGAGGGTGAATCAGAAGAAGTAGAAGAAGGAGAAGGAGAAGGTGAAGTCTGGAGGGTGAAGCAGAAGAAGTAGAAGAAGGAGAAGGAGAAGGTGAAGTCAGGAGGGTGAACCAGAAGAAGTAGAAGAAGGAGAATGAGAAGGTGAAGTCAGGAGGGTGAATCAGAAGAAGCAGAAGAAGGAGAAGGAGAAGGTGAAGTCTGGAGGGTGAATCAGAAGAAGTAGAAGAAGGAGAAGGAGAAGGTGAAGTCTGGAGGGTGAAGCAGAAGAAGTAGAAGAAGGAGAAGGAGAAGGTGAAGTCAGGAGGGTGAATCAGAAGAAGTAGAAGAAGGAGAAGGAGAAGGTCAAGTCAGGAGGGTGAATCAGAAGAAGCAGAAGAAGGAGAAGGAGAAGGTGAAGTCTGGAAGGTGAATCAGAAGAATCAGAAGAAGGAGAAGGAGAAGGTGAAGTCTGGAGGGTGAATCAGAAGAAGCAGAGGAAGGAGAAGGAGAAGGTGAAGTCTGGAGGGTGAATCAGAAGAAGCAGAATAAGGAGAAGGAGAAGGTGAAGTCTGGAGGGTGAATCAGAAGAAGCAGAATAAGAAGAAGGAAAAGGTGAAGTCTGGAGGGTGAATCAGAAGAAGCAGAAGAAGGAGAAGGAGAAGATGAAGTCTGGAGGGTGAATCAGAAGAAGTTGAAGAAGGAGAAGGAGAAGGTGAAGTCTGGAGGGTGAAGCAGAAGAAGTAGAAGAAGGAGAAGGAGAAGGTGAAGTCAGGAGGGTGAATCAGAAGAAGTAGAAGAAGAAGAAGGAGAAGGTGAAGTCAGGAGGGTGAATCAGAAGAAGCAGAAAAGGAGAAGGAGAAGGTGAAGTCTGGAGGGTGAATCAGAAGAATCAGAAGAAGGAGAAGTAGAAGGTGAAGTCTGGAGGGTGAATCAGAAGAAGCAGAAGAAAGAGAAGGAGAAGGTGAAGTCTGGAGGGTGAAGCAGAAGAAACAGAAGAAGGAGAAGGAGAAGGTGAAGACTGGAGGGTGAATCAGAAGAAGTAGAAGAAGGAGAAGGAGAAGGTGAAGTCTGGAGGGTGAATCAGAAGAAGTAGAAGAAGGAGAAGGAGAAGGTGAAGTCTGGAGGGTGAATCAGAAGAAGCAGAAGAAGGAGAAGGAGAAGGAGAAGTCTGGAGGGTGAATCAGAAGAAGCAGAAGAAGGAGAAGGAGAAGGTGAAGTCTGGAGGGTGAAGCAGAAGAAGTAGAAGAAGGAGAAGGAGAAGGTGAAGTCAGGAGGGTGAATCAGAAGAAGTAGAAGAAGGAGAAGGAGAAGGTGAAGTCAGGAGGGTGAATCAGAAGAAGCAGAAGAAGGAGAAGGAGAAGGTGAAGTCTGGAGGGTGAATCAGAAGAATCAGAAGAAGGAGAAGGAGAAGGTGAAGTCTGGAGGGTGAATCAGAAGAAGCCGAAGAAGGAGAAGGAGAAGGTGAAGTCTGGAGGGTGAATCAGAAGAAGCAGAAGAAGGAGAAGGAGAAGGTGAAGTCAGGAGGGTGAATCAGAAGAAGCAGAAGAAGGAGAAGGAGAAGGTGAAGTTAGGAGGGTGAATCAGAAGAAGCAGAAGAAGGAGAAGGAGCAGGTGATGTCAGCGGGATGAAGCAGAAGAAGTAGAAGAAGGAGAAGGAGAAGGTGAAGTCAGGACGGTGAAGCAGAAGAAGCAGAAGAAGGAGAAGGAGAATGTGAAGTCTGGATGGTGAATCAGAATAAGTAGAAGAAGGAGAAGGAGAAGGTCAAGTCTGGAGGGTGAATCAGAAGAAGTAGAAGAAGGAGAAGGAGAAGGTGAAGTCTGGAGGGTGAAGCAGAAGAAGTAGAAGAAGGAGAAGGAGAAGGTGAAGTCAGGAGGGTGAACCAGAAGAAGTAGAAGAAGGAGAAGGTGAAGTCAGGAGGGTGAATCAGAAGAAGCAGAAGAAGGAGAAGGTGAAGTCTGGAGGGTGAATCAGAAGAAGTAGAAGAAGGAGAAGGAGAAGGTGTTGTCTGGAGGGTGAATCAGAAGAAGTAGACGAAGGAGAAGGAGAAGGTGAAGTCTGGAGGTTGAATCAGAAGAAGCAGAAGAAGGAGAAGGAGAAGGTGAAGTCTGGAGGGTGAATCAGAAGAAGCAGAAGAAGGAGAAGGAGAAGGTGAAGTCTGGAGGGTGAATCAGAAGAAGCAGAATAAGGAGAAGGAGAAGGTGAAGTCTGGAGGGTGAATCAGAAGAAGCAGAAAAAGGAGAAGGAGAAGGTGAAGTCTGAAGGGTGAATCAGAAGAAGTAGAAGAAGGAGAAGGAGAAGGTGAAGTCTGGAGGGTGAAGCAGAAGAAGTAGAAGAAGGAGAAGGAGAAGGTGAAGTCAGGAGGGTGAATCAGAAGAAGTAGAAGAAGGAGAAGGAGAAGGTGCAGTCAGGAGGGTGAATCAGAAGAAGCAGAAGAAGGAGAAGGAGAAGGTGAAGTCTGGAGGGTGAATCAGAAGAAGTAGAAAAAGGAGAAGGAGAAGGTGAAGTCTGGAGGGTGAATCAGAAGAAGCAGAAGCAAGAGAAGGAGAAGGTGAAGTCTGGAGAGTGAAGCAGAAGAAACAGAAGAAGGAGAAGGAGAAGGTGAAGACTGGAGGGTGAATCAGAAGAAGTAGAAGAAGGAGAAGGAGAAGGTGAAGTCTGGAGGGTGAATCAGAAGAAGTAGAAGAAGGAGAAGGTGATGTCTGGAGGGTGAATCAGAAGAAGCAGAAGAATGAGAAGGAGAAGGTGAAGTCTGGAGGGTGAATCAGAAGAAGCAGAAGAAGGAGAAGGAGAAGATGAAGTCTGGAGGGTGAATCAGAAGAAGTAGAAGAAGGAGAAGGAGAAGGTGAGGTCTGGAGGGTGAATCAGAAGAAGCAGAAGAAGGAGAAGGAGAAGGTGAAGTCTGGAGGGTGAATCAGAAGAAGCAGAAGAAGGAGAAGGAGAAGGTGAAGTCTGGAGGGTGAATCAGAAGAAGCAGAAGAAGGAGAAGGAGAAGGTGAAGTCAGGAGGGTGAATCAGAAGAAGGAGAAGGAGAAGGTGAAGTTAGGAGGGTGAATCAGAAGAAGCAGAAGAAGGAGAAGGAGCAGGTGATGTCAGGGGGATGAAGCAGAAGAAGTAGAAGAAGGAGAAGGAGAAGGTGAAGTCCGGACGGTAAAGCAGAAGAAGCAGAAGAAGGAGAAGGAGAAGGTGAAGTCTGGAGGGTGAATCAGAAGAAGTAGAAGAAGGAGAAGGAGAAGGTCAAGTCTGGAGGGTGAATCAGAAGAAGTAGAAGAAGGAGAAGGAGAAGGTGAAGTCTGGAGGGTGAAGCAGAAGAAGTAGAAGAAGGAGAAGGAGAAGGTGAAGTCAGGAGGGTGAATCAGAAGAAGTAGAAGAAGGAGAAGGAGAAGGTGAAGTCAGGAGGGTGAATCAGAAGAAGCAGAAGAAGGAGAAGAAGAAGGTGAAGTCTGGAGGGTGAATCAGAAGAATCAGAAGAAGGAGAAGGAGAAGGTGAAGTCTGGAGGGTGAATCAGAAGAAGCAGAAGAAAGAGAAGGAGAAGGTGAAGTCTGGAGGGTGAATCAGAAGAAGTAGAAGAAGGAGAAGGAGAAGGTGAAGTCTGGAGTGTGAATCAGAAGAAGCAGAAGAAGGAGAAGGAGAAGGTGAAGTCTGGAGGGTGAATCAGAAGAAGCAGAATAAGGAGAAGGAGAAGGTGAAGTCTGGAGGGTGAATCAGAAGAAGCAGAAGAAGGAGAAGGAGAAGGTGAAGTCTGGAGGGTGAATCAGAAGAAGTAGAAGAAGGAGAAGGAGAAGGTGAAGTCTGGAGGGTGAAGCAGAAGAAGTAGAAGAAGGAGAAGGAGAAGGTGAAGTCAGGAGGGTGAATCAGAAGAAGTAGAAGAAGGAGAAGGAGAAGGTGAAGTCAGGAGGGTGAATCAGAAGAAGCAGAAGAAGGAGAAGGAGAAGGTGAAGTCTGGAGGGTGAATCAGAAGAATCAGAAGAAGGAGAAGGAGAAGGTGAAGTCTGGAGGGTGAATCAGAAGAAGCAGAGGAAGGAGAAGGAGAAGGTGAAGTCTGGAGGGTGAATCAGAAGAAGCAGAATAAGGAGAAGGAGAAGGTGAAGTCTGGAAGGTGAATCAGAAGAAGCAGAATAAGGAGAAGGAGAAGGTGAAGTCTGGAGGGTGAATCAGAAGAAGCAGAAGAAGGAGAAGGAGAAGATGAAGTCTGGAGGGTGAATCAGAAGAAGTAGAAGAAGGAGAAGGAGAAGGTGAAGTCTGGAGGGTGAAGCAGAAGAAGTAGAAGAAGGAGAAGGAGAAGGTGAAGTCAGGAGGGTGAATCAGAAGAAGCAGAAGAAGGAGAAGGAGAAGGTGAAGTCTGGAGGGTGAATCAGAAGAAGCAGAAGAAAGAGAAGGAGAAGGTGAAGTCTGGAGGGTGAAGCAGAAGAAACAGAAGAAGTAGAAGGAGAAGGTGAAGACTGGAGGGTGAATCAGAAGAAGTAAAAGAAGGAGAAGGAGAAGGTGGAGTCTGGAGGGTGAATCAGAAGAAGTAGAAGAAGGAGAAGGAGAAGGTGGAGTCTGGAGGGTGAATCAGAAGAAGTAGAAGAAGGAGAAGGAGAAGGTGAAGTCTGGAGGGTGAATCAGAAGAAGCAGAAGAAGGAGAAGGAGAAGGTGAAGTCTGGAGGGTGAATCAGAAGAAGCAGAAGAAGGAGAAGGAGAAGATGAAGTCTGGAGGGTGAATCAGAAGAAGTAGAAGAAGGAGAAGGAGAAGGTGAAGTCTGGAGGGTGAATCAGAAGTAGTAGAAGAAGGAGAAGGAGAAGGTGAAGTCTGGACGGTGAATCAGAAGAAACAGAAGAAGGAGAAGGAGAAGGTGAAGTCTGGAGGGTGAATCAGAAGAAGCAGAAGAAGGAGAAGGAGAAGGAGGAGTCTGGAGGGTGAATCAGAAGAAGCAGAAGAAGGAGAAGGAGAAGGTGAAGTCTGGAGGGTGATGCAGAAGAAGTAGAAGAAGGAGAAGGAGAAGGTGAAGTCAGGAGGGTGAATCAGAAGAAGTAGAAGAAGGAGAAGGAGAAGGTGAAGTCAGGAGGGTGAATCAGAAGAAGCAGAAGAAGGAGAAGGAGAAGGTGAAGTCTGGAGGGTGAATCAGAAGAATCAGAAGAAGGAGAAGGAGAAGGTGAAGTCTGGAGGGTGAATCAGAAGAAGCAGAAGAAGGAGAAGGAGAAGGTGAAGTCTGGAGGGTGACTCAGAAGAAGCAGAAGAAGGAGAAGGAGAAGGTGAAGTCAGGAGGGTGAATCAGAAGAAGCAGAAGAAGGAGAAGTAGAAGGTGAAGTTAGGAGGGTGAATCAGAAGAAGCAGAAGAAGGAGAAGGAGCAGGTGATGTCAGCGGGATGAAGCAGAAGAAGGAGAAGAAGGAGAAGGTGAAGTCAGGACGGTGAAGCAGAAGAAGCAGAAGAAGGAGAAGGAGAAGGTGACGTCTGGAGGGTGAATCAGAATAAGTAGAAGAAGGAGAAGGAGAAGGTCAAGTCTGGAGGGTGAATCAGAAGAAGTAGAAGAAGGAGAAGGAGAAGGTGAAGTCTGGAGGGTGAAGCAGAAGAAGTAGAAGAAGGAGAAGGAGAAGGTGAAGTCAGGAGGGTGAACCAGAAGAAGTAGAAGAAGGAGAAGGTGAAGTCAGGAGGGTGAATCAGAAGAAGCAGAAGAAGGAGAAGGTGAAGTCTGGAGGGTGAATCAGAAGAAGTAGAAGAAGGAGAAGGAGAAGGTGTTGTCTGGAGGGTGAATCAGAAGAAGTAGACGAAGGAGAAGGAGAAGTTGAAGTCTGGAGGTTGAATCAGAAGAAGCAGAAGAAGGAGAAGGAGAAGGTGAAGTCTGGAGGGTGAATCAGAAGAAGCAGAAGAAGGAGAAGGAGAAGGTGAAGTCTGGAGGGTGAATCAGAAGAAGCAGAATAAGGAGAAGGAGAAGGTGAAGTCTGGAGGGTGAATCAGAAGAAGCAGAAAAAGGAGAAGGAGAAGGTGAAGTCTGAAGGGTGAATCAGAAGAAGTAGAAGAAGGAGAAGGAGAAGGTGAAGTCTGGAGGGTGAAGCAGAAGAAGTAGAAGAAGGAGAAGGAGAAGGTGAAGTCAGGAGGGTGAATCAGAAGAAGTAGAAGAAGGAGAAGGAGAAGGTGAAGTCAGGAGGGTGAATCAGAAGAAGCAGAAGAAGGAGAAGGAGAAGGTGAAGTCTGGAGGGTGAATCAGAAGAAGTAGAAGAAGGAGAAGGAGAAGGTGAAGTCTGGAGGGTGAATCAGAAGAAGCAGAAGCAAGAGAAGGAGAAGGTGAAGTCTGGAGAGTGAAGCAGAAGAAACAGAAGAAGGAGAAGGAGAAGGTGAAGACTGGAGGGTGAATCAGAAGAAGTAGAAGAAGGAGAAGGAGAAGGTGAAGTCTGGAGGGTGAATCAGAAGAAGTAGAAGAAGGAGAAGGAGAAGGTGATGTCTGGAGGGTGAATCAGAAGAAGCAGAAGAATGAGAAGGAGAAGGTGAAGTCTGGAGGGTGAATCAGAAGAAGCAGAAGAAGGAGAAGGAGAAGATGAAGTCTGGAGGGTGAATCAGAAGAAGTAGAAGAAGGAGAAGGAGAAGGTGAGGTCTGGAGGGTGAATCAGAAGAAGCAGAAGAAGGAGAAGGAGAAGGTGAAGTCTGGAGGGTGAATCAGAAGAAGCAGAAGAAGGAGAAGGAGAAGGTGAAGTCTGGAGGGTGAATCAGAAGAAGCAGAAGAAGGAGAAGGAGAAGGTGAAGTCAGGAGGGTGAATCAGAAGAAGGAGAAGGAGAAGGTGAAGTTAGGAGGGTGAATCAGAAGAAGCAGAAGAAGGAGAAGGAGCAGGTGATGTCAGGGGGATGAAGCAGAAGAAGTAGAAGAAGGAGAAGGAGAAGGTGAAGTCCGGACGGTAAAGCAGAAGAAGCAGAAGAAGGAGAAGGAGAAGGTGAAGTCTGGAGGGTGAATCAGAAGAAGTAGAAGAAGGAGAAGGAGAAGGTCAAGTCTGGAGGGTGAATCAGAAGAAGTAGAAGAAGGAGAAGGAGAAGGTGAAGTCTGGAGGGTGAAGCAGAAGAAGTAGAAGAAGGAGAAGGAGAAGGTGAAGTCAGGAGGGTGAATCAGAAGAAGTAGAAGAAGGAGAAGGAGAAGGTGAAGTCAGGAGGGTGAATCAGAAGAAGCAGAAGAAGGAGAAGAAGAAGGTGAAGTCTGGAGGGTGAATCAGAAGAATCAGAAGAAGGAGAAGGAGAAGGTGAAGTCTGGAGGGTGAATCAGAAGAAGCAGAAGAAAGAGAAGGAGAAGGTGAAGTCTGGAGGGTGAATCAGAAGAAGTAGAAGAAGGAGAAGGAGAAGGTGAAGTCTGGAGTGTGAATCAGAAGAAGCAGAAGAAGGAGAAGGAGAAGGTGAAGTCTGGAGGGTGAATCAGAAGAAGCAGAATAAGGAGAAGGAGAAGGTGAAGTCTGGAGGGTGAATCAGAAGAAGGAGAAGAAGGAGAAGGAGAAGGTGAAGTCTGGAGGGTGAATCAGAAGAAGTAGAAGAAGGAGAAGGAGAAGGTGAAGTCTGGAGGGTGAAGCAGAAGAAGTAGAAGAAGGAGAAGGAGAAGGTGAAGTCAGGAGGGTGAATCAGAAGAAGTAGAAGAAGGAGAAGGAGAAGGTGAAGTCAGGAGGGTGAATCAGAAGAAGCAGAAGAAGGAGAAGGAGAAGGTGAAGTCTGGAGGGTGAATCAGAAGAATCAGAAGAAGGAGAAGGAGAAGGTGAAGTCTGGAGGGTGAATCAGAAGAAGCAGAGGAAGGAGAAGGAGAAGGTGAAGTCTGGAGGGTGAATCAGAAGAAGCAGAATAAGGAGAAGGAGAAGGTGAAGTCTGGAGGGTGAATCAGAAGAAGCAGAATAAGGAGAAGGAGAAGGTGAAGTCTGGAGGGTGAATCAGAAGAAGCAGAAGAAGGAGAAGGAGAAGATGAAGTCTGGAGGGTGAATCAGAAGAAGTAGAAGAAGGAGAAGGAGAAGGTGAAGTCTGGAGGGTGAAGCAGAAGAAGTAGAAGAAGGAGAAGGAGAAGGTGAAGTCAGGAGGGTGAATCAGAAGAAGCAGAAGAAGGAGAAGGAGAAGGTGAAGTCTGGAGGGTGAATCAGAAGAAGCAGAAGAAAGAGAAGGAGAAGGTGAAGTCTGGAGGGTGAAGCAGAAGAAACAGAAGAAGTAGAAGGAGAAGGTGAAGACTGGAGGGTGAATCAGAAGAAGTAGAAGAAGGAGAAGGAGAAGGTGGAGTCTGGAGGGTGAATCAGAAGAAGTAGAAGAAGGAGAAGGAGAAGGTGGAGTCTGGAGGGTGAATCAGAAGAAGTAGAAGAAGGAGAAGGAGAAGGTGAAGTCTGGAGGGTGAATCAGAAGAAGCAGAAGAAGGAGAAGGAGAAGGTGAAGTCTGGAGGGTGAATCAGAAGAAGCAGAAGAAGGAGAAGGAGAAGATGAAGTCTGGAGGGTGAATCAGAAGAAGTAGAAGAAGGAGAAGGAGAAGGTGAAGTCTGGAGGGTGAATCAGAAGTAGTAGAAGAAGGAGAAGGAGAAGGTGAAGTCTGGACGGTGAATCAGAAGAAACAGAAGAAGGAGAAGGAGAAGGTGAAGTCTGGAGGGTGAATCAGAAGAAGCAGAAGAAGGAGAAGGAGAAGGAGGAGTCTGGAGGGTGAATCAGAAGAAGCAGAAGAAGGAGAAGGAGAAGGTGAAGTCTGGAGGGTGATGCAGAAGAAGTAGAAGAAGGAGAAGGAGAAGGTGAAGTCAGGAGGGTGAATCAGAAGAAGTAGAAGAAGGAGAAGGAGAAGGTGAAGTCAGGAGGGTGAATCAGAAGAAGCAGAAGGAGGAGAAGGAGAAGGTGAAGTCTGGAGGGTGAATCAGAAGAATCAGAAGAAGGAGAAGGAGAAGGTGAAGTCTGGAGGGTGAATCAGAAGAAGCAGAAGAAGGAGAAGGAGAAGGTGAAGTCTGGAGGGTGACTCAGAAGAAGCAGAAGAAGGAGAAGGAGAAGGTGAAGTCAGGAGGGTGAATCAGAAGAAGCAGAAGAAGGAGAAGTAGAAGGTGAAGTTAGGAGGGTGAATCAGAAGAAGCAGAAGAAGGAGAAGGAGAAGGTGAAGTCTGGACGGTGAAGCAGAAGAAGTAGAAGAAGGAGAAGGAGAAGGTGAAGTCAGGAGGGTGAACCAGAAGAAGTAGAAGAAGGAGAAGGTGAAGTCAGGAGGGTGAATCAGAAGAAGCAGAAGAAGGAGAAGGTTAAGTCTGGAGGGTGAATCAGAAGAAGTAGAAGAAGGAGAAGGAGAAGGTGTTGTCTGGAGGGTGAATCAGAAGAAGTAGACGAAGGAGAAGGAGAAGGTGAAGTCTGGAGGTTGAATCAGAAGAAGCAGAAGAAGGAGAAGGAGAAGGTGAAGTCTGGAGGGTGAATCAGAAGAAGCAGAAGAAGGAGAAGGAGAAGGTGAAGTCTGGAGGGTGAATCAGAAGAAGCAGAATAAGGAGAAGGAGAAGGTGAAGTCTGGAGGGTGAATCAGAAGAAGCAGAAAAAGGAGAAGGAGAAGGTGAAGTCTGAAGGGTGAATCAGAAGAAGTAGAAGAAGGAGAAGGAGAAGGTGAAGTCTGGAGGGTGAAGCAGAAGAAGTAGAAGAAGGAGAAGGAGAAGGTGAAGTCAGGAGGGTGAATCAGAAGAAGTAGAAGAAGGAGAAGGAGAAGGTGAAGTCAGGAGGGTGAATCAGAAGAAGCAGAAGAAGGAGAAGGAGAAGGTGAAGTCTGGAGGGTGAATCAGAAGAAGTAGAAGAAGGAGAAGGAGAAGGTGAAGTCTGGAGGGTGAATCAGAAGAAGCAGAAGCAAGAGAAGGAGAAGGTGAAGTCTGGAGAGTGAAGCAGAAGAAACAGAAGAAGGAGAAGGAGAAGGTGAAGACTGGAGGGTGAATCAGAAGAAGTAGAAGAAGGAGAAGGAGAAGGTGAAGTCTGGAGGGTGAATCAGAAGAAGTAGAAGAAGGAGAAGGAGAAGGTGATGTCTGGAGGGTGAATCAGAAGAAGCAGAAGAATGAGAAGGAGAAGGTGAAGTCTGGAGGGTGAATCAGAAGAAGCAGAAGAAGGAGAAGGAGAAGATGAAGTCTGGAGGGTGAATCAGAAGAAGTAGAAGAAGGAGAAGGAGAAGGTGAGGTCTGGAGGGTGAATCAGAAGAAGGAGAAGGAGAAGGTGAAGTCTGGAGGGTGAATCAGAAGAAGCAGAAGAAGGAGAAGGAGAAGGTGAAGTCTGGAGGGTGAATCAGAAGAAGCAGAAGAAGGAGAAGGAGAAGGTGAAGTCAGGAGGGTGAATCAGAAGAAGGAGAAGGAGAAGGTGAAGTTAGGAGGGTGAATCAGAAGAAGCAGAAGAAGGAGAAGGAGCAGGTGATGTCAGGGGGATGAAGCAGAAGAAGTAGAAGAAGGAGAAGGAGAAGGTGAAGTCCGGACGGTAAAGCAGAAGAAGCAGAAGAAGGAGAAGGAGAAGGTGAAGTCTGGAGGGTGAATCAGAAGAAGTAGAAGAAGGAGAAGGAGAAGGTCAAGTCTGGAGGGTGAATCAGAAGAAGTAGAAGAAGGAGAAGGAGAAGGTGAAGTCTGGAGGGTGAAGCAGAAGAAGTAGAAGAAGGAGAAGGAGAAGGTGAAGTCAGGAGGGTGAATCAGAAGAAGTAGAAGAAGGAGAAGGAGAAGGTGAAGTCAGGAGGGTGAATCAGAAGAAGCAGAAGAAGGAGAAGAAGAAGGTGAAGTCTGGAGGGTGAATCAGAAGAATCAGAAGAAGGAGAAGGAGAAGGTGAAGTCTGGAGGGTGAATCAGAAGAAGCAGAAGAAAGAGAAGGAGAAGGTGAAGTCTGGAGGGTGAATCAGAAGAAGTAGAAGAAGGAGAAGGAGAAGGTGAAGTCTGGAGTGTGAATCAGAAGAAGCAGAAGAAGGAGAAGGAGAAGGTGAAGTCTGGAGGGTGAATCAGAAGAAGCAGAATAAGGAGAAGGAGAAGGTGAAGTCTGGAGGGTGAATCAGAAGAAGCAGAAGAAGGAGAAGGAGAAGGTGAAGTCTGGAGGGTGAATCAGAAGAAGTAGAACAAGGAGAAGGAGAAGGTGAAGTCTGGAGGGTGAAGCAGAAGAAGTAGAAGAAGGAGAAGGAGAAGGTGAAGTCAGGAGGGTGAATCAGAAGAAGTAGAAGAAGGAGAAGGAGAAGGTGAAGTCAGGAGGGTGAATCAGAAGAAGCAGAAGAAGGAGAAGGAGAAGGTGAAGTCTGGAGGGTGAATCAGAAGAATCAGAAGAAGGAGAAGGAGAAGGTGAAGTCTGGAGGGTGAATCAGAAGAAGCAGAGGAAGGAGAAGGAGAAGGTGAAGTCTGGAGGGTGAATCAGAAGAAGCAGAATAAGGAGAAGGAGAAGGTGAAGTCTGGAGGGTGAATCAGAAGAAGCAGAATAAGGAGAAGGAGAAGGTGAAGTCTGGAGGGTGAATCAGAAGAAGCAGAAGAAGGAGAAGGAGAAGATGAAGTCTGGAGGGTGAATCAGAAGAAGTAGAAGAAGGAGAAGGAGAAGGTGAAGTCTGGAGGGTGAAGCAGAAGAAGTAGAAGAAGGAGAAGGAGAAGGTGAAGTCAGGAGGGTGAATCAGAAGAAGCAGAAGAAGGAGAAGGAGAAGGTGAAGTCTGGAGGGTGAATCAGAAGAAGCAGAAGAAAGAGAAGGAGAAGGTGAAGTCTGGAGGGTGAAGCAGAAGAAACAGAAGAAGTAGAAGGAGAAGGTGAAGACTGGAGGGTGAATCAGAAGAAGTAGAAGAAGGAGAAGGAGAAGGTGGAGTCTGGAGGGTGAATCAGAAGAAGTAGAAGAAGGAGAAGGAGAAGGTGGAGTCTGGAGGGTGAATCAGAAGAAGTAGAAGAAGGAGAAGGAGAAGGTGAAGTCTGGAGGGTGAATCAGAAGAAGCAGAATAAGGAGAAGGAGAAGGTGAAGTCTGGAGGGTGAATCAGAAGAAGCAGAAGAAGGAGAAGGAGAAGATGAAGTCTGGAGGGTGAATCAGAAGAAGTAGAAGAAGGAGAAGGAGAAGGTGAAGTCTGGAGGGTGAATCAGAAGTAGTAGAAGAAGGAGAAGGAGAAGGTGAAGTCTGGACGGTGAATCAGAAGAAACAGAAGAAGGAGAAGGAGAAGGTGAAGTCTGGAGGGTGAATCAGAAGAAGCAGAAGAAGGAGAAGGAGAAGGAGGAGTCTGGAGGGTGAATCAGAAGAAGCAGAAGAAGGAGAAGGAGAAGGTGAAGTCTGGAGGGTGATGCAGAAGAAGTAGAAGAAGGAGAAGGAGAAGGTGAAGTCAGGAGGGTGAATCAGAAGAAGTAGAAGAAGGAGAAGGAGAAGGTGAAGTCAGGAGGGTGAATCAGAAGAAGCAGAAGAAGGAGAAGGAGAAGGTGAAGTCTGGAGGGTGAATCAGAAGAATCAGAAGAAGGAGAAGGAGAAGGTGAAGTCTGGAGGGTGAATCAGAAGAAGCAGAAGAAGGAGAAGGAGAAGGTGAAGTCTGGAGGGTGACTCAGAAGAAGCAGAAGAAGGAGAAGGAGAAGGTGAAGTCAGGAGGGTGAATCAGAAGAAGCAGAAGAAGGAGAAGTAGAAGGTGAAGTTAGGAGGGTGAATCAGAAGAAGCAGAAGAAGGAGAAGGAGCAGGTGATGTCAGCGGGATGAAGCAGAAGAAGGAGAAGAAGGAGAAGGTGAAGTCAGGACGGTGAAGCAGAAGAAGCAGAAGAAGGAGAAGGAGAAGGTGAAGTCTGGAGGGTGAATCAGAATAAGTAGAAGAAGGAGAAGGAGAAGGTCAAGTCTGGAGGGTGAATCAGAAGAAGTAGAAGAAGGAGAAGGAGAAGGTGAAGTCTGGAGGGTGAAGCAGAAGAAGTAGAAGAAGGAGAAGGAGAAGGTGAAGTCAGGAGGGTGAATCAGAAGAAGTAGAAGAAGAAGAAGGAGAAGGTGAAGTCAGGAGGGTGAATCAGAAGAAGCAGAAGAAGTAGAAGGAGAAGGTGAAGTCTGGAGGGTGAATCAGAAGAAGCAGAAGAAGGAGAAGGAGAAGATGAAATCTGGAGGGTGAATCAGAAGAAGTAGAAGAAGGAGAAGGAGAAGGTGAGGTCTGGAGGGTGAATCAGAAGAAGTAGAAGAAGGAGAAGGAGAAGGTGAAGTCTGGAGGGTGAAACAGAAGAAGCAGAAGAAGGAGAAGGAGAAGTTGAAGTCTGGACGGTGAATCAGAAGAAGCAAAAGAAGGAGAAGGAGAAGGTGAAGTCTGGAGGGTGAATCAGAAGAAGCAGAAGAAGGAGAAGGAGAAGATGAAATCTGGAGGGGGAATCAGAAGAAGCAGAAGAAAGAGAAGGAGAAGGTGAAGTCTGGAGGGTGAATCAGAAGAAGTAGAAGAAGGAGAAGGAGAAGGTGAAGTCTGGAGGGTGAATCAGAAGAAGCAGAAGAAGGAATGGAGAAGGTGAAGTCTGGAGGGTGAATCAGAAGAAGCAGAAGAAGGAGAAGGAGAAGGTGAAGTCTGGAGGGTGAATCAGAAGAAGCAGAAGAAGGCGAAGGAGAAGTTGAAGTCTGGAGGGTGAATCAGAAGAAGCAGAATAAGGAGAAGTGAAGGTGAAGTATGGAGGGTGAATCAGAAGAAGCGGAAGAAGGAGAAGGAGAAGGTGAAGTCTGGAGGGTGAATCAGAAGAATTAGAAGAAGGAGAAGGAGAAGGTGAAGTCTGGAGGGTGAAGCAGAAGAAGTAGAAGAAGGAGAAGGAGAAGGTGAAGTCAGGAGGGTGAATCAGAAGAAGTAGAAGAAGGAGAAGGAGAAGGTGAAGTCAGGAGGGTGAATCAGAAGAAGCAGAAGAAGGAGAAGGAGAAGGTGAAGTCTGGAGGGTGAATCAGAAGAAGCAGAATAAGGAGAAGGAGAAGGTGAAGTCTGGAGGGTGAATCAGAAGAAGCAGAATAAGGAGAAGGAGAAGGTGAAGTCTGGAGGGTGAATCAGAAGAAGCAGAAGAAGGAGAAGGAGAAGATGAAGTCTGGAGGGTGAATCAGAAGAAGTAGAAGAAGGAGAAGGAGAAGGTGAAGTCTGGAGGGTGAAGCAGAAGAAGTAGAAGAAGGAGAAGGAGAAGGTGAAGTCAGGAGGGTGAATCAGAAGAAGTAGAAGAAGGAGAAGGAGAAGGTGAAGTCAGGAGGGTGAATCAGAAGAAGCAGAAGAAGGAGAAGGAGAAGGTGAAGTCTGGAGGGTGAATCAGAAGAATCAGAAGAAGGGGAAGGAGAAGGTGAAGTCTGGAGGGTGAATCAGAAGAAGCAGAATAAGGAGAAGGAGAAGATGAAATCTGGAGGGTGAATCAGAAGAAGCAGAAGAAAGAGAAGGAGAAGGTGAAGTCTGGAGGGTGAATCAGAAGAAGTAGAAGAAGGAGAAGGAGAAGGTGAAGTCTGGAGGGAGAATCAGAAGAAGCAGAAGAAGGAGAAGGAGAAGGTGAAGTCTGGAGGGTGAATCAGAAGAAGCAGAAGAAGGAGAAGGAGAAGGTGAAGTCTGGAGGGTGAATCAGAAGAAGCAGAAGAAGGCGAAGGAGAAGTTGAAGTCTGGAGGGTGAATCAGAAGAAGCAGAATAAGGAGAAGTGAAGGTGAAGTATGGAGGGTGAATCAGAAGAAGCGGAAGAAGGAGAAGGAGAAGGTGAAGTCTGGAGGGTGAATCAGAAGAATTAGAAGAAGGAGAAGGAGAAGGTGAAGTCTGGAGGGTGAAGCAGAAGAAGTAGAAGAAGGAGAAGGAGAAGGTGAAGTCAGGAGGGTGAATCAGAAGAAGTAGAAGAAGGAGAAGGAGAAGGTGAAGTCAGGAGGGTGAATCAGAAGAAGCAGAAGAAGGAGAAGGAGAAGGTGAAGTCTGGAGGGTGAATCAAAAGAAGCAGAATAAGGAGAAGGAGAAGGTGAAGTCTGGAGGGTGAATCAGAAGAAGCAGAATAAGGAGAAGGAGAAGGTGAAGTCTGGAGGGTGAATCAGAAGAAGCAGAAGAAGGAGAAGGAGAAGATGAAGTCTGGAGGGTGAATCAGAAGAAGTAGAAGAAGGAGAAGGAGAAGGTGAAGTCTGGAGGGTGAAGCAGAAGAAGTAGAAGAAGGAGAAGGAGAAGGTGAAGTCAGGAGGGTGAATCAGAAGAAGTAGAAGAAGGAGAAGGAGAAGGTGAAGTCAGGAGGGTGAATCAGAAGAAGCAGAAGAAGGAGAAGGAGAAGGTGAAGTCTGGAGGGTGAATCAGAAGAATCAGAAGAAGGAGAAGGAGAAGGTGAAGTCTGGAGGGTGAATCAGAAGAAGCAGAAGAAAGAGAAGGAGAAGGTGAAGTCTGGAGGGTGAAGCAGAAGAAACAGAAGAAGGAGAAGGAGAAGGTGAAGACTGGAGGGTGAATCAGAAGAAGTGGAAGAAGGAGGAGGAGAAGGTGAAGTCTGGAGGGTGAATCAGAAGAAGTAGAAGAAGGAGAAGGAGAAGGTGAAGTCTGGAGGGTGAATCAGAAGAAGCAGAAGAAGGAGAAGGAGAAGGTGAAGTCTGGAGGGTGTATCAGAAGAAGCAGAAGAAGGAGAAGGAGAAGATGAAGTCTGGAGGGTGAATCAGAAGAAGTAGAAGAAGGAGAAGGAGAAGGTGAAGTCTGGAGGGTGAATCAGAAGAAGCAGAAGAAAGAGAAGGAGAAGGTGAAGTCTGGAGGGTGAATCAGAAGAAGTAGAAGAGGGAGAAGGAGAAGGTGAAGTCTGGAGGGTGAATCAGAAGAAGCAGAAGAAGGAGAAGGAGAAGGTGTAGTCTGGAGGGTGAATCAGAAGAAGCAGAAGAAGGAGAAGGAGAAGGTGAAGTCTGGAGGGTGAATCAGAAGAAGCAGAAGAAGGAGAAGGAGAAGTTGAAGTCTGGAGGGTGAATCAGAAGAAGCAGAAAAAGGAGAAGTGAAGGTGAAGTATGGAGGGTGAATCAGAAGAAGCAGAAGAAGGAGAAGGAGAAGGTGAAGTCTGGAGGGTGAATCAGAAGAAGTAGAAGAAGGAGAAGGAGAAGGTGAAGTCTGGAGGGTGAAGCAGAAGAAGTAGAAGAAGGAGAAGGAGAAGGTGAAGTCAGGAGGGTGAATCAGAAGAAGTAGAAGAAGGAGAAGGAGAAGGTGAAGTCAGGAGGGTGAATCAGAAGAAGCAGAAGAAGGAGAAGGAGAAGGTGAAGTCTGGAGGGTGAATCAGAAGAAGCAGAATAAGGAGAAGGAGAAGCTGAAGTCTGGAGGGTGAATCAGAAGAAGCAGAATAAGGAGAAGGAGAAGGTGAAGTCTGGAGGGTGAATCAGAAGAAGCAGAAGAAGGAGAAGGAGAAGATGAAGTCTGGAGGGTGAATCAGAAGAAGTAGAAGAAGGAGAAGGAGAAGGTGAAGTCTGGAGGGTGAAGCAGAAGAAGTAGAAGAAGGAGAAGGAGAAGGTGAAGTCAGGAGGGTGAATCAGAAGAAGGAGAAGAAGGAGAAGGAGAAGGTGATGTCAGGAGGGTGAATCAGAAGAAGCAGAAGAAGGAGAAGGAGAAGGTGAAGTCTGGAGGGTGAATCAGAAGAATCAGAAGAAGGAGAAGGAGAAGGTGAAGTCTGGAGGGTGAATCAGAAGAAGCAGAAGAAAGAGAAGGAGAAGGTGAAGTCTGGAGGGTGAAGCAGAAGAAACAGAAGAAGGAGAAGGAGAAGGTGAAGACTGGAGGGTGAATCAGAAGAAGTGGAAGAAGGAGAAGGAGAAGGTGAAGTCTGGAGGGTGAATCAGAAGAAGTAGAATAAGGAGAAGGAGAAGGTGAAGTCTGGAGGGTGAATCAGAAGGAGCAGAAGAAGGAGAAGGAGAAGGTGAAGTCTGGAGGGTGAATCAGAAGAAGCAGAAGAAGGAGAAGGAGAAGATGAAGTCTGGAGGGTGAATCAGAAGAAGTAGAAGAAGGAGAAGGAGAAGGTGAAGTCTGGAGGGTGAATCAGAAGTAGTAGAAGAAGGAGAAGGAGAAGGTGAAGTCTGGACGGTGTATCAGAAGAAACAGAAGAAGGAGAAGGAGAAGGTGAAGTCTGGAGGGTGAATCAGAAGAAGTAGAAGAAGGAGAAGGAGAAGGTGTAGTCTGGAGGGTGAATCACAAGAAGTAGACGAAGGAGAAGGAGAAGGTGAAGTCTGGAGGGTGAATCAGAAGAAGCAGAGGAAGGAGATGGAGAAGGTGAAGTCTGGAGGGTGAATCAGAAGAAGTAGAAGAAGGAGAAGGAGAAGGTGAAGTCTGGAGGGTGAAGCAGAAGAAGTAGAAGAAGGAGAAGGAGAAGGTGAAGTCAGGAGGGTGAATCAGAAGAATCAGAAGAAGGAGAAGGAGAAGGTGAAGTCTGGAGGGTGAATCAGAAGAAGCAGAAGAAGGAGAAGGAGAAGGTGAAGTCTGGAGGGTGAATCAGAAGAATCAGAAGAAGGAGAAGGAGAAGGTGAAGTCTGGAGGGTGAATCAGAAGAAGCAGAAGAAGGAGAAGGAGAAGGTGAAGTCTGGAGGGTGACTCAGAAGAAGCAGAAGAAGGAGAAGGAGAAGGTGAAGTCAGGAGGGTGAATCAGAAGAAGCAGAAGAAGGAGAAGTAGAAGGTGAAGTTAGGAGGGTGAATCAGAAGAAGCAGAAGAAGGAGAAGGAGCAGGTGATGTCAGCGGGATGAAGCAGAAGAAGGAGAAGAAGGAGAAGGAGAAGGTGAAGTCAGGACGGTGAAGCAGAAGAAGCAGAAGAAGGAGAAGGAGAAGGTGAAGTCTGGAGGGTGAATCAGAATAAGTAGAAGAAGGAGAAGGAGAAGGTCAAGTCTGGAGGGTGAATCAGAAGAAGTAGAAGAAGGACAAGGAGAAGGTGAAGTCTGGAGGGTGAAGCAGAAGAAGTAGAAGAAGGAGAAGGAGAAGGTGAAGTAAGGAGGGTGAATCAGAAGAAGTAGAAGAAGAAGAAGGAGAAGGTGAAGTCAGGAGGGTGAATCAGAAGAAGCAGAAGAAGGAGAAGGAGAAGGTGAAGTCTGGAGGGTGAATCAGAAGAAGCAGAAGAAGGAGAAGGAGAAGATGAAATCTGGAGGGTGAATCAGAAGAAGTAGAAGAAGGAGAAGGAGAAGGTGAGGTCTGGAGGGTGGATCAGAAGAAGTAGAAGAAGGAGAAGGAGAAGGTGAAGTCTGGAGGGTGAAACAGAAGAAGCAGAAGAAGGAGAAGGAGAAGGTGAAGTCTGGAGGGTGAATCAGAAGAAGCAGAAGAAGGAGAAGGAGAAGGTGAAGTCTGGAGGGTGAATCAGAAGAAGCAGAAGAAGGAGAAGGAGAAGATGAAATCTGGAGGGTGAATCAGAAGAAGCAGAAGAAAGAGAAGGAGAAGGTGAAGTCTGGAGGGTGAATCAGAAGAAGTAGAAGAAGGAGAAGGAGAAGGTGAAGTCTGGAGGGTGAATCAGAAGAAGCAGAAGAAGGAATGGAGAAGGTGAAGTCTGGAGGGTGAATCAGAAGAAGCAGAAGAAGGAGAAGGAGAAGGTGAAGTCTGGAGGGTGAATCAGAAGAAGCAGAAGAAGGCGAAGGAGAAGTTGAAGTCTGGAGGGTGAATCAGAAGAAGCAGAATAAGGAGAAGTGAAGGTGAAGTATGGAGGGTGAATCAGAAGAAGCGGAAGAAGGAGAAGGAGAAGGTGAAGTCTGGAGGGTGAATCAGAAGAATTAGAAGAAGGAGAAGGAGAAGGTGAAGTCTGGAGGGTGAAGCAGAAGAAGCAGAAGAAGGAGAAGGAGAAGGTGAAGTCAGGAGGGTGAATCAGAAGAAGTAGAAGAAGGAGAAGGAGAAGGTGAAGTCAGGAGGGTGAATCAGAAGAAGCAGAAGAAGGAGAAGGAGAAGGTGAAGTCTGGAGGGTGAATCAGAAGAAGCAGAATAAGGAGAAGGAGAAGGTGAAGTCTGGAATGTGAATCAGAAGAAGCAGAATAAGGAGAAGGAGAAGGTGAAGTCTGGAGGGTGAATCAGAAGAAGCAGAAGAAGGAGAAGGAGAAGATGAAGTCTGGAGGGTGAATCAGAAGAAGTAGAAGAAGGAGAAGGAGAAGGTGAAGTCTGGAGGGTGAAGCAGAAGAAGTAGAAGAAGGAGAAGGAGAAGGTGAAGTCAGGAGGGTGAATCAGAAGAAGTAGAAGAAGGAGAAGGAGAAGGTGAAGTCAGGAGGGTGAATCAGAAGAAGCAGAAGAAGGAGAAGGAGAAGGTGAAGTCTGGAGGGTGAATGAGAAGAATCAGAAGAAGGGGAAGGAGAAGGTGAAGTCTGGAGGGTGAATCAGAAGAAGCAGAATAAGGAGAAGGAGAAGATGAAATCTGGAGGGTGAATCAGAAGAAGCAGAAGAAAGAGAAGGAGAAGGTGAAGTCTGGAGGGTGAATCAGAAGAAGTAGAAGAAGGAGAAGGAGAAGGTGAAGTCTGGAGGGTGAAGCAGAAGAAGTAGAAGAAGGAGAAGGAGAAGGTGAAGTCAGGAGGGTGAATCAGAAGAAGTAGAAGAAGGAGAAGGAGAAGGTGAAGTCAGGAGGGTGAATCAGAAGAAGCAGAATAAGGAGAAGGAGAAGATGAAATCTGGAGGGTGAATCAGAAGAAGCAGAAGAAAGAGAAGGAGAAGGTGAAGTCTGGAGGGTGAATCAGAAGAAGTAGAAGAAGGAGAAGGAGAAGGTGAAGTCTGGAGGGTGAATCAGAAGAAGCAGAAGAAGGAGAAGGAGAAGGTGAAGTCTGGAGGGTGAATCAGAAGAAGCAGAAGAAGGAGAAGGAGAAGGTGAAGTCTGGAGGGTGAATCAGAAGAAGCAGAAGAAGGCGAAGGAGAAGTTGAAGTCTGGAGGGTGAATCAGAAGAAGCAGAATAAGGAGAAGTGAAGGTGAAGTATGGAGGGTGAATCAGAAGAAGCGGAAGAAGGAGAAGGAGAAGGTGAAGTCTGGAGGGTGAATCAGAAGAATTAGAAGAAGGAGAAGGAGAAGGTGAAGTCTGGAGGGTGAAGCAGAAGAAGTAGAAGAAGGAGAAGGAGAAGGTGAAGTCAGGAGGGTGAATCAGAAGAAGTAGAAGAAGGAGAAGGAGAAGGTGAAGTCAGGAGGGTGAATCAGAAGAAGCAGAAGAAGGAGAAGGAGAAGGTGAAGTCTGGAGGGTGAATCAAAAGAAGCAGAATAAGGAGAAGGAGAAGGTGAAGTCTGGAGGGTGAATCAGAAGAAGCAGAATAAGGAGAAGGAGAAGGTGAAGTCTGGAGGGTGAATCAGAAGAAGCAGAAGAAAGAGAAGGAGAAGGTGAAGTCTGGAGGGTGAATCAGAAGAAGTAGAAGAGGGAGAAGGAGAAGGTGAAGTCTGGAGGGTGAATCAGAAGAAGCAGAAGAAGGAGAAGGAGAAGGTGTAGTCTGGAGGGTGAATCAGAAGAAGCAGAAGAAGGAGAAGGAGAAGGTGAAGTCTGGAGGGTGAATCAGAAGAAGCAGAAGAAGGAGAAGGAGAAGTTGAAGTCTGGAGGGTGAATCAGAAGAAGCAGAAAAAGGAGAAGTGAAGGTGAAGTATGGAGGGTGAATCAGAAGAAGCAGAAGAAGGAGAAGGAGAAGGTGAAGTCTGGAGGGTGAATCAGAAGAAGTAGAAGAAGGAGAAGGAGAAGGTGAAGTCTGGAGGGTGAAGCAGAAGAAGTAGAAGAAGGAGAAGGAGAAGGTGAAGTCAGGAGGGTGAATCAGAAGAAGTAGAAGAAGGAGAAGGAGAAGGTGAAGTCAGGAGGGTGAATCAGAAGAAGCAGAAGAAGGAGAAGGAGAAGGTGAAGTCTGGAGGGTGAATCAGAAGAAGCAGAATAAGGAGAAGGAGAAGCTGAAGTCTGGAGGGTGAATCAGAAGAAGCAGAATAAGGAGAAGGAGAAGGTGAAGTCTGGAGGGTGAATCAGAAGAAGCAGAAGAAGGAGAAGGAGAAGATGAAGTCTGGAGGGTGAATCAGAAGAAGTAGAAGAAGGAGAAGGAGAAGGTGAAGTCTGGAGGGTGAAGCAGAAGAAGTAGAAGAAGGAGAAGGAGAAGGTGAAGTCAGGAGGGTGAATCAGAAGAAGGAGAAGAAGGAGAAGGAGAAGGTGATGTCAGGAGGGTGAATCAGAAGAAGCAGAAGAAGGAGAAGGAGAAGGTGAAGTCTGGAGGGTGAATCAGAAGAATCAGAAGAAGGAGAAGGAGAAGGTGAAGTCTGGAGGGTGAATCAGAAGAAGCAGAAGAAAGAGAAGGAGAAGGTGAAGTCTGGAGGGTGAAGCAGAAGAAACAGAAGAAGGAGAAGGAGAAGGTGAAGACTGGAGGGTGAATCAGAAGAAGTGGAAGAAGGAGAAGGAGAAGGTGAAGTCTGGAGGGTGAATCAGAAGAAGTAGAATAAGGAGAAGGAGAAGGTGAAGTCTGGAGGGTGAATCAGAAGGAGCAGAAGAAGGAGAAGGAGAAGGTGAAGTCTGGAGGGTGAATCAGAAGAAGCAGAAGAAGGAGAAGGAGAAGATGAAGTCTGGAGGGTGAATCAGAAGAAGTAGAAGAAGGAGAAGGAGAAGGTGAAGTCTGGAGGGTGAATCAGAAGTAGTAGAAGAAGGAGAAGGAGAAGGTGAAGTCTGGACGGTGTATCAGAAGAAACAGAAGAAGGAGAAGGAGAAGGTGAAGTCTGGAGGGTGAATCAGAAGAAGTAGAAGAAGGAGAAGGAGAAGGTGTAGTCTGGAGGGTGAATCACAAGAAGTAGACGAAGGAGAAGGAGAAGGTGAAGTCTGGAGGGTGAATCAGAAGAAGCAGAGGAAGGAGATGGAGAAGGTGAAGTCTGGAGGGTGAATCAGAAGAAGTAGAAGAAGGAGAAGGAGAAGGTGAAGTCTGGAGGGTGAAGCAGAAGAAGTAGAAGAAGGAGAAGGAGAAGGTGAAGTCAGGAGGGTGAATCAGAAGAATCAGAAGAAGGAGAAGGAGAAGGTGAAGTCTGGAGGGTGAATCAGAAGAAGCAGAAGAAGGAGAAGGAGAAGGTGAAGTCTGGAGGGTGAATCAGAAGAATCAGAAGAAGGAGAAGGAGAAGGTGAAGTCTGGAGGGTGAATCAGAAGAAGCAGAAGAAGGAGAAGGAGAAGGTGAAGTCTGGAGGGTGACTCAGAAGAAGCAGAAGAAGGAGAAGGAGAAGGTGAAGTCAGGAGGGTGAATCAGAAGAAGCAGAAGAAGGAGAAGTAGAAGGTGAAGTTAGGAGGGTGAATCAGAAGAAGCAGAAGAAGGAGAAGGAGCAGGTGATGTCAGCGGGATGAAGCAGAAGAAGGAGAAGAAGGAGAAGGAGAAGGTGAAGTCAGGACGGTGAAGCAGAAGAAGCAGAAGAAGGAGAAGGAGAAGGTGAAGTCTGGAGGGTGAATCAGAATAAGTAGAAGAAGGAGAAGGAGAAGGTCAAGTCTGGAGGGTGAATCAGAAGAAGTAGAAGAAGGACAAGGAGAAGGTGAAGTCTGGAGGGTGAAGCAGAAGAAGTAGAAGAAGGAGAAGGAGAAGGTGAAGTAAGGAGGGTGAATCAGAAGAAGTAGAAGAAGAAGAAGGAGAAGGTGAAGTCAGGAGGGTGAATCAGAAGAAGCAGAAGAAGGAGAAGGAGAAGGTGAAGTCTGGAGGGTGAATCAGAAGAAGCAGAAGAAGGAGAAGGAGAAGATGAAATCTGGAGGGTGAATCAGAAGAAGTAGAAGAAGGAGAAGGAGAAGGTGAGGTCTGGAGGGTGGATCAGAAGAAGTAGAAGAAGGAGAAGGAGAAGGTGAAGTCTGGAGGGTGAAACAGAAGAAGCAGAAGAAGGAGAAGGAGAAGGTGAAGTCTGGAGGGTGAATCAGAAGAAGCAGAAGAAGGAGAAGGAGAAGGTGAAGTCTGGAGGGTGAATCAGAAGAAGCAGAAGAAGGAGAAGGAGAAGATGAAATCTGGAGGGTGAATCAGAAGAAGCAGAAGAAAGAGAAGGAGAAGGTGAAGTCTGGAGGGTGAATCAGAAGAAGTAGAAGAAGGAGAAGGAGAAGGTGAAGTCTGGAGGGTGAATCAGAAGAAGCAGAAGAAGGAATGGAGAAGGTGAAGTCTGGAGGGTGAATCAGAAGAAGCAGAAGAAGGAGAAGGAGAAGGTGAAGTCTGGAGGGTGAATCAGAAGAAGCAGAAGAAGGCGAAGGAGAAGTTGAAGTCTGGAGGGTGAATCAGAAGAAGCAGAATAAGGAGAAGTGAAGGTGAAGTATGGAGGGTGAATCAGAAGAAGCGGAAGAAGGAGAAGGAGAAGGTGAAGTCTGGAGGGTGAATCAGAAGAATTAGAAGAAGGAGAAGGAGAAGGTGAAGTCTGGAGGGTGAAGCAGAAGAAGCAGAAGAAGGAGAAGGAGAAGGTGAAGTCAGGAGGGTGAATCAGAAGAAGTAGAAGAAGGAGAAGGAGAAGGTGAAGTCAGGAGGGTGAATCAGAAGAAGCAGAAGAAGGAGAAGGAGAAGGTGAAGTCTGGAGGGTGAATCAGAAGAAGCAGAATAAGGAGAAGGAGAAGGTGAAGTCTGGAATGTGAATCAGAAGAAGCAGAATAAGGAGAAGGAGAAGCTGAAGTCTGGAGGGTGAATCAGAAGAAGCAGAAGAAGGAGAAGGAGAAGATGAAGTCTGGAGGGTGAATCAGAAGAAGTAGAAGAAGGAGAAGGAGAAGGTGAAGTCTGGAGGGTGAAGCAGAAGAAGTAGAAGAAGGAGAAGGAGAAGGTGAAGTCAGGAGGGTGAATCAGAAGAAGTAGAAGAAGGAGAAGGAGAAGGTGAAGTCAGGAGGGTGAATCAGAAGAAGCAGAAGAAGGAGAAGGAGAAGGTGAAGTCTGGAGGGTGAATGAGAAGAATCAGAAGAAGGGGAAGGAGAAGGTGAAGTCTGGAGGGTGAATCAGAAGAAGCAGAATAAGGAGAAGGAGAAGATGAAATCTGGAGGGTGAATCAGAAGAAGCAGAAGAAAGAGAAGGAGAAGGTGAAGTCTGGAGGGTGAATCAGAAGAAGTAGAAGAAGGAGAAGGAGAAGGTGAAGTCTGGAGGGTGAAGCAGAAGAAGTAGAAGAAGGAGAAGGAGAAGGTGAAGTCAGGAGGGTGAATCAGAAGAAGTAGAAGAAGGAGAAGGAGAAGGTGAAGTCAGGAGGGTGAATCAGAAGAAGCAGAATAAGGAGAAGGAGAAGATGAAATCTGGAGGGTGAATCAGAAGAAGCAGAAGAAAGAGAAGGAGAAGGTGAAGTCTGGAGGGTGAATCAGAAGAAGTAGAAGAAGGAGAAGGAGAAGGTGAAGTCTGGAGGGTGAATCAGAAGAAGCAGAAGAAGGAGAAGGAGAAGGTGAAGTCTGGAGGGTGAATCAGAAGAAGCAGAAGAAGGAGAAGGAGAAGGTGAAGTCTGGAGGGTGAATCAGAAGAAGCAGAAGAAGGCGAAGGAGAAGTTGAAGTCTGGAGGGTGAATCAGAAGAAGCAGAATAAGGAGAAGTGAAGGTGAAGTATGGAGGGTGAATCAGAAGAAGCGGAAGAAGGAGAAGGAGAAGGTGAAGTCTGGAGGGTGAATCAGAAGAATTAGAAGAAGGAGAAGGAGAAGGTGAAGTCTGGAGGGTGAAGCAGAAGAAGTAGAAGAAGGAGAAGGAGAAGGTGAAGTCAGGAGGGTGAATCAGAAGAAGTAGAAGAAGGAGAAGGAGAAGGTGAAGTCAGGAGGGTGAATCAGAAGAAGCAGAAGAAGGAGAAGGAGAAGGTGAAGTCTGGAGGGTGAATCAAAAGAAGCAGAATAAGGAGAAGGAGAAGGTGAAGTCTGGAGGGTGAATCAGAAGAAGCAGAATAAGGAGAAGGAGAAGGTGAAGTCTGGAGGGTGAATCAGAAGAAGCAGAAGAAGGAGAAGGAGAAGATGAAGTCTGGAGGGTGAATCAGAAGAAGTAGAAGAAGGAGAAGGAGAAGGTGAAGTCTGGAGGGTGAAGCAGAAGAAGCAGAAGAAAGAGAAGGAGAAGGTGAAGTCTGGAGGGTGAAGCAGAAGAAACAGAAGAAGGAGAAGGAGAAGGTGAAGACTGGAGGGTGAATCAGAAGAAGTGGAAGAAGGAGGAGGAGAAGGTGAAGTCTGGAGGGTGAATCAGAAGAAGTAGAAGAAGGAGAAGGAGAAGGTGAAGTCTGGAGGGTGAATAAGAAGAAGCAGAAGAAGGAGAAGGAGAAGGTGAAGTCTGGAGGGTGAATCAGAAGAAGCAGAAGAAGGAGAAGGAGAAGATGAAGTCTGGAGGGTGAATCAGAAGAAGTAGAAGAAGGAGAAGGAGAAGGTGAAGTCTGGAGGGTGAATCAGAAGAAGCAGAAGAAAGAGAAGGAGAAGGTGAAGTCTGGAGGGTGAATCAGAAGAAGTAGAAGAGGGAGAAGGAGAAGGTGAAGTCTGGAGGGTGAATCAGAAGAAGCAGAAGAAGGAGAATGAGAAGGTGAAGTCTGGAGGGTGAATCAGAAGAAGCAGAAGAAGGAGAAGGAGAAGGTGAAGTCTGGAGGGTGAATCAGAAGAAGCAGAAGAAGGAGAAGGAGAAGTTGAAGTCTGGAGGGTGAATCAGAAGAAGCAGAAAAAGGAGAAGTGAAGGTGAAGTATGGAGGGTGAATCAGAAGAAGCAGAAGAAGGAGAAGGAGAAGGTGAAGTCTGGAGGGTGAAGCAGAAGAAGTAGAAGAAGGAGAAGGAGAAGGTGAAGTCAGGAGGGTGAATCAGAAGAAGTAGAAGAAGGAGAAGGAGAAGGTGAAGTCAGGAGGGTGAATCAGAAGAAGCAGAAGAAGGAGAAGGAGAAGGTGAAGTCTGGAGGGTGAATCAGAAGAAGCAGAATAAGGAGAAGGAGAAGCTGAAGTCTGGAGGGTGTATCAGAAGAAGCAGAATAAGGAGAAGGAGAAGGTGAAGTCTGGAGGGTGAATCAGAAGAAGCAGAAGAAGGAGAAGGAGAAGATGAAGTCTGGAGGGTGAATCAGAAGAAGTAGAAGAAGGAGAAGGAGAAGGTGAAGTCTGGAGGGTGAAGCAGAAGAAGGAGAAGGAGAAGGTGAAGTCAGGAGGGTGAATCAGAAGAAGGAGAAGAAGGAGAAGGAGAAGTTGAAGTCAGGAGGGTGAATCAGAAGAAGCAGAAGAAGGAGAAGGAGAAGGTGAAGTCTGGAGGGTGAATCAGAAGAATCAGAAGAAGGAGAAGGAGAAGGTGAAGTCTGGAGGGTGAATCAGAAGAAGCAGAAGAAAGAGAAGGAGAAGGTGAAGTCTGGAGGGTGAAGCAGAAGAAACAGAAGAAGGAGAAGGAGAAGGTGAAGACTGGAGGGTGAATCAGAAGAAGTGGAAGAAGGAGAAGGAGAAGGTGAAGTCTGGAGGGTGAATCAGAAGAAGTAGAATAAGGAGAAGGAGAAGGTGAAGTCTGGAGGGTGAATCAGAAGGAGCAGAAGAAGGAGAAGGAGAAGGTGAAGTCTGGAGGGTGAATCAGAAGAAGCAGAAGAAGGAGAAGGAGAAGATGAAGTCTGGAGGGTGAATCAGAAGAAGTAGAAGAAGGAGAAGGAGAAGGTGAAGTCTGGAGGGTGAATCAGAAGTAGTAGAAGAAGGAGAAGGAGAAGGTGAAGTCTGGACGGTGTATCAGAAGAAACAGAAGAAGGAGAAGGAGAAGGTGAAGTCTGGAGGGTGAATCAGAAGAAGTAGAAGAAGGAGAAGGAGAAGGTGTAGTCTGGAGGGTGAATCAGAAGAAGTAGACGAAGGAGAAGGAGAAGGTGAAGTCTGGAGGGTGAATCGGAAGAAGCAGAGGAAGGAGATGGAGAAGTTGAAGTCTGGAGGGTGAATCAGAAGAAGTAGAAGAAGGAGAAGGAGAAGGTGAAGTCTGGAGGGTGAATCAGAAGAAGCAGGAGAAGGAGAAGGAGAAGGTGAAGTCTGGAGGGTGAATCAGAAGAAGCAGAAGAAGGAGAAGGAGAAGGTGAAGTCTGGAGGGTGAATCAGAAGAAGTAGAAGAAGGAGAAGGAGAAGGTGAAGTCTGGAGGGAGAATCAGAAGAAGTAGAAGAAGGAGAAGGAGAAGGTGAAGTCTGGAGGTTGAATCAGAAGAAGTAGAAGAAGGAGATGGAGAAGGTGAAGTCTGGAGGGTGAAGCAGAAGAAGTAGAAGAAGGAGAAGGAGAAGGTGAAGTCAGGAGGGTGAATCAGAAGAAGTAGAAGAAGGAGAAGGAGAAGGTGAAGTCAGGAGGGTGAATCAGAAGAAGCAGAAGAAGGAGAAGGAGAAGGTGAAGTCTGGAGGGTGAATCAGAAGAATCAGAAGAAGGAGAAGGAGAAGGTGAAGTCTGGAGGGTGAATCAGAAGAAGCAGAAGAAAGAGAAGGAGATGGTGAAGTCTGGAGGGTGAATCAGAAGAAGTAGAAGAAGGAGAAGGAGAAGGTGAAGTCTGGAGGGTGAATCAGAAGAAGCAGAGGAAGGAGAAGGAGAAGGTGAAGTCTGGAGGGTGAATCAGAAGAAGCAGAAGAAGTAGAAGGAGAAGGTGAAGTCTGGAGGGTGAATCAGAAGAAGCAGAAGAAGGAGAAGGAGAAGGTGAAGTCTGGAGGGTGAATGAGAAGAAGCAGAATAAGGAGAAGGAGAAGGTGAAGTCTGGAGGGTGAATCAGAAGAAGCAGAAGAAGGAGAAGGAGAACGTGAAGTCTGGAGGGTGAATCAGAAGAAGTAGAAGAAGGAGAAGGAGAAGGTGAAGTCTGGAGGGTGAAGCAGAAGAAGGAGAAGGAGAAGGTGAAGTCAGGAGGGTGAATCAGAAGAAGTAGAAGAAGGAGAAGGAGAAGGTGAAATCAGGAGGGTGAATCAGAAGAAGCAGAAGAAGGAGAAGGATAAGGTGAAGTCTGTAGGGTGAATCAGAAGAATCAGAAGAAGGAGAAGGAGAAGGTGAAGTCTGGAGGGTGAATCAGAAGAAGCTGAAGAAAGAGAAGGAGAAGGTGAAGTCTGGAGGGTGAAGCAGAAGAAACAGAAGAAGGAGAAGGAGAAGGTGAAGACTGGAGGGTGAATCAGAAGAAGTAGAAGAAGGAGAAGGAGAAGGTGAAGTCTGGAGGGTGAATCAGAAGAAGCAGAAGAAGGAGAAGGAGAAGGTGAAGTCTGGAGGGTGAATCAGAAGAAGCAGAAGAAGGAGAAGGAGAAGATGAAGTCTGGAGGGTGAATCAGAAGAAGTAGAAGAAGGAGAAGGAGAAGGTGAGGTCTGGAGGGTGAATCAGAAGAAGCAGAAGAAGGAGAAGGAGAAGGTGAAGTCTGGAGGGTGAATCAGAAGAAGCAGAAGAAGGAGAAGGAGAAGGTGAAGTCTGGAGGGTGAATCAGAAGAAACAGAAGAAGGAGAAGGAGAAGGTGAAGTCTGGAGGGTGAATCAGAAGAAGTAGAAGAAGGAGAAGGAGAAGGTGTAGTCTGGAGGGTGAATCAGAAGAAGCAGAAGAAGGAGAAGGAGAAGGTGAAGTCTGGAGGGTGAATCAGAAGAAGCAGAAGAAGGAGAAGGAGAAGGTGAAGTCTGGAGGGTGAATCAGAAGAAGCAGAAGAAGGAGAAGGAGAAGGTGAGGTCTGGAGGGTGAATCAGAAGAAGCAGAAGAAGGAGAAGGAGAAGGTGAAGTCTGGAGGGTGAATCAGAAGAAGCAGAAGAAGGAGAAGGAGAAGGTGAAGTCTGGAGGGTGAATCAGAAGAAACAGAAGAAGGAGAAGGAGAAGGTGAAGTCTGGAGGGTGAATCAGAAGAAATAGAAGAAGGAGAAGGAGAAGGTGTAGTCTGGAGGGTGAATCAGAAGAAGCAGAAGAAGGAGAAGGAGAAGGTGAAGTCTGGAGGGTGAATCAGAAGAAGCAGAAGAAGGAGAAGAAGAAGGAGAAGTCTGGAGGGTGAATCAGAAGAAGCAGAAGAAGGAGAAGGAGAAGGTGAAGCCAGGAGGGTGAATCAGAAGAAGCAGAAGAAGGAGAAGGAGAAGGTGAAGTTAGGAGGGTGAATCAGAAGAAGCAGAAGAAGGAGAAGGAGCAGGTGATGTCAGGGGGATGAAGCAGAATAAGTAGAAGAAGGAGAAGGAGAAGGTGAAGTCAGGACGGTGAAGCAGAAGAAGCAGAAGAAGGAGAAGGAGAAGGTGAAGTCTGGAGGGTGAATCAGAAGAAGTAGAAGAAGGAGAAGGAGAAGGTGAAGTCTGGAGGGTGAAGCAGAAGATGTAGAAGAAGGAGAAGGAGAAGGTGAAGTCAGGATGGTGAATCAGAAGAAGTAGAAGAAGGAGAAGGAGAAGGTGAAGTCAGGAGGGTGAATCAGAAGAAGCAGAAGAAGGCGAAGGAGAAGGTGAAGTCTGGAGGGTGAATCAGAAGAATCAGAAGAAGGAGAAGGAGAAGGTGAAGTCTGGAGGGTGAATCAGAAGAAGCAGAAGAAAGAGAAGGAGAAGGTGAAGTCTGGAGGGTGAATCAGAAGAAGTAGAAGAAGGAGAAGGAGAAGGTGAAGTCTGGAGGGTGAATCAGAAGAAGCAGAAGAAGGAGAAGGAGAAGGTGAAGTCTGGAGGGTGAATCAGAAGAAGCAGAAGAAGGAGAAGGAGAAGGTGAAGTCTGCAGGGTGAATCAGAAGAAGCAGAGGAAGGAGATGGAGAAGTTGAAGTCTGGAGGGTGAATCAGAAGAAGTAGAAGAAGGAGAAGGAGAAGGTGAAGTCTGGAGGGTGAATCAGAAGAAGCAGGAGAAGGAGAAGGAGAAGGTGAAGTCTGGAGGGTGAATCAGAAGAAGCAGAAGAAGGAGAAGGAGAAGGTGAAGTCTGGAGGGTGAATCAGAAGAAGTAGAAGAAGGAGAAGGAGAAGGTGAAGTCTGGAGGGAGAATCAGAAGAAGTAGAAGAAGGAGAAGGAGAAGGTGAAGTCTGGAGGTTGAATCAGAAGAAGTAGAAGAAGGAGATGGAGAAGGTGAAGTCTGGAGGGTGAAGCAGAAGAAGTAGAAGAAGGAGAAGGAGAAGGTGAAGTCAGGAGGGTGAATCAGAAGAAGTAGAAGAAGGAGAAGGAGAAGGTGAAGTCAGGAGGGTGAATCAGAAGAAGCAGAAGAAGGAGAAGGAGAAGGTGAAGTCTGGAGGGTGAATCAGAAGAATCAGAAGAAGGAGAAGGAGAAGGTGAAGTCTGGAGGGTGAATCAGAAGAAGCAGAAGAAAGAGAAGGAGATGGTGAAGTCTGGAGGGTGAATCAGAAGAAGTAGAAGAAGGAGAAGGAGAAGGTGAAGTCTGGAGGGTGAATCAGAAGAAGCAGAGGAAGGAGAAGGAGAAGGTGAAGTCTGGAGGGTGAATCAGAAGAAGCAGAAGAAGTAGAAGGAGAAGGTGAAGTCTGGAGGGTGAATCAGAAGAAGCAGAAGAAGGAGAAGGAGAAGGTGAAGTCTGGAGGGTGAATGAGAAGAAGCAGAATAAGGAGAAGGAGAAGGTGAAGTCTGGAGGGTGAATCAGAAGAAGCAGAAGAAGGAGAAGGAGAACGTGAAGTCTGGAGGGTGAATCAGAAGAAGTAGAAGAAGGAGAAGGAGAAGGTGAAGTCTGGAGGGTGAAGCAGAAGAAGGAGAAGGAGAAGGTGAAGTCAGGAGGGTGAATCAGAAGAAGTAGAAGAAGGAGAAGGAGAAGGTGAAATCAGGAGGGTGAATCAGAAGAAGCAGAAGAAGGAGAAGGATAAGGTGAAGTCTGTAGGGTGAATCAGAAGAATCAGAAGAAGGAGAAGGAGAAGGTGAAGTCTGGAGGGTGAATCAGAAGAAGCTGAAGAAAGAGAAGGAGAAGGTGAAGTCTGGAGGGTGAAGCAGAAGAAACAGAAGAAGGAGAAGGAGAAGGTGAAGACTGGAGGGTGAATCAGAAGAAGTAGAAGAAGGAGAAGGAGAAGGTGAAGTCTGGAGGGTGAATCAGAAGAAGTAGAAGAAGGAGAAGGAGAAGGTGAAGTCTGGAGGGTGAATCAGAAGAAGCAGAAGAAGGAGAAGGAGAAGGTGAAGTCTGGAGGGTGAATCAGAAGAAGCAGAAGAAGGAGAAGGAGAAGATGAAGTCTGGAGGGTGAATCAGAAGAAGTAGAAGAAGGAGAAGGAGAAGGTGAGGTCTGGAGGGTGAATCAGAAGAAGCAGAAGAAGGAGAAGGAGAAGGTGAAGTCTGGAGGGTGAATCAGAAGAAGCAGAAGAAGGAGAAGGAGAAGGTGAAGTCTGGAGGGTGAATCAGAAGAAACAGAAGAAGGAGAAGGAGAAGGTGAAGTCTGGAGGGTGAATCAGAAGAAGTAGAAGAAGGAGAAGGAGAAGGTGTAGTCTGGAGGGTGAATCAGAAGAAGCAGAAGAAGGAGAAGGAGAAGGTGAAGTCTGGAGGGTGAATCAGAAGAAGCAGAAGAAGGAGAAGGAGAAGGTGAAGTCTGGAGGGTGAATCAGAAGAAGCAGAAGAAGGAGAAGGAGAAGGTGAGGTCTGGAGGGTGAATCAGAAGAAGCAGAAGAAGGAGAAGGAGAAGGTGAAGTCTGGAGGGTGAATCAGAAGAAGCAGAAGAAGGAGAAGGAGAAGGTGAAGTCTGGAGGGTGAATCAGAAGAAACAGAAGAAGGAGAAGGAGAAGGTGAAGTCTGGAGGGTGAATCAGAAGAAATAGAAGAAGGAGAAGGAGAAGGTGTAGTCTGGAGGGTGAATCAGAAGAAGCAGAAGAAGGAGAAGGAGAAGGTGAAGTCTGGAGGGTGAATCAGAAGAAGCAGAAGAAGGAGAAGAAGAAGGAGAAGTCTGGAGGGTGAATCAGAAGAAGCAGAAGAAGGAGAAGGAGAAGGTGAAGCCAGGAGGGTGAATCAGAAGAAGCAGAAGAAGGAGAAGGAGAAGGTGAAGTTAGGAGGGTGAATCAGAAGAAGCAGAAGAAGGAGAAGGAGCAGGTGATGTCAGGGGGATGAAGCAGAATAAGTAGAAGAAGGAGAAGGAGAAGGTGAAGTCAGGACGGTGAAGCAGAAGAAGCAGAAGAAGGAGAAGGAGAAGGTGAAGTCTGGAGGGTGAATCAGAAGAAGTAGAAGAAGGAGAAGGAGAAGGTGAAGTCTGGAGGGTGAAGCAGAAGATGTAGAAGAAGGAGAAGGAGAAGGTGAAGTCAGGATGGTGAATCAGAAGAAGTAGAAGAAGGAGAAGGAGAAGGTGAAGTCAGGAGGGTGAATCAGAAGAAGCAGAAGAAGGCGAAGGAGAAGGTGAAGTCTGGAGGGTGAATCAGAAGAATCAGAAGAAGGAGAAGGAGAAGGTGAAGTCTGGAGGGTGAATCAGAAGAAGCAGAAGAAAGAGAAGGAGAAGGTGAAGTCTGGAGGGTGAATCAGAAGAAGTAGAAGAAGGAGAAGGAGAAGGTGAAGTCTGGAGGGTGAATCAGAAGAAGCAGAAGAAGGAGAAGGAGAAGGTGAAGTCTGGAGGGTGAATCAGAAGAAGCAGAAGAAGGAGAAGGAGAAGGTGAAGTCTGCAGGGTGAATCAGAACAAGCAGAAGAAGGAGAAGGAGAAGGTGAAGTCTGGAGGGTGAATCAGAAGAAGCAGAATAAGGAGAAGGAGAAGGTGAAGTCTGGAGGGTGAATCAGAAGAAGCAGAAGAAGGAGAAGGAGAAGGTGAAGTCTGGAGGGTGAATCAGAAGAAGCAGAGGAAGTAGAAGGAGAAGGTGAAGTCTGGAGGGTGAATCAGAAGAAGCAGAAGAAGCAGAAGGAGAAGGTGAAGTCTGGAGGGTGAATCAGAAGAAGCAGAAGAAGGAGAAGGAGAAGGTGAAGTCTGGAGGGTGAATGAGAAGAAGCAGAATAAGGAGAAGGAGAAGGTGAAGTCTGGAGGGTGAATCAGAAGAAGTAGAAGAAGGAGAAGGAGAAGGTGTAGTCTGGAGGGTGAATCAGAAGAAGCAGAAGAAGGAGAAGGAGAAGGTGAAGTCTGGAGGGTGAATCAGAAGAAGCAGAAGAAGGAGAAGGAGAAGGTGAAGTCTGGAGGGTGAATCAGAAGAAGCAGAAGAAGGAGAAGGAGAAGGTGAAGTCAGGAGGGTGAATCAGAAGAAGCAGAAGAAGGAGAAGGAGAAGGTGAAGTTAGGAGGGTGAATCAGAAGAAGCAGAAGAAGGAGAAGGAGCAGGTGATGTCAGGGGGATGAAGCAGAATAAGTAGAAGAAGGAGAAGGAGAAGGTGAAGTCAGGACGGTGAAGCAGAAGAAGCAGAAGAAAGAGAAGGAGAAGGTGAAGTCTGGAGGGTGAATCAGAAGAAGTAGAAGAAGGAAAAGGAGAAGGTCAAGTCTGGAGGGTGAATCAGAAGAAGTAGAAGAAGGAGAAGGAGAAGGTGAAGTCTGGAGGGTGAAGCAGAAGATGTAGAAGAAGGAGAAGGAGAAGGTGAAGTCAGGATGGTGAATCAGAAGAAGTAGAAGAAGGAGAAGGAGAAGGTGAAGTCAGGAGGGTGAATCAGAAGAAGCAGAAGAAGGCGAAGGAGAAGGTGAAGTCTGGAGGGTGAATCAGAAGAATCAGAAGAAGGAGAAGGAGAAGGTGAAGTCTGGAGGGTGAATCAGAAGAAGCAGAAGAAAGAGAAGGAGAAGGTGAAGTCTGGAGGGTGAATCAGAAGAAGTAGAAGAAGGAGAAGGAGAAGGTGAAGTCTGGAGGGTGAATCAGAAGAAGCAGAAGAAGGAGAAGGAGAAGGTGAAGTCTGGAGGGTGAATCAGAAGAAGCAGAAGAAGGAGAAGGAGAAGGTGAAGTCTGCAGGGTGAATCAGAAGAAGCAGAAGAAGGAGAAGGAGAAGGTGAAGTCTGGAGGGTGAATCAGAAGAAGCAGAATAAGGAGAAGGAGAAGGTGAAGTCTGGAGGGTGAATCAGAAGAAGCAGAAGAAGGAGAAGGAGAAGGTGAAGTCTGGATGGTGAATCAGAAGAAGCAGAGGAAGGAGAAGGAGAAGGTGAAGTCTGGAGGGTGAATCAGAAGAAGCAGAAGAAGTAGAAGGAGAAGGTGAAGTCTGGAGGGTGAATCAGAAGAAGCAGAAGAAGGAGAAGGAGAAGATGAAGTCTGGAGGGTGAATGAGAAGAAGCAGAATAAGGAGAAGGAGAAGGTGAAGTCTGGAGGGTGAATCAGAAGAAGCAGAAGAAGGAGAAGGAGAAGGTGAAGTCTGGAGGGTGAATCAGAAGAAGTAGAAGAAGGAGAAGGAGAAGGTGAAGTCTGGAGGGTGAAGCAGAAGAAGGAGAAGGAGAAGGTGAAGTCAGGAGGGTGAATCAGAAGAAGTAGAAGAAGTAGAAGGAGAAGGTGAAATCAGGAGGGTGAATCAGAAGAAGCAGAAGAAGGAGAAGGAGAAGGTTAAGTCTGTCGGGTGAATCAGAAGAATCAGAAGAAGGAGAAGGAGAAGGTGAAGTCTGGAGGGTGAATCAGAAGAAGCAGAAGAAAGAGAAGGAGAAGGTGAAGTCTGGAGGGTGAAGCAGAAGAAACAGAAGAAGGAGAAGGAGAAGGTGAAGACTGGAGGGTGAATCAGAAGAAGTAGAAGAAGGAGAAGGAGAAGGTGAAGTCTGGAGGGTGAATCAGAAGAAGTAGAAGAAGGAGAAGGAGAAGGTGAAGTCTGGAGGGTGAATCAGAAGAAGCAGAAGAAGGAGAAGGAGAAGGTGAAGTCTGGAGGGTGAATCAGAAGAAGCAGAAGAAGGAGAAGGAGAAGATGAAGTCTGGAGGGTGAATCAGAAGAAGTAGAAGAAGGAGAAGGAGAAGGTGAGGTCTGGAGGGTGAATCAGAAGAAGCAGAAGAAGGAGAAGGAGAAGGTGAAGTCTGGAGGGTGAATCAGAAGAAGCAGAAGAAGGAGAAGGAGAAGGTGAAGTCTGGAGGGTGAATCAGAAGAAACAGAAGAAGGAGAAGGAGAAGGTGAAGTCTGGAGGGTGAATCAGAAGAAGGAGAAGAAGGAGAAGGAGAAGGTGTAGTCTGGAGGGTGAATCAGAAGAAGCAGAAGAAGGAGAAGGAGAAGGTGAAGTCTGGAGGGTGAATCAGAAGAAGCAGAAGAAGGAGAAGGAGAAGGTGAAGTCTGGAGGGTGAATCAGAAGAAGCAGAAGAAGGAGAAGGGGAATGTGAAGTCAGGAGGGTGAATCAGAAGAAGCAGAAGAAGGAGAAGGAGAAGGTGAAGTTAGGAGGGTGAATCAGAAGAAGCAGAAGAAGGAGAAGGAGCAGGTGATGTCAGGGGGATGAAGCAGAATAAGTAGAAGAAGGAGAAGGAGAAGGTGCAGTCAGGACGGTGAAGCAGAAGAAGCAGAAGAAGGAGAAGGAGAAGGTGAAGTCTGGAGGGTGAATCAGAAGAAGTAGAAGAAGGAAAAGGAGAAGGTCAGGTCTGGAGGGTGAATCAGAAGAAGTAGAAGAAGGAGAAGGAGAAGGTGAAGTCTGGAGGGTGAAGCAGAAGAAGTAGAAGAAGGAGAAGGAGAAGGTGAAGTCAGGATGGTGAATCAGAAATAGTAGAAGAAGGAGAAGGAGAAGGTGAAGTCAGGAGGGTGAATCAGAAGAAGCAGAAGAAGGAGAAGGAGAAGGTGAAGTCTGGAGGGTGAATCAGAAGAATCAGAAGAAGGAGAAGGAGAAGGTGAAGTCTGGAGGGTGAATCAGAAGAAGCAGAAGAAAGAGAAGGAGAAGGTGAAGTCTGGAGGGTGAATCAGAAGAAGTTGAAGAAGGAGAAGGAGAAGGTGAAGTCTGGAGGGTGAATCAGAAGAAGTAGAAGAAGGAGAAGGAGAAGTTGAAGTCTGGAGGGTGAAGCAGAAGAATTAGAAGATGGAGAAGGAGAAGGTGAAGTCAGTAGGGTGAATCAGAAGAAGTAGAAGAAGGAGAAGGAGAAGGTGAAGTCAGGAGGGTGAATCAGAAGAAGCAGAAGATGGAGAAGGAGAAGGTGAAGTCTGGAGGGTGAATCAGAAGAATCAGAAGAAGGAGAAGGAGAAGGTGAAGTCTGGAGGGTGAATCAGAAGAAGCAGAGGAAGGAGAAGGAGAAGGTGAAGTCTGGAGGGTGAATCAGAAGAAGCAGAATAAGGAGAAGGAGAAGGTGAAGTCTTGAGGGTGAATCAGAAGAAGCAGAATAAGGAGAAGGAGAAGGTGAAGTCTGGAGGGTGAATCAGAAGAAGCAGAAGAAGGAGAAGGAGAAGGTGAAGTCTGGAGGGTGAATCAGAGGAAGTAGAAGAAGGAGAAGGAGAAGGTGAAGTCTGGAGGGTGAAGCAGAAGAAGTAGAAGAAGGAGAAGGAGAAGGTGAAGTCAGGTGGGTGAATCAGAAGAAGTAGAAGAAGGAGAAGGAGAAGGTGAAGTCAGGAGGGTGAATCAGAAGAAGCAGAAGAAGGAGAAGGAGAAGGTGAAGTCTGGAGGGTGAATCAGAAGAATCAGAAGAAGGAGAAGGAGAAGGTGAAGTCTGGAGGGTGACTCAGAAGAAGCAGAAGAAAGAGAAGGAGAAGGTGAAGTCTGGAGGGTGAAGCAGAAGAAACAGAAGAAGGAGAAGGAGAAGGTGAAGACTGGAGGGTGAATCAGAAGAAGTAAAAGAAGGAGAAGGAGAAGGTGAAGTCTGGAGGGTGAATCAGAAGAAGTAGAAGAAGGAGAAGGAGAAGGTGAAGTCTGGAGGGTGAATCAGAAGAAGCAGAAGAAGGAGAAGGAGAAGGTGAAGTCTGGAGGGTGAATCAGAAGAAGCAGAAGAAGGAGAAGGAGAAGATGAAGTCTGGAGGGTGAATCAGAAGAAGTAGAAGAAGGAGAAGGAGAAGGTGAAGTCTGGAGGGTGAATCAGAAGTAGTAGAAGAAGGAGAAGGAGAAGGTGAAGTCTGGAGGGTGAATCAGAAGAAACAGAAGAAGGAGAAGGAGAAGGTGAAGTCTGGAGGGTGAATCAGAAGAAGTAGAAGAAGGAGAAGGAGAAGGTGTAGTCTGGAGGGTGAATCAGAAGAAGTAGACGAAGGAGAAGGAGAAGGTGTGTCTGGAGGGTGAATCGGATGAAGCAGAAGAAGGAGATGGAGAAGGTGAAGTCTGGAGGTTGAATCAGAAGAAGTAGAAGAAGGAGAAGGAGAAGGTGAAGTCTGGAGGGTGAATCAGAAGAAGCAGAAGAAGGAGAAGGAGAAGGTGAAGTCTGGAGGGTGAATCAGAAGAAGCAGAAGAAGGAGAAGGAGAAGGTGAAGTCTGGAGGGTGATTCAGAAGAAGCAGGATAAGGAGAAGGAGAAGGTCAAGTCTGGAGGTTGAATCAGAAGAAGCAGAAGAAGGAGAAGGAGAAGCTGAAGTCTGGAGGGTGAATCAGAAGAAGTAGAAGAAGGAGAAGGAGAAGATGAAGTCTGGAGGGTGAATCAGAAGAAGTAGAAGAAGGAGCAAGAGAAGGTGAAGTCTGGAGGGTGAATCAGAAGACGTAGAAGAAGGAGAAGGAGAAGGTGAAGTCTGGAGGGTGAAGCAGAAGAAGTAGAAGAAGGAGAAGGAGAAGGTGAAGTCAGGAGGGTGAATCAGAAGATGTAGAAGAAGGAGAAGGAGAAGGTGAAGTCAGGAGGGTGAATCAGAAGAAGCAGAAGAAGGAGAAGGAGAAGGTGAAGTCTGGAGGATGAATCAGAAGAATCAGAAGAAGGAGAAGGAGAAGGTGAAGTCCGGAGGGTGAATCAGAAGAAGCAGAAGAAAGAGAAGGAGAAGGTGAAGTCTGGAGGGTGAATCAGAAGAAGTAGAAGAAGGAGAAGGAGAAGGTGAAGTCTGGAGGGTGAATCAGAAGAAGCAGAAGAAGGAGAAGGAGAAGGTGAAGTCTGGAGGGTGAATCAGAAGAAGTAGACGAAGGAGAAGGAGAAGGTGAAGTCTGGAGGGTGAATCAGAAGAAGCAGAAGAAGGAGATGGAGAAGGTGAAGTCTGGAGGGTGAATCAGAAGAAGTAGAAGAAGGAGAAGGAAAAGGTGAAGTCTGGAGGGTGAATCAGAAGAAGCAGAAGAAGGAGAAGGAACAGGTGAAGTCTGGAGGGTGAATCAGAAGAAGCAGAAGAAGGAGAAGGAGAAGGTGAAGTCTGGAGGGTGATTCAGAAGAAGCAGAATAAGGAGAAGGAGAAGGTGAAGTCTGGAGGGTGAATCAGAAGAAGCAGAAGAAGGAGAAGGAGAAGGTGAAGTCTGAAGGGTGAATCAGAAGAAGTAGAAGAAGGAGAAGGAGAAGGTGAAGTCTGGAGGGTGAATCAGAAGAAGTAGAAGAAGGAGAAGGAGAAGGTGAAGTCTGGAGGGTGAATCAGAAGAAGCAGAAGAAGGAGAAGGAGAAGGTGAAGTCTGGAGGGTGAATCAGAAGAAGCAGAAGAAGGAGAAGGAGAAGGTGAAGTCTGGAGGGTGAATCAGAAGAAGCAGAATAAGGAGAAGGAGAAGGTGAAGTCTGGAGGGTGAATCAGAAGAAGCAGAAGAAGGAGAAGGAGAAGGTGAAGTCGGCAGGGTGAATCAGAAGAAGTAGAAGAAGGAGAAGGAGAAGGTGAAGTCTGGAGGGTGAAGCAGAAGAAGTAGAAGAAGGAGAAGGAGAAGGTGAAGTCAGGAGGGTGAATCAGAAGAAGTAGAAGAAGGAGAAGGAGAAGGTGAAGTCAGGAGGGTGAATCAGAAGAAGCAGAAGAAGGAGATATAGAAGGTGAAGTCTTGAGGGTGAATCAGAAGAATCAGAAGAAGGAGAAGGAGAAGGTGAAGTCTGGAGGGTGAAGCAGAAGAAGCAGAAGAAAGAGAAGGAGAAGGTGAAGTCTGGAGGGTGAAGCAGAAGAAACAGAAGAAGGAGAAGGAGAAGGTGAAGACTGGAGGGTGAATCAGAAGAAGTAGAAGAAGGAGAAGGAGAAGGTGAAGTCTATAGGGTGAATCAGAAGAAGTAGAAGAAGGAGAAGGAGAAGGTGAAGTCTGGAGGGTGAATCAGAAGAAGCAGAAGAAGGAGAAGGAGAAGGTGAAGTCTGGAGGGTGAATCAGAAGAAGCAGAAGAAGGAGAAGGAGAAGGTGAAGTCAGGAGGGTGAATCAGAAGAAGCAGAAGAAGGAGAAGGAGAAGGTGAAGTCTGGAGGGTGAATCAGAAGAAGTAGAAGAAGGAGAAGGAGAAGGTGAAGTCTGGAGGGTGAAGCAGAAGAAGTAGAAGAAGGAGAAGGAGAAGGTGAAGTCAGGAGGGTGAATCAGAAGAAGTAGAAGAAGGAGAAGGAGAAGGTGAAGTCAGGAGGGTGAATCAGAAGAAGCAGTAGAAGGAGATAGAGAAGGTGAAGTCTGGAGGGTGAATCAGAAGAATCAGAAGAAGGAGAAGGAGAAGGTGAAGTCTGGAGGGTGAAGCAGAAGAAGCAGAAGAAAGAGAAGGAGAAGGTGAAGTCTGGAGGGTGAAGCAGAAGAAACAGAAGAAGGAGAAGGCGAAGGTGAAGACTGGAGGGTGAATCAGAAGAAGTAGAAGAAGGAGAAGGAGAAGGTGAAGTCTGGAGGGTGAATCAGAAGAAGTAGAAGAAGGAGAAGGAGAAGGTGAAGTCTGGAGGGTGAATCAGAAGAAGCAGAAGAAGGAGAAGGAGAAGGTGAAGTCTGGAGGGTGAATCAGAAGAAGCAGAAGAAGGAGAAGGAGAATGTGAAGTCAGGAGGGTGAATCAGAAGAAGCAGAAGAAGGAGAAGGAGCAGGTGATGTCAGGGGGATGAAGCAGAATAAGTAGAAGAAGGAGAAGCAGAAGGTGCAGTCAGGACGGTGAAGCAGAAGAAGCAGAAGAAGGAGAAGGAGAAGGTGAAGTCTGGAGGGTGAATCAGAAGAAGTAGAAGAAGGAGAAGGAGAAGGTGAAGTCAGGAGGGTGAATCAGAAGAAGCAGAAGATGGAGAAGGAGAAGGTGAAGTCTGGAGGGTGAATCAGAAGAATCAGAAGAAGGAGAAGGAGAAGGTGAAGTCTGGAGGGTGAATCAGAAGAAGCAGAGGAAGGAGAAGGAGAAGGTGAAGTCTGGAGGGTGAATCAGAAGAAGCAGAATAAGGAGAAGGAGAAGGTGAAGTCTTGAGGGTGAATCAGAAGAAGCAGAATAAGGAGAAGGAGAAGGTGAAGTCTGGAGGGTGAATCAGAAGAAGCAGAAGAAGGAGAAGGAGAAGGTGAAGTCTGGAGGGTGAATCAGAGGAAGTAGAAGAAGGAGAAGGAGAAGGTGAAGTCTGGAGGGTGAAGCAGAAGAAGTAGAAGAAGGAGAAGGAGAAGGTGAAGTCAGGTGGGTGAATCAGAAGAAGTAGAAGAAGGAGAAGGAGAAGGTGAAGTCAGGAGGGTGAATCAGAAGAAGCAGAAGAAGGAGAAGGAGAAGGTGAAGTCTGGAGGGTGAATCAGAAGAATCAGAAGAAGGAGAAGGAGAAGGTGAAGTCTGGAGGGTGACTCAGAAGAAGCAGAAGAAAGAGAAGGAGAAGGTGAAGTCTGGAGGGTGAAGCAGAAGAAACAGAAGAAGGAGAAGGAGAAGGTGAAGACTGGAGGGTGAATCAGAAGAAGTAAAAGAAGGAGAAGGAGAAGGTGAAGTCTGGAGGGTGAATCAGAAGAAGTAGAAGAAGGAGAAGGAGAAGGTGAAGTCTGGAGGGTGAATCAGAAGAAGCAGAAGAAGGAGAAGGAGAAGGTGAAGTCTGGAGGGTGAATCAGAAGAAGCAGAAGAAGGAGAAGGAGAAGATGAAGTCTGGAGGGTGAATCAGAAGAAGTAGAAGAAGGAGAAGGAGAAGGTGAAGTCTGGAGGGTGAATCAGAAGTAGTAGAAGAAGGAGAAGGAGAAGGTGAAGTCTGGAGGGTGAATCAGAAGAAACAGAAGAAGGAGAAGGAGAAGGTGAAGTCTGGAGGGTGAATCAGAAGAAGTAGAAGAAGGAGAAGGAGAAGGTGTAGTCTGGAGGGTGAATCAGAAGAAGTAGACGAAGGAGAAGGAGAAGGTGTGTCTGGAGGGTGAATCGGATGAAGCAGAAGAAGGAGATGGAGAAGGTGAAGTCTGGAGGTTGAATCAGAAGAAGTAGAAGAAGGAGAAGGAGAAGGTGAAGTCTGGAGGGTGAATCAGAAGAAGCAGAAGAAGGAGAAGGAGAAGGTGAAGTCTGGAGGGTGAATCAGAAGAAGCAGAAGAAGGAGAAGGAGAAGGTGAAGTCTGGAGGGTGATTCAGAAGAAGCAGGATAAGGAGAAGGAGAAGGTCAAGTCTGGAGGTTGAATCAGAAGAAGCAGAAGAAGGAGAAGGAGAAGCTGAAGTCTGGAGGGTGAATCAGAAGAAGTAGAAGAAGGAGAAGGAGAAGATGAAGTCTGGAGGGTGAATCAGAAGAAGTAGAAGAAGGAGCAAGAGAAGGTGAAGTCTGGAGGGTGAATCAGAAGACGTAGAAGAAGGAGAAGGAGAAGGTGAAGTCTGGAGGGTGAAGCAGAAGAAGTAGAAGAAGGAGAAGGAGAAGGTGAAGTCAGGAGGGTGAATCAGAAGATGTAGAAGAAGGAGAAGGAGAAGGTGAAGTCAGGAGGGTGAATCAGAAGAAGCAGAAGAAGGAGAAGGAGAAGGTGAAGTCTGGAGGATGAATCAGAAGAATCAGAAGAAGGAGAAGGAGAAGGTGAAGTCCGGAGGGTGAATCAGAAGAAGCAGAAGAAAGAGAAGGAGAAGGTGAAGTCTGGAGGGTGAATCAGAAGAAGTAGAAGAAGGAGAAGGAGAAGGTGAAGTCTGGAGGGTGAATCAGAAGAAGCAGAAGAAGGAGAAGGAGAAGGTGAAGTCTGGAGGGTGAATCAGAAGAAGTAGACGAAGGAGAAGGAGAAGGTGAAGTCTGGAGGGTGAATCAGAAGAAGCAGAAGAAGGAGATGGAGAAGGTGAAGTCTGGAGGGTGAATCAGAAGAAGTAGAAGAAGGAGAAGGAAAAGGTGAAGTCTGGAGGGTGAATCAGAAGAAGCAGAAGAAGGAGAAGGAACAGGTGAAGTCTGGAGGGTGAATCAGAAGAAGCAGAAGAAGGAGAAGGAGAAGGTGAAGTCTGGAGGGTGATTCAGAAGAAGCAGAATAAGGAGAAGGAGAAGGTGAAGTCTGGAGGGTGAATCAGAAGAAGCAGAAGAAGGAGAAGGAGAAGGTGAAGTCTGAAGGGTGAATCAGAAGAAGTAGAAGAAGGAGAAGGAGAAGGTGAAGTCTGGAGGGTGAATCAGAAGAAGTAGAAGAAGGAGAAGGAGAAGGTGAAGTCTGGAGGGTGAATCAGAAGAAGCAGAAGAAGGAGAAGGAGAAGGTGAAGTCTGGAGGGTGAATCAGAAGAAGCAGAAGAAGGAGAAGGAGAAGGTGAAGTCTGGAGGGTGAATCAGAAGAAGCAGAATAAGGAGAAGGAGAAGGTGAAGTCTGGAGGGTGAATCAGAAGAAGCAGAAGAAGGAGAAGGAGAAGGTGAAGTCGGCAGGGTGAATCAGAAGAAGTAGAAGAAGGAGAAGGAGAAGGTGAAGTCTGGAGGGTGAAGCAGAAGAAGTAGAAGAAGGAGAAGGAGAAGGTGAAGTCAGGAGGGTGAATCAGAAGAAGTAGAAGAAGGAGAAGGAGAAGGTGAAGTCAGGAGGGTGAATCAGAAGAAGCAGAAGAAGGAGATATAGAAGGTGAAGTCTTGAGGGTGAATCAGAAGAATCAGAAGAAGGAGAAGGAGAAGGTGAAGTCTGGAGGGTGAAGCAGAAGAAGCAGAAGAAAGAGAAGGAGAAGGTGAAGTCTGGAGGGTGAAGCAGAAGAAACAGAAGAAGGAGAAGGAGAAGGTGAAGACTGGAGGGTGAATCAGAAGAAGTAGAAGAAGGAGAAGGAGAAGGTGAAGTCTATAGGGTGAATCAGAAGAAGTAGAAGAAGGAGAAGGAGAAGGTGAAGTCTGGAGGGTGAATCAGAAGAAGCAGAAGAAGGAGAAGGAGAAGGTGAAGTCTGGAGGGTGAATCAGAAGAAGCAGAAGAAGGAGAAGGAGAAGGTGAAGTCAGGAGGGTGAATCAGAAGAAGCAGAAGAAGGAGAAGGAGAAGGTGAAGTCTGGAGGGTGAATCAGAAGAAGTAGAAGAAGGAGAAGGAGAAGGTGAAGTCTGGAGGGTGAAGCAGAAGAAGTAGAAGAAGGAGAAGGAGAAGGTGAAGTCAGGAGGGTGAATCAGAAGAAGTAGAAGAAGGAGAAGGAGAAGGTGAAGTCAGGAGGGTGAATCAGAAGAAGCAGTAGAAGGAGATAGAGAAGGTGAAGTCTGGAGGGTGAATCAGAAGAATCAGAAGAAGGAGAAGGAGAAGGTGAAGTCTGGAGGGTGAAGCAGAAGAAGCAGAAGAAAGAGAAGGAGAAGGTGAAGTCTGGAGGGTGAAGCAGAAGAAACAGAAGAAGGAGAAGGCGAAGGTGAAGACTGGAGGGTGAATCAGAAGAAGTAGAAGAAGGAGAAGGAGAAGGTGAAGTCTGGAGGGTGAATCAGAAGAAGTAGAAGAAGGAGAAGGAGAAGGTGAAGTCTGGAGGGTGAATCAGAAGAAGCAGAAGAAGGAGAAGGAGAAGGTGAAGTCTGGAGGGTGAATCAGAAGAAGCAGAAGAAGGAGAAGGAGAATGTGAAGTCAGGAGGGTGAATCAGAAGAAGCAGAAGAAGGAGAAGGAGCAGGTGATGTCAGGGGGATGAAGCAGAATAAGTAGAAGAAGGAGAAGCAGAAGGTGCAGTCAGGACGGTGAAGCAGAAGAAGCAGAAGAAGGAGAAGGAGAAGGTGAAGTCTGGAGGGTGAATCAGAAGAAGTAGAAGAAGGAGAAGGAGAAGGTGAAGTCAGGAGGGTGAATCAGAAGAAGCAGAAGATGGAGAAGGAGAAGGTGAAGTCTGGAGGGTGAATCAGAAGAATCAGAAGAAGGAGAAGGAGAAGGTGAAGTCTGGAGGGTGAATCAGAAGAAGCAGAGGAAGGAGAAGGAGAAGGTGAAGTCTGGAGGGTGAATCAGAAGAAGCAGAATAAGGAGAAGGAGAAGGTGAAGTCTTGAGGGTGAATCAGAAGAAGCAGAATAAGGAGAAGGAGAAGGTGAAGTCTGGAGGGTGAATCAGAAGAAGCAGAAGAAGGAGAAGGAGAAGGTGAAGTCTGGAGGGTGAATCAGAGGAAGTAGAAGAAGGAGAAGGAGAAGGTGAAGTCTGGAGGGTGAAGCAGAAGAAGTAGAAGAAGGAGAAGGAGAAGGTGAAGTCAGGTGGATGAATCAGAAGAAGTAGAAGAAGGAGAAGGAGAAGGTGAAGTCAGGAGGGTGAATCAGAAGAAGCAGAAGAAGGAGAAGGAGAAGGTGAAGTCTGGAGGGTGAATCAGAAGAATCAGAAGAAGGAGAAGGAGAAGGTGAAGTCTGGAGGGTGAATCAGAAGAAGCAGAAGAAAGAGAAGGAGAAGGTGAAGTCTGGAGGGTGAAGCAGAAGAAACAGAAGAAGGAGAAGGAGAAGGTGAAGACTGGAGGGTGAATCAGAAGAAGTAAAAGAAGGAGAAGGAGAAGGTGAAGTCTGGAGGGTGAATCAGAAGAAGTAGAAGAAGGAGAAGGAGAAGGTGAAGTCTGGAGGGTGAATCAGAAGAAGCAGAAGAAGGAGAAGGAGAAGGTGAAGTCTGGAGGGTGAATCAGAAGAAGCAGAAGAAGGAGAAGGAGAAGATGAAGTCTGGAGGGTGAATCAGAAGAAGTAGAAGAAGGAGAAGGAGAAGGTGAAGTCTGGAGGGTGAATCAGAAGTAGTAGAAGAAGGAGAAGGAGAAGGTGAAGTCTGGAGGGTGAATCAGAAGAAACAGAAGAAGGAGAAGGAGAAGGTGAAGTCTGGAGGGTGAATCAGAAGAAGTAGAAGAAGGAGAAGGAGAAGGTGTAGTCTGGAGGGTGAATCAGAAGAAGTAGACGAAGGAGAAGGAGAAGGTGTGTCTTGAGGGTGAATCAGATGAAGCAGAAGAAGGAGATGGAGAAGGTGAAGTCTGGAGGTTGAATCAGAAGAAGTAGAAGAAGGAGAAGGAGAAGGTGAAGTCTGGAGGGTGAATCAGAAGAAGCAGAAGAAGGAGAAGGAGAAGGTGAAGTCTGGAGGGTGAATCAGAAGAAGCAGAAGAAGGAGAAGGAGAAGGTGAAGTCTGGAGGGTGATTCAGAAGAAGCAGGATAAGGAGAAGGAGAAGGTGAAGTCTGGAGGTTGAATCAGAAGAATCAGAAGTAAGAGAAGGAGAAGGTGAAGTCTGGAGGGTGAATCAGAAGAAGTAGAAGAAGGAGAAAGAGAAGGTGAAGTCTGGAGGGTGAATCAGAAGACGCAGAAGAAGGAGAAGGAGAAGGTGAAGTCTGGAGGGTGAAGAAGAAGAAGTAGAAGAAGGAGAAGGAGAAGGTGAAGTCAGGAGGGTGAATCAGAAGATGTAGAAGAAGGAGAAGGAGAAGGTGAAGTCAGGAGGGTGAATCAGAAGAAGCAGAAGAAGGAGAAGGAGAAGGTGAAGTCTGGAGGATGAATCAGAAGAATCAGAAGAAGGAGAAGGAGAAGGTTAAGTCCGGAGGGTGAATCAGAAGAAGCAGAAGAAAGAGAAGGAGAAGGTGAAGTCTGGAGGGTGAATCAGAAGAAGTAGAAGAAGGAGAAGGAGAAGGTGAAGTCTGGAGGGTGAATCAGAAGAAGCAGAAGAAGGAGAAGGAGAAGGTGAAGTCTGGAGGGTGAATCAGAAGAAGTAGACGAAGGAGAAGGAGAAGGTGAAGTCTGGAGGGTGAATCAGAAGAAGCAGAAGAAGGAGATGGAGAAGGTGAAGTCTGGAGGGTGAATCAGAAGAAGTAGAAGAAGGAGAAGGAGAAGGTGAAGTCTGGAGGGTGAATCAGAAGAAGCAGAAGAAGGAGAAGGAACAGGTGAAGTCTGGAGGGTGAATCAGAAGAAGCAGAAGAAGGAGAAGGAGAAGGTGAAGTCTGGAGGGTGATTCAGAAGAAGCAGAATAAGGAGAAGGAGAAGGTGAAGTCTGGAGGGTGAATCAGAAGAAGCAGAAGAAGGAGAAGGAGAAGGTGAAGTCTGGAGGGTGAATCAGAAGAAGTAGAAGAAGGAGAAGGAGAAGGTGAAGTCTGGAGGGTGAATCAGAAGAAGTAGAAGAAGGAGAAGGAGAAGGTGAAGTCTGGAGTGTGTATCAGAAGAAGCAGAAGAAGGAGAAGGAGAAGGTGAAGTCTGGAGGGTGAATCAGAAGAAGCAGAAGAAGGAGAAGGAGAAGGTGAAGTCTGGAGGGTGAATCAGAAGAAGCAGAATAAGGAGAAGGAGAAGGTGAAGTCTGGAGGGTGAATCAGAAGAAGCAGAAGAAGGAGAAGGAGAAGGTGAAGTCGGCAGGGTGAATCAGAAGAAGTAGAAGAAGGAGAAGGAGAAGGTGAAGTCTGGAGGGTGAAGCAGAAGAAGTAGAAGAAGGAGAAGGAGAAGGTGAAGTCAGGAGGGTGAATCAGAAGAAGTAGAAGAAGGAGAAGTAGAAGGTGAAGTCAGGAGGGTGAATCAGAAGAAACAGAAGAAGGAGATATAGAAGGTGAAGTCTTGAGGGTGAATCAGAAGAATCAGAAGAAGGAGAAGGAGAAGGTGAAGTCTGGAGGGTGAAGCAGAAGAAGCAGAAGAAAGAGAAGGAGAAGGTGAAGTCTGGAGGGTGAAGCAGAAGAAACAGAAGAAGGAGAAGGAGAAGGTGAAGACTGGAGGGTGAATCAGAAGAAGTAGAAGAAGGAGAAGGAGAAGGTGAAGTCTATAGGGTGAATCAGAAGAAGTAGAAGAAGGAGAAGGAGAAGGTGAAGTCTGGAGGGTGAATCAGAAGAAGCAGAAGAAGGAGAAGGAGAAGGTGAAGTCTGGAGGGTGAATCAGAAGAAGCAGAAGAAGGAGAAGGAGAAGGTGAAGTCAGGAGGGTGAATCAGAAGAAGCAGAAGAAGGAGAAGGAGAAGGTGAAGTCTGGAGGGTGAATCAGAAGAAGTAGAAGAAGGAGAAGGAGAAGGTGAAGTCTGGAGGGTGAAGCAGAAGAAGTAGAAGAAGGAGAAGGAGAAGGTGAAGTCAGGAGGGTGAATCAGAAGAAGTAGAAGAAGGAGAAGGAGAAGGTGAAGTCAGGAGGGTGAATCAGAAGAAGCAGAAGAAGGAGATAGAGAAGGTTGAAGTCTGGAGGGTGAATCAGAAGAATCAGAAGAAGGAGAAGGAGAAGGTGAAGTCTGGAGGGTGAAGCAGAAGAAGCAGAAGAAAGAGAAGGAGAAGGTGAAGTCTGGAGGGTGAAGCAGAAGAAACAGAAGAAGGAGAAGGAGAAGGTGAAGACTGGAGGGTGAATCAGAAGAAGTAGAAGAAGGAGAAGGAGAAGGTGAAGTCTGGAGGGTGAATCAGAAGAAGTAGAAGAAGGAGAAGGAGAAGGTGAAGTCTGGAGGGTGAATCAGAAGAAGCAGAAGAAGGAGAAGGAGAAGGTGAAGTCTGGAGGGTGAATCAGAAGAAGCAGAAGAAGGAGAAGGAGAAGATGAAGTCTGGAGGGTGAATCAGAAGAAGCAGAAGAAGGAGAAGGAGAAGGTGAGGTCTGGAGGGTGAATCAGAAGAAGCAGAAGAAGGAGAAGGAGCAGGTGAAGTCAGGGGGGTGTAGCAGAAGAAGTAGAAGAAGGAGAAGGAGAAGGTGAAGCCTGGAGGGCGCAGCAGAAGAAGCAGAAGAAGGAGAATGAGAAGGTGAAGTCTGGAGGGTGAATCAGAAGAAGCAGAAGAAGGAGAAGGAGAAGGTGAAGTCTGGAGGTTGAATCAGAAGAAGTAGAAGAAGGAGAAGGAGAAGGTGAAGTCTGGAGGGTGAAGCAGAAGAAGTAGAAGAAGGAGAAGGAGAAGATGAAGTCAGGAGGGTGAATCAGAAGAAGTAGAAGAAGGAGAAGGAGAAGGTGAAGTCAGGAGGGTGAATCAGAAGAAGCAGAAGAAGGAGAAGGAGAAGTTGAAGTCTGGAGGGTGAATCAGAAGAATCAGAAGAAGGAGAAGGAGAAGGTGAAGTCTGGAGGGTGAATCAGAAGAAGCAGAAGAAAGAGAAGGAGAAGGTGAAGTCTGGAGGGTGAAGCAGAAGAAACAGAAGAAGGAGAAGGAGAAGGTGAAGACTGGAGGGTGAATGAGAAGAAGTAGAAGAAGGAGAAGGAGAAGGTGAAGTCTGGAGGGTGAATCAGAAGAAGTAGAAGAAGGAGAAGGAGAAGTTGAAGTCTGGAGGGTGAATCAGAAGAAGCAGAAAAGGAGAAGGAGAAGGTGAAGTCTGGAGGGTGAATCAGAAGAAGCAGAAGAAGGAGAAGGAGAAGATGAAGTCTGGAGGCTGAATCAGAAGAAGTAGAAGAAGGAGAAGGAGAAGGTGAAGTCTGGAGGGTGAATCAGAAGAAGTAGAAGAAGGAGAAGGAGAAGATGAAGTCTGGAGGGTGAATCAGAAGAAACAGAAGAAGGAGAAGGAGAAGGTGAAGTCTGGAGGGTGAATCAGAAGAAGTAGAAGAAGGAGAAGGAGAAGGTGTAGTCTGGAGGGTGAATCAGAAGAAGTCGACGAAGGAGAAGGAGAAGGTGAAGTCTGGAGGGTGAATCAGAAGAAGCAGAAGAAGGAGAAGGAGAAGGTGAAGTCTGGAGGGTGAATCAGATGAAGTAGAAGAAGGAGAAGGAGAAGGTGAAGTCTGGAGGGTGAATCAGAAGAAGCAGAAGAAGGAGAAGGAGAAGGTGAAGTCTGGAGGGTGAATCAGAAGAAGCAGAAGAAGGAGAAGGAGAAGGTGAAGTCTGGAGGGTGAATCAGAAGAAGTAGAAGAAGGAGAAGGAGAAGTTGAAGTCTGGAGGGTGAAGCAGAGGAAGTAGAAGATGGAGAAGGAGAAGGTGAAGTCAGGAGGGTGAATCAGAAGAAGTAGAAGAAGGAGAAGGAGAAGGTGAAGTCAGGAGGGTGAATCAGAAGAAGCAGAAGAAGGAGATAGAGAAGGTGAAGTCTGGAGGGTGAATCAGAAGAATCAGAAGAAGGAGAAGGAGAAGGTGAAGTCTGGAGGGTGAAGCAGAAGAAGCAGAAGAAAGAGAAGGAGAAGGTGAAGTCTGGAGGGTGAAGCAGAAGAAACAGAAGAAGGAGAAGGAGAAGGTGAAGACTGGAGGGTGAATCAGAAGAAGTAGAAGAAGGAGAAGGAGATGGTGAAGTCTGGAGGGTGAATCAGAAGAAGCAGAAGAAGGAGAAGGAGAAGGTGAAGTCTGGAGGGTGAATCAGAAGAAGCAGAAGAAGGAGAAGGAGAAGGTGAAGTCTGGAGGGTGAATCAGAAGAAGCAGAAGAAGGAGAAGGAGAAGATGAAGTCTGGAGGGTGAATCAGAAGAAGTAGAAGAAGGAGAAGGAGAAGGTGAGGTCTGGAGGGTGAATCAGAAGAAGCAGAAGAAGGAGAAGGAGAAGGTGAAGTCTGGAGGTTGAATCAGAAGAATCAGAAGAAGGAGAAGGAGAAGGTGAAGTCTGGAGGGTGAATCAGAAGAAGCAGAAGAAGGAGAAGGAGAAGGTGAAGTCTGGAGGGTGAATCAGAAGAAGCAGAAGAAGTAGAAGGAGAAGATGAAGTCTGGAGGGTGAATCAGAAGAAGTAGAAGAAGGAGAAGGAGAAGGTGAGGTCTGGAGGGTGAATCAGAAGAAGCAGAAGAAGGAGAAGGAGAAGGTGAAGTCTGGAGGGTGAATCAGAAGAAGCAGAAGAAGGAGAAGGAGAAGGTGAAGTCTGGAGGGTGAATCAGAAGAAGCAGAAGAAGGAGAAGGAGAAGGTGAAGTCTGGAGGGTGAATCAGAAGAAGTAGAAGAAGGAGAAGGAGAAGGTGTAGTCTGGAGGGTGAATCAGAAGAAGTAGAAGAAGGAGAAGGAGAAGGTGTAGTCTGGAGGGTGAATCAGAAGAAGTCGACGAAGGACAAGGAGAAGGTGAAGTCTGGAGGGTGAATCAGAAGAAGCAGAAGAAGGAGAAGGAGAAGGTGAAGTCTGGAGGGTGAATCAGATGAAGTAGAAGAAGGAGAAGGAGAAGGTGAAGTCTGGAGGGTGAATCAGAAGAAACAGAAGAAGGAGAAGGAGAAGGTGAAGTCTGGAGGGTGAATCAGAAGAAGTAGAAGAAGGAGAAGGAGAAGGTGTAGTCTGGAGGGTGAATCAGAAGAAGTCGACGAAGGAGAAGGAGAAGGTGAAGTCTGGAGGGTGAATCAGAAGAAGCAGAAGAAGGAGAAGGAGAAGGTGAAGTCTGGAGGGTGAATCAGATGAAGTAGAAGAAGGAGAAGGAGAAGGTGAAGTCTGGAGGGTGAATCAGAAGAAGCAGAAGAAGGAGAAGGAGAAGGTGAAGTCTGGAGGGTGAATCAGAAGAAGCAGAAGAAGGAGAAGGAGAAGGTGAAGTCTGGAGGGTGAATCAGAAGAAGTAGAAGAAGGAGAAGGAGAAGTTGAAGTCTGGAGGGTGAAGCAGAGGAAGTAGAAGATGGAGAAGGAGAAGGTGAAGTCAGGAGGGTGAATCAGAAGAAGTAGAAGAAGGAGAAGGAGAAGGTGAAGTCAGGAGGGTGAATCAGAAGAAGCAGAAGAAGGAGATAGAGAAGGTGAAGTCTGGAGGGTGAATCAGAAGAATCAGAAGAAGGAGAAGGAGAAGGTGAAGTCTGGAGGGTGAAGCAGAAGAAGCAGAAGAAAGAGAAGGAGAAGGTGAAGTCTGGAGGGTGAAGCAGAAGAAACAGAAGAAGGAGAAGGAGAAGGTGAAGACTGGAGGGTGAATCAGAAGAAGTAGAAGAAGGAGAAGGAGATGGTGAAGTCTGGAGGGTGAATCAGAAGAAGCAGAAGAAGGAGAAGGAGAAGGTGAAGTCTGGAGGGTGAATCAGAAGAAGCAGAAGAAGGAGAAGGAGAAGGTGAAGTCTGGAGGGTGAATCAGAAGAAGCAGAAGAAGGAGAAGGAGAAGATGAAGTCTGGAGGGTGAATCAGAAGAAGTAGAAGAAGGAGAAGGAGAAGGTGAGGTCTGGAGGGTGAATCAGAAGAAGCAGAAGAAGGAGAAGGAGAAGGTGAAGTCTGGAGGTTGAATCAGAAGAATCAGAAGAAGGAGAAGGAGAAGGTGAAGTCTGGAGGGTGAATCAGAAGAAGCAGAAGAAGGAGAAGGAGAAGGTGAAGTCTGGAGGGTGAATCAGAAGAAGCAGAAGAAGGAGAAGGAGAAGATGAAGTCTGGAGGGTGAATCAGAAGAAGTAGAAGAAGGAGAAGGAGAAGGTGAGGTCTGGAGGGTGAATCAGAAGAAGCAGAAGAAGGAGAAGGAGAAGGTGAAGTCTGGAGGGTGAATCAGAAGAAGCAGAAGAAGGAGAAGGAGAAGGTGAAGTCTGGAGGGTGAATCAGAAGAAGCAGAAGAAGGAGAAGGAGAAGGTGAAGTCTGGAGGGTGAATCAGAAGAAACAGAAGAAGGAGAAGGAGAAGGTGAAGTCTGGAGGGTGAATCAGAAGAAGTAGAAGAAGGAGAAGGAGAAGGTGTAGTCTGGAGGGTGAATCAGAAGAAGTCGACGAAGGAGAAGGAGAAGGTGAAGTCTGGAGGGTGAATCAGAAGAAGCAGAAGAAGGAGAAGGAGAAGGTGAAGTCTGGAGGGTGAATCAGATGAAGTAGAAGAAGGAGAAGGAGAAGGTGAAGTCTGGAGGGTGAATCAGAAGAAGCAGAAGAAGGAGAAGGAGAAGGTGAAGTCTGGAGGGTGAATCAGAAGAAGCAGAAGAAGGAGAAGGAGAAGGTGAAGTCTGGAGGGTGAATCAGAAGAAGTAGAAGAAGGAGAAGGAGAAGTTGAAGTCTGGAGGGTGAAGCAGAGGAAGTAGAAGATGGAGAAGGAGAAGGTGAAGTCAGGAGGGTGAATCAGAAGAAGTAGAAGAAGGAGAAGGAGAAGGTGAAGTCAGGAGGGTGAATCAGAAGAAGCAGAAGAAGGAGATAGAGAAGGTGAAGTCTGGAGGGTGAATCAGAAGAATCAGAAGAAGGAGAAGGAGAAGGTGAAGTCTGGAGGGTGAAGCAGAAGAAGCAGAAGAAAGAGAAGGAGAAGGTGAAGTCTGGAGGGTGAAGCAGAAGAAACAGAAGAAGGAGAAGGAGAAGGTGAAGACTGGAGGGTGAATCAGAAGAAGTAGAAGAAGGAGAAGGAGATGGTGAAGTCTGGAGGGTGAATCAGAAGAAGCAGAAGAAGGAGAAGGAGAAGGTGAAGTCTGGAGGGTGAATCAGAAGAAGCAGAAGAAGGAGAAGGAGAAGGTGAAGTCTGGAGGGTGAATCAGAAGAAGCAGAAGAAGGAGAAGGAGAAGATGAAGTCTGGAGGGTGAATCAGAAGAAGTAGAAGAAGGAGAAGGAGAAGGTGAGGTCTGGAGGGTGAATCAGAAGAAGCAGAAGAAGGAGAAGGAGAAGGTGAAGTCTGGAGGTTGAATCAGAAGAATCAGAAGAAGGAGAAGGAGAAGGTGAAGTCTGGAGGGTGAATCAGAAGAAGCAGAAGAAGGAGAAGGAGAAGGTGAAGTCTGGAGGGTGAATCAGAAGAAGCAGAAGAAGGAGAAGGAGAAGATGAAGTCTGGAGGGTGAATCAGAAGAAGTAGAAGAAGGAGAAGGAGAAGGTGAGGTCTGGAGGGTGAATCAGAAGAAGCAGAAGAAGGAGAAGGAGAAGGTGAAGTCTGGAGGGTGAATCAGAAGAAGCAGAAGAAGGAGAAGGAGAAGGTGAAGTCTGGAGGGTGAATCAGAAGAAGGAGAAGGAGAAGGTGAAGTCAGGAGGGTGAATCAGAAGAAGCAGAAGAAGGAGAAGGAGAAGGTGAAGTTAGGAGGGTGAATCAGAAGAAGCAGAAGAAGGAGAAGGAGCAGGTGAAGTCAGGGGGGTGTAGCAGAAGAAGTAGAAGAAGGAGAAGGAGAAGGTGAAGTCAGGACAGTGAAGCAGAAGAAGCAGAAGAAGGAGAAGGAGAAGGTGAAGCCTGGAGGGCGCAGCAGAAGAAGCAGAAGAAGAAGAAGGAGAAGGTGAAGTCTGGAGTGTGAAGCAGAAGAAGCAGAAGAAGGAGAAGGAGAAGGTGAAGTCTGGAGGGCGCAGCAGAAGAAGCAGAAGAAGGAGAATGAGAAGGTGAAGTCTGGAGGGTGAATCAGAAGAAGCAGAAGAAGGAGAAGGAGAAGGTGAAGTCTGGAGGGTGAATCAGAAGAAGTAGAAGAAGGAGAAGGAGAAGGTGAAGTCAGGAGGGTGAATCAGAAGATGTAGAAGAAGGAGAAGGAGAAGGTGAAGTCAGGAGGGTGAATCAGAAGAAGCAGAAGAAGGAGAAGGAGAAGGTGAAGTCTGGAGGGTGAATCAGAAGAAGTAGAAGAAGGAGAAGGAGAAGGTGAAGTCTGGAGGGTGAATCAGAAGAAGCAGAAGAAGGAGAAGGAGAAGATGAAGTCTGGAGGATGAATCAGAAGAAGTAGAAGAAGGAGAAGGAGAAGGTGAGGTCTGGAGGGTGAATCAGAAGAAGCAGAAGAAGGAGAAGGAGAAGGAGAAGTCTGGAGGGTGAATCAGAAGAAGCAGAAGAAGGAGAAGGAGAAGGTGAAGTCTGGAGGGTGAATCAGAAGAAGGAGAAGGAGAAGGTGAAGTCAGGAGGGTGAATCAGAAGAAGCAGAAGAAGGAGAAGGAGAAGGTGAAGTTAGGAGGGTGAATCAGAAGAAGCAGAAGAAGGAGAAGGAGCAGGTGAAGTCAGGGGGGTGTAGCAGAAGAAGTAGAAGAAGGAGATGGAGAAGGTGAAGTCAGGACAGTGAAGCAGAAGAAGCAGAAGAAGGAGAAGGAGAAGGTGAAGCCTGGAGGGCGCAGCAGAAGAAGCAGAAGAAGAAGAAGGAGAAGGTGAAGTCTGGAGTGTGAAGCAGAAGAAGCAGAAGAAGGAGAAGGAGAAGGTGAAGTCTGGAGGGCGCAGCAGAAGAAGCAGAAGAAGGAGAATGAGAAGGTGAAGTCTGGAGGGTGAATCAGAAGAAGCAGAAGAAGGAGAAGGAGAAGGTGAAGTCTGGAGGGTGAATCAGAAGAAGTAGAAGAAGGAGAAGGAGAAGGTGAAGTCAGGAGGGTGAATCAGAAGATGTAGAAGAAGGAGAAGGAGAAGGTGAAGTCAGGAGGGTGAATCAGAAGAAGCAGAAGAAGGAGAAGGAGAAGGTGAAGTCTGGAGGGTGAATCAGAAGAAGTAGAAGAAGGAGAAGGAGAAGGTGAAGTCTGGAGGGTGAATCAGAAGAAGCAGAAGAAGGAGAAGGAGAAGGTGAAGTCTGGAGGGTGAATCAGAAGAAGCAGAAGAAGGAGAAGAAGGTGAAGTCTGGAGGGTGAATCAGAAGAAGCAGAATAAGGAGAAGGAGAAGGTTAAGTCTGGAGGGTGAATCAGAAGAAGCAGAAGAAGGAGAAGGAGAAGGTGAAGTCTGGAGGGTGAATCAGAAGAAGTAGAAGAAGGAGAAGGAGAAGGTGAAGTCTGGAGGGTGAAGCAGAAGAAGTAGAAGAAGGAGAAGGAGAAGGTGAAGTCAGGAGGGTGAATCAGAAGAAGTAGAAGAAGGAGAAGGAGAAGGTGAAGTCAGGAGGGTGAATCAGAAGAAGCAGAAGAAGGAGATAGAGAAGGTGAAGTCTGGAGGGTGAATCAGAAGAATCAGAAGAAGGAGAAGGAGAAGGTGAAGTCTGGAGGGTGAAGCAGAAGAAGCAGAAGAAAGAGAAGGAGAAGGTGAAGTCTGGAGGGTGAAGCAGAAGAAACAGAAGAAGGAGAAGGAGAAGGTGAAGACTGGTGGGTGAATCAGAAGAAGTAGAAGAAGGAGAAGGAGAAGGTGAATTCTGGAGGGTGAATCAGAAGAAGTAGAAGAAGGAGAAGGAGAAGGTGAAGTCTGGAGGGTGAATCAGAAGAAGTAGAAGAAGGAGAAGGAGAAGGTGAAGTCAGGAGGGTGAATCAGAAGAAGCAGAAGAAGGAGAAAGAGAAGGTGAAGTCTGGAGGGTGAATCAGAAGAAGTAGAAGAAGGAGAAGGAGAAGGTGAAGTCTGGAGGGTGAATCAGAAGAAGCAGAAGAAGGAGAAGGAGAAGGTGAAGTCTGGAGGGTGAATCAGAAGAAGCAGAAGAAGGAGAAGGAGAAGGTGAAGTCTGGAGGGTGAATCAGAAGAAGCAGAATAAGGAGAAGGAGAAGGTTAAGTCTGGAGGGTGAATCAGAAGAAGCAGAAGAAGGAGAAGGAGAAGGTGAAGTCTGGAGGGTGAATCAGAAGAAGTAGAAGAAGGAGAAGGAGAAGGTGAAGTCTGGAGGGTGAAGCAGAAGAAGTAGAAGAAGGAGAAGGAGAAGGTGAAGTCAGGAGGGTGAATCAGAAGAAGTAGAAGAAGGAGAAGGAGAAGGTGAAGTCAGGAGGGTGAATCAGAAGAAGCAGAAGAAGGAGATAGAGAAGGTGAAGTCTGGAGGGTGAATCAGAAGAATCAGAAGAAGGAGAAGGAGAAGGTGAAGTCTGGAGGGTGAAGCAGAAGAAGCAGAAGAAAGAGAAGGAGAAGGTGAAGTCTGGAGGGTGAAGCAGAAGAAACAGAAGAAGGAGAAGGAGAAGGTGAAGACTGGAGGGTGAATCAGAAGAAGTAGAAGAAGGAGAAGGAGAAGGTGAATTCTGGAGGGTGAATCAGAAGAAGTAGAAGAAGGAGAAGGAGAAGGTGAAGTCTGGAGGGTGAATCAGAAGAAGCAGAAGAAGGAGAAGGAGAAGGTGAAGTCTGGAGGGTGAATCAGAAGAAGCAGAAGAAGGAGAAGGAGAAGGTGAAGTCAGGAGGGTGAATCAGAAGAAGCAGAAGAAGGAGAAGGAGAAGGTGAAGTCTGGAGGGTGAATCAGAAGAAGTAGAAGAAGGAGAAGGAGAAGGTGAAGTCTGGAGGGTGAAGCAGAAGAAGTAGAAGAAGGAGAAGGAGAAGGTGAAGTCAGGAGGGTGAATCAGAAGAAGTAGAAGAAGGAGAAGGAGAAGGTGAAGTCAGGAGGGTGAATCAGAAGAAGCAGAAGAAGGAGATAGAGAAGGTGAAGTCTGGAGGGTGAATCAGAAGAATCAGAAGAAGGAGAAGGAGAAGGTGAAGTCTGGAGGGTGAAGCAGAAGAAGCAGAAGAAAGAGAAGGAGAAGGTGAAGTCTGGAGGGTGAAGCAGAAGAAACAGAAGAAGGAGAAGGAGAAGGTGAAGACTGGAGGGTGAATCAGAAGAAGTAGAAGAAGGAGAAGGAGAAGGTGAAGTCTGGAGGGTGAATCAGAAGAAGTAGAAGAAGGAGAAGGAGAAGGTGAAGTCTGGAGGGTGAATCAGAAGAAGCAGAAGAAGGAGAAGGAGAAGGTGAAGTCTGGAGGGTGAATCAGAAGAAGCAGAAGAAGGAGAAGGAGAAGATGAAGTCTGGAGGGTGAATCAGAAGAAGCAGAAGAAGGAGAAGGAGAAGGTGAGGTCTGGAGGGTGAATCAGAAGAAGCAGAAGAAGGAGAAGGAGCAGGTGAAGTCAGGGGGGTGTAGCAGAAGAAGTAGAAGAAGGAGAAGGAGAAGGTGAAGCCTGGAGGGCGCAGCAGAAGAAGCAGAAGAAGGAGAATGAGAAGGTGAAGTCTGGAGGGTGAATCAGAAGAAGCAGAAGAAGGAGAAGGAGAAGGTGAAGTCTGGAGGTTGAATCAGAAGAAGTAGAAGAAGGAGAAGGAGAAGGTGAAGTCTGGAGGGTGAAGCAGAAGAAGTAGAAGAAGGAGAAGGAGAAGGTGAAGTCAGGAGGGTGAAGCAGAAGAAGTAGAAGAAGGAGAAGGAGAAGGTGAAGTCAGGAGGGTGAATCAGAAGAAGTAGAAGAAGGAGAAGGAGAAGGTGAAGTCAGGAGGGTGAATCAGAAGAAGCAGAAGAAGGAGAAGGAGAAGGTGAAGTCTGGAGGGTGAATCAGAAGAAGCAGAAGAAAGAGAAGGAGAAGGTGAAGTCTGGAGGGTGAAGCAGAAGAAACAGAAGAAGGAGAAGGAGAAGGTGAAGACTGGAGGGTGAATCAGAAGAAGTAGAAGAAGGAGAAGGAGAAGGTGAAGTCTGGAGGGTGAATCAGATGAAGTAGAAGAAGGAGAGGGAGAAGTTGAAGTCTGGAGGGTGAATCAGAAGAAGCAGAAAAGGAGAAGGAGAAGGTGAAGTCTGGAGGGTGAATCAGAAGAAGCAGAAGAAGGAGAAGGAGAAGATGAAGTCTGGAGGGTGAATCAGAAGAAGTAGAAGAAGGAGAAGGAGAAGGTGAAGTCTGGAGGGTGAATCAGAAGAAGTAGAAGAAGGAGAAGGAGAAGATGAAGTCTGGAGGGTGAATCAGAAGAAACAGAAGAAGGAGAAGGAGAAGGTGAAGTCTGGAGGGTGAATCAGAAGAAGTAGAAGAAGGAGAAGGAGAAGGTGTAGTCTGGAGGGTGAATCAGAAGAAGTCGACGAAGGAGAAGGAGAAGGTGAAGTCTGGAGGGTGAATCAGAAGAAGCAGAAGAAGGAGAAGGAGAAGGTGAAGTCTGGAGGGTGAATCAGATGAAGTAGAAGAAGGAGAAGGAGAAGGTGAAGTCTGGAGGGTGAATCAGAAGAAGCAGAAGAAGGAGAAGGAGAAGGTGAAGTCTGGAGGGTGAATCAGAAGAAGCAGAAGAAGGAGAAGGAGAAGGTGAAGTCTGGAGGGTGAATCAGAAGAAGTAGAAGAAGGAGAGGGAGAAGTTGAAGTCTGGAGGGTGAAGCAGAGGAAGTAGAAGATGGAGAAGGAGAAGGTGAAGTCAGGAGGGTGAATCAGAAGAAGTAGAAGAAGGAGAAGGAGAAGGTGAAGTCAGGAGGGTGAATCAGAAGAAGCAGAAGAAGGAGATAGAGAAGGTGAAGTCTGGAGGGTGAATCAGAAGAATCAGAAGAAGGAGAAGGAGAAGGTGAAGTCTGGAGGGTGAAGCAGAAGAAGCAGAAGAAAGAGAAGGAGAAGGTGAAGTCTGGAGGGTGAAGCAGAAGAAACAGAAGAAGGAGAAGGAGTTGGTGAAGACTGGAGGGTGAATCAGAAGAAGTAGAAGAAGGAGAAGGAGAAGGTGAAGTCTGGAGGGTGAATCAGAAGAAGCAGAAGAAGGAGAAGGAGAAGGTGAAGTCTGGAGGGTGAATCAGAAGAAGCAGAAGAAGGAGAAGGAGAAGGTGAAGTCTGGAGGGTGAATCAGAAGAAGCAGAAGAAGGAGAAGGAGAAGATGAAGTCTGGAGGGTGAATCAGAAGAAGTAGAAGAAGGAGAAGGAGAAGGTGAGGTCTGGAGGGTGAATCAGAAGAAACAGAAGAAGGAGAAGGAGAAGGTGAAGTCTGGAGGTTGAATCAGAAGAATCAGAAGAAGGAGAAGGAGAAGGTGAAGTCTGGAGGGTGAATCAGAAGAAGCAGAAGAAGGAGAAGGAGAAGGTGAAGTCTGGAGGGTGAATCAGAAGAAGCAGAAGAAGGAGAAGGAGAAGATGAAGTCTGGAGGGTGAATCAGAAGAAGTAGAAGAAGGAGAAGGAGAAGGTGAGGTCTGGAGGGTGAATCAGAAGAAGCAGAAGAAGGAGAAGGAGAAGGTGAAGTCTGGAGGGTGAATCAGAAGAAGCAGAAGAAGGAGAAGGAGAAGGTGAAGTCTGGAGGGTGAATCAGAAGAAGGAGAAGGAGAAGGTGAAGTCAGGAGGGTGAATCAGAAGAAGCAGAAGAAGGAGAAGGAGAAGGTGAAGTTAGGAGGGTGAATCAGAAGAAGCAGAAGAAGGAGAAGGAGCAGGTGAAGTCAGGGGGGTGTAGCAGAAGAAGTAGAAGAAGGAGAAGGAGAAGGTGAAGTCAGGACAGTGAAGCAGAAGAAGCAGAAGAAGGAGAAGGAGAAGGTGAAGCCTGGAGGGCGCAGCAGAAGAAGCAGAAGAAGAAGAAGGAGAAGGTGAAGTCTGGAGTGTGAAGCAGAAGAAGCAGAAGAAGGAGAAGGAGAAGGTGAAGTCTGGAGGGCGCAGCAGAAGAAGCAGAAGAAGGAGAATGAGAAGGTGAAGTCTGGAGGGTGAATCAGAAGAAGCAGAAGAAGGAGAAGGAGAAGGTGAAGTCTGGAGGGTGAATCAGAAGAAGTAGAAGAAGGAGAAGGAGAAGGTGAAGTCAGGAGGGTGAATCAGAAGATGTAGAAGAAGGAGAAGGAGAAGGTGAAGTCAGGAGGGTGAATCAGAAGAAGCAGAAGAAGGAGAAGGAGAAGGTGAAGTCTGGAGGGTGAATCAGAAGAAGTAGAAGAAGGAGAAGGAGAAGGTGAAGTCTGGAGGGTGAATCAGAAGAAGCAGAAGAAGGAGAAGGAGAAGGTGAAGTCTGGAGGGTGAATCAGAAGAAGCAGAAGAAGGAGAAGGAGAAGGTGAAGTCTGGAGGGTGAATCAGAAGAAGCAGAATAAGGAGAAGGAGAAGGTTAAGTCTGGAGGGTGAATCAGAAGAAGCAGAAGAAGGAGAAGGAGAAGGTGAAGTCTGGAGGGTGAATCAGAAGAAGTAGAAGAAGGAGAAGGAGAAGGTGAAGTCTGGAGGGTGAAGCAGAAGAAGTAGAAGAAGGAGAAGGAGAAGGTGAAGTCAGGAGGGTGAATCAGAAGAAGTAGAAGAAGGAGAAGGAGAAGGTGAAGTCAGGAGGGTGAATCAGAAGAAGCAGAAGAAGGAGATAGAGAAGGTGAAGTCTGGAGGGTGAATCAGAAGAATCAGAAGAAGGAGAAGGAGAAGGTGAAGTCTGGAGGGTGAAGCAGAAGAAGCAGAAGAAAGAGAAGGAGAAGGTGAAGTCTGGAGGGTGAAGCAGAAGAAACAGAAGAAGGAGAAGGAGAAGGTGAAGACTGGAGGGTGAATCAGAAGAAGTAGAAGAAGGAGAAGGAGAAGGTGAAGTCTGGAGGGTGAATCAGAAGAAGTAGAAGAAGGAGAAGGAGAAGGTGAATTCTGGAGGGTGAATCAGAAGAAGCAGAAGAAGGAGAAGGAGAAGGTGAAGTCTGGAGGGTGAATCAGAAGAAGCAGAAGAAGGAGAAGGAGAAGATGAAGTCTGGAGGGTGAATCAGAAGAAGTAGAAGAAGGAGAAGGAGAAGGTGAGGTCTGGAGGGTGAATCAGAAGAAGCAGAAGAAGGAGCAGGAGAAGGTGAAGTCTGGAGGGTGAATCAGAAGAAGCAGAAGAAGGAGAAGGAGAAGGTGAAGTCTGGAGAGTGAATCATAAGGAGCAGAAGAAGGAGAAGGAGAAGGTGAAGTCAGGAGGGTGAATCAGAAGAAGCAGAAGAAGGAGAAGGAGAAGGTGAAGTTAGGAGGGTGAATCAGAAGAAGCAGAAGAAGGAGAAGGAGCAGGTGAAGTCAGGGGGGTGTAGCAGAAGAAGTAGAAGAAGGAGAAGGAGAAGGTGAAGTCAGGACAGTGAAGCAGAAGAAGCAGAAGAAGGAGAAGGAGAAGGTGAAGCCTGGAGGGCGCAGCAGAAGAAGCAGAAGAAGAAGAAGTAGAAGGTGAAGTCTGGAGTATGAAGCAGAAGAAGCAGAAGAAGGAGAAGGAGAAGTTGAAGTCTGGAGGGCGCAGCAGAAGAAGCAGAAGAAGGAGAATGAGAAGGTGAAGTCTGGAGGGTGAATCAGAAGAAGCAGAAGAAGGAGAAGGAGAAGGTGAAGTCTGGAGTGTGAAGCAGAAGAAGCAGAAGAAGGAGAAGGAGAAGGTGAAGTCTGGAGGGCGCAGCAGAAGAAGCAGAAGAAGGAGAATGAGAAGGTGAAGTCTGGAGGGTGAATCAGAAGAAGCAGAAGAAGGAGAAGGAGAAGATGAAGTCTGGAGGGTGAATCAGAAGAAGTAGAAGAAGGAGAAGGAGAAGGTGAGGTCTGGAGGGTGAATCAGAAGAAGCAGAAGAAGGAGAAGGAGAAGGTGAAGTCTGGAGGTTGAATCAGAAGAATCAGAAGAAGGAGAAGGAGAAGGTGAAGTCTGGAGGGTGAATCAGAAGAAGCAGAAGAAGGAGAAGGAGAAGGTGAAGTCTGGAGGGTGAATCAGAAGAAGCAGAAGAAGGAGAAGGAGAAGATGAAGTCTGGAGGGTGAATCAGAAGAAGTAGAAGAAGGAGAAGGACAAGGTGAGGTCTGGAGGGTGAATCAGAAGAAGCAGAAGAAGGAGAAGGAGAAGGTGAAGTCTGGAGGGTGAATCAGAAGAAGCAGAAGAAGGAGAAGGAGAAGGTGAAGTCTGGAGGGTGAATCAGAAGAAGGAGAAGGAGAAGGTGAAGTCAGGAGGGTGAATCAGAAGAAGCAGAAGAAGGAGAAGGAGATGGTGAAGTTAGGAGGGTGAATCAGAAGAAGCAGAAGAAGGAGAAGGAGCAGGTGAAGTCAGGGGGGTGTAGCAGAAGAAGTAGAAGAAGGAGAAGGAGAAGGTGAAGTCAGGACAGTGAAGCAGAAGAAGCAGAAGAAGGAGAAGGAGAAGGTGAAGCCTGGAGGGCGCAGCAGAAGAAGCAGAAGAAGAAGAAGGAGAAGGTGAAGTCTGGAGTGTGAAGCAGAAGAAGCAGAAGAAGGAGAAGGAGAAGGTGAAGTCTGGAGGGCGCAGCAGAAGAAGCAGAAGAAGGAGAATGAGAAGGTGAAGTCTGGAGGGTGAATCAGAAGAAGCAGAAGAAGGAGAAGGAGAAGGTGAAGTCTGGAGGGTGAATCAGAAGAAGTAGAAGAAGGAGAAGGAGAAGGTGAAGTCAGGAGGGTGAATCAGAAGATGTAGAAGAAGGAGAAGGAGAAGGTGAAGTCAGGAGGGTGAATCAGAAGAAGCAGAAGAAGGAGAAGGAGAAGGTGAAGTTGGAGGGTGAATCAGAAGAAGTAGAAGAAGGAGAAGGAGAAGGTGAAGTCTGGAGGGTGAATCAGAAGAAGCAGAAGAAGGAGAAGGAGAAGGTGAAGTCTGGAGGGTGAATCAGAAGAAGCAGAAGAAGGAGAAGGAGAAGGTGAAGTCTGGAGGGTGAATCAGAAGAAGCAGAATAAGGAGAAGGAGAAGGTTAAGTCTGGAGGGTGAATCAGAAGAAGCAGAAGAAGGAGAAGGAGAAGGTGAAGTCTGGAGGGTGAATCAGAAGAAGTAGAAGAAGGAGAAGGAGAAGGTGAAGTCTGGAGGGTGAAGCAGAAGAAGTAGAAGAAGGAGAAGGAGAAGGTGAAGTCAGGAGGGTGAATCAGAAGAAGTAGAAGAAGGAGAAGGAGAAGGTGAAGTCAGGAGGGTGAATCAGAAGAAGCAGAAGAAGGAGATAGAGAAGGTGAAGTCTGGAGGGTGAATCAGAAGAATCAGAAGAAGGAGAAGGAGAAGGTGAAGTCTGGAGGGTGAAGCAGAAGAAGCAGAAGAAAGAGAAGGAGAAGGTGAAGTCTGGAGGGTGAAGCAGAAGAAACAGAAGAAGGAGAAGGAGAAGGTGAAGACTGGAGGGTGAATCAGAAGAAGTAGAAGAAGGAGAAGGAGAAGGTGAAGTCTGGAGGGTGAATCAGAAGAAGTAGAAGAAGGAGAAGGAGAAGGTGAATTCTGGAGGGTGAATCAGAAGAAGCAGAAGAAGGAGAAGGAGAAGGTGAAGTCTGGAGGGTGAATCAGAAGAAGCAGAAGAAGGAGAAGGAGAAGATGAAGTCTGGAGGGTGAATCAGAAGAAGTAGAAGAAGGAGAAGGAGAAGGTGAGGTCTGGAGGGTGAATCAGAAGAAGCAGAAGAAGGAGCAGGAGAAGGTGAAGTCTGGAGGGTGAATCAGAAGAAGCAGAAGAAGGAGAAGGAGAAGGTGAAGTCTGGAGAGTGAATCATAAGGAGCAGAAGAAGGAGAAGGAGAAGGTGAAGTCAGGAGGGTGAATCAGAAGAAGCAGAAGAAGGAGAAGGAGAAGGTGAAGTTAGGAGGGTGAATCAGAAGAAGCAGAAGAAGGAGAAGGAGCAGGTGAAGTCAGGGGGGTGTAGCAGAAGAAGTAGAAGAAGGAGAAGGAGAAGGTGAAGTCAGGACAGTGAAGCAGAAGAAGCAGAAGAAGGAGAAGGAGAAGGTGAAGCCTGGAGGGCGCAGCAGAAGAAGCAGAAGAAGAAGAAGTAGAAGGTGAAGTCTGGAGTGTGAAGCAGAAGAAGCAGAAGAAGGAGAAGGAGAAGTTGAAGTCTGGAGGGCGCAGCAGAAGAAGCAGAAGAAGGAGAATGAGAAGGTGAAGTCTGGAGGGTGAATCAGAAGAAGCAGAAGAAGGAGAAGGAGAAGGTGAAGTCTGGAGTGTGAAGCAGAAGAAGCAGAAGAAGGAGAAGGAGAAGGTGAAGTCTGGAGGGCGCAGCAGAAGAAGCAGAAGAAGGAGAATGAGAAGGTGAAGTCTGGAGGGTGAATCAGAAGAAGCAGAAGAAGGAGAAGGAGAAGGTGAAGTCTGGAGGTTGAATCAGAAGAAGTAGAAGAAGGAGAAGGAGAAGGTGAAGTCTGGAGGGTGAAGCAGAAGAAGTAGAAGAAGGAGAAGGAGAAGGTGAAGTCAGGAGGGTGAATCAGAAGAAGTAGAAGAAGGAGAAGGAGAAGGTGAAGTCAGGAGGGTGAATCAGAAGAAGCAGAAGAAGGAGAAGGAGAAGGTGAAGTCTGGAGGGTGAATCAGAAGAATCAGAAGAAGGAGAAGGAGAAGGTGAAGTCTGGAGGGTGAATCAGAAGAAGCAGAAGAAAGAGAAGGAGAAGGTGAAGTCTGGAGGGTGAAGCAGAAGAAACAGAAGAAGGAGAAGGAGAAGGTGAAGACTGGAGGGTGAATCAGAAGAAGTAGAAGAAGGAGAAGGAGAAGGTGAAGTCTGGAGGGTGAATCAGAAGAGGTAGAAGAAGGAGAAGGAGAAGTTGAAGTCTGGAGGGTGAATCAGAAGAAGCAGAAAAGGAGAAGGAGAAGGTGAAGTCTGGAGGGTGAATCAGAAGATGCAGAAGAAGGAGAAGGAGAAGATGAAGTCTGGAGGGTGAATCAGAAGAAGTAGAAGAAGGAGAAGGAGAAGGTGAAGTCTGGAGGGTGAATCAGAAGAAGTAGAAGAAGGAGAAGGAGAAGATGAAGTCTGGAGGGTGAATCAGAAGAAACAGAAGAAGGAGAAGGAGAAGGTGAAGTCTGGAGGGTGAATCAGAAGAAGTAGAAGAAGGAGAAGGAGAAGGTGTAGTCTGGAGGGTGAATCAGAAGAAGTCGACGAAGGAGAAGGAGAAGGTGAAGTCTGGAGGGTGAATCAGAAGAAGCAGAAGAAGGAGAAGGAGAAGGTGAAGTCTGGAGGGTGAATCAGATGAAGTAGAAGAAGGAGAAGGAGAAGGTGAAGTCTGGAGGGTGAATCAGAAGAAGCAGAAGAAGGAGAAGGAGAAGGTGAAGTCTGGAGGGTGAATCAGAAGAAGCAGAAGAAGGAGAAGGAGAAGGTGAAGTCTGGAGGGTGAATCAGAAGAAGGAGAAGGAGAAGGTGAAGTCAGGAGGGTGAATCAGAAGAAGCAGAAGAAGGAGAAGGAGAAGGTGAAGTTAGGAGGGTGAATCAGAAGAAGCAGAAGAAGGAGAAGGAGCAGGTGAAGTCAGGGGGGTGTAGCAGAAGAAGTAGAAGAAGGAGAAGGAGAAGGTGAAGACAGGACAGTGAAGCAGAAGAAGCAGAAGAAGGAGAAGGAGAAGGTGAAGCCTGGAGGGCGCAGCAGAAGAAGCAGAAGAAGAAGAAGGAGAAGGTGAAGTCTGGAGTGTGAAGCAGAAGAAGCAGAAGAAGGAGAAGGAGAAGGTGAAGTCTGGAGGGCGCAGCAGAAGAAGCAGAAGAAGGAGAATGAGAAGGTGAAGTCTGGAGGGTGAATCAGAAGAAGCAGAAGAAGGAGAAGGAGAAGGTGAAGTCTGGAGGGTGAATCAGAAGAAGTAGAAGAAGGAGAAGGAGAAGGTGAAGTCAGGAGGGTGATTCAGAAGATGTAGAAGAAGGAGAAGGAGAAGGTGAAGTCAGGAGGGTGAATCAGAAGAAGCAGAAGAAGGAGAAGGAGAAGGTGATGTCTGGAGGGTGAATCAGAAGAAGTAGAAGAAGGAGAAGGAGAAGGTGAAGTCTGGAGGGTGAATCAGAAGAAGCAGAAGAAGGAGAAGGAGAAGGTGAAGTCTGGAGGGTGAATCAGAAGAAGCAGAAGAAGGAGAAGGAGAAGGTGAAGTCTGGAGGGTGAATCAGAAGAAGCAGAATAAGGAGAAGGAGAAGGTTAAGTCTGGAGGGTGAATCAGAAGAAGCAGAAGAAGGAGAAGGAGAAGGTGAAGTCTGGAGGGTGAATCAGAAGAAGTAGAAGAAGGAGAAGGAGAAGGTGAAGTCTGGAGGGTGAAGCAGAAGAAGTAGAAGAAGGAGAAGGAGAAGGTGAAGTCAGGAGGGTGAATCAGAAGAAGTAGAAGAAGGAGAAGGAGAAGGTGAAGTCAGGAGGGTGAATCAGAAGAAGCAGAAGAAGGAGATAGAGAAGGTGAAGTCTGGAGGGTGAATCAGAAGAATCAGAAGAAGGAGAAGGAGAAGGTGAAGTCTGGAGGGTGAAGCAGAAGAAGCAGAAGAAAGAGAAGGAGAAAGTGAAGTCTGGAGGGTGAAGCAGAAGAAACAGAAGAAGGAGAAGGAGAAGGTGAAGACTGGAGGGTGAACCAGAAGAAGCAGAAGAAGGAGAAGGAGAAGGTGAAGTCTGGAGGGTGAATCAGAAGAAGTAGAAAAAGGAGAAGGAGAAGGTGAAGTCTGGAGGGTGAATCAGAAGAAGCAGAAGAAGGAGAAGGAGAAGGTGAAGTCTGGAGGGTGAATCTGAAGAAGCAGAAGAAGGAGAAGGAGAAGATGAAGTCTGGAGGGTGAATCAGAAGAAGTAGAAGAAGGAGAAGGAGAAGGTGAGGTCTGGAGGGTGAATCAGAAGAAGCAGAAGAAGGAGCAGGAGAAGGTGAAGTCAGGAGGGTGAATCAGAAGAAGCAGAAGAAGGAGAAGGAGAAGGTGAAGTTAGGAGGGTGAATCAGAAGAAGCAGAAGAAGGAGAAGGAGCAGGTGAAGTCAGGGGGGTGTAGCAGAAGAAGTAGAAGAAGGAGAAGGAGAAGGTGAAGTCAGGACAGTGAAGCAGAAGAAGCAGAAGAAGGAGAAGGAGAAGGTGAAGCCTGGAGGGCGCAGCAGAAGAAGCAGAAGAAGAAGAAGTAGAAGGTGAAGTCTGGAGTGTGAAGCAGAAGAAGCAGAAGAAGGAGAAGGAGTAGTTGAAGTCTGGAGGGCGCAGCAGAAGAAGCAGAAGAAGGAGAATGAGAAGGTGAAGTCTGGAGGGTGAATCAGAAGAAGCAGAAGAAGGAGAAGGAGAAGGTGAAGTCTGGAGTGTGAAGCAGAAGAAGCAGAAGAAGGAGAAGGAGAAGGTGAAGTCTGGAGGGCGCAGCAGAAGAAGCAGAAGAAGGAGAATGAGAAGGTGAAGTCTGGAGGGTGAATCAGAAGAAGCAGAAGAAGGAGAAGGAGAAGGTGAAGTCTGGAGGTTGAATCAGAAGAAGTAGAAGAAGGAGAAGGAGAAGGTGAAGTCTGGAGGGTGAAGCAGAAGAAGTAGAAGAAGGAGAAGGAGAAGGTGAAGTCAGGAGGGTGAATCAGAAGAAGTAGAAGAAGGAGAAGGAGAAGGTGAAGTCAGGAGGGTGAATCAGAAGAAGCAGAAGAAGGAGAAGGAGAAGGTGAAGTCTGGAGGGTGAATCAGAAGAATCAGAAGAAGGAGAAGGAGAAGGTGAAGTCTGGAGGGTGAATCAGAAGAAGCAGAAGAAAGAGAAGGAGAAGGTGAAGTCTGGAGGGTGAAGCAGAAGAAACAGAAGAAGGAGAAGGAGAAGGTGAAGACTGGAGGGTGAATCAGAAGAAGTAGAAGAAGGAGAAGGAGAAGGTGAAGTCTGGAGGGTGAATCAGAAGAGGTAGAAGAAGGAGAAGGAGAAGTTGAAGTCTGGAGGGTGAATCAGAAGAAGCAGAAAAGGAGAAGGAGAAGGTGAAGTCTGGAGGGTGAATCAGAAGAAGCAGAAGAAGGAGAAGGAGAAGATGAAGTCTGGAGGGTGAATCAGAAGAAGTAGAAGAAGGAGAAGGAGAAGGTGAAGTCTGGAGGGTGAATCAGAAGAAGTAGAAGAAGGAGAAGGAGAAGATGAAGTCTGGAGGGTGAATCAGAAGAAACAGAAGAAGGAGAAGGAGAAGGTGAAGTCTGGAGGGTGAATCAGAAGAAGTAGAAGAAGGAGAAGGAGAAGGTGTAGTCTGGAGGGTGAATCAGAAGAAGTCGACGAAGGAGAAGGAGAAGGTGAAGTCTGGAGGGTGAATCAGAAGAAGCAGAAGAAGGAGAAGAAGAAGGTGAAGTCTGGAGGGTGAATCAGATGAAGTAGAAGAAGGAGAAGGAGAAGGTGAAGTCTGGAGGGTGAATCAGAAGAAGCAGAAGAAGGAGAAGGAGAAGGTGAAGTCTGGAGGGTGAATCAGAAGAAGCAGAAGAAGGAGAAGGAGAAGGTGAAGTCTGGAGGGTGAATCAGAAGAAGTAGAAGAAGGAGAAGGAGAAGTTGAAGTCTGGAGGGTGAAGCAGAGGAAGTAGAAGATGGAGAAGGAGAAGGTGAAGTCAGGAGGGTGAATCAGAAGAAGTAGAAGAAGGAGAAGGAGAAGGTGAAGTCAGGAGGGTGAATCAGAAGAAGCAGAAGAAGGAGATAGAGAAGGTGAAGTCTGGAGGGTGAATCAGAAGAATAAAAGAAGGAGAAGGAGAAGGTGAAGTCTGGAGGGTGAAGCAGAAGAAGCAGAAGAAAGAGAAGGAGAAGGTGAAGTCTGGAGGGTGAAGCAGAAGAAACAGAAGAAGGAGAAGGAGAAGGTGAAGACTGGAGGGTGAATCAGAAGAAGTAGAAGAAGGAGAAGGAGAAGGTGAAGTCTGGAGGGTGAATCAGAAGAAGCAGAAGAAGGAGAAGGAGAAGGTGAAGTCTGGAGGGTGAATCAGAAGAAGCAGAAGAAGGAGAAGGAGAAGGTGAAGTCTGGAGGGTGAATCAGAAGAAGCAGAAGAAGGAGAAGGAGAAGATGAAGTCTGGAGGGTGAATCAGAAGAAGTAGAAGAAGGAGAAGGAGAAGGTGAGGTCTGGAGGGTGAATCAGAAGAAGCAGAAGAAGGAGAAGGAGAAGGTGAAGTCTGGAGGGTGAATCAGAAGAAGCAGAAGAAGGAGAAGGAGAAGGTGAAGTCTGGAAGGTGAATCAGAAGAAGCAGAAGAAGGAGAAGGAGAAGGTGAAGTCAGGAGGGTGAATCAGAAGAAGCAGAATAAGGAGAAGGAGAAGGTGAAGTTAGGAGGGTGAATCAGAAGAAGCAGAAGAAGGAGAAGGAGCAGGTAAAGTCAGGGGGGTGTAGCAGAAGAAGTAGAAGAAGGAGAAGGAGAAGGTGAAGTCAGGACGGTGAAGCAGAAGAAGCAGAAGAAGGAGAAGGAGAAGGTGAAGCCTGGAGGGCGCAGCAGAAGAAGCAGAAGAAGGAGTAGGAGAAGGTGAAGTCTGGAGTGTGAAGCAGAAGAAGCAGAAGAAGGAGAAGGAGAAGGTGAAGTCTGGAGGGCGCAGCAGAAGAAGCAGAAGAAGGAGAATGAGAAGGTGAAGTCTGGAGGGTGAATCAGAAGAAGCAGAAGAAGGAGAAGGAGAAGGTGAAGTCTGGAGGTTGAATCAGAAGAAGTAGAAGAAGGAGAAGGAGAAGGTGAAGTCTGGAGGGTGAAGCAGAAGAAGTAGAAGAAGGAGAAGGAGAAGGTGAAGTCAGGAGGGTGAATCAGAAGAAGTAGAAGAAGGAGAAGGAGAAGGTGAAGTCAGGAGGGTGAATCAGACGAAGCAGAAGAAGGAGAAGGAGAAGGTGAAGTCTGGAGGGTGAATCAGAAGAATCAGAAGAAGGAGAAGGAGAAGGTGAAGTCTGGAGGGTGAATCAGAAGAAGCAGAAGAAAGAGAAGGAGAAGGTGAAGTCTGGAGGGTGAAGCAGAAGAAACAGAAGAAGGAGAAGGAGAAGGTGAAGACTGGAGGGTGAATCAGAAGAAGTAGAAGAAGGAGAAGGAGAAGGTGAAGTCTGGAGGGTGAATCAGAAGAAGTAGAAGAAGGAGAAGGAGAAGTTGAAGTCTGGAGGGTGAATCAGAAGAAACAGAAGAAGGAGAAGGAGAAGGTGAAGTCTGGAGGGTGAATCAGAAGAAGCAGAAGAAGGAGAAGGAGAAGATGAAGTCTGGAGGGTGAATCAGAAGAAGTAGAAGAAGGAGAAGGAGAAGGTGATGTCTGGAGGGTGAATCAGAAGAAGTAGAAGAAGGAGAAGGAGAAGATGAAGTCTGGAGGGTGAATCAGAAGAAACAGAAGAAGGAGAAGGAGAAGGTGAAGTCTGGAGGGTGAATCAGAAGAAGTAGAAGAAGGAGAAGGAGAAGGTGTAGTCTGGAGGGTGAATCAGAAGAAGTAGACGAAGGAGAAGGAGAAGGTGAAGTCTGGAGGGTGAATCAGAAGAAGCAGAAGAAGGAGAAGGAGAAGGTGAAGTCTGGAGGGTGAATCAGATGAAGTAGAAGAAGGAGAAGGAGAAGGTGAAGTCTGGAGGGTGAATCAGAAGAAGCAGAAGAAGGAGAAGGAGAAGGTGAAGTCTGGAGGGTGAATCAGAAGAAGCAGAAGAAGGAGAAGGAGAAGGTGAAGTCTGGAGGGTGAATCAGAAGAAGTAGAAGAAGGAGAAGGAGAAGTTGAAGTCTGGAGGGTGAAGCAGAGGAAGTAGAAGATGGAGAAGGAGAAGGTGAAGTCAGGAGGGTGAATCAGAAGAAGTAGAAGAAGGAGAAGGAGAAGGTGAAGTCAGGAGGGTGAATCAGAAGAAGCAGAAGATGGAGAAGGAGAAGGTGAAGTCTGGAGGGTGAATCAGAAGAATCAGAAGAAGGAGAAGGAGAAGGTGAAGTCTGGAGGGTGAATCAGAAGAAGCAGAGGAAGGAGAAGGAGAAGGTGAAGTCTGGAGGGTGAATCAGAAGAAGTAGAATAAGGAGAAGGAGAAGGTGAAGTCTGGAGGGTGAATCAGAAGAAGCAGAATAAGGAGAAGGAGAAGGTGAAGTCTGGAGGGTGAATCAGAAGAAGCAGAAGAAGGAGAAGGAGAAGGTGAAGTCTGGAGGGTGAATCAGAAGAAGCAGAAGAAGGAGAAGGAGAAGGTGAAGTCTGGAGGGTGAAGCAGAAGAAGGAGAAGAAGGAGAAGGAGAAGGTGAAGTCAGGAGGGTGAATCAGAAGAAGGAGAAGAAGGAGAAGGAGAAGGTGAAGTCAGGAGGGTGAATCAGAAGAAGCAGAAGAAGGAGAAGGAGAAGGTGAAGTCTGGAGGGTGAATCAGAAGAATCAGAAGAAGGAGAAGGAGAAGGTGAAGTCTGGAGGGTGAATCAGAAGAAGCAGAAGAAAGAGAAGGAGAAGGTGAAGTCTGGAGGGTGAAGCAGAAGAAACAGAAGAAGGAGAAGGAGAAGGTGAAGACTGGAGGGTGAATCAGAAGAAGTAGAAGAAGGAGAAGGAGAAGGAGAAGTCTGGAGGGTGAATCAGAAGAAGTAGAAGAAGGAGAAGGAGAAGGTGAAGTCTGGAGGGGGAATCAGAAGAAGCAGAAGAAGGAGAAGGAGAAGGTGAAGTCTGGAGGGTGAATCAGAAGAAGCAGAAGAAGGAGAAGGAGATGATGAAGTCTGGAGGGTGAATCGGAAGAAGTAGAAGAAGGAGAAGGAGAAGGTGAAGTCTGGAGGGTGAATCAGAAGAAGTAGAAGAAGGAGAAGGAGAAGTTGAAGTCTGGAGGGTGAATCAGAAGAAGCAGAAGAAGGAGAAGGAGAAGGTGAAGTCTGGAGGGTGAATCAGAAGAAGCAGAAGAAGGAAAAGGAGAAGATGAAGTCTGGAGGGTGAATCAGAAGAAGTAGAAGAAGGAGAAGGAGAAGGTGAAGTCTGGAGGGTGAATCAGAAGAAACAGAAGAAGGAGAAGGAGAAGGTGAAGTCTGGAGGGCGCAGCAGAAGAAGCAGAAGAAGGAGAATGAGAAGGTGAAGTCTGGAGGGTGAATCAGAAGAAGCAGAAGAAGGAGAAGGAGAAGGTGAAGTCTGGAGGTTGAATCAGAAGAAGTAGAAGAAGGAGAAGGAGAAGGTGAAGTCTGGAGGGTGAAGCAGAAGAAGTAGAAGAAGGAGAAGGAGAAGGTGAAGTCAGGAGGGTGAATCAGAAGAAGTAGAAGAAGGAGAAGGAGAAGGTGAAGTCAGGAGGGTGAATCAGAAGAAGCAGAAGAAGGAGAAGGAGAAGGTGAAGTCTGGAGGGTGAATCAGAAGAATCAGAAGAAGGAGAAGGAGAAGGTGAAGTCTGGAGGGTGAATCAGAAGAAGCAGAAGAAAGAGAAGGAGAAGGTGAAGTCTGGAGGGTGAAGCAGAAGAAACAGAAGAAGGAGAAGGAGAAGGTGACGACTGGAGGGTGAATCAGAAGAATCAGAAGAAGGAGAAGGAGAAGGTGAAGTCTGGAGGGTGAATCAGAAGAAGCAGAAGAAAGAGAAGGAGAAGGTGAAGTCTGGAGGGTGAAGCAGAAGAAACAGAAGAAGGAGAAGGAGAAGGTGAAGACTGGAGGGTGAATCAGAAGAAGTAGAAGAAGGAGAAGGAGAAGGTGAAGTCTGGAGGGTGAATCAGAAGAAGTAGAAGAAGGAGAAGGAGAAGGTGAAGTCTGGAGGGTGAATCAGAAGAAGCAGAAGAAGGAGAAGGAGAAGGTGAAGTCTGGAGGGTGAATCAGAAGAAGCAGAAGAAGGAGAAGGAGAAGATGAAGTCTGGAGGGTGAATCAGAAGAAGCAGAAGAAAGAGAAGGAGAAGGTGAAGTCTGGAGGGTGAAGCAGAAGAAACAGAAGAAGGAGAAGGAGAAGGTGAAGACTGGAGGGTGAATCAGAAGAAGTAGAAGAAGGAGAAGGAGAAGGTGAAGTCTGGAGGGTGAATCAGAAGAAGTAGAAGAAGGAGAAGGAGAAGGTGAAGTCTGGAGGGTGAATCAGAAGAAGCAGAAGAAGGAGAAGGAGAAGGTGAAGTCTGGAGGGTGAATCAGAAGAAGCAGAAGAAGGAGAAGGAGAAGATGAAGTCTGGAGGGTGAATCAGAAGAAGTAGAAGAAGGAGAAGGAGAAGGTGAAGTCTGGAGGGTGAATCAGAAGTAGTAGAAGAAGGAGAAGGAGAAGGTGAAGTCTGGAGGGTGAATCAGAAGAAACAGAAGAAGGAGAAGGAGAAGGTGAAGTCTGGAGGGTGAATCAGAAGAAGTAGAAGAAGGAGAAGGAGAAGGTGTAGTCTGGAGGGTGAATCAGAAGAAGTAGACGAAGGAGAAGGAGAAGGTGAAGTCTGGAGGGTGAATCAGAAGAAGCAGAAGAAGGAGATGGAGAAGGTGAAGTCTGGAGGGTGAATCAGAAGAAGTAGAAGAAGGAGAAGGAGAAGGTGAAGTCTGGAGGGTGAATCAGAAGAAGCAGAAGAAGGAGAAGGAGAAGGTGAAGTCTGGAGGGTGAATCAGAAGAAGCAGAAGAAGGAGAAGGAGAAGGTGAAGTCTGGAGGGTGATTCAGAAGAAGCAGAATAAGGAGAAGGAGAAGGTGATGTCTGGAGGGTGAATCAGAAGAAGCAGAAGAAGGAGAAGGAGAAGGTGAAGTCTGGAGGGTGAATCAGAAGAAGTAGAAGAAGGAGAAGGAGAAGGTGAAGTCTGGAGGGTGAATCAGAAGAAGTAGAAGAAGGAGAAGGAGAAGGAGAAGGTGAAGTCTGGAGGGTGAATCAGAAGAAGTAGAAGAAGGAGAAGGAGAAGGTGAAGTCTGGAGGGGGAAGCAGAAGAAGTAGAAGAAGGAGAAGGAGAAGGTGAAGTCAGGAGGGTGAATCAGAAGATGTAGAAGAAGGAGAAGGAGAAGGTGAAGTCAGGAGGGTGAATCAGAAGAAGCAGAAGAAGGAGAAGGAGAAGGTGAAGTCTGGAGGGTGAATCAGAAGAATCAGAAGAAGGAGAAGGAGAAGGTGAAGTCTGGAGGGTGAATCAGAAGAAGTAGAAGAAGGAGAAGGAGAAGGTGAAGTCTGGAGGGTGAATCAGAAGAAGCAGAAGAAGGAGAAGGAGAAGGTGAAGTCTGGAGGGTGAATCAGAAGAAGTAGACGAAGGAGAAGGAGAAGGTGAAGTCTGGAGGGTGAATCAGAAGAAGCAGAAGAAGGAGATGGAGAAGGTGAAGTCTGGAGGGTGAATCAGAAGAAGTAGAAGAAGGAGAAGGTGAAGGTGAAGTCTGGAGGGTGAATCAGAAGAAGCAGAAAAGGAGAAGGAGAAGGTGAAGTCTGGAGGGTGAATCAGAAGAAGCAGAAGAAGGAGAAGGAGAAGGTGAAGTCTGGAGGGTGATTCAGAAGAAGCAGAATAAGGAGAAGGAGAAGGTGAAGTCTGGAGGGTGAATCAGAAGAAGCAGAAGAAGGAGAAGGAGAAGGTGAAGTCTGGAGGGTGAATCAGAAGAAGTTGAAGAAGGAGAAGGAGAAGGTGAAGTCTGGAGGGTGAATCAGAAGAAGTAGAAGAAGGAGAAGGAGAAGGTGAAGTCTGGAGGGTGAATCAGAAGAAGTAGAAGAAGGAGAAGGAGAAGGTGAAGTCTGGAGGGTGAAGCAGAAGAAGTAGAAGAAGGAGAAGGAGAAGGTGAAGTCAGGAGGGTGAATCAGAAGATGTAGAAGAAGGAGAAAGAGAAGGTGAAGTCAGGAGGGTGAATCAGAAGAAGCAGAAGAAGGAGAAGGAGAAGGTGAAGTCTGGAGGGTGAATCAGAAGAAGTAGAAGAAGGAGAAGGAGAAGGTGAAGTCTGGAGGGTGAATCAGAAGAAGCAGAAGAAGGAGAAGGAGAAGGTGAAGTCTGGAGGGTGAATCAGAAGAAGCAGAAGAAGGAGAAGGAGAAGGTGAAGTCTGGAGGGTGAATCAGAAGAAGCAGAAGAAGGAGAAGGAGAAGGTGAAGTCTGGAGGGTGAATCAGAAGAAGCAGAATAAGGAGAAGGAGAAGGTGAAGTCTGGAGGGTGAATCAGAAGAAGCAGAAGAAGGAGAAGGAGAAGGTGAAGTCTGGAGGGTGAATCAGAAGACGTAGAAGAAGGAGAAGGAGAAGGTGAAGTCTGGAGGGTGAAGCAGAAGAAGTAGAAGTAGGAGAAGGAGAAGGTGAAGTCAGGAGGGTGAATCAGAAGAAGTAGAAGAAGGAGAAGGAGAAGGTGAAGTCAGGAGGGTGAATCAGAAGAAGCAGAAGAAGGAGATAGAGAAGGTGAAGTCTGGAGGGTGAATCAGAAGAATCAGAAGAAGGAGAAGGAGAAGGTGAAGTCTGGAGGGTGAAGCAGAAGAAGCAGAAGAAAGAGAAGGAGAAGGTGAAGTCTGGAGGGTGAAGCAGAAGAAACAGAAGAAGGAGAAGGAGAAGGTGAAGACTGGAGGGTGAATCAGAAGAAGTAGAAGAAGGAGAAGGAGAAGGTGAAGTCTGGAGGGTGAATCAGAAGAAGTAGAAGAAGGAGAAGGAGAAGGTGAAGTCTGGAGGGTGAATCAGAAGAAGCAGAAGAAGGAGAAGGAGAAGGTGAAGTCTGGAGGGTGAATCAGAAGAAGCAGAAGAAGGAGAAGGAGAAGATGAAGTCTGGAGGGTGAATCAGAAGAAGCAGAAGAAGGAGAAGGAGAAGGTGAGGTATGGAGGGTGAATCAGAAGAAGCAGAAGAAGGAGAAGGAGAAGGTGAAGTCTGGAGGGTGAATCAGAAGAAGCAGAAGAAGGAGAAGGAGAAGGTGAAGTCTGGAGGGTGAATCAGAAGAAGCAGAAGAAGGAGAAGGAGAAGGTGAAGTCAGGAGGGTGAATCAGAAGAAGCAGAAGAAGGAGAAGGAGTAGGTGAAGTTAGGAGGGTGAATCAGAAGAAGCAGAAGAAGGAGAAGGAGCAGGTGAAGTCAGGGGGGTGTAGCAGAAGAAGGAGAAGAAGGAGAAGGAGAAGGTGAAGTCAGGACGGTGAAGCAGAAGAAGCAGAAGAAGGAGAAGGAGAAGGTGAAGCCTGGAGGGCGCAGCAGAAGAAGCAGAAGAAGGAGAAGGAGAAGGTGAAGTCTGGAGTGTGAAGCAGAAGAAGCAGAAGAAGGAGAAGGAGAAGGTGAAGTCTGGAGGGCGCAGCAGAAGAAGCAGAAGAAGGAGAATGAGAAGGTGAAGTCTGGAGGGTGAATCAGAAGAAGCAGAAGAAGGAGAAGGAGAAGGTGAAGTCTGGAGGGTGAATCAGAAGAAGTAGAAGAAGGAGAAGGAGAAGGTGAAGTCTGGAGGGTGAAGCAGAAGAAGTAGAAGAAGGAGAAGGAGAAGGTGAAGTCAGGAGGGTGAATCAGAAGAAGTAGAAGAAGGAGAAGGAGAAGGTGAAGTCAGGAGGGTGAATCAGAAGAAGCAGAAGAAGGAGAAGGAGAAGGTGAAGTCAGGAGGGTGAATCAGAAGAAGTAGAAGAAGGAGAAGGAGAAGGTGAAGTCAGAAGGGTGAATCAGAAGAAGCAGAAGAAGGAGAAGGAGAAGGTGAAGTCTGGAGGGTGAATCAGAAGAATCAGAAGAAGGAGAAGGAGAAGGTGAAGTCTGGAGGGTGAATCAGAAGAAGCAGAAGAAAGAGAAGGAGAAGGTGAAGTCTGGAGGGTGAAGCAGAAGAAACAGAAGAAGGAGAAGGAGAAGGTGAAGACTGGAGGGTGAATCAGAAGAAGTAGAAGAAGGAGAAGGAGAAGGTGAAGTCTGGAGGGTGAATCAGAAGAAGTAGAAGAAGGAGAAGGAGAAGGTGAAGTCTGGAGGGTGAATCAGAAGAAGCAGAAGAAGGAGAAGGAGAAGATGAAGTCTGGAGGGTGAATCAGAAGAAGCAGAAGAAGGAGAAGGAGAAGATGAAGTCTGGAGGGTGAATCGGAAGAAGTAGAAGAAGGAGAAGGAGAAGGTGAAGTCTGGAGGGTGAATCAGAAGAAGTAGAAGAAGGAGAAGGAGAAGTTGAAGTCTGGAGGGTGAATCAGAAGAAGCAGAAGAAGGAGAAGGAGAAGGTGAAGTCTGGAGGGTGAATCAGAAGAAGCAGAAGAAGGAGAAGGAGAAGATGAAGTCTGGAGGGTGAATCAGAAGAAGTAGAAGAAGGAGAAGGAGAAGGTGAAGTCTGGAGGGTGAATCAGAAGAAGTAGAAGAAGGAGAAGGAGAAGATGAAGTCTGGAGGGTGAATCAGAAGAAACAGAAGAAGGAGGAGGAGAAGGTGAAGTCTGGAGGGTGAATCAGAAGAAGTAGAAGAAGGAGAAGGAGAAGGTGTAGTCTGGAGGGTGAATCAGAAGAAGTAGACGAAGGAGAAGGAGAAGGTGAAGTCTGGAGGGTGAATCAGAAGAAGCAGAAGAAGGAGAAGGAGAAGGTGAAGTCTGGAGGGTGAATCAGAAGAAGTAGAAGAAGGAGAAGGAGAAGGTGAAGTCTGGAGGGTGAATCAGAAGAATCAGAAGAAGGAGAAGGAGAAGGTGAAGTCTGGAGGGTGAATCAGAAGAAGCAGAAGAAAGAGAAGGAGAAGGTGAAGTCTGGAGGGTGAAGCAGAAGAAACAGAAGAAGGAGAAGGAGAAGGTGAAGACTGGAGGGTGAATCAGAAGAAGTAGAAGAAGGAGAAGGAGAAGGTGAAGTCTGGAGGGTGAATCAGAAGAAGTAGAAGAAGGAGAAGGAGAAGGTGAAGTCTGGAGGGTGAATCAGAAGAAGCAGAAGAAGGAGAAGGAGAAGATGAAGTCTGGAGGGTGAATCAGAAGAAGCAGAAGAAGGAGAAGGAGAAGATGAAGTCTGGAGGGTGAATCGGAAGAAGTAGAAGAAGGAGAAGGAGAAGGTGAAGTCTGGAGGGTGAATCAGAAGAAGTAGAAGAAGGAGAAGGAGAAGTTGAAGTCTGGAGGGTGAATCAGAAGAAGCAGAAGAAGGAGAAGGAGAAGGTGAAGTCTGGAGGGTGAATCAGAAGAAGCAGAAGAAGGAGAAGGAGAAGATGAAGTCTGGAGGGCGAATCAGAAGAAGTAGAAGAAGGAGAAGGAGAAGGTGAAGTCTGGAGGGTGAATCAGAAGAAGTAGAAGAAGGAGAAGGAGAAGATGAAGTCTGGAGGGTGAATCAGAAGAAACAGAAGAAGGAGGAGGAGAAGGTGAAGTCTGGAGGGTGAATCAGAAGAAGTAGAAGAAGGAGAAGGAGAAGGTGTAGTCTGGAGGGTGAATCAGAAGAAGTAGACGAAGGAGAAGGAGAAGGTGAAGTCTGGAGGGTGAATCAGAAGAAGCAGAAGAAGGAGAAGGAGAAGGTGAAGTCTGGAGGGTGAATCAGAAGAAGTAGAAGAAGGAGAAGGAGAAGGTGAAGTCTGGAGGGTGAATCAGAAGAAGCAGAAGAAGGAGAAGGAGAAGGTGAAGTCTGGAGGGTGAATCAGAAGAAGCAGAAGAAGGAGAAGGAAAAGGTGAAATCTGGAGGGTGAATCAGAAGAAGTAGAAGAAGGAGAAGGAGAAGTTGAACTCTGGAGGGTGAAGCAGAAGAAGTAGAAGATGGAGAAGGAGAAGGTGAAGTCAGGAGGGTGAATCAGAAGAAGTAGAAGAAGGAGAAGGAGAAGGTGAAGTCAGGAGGGTGAATCAGAAGAAGCAGAAGATGGAGAAGGAGAAGGTGAAGTCTGGAGGGTGAATCAGAAGAATCAGAAGAAGGAGAAGGAGAAGGTGAAGTCTGGAGGGTGAATCAGAAGAAGCAAAGGAAGGAGAAGGAGAAGGTGAAGTCTGGAGGGTGAATCAGAAGAAGCAGAATAAGGAGAAGGAGAAGGTGAAGTCTGGAGGGTGAATCAGAAGAAGCAGAATAAGGAGAAGGAGAAGGTGAAGTCTGGAGGGTGAATCAGAAGAAGCAGAAGAAGGAGAAGGAGAAGGTGAAGTCTGGAGGGTGAATCAGAAGAAGTAGAAGAAGGAGAAGGAGAAGGTGAAGTCTGGAGGGTGAAGCAGAAGAAGTAGAAGAAGGAGAAGGAGAAGCTGAAGTCAGGAGGGTGAATCAGAAGAAGTAGAAGAAGGAGAAGGAGAAGGTGAAGTCAGGAGGGTGAATCAGAAGAAGCAGAAGAAGGAGAAGGAGAAGGTGAAGTCTGGAGGGTGAATCAGAAGAATCAGAAGAAGGAGAAGGAGAAGGTGAAGTCTGGAGGGTGAATCAGAAGAAGCAGAAGAAAGAGAAGGAGAAGGTGAAGTCTGGAGGGTGAAGCAGAAGAAACAGAAGAAGGAGAAGGAGAAGGTGAAGACTGGAGGGTGAATCAGAAGAAGTAGAAGAAGGAGAAGGAGAAGGTGAAGTCTGGAGGGTGAATCAGAAGAAGTAGAAGAAGGAGAAGGAGAAGGTGAAGTCTGGAGGGTGAATCAGAAGAAGCAGAAGAAGGAGAAGGAGAAGATGAAGTCTGGAGGGTGAATCAGAAGAAGCAGAAGAAGGAGAAGGAGAAGATGAAGTCTGGAGGGTGAATCAGAAGAAGTAGAAGAAGGAGAAGGAGAAGGTGAAGTCTGGAGGGTGAATCAGAAGTAGTAGAAGAAGGAGAAGGAGAAGGTGAAGTCTTGAGGGTGAATCAGAAGAAACAGAAGAAGGAGAAGGAGAAGGTGAAGTCTGGAGGGTGAATCAGAAGAAGTAGAAGAAGGAGAAGGAGAAGGTGTAGTCTGGAGGGTGAATCAGAAGAAGTAGACGAAGGAGAAGGAGAAGGTGAAGTCTGGAGGGTGAATCAGAAGAAGCAGAAGAAGGAGATGGAGAAGGTGAAGTCTGGAGGGTGAATCAGAAGAAGTAGAAGAAGGAGAAGGAGAAGGTGAAGTCTGGAGGGTGAATCAGAAGAAGCAGAAGAAGGAGAAGGAGAAGGTGAAGTCTGGAGGGTGAATCAGAAGAAGCAGAAGAAGGAGAAGGAGAAGGTGAAGTCTGGAGGGTGATTCAGAAGAAGCAGAATAAGGAGAAGGAGAAGGTGATGTCTGGAGGGTGAATCAGAAGAAGCAGAAGAAGGAGAAGGAGAAGGTGAAGTCTGGAGGGTGTATCAGAAGAAGTAGAAGAAGGAGAAGGAGAAGGAGAAGGTGAAGTCTGGAGGGTGAATCAGAAGAAACAGAAGAAGGAGAAGGAGAAGGTGAAGTCTGGAGGGTGAATCAGAAGAAGTAGAAGAAGGAGAAGGAGAAGGTGTAGTCTGGAGGGTGAATCAGAAGAAGTAGACGAAGGAGAAGGAGAAGGTGAAGTCTGGAGGGTGAATCAGAAGAAGTAGAAGAAGGAGAAGGAGAAGGTGAAGTCTGGAGGGGGAAGCAGAAGAAGTAGAAGAAGGAGAAGGAGAAGGTGAAGTCAGGAGGGTGAATCAGAAGATGTAGAAGAAGGAGAAGGAGAAGGTGAAGTCAGGAGGGTGAATCAGAAGAAGCAGAAGAAGGAGAAGGAGAAGGTGAAGTCTGGAGGGTGAATCAGAAGAATCAGAAGAAGGAGAAGGAGAAGGTGAAGTCTGGAGGGTGAATCAGAAGAAGTAGAAGAAGGAGAAGGAGAAGGTGAAGTCTGGAGGGTGAATCAGAAGAAGCAGAAGAAGGAGAAGGAGAAGGTGAAGTCTGGAGGGTGAATCAGAAGAAGTAGACGAAGGAGAAGGAGAAGGTGAAGTCTGGAGGGTGAATCAGAAGAAGCAGAAGAAGGAGATGGAGAAGGTGAAGTCTGGAGGGTGAATCAGAAGAAGTAGAAGAAGGAGAAGGTGAAGGTGAAGTCTGGAGGGTGAATCAGAAGAAGCAGAAAAGGAGAAGGAGAAGGTGAAGTCTGGAGGGTGAATCAGAAGAAGCAGAAGAAGGAGAAGGAGAAGGTGAAGTCTGGAGGGTGATTCAGAAGAAGCAGAATAAGGAGAAGGAGAAGGTGAAGTCTGGAGGGTGAATCAGAAGAAGCAGAAGAAGGAGAAGGAGAAGGTGAAGTCTGGAGGGTGAATCAGAAGAAGTTGAAGAAGGAGAAGGAGAAGGTGAAGTCTGGAGGGTGAATCAGAAGAAGTAGAAGAAGGAGAAGGAGAAGGTGAAGTCTGGAGGGTGAATCAGAAGAAGTAGAAGAAGGAGAAGGAGAAGGTGAAGTCTGGAGGGTGAAGCAGAAGAAGTAGAAGAAGGAGAAGGAGAAGGTGAAGTCAGGAGGGTGAATCAGAAGATGTAGAAGAAGGAGAAAGAGAAGGTGAAGTCAGGAGGGTGAATCAGAAGAAGCAGAAGAAGGAGAAGGAGAAGGTGAAGTCTGGAGGGTGAATCAGAAGAAGTAGAAGAAGGAGAAGGAGAAGGTGAAGTCTGGAGGGTGAATCAGAAGAAGCAGAAGAAGGAGAAGGAGAAGGTGAAGTCTGGAGGGTGAATCAGAAGAAGCAGAAGAAGGAGAAGGAGAAGGTGAAGTCTGGAGGGTGAATCAGAAGAAGCAGAAGAAGGAGAAGGAGAAGGTGAAGTCTGGAGGGTGAATCAGAAGAAGCAGAATAAGGAGAAGGAGAAGGTGAAGTCTGGAGGGTGAATCAGAAGAAGCAGAAGAAGGAGAAGGAGAAGGTGAAGTCTGGAGGGTGAATCAGAAGACGTAGAAGAAGGAGAAGGAGAAGGTGAAGTCTGGAGGGTGAAGCAGAAGAAGTAGAAGTAGGAGAAGGAGAAGGTGAAGTCAGGAGGGTGAATCAGAAGAAGTAGAAGAAGGAGAAGGAGAAGGTGAAGTCAGGAGGGTGAATCAGAAGAAGCAGAAGAAGGAGATAGAGAAGGTGAAGTCTGGAGGGTGAATCAGAAGATTCAGAAGAAGGAGAAGGAGAAGGTGAAGTCTGGAGGGTGAAGCAGAAGAAGCAGAAGAAAGAGAAGGAGAAGGTGAAGTCTGGAGGGTGAAGCAGAAGAAACAGAAGAAGGAGAAGGAGAAGGTGAAGACTGGAGGGTGAATCAGAAGAAGTAGAAGAAGGAGAAGGAGAAGGTGAAGTCTGGAGGGTGAATCAGAAGAAGTAGAAGAAGGAGAAGGAGAAGGTGAAGTCTGGAGGGTGAATCAGAAGAAGCAGAAGAAGGAGAAGGAGAAGGTGAAGTCTGGAGGGTGAATCAGAAGAAGCAGAAGAAGGAGAAGGAGAAGATGAAGTCTGGAGGGTGAATCAGAAGAAGCAGAAGAAGGAGAAGGAGAAGGTGAGGTATGGAGGGTGAATCAGAAGAAGCAGAAGAAGGAGAAGGAGAAGGTGAAGTCTGGAGGGTGAATCAGAAGAAGCAGAAGAAGGAGAAGGAGAAGGTGAAGTCTGGAGGGTGAATCAGAAGAAGCAGAAGAAGGAGAAGGAGAAGGTGAAGTCAGGAGGGTGAATCAGAAGAAGCAGAAGAAGGAGAAGGAGTAGGTGAAGTTAGGAGGGTGAATCAGAAGAAGCAGAAGAAGGAGAAGGAGCAGGTGAAGTCAGGGGGGTGTAGCAGAAGAAGGAGAAGAAGGAGAAGGAGAAGGTGAAGTCAGGACGGTGAAGCAGAAGAAGCAGAAGAAGGAGAAGGAGAAGGTGAAGCCTGGAGGGCGCAGCAGAAGAAGCAGAAGAAGGAGAAGGAGAAGGTGAAGTCTGGAGTGTGAAGCAGAAGAAGCAGAAGAAGGAGAAGGAGAAGGTGAAGTCTGGAGGGCGCAGCAGAAGAAGCAGAAGAAGGAGAATGAGAAGGTGAAGTCTGGAGGGTGAATCAGAAGAAGCAGAAGAAGGAGAAGGAGAAGGTGAAGTCTGGAGGGTGAATCAGAAGAAGTAGAAGAAGGAGAAGGAGAAGGTGAAGTCTGGAGGGTGAAGCAGAAGAAGTAGAAGAAGGAGAAGGAGAAGGTGAAGTCAGGAGGGTGAATCAGAAGAAGTAGAAGAAGGAGAAGGAGAAGGTGAAGTCAGGAGGGTGAATCAGAAGAAGCAGAAGAAGGAGAAGGAGAAGGTGAAGTCTGGAGGGTGAATCAGAAGAATCAGAAGAAGGAGAAGGAGAAGGTGAAGTCTGGAGGGTGAACCAGAAGAAGCAGAAGAAAGAGAAGGAGAAGGTGAAGTCTGGAGGGTGAAGCAGAAGAAACAGAAGAAGGAGAAGGAGAAGGTGAAGACTGGAGGGTGAATCAGAAGAAGTAGAAGAAGGAGAAGGAGAAGGTGAAGTCTGGAGGGTGAATCAGAAGAAGTAGAAGAAGGAGAAGGAGCAGTTGAAGTCTGGAGGGTGAATCAGAAGAAGCAGAAGAAGGAGAAGGAGAAGGTGAAGTCTGGAGGGTGAATCAGAAGAAGCAGAAGAAGGAGAAGGAGAAGATGAAGTCCGGAGGGTGAATCAGAAGAAGTAGAAGAAGGAGAAGTAGAAGGTGAAGTCTGGAGGGTGAATCAGAAGAAGTAGAAGAAGGAGAAGGAGAAGATGAAGTCTGGAGGGTGAATCAGAAGAAACAGAAGAAGGAGAAGGAGAAGGTGAAGTCTGGAGGGTGAATCAGAAGAAGTAGAAGAAGGAGAAGGAGAAGGTGTAGTCTGGAGGGTGAATCAGAAGAAGTAGACGAAGGAGAAGGAGAAGGTGAAGTCTGGAGGGTGAATCAGAAGAAGCAGAAGAAGGAGAAGGAGAAGGTTAAGTCTGGAGGGTGAATCAGAAGAAGTAGAAGAAGGAGAAGGAGAAGGTGAAGTCTGGAGGGTGAATCAGAAGAAGCAGAAGAAGGAGAAGGAGAAGGTGAAGTCTGGAGGGTGAATCAGAAGAAGCAGAAGAAGGAGAAGGAGAAGGTGAAGTCTGGAGGGTGAATCAGAAGAAGCAGAATAAGGAGAAGGAGAAGGTGAAGTCTGGAGGGTGAATCAGAAGAAGCAGAAGAAGGAGAAGGAGAAGGTGAAGTCTGGAGGGTGAATCAGAAGAAGTAGAAGAAGGAGAAGGAGAAGATGAAGTCTGGAGGGTGAATCAGAAGAAGTAGAAGAAGGAGAAGGAGAAGGTGAAGTCTGGAGGGTGAATAAGAAGAAGTAGAAGAAGGAGAAGGAGAAGATGAAGTCTGGAGGGTGAATCAGAAGAAACAGAAGAAGGAGAAGGAGAAGGTGAAGTCTGGAGGGTGAATCAGAAGAAGTAGAAGAAGGAGAAGGGGAAGGTGTAGTCTGGAGGGTGAATCAGAAGAAGTAGACGAAGGAGAAGGAGAAGGTGAAGTCTGGAGGGTGAATCAGAAGAAGCAGAAGAAGGAGAAGGAGATGGTGAAGTCTGGAGGGTGAAACAGAAGAAGTAGAAGAAGGAGAAGGAGAAGGTGAAGTCTGGAGGGTGAATCAGAAGAAGCAGAATAAGGAGAAGGAGAAGGTGAAGTCTGGAGGGTGAATCAGAAGAAGCAGAAGAAGGAGAAGGAGAAGGTGAAGTCTGGAGGGTGAATCAGAAGAAGTAGAAGAAGGAGAAGGAGAAGATGAAGTCTGGAGGGTGAATCAGAAGAAGTAGAAGAAGGAGAAGGAGAAGGTGAAGTCTGGAGGGTGAATCAGAAGAAGTAGAAGAAGGAGAAGGAGAAGATGAAGTCTGGAGGGTGAATCAGAAGAAACAGAAGAATGAGAAGGAGAAGGTGAAGTCTGGAGGGTGAATCAGAAGAAGTAGAAGAAGGAGAAGGAGAAGGTGTAGTCTGGAGGGTGAATCAGAAGAAGTAGACGAAGGAGAAGGAGAAGGTGAAGTCTGGAGGGTGAATCAGAAGAAGCAGAAGAAGGAGAAGGAGAAGGTGAAGTCTGGAGGGTGAATCAGAAGAAGTAGAAGAAGGAGAAGGAGAAGGTGAAGTCTGGAGGGTGAATCAGAAGAAGCAGAAGAAGGAGAAGGAGAAGGTGAAGTCTGGAGGGTGAATCAGAAGAAGCAGAAGAAGGAGAAGGAGAAGGTGAAGTCTGGAGGGTGAATCAGAAGAAGTAGAAGAAGGAGAAGGAGAAGTTGAAGTCTGGAGGGTGAAGCAGAAGAAGTAGAAGATGGAGAAGGAGAAGGTGAAGTCAGGAGGGTGAATCAGAAGAAGTAGAAGAAGGAGAAGGAGAAGGTGAAGTCAGGAGGGTGAATCAGAAGAAGCAGAAGATGGAGAAGGAGAAGGTGAAGTCTGGAGGGTGAATCAGAAGAATCAGAAGAAGGAGAAGGAGAAGGTGAAGTCTGGAGGGTGAATCAGAAGAAGCAAAGGAAGGAGAAGGAGAAGGTGAAGTCTGGAGGGTGAATCAGAAGAAGCAGAATAAGGAGAAGGAGAAGTTGAAGTCTGGAGGGTGAATCAGAAGAAGCAGAATAAGGAGAAGGAGAAGGTGAAGTCTGGAGGGTGAATCAGAAGAAGCAGAAGAAGGAGAAGGAGAAGGTGAAGTCAGGAGGGTGAATCAGAAGAAGTAGAAGAAGGAGAAGGAGAAGGTGAAGTCAGGAGGTGAATCAGAAGAAGCAGAAGAAGGAGAAGGAGAAGTTGAAGTCTGGAGGGTGAATCAGAAGAAGTAGAAGAAGGAGAAGGAGAAGGTGAAGTCTGGAGGGTGAATCAGAAGAAGCAGAAGAAGGAGAAGGAGAAGGTGAAGTCTGGAGGGTGAATCAGAAGAAGCAGAAGAAGGAGAAGGAGAAGATGAAGTCTGGAGGGTGAATCAGAAGAAGTAGAAGAAGGAGAAGGAGAAGGTGAGGTCTGGAGGGTGAATCAGAAGAAGCAGAAGAAGGAGAAGGAGAAGGTGAAGTCTGGAGGGTGAATCAGAAGAAGCAGAAGAAGGAGAAGGAGAAGGTGAAGTCTGGAGGGTGAATCAGAAGAAGCAGAAGAAGGAGAAGGAGAAGGTGAAGTCAGGAGGGTGAATCAGAAGAAGCAGAAGAAGGAGAAGGAGTAGGTGAAGTTAGGAGGGTGAATCAGAAGAAGCAGAAGAAGGAGAAGGAGCAGGTGAAGTCAGGGGGGTGTAGCAGAAGAAGTAGAAGAAGGAGATGGAGAAGGTGAAGTCAGGACGGTGAAGCAGAAGAAGCAGAAGAAGGAGAAGGAGAAGGTGAAGCCTGGAGGGCGCAGCAGAAGAAGCAGAAGAAGGAGAAGGAGAAGGTGAAGTCTGGAGTGTGAAGCAGTAGAAGCAGAAGAAGGAGAAGGAGAAGGTGAAGTCTGGAGGGCGCAGCAGAAGAAGCAGAAGAAGGAGAATGAGAAGGTGAAGTCTGGAGGGTGAATCAGAAGAAGCAGAAGAAGGAGAAGGAGAAGGTGAAGTCTGGAGGGTGAATCAGAAGAAGTAGAAGAAGGAGAAGGAGAAGGTGAAGTCTGGAGGGTGAAGCAGAAGAAGTAGAAGAAGGAGAAGGAGAAGGTGAAGTCAGGAGGGTGAATCAGAAGAAGTAGAAGAAGGAGAAGGAGAAGGTGAAGTCAGGAGGGTGAATCAGAAGAAGCAGAAGAAGGAGAAGGAGAAGGTGCAGTCTGGAGGGTGAATCAGAAGAATCAGAAGAAGGAGAAGGAGAAGGTGAAGTCTGGAGGGTGAATCAGAAGAAGCAGAAGAAAGAGAAGGAGAAGGTGAAGTCTGGAGGGTGAAGCAGAAGAAACAGAAGAAGGAGAAGGAGAAGGTGAAGACTGGAGGGTGAATCAGAAGAAGTAGAAGAAGGAGAAGGAGAAGGTGAAGTCTGGAGGGTGAATCAGAAGAAGTAGAAGAAGGAGAAGGAGAAGTTGAAGTCTGGAGGGTGAATCAGAAGAAGCAGAAGAAGGAGAAGGAGAAGGTGAAGTCTGGAGGGTGAATCAGAAGAAGCAGAAGAAGGAGAAGGAGAAGATGAAGTCCGGAGGGTGAATCAGAAGAAGTAGAAGAAGGAGAAGGAGAAGGTGAAGTCTGGAGGGTGAATCAGACGAAGTAGAAGAAGGAGAAGGAGAAGATGAAGTCTGGAGGGTGAATCAGAAGAAACAGAAGAAGGAGAAGGAGAAGGTGAAGTCTGGAGGGTGAATCAGAAGAAGTAGAAGAAGGAGAAGGAGAAGGTGTAGTCTGGATGGTGAATCAGAAGAAGTAGACGAAGGAGAAGGAGAAGGTGAAGTCTGGAGGGTGAATCAGAAGAAGCAGAAGAAGGAGAAGGAGAAGGTTAATTCTGGAGGGTGAATCAGAAGAAGTAGAAGAAGGAGAAGGAGAAGGTGAAGTCTGGAGGGTGAATCAGAAGAAGCAGAAGAAGGAGAAGGAGAAGGTGAAGTCTGGAGGGTGAATCAGAAGAAGCAGAAGAAGGAGAAGGAGAAGGTGAAGTCTGGAGGGTGAATCAGAAGAAGCAGAATAAGGAGAAGGAGAAGGTGAAGTCTGGAGGGTGAATCAGAAGAAGCAGAAGAAGGAGAAGGAGAAGGTGAAGTCTGGAGGGTGAATCAGAAGAAGTAGAAGAAGGAGAAGGAGAAGATGAAGTCTGGAGGGTGAATCAGAAGAAGTAGAAGAAGGAGAAGGAGAAGGTGAAGTCTGGAGGGTGAATCAGAAGAAGTAGAAGAAGGAGAAGGAGAAGATGAAGTCTGGAGGGTGAATCAGAAGAAACAGAAGAAGGAGAAGGAGAAGGTGAAGTCTGGAGGGTGAATCAGAAGAAGTAGAAGAAGGAGAAGGAGAAGGTGTCGTCTGGAGGGTGAATCAGAAGAAGTAGACGAAGGAGAAGGAGAAGGTGAAGTCTGGAGGGTGAATCAGAAGAAGCAGAAGAAGGAGAAGGAGAAGGTGAAGTCTGGAGGGTGAATCAGAAGTAGTAGAAGAAGGAGAAGGAGAAGGTGAAGTCTGGAGGGTGAATCAGAAGAAACAGAAGAAGGAGAAGGAGAAGGTGAAGTCTGGAGGGTGAATCAGAAGAAGTAGAAGAAGGAGAAGGAGAAGTTGTAGTCTGGAGGGTGAATCAGAAGAAGTAGACGAAGGAGAAGGAGAAGGTGAAGTCTGGAGGGTGAATCAGAAGAAGCAGAAGAAGGAGATGGAGAAGGTGAAGTCTGGAGGGTGAATCAGAAGAAGTTGAAGAAGGAGAAGGAGAAGGTGAAGTCTGGAGGGTGAATCAGAAGAAGCAGAAGAAGGAGAAGGAGAAGGTGAAGTCTGGAGGGTGAATCAGAAGAAGCAGAAGAAGGAGAAGGAGAAGGTGAAGTCTGGAGGGTGATTCAGAAGAAGCAGAATAAGGAGAAGGAGAAGGTGATGTCTGGAGGGTGAATCAGAAGAAGCAGAAGAAGGAGAAGGAGAAGGTGAAGTCTGGAGGGTGAATCAGAAGAAGTAGAAGAAGGAGAAGGAGAAGGTGAAGTCTGGAGGGTGAATCAGAAGAAGTAGAAGAAGGAGAAGGAGAAGGTGAAGTCTGGAGGATGAATCAGAAGAAGTAGAAGAAGGAGAAGGAGAAGGTGAAGTCTGGAGGGGGAAGCAGAAGAAGTAGAAGAAGGAGAAGGAGAAGGTGAAGTCAGGAGGGTGAATCAGAAGATGTAGAAGAAGGAGAAGGAGAAGGTGAAGTCAGGAGGGTGAATCAGAAGAAGCAGAAGAAGGAGAAGGAGAAGGTGAAGTCTGGAGGGTGAATCAGAAGAATCAGAAGAAGGAGAAGGAGAAGGTGAAGTCTGGAGGGTGAATCAGAAGAAGTAGAAGAAGGAGAAGGAGAAGGTGAAGTCTGGAGGGTGAATCAGAAGAAGCAGAAGAAGGAGAAGGAGAAGGTGAAGTCTGGAGGGTGAATCAGAAGAAGTAGACGAAGGAGAAGGAGAAGGTGAAGTCTGGAGGGTGAATCAGAAGAAGCAGAAGAAGGAGATGGAGAAGGTGAAGTCTGGAGGGTGAATCAGAAGAAGTAGAAGAAGGAGAAGGTGAAGGTGAAGTCTGGAGGGTGAATCAGAAGAAGCAGAAGAAGGAGAAGGAGAAGGTGAAGTCTGGAGGGTGAATCAGAAGAAGCAGAAGAAGGAGAAACAGAAGGTGAAGTCTGGAGGGTGATTCAGAAGAAGCAGAATAAGGAGAAGGAGAAGGTGAAGTCTGGAGGGTGAATCAGAAGAAGCAGAAGAAGGAGAAGGAGAAGGTGAAGTCTGGAGGGTGAATCAGAAGAAGTTGAAGAAGGAGAAGGAGAAGGTGAAGTCTGGAGGGTGAATCAGAAGAAGTAGAAGAAGGAGAAGGAGAAGATGAAGTCTGGAGGGTGAATCAGAAGAAGTAGAAGAAGGAGAAGGAGAAGGTGAAGTCTGGAGGGTGAAGCAGAAGAAGTAGAAGAAGGAGAAGGAGAAGGTGAAGTCAGGAGGGTGTATCAGAAGATGTAGAAGAAGGAGAAGGAGAAGGTGAAGTCAGGAGGGTGAATCAGAAGAAGCAGAAGAAGGAGAAGGAGAAGGTTTAGTCTGGAGGGTGAATCAGAAGAAGTAGAAGAAGGAGAAGGAGAAGGTGAAGTCTGGAGGGTGAATCAGAAGAAGCAGAAGAAGGAGAAGGAGAAGGTGAAGTCTGGAGGGTGAATCAGAAGAAGCAGAAGAAGGAGAAGGAGAAGGTGAAGTCTGGAGGGTGAATCAGAAGAAGCAGAAGAAGGAGAAGGAGAAGGTGAAGTCTGGAGGGTGAATCAGAAGAAGCAGAATAAGGAGAAGGAGAAGGTGAAGTCTGGAGGGTGAATCAGAAGAAGCAGAAGAAGGAGAAGGAGAAGGTGAAGTCTGGAGGGTGAATCAGAAGAAGTAGAAGAAGGAGAAGGAGAAGGTGAAGTCTGGAGGGTGAAGCAGAAGAAGTAGAAGAAGGAGAAGGAGAAGGTGAAGTCAGGAGGGTGAATCAGAAGAAGTAGAAGAAGGAGAAGGAGAAGGTGAAGTCAGGAGGGTGAATCAGAAGAAGCAGAAGAAGGAGATAGAGAAGGTGAAGTCTGGAGGGTGAATCAGAAGAATCAGAAGAAGGAGAAGGAGAAGGTGAAGTTTGGAGGGTGAAGCAGAAGAAGCAGAAGAAAGAGAAGGAGAAGGTGAAGTCTGGAGGGTGAAGCAGAAGAAACAGAAGAAGGAGAAGGAGAAGGTGAAGACTGGAGGGTGAATCAGAAGAAGTAGAAGAAGGAGAAGGAGAAGGTGAAGTCTGGAGGGTGAATCAGAAGAAGTAGAAGAAGGAGAAGGAGAAGGTGAAGTCTGGAGGGTGAATCAGAAGAAGCAGAAGAAGGAGAAGGAGAAGGTGAAGTCTGGAGGGTGAATCAGAAGAAGCAGAAGAAGGAGAAGGAGAAGATGAAGTCTGGAGGGTGAAACAGAAGAAGCAGAAGAAGGAGAAGGAGAAGGTGAGGTCTGGAGGGTGAATCAGAAGAAGCAGAAGAAGGAGAAGGAGAAGGTGAAGTCTGGAGGGTGAATCAGAAGAAGCAGAAGAAGGAGAAGGAGAAGGTGAAGTCTGGAGGGTGAATCAGAAGAAGCAGAAGAAGGAGAAGGAGAAGGTGAAGTCAGGAGGGTGAATCAGAAGAAGCAGAAGAAGGAGAAGGAGTAGGTGAAGTTAGGAGGGTGAATCAGAAGAAGCAGAAGAAGGAGAAGGAGCAGGTGAAGTCAGGGGGGTGTAGCAGAAGAAGGAGAAGAAGGAGAAGGAGAAGGTGAAGTCAGGACGGTGAAGCAGAAGAAGCAGAAGAAGGAGAAGGAGAAGGTGAAGTCAGGAGGGTGAATCAGAAGAAGTAGAAGAAGGAGAAGGAGAAGGTGAAGTCAGGAGGGTGAATCAGAAGAAGCAGAAGAAGGAGAAGGAGAAGGTGAAGTCTGGAGGGTGAATCAGAAGAATCAGAAGAAGGAGAAGGAGAAGGTGAAGTCTGGAGGGTGAATCAGAAGAAGCAGAAGAAAGAGAAGGAGAAGGTGAAGTCTGGTGGGTGAAGCAGAAGAAACAGAAGAAGGAGAAGGAGAAGGTGAAGACTGGAGGGTGAATCAGAAGAAGTAGAAGAAGGAGAAGGAGAAGGTGAAGTCTGGAGGGTGAATCAGAAGAAGTAGAAGAAGGAGAAGGAGAAGTTGAAGTCTGGAGGGTGAATCAGAAGAAGCAGAAGAAGGAGAAGGAGAAGGTGAAGTCTGGAGGGTGAATCAGAAGAAGCAGAAGAAGGAGAAGGAGAAGATGAAGTCCGGAGGGTGAATCAGAAGAAGTAGAAGAAGGAGAAGGAGAAGGTGAAGTCTGGAGGGTGAATCAGAAGAAGTAGAAGAAGGAGAAGGAGAAGATGAAGTCTGGAGGGTGAATCAGAAGAAACAGAAGAAGGAGAAGGAGAAGGTGAAGTCTGGAGGGTGAATCAGAAGAAGTAGAAGAAGGAGAAGGAGAAGGTGTAGTCTGGAGGGTGAATCAGAAGAAGTAGACGAAGGAGAAGGAGAAGGTGAAGTCTGGAGGGTGAATCAGAAGAAGCAGAAGAAGGAGAAGGAGAAGGTTAAGTCTGGAGGGTGAATCAGAAGAAGTAGAAGAAGGAGAAGGAGAAGGTGAAGTCTGGAGGGTGAATCAGAAGAAGCAGAAGAAGGAGAAGGAGAAGTTGAAGTCTGGAGGGTGAATCAGAAGAAGCAGAAGAAGGAGAAGGAGAAGGTGAAGACTGGAGGGTGAATCAGAAGAAGCAGAATAAGGAGAAGGAGAAGGTGAAGTCTGGAGGGTGAATCAGAAGAAGCAGAAGAAGGAGAAGGTGAAGTCTGGAGGGTGAATCAGAAGAAGTAGAAGAAGGAGAAGGAGAAGATGAAGTCTGGAGGGTGAATCAGAAGAAGTAGAAGAAGGAGAAGGAGAAGGTGAAGTCTGGAGGGTGAATCAGAAGAAGTAGAAGAAGGAGAAGGAGAAGATGAAGTCTGGAGGGTGAATCAGAAGAAACAGAAGAAGGAGAAGGAGAAGGTGAAGTCTGGAGGGTGAATCAGAAGAAGTAGAAGAAGGAGAAGGAGAAGGTGTAGTCTGGAGGGTGAATCAGAAGAAGTAGACGAAGGAGAAGGAGAAGGTGAAGTCTGGAGGGTGAATCAGAAGAAGCAGAAGAAGGAGAAGGAGATGGTGAAGTCTGGAGGGTGAATCAGAAGAAGTAGAAGAAGGAGAAGGAGAAGGTGAAGTCTGGAGGGTGAATCAGAAGAAGCAGAATAAGGAGAAGGAGAAGGTGAAGTCTGGAGGGTGAATCAGAAGAAGCAGAAGAAGGAGAAGGAGAAGGTGAAGTCTGGAGGGTGAAACAGAAGAAGTAGAAGAAGGAGAAGGAGAAGATGAAGTCTGGAGGGTGAATCAGAAGAAGTAGAAGAAGGAGAAGGAGAAGGTGAAGTCTGGAGGGTGAATCAGAAGAAGTAGAAGAAGGAGAAGGAAAAGATGAAGTCTGGAGGGTGAATCAGAAGAAGCAGAAGAAGGAGAAGGAGCAGGTGAAGTCTGGAGGGTGAATCAGAAGAAGCAGAAGAAGGAGAAGGAGAAGGTGAAGTCTGGAGGGTGAATCAGAAGAAGCAGAATAAGGAGAAGGAGAAGGTGAAGTCTGGAGGGTGAATCAGAAGAAGTAGAAGAAGGAGAAGGAGAAGGTGTAGTCTGGAGGGTGAATCAGAAGAAGTAGACGAAGGAGAAGGAGAAGGTGAAGTCTGGAGGGTGAATCAGAAGAAGCAGAAGAAGGAGAAGGAGATGGTGAAGTCTGGAGGGTGTATCAGAAGAAGTAGAAGAAGGAGAAGGAGAAGGTGAAGTCTGGAGGGTGAATCAGAAGAAGCAGAATAAGGAGAAGGAGAAGGTGAAGTCTGGAGGGTGAATCAGAAGAAGCAGAAGAAGGAGAAGGAGAAGGTGAAGTCTGGAGGGTGAATCAGAAGAAGTAGAAGAAGGAGAAGGAGAAGATGAAGTCTGGAGGGTGAATCAGAAGAAGTAGAAGAAGGAGAAGGAGAAGGTGAAGTCTGGAGGGTGAATCAGAAGAAGTAGAAGAAGGAGAAGGAGAAGATGAAGTCTGGAGGGTGAATCAGAAGAAACAGAAGAATGAGAAGGAGAAGGTGAAGTCTGGAGGGTGAATCAGAAGAAGTAGAAGAAGGAGAAGGAGAAGGTGTAGTCTGGAGGGTGAATCAGAAGAAGTAGACGAAGGAGAAGGAGAAGGTGAAGTCTGGAGGGTGAATCAGAAGAAGCAGAAGAAGGAGAAGGAGAAGGTGAAGTCTGGAGGGTGAATCAGAAGAAGTAGAAGAAGGAGAAGGAGAAGGTGAAGTCTGGAGGGTGAATCAGAAGAAGCAGAAGAAGGAGAAGGAGAAGGTGAAGTCTGGAGGGTGAATCAGAAGAAGCAGAAGAAGGAGAAGGAGAAGGTGAAGTCTGGAGGGTGAATCAGAAGAAGTAGAAGAAGGAGAAGGAGAAGTTGAAGTCTGGAGGGTGAAGCAGAAGAAGTAGAAGATGGAGAAGGAGGAGGTGAAGTCAGGAGGGTGAATCAGAAGAAGTAGAAGAAGGAGAAGGAGAAGGTGAAGTCAGGAGGGTGAATCAGAAGAAGCAGAAGATGGAGAAGGAGAAGGTGAAGTCTGGAGGGTGAATCAGAAGAATCAGAAGAAGGAGAAGGAGAAGGTGAAGTCTGGAGGGTGAATCAGAAGAAGCAAAGGAAGGAGAAGGAGAAGGTGAAGTCTGGAGGGTGAATCAGAAGAAGCAGAATAAGGAGAAGGAGAAGTTGAAGTCTGGAGGGTGAATCAGAAGAAGCAGAATAAGGAGAAGGAGAAGGTGAAGTCTGGAGGGTGAATCAGAAGAAGCAGAAGAAGGAGAAGGAGAAGGTGAAGTCTGGAGGGTGAATCAGAAGCAGTAGAAGAAGGAGAAGGAGAAGGTGAAGTCTGGAGGGTGAAGCAGAAGAAGTAGAAGAAGGAGAAGGAGAAGGTGAAGTCTGGAGGGTGAATCAGAAGAAGTAGAAGAAGGAGAAGGAGAAGATGAAGTCTGGAGGGTGAATCAGAAGAAACAGAAGAAGGAGAAGGAGAAGGTGAAGTCTGGAGGGTGAATCAGAAGAAGTAGAAGAAGGAGAAGGAGAAGGTGTAGTCTGGAGGGTGAATCAGAAGAAGTAGACGAAGGAGAAGGAGAAGGTGAAGTCTGGAGGGTGAATCAGAAGAAGCAGAAGAAGGAGAAGGAGATGGTGAAGTCTGGAGGGTGAATCAGAAGAAGTAGAAGAAGGAGAAGGAGAAGGTGAAGTCTGGAGGGTGAATCAGAAGAAGCAGAATAAGGAGAAGGAGAAGGTGAAGTCTGGAGGGTGAATCAGAAGAAGCAGAAGAAGGAGAAGGAGAAGGTGAAGTCTGGAGGGTGAATCAGAAGAAGTAGAAGAAGGAGAAGGAGAAGATGAAGTCTGGAGGGTGAATCAGAAGAAGTAGAAGAAGGAGAAGGAGAAGGTGAAGTCTGGAGGGTGAATCAGAAGAAGCAGAAGAAGGAGAAGGAGATGGTGAAGTCTGGAGGGTGAATCAGAAGAAGTAGAAGAAGGAGAAGGAGAAGGTGAAGTCTGGAGGGTGAATCAGAAGAAGCAGAATAAGGAGAGGGAGAAGGTGAAGTCTGGAGGGTGAATCAGAAGAAGCAGAAGAAGGAGAAGGAGAAGGTGAAGTCTGGAGGGTGAATCAGAAGAAGTAGAAGAAGGAGAAGGAGAAGATGAAGTCTGGAGGGTGAATCAGAAGAAGTAGAAGAAGGAGAAGGAGAAGGTGAAGTCTGGAGGGTGAATCAGAAGAAGTAGAAGAAGGAGAAGGAGAAGATGAAGTCTGGAGGGTGAATCAGAAGAAACAGAAGAATGAGAAGGAGAAGGTGAAGTCTGGAGGGTGAATCAGAAGAAGTAGAAGAAGGAGAAGGAGAAGGTGTAGTCTGGAGGGTGAATCAGAAGAAGTAGACGAAGGAGAAGGAGAAGGTGAAGTCTGGAGGGTGAATCAGAAGAAGCAGAAGAAGGAGAAGGAGAAGGTGAAGTCTGGAGGGTGAATCAGAAGAAGTAGAAGAAGGAGAAGGAGAAGGTGAAGTCTGGAGGGTGAATCAGAAGAAGCAGAAGAAGGAGAAGGAGAAGGTGAAGTCTGGAGGGTGAATCAGAAGAAGCAGAAGAAGGAGAAGGAGAAGGTGAAGTCTGGAGGGTGAATCAGAAGAAGTAGAAGAAGGAGAAGGAGAAGTTGAAGTCTGGAGGGTGAAGCAGAAGAAGTAGAAGATGGAGAAGGAGGAGGTGAAGTCAGGAGGGTGAATCAGAAGAAGTAGAAGAAGGAGAAGGAGAAGGTGAAGTCAGGAGGGTGAATCAGAAGAAGCAGAAGATGGAGAAGGAGAAGGTGAAGTCTGGAGGGTGAATCAGAAGAATCAGAAGAAGGAGAAGGAGAAGGTGAAGTCTGGAGGGTGAATCAGAAGAAGCAAAGGAAGGAGAAGGAGAAGGTGAAGTCTGGAGGGTGAATCAGAAGAAGCAGAATAAGGAGAAGGAGAAGTTGAAGTCTGGAGGGTGAATCAGAAGAAGCAGAATAAGGAGAAGGAGAAGGTGAAGTCTGGAGGGTGAATCAGAAGAAGCAGAAGAAAGAGAAGGAGAAGGTGAAGTCTGGAGGGTGAATCAGAAGAAGTAGAAGAAGGAGAAGGAGAAGGTGAAGTCTGGAGGGTGAAGCAGAAGAAGTAGAAGAAGGAGAAGGAGAAGGTGAAGTCTGGAGGGTGAATCAGAAGAAGTAGAAGAAGGAGAAGGAGAAGATGAAGTCTGGAGGGTGAATCAGAAGAAACAGAAGAAGGAGAAGGAGAAGGTGAAGTCTGGAGGGTGAATCAGAAGAAGTAGAAGAAGGAGAAGGAGAAGGTGTAGTCTGGAGGGTGAATCAGAAGAAGTAGACGAAGGAGAAGGAGAAGGTGAAGTCTGGAGGGTGAATCAGAAGAAGCAGAAGAAGGAGAAGGAGATGGTGAAGTCTGGAGGGTGAATCAGAAGAAGTAGAAGAAGGAGAAGGAGAAGGTGAAGTCTGGAGGGTGAATCAGAAGAAGCAGAATAAGGAGAAGGAGAAGGTGAAGTCTGGAGGGTGAATCAGAAGAAGCAGAAGAAGGAGAAGGAGAAGGTGAAGTCTGGAGGGTGAATCAGAAGAAGTAGAAGAAGGAGAAGGAGAAGATGAAGTCTGGAGGGTGAATCAGAAGAAGTAGAAGAAGGAGAAGGAGAAGGTGAAGTCTGGAGGGTGAATCAGAAGAAGTAGAAGAAGGAGAAGGAAAAGATGAAGTCTGGAGGGTGAATCAGAAGAAGCAGAAGAAGGAGAAGGAGAAGGTGTAGTCTGGAGGGTGAATCAGAAGAAGTAGACGAAGGAGAAGGAGAAGGTGAAGTCTGGAGGGTGAATCAGAAGAAGCAGAAGAAGGAGAAGGAGATGGTGAAGTCTGGAGGGTGAATCAGAAGAAGTAGAAGAAGGAGAAGGAGAAGGTGAAGTCTGGAGGGTGAATCAGAAGAAGCAGAATAAGGAGAAGGAGAAGGTGAAGTCTGGAGGGTGAATCAGAAGAAGCAGAAGAAGGAGAAGGAGAAGGTGAAGTCTGGAGGGTGAATCAGAAGAAGTAGAAGAAGGAGAAGGAGAAGATGAAGTCTGGAGGGTGAATCAGAAGAAGTAGAAGAAGGAGAAGGAGAAGGTGAAGTCTGGAGGGTGAATCAGAAGAAGTAGAAGAAGGAGAAGGAAAAGATGAAGTCTGGAGGGTGAATCAGAAGAAGCAGAAGAAGGAGAAGGAGCAGGTGAAGTCTGGAGGGTGAATCAGAAGAAGCAGAAGAAGGAGAAGGAGAAGGTGAAGTCTGGAGGGTGAATCAGAAGAAGCAGAATAAGGAGAAGGAGAAGGTGAAGTCTGGAGGGTGAATCAGAAGAAGTAGAAGAAGGAGAAGGAGAAGGTGTAGTCTGGAGGGTGAATCAGAAGAAGTAGACGAAGGAGAAGGAGAAGGTGAAGTCTGGAGGGTGAATCAGAAGAAGCAGAAGAAGGAGAAGGAGATGGTGAAGTCTGGAGGGTGAATCAGAAGAAGTAGAAGAAGGAGAAGGAGAAGGTGAAGTCTGGAGGGTGAATCAGAAGAAGTAGAAGAAGGAGAAGGAGAAGGTGTAGTCTGGAGGGTGAATCAGAAGAAGTAGACGAAGGAGAAGGAGAAGGTGAAGTCTGGAGGGTGAATCAGAAGAAGCAGAAGAAGGAGAAGGAGAAGGTGAAGTCTGGAGGGTGAATCAGAAGAAGTAGAAGAAGGAGAAGGAGAAGGTGAAGTCTGGAGGGTGAATCAGAAGAAGCAGAAGAAGGAGAAGGAGAAGGTGAAGTCTGGAGGGTGAATCAGAAGAAGTAGAAGAAGGAGAAAGAGAAGATGAAGTCTGGAGGGTGAATCAGAAGAAGTAGAAGAAGGAGAAGGAGAAGGTGAAGTCTGGAGGGTGAATCAGAAGAAGTAGAAGAAGGAGAAGGAGAAGATGAAGTCTGGAGGGTGAATCAGAAGAAACAGAAGAATGAGAAGGAGAAGGTGAAGTCTGGAGGGTGAATCAGAAGAAGTAGAAGAAGGAGAAGGAGAAGGTGTAGTCTGGACGGTGAATCAGAAGAAGTAGACGAAGGAGAAGGAGAAGGTGAAGTCTGGAGGGTGAATCAGAAGAAGCAGAAGAAGGAGAAGGAGAAGGTGAAGTCTGGAGGGTGAATCAGAAGAAGTAGAAGAAGGAGAAGGAGAAGGTGAAGTCTGGAGGGTGAATCAGAAGAAGCAGAAGAAGGAGAAGGAGAAGGTGAAGTCTGGAGGGTGAATCAGAAGAAGCAGAAGAAGGAGAAGGAGAAGGTGAAGTCTGGAGGGTGAATCAGAAGAAGTAGAAGAAGGAGAAGGAGAAGTTGAAGTCTGGAGGGTGAAGCAGAAGAAGTAGAAGATGGAGAAGGAGGAGGTGAAGTCAGGAGTGTGAATCAGAAGAAGTAGAAGAAGGAGAAGGAGAAGGTGAAGTCAGGAGGGTGAATCAGAAGAAGCAGAAGATGGAGAAGGAGAAGGTGAAGTCTGGAGGGTGAATCAGAAGAATCAGAAGAAGGAGAAGGAGAAGGTGAAGTCTGGAGGGTGAATCAGAAGAAGCAAAGGAAGGAGAAGGAGAAGGTGAAGTCTGGAGGGTGAATCAGAAGAAGCAGAATAAGGAGAAGGAGAAGTTGAAGTCTGGAGGGTGAATCAGAAGAAGCAGAATAAGGAGAAGGAGAAGGTGAAGTCTGTAGGGTGAATCAGAAGAAGCAGAAGAAGGAGAAGGAGAAGGTGAAGTCTGGAGTTTGAATCAGAAGAAGTAGAAGAAGGAGAAGGAGAAGGTGAAGTCTGGAGGGTGAAGCAGAAGAAGTAGAAGAAGGAGAAGGAGAAGGTGAAGTCAGGAGGGTGAATCAGCAGAAGTAGAAGAAGGAGAAGGAGAAGGTGAAGTCAGGAGGGTGAATCAGAAGAAGCAGAAGAAGGAGAAGGAGAAGGTGAAGTCTGGAGGGTGAATCAGAAGAAGTAGAAGAAGGAGAAGGAGAAGGTGAAGTCTGGAGGGTGAATCAGAAGAAGCAGAAGAAGGAGAAGGAGAAGGTGAAGTCTGGAGGGTGAATCAGAAGAAGCAGAAGAAGGAGAAGGAGAAGATGAAGTCTGGAGGGTGAATCAGAAGAAGTAGAAGAAGGAGAAGGAGAAGGTGAGGTCTGGAGGGTGAATCAGAAGAAGCATAGAAGGAGAAGGAGAAGGTGAAGTCTGGAGGGTGAATCAGAAGAAGCAGAAGAAGGAGAAGGAGAAGGTGAAGTCTGGAGGGTGAATCAGAAGTAGCAGAAGAAGGAGAAGGAGAAGGTGAAGTCAGGAGGGTGAATCAGAAGAAGCAGAAGAAGGAGAAGGAGTAGGTGAAGTTAGGAGGGTGAATCAGAAGAAGCAGAAGAAGGAGAAGGAGCAGGTGAAGTCAGGGGGGTGTAGCAGAAGAAGTAGAAGAAGGAGAAGGAGAAGGTGAAGTCAGGACGGTGAAGCAGAAGAAGCAGAAGAAGGAGAAGGAGAAGGTGAAGCCTGGAGGGCGCAGCAGAGGAAGCAGAAGAAGGAGAAGGAGAAGGTGAAGTCTGGAGTGTGAAGCAGTAGAAGCAGAAGAAGGAGAAGGAGAAGGTGAAGTCTGGAGGGCGCAGCAGAAGAAGCAGAAGAAGGAGAATGAGAAGGTGAAGTCTGGAGGGTGAAGCAGAAGAAACAGAAGAAGGAGAAGGAGAAGGTGAAGACTGGAGGGTGAATCAGAAGAAGTAGAAGAAGGAGAAGGAGAAGGTGAAGTCTGGAGGGTGAATCAGAAGAAGTAGAAGAAGGAGAAGGAGAAGTTGAAGTCTGGAGGGTGAATCAGAAGAAGCAGAAGAAGGAGAAGGAGAAGGTGAAGTCTGGAGGGTGAATCAGAAGAAACAGAAGAAGGAGAAGGAGAAGGTGAAGTCTGGAGGGTGAATCAGAAGAAGTAGAAGAAGGAGAAGGAGAAGGTGTAGTCTGGAGGGTGAATCAGAAGAAGTAGACGAAGGAGAAGGAGAAGGTGAAGTCTGGAGGGTGAATCAGAAGAAGCAGAAGAAGGAGAAGGAGAAGATGAAGTCCGGAGGGTGAATCAGAAGAAGTAGAAGAAGGAGAAGGAGAAGGTGAAGTCTGGAGGGTGAATCAGAAGAAGTAGAAGAAGGAGAAGGAGAAGATGAAGTCTGGAGGGTGAATCAGAAGAAACAGAAGAAGGAGAAGGAGAAGGTGAAGTCTGGAGGGTGAATCAGAAGAAGTAGAAGAAGGAGAAGGAGAAGGTGTAGTCTGGAGGGTGAATCAGAAGAAGTAGACGAAGGAGAAGGAGAAGGTGAAGTCTGGAGGGTGAATCAGAAGAAGCAGAAGAAGGAGAAGGAGAAGGTGAAGTCTGGAGGGTGAATCAGAAGAAGCAGAAGAAGGAGAAGGAGAAGGTGTAGTCTGGAGGGTGAATCAGAAGAAGTAGACGAAGGAGAAGGAGAAGGTGAAGTCTGGAGGGTGAATCAGAAGAAGCAGAAGAAGGAGAAGGAGAAGGTGAAGTCTGGAGGGTGAATCAGAAGTAGTAGAAGAAGGAGAAGGAGAAGGTGAAGTCTGGAGGGTGAATCAGAAGAAACAGAAGAAGGAGAAGGAGAAGGTGAAGTCTGGAGGGTGAATCAGAAGAAGTAGAAGAAGGAGAAGGAGAAGGTGTAGTCTGGAGGGTGAATCAGAAGAAGTAGACGAAGGAGAAGGAGAAGGTGAAGTCTGGAGGGTGAATCAGAAGAAGCAGAAGAAGGAGAAGGAGAAGGTGTAGTCTGGAGGGTGAATCAGAAGAAGTAGACGAAGGAGAAGGAGAAGGTGAAGTCTGGAGGGTGAATCAGAAGAAGCAGAAGAAGGAGAAGGAGAAGGTGAAGTCTGGAGGGTGAATCAGAAGAAGCAGAAGAAGGAGAAGGAGATGGTGAAGTCTGGAGGGTGAATCAGAAGAAGTAGAAGAAGGAGAAGGAGAAGGTGAAGTCTGGAGGGTGAATCAGAAGAAGCAGAATAAGGAGAAGGAGAAGGTGAAGTCTGGAGGGTGAATCAGAAGAAGCAGAAGAAGGAGAAGGAGAAGATGAAGTCTGGAGGGTGAATCAGAAGAAGTAGAAGAAGGAGAAGGAGAAGATGAAGTCTGGAGGGTGAATCAGAAGAAGTAGAAGAAGGAGAAGGAGAAGGTGAAGTCTGGAGGGTGAATCAGAAGAAGCAGAAGAAGGAGAAGGAGATGGTGAAGTCTGGAGGGTGAATCAGAAGAAGTAGAAGAAGGAGAAGGAGAAGGTGAAGTCTGGAGGGTGAATCAGAAGAAGCAGAATAAGGAGAAGGAGAAGGTGAAGTCTGGAGGGTGAATCAGAAGAAGCAGAAGAAGGAGAAGGAGAAGGTGAAGTCTGGAGGGTGAATCAGAAGAAGTAGAAGAAGGAGAAGGAGAAGATGAAGTCTGGAGGGTGAATCAGAAGAAGTAGAAGAAGGAGAAGGAGAAGGTGAAGTCTGGAGGGTGAATCAGAAGAAGTAGAAGAAGGAGAAGGAGAAGATGAAGTCTGGAGGGTGAATCAGAAGAAACAGAAGAATGAGAAGGAGAAGGTGAAGTCTGGAGGGTGAATCAGAAGAAGTAGAAGAAGGAGAAGGAGAAGGTGTAGTCTGGAGGGTGAATCAGAAGAAGTAGACGAAGGAGAAGGAGAAGGTGAAGTCTGGAGGGTGAATCAGAAGAAGCAGAAGAAGGAGAAGGAGAAGGTGAAGTCTGGAGGGTGAATCAGAAGAAGTAGAAGAAGGAGAAGGAGAAGGTGAAGTCTGGAGGGTGAATCAGAAGAAGCAGAAGAAGGAGAAGGAGAAGGTGAAGTCTGGAGGGTGAATCAGAAGAAGCAGAAGAAGGAGAAGGAGAAGGTGAAGTCTGGAGGGTGAATCAGAAGAAGTAGAAGAAGGAGAAGGAGAAGTTGAAGTCTGGAGGGTGAAGCAGAAGAAGTAGAAGATGGAGAAGGAGGAGGTGAAGTCAGGAGGGTGAATCAGAAGAAGTAGAAGAAGGAGAAGGAGAAGGTGAAGTCAGGAGGGTGAATCAGAAGAAGCAGAAGATGGAGAAGGAGAAGGTGAAGTCTGGAGGGTGAATCAGAAGAATCAGAAGAAGGAGAAGGAGAAGGTGAAGTCTGGAGGGTGAATCAGAAGAAGCAAAGGAAGGAGAAGGAGAAGGTGAAGTCTGGAGGGTGAATCAGAAGAAGCAGAATAAGGAGAAGGAGAAGTTGAAGTCTGGAGGGTGAATCAGAAGAAGCAGAATAAGGAGAAGGAGAAGGTGAAGTCTGGAGGGTGAATCAGAAGAAGCAGAAGAAAGAGAAGGAGAAGGTGAAGTCTGGAGGGTGAATCAGAAGAAGTAGAAGAAGGAGAAGGAGAAGGTGAAGTCTGGAGGGTGAAGCAGAAGAAGTAGAAGAAGGAGAAGGAGAAGGTGAAGTCTGGAGGGTGAATCAGAAGAAGTAGAAGAAGGAGAAGGAGAAGATGAAGTCTGGAGGGTGAATCAGAAGAAACAGAAGAAGGAGAAGGAGAAGGTGAAGTCTGGAGGGTGAATCAGAAGAAGTAGAAGAAGGAGAAGGAGAAGGTGTAGTCTGGAGGGTGAATCAGAAGAAGTAGACGAAGGAGAAGGAGAAGGTGAAGTCTGGAGGGTGAATCAGAAGAAGCAGAAGAAGGAGAAGGAGATGGTGAAGTCTGGAGGGTGAATCAGAAGAAGTAGAAGAAGGAGAAGGAGAAGGTGAAGTCTGGAGGGTGAATCAGAAGAAGCAGAATAAGGAGAAGGAGAAGGTGAAGTCTGGAGGGTGAATCAGAAGAAGCAGAAGAAGGAGAAGGAGAAGGTGAAGTCTGGAGGGTGAATCAGAAGAAGTAGAAGAAGGAGAAGGAGAAGATGAAGTCTGGAGGGTGAATCAGAAGAAGTAGAAGAAGGAGAAGGAGAAGGTGAAGTCTGGAGGGTGAATCAGAAGAAGTAGAAGAAGGAGAAGGAAAAGATGAAGTCTGGAGGGTGAATCAGAAGAAGCAGAAGAAGGAGAAGGAGAAGGTGTAGTCTGGAGGGTGAATCAGAAGAAGTAGACGAAGGAGAAGGAGAAGGTGAAGTCTGGAGGGTGAATCAGAAGAAGCAGAAGAAGGAGAAGGAGATGGTGAAGTCTGGAGGGTGAATCAGAAGAAGTAGAAGAAGGAGAAGGAGAAGGTGAAGTCTGGAGGGTGAATCAGAAGAAGCAGAATAAGGAGAAGGAGAAGGTGAAGTCTGGAGGGTGAATCAGAAGAAGCAGAAGAAGGAGAAGGAGAAGGTGAAGTCTGGAGGGTGAATCAGAAGAAGTAGAAGAAGGAGAAGGAGAAGATGAAGTCTGGAGGGTGAATCAGAAGAAGTAGAAGAAGGAGAAGGAGAAGGTGAAGTCTGGAGGGTGAATCAGAAGAAGTAGAAGAAGGAGAAGGAAAAGATGAAGTCTGGAGGGTGAATCAGAAGAAGCAGAAGAAGGAGAAGGAGCAGGTGAAGTCTGGAGGGTGAATCAGAAGAAGCAGAAGAAGGAGAAGGAGAAGGTGAAGTCTGGAGGGTGAATCAGAAGAAGCAGAATAAGGAGAAGGAGAAGGTGAAGTCTGGAGGGTGAATCAGAAGAAGTAGAAGAAGGAGAAGGAGAAGGTGTAGTCTGGAGGGTGAATCAGAAGAAGTAGAAGAAGGAGAAGGAGAAGGTGAAGTCTGGAGGGTGAATCAGAAGAAGTAGAAGAAGGAGAAGGAGAAGGTGTAGTCTGGAGGGTGAATCAGAAGAAGTAGACGAAGGAGAAGGAGAAGGTGAAGTCTGGAGGGTGAATCAGAAGAAGCAGAAGAAGGAGAAGGAGAAGGTGAAGACTGGAGGGTGAATCAGAAGAAGTAGAAGAAGGAGAAGGAGAAGGTGAAGTCTGGAGGGTGAATCAGAAGAAGCAGAAGAAGGAGAAGGAGAAGTTGAAGTCTGGAGGGTGAATCAGAAGAAGTAGAAGAAGGAGAAAGAGAAGATGAAGTCTGGAGGGTGAATCAGAAGAAGTAGAAGAAGGAGAAGGAGAAGGTGAAGTCTGGAGGGTGAATCAGAAGAAGTAGAAGAAGGAGAAGGAGAAGATGAAGTCTGGAGGGTGAATCAGAAGAAACAGAAGAATGAGAAGGAGAAGGTGAAGTCTGGAGGGTGAATCAGAAGAAGTAGAAGAAGGAGAAGGAGAAGGTGTAGTCTGGACGGTGAATCAGAAGAAGTAGACGAAGGAGAAGGAGAAGGTGAAGTCTGGAGGGTGAATCAGAAGAAGCAGAAGAAGGAGAAGGAGAAGGTGAAGTCTGGAGGGTGAATCAGAAGAAGTAGAAGAAGGAGAAGGAGAAGGTGAAGTCTGGAGGGTGAATCAGAAGAAGCAGAAGAAGGAGAAGGAGAAGGTGAAGTCTGGAGGGTGAATCAGAAGAAGCAGAAGAAGGAGAAGGAGAAGGTGAAGTCTGGAGGGTGAATCAGAAGAAGTAGAAGAAGGAGAAGGAGAAGTTGAAGTCTGGAGGGTGAAGCAGAAGAAGTAGAAGATGGAGAAGGAGGAGGTGAAGTCAGGAGTGTGAATCAGAAGAAGTAGAAGAAGGAGAAGGAGAAGGTGAAGTCAGGAGGGTGAATCAGAAGAAGCAGAAGATGGAGAAGGAGAAGGTGAAGTCTGGAGGGTGAATCAGAAGAATCAGAAGAAGGAGAAGGAGAAGGTGAAGTCTGGAGGGTGAATCAGAAGAAGCAAAGGAAGGAGAAGGAGAAGGTGAAGTCTGGAGGGTGAATCAGAAGAAGCAGAATAAGGAGAAGGAGAAGTTGAAGTCTGGAGGGTGAATCAGAAGAAGCAGAATAAGGAGAAGGAGAAGGTGAAGTCTGTAGGGTGAATCAGAAGAAGCAGAAGAAGGAGAAGGAGAAGGTGAAGTCTGGAGTTTGAATCAGAAGAAGTAGAAGAAGGAGAAGGAGAAGGTGAAGTCTGGAGGGTGAAGCAGAAGAAGTAGAAGAAGGAGAAGGAGAAGGTGAAGTCAGGAGGGTGAATCAGCAGAAGTAGAAGAAGGAGAAGGAGAAGGTGAAGTCAGGAGGGTGAATCAGAAGAAGCAGAAGAAGGAGAAGGAGAAGGTGAAGTCTGGAGGGTGAATCAGAAGAAGTAGAAGAAGGAGAAGGAGAAGGTGAAGTCTGGAGGGTGAATCAGAAGAAGCAGAAGAAGGAGAAGGAGAAGGTGAAGTCTGGAGGGTGAATCAGAAGAAGCAGAAGAAGGAGAAGGAGAAGATGAAGTCTGGAGGGTGAATCAGAAGAAGTAGAAGAAGGAGAAGGAGAAGGTGAGGTCTGGAGGGTGAATCAGAAGAAGCAGAAGAAGGAGAATGAGAAGGTGAAGTCTGGAGGGTGAATCAGAAGAAGCAGAAGAAGGAGAAGGAGAAGGTGAAGTCTGGAGGGTGAATCAGAAGTAGCAGAAGAAGGAGAAGGAGAAGGTGAAGTCAGGAGGGTGAATCAGAAGAAGCAGAAGAAGGAGAAGGAGTAGGTGAAGTTAGGAGGGTGAATCAGAAGAAGCAGAAGAAGGAGAAGGAGCAGGTGAAGTCAGGGGGGTGTAGCAGAAGAAGTAGAAGAAGGAGAAGGAGAAGGTGAAGTCAGGACGGTGAAGCAGAAGAAGCAGAAGAAGGAGAAGGAGAAGGTGAAGCCTGGAGGGCGCAGCAGAGGAAGCAGAAGAAGGAGAAGGAGAAGGTGAAGTCTGGAGTGTGAAGCAGTAGAAGCAGAAGAAGGAGAAGGAGAAGGTGAGGTCTGGAGGGCGCAGCAGAAGAAGCAGAAGAAGGAGAATGAGAAGGTGAAGTCTGGAGGGTGAAGCAGAAGAAACAGAAGAAGGAGAAGGAGAAGGTGAAGACTGGAGGGTGAATCAGAAGAAGTAGAAGAAGGAGAAGGAGAAGGTGAAGTCTGGAGGGTGAATCAGAAGAAGTAGAAGAAGGAGAAGGAGAAGTTGAAGTCTGGAGGGTGAATCAGAAGAAGCAGAAGAAGGAGAAGGAGAAGGTGAAGTCTGGAGGGTGAATCAGAAGAAACAGAAGAAGGAGAAGGAGAAGGTGAAGTCTGGAGGGTGAATCAGATGAAGTAGAAGAAGGAGAAGGAGAAGGTGTAGTCTGGAGGGTGAATCAGAAGAAGTAGACGAAGGAGAAGGAGAAGGTGAAGTCTGGAGGGTGAATCAGAAGAAGCAGAAGAAGGAGAAGGAGAAGATGAAGTCCGGAGGGTGAATCAGAAGAAGTAGAAGAAGGAGAAGGAGAAGGTGAAGTCTGGAGGGTGAATCAGAAGAAGTAGAAGAAGGAGAAGGAGAAGATGAAGTCTGGAGGGTGAATCAGAAGAAACAGAAGAAGGAGAAGGAGAAGGTGAAGTCTGGAGGGTGAATCAGAAGAAGTAGAAGAAGGAGAAGGAGAAGGTGTAGTCTGGAGGGTGAATCAGAAGAAGTAGACGAAGGAGAAGGAGAAGGTGAAGTCTGGAGGGTGAATCAGAAGAAGCAGAAGAAGGAGAAGGAGAAGGTGAAGTCTGGAGGGTGAATCAGAAGAAGCAGAAGAAGGAGAAGGAGAAGGTGTAGTCTGGAGGGTGAATCAGAAGAAGTAGACGAAGGAGAAGGAGAAGGTGAAGTCTGGAGGGTGAATCAGAAGAAGCAGAAGAAGGAGAAGGAGAAGGTGAAGTCTGGAGGGTGAATCAGAAGTAGTAGAAGAAGGAGAAGGAGAAGGTGAAGTCTGGAGGGTGAATCAGAAGAAACAGAAGAAGGAGAAGGAGAAGGTGAAGTCTGGAGGGTGAATCAGAAGAAGTAGAAGAAGGAGAAGGAGAAGGTGTCGTCTGGAGGGTGAATCAGAAGAAGTAGACGAAGGAGAAGGAGAAGGTGAAGTCTGGAGGGTGAATCAGAAGAAGCAGAAGAAGGAGATGGAGAAGGTGAAGTCTGGAGGGTGAATCAGAAGAAGTAGAAGAAGGAGAAGGAGAAGGTGAAGTCTGGAGGGTGAATCAGAAGAAGCAGAAGAAGGAGAAGGAGAAGGTGAAGTCTGGAGGGTGAATCAGAAGAAGCAGAAGAAGGAGAAGGAGAAGGTGAAGTCTGGAGGGTGATTCAGAAGAAGCAGAATAAGGAGAAGGAGAAGATGATGTCTGGAGGGTGAATCAGAAGAAGCAGAAGAAGGAGAAGGAGAAGGTGAAGTCTGGAGGGTGAATCAGAAGAAGTAGAAGAAGGAGAAGGAGAAGGTGAAGTCTGGAGGGTGAATCAGAAGAAGTAGAAGAAGGAGAAGGAGAAGGTGAAGTCTGGAGGATGAATCAGAAGAAGTAGAAGAAGGAGAAGGAGAAGGTGAAGTCTGGAGGGGGAAGCAGAAGAAGTAGAAGAAGGAGAAGGAGAAGGTGAAGTCAGGAGGGTGAATCAGAAGATGTAGAAGAAGGAGAAGGAGAAGGTGAAGTCAGGAGGGTGAATCAGAAGAAGCAGAAGAAGGAGAAGGAGAAGGTGAAGTCTGGAGGGTGAATCAGAAGAATCAGAAGAAGGAGAAGGAGAAGGTGAAGTCTGGAGGGTGAATCAGAAGAAGTAGAAGAAGGAGAAGGAGAAGGTGAAGTCTGGAGGGTGAATCAGAAGAAGCAGAAGAAGGAGAAGGAGAAGGTGAAGTCTGGAGGGTGAATCAGAAGAAGTAGACGAAGGAGAAGGAGAAGGTGAAGTCTGGAGGGTGAATCAGAAGAAGCAGAAGAAGGAGATGGAGAAGGTGAAGTCTGGAGGGTGAATCAGAAGAAGTAGAAGAAGGAGAAGGTGAAGGTGAAGTCTGGAGGGTGAATCAGAAGAAGCAGAAGAAGGAGAAGGAGAAGATGAAGTCTGGAGGGTGAATCAGAAGAAGCAGAAGAAGGAGAAGGAGAAGGTGAAGTCTGGAGGGTGATTCAGAAGAAGCAGAATAAGGAGAAGGAGAAGGTGAAGTCTGGAGTGTGAATCAGAAGAAGCAGAAGAAGGAGAAGGAGAAGGTGAAGTCTGGAGGGTGAATCAGAAGAAGTTGAAGAAGGAGAAGGAGAAGGTGAAGTCTGGAGGGTGAATCAGAAGAAGTAGAAGAAGGAGAAGGAGAAGGTGAAGTCTGGAGGGTGAATCAGAAGAAGTAGAAGAAGGAGAAGGAGAAGGTGAAGTCTGGAGGGTGAAGCAGAAGAAGTAGAAGAAGGAGAAGGAGAAGGTGAAGTCAGGAGGGTGAATCAGAAGATGTAGAAGAAGGAGAAGGAGAAGGTGAAGTCAGGAGGGTGAATCAGAAGAAGCAGAAGAAGGAGAAGGAGAAGGTGAAGTCTGGAGGGTGAATCAGAAGAAGTAGAAGAAGGAGAAGGAGAAGGTGAAGTCTGGAGGGTGAATCAGAAGAAGCAGAAGAAGGAGAAGGAGAAGGTGAAGTCTGGAGGGTGAATCAGAAGAAGCAGAAGAAGGAGAAGGAGAAGGTGAAGTCTGGAGGGTGAATCAGAAGAAGCAGAAGAAGGAGAAGGAGAAGGTGAAGTCTGGAGGGTGAATCAGAAGAAGCAGAATAAGGAGAAGGAGAAGGTGAAGTCTGGAGGGTGAATCAGAAGAAGCAGAAGAAGGAGAAGGAGAAGGTGAAGTCTGGAGGGTGAATCAGAAGAAGTAGAAGAAGGAGAAGGAGAAGGTGAAGTCTGGAGGGTGAAGCAGAAGAAGTAGAAGAAGGAGAAGGAGAAGGTGAAGTCATGAGGGTGAATCAGAAGAAGTAGAAGAAGGAGAAGGAGAAGGTGAAGTCAGGAGGGTGAATCAGAAGAAGCAGAAGAAGGAGATAGAGAAGGTGAAGTCTGGAGGGTGAATCAGAAGAATCAGAAGAAGGAGAAGGAGAAGGTGAAGTCTGGAGGGTGAAGCAGAAGAAGCAGAAGAAAGAGAAGGAGAAGGTGAAGTCTGGAGGGTGAAGCAGAAGAAACAGAAGAAGGAGAAGGAGAAGGTGAAGACTGGAGGGTGAATCAGAAGAATTAGAAGAAGGAGAAGGGGAAGGTGAAGTCTGGAGGGTGAATCAGAAGAAGTAGAAGAAGGAGAAGGAGAAGGTGAAGTCTGGAGGGTGAATCAGAAGAAGCAGAAGAAGGAGAAGGAGAAGGTGAAGTCTGGAGGGTGAATCAGAAGAAGCAGAAGAAGGAGAAGGAGAAGATGAAGTCTGGAGGGTGAATCAGAAGAAGCAGAAGAAGGAGAAGGAGAAGGTGAGGTCTGGAGGGTGAATCAGAAGAAGCAGAAGAAGGAGAAGGAGAAGGTGAAGTCTGGAGGGTGAATCAGAAGAAGCAGAAGAAGGAGAAGGAGAAGGTGAAGTCTGGAGGGTGAATCAGAAGAAGCAGAAGAAGGAGAAGGAGAAGGTGAAGTCAGGAGGGTGAATCAGAAGAAGCAGAAGAAGGAGAAGGAGTAGGTGAAGTTAGGAGGGTGAATCAGAAGAAGCAGAAGAAGGAGAAGGAGCAGGTGAAGTCAGGGGGGTGTAGCAGAAGAAGGAGAAGAAGGAGAAGGAGAAGGTGAAGTCAGGACGGTGAAGCAGAAGAAGCAGAAGAAGGAGAAGGAGAAGGTGAAGCCTGGAGGGCGCAGCAGAAGAAGCAGAAGAAGGAGAAGGAGAAGGTGAAGTCTGGAGTGTGAAGCAGAAGAAGCAGAAGAAGGAGAAGGAGAAGGTGAAGTCTGGAGGGCGCAGCAGAAGAAGCAGAAGAAGGAGAATGAGAAGGTGAAGTCTGGAGGGTGAATCAGAAGAAGCAGAAGAAGGAGAAGGAGAAGGTGAAGTCTGGAGGGTGAATTAGAAGAAGTAGAAGAAGGAGAAGGAGAAGGTGAAGTCTGGAGGGTGAAGCAGAAGAAGTAGAAGAAGGGGAAGGAGAAGGTGAAGTCAGGAGGGTGAATCAGAAGAAGTAGAAGAAGGAGAAGGAGAAGGTGAAGTCAGGAGGGTGAATCAGAAGAAGCAGAAGAAGGAGAAGGAGAAGGTGAAGTCTGGAGGGTGAATCAGAAGAATCAGAAGAAGGAGAAGGAGAAGGTGAAGTCTGGAGGGTGAATCAGAAGAAGCAAAAGAAAGAGAAGGAGAAGGTGAAGTCTGGAGGGTGAAGCAGAAGAAACAGAAGAAGGAGAAGGAGAAGGTGAAGACTGGAGGGTGACTCAGAAGAAGTAGAAGAAGGAGAAGGAGAAGGTGAAGTCTGGAGGGTGAATCAGAAGAAGTAGAAGAAGGAGAAGGAGAAGTTGAAGTCTGGAGGGTGAATCAGAAGAAGCAGAAGAAGGAGAAGGAGAAGGTGAAGTCTGGAGGGTGAATCAGAAGAAGCAGAAGAAGGAGAAGGAGAAGATGAAGTCCGGAGGGTGAATCAGAAGAAGTAGAAGAAGGAGAAGGAGAAGGTGAAGTCTGGAGGGTGAATCAGAAGAAGTAGAAGAAGGAGAAGGAGAAGATGAAGTCTGGAGGGTGAATCAGAAGAAACAGAAGAAGGAGAAGGAGAAGGTGAAGTCTGGAGGGTGAATCAGAAGAAGTAGAAGAAGGAGAAGGAGAAGGTGTAGTCTGGAGGGTGAATCAGAAGAAGTAGACGAAGCAGAAGGAGAAGGTGAAGTCTGGAGGGTGAATCAGAAGAAGCAGAAGAAGGAGAAGGAGAAGGTTAAGTCTGGAGGGTGAATCAGAAGAAGTAGAAGAAGGAGAAGGAGAAGGTGAAGTCTGGAGGGTGAATCAGAAGAAGCAGAAGAAGGAGAAGGAGAAGGTGAAGTCTGGAGGGTGAATCAGAAGAAGCAGAAGAAGGAGAAGGAGAAGGTGAAGACTGGAGGGTGAATCAGAAGAAGCAGAATAAGGAGAAGGAGAAGGTGAAGTCTGGAGGGTGAATCAGAAGAAGCAGAAGAAGGAGAAGGAGAAGGTGAAGTCTGGAGGGTGAATCAGAAGAAGTAGAAGAAGGAGAAGGAGAAGATGAAGTCTGGAGGGTGAATCAGAAGAAGTAGAAGAAGGAGAAGGAGAAGGTGAAGTCTGGAGGGTGAATCAGAAGAAGTAGAAGAAGGAGAAGGAGAAGATGAAGTCTGGAGGGTGAATCAGAAGAAACAGAAGAAGGAGAAGGAGAAGGTGAAGTCTGGAGGGTGAATCAGAAGAAGTAGAAGAAGCAGAAGGAGAAGGTGTAGTCTGGAGGGTGAATCAGAAGAAGTAGACGAAGGAGAAGGAGAAGGTGAAGTCTGGAGGGTGAATCAGAAGAAGCAGAAGAAGGAGAAGGAGATGGTGAAGTCTGGAGGGTGAATCAGAAGAAGTAGAAGAAGGAGAAGGAGAAGGTGAAGTCTGGAGGGTGAATCAGAAGAAGCAGAATAAGGAGAAGGAGAAGGTGAAGTCTGGAGGGTGAATCAGAAGAAGCAGAAGAAGGAGAAGGAGAAGGTGAAGTCTGGAGGGTGAATCAGAAGAAGTAGAAGAAGGAGAAGGAGAAGATGAAGTCTGGAGGGTGAATCAGAAGAAGTAGAAGAAGGAGAAGGAGAAGGTGAAGTCTGGAGGGTGAATCAGAAGAAGTAGAAGAAGGAGAAGGAGAAGATGAAGTCTGGAGGGTGAATCAGAAGAAACAGAAGAATGAGAAGGAGAAGGTGAAGTCTGGAGGGTGAATCAGAAGAAGTAGAAGAAGGAGAAGGAGAAGGTGTAGTCTGGAGGGTGAATCAGAAGAAGTAGACGAAGGAGAAGGAGAAGGTGAAGTCTGGAGGGTGAATCAGAAGAAGCAGAAGAAGGAGATGGAGAAGGTGAAGTCTGGAGGGTGAATCAGAAGAAGTAGAAGAAGGAGAAGGTGAAGGTGAAGTCTGGAGGGTGAATCAGAAGAAGCAGAAGAAGGAGAAGGAGAAGGTGAAGTCTGGAGGGTGAATCAGAAGAAGCAGAAGAAGGAGAAGGAGAAGGTGAAGTCTGGAGGGTGAATCAGAAGAAGCAGAAGAAGGAGAAGGAGAAGGTGAAGTCTGGAGGGTGAATCAGAAGAAGTTGAAGAAGGAGAAGGAGAAGGTGAAGTCTGGAGGGTGAATCAGAAGAAGTAGAAGAAGGAGAAGGAGAAGGTGAAGTCTGGAGGGTGAATCAGAAGAAGTAGAAGAAGGAGAAGGAGAAGGTGAAGTCTGGAGGGTGAAGCAGAAGAAGTAGAAGAAGGAGAAGGAGAAGGTGAAGTCAGGAGGGTGAATCAGAAGATGTAGAAGAAGGAGAAGGAGAAGGTGAAGTCAGGAGGGTGAATCAGAAGAAGCAGAAGAAGGAGAAGGAGAAGGTGAAGTCTGGAGGGTGAATCAGAAGAAGTAGAAGAAGGAGAAGGAGAAGGTGAAGTCTGGAGGGTGAATCAGAAGAAGCAGAAGAAGGAGAAGGAGAAGGTGAAGTCTGGAGGGTGAATCAGAAGAAGCAGAAGAAGGAGAAGGAGAAGGTGAAGTCTGGAGGGTGAATCAGAAGAAGTAGAAGAAGGAGAAGGAGAAGGTGAAGTCTGGAGGGTGAATCAGAAGAAGCAGAATAAGGAGAAGGAGAAGGTGAAGTCTGGAGGGTGAATCAGAAGAAGCAGAAGAAGGAGAAGGAGAAGGTGAAGTCTGGAGGGTGAATCAGAAGAAGTAGAAGAAGGAGAAGGAGAAGGTGAAGTCTGGAGGGTGAAGCAGAAGAAGTAGAAGAAGGAGAAGGAGAAGGTGAAGTCAGGAGGGTGAATCAGAAGAAGTAGAAGAAGGAGAAGTAGAAGGTGAAGTCAGGAGGGTGAATCAGAAGAAGCAGAAGAAGGAGATAGAGAAGGTGAAATCTGGAGGGTGAATCAGAAGAATCAGAAGAAGGAGAAGGAGAAGGTGAAGTCTGGAGGGTGAAGCAGAAGAAGCAGAAGAAAGAGAAGGAGAAGGTGAAGTCTGGAGGGTGAAGCAGAAGAAACAGAAGAAGGAGAAGGAGAAGGTGAAGACTGGAGGGTGAATCAGAAGAAGTAGAAGAAGGAGAAGGAGAAGGTGAAGTCTGGAGGGTGAATCAGAAGAAGTAGAAGAAGGAGAAGGAGAAGGTGAAGTCTGGAGGGTGAATCAGAAGAAGCAGAAGAAGGAGAAGGAGAAGGTGAAGTCTGGAGGGTGAATCAGAAGAAGCAGAAGAAGGAGAAGGAGAAGATGAAGTCTGGAGGGTGAATCAGTAGAAGCAGAAGAAGGAGAAGGAGAAGGTGAGGTCTGGAGGGTGAATCAGAAGAAGCAGAAGAAGGAGAAGGAGAAGGTGAAGTCTGGAGGGTGAATCAGAAGAAGCAGAAGAGGGAGAAGGAGAAGTTGAAGTCTGGAGGGTGAATCAGAAGAAGCAGAAGAAGGAGAAGGAGAAGGTGAAGTCAGGAGGGTGAATCAGAAGAAGCAGAAGAAGGAGAAGGAGTAGGTGAAGTTAGGAGGGTGAATCAGAAGAAGCAGAAGAAGGAGAAGGAGCAGGTGAAGTCAGGGGGGTGTAGCAGAAGAAGGAGAAGAAGGAGAAGGAGAAGGTGAAGTCAGGACGGTGAAGCAGAAGAAGCAGAAGAAGGAGAAGGAGAAGGTGAAGCCTGGAGGGCGCAGCAGAAGAAGCAGAAGAAGGAGAAGGAGAAGGTGAAGTCTGGAGTGTGAAGCAGAAGAAGCAGAAGAAGGAGAAGGAGAAGGTGAAGTCTGGAGGGCGCAGCAGAAGAAGCAGAAGAAGGAGAATGAGAAGGTGAAGTCTGGAGGGTGAATCAGAAGAAGCAGAAGAAGGAGAAGGAGAAGGTGAAGTCTGGAGGGTGAATCAGAAGAAGTAGAAGAAGGAGAAGGAGAAGGTGAAGTCTGGAGGGTGAAGCAGAAGAAGTAGAAGAAGGGGAAGGAGAAGGTGAAGTCAGGAGGGTGAATCAGAAGAAGTAGAAGAAGGAGAAGGAGAAGGTGAAGTCAGGAGGGTGAATCAGAAGAAGCAGAAGAAGGAAAAGGAGAAGGTGAAGTCTGGAGGGTGAATCAGAAGAATCAGAAGAAGGAGAAGGAGAAGGTGAAGTCTGGAGGGTGAATCAGAAGAAGCAGAAGAAAGAGAAGGAGAAGGTGAAGTCTGGAGGGTGAAGCAGAAGAAACAGAAGAAGGAGAAGGAGAAGGTGAAGACTGGAGGGTGAATCAGAAGAAGTAGAAGAAGGAGAAGGAGAAGGTGAAGTCTGGAGGGTGAATCAGAAGAAGTAGAAGAAGGAGAAGGAGAAGTTGTAGTCTGGAGGGTGAATCAGAAGAAGCAGAAGAAGGAGAAGGAGAAGGTGAAGTCTGGAGGGTGAATCAGAAGAAGCAGAAGAAGGAGAAGGAGAAGATGAAGTCCGGAGGGTGAATCAGAAGAAGTAGAAGAAGGAGAAGGAGAAGGTGAAGTCTGGAGGGTGAATCAGAAGAAGTAAAAGAAGGAGAAGGAGAAGATGAAGTCTGGAGGGTGAATCAGAAGAAACAGAAGAAGGAGAAGGAGAAGGTGAAGTCTGGAGGGTGAATCAGAAGAAGTAGAAGAAGGAGAAGGAGAAGGTGTAGTCTGGAGGGTGAATCAGAAGAAGTAGACGAAGGAGAAGGAGAAGGTGAAGTCTGGAGGGTGAATCAGAAGAAGCAGAAGAAGGAGAAGGAGAAGGTTAAGTCTGGAGGGTGAATCAGAAGAAGTAGAAGAAGGAGAAGGAGAAGGTGAAGTCTGGAGGGAGAATCAGAAGAAGCAGAAGAAGGAGAAGGAGAAGGTGAAGTCTGGAGGGTGAATCAGAAGAAGCAGAAGAAGGAGAAGGAGAAGGTGAAGACTGGAGGGTGAATCAGAAGAAGCAGAATAAGGAGAAGGAGAAGGTGAGATCTGGAGGGTGAATCAGAAGAAGCAGAAGAAGGAGAAGGAGAAGGTGAAGTCTGGAGGGTGAATCAGAAGAAGTAGAAGAAGGAGAAGGAGAAGATGAAGTCTGGAGGGTGAATCAGAAGAAGTAGAAGAAGGAGAAGGAGAAGGTGAAGTCTGGAGGGTGAATCAGAAGAAGTAGAAGAAGGAGAAGGAGAAGATGAAGTCTGGAGGGTGAATCAGAAGAAACAGAAGAAGGAGAAGGAGAAGGTGAAGTCTGGAGGGTGAATCAGAAGAAGTAGAAGAAGCAGAAGGAGAAGGTGTAGTCTGGAGGGTGAATCAGAAGAAGTAGACGAAGGAGAAGGAGAAGGTGAAGTCTGGAGGGTGAATCAGAAGAAGCAGAAGAAGGAGAAGGAGATGGTGAAGTCTGGAGGGTGAATCAGAAGAAGTAGAAGAAGGAGAAGGAGAAGGTGAAGTCTGGAGGGTGAATCAGACGAAGCAGAATAAGGAGAAGGAGAAGGTGAAGTCTGGAGGGTGAATCAGAAGAAGCAGAAGAAGGAGAAGGAGAAGGTGAAGTCTGGAGGGTGAATCAGAAGAAGTAGAAGAAGGAGAAGGAGAAGATGAAGTCTGGAGGGTGAATCAGAAGAAGTAGAAGAAGGAGAAGGAGAAGGTGAAGTCTGGAGGGTGAATCAGAAGAAGTAGAAGAAGGAGAAGGAGAAGATGAAGTCTGGAGGGTGAATCAGAAGAAACAGAAGAATGAGAAGGAGAAGGTGAAGTCTGGAGGGTGAATCAGAAGAAGTAGAAGAAGGAGAAGGAGAAGGTGTAGTCTGGAGGGTGAATCAGAAGAAGTAGACGAAGGAGAAGGAGAAGGTGAAGTCTGGAGGGTGAATCAGAAGAAGCAGAAGAAGGAGAAGGAGAAGGTGAAGTCTGGAGGGTGAATCAGAAGAAGTAGAAGAAGGAGAAGGAGAAGGTGAAGTCTGGAGGGTGAATCAGAAGAAGCAGAAGAAGGAGAAGGTGAAGGTGAAGTCTGGAGGGTGAATCAGAAGAAGCAGAAGAAGGAGAAGGAGAAGGTGAAGTCTGGAGGGTGAATCAGAAGAAGTAGAAGAAGGAGAAGGAGAAGTTGAAGTCTGGAGGGTGAAGCAGAAGAAGTAGAAGATGGAGAAGGAGAAGGTGAAGTCAGGAGGGTGAATCAGAAGAAGTAGAAGAAGGAGAAGGAGAAGGTGAAGTCAGGAGGGTGAATCAGAAGAAGCAGAAGATGGAGAAGGAGAAGGTGAAGTCTGGAGGGTGAATCAGAAGAATCAGAAGAAGGAGAAGGAGAAGGTGAAGTCTGGAGGGTGAATCAGAAGAAGCAAAGGAAGGAGAAGGAGAAGGTGAAGTCTGGAGGGTGAATCAGAAGAAGCAGAATAAGGAGAAGGAGAAGTTGAAGTCTGGAGGGTGAATCAGAAGAAGCAGAATAAGGAGAAGGAGAAGGTGAAGTCTGGTGGGTGAATCAGAAGAAGCAGAAGAAGGAGAAGGAGAAGGTGAAGTCTGGAGGGTGAATCAGAAGAAGTAGAAGAAGGAGAAGGAGAAGGTGAAGTCTGGAGGGTGAAGCAGAAGAAGTAGAAGAAGGAGAAGGAGAAGGTGAAGTCAGGAGGGTGAATCAGAAGAAGTAGAAGAAGGAGAAGGAGAAGGTGAAGTCTGGAGGGTGAATCAGAAGAAGCAGAAGAAGGAGAAGGAGAAGGTGAAGTCTGGAGGGTGAATCAGAAGTAGCAGAAGAAGGAGAAGGAGAAGGTGAAGACTGGAGGGTGAATCAGAAGAAGCAGAATAAGGAGAAGGAGAAGGTGAAGTCTGGAGGGTGAATCAGAAGAAGCAGAAGAAGGAGAAGGAGAAGGTGAAGTCTGGAGGGTGAATCAGAAGAAGTAGAAGAAGGAGAAGGAGAAGATGAAGTCTGGAGGGTGAATCAGAAGAAGTAGAAGAAGGAGAACGAGAAGGTGAAGTCTGGAGGGTGAATCAGAAGAAGTAGAAGAAGGAGAAGGAGAAGATGAAGTCTGGAGGGTGAATCAGAAGAAACAGAAGAAGGAGAAGGAGAAGGTGAAGTCTGGAGGGTGAATCAGAAGAAGTAGAAGAAGGAGAAGGAGAAGGTGTAGTCTGGAGGGTGAATCAGAAGAAGTAGACGAAGGAGAAGGAGAAGGTGAAGTCTGGAGGGTGAATCAGAAGAAGCAGAAGAAGGAGAAGGAGATGGTGAAGTCTGGAGGGTGAATCAGAAGAAGTAGAAGAAGGAGAAGGAGAAGGTGAAGTCTGGAGGGTGAATCAGAAGAAGCAGAATAAGGAGAAGGAGAAGGTGAAGTCTGGAGGGTGAATCAGAAGAAGCAGAAGAAGGAGAAGGAGAAGGTGAAGTCTGGAGGGTGAATCAGAAGAAGTAGAAGAAGGAGAAGGAGAAGATGAAGTCTGGAGGGTGAATCAGAAGAAGTAGAAGAAGGAGAAGGAGAAGGTGAAGTCTGGAGGGTGAATCAGAAGAAGTAGAAGAAGGAGAAGGAGAAGATGAAGTCTGGAGGGTGAATCAGAAGAAACAGAAGAATGAGAAGGAGAAGGTGAAGTCTGGAGGGTGAATCAGAAGAAGTAGAAGAAGGAGAAGGAGAAGGTGTAGTCTGGAGGGTGAATCAGAAGAAGTAGACGAAGGAGAAGGAGAAGGTGAAGTCTGGAGGGTGAATCAGAAGAAGCAGAAGAAGGAGAAGGAGAAGGTGAAGTCTGGAGGGTGAATCAGAAGAAGTAGAAGAAGGAGAAGGAGAAGGTGAAGTCTGGAGGGTGAATCAGAAGAAGCAGAAGAAGGAGAAGGAGAAGGTGAAGTCTGGAGGGTGAATCAGAAGAAGCAGAAGAAGGAGAAGGAGAAGGTGAAGTCTGGAGGGTGAATCAGAAGAAGTAGAAGAAGGAGAAGGAGAAGTTGAAGTCTGGAGGGTGAAGCAGAAGAAGTAGAAGATGGAGAAGGAGAAGGTGAAGTCAGGAGGGTGAATCAGAAGAAGTAGAAGAAGGAGAAGGAGAAGGTGAAGTCAGGAGGGTGAATCAGAAGAAGCAGAAGTTGGAGAAGGAGAAGGTGAAGTCTGGAGGGTGAATCAGAAGAATCAGAAGAAGGAGAAGGAGAAGGTGAAGTCTGGAGGATGAATCAGAAGAAGCAAAGGAAGGAGAAGGAGAAGGTGAAGTCTGGAGGGTGAATCAGAAGAAGCAGAATAAGGAGAAGGAGAAGTTGAAGTCTGGAGGGTGAATCAGAAGAAGCAGAATAAGGAGAAGGAGAAGGTGAAGTCTGGAGGGTGAATCAGAAGAAGTAGAAGAAGGAGAAGGAGAAGATGAAGTCTGGAGGGTGAATCAGAAGAAACAGAAGAATGAGAAGGAGAAGGTGAAGTCTGGAGGGTGAATCAGAAGAAGTAGAAGAAGGAGAAGGAGAAGGTGTAATCTGGAGGGTGAATCAGAAGAAGTAGACGAAGGAGAAGGAGAAGGTGAAGTCTGGAGGGTGAATCAGAAGAAGCAGAAGAAGGAGAAGGAGAAGGTGAAGTCTGGAGGGTGAATCAGAAGAAGTAGAAGAAGGAGAAGGAGAAGGTGAAGTCTGGAGGGTGAATCAGAAGAAGCAGAAGAAGGAGAAGGTGAAGGTGAAGTCTGGAGGGTGAATCAGAAGAAGCAGAAGAAGGAGAAGGAGAAGGTGAAGTCTGGAGGGTGAATCAGAAGAAGTAGAAGAAGGAGAAGGAGAAGTTGAAGTCTGGAGGGTGAAGCAGAAGAAGTAGAAGATGGAGAAGGAGAAGGTGAAGTCAGGAGGGTGAATCAGAAGAAGTAGAAGAAGGAGAAGGAGAAGGTGAAGTCAGGAGGGTGAATCAGAAGAAGCAGAAGATGGAGAAGGAGAAGGTGAAGTCTGGAGGGTGAATCAGAAGAATCAGAAGAAGGAGAAGGAGATGGTGAAGTCTGGAGGGTGAATCAGAAGAAGCAAAGGAAGGAGAAGGAGAAGGTGAAGTCTGGAGGGTGAATCAGAAGAAGCAGAATAAGGAGAAGGAGAAGTTGAAGTCTGGAGGGTGAATCAGAAGAAGCAGAATAAGGAGAAGGAGAAGGTGAAGTCTGGAGGGTGAATCAGAAGAAGCAGAAGAAGGAGAAGGAGAAGGTGAAGTCTGGAGGGTGAATCAGAAGAAGTAGAAGAAGGAGAAGGAGAAGGTGAAGTCTGGAGGGTGAAGCAGAAGAAGTAGAAGAAGGAGAAGGAGAAGGTGAAGTCAGGAGGGTGAATCAGAAGAAGTAGAAGAAGGAGAAGGAGAAGGTGAAGTCTGGAGGGTGAATCAGAAGAAGCAGAAGAAGGAGAAGGAGAAGGTGAAGTCTGGAGGGTGAATCAGAAGTAGCAGAAGAAGGAGAAGGAGAAGGTGAAGACTGGAGGGTGAATCAGAAGAAGCAGAATAAGGAGAAGGAGAAGGTGAAGTCTGGAGGGTGAATCAGAAGAAGCAGAAGAAGGAGAAGGAGAAGGTGAAGTCTGGAGGGTGAATCAGAAGAAGTAGAAGAAGGAGAAGGAGAAGATGAAGTCTGGAGGGTGAATCAGAAGAAGTAGAAGAAGGAGAACGAGAAGGTGAAGTCTGGAGGGTGAATCAGAAGAAGTAGAAGAAGGAGAAGGAGAAGATGAAGTCTGGAGGGTGAATCAGAAGAAACAGAAGAAGGAGAAGGAGAAGGTGAAGTCTGGAGGGTGAATCAGAAGAAGTAGAAGAAGGAGAAGGAGAAGGTGTAGTCTGGAGGGTGAATCAGAAGAAGTAGACGAAGGAGAAGGAGAAGGTGAAGTCTGGAGGGTGAATCAGAAGAAGCAGAAGAAGGAGAAGGAGATGGTGAAGTCTGGAGGGTGAATCAGAAGAAGTAGAAGAAGGAGAAGGAGAAGGTGAAGTCTGGAGGGTGAATCAGAAGAAGCAGAATAAGGAGAAGGAGAAGGTGAAGTCTGGAGGGTGAATCAGAAGAAGCAGAAGAAGGAGAAGGAGAAGGTGAAGTCTGGAGGGTGAATCAGAAGAAGTAGAAGAAGGAGAAGGAGAAGATGAAGTCTGGAGGGTGAATCAGAAGAAGTAGAAGAAGGAGAAGGAGAAGGTGAAGTCTGGAGGGTGAATCAGAAGAAGTAGAAGAAGGAGAAGGAGAAGATGAAGTCTGGAGGGTGAATCAGAAGAAACAGAAGAATGAGAAGGAGAAGGTGAAGTCTGGAGGGTGAATCAGAAGAAGTAGAAGAAGGAGAAGGAGAAGGTGTAGTCTGGAGGGTGAATCAGAAGAAGTAGACGAAGGAGAAGGAGAAGGTGAAGTCTGGAGGGTGAATCAGAAGAAGCAGAAGAAGGAGAAGGAGAAGGTGAAGTCTGGAGGGTGAATCAGAAGAAGTAGAAGAAGGAGAAGGAGAAGGTGAAGTCTGGAGGGTGAATCAGAAGAAGCAGAAGAAGGAGAAGGAGAAGGTGAAGTCTGGAGGGTGAATCAGAAGAAGCAGAAGAAGGAGAAGGAGAAGGTGAAGTCTGGAGGGTGAATCAGAAGAAGTAGAAGAAGGAGAAGGAGAAGTTGAAGTCTGGAGGGTGAAGCAGAAGAAGTAGAAGATGGAGAAGGAGAAGGTGAAGTCAGGAGGGTGAATCAGAAGAAGTAGAAGAAGGAGAAGGAGAAGGTGAAGTCAGGAGGGTGAATCAGAAGAAGCAGAAGTTGGAGAAGGAGAAGGTGAAGTCTAGAGGGTGAATCAGAAGAATCAGAAGAAGGAGAAGGAGAAGGTGAAGTCTGGAGGATGAATCAGAAGAAGCAAAGGAAGGAGAAGGAGAAGGTGAAGTCTGGAGGGTGAATCAGAAGAAGCAGAATAAGGAGAAGGAGAAGTTGAAGTCTGGAGGGTGAAGCAGAAGAAGCAGAATAAGGAGAAGGAGAAGGTGAAGTCTGGAGGGTGAATCAGAAGAAGCAGAAGAAGGAGAAGGAGAAGGTGAAGTCTGGAGGGTGAATCAGAAGAAGTAGAAGAAGGAGAAGGAGAAGGTGAAGTCTGGAGGGTGAAGCAGAAGAAGTATAGAAGGAGAAGGAGAAGGTGAAGTCAGGAGGGTGAATCAGAAGAAGTAGAAGAAGGAGAAGGAGAAGGTGAAGTCAGGAGGGTGAATCAGAAGAAGCAGAAGAAGGAGAAGGAGAAGGTGAAGTCTGGAGGGTGAATCAGAAGAAGTAGAAGCAGGAGAAGGAGAAGGTGAAGTCTGGAGGGTGAATCAGAAGAAGCAGAAGAAGGAGAAGGAGAAGGTGAAGTCTGGAGGGTGAATCAGAAGAAGCAGAAGAAGGAGAAGGAGAAGATGAAGTCTGGAGGGTGAATCAGAAGAAGTAGAAGAAGGAGAAGGAGAAGGTGAGGTCTGGAGGGTGAATCAGAAGAAGCAGAAGAAGGAGAAGGAGAAGGTGAAGTCTGGAGGGTGAATCAGAAGAAGCAGAAGAAGGAGAAGGAGAAGGTGAAGTCTGGAGGGTGAATCAGAAGAAGCAGAAGAAGGAGAAGGAGAAGGTGAAGTCAGGAGGGTGAATCAGAAGAAGCAGAAGAAGGAGAAGGAGTAGGTGAAGTTAGGAGGGTGAATCAGAAGAAGCAGAAGAAGGAGAAGGAGCAGGTGAAGTCAGGGGGGTGTAGCAGAAGAAGTAGAAGAAGGAGAAGGAGAAGGTGAAGTCAGGACGGTGAAGCAGAAGAAGCAGAAGAAGGAGAAGGAGAAGGTGAAGCCTGGAGGGCGCAGCAGAAGAAGCAGAAGAAGGAGAAGGAGAAGGTGAAGTCTGGAGTGTGAAGCAGTAGAAGCAGAAGAAGGAGAAGGAGAAGGTGAAGTCTGGAGGGCGCAGCAGAAGAAGCAGAAGAAGGAGAATGAGAAGGTGAAGTCTGGAGGGTGAATCAGAAGAAGCAGAAGAAGGAGAAGGAGAAGGTGAAGTCTGGAGGGTGAATCAGAAGAAGTAGAAGAAGGAGAAGGAGAAGGTGAAGTCTGGAGGGTGAAGCAGAAGAAGTAGAAGAAGGAGAAGGAGAAGGTGAAGTCAGGAGGGTGAATCAGAAGAAGTAGAAGAAGGAGAAGGAGAAGGTGAAGTCAGGAGGGTGAATCAGAAGAAGCAGAAGAAGGAGAAGGAGAAGGTGAAGTCTGGAGGGTGAATCAGAAGAATCAGAAGAAGGAGAAGGAGAAGGTGAAGTCTGGAGGGTGAATCAGAAGAAGCAGAAGAAAGAGAAGGAGAAGGTGAAGTCTGGAGGGTGAAGCAGAAGAAAGAGAAGAAGGAGAAGGAGAAGGTGAAGACTGGAGGGTGAATCAGAAGAAGTAGAAGAAGGAGAAGGAGAAGGTGAAGTCTGGAGGGTGAATCAGAAGAAGTAGAAGAAGGAGAAGGAGAAGTTGAAGTCTGGAGGGTGAATCAGAAGAAGCAGAAGAAGGAGAAGGAGAAGGTGAAGTCTGGAGGGTGAATCAGAAGAAGCAGAAGAAGGAGAAGGAGAAGATGAAGTCCGGAGGGTGAATCAGAAGAAGTAGAAGAAGGAGAAGGAGAAGGTGAAGTCTGGAGGGTGAATCAGAAGAAGTAGAAGAAGGAGAAGGAGAAGATGAAGTCTGGAGGGTGAATCAGAAGAAACAGAAGAAGGAGAAGGAGAAGGTGAAGTCTGGAGGGTGAATCAGAAGAAGTAGAAGAAGGAGTAGGAGAAGGTGTAGTCTGGAGGGTGAATCAGAAGTAGTAGACGAAGGAGAAGGAGAAGGTGAAGTCTGGAGGGTGAATCAGAAGAAGCAGAAGAAGGAGAAGCAGAAGGTTAAGTCTGGAGGGTGAATCAGAAGAAGTAGAAGAAGGAGAAGGAGAATGTGAAGTCTGGAGGGTGAATCAGAAGAAGCAGAAGAAGGAGAAGGAGAAGGTGAAGTCTGGAGGGTGAATCAGAAGAAGCAGAAGAAGGAGAAGGAGAAGGTGAAGTCTGGAGGGTGAATCAGAAGAAGCAGAATAAGGAGAAGGAGAAGGTGAAGTCTGGAGGGTGAATCAGAAGAAGCAGAAGAAGGAGAAGGAGAAGGTGAAGTCTGGAGGGTGAATCAGAAGAAGTAGAAGAAGGAGAAGGAGAAGATGAAGTCTGGAGTGTGAATCAGAAGAAGTAGAAGAAGGAGAAGGAGAAGGTGAAGTCTGGAGGGTGAATCAGAAGAAGTAGAAGAAGGAGAAGGGGAAGATGAAGTCTGGAGGGTGAATCAGAAGAAACAGAAGAAGGAGAAGGAGAAGGTGAAGTCTGGAGGGTGAATCAGAAGAAGTAGAAGAAGGAGAAGGAGAAGGTGTAGTCTGGAGGGTGAATCAGAAGAAGTAGACGAAGGAGAAGGAGAAGGTGAAGTCTGGAGGGTGAATCAGAAGAAGCAGAAGAAGGAGAAGGAGAAGGTGAAGTCTGGAGGGTGAATCAGAAGAAGTAGAAGAAGGAGAAGGAGAAGGTGAAGTCTGGAGGGTGAATCAGAAGAAGCAGAATAAGGAGAAGGAGAAGGTGAAGTCTGGAGGGAGAATCAGAAGAAGCAGAAGAAGGAGAAGGAGAAGGTGAAGTCTGGAGGGTGAATCAGAAGAAGTAGAAGAAGGAGAAGGAGAAGATGAAGTCTGGAGGGTGAATCAGAAGAAGTAGAAGAAGGAGAAGGAGAAGGTGAAGTCTGGAGGGTGAATCAGAAGAAGTAGAAGAAGGAGAAGGAGAAGATGAAGTCTGGAGGGTGAATCAGAAGAAACAGAAGAATGAGAAGGAGAAGGTGCAGTCTGGAGGGTGAATCAGAAGAAGTAGAAGAAGGAGAAGGAGAAGGTGTAGTCTGGAGGGTGAATCAGAAGAAGTAGACGAAGGAGAAGGAGAAGGTGAAGTCTGGAGGGTGAATCAGAAGAAGTAGAAGAAGGAGAAGGGGAAGATGAAGTCTGGAGGGTGAATCAGAAGAAACAGAAGAAGGAGAAGGAGAAGGTGAAGTCTGGAGGGTGAATCAGAAGAAGTAGAAGAAGGAGAAGGAGAAGATGAAGTCTGGAGTGTGAATCAGAAGAAGTAGAAGAAGGAGAAGGAGAAGGTGAAGTCTGGAGGGTGAATCAGAAGAAGTAGAAGAAGGAGAAGGGGAAGATGAAGTCTGGAGGGTGAATCAGAAGAAACAGAAGAAGGAGAAGGAGAAGGTGAAGTCTGGAGGGTGAATCAGAAGAAGTAGAAGAAGGAGAAGGAGAAGTTGTAGTCTGGAGGGTGAATCAGAAGAAGTAGACGAAGGAGAAGGAGAAGGTGAAGTCTGGAGGGTGAATCAGAAGAAGCAGAAGAAGGAGAAGGAGAAGGTGAAGTCTGGAGGGTGAATCAGAAGAAGTAGAAGAAGGAGAAGGAGAAGGTGAAGTCTGGAGGGTGAATCAGAAGAAGCAGAATAAGGAGAAGGAGAAGGTGAAGTCTGGAGGGAGAATCAGAAGAAGCAGAAGAAGGAGAAGGAGAAGGTGAAGTCTGGAGGGTGAATCAGAAGAAGTAGAAGAAGGAGAAGTAGAAGAAGAAGTCTGGAGGGTGAATCAGAAGAAGTAGAAGAAGGAGAAGGAGAAGGTGAAGTCTGGAGGGTGAATCAGAAGAAGTAGAAGAAGGAGAAGGAGAAGATGAAGTCTGGAGGGTGAATCAGAAGAAACAGAAGAATGAGAAGGAGAAGGTGAAGTCTGGAGGGTGAATCAGAAGAAGTAGAAGAAGGAGAAGGAGAAGGTGTAGTCTGGAGGGTGAATCAGAAGAAGTAGACGAAGGAGAAGGAGAAGGTGAAGTCTGGAGGGTGAATCAGAAGAAGCAGAAGAAGGAGAAGGAGAAGGTGAAGTCTGGAGGGTGAATCAGAAGAAGTAGAAGAAGGAGAAGGAGAAGGTGAAGTCTGGAGGGTGAATCAGAAGAAGCAGAAGAAGGAGAAGGAGAAGGTGAAGTCTGGAGGGTGAATCAGAAGAAGCAGAAGAAGGAGAAGGAGAAGGTGAAGTCTGGAGGGTGAATCAGAAGAAGTAGAAGAAGGAGAAGGAGAAGTTGAAGTCTGGAGGGTGAAGCAGAAGAAGTAGAAGATGGAGAAGGAGAAGGTGAAGTCAGGAGGGTGAATCAGAAGAAGTAGAAGAAGGAGAAGGAGAAGGTGAAGTCAGGAGGGTGAATCAGAAGAAGCAGAAGATGGAGAAGGAGAAGGTGAAGTCTGGAGGGTGAATCAGAAGAATCAGAAGAAGGAGAAGGAGAAGGTGAAGTCTGGAGGGTGAATCAGAAGAAGCAAAGGAAGGAGAAGGAGAAGGTGAAGTCTGGAGGGTGAATCAGAAGAAGCAGAATAAGGAGAAGCAGAAGTTGAAGTCTGGAGGGTGAATCAGAAGAAGCAGAATAAGGAGAAGGAGAAGGTGAAGTCTGGAGGGTGAATCAGAAGAAGCAGAAGAAGGAGAAGGAGAAGTTGAAGTCTGGAGGGTGAATCAGAAGAAGTAGAAGAAGGAGAAGGAGAAGGTGAAGTCTGGAGGGTGAAGCAGAAGAAGTAGAAGAAGGAGAAGGAGAAGGTGAAGTCAGGAGGGTGAATCAGAAGAAGTCGAAGAAGGAGAAGGAGAAGGTGAAGTCAGGAGGGTGAATCAGAAGAAGCAGAAGAAGGAGAAGGAGAAGGTGAAGTCTGGAGGGTGAATCAGAAGAATCAGAAGAAGGAGAAGGAGAAGGTGAAGTCTGGAGGGTGAATCAGAAGAAGCAGAAGAAAGAGAAGGAGAAGGTGAAGTCTGGAGGGTGAAGCAGAAGAAACAGAAGAAGGAGAAGGAGAAGGTGAAGACTGGAGGGTGAATCAGAAGAAGTAGAAGAAGGAGAAGGAGAAGGTGAAGTCTGGAGGGTGAATCAGAAGAAGTAGAAGAAGGAGAAGGAGAAGGTGAAGTCTGGAGGGTGAATCAGATGAAGCAGAAGAAGGAGAAGGAGAAGATGAAGTCTGGAGGGTGAATCAGAAGAAGTAGAAGAAGGAGAAGGAGAAGGTGAAGTCTGGAGGGTGAATCAGAAGTAGTAGAAGAAGGAGAAGGAGAAGGTGAAGTCTGGAGGGTGAATCAGAAGAAACAGAAGAAGGAGAAGGAGAAGGTGAAGTCTGGAGGGTGAATCAGAAGAAGTAGAAGAAGGAGAAGGAGAAGGAGTAGTCTGGAGGGTGAATCAGAAGAAGTAGACGAAGGAGAAGGAGAAGGTGAAGTCTGGAGGGTTAATCAGAAGAAGCAGAAGAAGGAGATGGAGAAGGTGAAGTCTGGAGGGTGAATCAGAAGAAGTAGAAGAAGGAGAAGGAGAAGGTGAAGTCTGGAGGGTGAATCAGAAGAAGCAGAAGAAGGAGAAGGAGAAGGTGAAGTCTGGAGGGTGAATCAGAAGAAGCAGAAGAAGGAGAAGGATAAGGTGAAGTCTGGAGGGTGATTCAGAAGAAGCAGAATAAGGAGAAGGAGAAGGTGATGTCTGGAGGGTGAATCAGAAGAAGCAGAAGAAGGAGAAGGAGAAGGTGAAGTCTGGAGGGTGAATCAGAAGAAGTAGAAGAAGGAGAAGGAGAAAGTGAAGTCTGGAGGTTGAATCAGAAGAAGTAGAAGAAGGAGAAGGAGAAGGTGAAGTCTGGAGGGTGAATCAGAAGAAGTAGAAGAAGGAGAAGGAGAAGGTGAAGTCTGGAGGGTGAAGCAGAAGAAGTAGAAGAAGGAGAAGGAGAAGGTGAAGTCAGGAGGGTGAATCAGAAGATGTAGAAGAAGGAGAAGAAGAAGGTGAAGTCAGGAGGGTGAATCAGAAGAAGCAGAAGAAGGAGAAGGAGAAGGTGAAGTCTGGAGGGTGAATCAGAAGAATCAGAAGAAGGAGAAGGAGAAGGTGAAGTCTGGAGGGTGAATCAGAAGAAGCAGAAGAAAGAGAAGGAGAAGGTGAAGTCTGGAGGGTGAATCAGAAGAAGTAGAAGAAGGAGAAGGAGAAGGTGAAGTCTGGAGGGTGAATCAGAAGAAGCAGAAGAAGGAGAAGGAGAAGGTGAAGTCTGGAGGGTGAATCAGAAGAAGCAGACGAAGGAGAAGGAGAAGGTGAAGTCTGGAGGGTGAATCAGAAGAAGCAGAAGAAGGAGATGGAGAAGGTGAAGTCTGGAGGGTGAATCAGAAGAAGTAGAAGAAGGAGAAGGTGAAGGTGAAGTCTGGAGGGTGAATCAGAAGAAGCAGAAGAAGGAGAAGGAGAAGGTGAAGTCTGGAGGGTGAATCAGAAGAAGCAGAAGAAGGAGAAGGAGAAGGTGAAGTCTGGAGGGTGATTCAGAAGAAGCAGAATAAGGAGAAGGAGAAGGTGAAGTCTGGAGGGTGAATCAGAAGAAGCAGAAGAAGGAGAAGGAGAAGGTGAAGTCTGGAGGGTGAATCAGAAGAAGTAGAAGAAGGAGAAGGAGAAGGTGAAGTCTGGAGGGTGAATCAGAAGAAGTAGAAGAAGGAGAAGGAGAAGGTGAAGTCTGGAGGGTGAATCAGAAGAAGTAGAAGAAGGAGAAGGAGAAGGTGAAGTCTGGAGGGTGAAGCAGAACAAGTAGAAGAAGGAGAAGGAGAAGGTGAAGTCAGGAGGGTGAATCAGAAGATGTAGAAGAAGGAGAAGGAGAAGGTGAAGTCAGGAGGGTGAATCAGAAGAAGCAGAAGAAGGAGAAGGAGAAGGTGAAGTCTGGAGGGTGAATCAGAAGAAGCAGAAGAAGGAGAAGGAGAAGGTGAAGTCTGGAGGGTGAATCAGAAGAATCAGAAGAAGGAGAAGGAGAAGGTGAAGTCTGGAGGGTGAATCAGAAGAAGCAGAAGAAAGAGAAGGAGAAGGTGAAGTCTGGAGGGTGAATCAGAAGAAGCAGAAGAAGGAGAAGGAGAAGGTGAAGTCTGGAGGGTGAATCAGAAGAAACAGAAGAATGAGAAGGAGAAGGTGAAGTCTGGAGGGTGAATCAGAAGAAGTAGAAGAAGGAGAAGGAGAAGGTGTAGTCTGGAGGGTGAATCAGAAGAAGTAGACGAAGGAGAAGGAGAAGGTGAAGTCTGGAGGGTGAATCAGAAGAAGCAGAAGAAGGAGAAGGAGAAGGTGAAGTCTGGAGGGTGAATCAGAAGAAGTAGAAGAAGGAGAAGGAGAAGGTGAAGTCTGGAGGGTGAATCAGAAGAAGCAGAAGAAGGAGAAGGAGAAGGTGAAGTCTGGAGGGTGAATCAGAAGAAGCAGAAGAAGGAGAAGGAGAAGGTGAAGTCTGGAGGGTGAATCAGAAGAAGTAGAAGAAGGAGAAGGAGAAGTTGAAGTCTGGAGGGTGAAGCAGAAGAAGTAGAAGATGGAGAAGGAGAAGGTGAAGTCAGGAGGGTGAATCAGAAGAAGTAGAAGAAGGAGAAGGAGAAGGTGAAGTCAGGAGGGTGAATCAGAAGAAGCAGAAGATGGAGAAGGAGAAGGTGAAGTCTGGAGGGTGAATCAGAAGAATCAGAAGAAGGAGAAGGAGAAGGTGAAGTCTGGAGGGTGAATCAGAAGAAGCAAAGGAAGGAGAAGGAGAAGGTGAAGTCTGGAGGGTGAATCAGAAGAAGCAGAATAAGGAGAAGGAGAAGTTGAAGTCTGGAGGGTGAATCAGAAGAAGCAGAATAAGGAGAAGGAGAAGGTGAAGTCTGGAGGGTGAATCAGAAGAAGCAGAAGAAGGAGAAGGAGAAGTTGAAGTCTGGAGGGTGAATCAGAAGAAGTAGAAGAAGGAGAAGGAGAAGGTGAAGTCTGGAGGGTGAAGCAGAAGAAGTAGAAGAAGGAGAAGGAGAAGGTGAAGTCAGGAGGGTGAATCAGAAGAAGTCGAAGAAGGAGAAGGAGAAGGTGAAGTCAGGAGGGTGAATCAGAAGAAGCAGAAGAAGGAGAAGAAGGTGAAGTCTGGAGGGTGAATCAGAAGAATCAGAAGAAGGAGAAGGAGAAGGTGAAGTCTGGAGGGTGAATCAGAAGAAGCAGAAGAAAGAGAAGGAGAAGGTGAAGTCTGGAGGGTGAAGAAGAAGAAACAGAAGAAGGAGAAGGAGAAGGTGAAGACTGGAGGGTGAATCAGAAGAAGTAGAAGAAGGAGAAGGAAAAGGTGAAGTCTGGAGGGTGAGTCAGAAGAAGTAGAAGAAGGAGAAGGAGAAGGTGAAGTCTGGAGGGTGAATCAGATGAAGCAGAAGAAGGAGAAGGAGAAGATGAAGTCTGGAGGGTGAATCAGAAGAAGTAGAAGAAGGAGAAGGAGAAGGTGAAGTCTGGAGGGTGAATCAGAAGTAGTAGAAGAAGGAGAAGGAGAAGGTGAAGTCTGGAGGGTGAATCAGAAGAAACAGAAGAAGGAGAAGGAGAAGGTGAAGTCTGGAGGGTGAATCAGAAAAAGTAGAAGAAGGAGAAGGAGAAGGTGTAGTCTGGAGGGTGAATCAGAAGAAGTAGACGAAGGAGAAGGAGAAGGTGAAGTCTGGAGGGTTAATCAGAAGAAGCAGAAGAAGGAGATGGAGAAGGTGAAGTCTGGAGGGTGAATCAGAAGAAGTAGAAGAAGGAGAAGGAGAAGGTGAAGTCTGGAGGGTGAATCAGAAGAAGCAGAAGAAGGAGAAGGAGAAGGTGAAGTCTGGAGGGTGAATCAGAAGAAGCAGAAGAAGGAGAAGGATAAGGTGAAGTCTGGAGGGTGATTCAGAAGAAGCAGAATAAGGAGAAGGAGAAGGTGATGTCTGGAGGGTGAATCAGAAGAAGCAGAAGAAGGAGAAGGAGAAGGTGAAGTCTGGAGGGTGAATCAGAAGAAGTAGAAGAAGGAGAAGGAGAAAGTGAAGTCTGGAGGTTGAATCAGAAGAAGTAGAAGAAGGAGAAGGAGAAGGTGAAGTCTGGAGGGTGAATCAGAAGAAGTAGAAGAAGGAGAAGGAGAAGGTGAAGTCTGGAGGGTGAAGCAGAAGAAGTAGAAGAAGGAGAAGGAGAAGGTGAAGTCAGGAGGGTGAATCAGAAGATGTAGAAGAAGGAGAAGGAGAAGGTGAAGTCAGGAGGGTGAATCAGAAGAAGCAGAAGAAGGAGAAGGAGAAGGTGAGGTCTGGAGGGTGAATCAGAAGAATCAGAAGAAGGAGAAGGAGAAGGTGAAGTCTGGAGGGTGAATCAGAAGAAGCAGAAGAAAGAGAAGGAGAAGGTGAAGTCTGGAGGGTGAATCAGAAGAAGTAGAAGAAGGAGAAGGAGAAGGTGAAGTCTGGAGGGTGAATCAGAAGAAGCAGAAGAAGGAGAAGGAGAAGGTGAAGTCTGGAGGGTGAATCAGAAGAAGCAGACGAAGGAGAAGGAGAAGGTGAAGTCTGGAGGGTGAATCAGAAGAAGCAGAAGAAGGAGATGGAGAAGGTGAAGTCTGGAGGGTGAATCAGAAGAAGTAGAAGAAGGAGAAGGTGAAGGTGAAGTCTGGAGGGTGAATCAGAAGAAGCAGAAGAAGGAGAAGGAGAAGGTGAAGTCTGGAGGGTGAATCAGAAGAAGCAGAAGAAGGAGAAGGAGAAGCTGAAGTCTGGAGGGTGATTCAGAAGAAGCAGAATAAGGAGAAGGAGAAGGTGAAGTCTGGAGGGTGAATCAGAAGAAGCAGAAGAAGGAGAAGGAGAAGGTGTAGTCTGGAGGGTGAATCAGAAGAAGTAGACGAAGGAGAAGGAGAAGGTGATTTCTGGAGGGTGAATCAGAAGAAGCAGAAGAAGGAGAAGGAGAAGGTTAAGTCTGGAGGGTGAATCAGAAGAAGTAGAAGAAGGAGAAGGAGAAGGTGAAGTCTGGAGGGTGAATCAGAAGAAGCAGAAGAAGGAGAAGGAGAAGGTGAAGTCTGGAGGGTGAATCAGAAGAAGCAGAAGAAGGAGAAGGAGAAGGTGAAGTCTGGAGGGTGAATCAGAAGAAGCAGAATAAGGAGAAGGAGAAGGTGAAGTCTGGAGGGTGAATCAGAAGAAGCAGAAGAAGGAGAAGGAGAAGGTGAAGTCTGGAGGGTGAATCAGAAGAAGTAGAAGAAGGAGAAGGAGAAGATGAAGTCTGGAGTGTGAATCAGAAGAAGTAGAAGAAGGAGAAGGAGAAGGTGAAGTCTGGAGGGTGAATCAGAAGAAGTAGTAGAAGGAGAAGGAGAAGATGAAGTCTGGAGGGTGAATCAGAAGAAACAGAAGAAGGAGAAGGAGAAGGTGAAGTCTGGAGGGTGTAGCAGAAGAAGTAGAAGAAGGAGAAGGAGAAGGTGAAGTCAGGACGGTGAAGCAGAAGAAGCAGAAGAAGGAGAAGGAGAAGGTGAAGCCTGGAGGGCGCAGCAGAAGAAGCAGAAGAAGGAGAAGGAGAAGGTGAAGTCTGGAGTGTGAAGCAGTAGAAGCAGAAGAAGGAGAAGGAGAAGGTGAAGTCTGGAGGGCGCAGCAGAAGAAGCAGAAGAAGGAGAATGAGAAGGTGAAGTCTGGAGGGTGAATCAGAAGAAGCAGAAGAAGGAGAAGGAGAAGGTGAAGTCTGGAGGGTGAATCAGAAGAAGTAGAAGAAGGAGAAGGAGAAGGTGAAGTCTGGAGGGTGAAGCAGAAGAAGTAGAAGAAGGAGAAGGAGAAGGTGAAGTCAGGAGGGTGAATCAGAAGAAGTAGAAGAAGGAGAAGGAGAAGGTGAAGTCAGGAGGGTGAATCAGAAGAAGCAGAAGAAGGAGAAGGAGAAGGTGAAGTCTGGAGGGTGAATCAGAAGAATCAGAAGAAGGAGAAGGAGAAGGTGAAGTCTGGAGGGTGAATCAGAAGAAGCAGAAGAAAGAGAAGGAGAAGGTGAAGTCTGGAGGGTGAAGCAGAAGAAACAGAAGAAGGAGAAGGAGAAGGTGAAGACTGGAGGGTGAATCAGAAGAAGTAGAAGAAGGAGAAGGAGAAGGTGACGTCTGGAGGGTGAATCAGAAGAAGTAGAAGAAGGAGAAGGAGAAGTTGAAGTCTGGAGGGTGAATCAGAAGAAGCAGAAGAAGGAGAAGGAGAAGGTGAAGTCTGGAGGGTGAATCAGAAGAAGCAGAAGAAGGAGAAGGAGAAGATGAAGTCCGGAGGGTGAATCAGAAGAAGTAGAAGAAGGAGAAGGAGAAGGTGAAGTCTGGAGGGTGAATCAGAAGAAGTAGAAGAAGGAGAAGGAGAAGATGAAGTCTGGAGGGTGAATCAGAAGAAACAGAAGAAGGAGAAGGAGAAGGTGAAGTCTGGAGGGTGAATCAGAAGAAGTAGAAGAAGGAGAAGGAGAAGGTGTAGTCTGGAGGGTGAATCAGAAGTAGTAGACGAAGGAGAAGGAGAAGGTGAAGTCTGGAGGGTGAATCAGAAGAAGCAGAAGAAGGAGAAGGAGAAGGTTAAGTCTGGAGGGTGAATCAGAAGAAGTAGAAGAAGGAGAAGGAGAAGGTGAAGTCTGGAGGGTGAATCAGAAGAAGCAGAAGAAGGAGAAGGAGAAGGTGAAGTCTGGAGGGTGAATCAGAAGAAGCAGAAGAAGGAGAAGGAGAAGGTGAAGTCTGGAGGGTGAATCAGAAGAAGCAGAATAAGGAGAAGGAGAAGGTGAAGTCTGGAGGGTGAATCAGAAGAAGCAGAAGAAGGAGAAGGAGAAGGTGAAGTCTGGAGGGTGAATCAGAAGAAGTAGAAGAAGGAGAAGGAGAAGATGAAGTCTGGAGTGTGAATCAGAAGAAGTAGAAGAAGGAGAAGGAGAAGGTGAAGTCTGGAGGGTGAATCAGAAGAAGTAGAAGAAGGAGAAGGAGAAGATGAAGTCTGGAGGGTGAATCAGAAGAAACAGAAGAAGGAGAAGGAGAAGGTGAAGTCTGGAGGGTGAATCAGAAGAAGTAGAAGAAGGAGAAGGAGAAGGTGTAGTCTGGAGGGTGAATCAGAAGAAGTAGACGAAGGAGAAGGAGAAGGTGAAGTCTGGAGGGTGAATCAGAAGAAGCAGAAGAAGGAGAAGGAGAAGGTGAAGTCTGGAGGGTGAATCAGAAGAAGTAGAAGAAGGAGAAGGAGAAGGTGAAGTCTGGAGGGTGAATCAGAAGAAGCAGAATAAGGAGAAGGAGAAGGTGAAGTCTGGAGGGTGAATCAGAAGAAGCAGAAGAAGGAGAAGGAGAAGGTGAAGTCTGGAGGGTGAATCAGAAGAAGTAGAAGAAGGAGAAGGAGAAGATGAAGTCTGGAGGGTGAATCAGAAGAAGTAGAAGAAGGAGAAGGAGAAGGTGAAGTCTGGAGGGTGAATCAGAAGAAGTAGAAAAAGGAGAAGGAGAAGATGAAGTCTGGAGGGTGAATCAGAAGAAACAGAAGAATGAGAAGGAGAAGGTGAAGTCTGGAGGGTGAATCAGAAGAAGTAGAAGAAGGAGAAGGAGAAGGTGTAGTCTGGAGGGTGAATCAGAAGAAGTAGACGAAGGAGAAGGTGAAGGTGAAGTCTGGAGGGTGAATCAGAAGAAGCAGAAGAAGGAGAAGGAGAAGGTGAAGTCTGGAGGGTGAATCAGAAGAAGTAGAAGAAGGAGAAGGAGAAGGTGAAGTCTGGAGGGTGAATCAGAAGAAGCAGAAGAAGGAGAAGGAGAAGGTGAAGTCTGGAGGGTGAATCAGAAGAAGCAGAAGAAGGAGAAGGAGAAGGTGAAGTCTGGAGGGTGAATCAGAAGAAGTAGAAGAAGGAGAAGGAGAAGTTGAAGTCTGGAGGGTGAAGCAGAAGAAGTAGAAGATGGAGAAGGAGAAGGTGAAGTCAGGAGGGTGAATCAGAAGAAGTAGAAGAAGGAGAAGGAGAAGGTGAAGTCAGGAGGGTGAATCAGAAGAAGCAGAAGATGGAGAAGGAGAAGGTGAAGTCTGGAGGGTGAATCAGAAGAATCAGAAGAAGGAGAAGGAGAAGGTGTAGTCTGGAGGGTGAATCAGAAGAAGCAAAGGAAGGAGAAGGAGAAGGTGAAGTCTGGAGGGTGAATCAGAAGAAGCAGAATAAGGAGAAGGAGAAGTTGAAGTCTGGAGGGTGAATCAGAAGAAGCAGAATAAGGAGAAGGAGAAGGTGAAGTCTGGAGGGTGAATCAGAAGAAGCAGAAGAAGGAGAAGGAGAAGTTGAAGTCTGGAGGGTGAATCAGAAGAAGTAGAAGAAGGAGAAGGAGAAGGTGAAGTCTGGAGGGTGAAGCAGAAGAAGTAGAAGAAGGAGAAGGAGAAGGTGAAGTCAGGAGGGTGAATCAGAAGAAGTCGAAGAAGGAGAAGGAGAAGGTGATGTCAGGAGGGTGAATCAGAAGAAGCAGAAGAAGGAGAAGGAGAAGGTGAAGTCTGGAGGGTGAATCAGAAGAATCAGAAGAAGGAGAAGGAGAAGGTGAAGTCTGGAGGGTGAATCAGAAGAAGCAGAAGAAAGAGAAGGAGAAGGTGAAGTCTGGAGGGTGAAGCAGAAGAAACAGAAGAAGGAGAAGGAGAAGGTGAAGACTGGAGGGTGAATCAGAAGAAGTAGAAGAAGGAGAAGGAGAAGGTGAAGTCTGGAGGGTGAATCAGAAGAAGTAGAAGAAGGAGAAGGAGAAGGTGAAGTCTGGAGGGTGAATCAGATGAAGCAGAAGAAGGAGAAGGAGAAGATGAAGTCTGGAGGGTGAATCAGAAGAAGTAGAAGAAGGAGAAGGAGAAGGTGAAGTCTGGAGGGTGAATCAGAAGTAGTAGAAGAAGGAGAAGGAGAAGGTGAAGTCTGGAGGGTGAATCAGAAGAAACAGAAGAAGGAGAAGGAGAAGGTGAAGTCTGGAGGGTGAATCAGAAGAAGTAGAAGAAGGAGAAGGAGAAGGTGTAGTCTGGAGGGTGAATCAGAAGAAGTAGACGAAGGAGAAGGAGAAGGTGGTCTGGAGGGTTAATCAGAAGAAGCAGAAGAAGGAGATGGAGAAGGTGAAGTCTGGAGGGTGAATCAGAAGAAGTAGAAGAAGGAGAAGGAGAAGGTGAAGTCTGGAGGGTGAATCAGAAGAAGCAGAAGAAGGAGAAGGAGAAGGTGAAGTCTGGAGGGTGAATCAGAAGAAGCAGAAGAAGGAGAAGGATAAGGTGAAGTCTGGAGGGCGATTCAGAAGAAGCAGAATAAGGAGAAGGAGAAGGTGATGTCTGGAGGGTGAATCAGAAGAAGCAGAAGAAGGAGAAGGAGAAGGTGAAGTCTGGAGGGTGAATCAGAAGAAGTAGAAGAAGGAGAAGGAGAAAGTGAAGTCTGGAGGTTGAATCAGAAGAAGTAGAAGAAGGAGAAGGAGAAGGTGAAGTCTGGAGGGTGAATCAGAAGAAGTAGAAGAAGGAGAAGGAGAAGGTGAAGTCTGGAGGGTGAAGCAGAAGAAGTAGAAGAAGGAGAAGGAGAAGGTGAAGTCAGGAGGGTGAATCAGAAGATGTAGAAGAAGGAGAAGGAGAAGGTGAAGTCAGGAGGGTGAATCAGAAGAAGCAGAAGAAGGAGAAGGAGAAGGTGAAGTCTGGAGTGTGAATCAGAAGAATCAGAAGAAGGAGAAGGAGAAGGTGAAGTCTGGAGGGTGAATCAGAAGAAGCAGAAGAAAGAGAAGGAGAAGGTGAAGTCTGGAGGGTGAATCAGAAGAAGTAGAAGAAGGAGAAGGAGAAGGTGAAGTCTGGAGGGTGAATCAGAAGAAGCAGAAGAAGGAGAAGGAGAAGGTGAAGTCTGGAGGGTGAATCAGAAGAAGCAGACGAAGGAGAAGGAGAAGGTGAAGTCTGGAGGGTGAATCAGAAGAAGCAGAAGAAGGAGATGGAGAAGGTGAAGTCTGGAGGGTGAATCAGAAGAAGTAGAAGAAGGAGAAGGTGAAGGTGAAGTCTGGAGGGTGAATCAGAAGAAGCAGAAGAAGGAGAAGGAGAAGGTGAAGTCTGGAGGGTGATTCAGAAGAAGCAGAAGAAGGAGAAGGAGAAGGTGAAGTCTGGAGGGTGATTCAGAAGAAGCAGAATAAGGAGAAGGAGAAGGTGAAGTCTGGAGGGTGAATCAGAAGAAGCAGAAGAAGGAGAAGGAGAAGGTGAAGTCTGGAGGGTGAATCAGAAGAAGTAGAAGAAGGAGAAGGAGAAGGTGAAGTCTGGAGGGTGAATCAGAAGAAGTAGAAGAAGGAGAAGGAGAAGGTGAAGTCTGGAGGGTGAATCAGAAGAAGTAGAAGAAGGAGAAGGAGAAGGTGAAGTCTGGAGGGTAAAGCAGAAGAAGTAGAAGAAGGAGAAGGAGAAGGTGAAGTCAGGAGGGTGAATCAGAAGATGTAGAAGAAGGAGAAGGAGAAGGTGAAGTCAGGAGGGTGAATCAGAAGAAGCAGAAGAAGGAGAAGGAGAAGGTGAAGTCTGGAGGGTGAATCAGAAGAAGCAGAATAAGGAGAAGGAGAAGGTGAAGTCTGGAGGGTGAATCAGAAGAAGCAGAAGAAGGAGAAGGAGAAGGTGAAGTCTGGAGGGTGAATCAGAAGAAGTAGAAGAAGGAGAAGGAGAAGATGAAGTCTGGAGTGTGAATCAGAAGAAGTAGAAGAAGGAGAAGGAGAAGGTGAAGTCTGGAGGGTGAATCAGAAGAAACAGAAGAAGGAGAAGGAGAAGGTGAAGTCTGGGGGGTGAATCAGAAGAAGTAGAAGAAGGAGAAGGAGAAGGTGTAGTCTGGAGGGTGAATCAGAAGAAGTAGACGAAGGAGAAGGAGAAGGTGAAGTCTGGAGGGTGAATCAGAAGAAGCAGAAGAAGGAGAAGGAGAAGGTGAAGTCTGGAGGGTGAATCAGAAGAAGTAGAAGAAGGAGAAGGAGAAGGTGAAGTCTGGAGGGTGAATCAGAAGAAGCAGAATAAGGAGAAGGAGAAGGTGAAGTCTGGAGGGTGAATCAGAAGAAGCAGAAGAAGGAGAAGGAGAAGGTGAAGTCTGGAGGGTGAATCAGAAGAAGTAGAAGAAGGAGAAGGAGAAGATGAAGTCTGGAGGGTGAATCCGAAGAAGTAGAAGAAGGAGAAGGAGAAGGTGAAGTCTGGAGGGTGAATCAGAAGAAGTAGAAGAAGAAGAAGGAGAAGATGAAGTCTGGAGGGTGAATCAGAAGAAACAGAAGAATGAGAAGGAGAAGGTGAAGTCTGGAGGGTGAATCAGAAGAAGTAGAAGAAGGAGAAGGAGAAGGTGTAGTCTGGAGGGTGAATCAGAAGAAGTAGACGAAGGAGAAGGAGAAGGTGAAGTCTGGAGGGTGAATCAGAAGAAGCAGAAGAAGGAGAAGGAGAAGGTGAAGTCTGGAGGGTGAATCAGAAGAAGTAGAAGAAGGAGAAGGAGAAGGTGAAGTCTGGAGGGTGAATCAGAAGAAGCAGAAGAAGGAGAAGGAGAAGGTGAAGTCTGGAGGGTGAATCAGAAGAAGCAGAAGAAGGAGAAGGAGAAGGTGAAGTCTGGAGGGTGAATCAGAAGAAGTAGAAGAAGGAGAAGGAGAAGTTGAAGTCTGGAGGGTGAAGCAGAAGAAGTAGAAGATGGAGAAGGAGAAGGTGAAGTCAGGAGGGTGAATCAGAAGAAGTAGAAGAAGGAGAAGGAGAAGGTGAAGTCAGGAGGGTGAATCAGAAGAAGCAGAAGATGGAGAAGGAGAAGGTGAAGTCTGGAGGGTGAATCAGAAGAATCAGAAGAAGGAGAAGGAGAAGGTGAAGTCTGGAGGGTGAATCAGAAGAAGCAAAGGAAGGAGAAGGAGAAGGTGAAGTCTGGAGGGTGAATCAGAAGAAGCAGAATAAGGAGAAGGAGAAGGTGAAGTCTGGAGGGTGAATCAGAAGAAGTAGAAGAAGGAGAAGGAGAAGGTGAAGTCTGGAGGGTGAAGCAGAAGAAGTAGAAGAAGGAGAAGGAGAAGGTAAAGTCAGGAGGGTGAATCAGAAGAAGTCGAAGAAGGAGAAGGAGAAGGTGAAGTCAGGAGGGTGAATCAGAAGAAGCAGAAGAAGGAGAAGGAGAAGGTGAAGTCTGGAGGGTGAATCAGAAGAATCAGAAGAAGGAGAAGGAGAAGGTGAAGTCTGGAGGGTGAATCAGAAGAAGCAGAAGAAAGAGAAGGAGAAGGTGAAGTCTGGAGGGTGAAGCAGAAGAAATAGAAGAAGGAGAAGGAGAAGGTGAAGACTGGAGGGTGAATCAGAAGAAGTAGAAGAAGGAGAAGGAGAAGGTGAAGTCTGGAGGGTGAATCAGAAGAAGTAGAAGAAGGAGAAGGAGAAGGTGAAGTCTGGAGGGTGAATCAGATGAAGCAGAAGAAGGAGAAGGAGAAGATGAAGTCTGGAGGGTGAATCAGAAGAAGTAGAAGAAGGAGAAGGAGAAGGTGAAGTCTGGAGGGTGAATCAGAAGTAGTAGAAGAAGAAGAAGGAGAAGGTGAAGTCTGGAGGGTGAATCAGAAGAAACAGAAGAAGGAGAAGGAGAAGGTGAAGTCTGGAGGGTGAATCAGAAGAAGTAGAAGAAGGAGAAGGAGAAGGTGTAGTCTGGAGGGTGAATCAGAAGAAGTAGACGAAGGAGAAGGAGAAGGTGAAGTCTGGAGGGTTAATCAGAAGAAGCAGAAGAAGGAGATGGAGAAGGTGAAGTCTGGAGGGTGAATCAGAAGAAGTAGAAGAAGGAGAAGGAGAAGGTGAAGTCTGGAGGGTGAATCAGAAGAAGCAGAAGAAGGAGAAGGAGAAGGTGAAGTCTGGAGGGTGAATCAGAAGAAGCAGAAGAAGGAGAAGGATAAGGTGAAGTCTGGAGGGTGATTCAGAAGAAGCAGAATAAGGAGAAGGAGAAGGTGATGTCTGGAGGGTGAATCAGAAGAAGCAGAAGAAGGAGAAGGAGAAGGTGAAGTCTGGAGGGTGAATCAGAAGAAGTAGAAGAAGGAGAAGGAGAAAGTGAAGTCTGGAGGGTGAATCAGAAGAAGTAGAAGAAGGAGAAGGAGAAGGTGAAGTCTGGAGGGTGAATCAGAAGAAGTAGAAGAAGGAGAAGGAGAAGGTGAAGTCTGCAGGGTGAAGCAGAAGAAGTAGAAGAAGGAGAAGGAGAAGGTGAAGTCAGGAGGGTGAATCAGAAGATGTAGAAGAAGGAGAAGGAGAAGGTGAAGTCAGGAGGGTGAATCAGAAGAAGCAGAAGAAGGAGAAGGAGAAGGTGAAGTCTGGAGGGTGAATCAGAAGAATCAGAAGAAGGAGAAGGAGAAGGTGAAGTCTGGAGGGTGAATCAGAAGAAGCAGAAGAAAGAGAAGGAGAAGGTGAAGTCTGGAGGGTGAATCAGAAGAAGTAGAAGAAGGAGAAGGAGAAAGTGAAGTCTGGAGGGTGAATCAGAAGAAGCAGAAGAAGGAGAAGGAGAAGGTGAAGTCTGGAGGGTGAATCAGAAGAAGCAGACGAAGGAGAAGGAGAAGGTGAAGTCTGGAGGGTGAATCAGAAGAAGCAGAAGAAGGAGATGGAGAAGGTGAAGTCTGGAGGGTGAATCAGAAGAAGTAGAAGAAGGAGAAGGTGAAGGTGAAGTCTGGAGGGTGAATCAGAAGAAGCAGAAGAAGGAGAAGGAGAAGGTGAAGTCTGGAGGGTGAATCAGAAGAAGCAGAAGAAGGAGAAGGAGAAGGTGAAGTCTGGAGGGTGATTCAGAAGAAGCAGAATAAGGAGAAGGAGAAGGTGAAGTCTGGAGGGTGAATCAGAAGAAGCAGAAGAAGGAGAAGGAGAAGGTGAAGTCTGCAGGGTGAATCAGAAGAAGTAGAAGAAGGAGAAGGAGAAGGTGAAGTCTGGAGGGTGAATCAGAAGAAGCAGAAGAAGGAGAAGGAGAAGGTGAAGTCTGGAGGGTGAATCAGAAGAAGCAGAAGAAGGAGAAGGAGAACGTGAAGTCTGGAGGGTGAATCAGAAGAAGCAGAAGAAGGAGAAGGAGAAGGTGAAGTCTGGAGGGTGAATCAGAAGAAGCAGAATAAGGAGAAGGAGAAGGTGAAGTCTGGAGGGTGAATCAGAAGAAGCAGAAGAAGGAGAAGGAGAAGGTGAAGTCTGGAGGCTGAATCAGAAGAAGTAGAAGAAGGAGAAGGAGAAGGTGAAGTCTGGAGGGTGAAGCAGAAGAAGTAGAAGAAGGAGAAGGAGAAGGTGAAGTCAGGAGGGTGAATCAGAAGAAGTAGAAGAAGGAGAAGGAGAAGGTGAAGTCAGGAGGGTGAATCAGAAGAAGCAGAAGAAGGAGATAGAGAAGGTGAAGTCTGGAGGGTGAATCAGAAGAATCAGAAGAAGGAGAAGGAGAAGGTGAAGTCTGGAGGGTGAAGCAGAAGAAGCAGAAGAAAGAGAAGGAGAAGGTGAAGTCTGGAGGGTGAAGCAGAAGAAACAGAAGAAGGAGAAGGAGAAGGTGAAGACTGGAGGGTGAATCAGAAGAAGTAGAAGAAGGAGAAGGAGAAGGTGAAGTCTGGAGGGTGAATCAGAAGAAGTAGAAGAAGGAGAAGGAGAAGGTGAAGTCTGGAGGGTGAATCAGAAGAAGCAGAAGAAGGAGAAGGTAAAGTCTGGAGGGTGAATCAGAAGAAGCAGAAGAAGGAGAAGGAGAAGGTGAAGTCTGGAGGGTGAATCAGAAGCAGCAGAAGAAGGAGAAGGAGAAGGTGAAGTCTGGAGGGTGAATCAGAAGAAGCAGAAGAAGGAGAAGGAGAAGGTGAAGTCTGGAGGGTGAATCAGAAGCAGCAGAAGAAGGAGAAGGAGAAGGTGAAGTCTGGAGGGTGAATCAGAAGAAGCAGAAGAAGGAGAAGGAGAAGGTGAAGTCAGGAGGGTGAATCAGAAGAAGCAGAAGAAGGAGAAGGAGAAGGTGAAGTTAGGAGGGTAAATCAGAAGAAGCAGAAGAAGGAGAAGGAGCAGGTGAAGTCACGGGGGTGTAGCAGAAGAAGTAGAAGAAGGAGAAGGAGAAGGTGAAGTCAGGACGGTGAAGCAGAAGAAGCAGAAGAAGGAGAAGGAGAAGGTGAAGCCTGGAGGGCGCAGCAGAAGAAGCAGAAGAAGGAGAAGGAGAAGGTGAAGTCTGGAGTGTGAAGCAGAAGAAGCAGAAGAAGGAGAAGGAGAAGGTGAAGTCTGGAGGGCGCAGCAGAAGAAGCAGAAGAAGGAGAATGAGAAGGTGAAGTCTGGAGGGTGAATCAGAAGAAGCAGAAGAAGGAGAAGGAGAAGGTGAAGTCTGGAGGGTGAATCAGAAGAAGTAGAAGAAGGAGAAGGAGAAGGTGAAGTCTGGAGGGTGAAGCAGAAGAAGTAGAAGAAGGAGAAGGAGAAGGTGAAGTCAGGAGGGTGAATCAGAAGAAGTAGAAGAAGGAGAAGGAGAAGGTGAAGTCAGGAGGTTGAATCAGAAGAAGCAGAAGAAGGAGAAGGAGAATGTGAAGTCTGGAGGGTGAATCAGAAGAAGTAGAAGAAGGAGAAGGAGAAGGTGAAGTCTGGAGGGTGAATCAGAAGAAGCAGAAGAAGGAGAAGGAGAAGGTGAAGTCTGGAGGGTGAATCAGAAGAAGCAGAAGAAGGAGAAGGAGAAGGTGAAGTCTGGAGGGTGAATCAGAAGAAGCAGAAGAAGGAGAAGGAGAAGGTGAAGTCTGGAGGGTGAATCAGAAGAAGCAGAAGAAGGAGAAGGAGAAGGTGAAGTCTGGAGGGTGAATCAGAAGAAGCAGAATAAGGAGAAGGAGAAGGTGAAGTCTGGAGGGTGAATCAGAAGAAGCAGAAGAAGGAGAAGGAGAAGGTGAAGTCTGGAGGGTGAATCAGATGAAGTAGAAGAAGGAGAAGGAGAAGGTGAAGTCTGGAGGGTGAAGCAGAAGAAGTAGAAGAAGGAGAAGGAGAAGGTGAAGTCAGGAGGGTGAATCAGAAGAAGTAGAAGAAGGAGAAGGAGAAGGTGAAGTCAGGAGGGTGAATCAGAAGAAGCAGAAGAAGGAGATAGAGAAGGTGAAGTCTGGAGGGTGAATCAGAAGAATCAGAAGAAGGAGAAGGAGAAGGTGAAGTCTGGAGGGTGAAGCAGTAGAAGCAGAAGAAAGAGAAGGAGAAGGTGAAGTCTGGAGGGTGAAGCAGAAGAAACAGAAGAAGGAGAAGGAGAAGGTGAAGACTGGAGGGTGAATCAGAAGAAGTCGAAGAAGGAGAAGGAGAAGGTGAAGTCTGGAGGGTGAATCAGAAGAAGTAGAAGAAGGAGAAGGAGAAGGTGAAGTCTGGAGGGTGAATCAGAAGAAGCAGAAGAAGGAGAAGGAGAAGGTGAAGTCTGGAGGGTGAATCAGAAGAAGCAGAAGAAGGAGAAGGAGAAGATGAAGTCTGGAGGGTGAATCAGAAGAAGTAGAAGAAGGAGATGGAGAAGGTGAGGTCTGGAGGGTGAATCAGAAGAAGCAGAAGAAGGAGAAGGAGAAGGTGAAGTCTGGAGGGTGAATCAGAAGAAGCAGAAGAAGGAGAAGGAGAAGGTGAAGTCTGGAGGGTGAATCAGAAGAAGCAGAAGAAGGAGAAGGAGAAGGTGAAGTCAGGAGGGTGAATCAGAAGAAGCAGAAGAAGGAGAAGGAGAAGGTGAATTTAGGAGGGTGAATCAGAAGAAGCAGAAAAAGGAGAAGGAGCAGGTGAAGTCAAGGGGGTGTAGCAGAAGAAGAAGAAGAAGGAGAAGGAGAAGGTGAAGTCAGGACGGTGAAGCAGAAGAAGCAGAAGAAGGAGAAGGAGAAGGTGAAGCCTGGAGGGCGCAGCAGAAGAAGCAGAAGAAGGAGAAGGAGAAGGTGAAGTCTGGAGTGTGAAGCAGAAGAAGCAGAAGAAGGAGAAGGAGAAGGTGAAGTCTGGAGGGCGCAGTATAAGAAGCAGAAGAAGGAGAATGAGAAGGTGAAGTCTGGAGGGTGAATCAGAAGAAGCAGAAGAAGGAGAAGGAGAAGGTGAAGTCTGGAGGGTGAATCAGAAGAAGTAGAAGAAGGAGAAGGAGAAGGTGAAGTCTGGAGGGTGAAGCAGAAGAAGTAGAAGAAGGAGAAGGAGAAGGTGAAGTCAGGAGGGTGAATCAGAAGAAGTAGAAGGAGGAGAAGGAGAAGGTGAAGTCAGGAGGGTGAATCAGAAGAAGCAGAAGATGGAGAAGGAGAAGGTGAAGTCTGGAGGGTGAATCAGAAGAATCAGAAGAAGGAGAAGGAGAAGGTGAAGTCTGGAGGGTGAATCAGAAGAAGCAGAAGAAAGAGAAGGAGAAGGTGAAGTCTGGAGGGTGAAGCAGAAGAAGCAGAAGAAGGAGAAGGAGAAGATGAAGTCTGGAGGGTGAATCAGAAGAAGTAGAAGAAGGAGAAGGAGAAGATGAAGTCTGGAGGGTGAATCAGAAGAAGTAGAAGAAGGAGAAGGAGAAGGTGAAGTCTGGAGGGTGAATCAGAAGAAGCAGAAGAAGGAGAAGGAGAAGGTGAAGTCTGGAGGGTGAATCAGAAGAAGTGGAAGAAGGAGAAGGAGAAGTTGAAGTCTGGAGGGTGAAACAGAAGAAGCAGAAGAAGGAGAAGGAGAAGGTGAAGTCTGGAGGGTGAATCAGAAGAAGTAGAAGAAGGAGAAGGAGAAGGTGAAGTCTGGAGGGTGAATCAGAAGAAGTAGAAGAAGGAGAAGGAGAAGGTGAAGTCTGGAGGGTGAATCAGAAGAAGAAGAAGAAGGAGAAGGAGAAGGTGAAGTCTGGAGGGTGAATCAGAAGAAACAGAAGAAGGAGAAGGAGAAGGGGAAGTCTGGAGGGTGAATCAGAAGAAGTAGAAGAAGGAGAAGGAGAAGGTGTAGTCTGGAGGGTGAATCAGAAGAAGTAGACGAAGGAGAAGGAGAAGGTGAAGTCTGGAGGGTGAATCAGAAGAAGAAGAAGCAGAAGAAGGAGAAGGAGAAGGTGAAGTCTGGAGGGTGAATCAGAAGAAGTAGAAGAAGGAGAAGGAGAAGGTGAAGTCTGGAGGGTGAATCAGAAGAAGCAGAAGAAGGAGAAGGTGAAGTCTGGAGGGTGAATCAGAAGAAGCAGAAGAAGGAGAAGGAGAAGGTGAAGTCTGGAGGGTGAATCAGAAGAAGCAGAATAAGGAGAAGGAGAAGGTGAAGTCTGGAGGGTGTATCAGAAGAAGCAGAAGAAGGAGAAGGAGAAGGTGAAGTCTGGAGGGTGAATCAGAAGAAGTAGAAGAAGGAGAAGGAGAAGGTGAAGTCTGGAGGGTGAATCAGAAGAAGTATAAGAAGGAGAAGGAGAAGGTGAAGTCTGGAGGGTGAATCAGAAGAAGTAGAAGAAGGAGAAGGAGAAGGTGAAGTCTGGAGGGTGAAGCAGAAGAAGTAGATGAAGGAGAAGGAGAAGGTGAAGTCAGGAGGGTGAATCAGAAGAAGTAGAAGAAGGAGAAGGAGAAGGTGAGTTCTGGAGGGTGAATAAGAAGAAGCAGAAGAAGGAGAAGGAGAAGGTGAAGTCTGGAGGGTGAATCAGAAGAATCAGAAGAAGGAGAAGGAGAAGGTGAAGTCTGGAGTGTGAATCAGAAGAAGCAGAAGAAAGAGAAGGAGAAGGTGAAGTCTGGAGGGTGAAGCAGAAGAAACAGAAGAAGGAGAAGGAGAAGGTGAAGACTGGAGGGTGAATCAGAAGAAGTAGAAGAAGGAGAAGGAGAAGGTGAAGTCTGGAGGGTGAATCAGAAGAAGTAGAAGAAGGAGAAGGAGAAGGTGAAGACTGGAGGGTGAATCAGAAGAAGCAGAAGAAGGAGAAGGAGAAGTTGAAGTCTGGAGGGTGAATCAGAAGAAGGAGAAGAAGGAGAAGGAAAAGATGAAGTCTGGAGGGTGAATCAGAAGAAGTAGAAGAAGGAGAAGGAGAAGGTGAAGTCTGGAGGCTCAATCAGAAGAGGTAGAAGAAGGAGAAGGAGAAGGTGAAGTCTGGAGGGTGAATCAGAAGAAGCAGAAGAAGGAGAAGGAGAAGATGAAGTCTGGAGGGTGAATCAGAAGAAGTAGAAGAAGGAGAAGGAGAAGGTGAAGTCAGGAGGGTGAATCAGAAGAAGCAGAAGAAGGAGAAGGAGAAGGTGAATTTAGGAGGGTGAATCAGAAGAAGCAGAAGAAGGAGAAGGAGCAGGTGAAGTCAGGGGGGTGTAGCAGAAGAAGTAGAAGAAGGAGAAGGAGAAGGTGAAGTCAGGATGGTGAAGCAGAAGAAGCAGAAGAAGGAGAAGGAGAAGGTGAAGTCTGGAGGGTGAATCAGAAGAAGCAGAAGAAGGAGAAGGAGAAGGTGAATCAGGAGGGTGAATCAGAAGAAGCAGAAGAAGGAGAAGGAGAAGGTGAATTTAGGAGGGTGAATCAGAAGAAGCAGAAGAAGGAGAAGGAGCAGGTGAAGTCAGGGGGTGTAGCAGAAGAAGTAGAAGAAGGAGAAGGAGAAGGTGAAGCCAGGACGGTGAAGCAGAAGAAGCAGAAGAAGGAGAAGGAGAAGGTGAAGCCTGGAGGGCGCAGCAGAAGAAGCAGAAGAAGGAGAAGGAGAAGGTGAAGTCTGGAGTGTGAAGCAGAAGAAGCAGAAGAAGGAGAAGGAGAAGGTGAAGTCTGGAGGGCGCAGCAGAAGAAGCAGAAGAAGGAGAATGAGAAGGTGAAGTCTGGAGGGTGAATCAGAAGAAGCAGAAGAAGGAGAAGGAGAAGGTGAAGTCTGGAGGGTGAATCAGAAGAAGTAGAAGAAGGAGAAGGAGAAGGTGAAGTCTGGAGGGTGAAGCAGAAGAAGTAGAAGAAGGAGAAGGAGAAGGTGAAGTCAGGAGGGTGAATCAGAAGAAGTAGAAGAAGGAGAAGGAGAAGGTGAAGTCAGGAGGGTGAATCAGAAGAAGCAGAAGAAGGAGAAGGAGAAGGTGAAGTCTGGAGGGTGAATCAGAAGAATCAGAAGAAGGAGAAGGAGAAGGTGAAGTCTGGAGGGTGAATCAGAAGAAGCATAATAAAGAGAAGGAGAAGGTGAAGTCTGGAGTGTGAAGCAGAAGAAACAAAAAAAGGAGAAGGAGAAGGTGAAGACCGGAGGGTGAATCAGAAGAAGTAGAAGAAGGAGAAGGAGAAGGTGAAGTCTGGAGGGTGAATCAGAAGAAGTGGAAGAAGGAGAAGGAGAAGTTGAAGTCTGAAGGGTGAATCAGAAGAAGCAGAAGAAGGAGAAGGAGAAGGTGAAGTCTGGAGGGTGAATCAGAAGAAGCAGAAGAAGGAGAAGGAGAAGATGAAGTCTGGAGGGTGAATCAGAAGAAGTAGAAGAAGGAGAAGGAGAAGGTGAAGTCTGGAGGGTGAATCAGAAGAAGTAGAAGAAGGAGAAGGAGAAGGTGAAGTCTGGAGGGTGGAGCAGAAGAAGTAGAAGAAGGAGAAGGAGAAGGTGAAGTCAGGAGGGTGAATCAGAAGAAGTAGAAGAAGGAGAAGGAGAAGGTGAAGTCAGGAGGGTGAATCAGAAGAAGCAGAAGAAGGAGAAGGAGAAGGTGAAGTCTGGAGGGTGAATCAGAAGAATCAGAAGAAGGAGAAGGAGAAGGTGAAGTCTGGAGGGTGAATCAGAAGAAGCAGAAGAAAGAGAAGGAGAAGGTGAAGTCTGGAGGGTGAAGCAGAAGAAACAAAAAAAGGAGAAGGAGAAGGTGAAGACTGGAGGGTGAATCAGAAGAAGTAGAAGAAGGAGAAGGAGAAGGTGAAGTCTGGAGGGTGAATCAGAAGAAGTGGAAGAAGGAGAAGGAGAAGTTGGAGTCTGGAGGGTGAATCAGAAGAAGCAGAAGAAGGAGAAGGAGAAGGTGAAGTCTGGAGGGTGAATCAGAAGAAGCAGAAGAAGGAGAAGGAGAAGATGAAGTCTGGAGGGTGAATCAGAAGAAGTAGAAGAAGGAGAAGGAGAAGGTGAAGTCTGGAGGGTGAATCAGAAGAAGTAGAAGAAGGAGAAGGAGAAGATGAAGTCTGGAGGGTGAATCAGAAGAAACAGAAGAAGGAGAAGGAGAAGGTGAAGTCTGGAGGGTGAATCAGAAGAAGTAGAAGAAGGAGAAGGAGAAAGTGTAGTCTGGAGGGTGAATCAGAAGAAGTAGACGAAGGAGAAGGAGAAGGTGAAGTCTGGAGGGTGAATCAGAAGAAGCAGAAGAAGGAGAAGGAGAAGGTGAAGTCTGGAGGGTGAATCAGAAGAAGCAGAAGAAGGAGAAGGAGAAGGTGAAGTCTGGAGGGTGAATCAGAAGAAGCAGAAGAAGGAGAAGGAGAAGGTGAAGTGTGGAGGGTGAATCAGAAGAAGCAGAATAAGGAGAAGGAGAAGGTGAAGTCTGGAGGGTGAATCAGAAGAAGCAGAAGAAGGAGAAGGAGATGGTGAAGTCTGGAGGGTGAATCAGAAGAAGTAGAAGAAGGAGAAGGAGAAGGTGAAGTCTGGAGGGTGAATCAGAAGAAGTATAAGAAGGAGAAGGAGAAGGTGAAGTCTGGAGGGTGAATCAGAAGAAGTAGAAGAAGGAGAAGGAGAAGGTGAAGTCTGTAGGGTGAAGCAGAAGAAGTAGATGAAGGAGAAGGAGAAGGTGAAGTCAGGAGGGTGAATCAGAAGAAGTAGAAGAAGGAGAAGGAGAAGGTGAGGTCTGGAGGGTGAATCAGAAGAAGCAGAAGAAGGAGAGGGAGAAGGTGAAGTCTGGAGGGTGAATCAGAAGAATCAGAAGAAGGAGAAGGAGAAGGTGAAGTCTGGAGGGTGAATCAGAAGAAGCAGAAGAAAGAGAAGGAGAAGCTGAAGTCTGGAGGGTGAAGCAGAAGAAACAGAAGAAGGAGAAGGAGAAGGTGAAGACTGGAGGGTGAATCAGAAGAAGTAGAAGAAGGAGAAGGAGAAGGTGAAGTCTGGAGGGTGAATCAGAAGAAGTAGAAGAAGGAGAAGGAGAAGGTGAAGTCTGGAGGGTGAATCAGAAGAAGCAGAAGAAGGAGAAGGAGAAGGTGAAGTCTGGAGGGTGAATCAGAAGAAGGAGAAGAAGGAGAAGGAGAAGATGAAGTCTGGAGGGTGAATCAGAAGAAGTAGAAAAAGGAGAAGGAGAAGGTGAAGTCTGGAGGCTGAATCAGAAGAAGTAGAAGAAGGAGAAGGAGAAGGTGAAGTCTGGAGGGTGAATCAGAAGAAACAGAAGAAGGAGAAGGAGAAGGTGAAGTCTGGAGGGTGTATCAGAAGAAGTAGAAGAAGGAGAAGGAGAAGGTGTAGTCTGGAGGGTGAATCAGAAGAAGTAGACGAAGGAGAAGGAGAAGGTGAAGTCTGGAGGGTGAATCAGAAGAAGCAGAAGAAGGAGAAGGAGAAGGTGAAGTCTGGAGGGTGAATCAGAAGAAGCAGAAGAAGGAGAAGGAGAAGGTGAAGTCTGGAGGGTGAATCAGAAGAAACAGAAGAAGGAGAAGGAGAAGGTGAAGTCTGGAGGGTGAATCAGAAGAAGTAGAAGAAGGAGAAGGAGAAGGTGTAGTCTGGAGGGTGAATCAGAAGAAGTAGACGAAGGAGAAGGAGAAGGTGAAGTCTGGAGGGTGAATCAGAAGAAGTAGAAGAAGGAGAAGGAGAAGGTGAAGTCTGGAGGGTGAATCAGAAGAAACAAAAGAAGGAGAAGGAGAAGGTGAAGTCTGGAGGGTGAATCAGAAGAAGTAGAAGAAGGAGAAGGAGAAGGTGTAGTCTGGAGGGTGAATCAGAAGAAGTAGACGAAGGAGAAGGAGAAGGTGAAGTCTGGAGGGTGAATCAGAAGAAGCAGAAGAAGGAGAAGGAGAAGATAAAGTCTGGAGGGTGAATCAGAAGAAGTAGAAGAAGGAGAAGGAGAAGGTGAAGTCTGGAGGGTGAATCAGAAGAAGCAGAAGAAGGAGAAGGAGAAGGTGAAGTCTGGAGGGTGAATCAGAAGAAGCAGAAGAAGGAGAAGGAGAAGGTGAAGTCTGGAGGGTGAATCAGAAGAAGCAGAATAAGGAGAAGGAGAAGGTGAAGTCTGGAGGGTGAATCAGAAGAAGCAGAAGAAGGAGAAGGAGAAGGTGAAGTCTGGATGATGAATGAGAAGAAGTAGAAGAAGGAGAAGGAGAAGGTGAAGTCTGGAGGGTGAATCAGAAGAAGTAGAAGAAGGAGAAGGAGAAGGTGAAGTCTGGAGGGTGAATCAGAAGAAGTAGAAGGAGGAGAAGGAGAAGGTGAAGTCTGGAGGGTGAAGCAGAAGAAGTAGAAGAAGGTGAAGTCAGGAGGGTGAATCAGAAGAAGTAGAAGAAGGAGAAGGAGAAGGTGAAGTCAGGAGAATGAAGCAGAAGAAGCAGAAGAAGGAGAAGGAGAAGGTGAAGTCTGGAGGGTGAAGCAGAAGAAGCAGAAGAAGGAGAAGGAGAAGGTGAAGTCTGGAGGGTGAATCAGAAGAAGCAGAAGAAGGAGAAGGAGAAGGTGAAGTCTGGAGGGTGAATCAGAAGAAGCAGAAGAAGGAGAAGGAGAAGGTGAAGTCAGGAGGGTGAATCAGAAGAAGCAGAAGAAGGAGAAGGAGAAGGTGAATTTAGGAGGGTGAATCAGAAGAAGCAGAAGAAGGAGAAGGAGCAGGTGAAGTCAGGGGGGTGTAGCAGAAGAAGTAGAAGAAGGAGAAGGAGAAGGTGAAGTCAGGACGGTGAAGCAGAAGAAGCAGAAGAAGGAGAAGGAGAAGGTGAAGCCTGGAGGACGCAGCAGAAGAAGCAGAAGAAGGAGAAGGAGAAGGTGAAGTCTGGAGTGTGAAGCAGAAGAAGCAGAAGAAGGAGAAGGAGAAGGTGAAGTCTGGAGGGCGCAGCAGAAGAAGCAGAAGAAGGAGAATGAGAAGGTGAAGTCTGGAGGGTGAATCAGAAGAAGCAGAAGAAGGAGAAGGAGAAGGTGAAGTCTGGAGGGTGAATCAGAAGATGTAGAAGAAGGAGAAGGAGAAGGTGAAGTCAGGAGGGTGAATCAGAAGAAGTAGAAGAAGGAGAAGGAGAAGGTGAAGTCAGGAGGGTGAATCAGAAGAAGCAGAAGAAGGAGAAGGAGAAGGTGAAGTCTGGAGGGCGAATCAGAAGAAACAGAAGAAGGAGAAGGAGAAGGTGAAGTCTGGAGGGTGAATCAGAAGAAGCAGAAGAAGGAGAAGGAGAAGGTGAAGTCTGGAGGTTGAATCAGAAGAAGCAGAATAACGAGAAGGAGAAGGTGAAGTCTGGAGGGTGAATCAGAAGAAGCAGAATAAGGAGAAGGAGAAGGTGAAGCCTGGAGGGCGCAGCAGAAGAAGCAGAAGAAGGAGAAGGAGAAGGAGAAGGTGAAGTCTGGAGTGTGAAGCAGAAGAAGCAGAAGAAGGAGAAGGAGAAGGTGAAGTCTGGAGGGCGCAGCAGAAGAAGCAGAAGAAGGAGAATGAGAAGGTGAAGTCTGGAGGGTGAATCAGAAGAAGCAGAAGAAGGAGAAGGAGAAGGTGAAGTCTGGAGGGTGAATCAGAAGAAGTAGAAGAAGGAGAAGGAGAAGGTGAAGTCTGGAGGGTGAAGCAGAAGAAGTAGAAGAAGGAGAAGGAGAAGGTGAAGTCAGGAGGGTGAATCAGAAGAAGTAGAAGAAGGAGAAGGAGAAGGTGAAGTCAGGAGGTTGAATCAGAAGAAGCAGAAGAAGGAGAAGGAGAATGTGAAGTCTGGAGGGTGAATCAGAAGAAGTAGAAGAAGGAGAAGGAGAAGGTGAAGTCTGGAGGGTGAATCAGAAGAAGCAGAAGAAGGAGAAGGAGAAGGTGAAGTCTGGAGGGTGAATCAGAAGAAGCAGAAGAAGGAGAAGGAGAAGGTGAAGTCTGGAGGGTGAATCAGAAGAAGCAGAAGAAGGAGAAGGAGAAGGTGAAGTCTGGAGGGTGAATCAGAAGAAGCAGAAGAAGGAGAAGGAGAAGGTGAAGTCTGGAGGGTGAATCAGAAGAAGCAGAATAAGGAGAAGGAGAAGGTGAAGTCTGGAGGGTGAATCAGAAGAAGCAGAAGAAGGAGAAGGAGAAGGTGAAGTCTGGAGGGTGAATCAGATGAAGTAGAAGAAGGAGAAGGAGAAGGTGAAGTCTGGAGGGTGAAGCAGAAGAAGTAGAAGAAGGAGAAGGAGAAGGTGAAGTCAGGAGGGTGAATCAGAAGAAGTAGAAGAAGGAGAAGGAGAAGGTGAAGTCAGGAGGGTGAATCAGAAGAAGCAGAAGAAGGAGATAGAGAAGGTGAAGTCTGGAGGGTGAATCAGAAGAATCAGAAGAAGGAGAAGGAGAAGGTGAAGTCTGGAGGGTGAAGCAGTAGAAGCAGAAGAAAGAGAAGGAGAAGGTGAAGTCTGGAGGGTGAAGCAGAAGAAACAGAAGAAGGAGAAGGAGAAGGTGAAGACTGGAGGGTGAATCAGAAGAAGTCGAAGAAGGAGAAGGAGAAGGTGAAGTCTGGAGGGTGAATCAGAAGAAGTAGAAGAAGGAGAAGGAGAAGGTGAAGTCTGGAGGGTGAATCAGAAGAAGCAGAAGAAGGAGAAGGAGAAGGTGAAGTCTGGAGGGTGAATCAGAAGAAGCAGAAGAAGGAGAAGGAGAAGATGAAGTCTGGAGGGTGAATCAGAAGAAGTAGAAGAAGGAGAAGGAGAAGGTGAGGTCTGGAGGGTGAATCAGAAGAAGCAGAAGAAGGAGAAGGAGAAGGTGAAGTCTGGAGGGTGAATCAGAAGAAGCAGAAGAAGGAGAAGGAGAAGGTGAAGTCTGGAGGGTGAATCAGAAGAAGCAGAAGAAGGAGAAGGAGAAGGTGAAGTCAGGAGGGTGAATCAGAAGAAGCAGAAGAAGGAGAAGGAGAAGGTGAATTTAGGAGGGTGAATCAGAAGAAGCAGAAAAAGGAGAAGGAGCAGGTGAAGTCAAGGGGGTGTAGCAGAAGAAGAAGAAGAAGGAGAAGGAGAAGGTGAAGTCAGGACGGTGAAGCAGAAGAAGCAGAAGAAGGAGAAGGAGAAGGTGAAGCCTGGAGGGCGCAGCAGAAGAAGCAGAAGAAGGAGAAGGAGAAGGTGAAGTCTGGAGTGTGAAGCAGAAGAAGCAGAAGAAGGAGAAGGAGAAGGTGAAGTCTGGAGGGCGCAGTATAAGAAGCAGAAGAAGGAGAATGAGAAGGTGAAGTCTGGAGGGTGAATCAGAAGAAGCAGAAGAAGGAGAAGGAGAAGGTGAAGTCTGGAGGGTGAATCAGAAGAAGTAGAAGAAGGAGAAGGAGAAGGTGAAGTCTGGAGGGTGAAGCAGAAGAAGTAGAAGAAGGAGAAGGAGAAGGTGAAGTCAGGAGGGTGAATCAGAAGAAGTAGAAGGAGGAGAAGGAGAAGGTGAAGTCAGGAGGGTGAATCAGAAGAAGCAGAAGATGGAGAAGGAGAAGGTGAAGTCTGGAGGGTGAATCAGAAGAATCAGAAGAAGGAGAAGGAGAAGGTGAAGTCTGGAGGGTGAATCAGAAGAAGCAGAAGAAAGAGAAGGAGAAGGTGAAGTCTGGAGGGTGAAGCAGAAGAAGCAGAAGAAGGAGAAGGAGAAGATGAAGTCTGGAGGGTGAATCAGAAGAAGTAGAAGAAGGAGAAGGAGAAGATGAAGTCTGGAGTGTGAATCAGAAGAAGTAGAAGAAGGAGAAGGAGAAGGTGAAGTCTGGAGGGTGAATCAGAAGAAGCAGAAGAAGGAGAAGGAGAAGGTGAAGTCTGGAGGGTGAATCAGAAGAAGTGGAAGAAGGAGAAGGAGAAGTTGAAGTCTGGAGGGTGAATCAGAAGAAGCAGAAGAAGGAGAAGGAGAAGGTGAAGTCTGGAGGGTGAATCAGAAGAAGTAGAAGAAGGAGAAGGAGAAGGTGAAGTCTGGAGGGTGAATCAGAAGAAGTAGAAGAAGGAGAAGGAGAAGGTGAAGTCTGGAGGGTGAATCAGAAGAAGTAGAAGAAGGAGAAGGAGAAGGTGAAGTCTGGAGGGTGAATCAGAAGAAACAGAAGAAGGAGAAGGAGAAGGGGAAGTCTGGAGGGTGAATCAGAAGAAGTAGAAGAAGGAGAAGGAGAAGGTGTAGTCTGGAGGGTGAATCAGAAGAAGTAGACGAAGGAGAAGGAGAAGGTGAAGTCTGGAGGGTGAATCAGAAGAAGAAGAAGCAGAAGAAGGAGAAGGAGAAGGTGAAGTCTGGAGGGTGAATCAGAAGAAGCAGAAGAAGGAGAAGGAGAAGGTGAAGTCTGGAGGGTGAATCAGAAGAAGCAGAAGAAGGAGAAGGTGAAGTCTGGAGGGTGAATCAGAAGAAGCAGAAGAAGGAGAAGGAGAAGGTGAAGTCTGGAGGGTGAATCAGAAGAAGCAGAATAAGGAGAAGGAGAAGGTGAAGTCTGGAGGGTGTATCAGAAGAAGCAGAAGAAGGAGAAGGAGAAGGTGAAGTCTGGAGGGTGAATCAGAAGAAGTAGAAGAAGGAGAAGGAGAAGGTGAAGTCTGGAGGGTGAATCAGAAGAAGTATAAGAAGGAGAAGGAGAAGGTGAAGTCTGGAGGGTGAATCAGAAGAAGTAGAAGAAGGAGAAGGAGAAGGTGAAGTCTGGAGGGTGAAGCAGAAGAAGTAGATGAAGGAGAAGGAGAAGGTGAAGTCAGGAGGGTGAATCAGAAGAAGTAGAAGAAGGAGAAGGAGAAGGTGAGTTCTGGAGGGTGAATAAGAAGAAGCAGAAGAAGGAGAAGGAGAAGGTGAAGTCTGGAGGGTGAATCAGAAGAATCAGAAGAAGGAGAAGGAGAAGGTGAAGTCTGGAGGGTGAATCAGAAGAAGCAGAAGAAAGAGAAGGAGAAGGTGAAGTCTGGAGGGTGAAGCAGAAGAAACAGAAGAAGGAGAAGGAGAAGGTGAAGACTGGAGGGTGAATCAGAAGAAGTAGAAGAAGGAGAAGGAGAAGGTGAAGTCTGGAGGGTGAATCAGAAGAAGTAGAAGAAGGAGAAGGAGAAGGTGAAGACTGGAGGGTGAATCAGAAGAAGCAGAAGAAGGAGAAGGAGAAGTTGAAGTCTGGAGGGTGAATCAGAAGAAGGAGAAGAAGGAGAAGGAAAAGATGAAGTCTGGAGGGTGAATCAGAAGAAGTAGAAGAAGGAGAAGGAGAAGGTGAAGTCTGGAGGCTCAATCAGAAGAAGTAGAAGAAGGAGAAGGAGAAGGTGAAGTCTGGAGGGTGAATCAGAAGAAGCAGAAGAAGGAGAAGGAGAAGATGAAGTCTGGAGGGTGAATCAGAAGAAGTAGAAGAAGGAGAAGGAGAAGGTGAAGTCAGGAGGGTGAATCAGAAGAAGCAGAAGAAGGAGAAGGAGAAGGTGAATTTAGGAGGGTGAATCAGAAGAAGCAGAAGAAGGAGAAGGAGCAGGTGAAGTCAGGGGGGTGTAGCAGAAGAAGTAGAAGAAGGAGAAGGAGAAGGTGAAGTCAGGATGGTGAAGCAGAAGAAGCAGAAGAAGGAGAAGGAGAAGGTGAAGTCTGGAGGGTGAATCAGAAGAAGCAGAAGAAGGAGAAGGAGAAGGTGAATCAGGAGGGTGAATCAGAAGAAGCAGAAGAAGGAGAAGGAGAAGGTGAATTTAGGAGGGTGAATCAGAAGAAGCAGAAGAAGGAGAAGGAGCAGGTGAAGTCAGGGGGTGTAGCAGAAGAAGTAGAAGAAGGAGAAGGAGAAGGTGAAGCCAGGACGGTGAAGCAGAAGAAGCAGAAGAAGGAGAAGGAGAAGGTGAAGCCTGGAGGGCGCAGCAGAAGAAGCAGAAGAAGGAGAAGGAGAAGGTGAAGTCTGGAGTGTGAAGCAGAAGAAGCAGAAGAAGGAGAAGGAGAAGGTGAAGTCTGGAGGGCGCAGCAGAAGAAGCAGAAGAAGGAGAATGAGAAGGTGAAGTCTGGAGGGTGAATCAGAAGAAGCAGAAGAAGGAGAAGGAGAAGGTGAAGTCTGGAGGGTGAATCAGAAGAAGTAGAAGAAGGAGAAGGAGAAGGTGAAGTCTGGAGGGTGAAGCAGAAGAAGTAGAAGAAGGAGAAGGAGAAGGTGAAGTCAGGAGGGTGAATCAGAAGAAGTAGAAGAAGGAGAAGGAGAAGGTGAAGTCAGGAGGGTGAATCAGAAGAAGCAGAAGAAGGAGAAGGAGAAGGTGAAGTCTGGAGGGTGAATCAGAAGAATCAGAAGAAGGAGAAGGAGAAGGTGAAGTCTGGAGGGTGAATCAGAAGAAGCATAATAAAGAGAAGGAGAAGGTGAAGTCTGGAGTGTGAAGCAGAAGAAACAAAAAAAGGAGAAGGAGAAGGTGAAGACCGGAGGGTGAATCAGAAGAAGTAGAAGAAGGAGAAGGAGAAGGTGAAGTCTGGAGGGTGAATCAGAAGAAGTGGAAGAAGGAGAAGGAGAAGTTGAAGTCTGAAGGGTGAATCAGAAGAAGCAGAAGAAGGAGAAGGAGAAGGTGAAGTCTGGAGGGTGAATCAGAAGAAGCAGAAGAAGGAGAAGGAGAAGATGAAGTCTGGAGGGTGAATCAGAAGAAGTAGAAGAAGGAGAAGGAGAAGGTGAAGTCTGGAGGGTGAATCAGAAGAAGTAGAAGAAGGAGAAGGAGAAGGTGAAGTCTGGAGGGTGGAGCAGAAGAAGTAGAAGAAGGAGAAGGAGAAGGTGAAGTCAGGAGGGTGAATCAGAAGAAGTAGAAGAAGGAGAAGGAGAAGGTGAAGTCAGGAGGGTGAATCAGAAGAAGCAGAAGAAGGAGAAGGAGAAGGTGAAGTCTGGAGGGTGAATCAGAAGAATCAGAAGAAGGAGAAGGAGAAGGTGAAGTCTGGAGGGTGAATCAGAAGAAGCAGAAGAAAGAGAAGGAGAAGGTGAAGTCTGGAGGGTGAAGCAGAAGAAACAAAAAAAGGAGAAGGAGAAGGTGAAGACTGGAGGGTGAATCAGAAGAAGTAGAAGAAGGAGAAGGAGAAGGTGAAGTCTGGAGGGTGAATCAGAAGAAGTGGAAGAAGGAGAAGGAGAAGTTGAAGTCTGGAGGGTGAATCAGAAGAAGCAGAAGAAGGAGAAGGAGAAGGTGAAGTCTGGAGGGTGAATCAGAAGAAGCAGAAGAAGGAGAAGGAGAAGATGAAGTCTGGAGGGTGAATCAGAAGAAGTAGAAGAAGGAGAAGGAGAAGGTGAAGTCTGGAGGGTGAATCAGAAGAAGTAGAAGAAGGAGAAGGAGAAGATGAAGTCTGGAGGGTGAATCAGAAGAAACAGAAGAAGGAGAAGGAGAAGGTGAAGTCTGGAGGGTGAATCAGAAGAAGTAGAAGAAGGAGAAGGAGAAAGTGTAGTCTGGAGGGTGAATCAGAAGAAGTAGACGAAGGAGAAGGAGAAGGTGAAGTCTGGAGGGTGAATCAGAAGAAGCAGAAGAAGGAGAAGGAGAAGGTGAAGTCTGGAGGGTGAATCAGAAGAAGCAGAAGAAGGAGAAGGAGAAGGTGAAGTCTGGAGGGTGAATCAGAAGAAGCAGAAGAAGGAGAAGGAGAAGGTGAAGTGTGGAGGGTGAATCAGAAGAAGCAGAATAAGGAGAAGGAGAAGGTGAAGTCTGGAGGGTGAATCAGAAGAAGCAGAAGAAGGAGAAGGAGATGGTGAAGTCTGGAGGGTGAATCAGAAGAAGTAGAAGAAGGAGAAGGAGAAGGTGAAGTCTGGAGGGTGAATCAGAAGAAGTATAAGAAGGAGAAGGAGAAGGTGAAGTCTGGAGGGTGAATCAGAAGAAGTAGAAGAAGGAGAAGGAGAAGGTGAAGTCTGTAGGGTGAAGCAGAAGAAGTAGATGAAGGAGAAGGAGAAGGTGAAGTCAGGAGGGTGAATCAGAAGAAGTAGAAGAAGGAGAAGGAGAAGGTGAGGTCTGGAGGGTGAATCAGAAGAAGCAGAAGAAGGAGAGGGAGAAGGTGAAGTCTGGAGGGTGAATCAGAAGAATCAGAAGAAGGAGAAGGAGAAGGTGAAGTCTGGAGGGTGAATCAGAAGAAGCAGAAGAAAGAGAAGGAGAAGCTGAAGTCTGGAGGGTGAAGCAGAAGAAACAGAAGAAGGAGAAGGAGAAGGTGAAGACTGGAGGGTGAATCAGAAGAAGTAGAAGAAGGAGAAGGAGAAGGTGAAGTCTGGAGGGTGAATCAGAAGAAGTAGAAGAAGGAGAAGGAGAAGGTGAAGTCTGGAGGGTGAATCAGAAGAAGCAGAAGAAGGAGAAGGAGAAGGTGAAGTCTGGAGGGTGAATCAGAAGAAGGAGAAGAAGGAGAAGGAGAAGATGAAGTCTGGAGGGTGAATCAGAAGAAGTAGAAAAAGGAGAAGGAGAAGGTGAAGTCTGGAGGCTGAATCAGAAGAAGTAGAAGAAGGAGAAGGAGAAGGTGAAGTCTGGAGGGTGAATCAGAAGAAACAGAAGAAGGAGAAGGAGAAGGTGAAGTCTGGAGGGTGTATCAGAAGAAGTAGAAGAAGGAGAAGGAGAAGGTGTAGTCTGGAGGGTGAATCAGAAGAAGTAGACGAAGGAGAAGGAGAAGGTGAAGTCTGGAGGGTGAATCAGAAGAAGCAGAAGAAGGAGAAGGAGAAGGTGAAGTCTGGAGGGTGAATCAGAAGAAGCAGAAGAAGGAGAAGGAGAAGGTGAAGTCTGGAGGGTGAATCAGAAGAAACAGAAGAAGGAGAAGGAGAAGGTGAAGTCTGGAGGGTGAATCAGAAGAAGTAGAAGAAGGAGAAGGAGAAGGTGTAGTCTGGAGGGTGAATCAGAAGAAGTAGACGAAGGAGAAGGAGAAGGTGAAGTCTGGAGGGTGAATCAGAAGAAGTAGAAGAAGGAGAAGGAGAAGGTGAAGTCTGGAGGGTGAATCAGAAGAAACAAAAGAAGGAGAAGGAGAAGGGGAAGTCTGGAGGGTGAATCAGAAGAAGTAGAAGAAGGAGAAGGAGAAGGTGTAGTCTGGAGGGTGAATCAGAAGAAGTAGACGAAGGAGAAGGAGAAGGTGAAGTCTGGAGGGTGAATCAGAAGAAGCAGAAGAAGGAGAAGGAGAAGATAAAGTCTGGAGGGTGAATCAGAAGAAGTAGAAGAAGGAGAAGGAGAAGGTGAAGTCTGGAGGGTGAATCAGAAGAAGCAGAAGAAGGAGAAGGAGAAGGTGAAGTCTGGAGGGTGAATCAGAAGAAGCAGAAGAAGGAGAAGGAGAAGGTGAAGTCTGGAGGGTGAATCAGAAGAAGCAGAATAAGGAGAAGGAGAAGGTGAAGTCTGGAGGGTGAATCAGAAGAAGCAGAAGAAGGAGAAGGAGAAGGTGAAGTCTGGATGATGAATGAGAAGAAGTAGAAGAAGGAGAAGGAGAAGGTGAAGTCTGGAGGGTGAATCAGAAGAAGTAGAAGAAGGAGAAGGAGAAGGTGAAGTCTGGAGGGTGAATCAGAAGAAGTAGAAGGAGGAGAAGGAGAAGGTGAAGTCTGGAGGGTGAAGCAGAAGAAGTAGAAGAAGGTGAAGTCAGGAGGGTGAATCAGAAGAAGTAGAAGAAGGAGAAGGAGAAGGTGAAGTCAGGAGAATGAAGCAGAAGAAGCAGAAGAAGGAGAAGGAGAAGGTGAAGTCTGGAGGGTGAAGCAGAAGAAGCAGAAGAAGGAGAAGGAGAAGGTGAAGTCTGGAGGGTGAATCAGAAGAAGCAGAAGAAGGAGAAGGAGAAGGTGAAGTCTGGAGGGTGAATCAGAAGAAGCAGAAGAAGGAGAAGGAGAAGGTGAAGTCAGGAGGGTGAATCAGAAGAAGCAGAAGAAGGAGAAGGAGAAGGTGAATTTAGGAGGGTGAATCAGAAGAAGCAGAAGAAGGAGAAGGAGCAGGTGAAGTCAGGGGGGTGTAGCAGAAGAAGTAGAAGAAGGAGAAGGAGAAGGTGAAGTCAGGACGGTGAAGCAGAAGAAGCAGAAGAAGGAGAAGGAGAAGGTGAAGCCTGGAGGACGCAGCAGAAGAAGCAGAAGAAGGAGAAGGAGAAGGTGAAGTCTGGAGTGTGAAGCAGAAGAAGCAGAAGAAGGAGAAGGAGAAGGTGAAGTCTGGAGGGCGCAGCAGAAGAAGCAGAAGAAGGAGAATGAGAAGGTGAAGTCTGGAGGGTGAATCAGAAGAAGCAGAAGAAGGAGAAGGAGAAGGTGAAGTCTGGAGGGTGAATCAGAAGATGTAGAAGAAGGAGAAGGAGAAGGTGAAGTCAGGAGGGTGAATCAGAAGAAGTAGAAGAAGGAGAAGGAGAAGGTGAAGTCAGGAGGGTGAATCAGAAGAAGCAGAAGAAGGAGAAGGAGAAGGTGAAGTCTGGAGGGCGAATCAGAAGAAACAGAAGAAGGAGAAGGAGAAGGTGAAGTCTGGAGGGTGAATCAGAAGAAGCAGAAGAAGGAGAAGGAGAAGGTGAAGTCTGGAGGTTGAATCAGAAGAAGCAGAATAACGAGAAGGAGAAGGTGAAGTCTGGAGGGTGAATCAGAAGAAGCAGAATAAGGAGAAGGAGAAGGTGAAGTCTGGAGGGTGAATCAGAAGAAGCAGAAGAAGGAGAAGGAGAAGGTGAAGTCTGGAGGGTGAATCAGAAGAGGTAGAAGAAGGAGAAGGAGAAGGTGAAGTCTGGAGGGTGAAGCAGAAGAAGTAGAAGAAGGAGAAGGAGAAGGTGAAGTCAGGAGGGTGAATCAGAAGAAGTAGAAGAAGGAGAAGGAGAAGGTGAAGCCAGGAGGGTGAATCAGAAGAAGCAGAAGAAGGAGAAGGAGAAGGTGAAGTCTGGAGGGTGAATCAGAAGAATCAGAAGAAGGAGAAGGAGAAGGTGAAGTCTGGAGGGTGAATCAGAAGAAGTAGAAGAAGGAGAAGGAGAAGGTGAAGTCTGGAGGGTGAATCAGAAGAAGTAGAAGAAGGAGAAGGAGAAGGTGAAGTCTGGAGGGTGAATCAGAAGAAGCAGAAGAAGGAGAAGGAGAAGGTGAAGTCTGGAGGGTGAATCAGAAGATGCAGAAGAAGGAGAAGGAGAAGATGAAGTCTGGAGGGTGAATCAGAAGAAGTAGAAGAAGGAGAAGGAGAAGGTGAAGTCTGGAGTGTGAATCAGAAGAAGTAGAAGAAGGAGAAGGAGAAGGTGAAGTCTGGAGGGTGAATCAGAAGAGGTAGAAGAAGGAGAAGGAGAAGGTGAAGTCTGGAGGGTGAAGCAGAAGAAGGAGAAGAAGGAGAAGGAGAAGGTGAAGTCAGGAGGGTGAATCAGAAGAAGCAGAAGAAGGAGAAGGAGAAGGTGAAGTCTGGAGGTTGAATCAGAAGAAGCAGAATAACGAGAAGGAGAAGGTGAAGTCTGGAGGGTGAATCAGAAGAAGCAGAATAAGGAGAAGGAGAAGGTGAAGTCTGGAGGGTGAATCAGAAGAAGCAGAAGAAGGAGAAGGAGAAGGTGAAGTCTGGAGGGTGAATCAGAAGAGGTAGAAGAAGGAGAAGGAGAAGGTGAAGTCAGGAGGGTGAAGCAGAAGAAGCAGAAGAAGGAGAAGGAGAAGGTGAAGTCTGGTGGGTGAAGCAGAAGAAGCAGAAGAAGGAGAAGGAGAAGGTGAAGTCTGGACGGTGAAGCAGAAGAAGCAGAAGAAGGAGAAGGAGAAGGTGAAGTCAGGAGGGTGGATCAGAAGAAGTAGAAGAAGGAGAAGGAGAAGGTGAAGTCTGGAGGGTGAATCAGAAGAAGCAGAAGAAGGAGAAGGAGAAGGTGAAGTCTGGAGGGCGCAGCAGAAGAAGCAGAAGAAGGAGAAAGAGAAGGTGAAGTCTGGAGGGTGAAGCAGAAGAAGCAGAAGAAGGAGAAGGAGAGGGTGAAGTCTGGAGGGTGAATCAGAAGAAGTAGAAGAAGGAGAAGGAGAAGGTGAAGTCAGGAGAGTGAAGCAGAAGAAGCAGAAGAAGGAGAAGGAGAAGGTGAAGTCTGGAGGGCGAAGCAGAAGAAGCAGAAGAAGGAGAAGGAGAAGGTGAAGTCTGGAGGGTGAAGCAGAAGAAGCAGAAGAAGGAGAAGGAGTAGGTGAAGTCTGGAGGTTGAATCAGAAGAAGTAGAAAAAGGAGAAGGAGAAGGTGAAGTCAGGAGGGTGAAGCAGAAGAAGCAGAAGAAGGAGAAGGAGAAGGTGAAGTCTGGAGGGTGAATCAGAAGAAGTAGAAGAAGGAGAAGGAGAAGGTGAAGTCAGGAGAGTGAAGCAGAAGAAGCAGAAGAAGGAGAAGGAGAAGGTGAAGTCTGGAGGGTGAAGCAGAAGAAGCAGAAGAAGGAGAAGGAGAAGGTGAAGTCTGGAGGGTGAATCAGAAGAAGCAGAAGAAGGAGAAGGAGAAGGTGAAGTCTGGAGGGTGAATCAGAAGAAGGAGAAGGAGAAGGTGAAGTCAGGAGGGTGAATCAGAAGAAGCAGAAGAAGGAGAAGGAGAAGGTGAATTTAGGAGGGTGAATCAGAAGAAGCAGAAGAAGGAGAAGGAGCAGGTGAAGTCAGGGGGGTGTAGCAGAAGAAGTAGAAGAAGGAGAAGGAGAAGGTGAAGTCAGGACGGTGAAGCAGAAGAAGCAGAAGAAGGAGAAGGAGAAGGTGAAGCCTGGAGGGCGCAGCAGAAGAAGCAGAAGAAGGAGAAGGAGAAGGTGAAGTCTGGAGTGTGAAGCAGAAGAAGCAGAAGAAGGAGAAGAAGAAGGTGAAGTCTGGAGGGCGCAGCAGAAGAAGCAGAAGAAGGAGAAGGAGAAGGTGAAGTCTGGAGGGTGAATCAGAAGAAGAAGAAGAAGGAGAAGGAGAAGGTGAAGTCTGGAGGGTGAATCAGAAGAAATAGAAGAAGGAGAAGGAGAAGGTGAAGTCAGGATGGTGAATCAGAAGAAGTAGAAGAAGGAGAAGGAGAAGGTGAAGTCAGGAGGGTGAATCAGAAGAAGCAGAAGAAGGAGAAGGAGAAGGTGAAGTCTGGAGGGCGAATCAGAAGAAACAGAAGAAGGAGAAGGAGAAGGTGAAGTCTGGAGGGTGAATCAGAAGAAGCAGAAGAAGGAGAAGGAGAAGGTGAAGTCTGGAGTTTGAATCAGAAGAAGCAGAATAACGAGAAGGAGAAGGTGAAGTCTGGAGGGTGAATCAGAAGAAGCAGAATAAGGAGAAGGAGAAGGTGAAGTCTGGAGGGTGAATCAGAAGAAGCAGAAGAAGGAGAAGGAGAAGGTGAAGTCTGGAGGGTGAATCAGAAGAGGTAGAAGAAGGAGAAGGAGAAGGTGAAGTCTGGAGGGTGAAGCAGAAGAAGGAGAAGGAGAAGGTGAAGTCTGGAGGGTGAATCAGAAGATGTAGAAGAAGGAGAAGGAGAAGGTGAAGTCAGGAGGGTGAATCAGAAGAAGTAGAAGAAGGAGAAGGAGAAGGTGAAGTCAGGAGGGTGAATCAGAAGAAGCAGAAGAAGGAGAAGGAGAAGGTGAAGTCTGGAGGGCGAATCAGAAGAAACAGAAGAAGGAGAAGGAGAAGGTGAAGTCTGGAGGGTGAATCAGAAGAAGCAGAAGAAGGAGAAGGAGAAGGTGAAGTCTGGAGGTTGAATCAGAAGAAGCAGAATAACGAGAAGGAGAAGGTGAAGTCTGGAGGGTGAATCAGAAGAAGCAGAATAAGGAGAAGGAGAAGGTGAAGTCTGGAGGGTGAATCAGAAGAAGCAGAAGAAGGAGAAGGAGAAGGTGAAGTCTGGAGGGTGAATCAGAAGAGGTAGAAGAAGGAGAAGGAGAAGGTGAAGTCTGGAGGGTGAAGCAGAAGAAGTAGAAGAAGGAGAAGGAGAAGGTGAAGTCAGGAGGGTGAATCAGAAGAAGTAGAAGAAGGAGAAGGAGAAGGTGAAGCCAGGAGGGTGAATCAGAAGAAGCAGAAGAAGGAGAAGGAGAAGGTGAAGTCTGGAGGGTGAATCAGAAGAATCAGAAGAAGGAGAAGGAGAAGGTGAAGTCTGGAGGGTGAATCAGAAGAAGTAGAAGAAGGAGAAGGAGAAGGTGAAGTCTGGAGGGTGAATCAGAAGAAGTAGAAGAAGGAGAAGGAGAAGGTGAAGTCTGGAGGGTGAATCAGAAGAAGCAGAAGAAGGAGAAGGAGAAGGTGAAGTCTGGAGGGTGAATCAGAAGATGCAGAAGAAGGAGAAGGAGAAGATGAAGTCTGGAGGGTGAATCAGAAGAAGTAGAAGAAGGAGAAGGAGAAGGTGAAGTCTGGAGTGTGAATCAGAAGAAGTAGAAGAAGGAGAAGGAGAAGGTGAAGTCTGGAGGGTGAATCAGAAGAGGTAGAAGAAGGAGAAGGAGAAGGTGAAGTCTGGAGGGTGAAGCAGAAGAAGGAGAAGAAGGAGAAGGAGAAGGTGAAGTCAGGAGGGTGAATCAGAAGAAGCAGAAGAAGGAGAAGGAGAAGGTGAAGTCTGGAGGTTGAATCAGAAGAAGCAGAATAACGAGAAGGAGAAGGTGAAGTCTGGAGGGTGAATCAGAAGAAGCAGAATAAGGAGAAGGAGAAGGTGAAGTCTGGAGGGTGAATCAGAAGAAGCAGAAGAAGGAGAAGGAGAAGGTGAAGTCTGGAGGGTGAATCAGAAGAGGTAGAAGAAGGAGAAGGAGAAGGTGAAGTCAGGAGGGTGAAGCAGAAGAAGCAGAAGAAGGAGAAGGAGAAGGTGAAGTCTGGTGGGTGAAGCAGAAGAAGCAGAAGAAGGAGAAGGAGAAGGTGAAGTCTGGACGGTGAAGCAGAAGAAGCAGAAGAAGGAGAAGGAGAAGGTGAAGTCAGGAGGGTGGATCAGAAGAAGTAGAAGAAGGAGAAGGAGAAGGTGAAGTCTGGAGGGTGAATCAGAAGAAGCAGAAGAAGGAGAAGGAGAAGGTGAAGTCTGGAGGGCGCAGCAGAAGAAGCAGAAGAAGGAGAAAGAGAAGGTGAAGTCTGGAGGGTGAAGCAGAAGAAGCAGAAGAAGGAGAAGGAGAGGGTGAAGTCTGGAGGGTGAATCAGAAGAAGTAGAAGAAGGAGAAGGAGAAGGTGAAGTCAGGAGAGTGAAGCAGAAGAAGCAGAAGAAGGAGAAGGAGAAGGTGAAGTCTGGAGGGCGAAGCAGAAGAAGCAGAAGAAGGAGAAGGAGAAGGTGAAGTCTGGAGGGTGAAGCAGAAGAAGCAGAAGAAGGAGAAGGAGTAGGTGAAGTCTGGAGGTTGAATCAGAAGAAGTAGAAAAAGGAGAAGGAGAAGGTGAAGTCAGGAGGGTGAAGCAGAAGAAGCAGAAGAAGGAGAAGGAGAAGGTGAAGTCTGGAGGGTGAATCAGAAGAAGTAGAAGAAGGAGAAGGAGAAGGTGAAGTCAGGAGAGTGAAGCAGAAGAAGCAGAAGAAGGAGAAGGAGAAGGTGAAGTCTGGAGGGTGAAGCAGAAGAAGCAGAAGAAGGAGAAGGAGAAGGTGAAGTCTGGAGGGTGAATCAGAAGAAGCAGAAGAAGGAGAAGGAGAAGGTGAAGTCTGGAGGGTGAATCAGAAGAAGGAGAAGGAGAAGGTGAAGTCAGGAGGGTGAATCAGAAGAAGCAGAAGAAGGAGAAGGAGAAGGTGAATTTAGGAGGGTGAATCAGAAGAAGCAGAAGAAGGAGAAGGAGCAGGTGAAGTCAGGGGGGTGTAGCAGAAGAAGTAGAAGAAGGAGAAGGAGAAGGTGAAGTCAGGACGGTGAAGCAGAAGAAGCAGAAGAAGGAGAAGGAGAAGGTGAAGCCTGGAGGGCGCAGCAGAAGAAGCAGAAGAAGGAGAAGGAGAAGGTGAAGTCTGGAGTGTGAAGCAGAAGAAGCAGAAGAAGGAGAAGAAGAAGGTGAAGTCTGGAGGGCGCAGCAGAAGAAGCAGAAGAAGGAGAAGGAGAAGGTGAAGTCTGGAGGGTGAATCAGAAGAAGAAGAAGAAGGAGAAGGAGAAGGTGAAGTCTGGAGGGTGAATCAGAAGAAATAGAAGAAGGAGAAGGAGAAGGTGAAGTCAGGATGGTGAATCAGAAGAAGTAGAAGAAGGAGAAGGAGAAGGTGAAGTCAGGAGGGTGAATCAGAAGAAGCAGAAGAAGGAGAAGGAGAAGGTGAAGTCTGGAGGGCGAATCAGAAGAAACAGAAGAAGGAGAAGGAGAAGGTGAAGTCTGGAGGGTGAATCAGAAGAAGCAGAAGAAGGAGAAGGAGAAGGTGAAGTCTGGAGTTTGAATCAGAAGAAGCAGAATAACGAGAAGGAGAAGGTGAAGTCTGGAGGGTGAATCAGAAGAAGCAGAATAAGGAGAAGGAGAAGGTGAAGTCTGGAGGGTGAATCAGAAGAAGCAGAAGAAGGAGAAGGAGAAGGTGAAGTCTGGAGGGTGAATCAGAAGAGGTAGAAGAAGGAGAAGGAGAAGGTGAAGTCTGGAGGGTGAAGCAGAAGAAGGAGAAGAAGGAGAAGGAGAAGGTGAAGTCAGGAGGGTGAATCAGAAGAAGTAGAAGAAGGAGAAGGAGAAGGTGAAGCCAGGAGGGTGAATCAGAAGAAGCAGAAGAAGGAGAAGGAGAAGGTGAAGTCAGGAGGGTGGATCAGAAGAAGTAGAAGAAGGAGAAGGAGAAGGTGCAGTCTGGAGGGTGAATCAGAAGAAGCAGAAGAAGGAGAAGGAGAAGGTGAAGTCTGGAGGTTGAATCAGAAGAAGCAGAATAACGAGAAGGAGAAGGTGAAGTCTGGAGGGTGAATCAGAAGAAGCAGAATAAGGAGAAGGAGAAGGTGAAGTCTGGAGGGTGAATCAGAAGAAGCAGAAGAAGGAGAAGGAGAAGGTGAAGTCTGGAGGGTGAATCAGAAGAGGGAGAAGAAGGAGAAGGAGAAGGTGAAGTCAGGAGGGTGAAGCAGAAGAAGCAGAAGAAGGAGAAGGAGAAGGTGAAGTCTGGTGGGTGAAGCAGAAGAAGCAGAAGAAGGAGAAGGAGAAGGTGAAGTCTGGAGGGTGAAGCAGAAGAAGCAGAAGAAGGAGAAGGAGAAGGTGAAGTCAGGAGGGTGAATCAGAAGAGGTAGAAGAAGGAGAAGGAGAAGGTGAAGTCAGGAGGGTGAAGCAGAAGAAGCAGAAGAAGGAGAAGGAGAAGGTGAAGTCTGGTGGGTGAAGCAGAAGAAGCAGAAGAAGGAGAAGGAGAAGATGAAGTCTGGACGGTGAAGCAGAAGAAGCAGAAGAAGGAGAAGGAGAAGGTGAAGTCAGGAGGGTGGATCAGAAGAAGTAGAAGAAGGAGAAGGAGAAGGTGAAGTCTGGAGGGTGAATCAGAAGAAGCAGAAGAAGGAGAAGGAGAAGGTGAAGTCTGGAGGGCGCAGCAGAAGAAGCAGAAGAAGGAGAAAGAGAAGGTGAAGTCTGGAGGGTGAAGCAGAAGAAGCAGAAGAAGGAGAAGGAGAGGGTGAAGTCTGGAGGGTGAATCAGAAGAAGTAGAAGAAGGAGAAGGAGAAGGTGAAGTCAGGAGAGTGAAGCAGAAGAAGCAGAAGAAGGAGAAGGAGAAGGTGAAGTCTGGAGGGCGAAGCAGAAGAAGCAGAAGAAGGAGAAGGAGAAGGTGAAGTCTGGAGGGTGAAGCAGAAGAAGCAGAAGAAGGAGAAGGAGTAGGTGAAGTCTGGAGGTTGAATCAGAAGAAGTAGAAAAAGGAGAAGGAGAAGGTGAAGTCAGGAGGGTGAAGCAGAAGAAGCAGAAGAAGGAGAAGGAGAAGGTGAAGTCTGGAGGGTGAAGCAGAAGAAGCAGAAGAAGGAGAAGGAGAAGGTGAAGTCTGGAGGGTGAATCAGAAGAAGCAGAAGAAGGAGAAGGAGAAGGTGAAGTCTGGAGGGTGAATCAGAAGAAGGAGAAGGAGAAGGTGAAGTCAGGAGGGTGAATCAGAAGAAGCAGAAGAAGGAGAAGGAGAAGGTGAATTTAGGAGGGTGAATCAGAAGAAGCAGAAGAAGGAGAAGGAGCAGGTGAAGTCAGGGGGGTGTAGCAGAAGAAGTAGAAGAAGGAGAAGGAGAAGGTGAAGTCAGGACGGTGAAGCAGAAGAAGCAGAAGAAGGAGAAGGAGAAGGTGAAGCCTGGAGGGCGCAGCAGAAGAAGCAGAAGAAGGAGAAGGAGAAGGTGAAGTCTGGAGTGTGAAGCAGAAGAAGCAGAAGAAGGAGAAGAAGAAGGTGAAGTCTGGAGGGCGCAGCAGAAGAAGCAGAAGAAGGAGAAGGAGAAGGTGAAGTCTGGAGGGTGAATCAGAAGAAGAAGAAGAAGGAGAAGGAGAAGGTGAAGTCTGGAGGGTGAATCAGAAGAAATAGAAGAAGGAGAAGGAGAAGGTGAAGTCAGGATGGTGAATCAGAAGAAGTAGAAGAAGGAGAAGGAGAAGGTGAAGTCAGGAGGGTGAATCAGAAGAAGCAGAAGAAGGAGAAGGAGAAGGTGAAGTCTGGAGGGCGAATCAGAAGAAACAGAAGAAGGAGAAGGAGAAGGTGAAGTCTGGAGGGTGAATCAGAAGAAGCAGAAGAAGGAGAAGGAGAAGGTGAAGTCTGGAGTTTGAATCAGAAGAAGCAGAATAACGAGAAGGAGAAGGTGAAGTCTGGAGGGTGAATCAGAAGAAGCAGAATAAGGAGAAGGAGAAGGTGAAGTCTGGAGGGTGAATCAGAAGAAGCAGAAGAAGGAGAAGGAGAAGGTGAAGTCTGGAGGGTGAATCAGAAGAGGTAGAAGAAGGAGAAGGAGAAGGTGAAGTCTGGAGGGCGAAGCAGAAGAAGGAGAAGAAGGAGAAGGAGAAGGTGAAGTCAGGAGGGTGAATCAGAAGAAGTAGAAGAAGGAGAAGGAGAAGGTGAAGCCAGGAGGGTGAATCAGAAGAAGCAGAAGAAGGAGAAGGAGAAGGTGAAGTCAGGAGGGTGGATCAGAAGAAGTAGAAGAAGGAGAAGGAGAAGGTGCAGTCTGGAGGGTGAATCAGAAGAAGCAGAAGAAGGAGAAGGAGAAGGTGAAGTCTGGAGGTTGAATCAGAAGAAGCAGAATAACGAGAAGGAGAAGGTGAAGTCTGGAGGGTGAATCAGAAGAAGCAGAATAAGGAGAAGGAGAAGGTGAAGTCTGGAGGGTGAATCAGAAGAAGCAGAAGAAGGAGAAGGAGAAGGTGAAGTCTGGAGGGTGAATCAGAAGAGGGAGAAGAAGGAGAAGGAGAAGGTGAAGTCAGGAGGGTGAAGCAGAAGAAGCAGAAGAAGGAGAAGGAGAAGGTGAAGTCTGGTGGGTGAAGCAGAAGAAGCAGAAGAAGGAGAAGGAGAAGGTGAAGTCTGGAGGGTGAAGCAGAAGAAGCAGAAGAAGGAGAAGGAGAAGGTGAAGTCAGGAGGGTGGATCAGAAGAAGTAGAAGAAGGAGAAGGAGAAGGTGAAGTCTGGAGGGTGAATCAGAAGAAGCAGAAGAAGGAGAAGGAGAAGGTGAAGTCTGGAGGGCGCAGCAGAAGAAGCAGAAGAAGGAGAAAGAGAAGGTGAAGTCTGGAGGGTGAAGCAGAAGAAGCAGAAGAAGGAGAAGGAGAGGGTGAAGTCTGGAGGGTGAATCAGAAGAAGTAGAAGAAGGAGAAGGAGAAGGTGAAGTCAGGAGAGTGAAGCAGAAGAAGCAGAAGAAGGAGAAGGAGAAGGTGAAGTCTGGAGGGCGAAGCAGAAGAAGCAGAAGAAGGAGAAGGAGAAGGTGAAGTCTGGAGGGTGAAGCAGAAGAAGCAGAAGAAGGAGAAGGAGTAGTTGAAGTCTGGAGGGTGAATCAGAAGAAGTAGAAGAAGGAGAAGGAGAAGGTGAAGTCAGGAGGGTGAAGCAGAAGAAGCAGAAGAAGGAGAAGGAGAAGGTGAAGTCTGGAGGGTGAAGCAGAAGAAGCAGAAGAAGGAGAAGGAGAAGGTGAAGTCTGGAGGGTGAATCAGAAGAAGCAGAAGAAGGAGAAGGAGAAGGTGAAGTCTGGAGGGTGAATAAGAAGAAGCAGAAGAAGGAGAAGGAGAAGGTGAAGTCTGGAGGGTGAATCAGAAGAAGCAGAAGAAGGAGAAGGAGAAGGTGAAGTCAGGAGGGTGAATCAGAAGAAGCAGAAGAAGGAGAAGGAGAAGGTGAATTTAGGAGGGTGAATCAGAAAAAGCAGAAGAAGGAGAAGGAGCAGTTGAAGTCAGGGGGGTGTAGCAGAAGAAGTAGAAGAAGGAGAAGGAGAAGGTGAAGTCAGGACGGTGAAGCAGAAGAAGCAGAAGAAGGAGAAGGAGAAGGTGAAGCCTGGAGGGCTCAGCAGAAGAAGCAGAAGAAGGAGAAGTAGAAGGTGAAGTCTGGAGTGTGAAGCAGAAGAAGCAGAAGAAGGAGAAGGAGAAGGTGAAGTCTGGAGGGCGCAGCAGAAGAAGCAGAAGAAGGAGAATGAGAAGGTGAAGTCTGGAGGGTGAATCAGAAGAAGCAGAAGAAGGAGAAGGAGAAGGTGAAGTCTGGAGGGTGAATCAGAAGAAGTAGAAGAAGGAGAAGGAGAAGGTGAAGTCAGGAGGGTGAATCAGAAGAAGTAGGAGAAGGAGAAGGTGAAGTCAGGAGGGTGAATCAGAAGAAGCAGAAGAAGGAGAAGGAGAAGGTGAAGTCTGGAGGGCGAATCAGAAGAAACAGAAGAAGGAGAAGGAGAAGGTGAAGTCTGGAGGGTGAATCAGAAGAAGCAGAAGAAGGAGAAGGAGAAGGTGAAGTCTGGAGGTTGAATCAGAAGAAGCAGAATAACGAGAAGGAGAAGGTGAAGTCTGGAGGGTGAATCAGAAGAAGCAGAATAAGGAGAAGGAGAAGGTGAAGTCTGGAGGGTGAATCAGAAGAAGCAGAAGAAGGAGAAGGAGAAGGTGAAGTCTGGAGGGTGAATCAGAAGAGGTAGAAGAAGGAGAAGGAGAAGGTGAAGTCTGGAGGGTGAAGCAGAAGAAGGAGAAGAAGGAGAAGGAGAAGGTGAAGTCAGGAGGGTGAATCAGAAGAAGTAGAAGAAGGAGAAGGAGAAGGTGAAGCCAGGAGGGTGAATCAGAAGAAGCAGAAGAAGGAGAAGGAGAAGGTGAAGTCTGGAGGGTGAATCAGAAGAATCAGAAGAAGGAGAAGGAGAAGGTGAAGTCTGGAGGGTGAATCAGAAGAATCAGAAGTAAGAGAAGGAGAAGGTGAAGTCTGGAGGCTGAAGCAGAAGAAACAGAAGAAGGAGAAGGAGAATGTGAAGACTGGAGGGTGAATCAGAAGAAGCAGAAGAAGGAGAAGGAGAAGGTGAAGTCTGGAGGGTGAATCAGAAGAAGTAGAAGAAGGAGAAGGAGAAGGTGAAGTCTGGAGGGTGAATCAGAAGAAGCAGAAGAAGGAGAAGGAGAAGGTGAAGTCTGGAGGGTGAATCAGAAGATGCAGAAGAAGGAGAAGGAGAAGGTGAAGTCTGGAGGGTGAATCAGAAGAAGTAGAAGAAGGAGAAGGAGAAGGTGAAGTCTGGAGGGTGAATCAGAAGAAGTAGAAGAAGGAGAAGGAGAAGGTGAAGTCTGGAGGGTGAATCAGAAGAAACAGAAGAAGGAGAAGGAGAAGGTGAAGTCTGGAGGGTGAATCAGAAGAAGTAGAAGAAGGAGAAGGAGAAGGTGTAGTCTGGAGGGTGAATCAGAAGAAGTAGACGAAGGAGAAGGAGAAGGTGAAGTCTGGAGGGTGAATCAGAAGAAGCAGAAGAAGGAGAAGGAGAAGATGAAGTCTGGAGGGTGAATCAGAAGAAGTAGAAGAAGGAGAAGGAGAAGGTGAAGTCTGGAGGGTGAATCAGAAGAAGCAGAAGAAGGAGAAGGAGAAGGTGAAGTCTGGAGGGTGAATCAGAAGAAGCAGAATAAGGAGAAGGAGAAGGTGAAGTCTGGAGGGTGAATCAGAAGAAGCAGAAGAAGGAGAAGGAGAAGGTGAAGTCCGGAGGATGAATCAGAAGAAGTAGAAGAAGGAGAAGGAGAAGGTGAAGTCTGGAGGGTGAATCAGAAGAAGTAGAAGAAGGAGAAGGAGAAGGTGAAGTCTGGAGGGTGAATCAGAAGAAGTAGAAGAAGGAGAAGGAGAAGGTGAAGTCTGGAGGGTGAAGCAGAAGAAGTAGAAGAAGGAGAAGGAGAAGGTGAAGTCAGGAGGGTGAATCAGAAGAAGTAGAAGAAGGAGAAGGAGAAGGTGAAGTCAGGAGGGTGAAGCAGAAGAAGCAGAAGAAGGAGAAGGAGAAGGTGAAGTCTGGAGGGTGAAGCAGAAGAAGCAGAAGAAGGAGAAGGAGAAGGTGAAGTCTGGAGGGTGAATCAGAAGAAGCAGAAGAAAGAGAAGGAGAAGGTGAAGTCTGGAGGGTGAATCAGAAGAAGTAGAAGAAGGAGAAGGAGAAGGTGAAGTCTGGAGGGTGAATCAGAAGAAGCAGAAGAAGGAGAAGGAGAAGGTGAAGTCTGGAGGGTGAATCAGAAGAAGCAGAAGAAGGAGAAGGAAAAGGTGAAGTCTGGAGGGTGAATCAGAAGAAGCAGAAGAAGGAGAAGGAGAAGTTGAAGTCTGGAGGGTGAATCAGAAGAAGCAGAATAAGGAGAAGGAGAAGGTGAAGTCTGGAGGGTGAATCAGAAGAAGCAGAAGAAGGAGAAGGAGAAGGTGAAGTCTGGAGGGTGAATCAGAAGAAGTAGAAGAAGGAGAAGGAGAAGGTGAAGTCTGGAGGGTGAAGCAGAAGAAGTAGAAGAAGGAGAAGGAGAAGGTGAAGTCAGGAGGGTGAATCAGAAGAAGCAGAAGAAGGAGAAGGAGAAGGTGAAGTCTGGAGGGTGAATCAGAAGAATCAGAAGAAGGAGAAGGAGAAGATGAAGTCTGGAGGGTGAATCGGAAGAAGCAGAATAAAGAGAAGGAGAAGGTGAAGTCTGGAGGGTGAAGCAGAAGAAGCAGAAGAAGGAGAAGGAGTAGGTGAAGACTGGAGGGTGAATCAGAAGAAGTAGAAGAAGGAGAAGGAGAAGGTGAAGTCTGGAGGGTGAATCAGACGAAGTAGAAGAAGGAGAAGGAGAAGGTGAAGTCTGGAGGGTGAATCAGAAGAAGCAGAAGAAGGAGAAGGAGAAGGTGAAGTTAGGAGGGTGAATCAGAAGAAGCAGAAGAAGGAGAAGGAGCAGGTGAAGTCAGGGGGGTGAAGCAGAAGAAGTAGAAGAAGGAGAAGGAGAAGGTGAAGTCAGGACGGTGAAGCAGAAGAAGCAGAAGAAGGAGAAGGAGAAGGTGAAGTCTGGAGGGTGAAGCAGAAGAAGCAGAAGAAGGAGAAGGAGAGGGTGAAGTCTGGAGGGTGAATCAGAAGAAGTAGAAGAAGGAGAAGGAGAAGGTGAAGTCAGGAGAGTGAAGCAGAAGAAGCAGAAGAAGGAGAAGGAGAAGGTGAAGTCTGGAGGGCGAAGCAGAAGAAGCAGAAGAAGGAGAAGGAGAAGGTGAAGTCTGGAGGGTGAAGCAGAAGAAGCAGAAGAAGGAGAAGGAGTAGGTGAAGTCTGGAGGGTGAATCAGAAGAAGTAGAAGAAGGAGAAGGATAAGGTGAAGTCAGGAGGGTGAAGCAGAAGAAGCAGAAGAAGGAGAAGGAGAAGGTGAAGTCTGGTGGGTGAAGCAGAAGAAGCAGAAGAAGGAGAAGGAGAAGGTGAAGTCTGGAGGGTGAAGCAGAAGAAGCAGAAGAAGGAGAAGGAGAAGGTGAAGTCAGGAGGGTGGATCAGAAGAAGTAGAAGAAGGAGAAGGAGAAGGTGAAGTCTGGAGGGTGAATCAGAAGAAGCAGAAGAAGGAGAAGGAGAAGGTGAAGTCTGGTAGGCGCAGCAGAAGAAGCAGAAGAAGGAGAAAGAGAAGGTGAAGTCTGGAGGGTGAAGCAGAAGAAGCAGAAGAAGGAGAAGGAGAGGGTGAAGTCTGGAGGGTGAATCAGAAGAAGTAGAAGAAGGAGAAGGAGAAGGTGAAGTCAGGAGAGTGAAGCAGAAGAAGCAGAAGAAGGAGAAGGAGAAGGTGAAGTCTGGAGGGCGAAGCAGAAGAAGCAGAAGAAGGAGAAGGAGAAGGAGAAGTCTGGAGGGTGAAGCAGAAGAAGCAGAAGAAGGAGAAGGAGTAGGTGAAGTCTGGAGGGTGAATCAGAAGAAGTAGAAGAAGGAGAAGGAGAAGGTGAAGTCAGGAGGGTGAAGCAGAAGAAGCAGAAGAAAGAGAAGGAGAAGGTGAAGTCTGGAGGGTGAAGCAGAAGAAGCAGAAAAAGGAGAAGGAGAAGGTGAAGTCTGGAGGGTGAATCAGAAGAAGCAGAAGAAGGAGAAGGAGAAGGTGAAGTCTGGAGGGTGAATCAGAAGAAGCAGAAGAAGGAGAAGGAGAAGGTGAAGTCAGGAGGGTGAATCAGAAGAAGCAGAAGAAGGAGAAGGAGAAGGTGAATTTAGGAGGGTGAATCAGAAGAAGCAGAAGAAGGAGAAGGAGCAGGTGAAGTCAGGGGGGTGTAGCAGAAGAAGTAGAAGAAGGAGAAGGAGAAGGTGAAGTCAGGACGGTGAAGCAGAAGAAGCAGAAGAAGGAGAAGGAGAAGGTGAAGTCTGGAGGGTGAAGCAGAAGAAACAGAAGAAGGAGAAGGAGAAGGTGAAGACTGGAGGGTGAATCAGAAGAAGTAGAAGAAGGAGAAGGAGAAGGTGAAGTCTGGAGGGTGAATCAGAAGAAGTAGAAGAAGGAGAAGGAGAAGTTGAAGTCTGGAGGGTGAATCAGAAGAAGCAAAAGAAGGAGAAGGAGAAGGTGAGGTCTGGAGGGTGAATCAGAAGAAGCAGAAGAAGGAGAAGGAGAAGATGAAGTCTGGAGGGTGAATCAGAAGAAGTAGAAGAAGGAGAAGGAGAAGGTGAAGTCTGGAGGGTGAATCAGAAGAAGTAGAAGAAGGAGAAGGAGAAGATGAAGTCTGGAGGGTGAATCAGAAGAAAGAGAAGAAGGAGAAGGAGAAGGTGAAGTCTGGAGGGTGAATCAGAAGAAGTAGAAGAAGGAGAAGGAGAAGGTGTAGTCTGGAGGGTGAATCAGAAGAAGTAGACGAAGGAGAAGGAGAAGGTGAAGTCTGGAGGGTGAATCAGAAGAAGCAGAAGAAGGAGAAGGAGAAGGTGAAGTCTGGAGGGTGAATCAGAAGAAGTAGAAGAAGGAGAAGGAGAAGGTGAAGTCTGGAGGGTGAATCAGAAGAAGCAGAAGAAAGAGAAGGAGAAGGTGAAGTCTGGAGGGTGAATCAGAAGAAGTAGAAGAAGGAGAAGGAGAAGGTGAAGTCTGGAGGGTGAATCAGAAGAAGCAGAAGAAGGAGAAGGAGAAGGTGAAGTCTGGAGGGTGAATCAGAAGAAGCAGAAGAAGGAGAAGGAAAAGGTGAAGTCTGGAGGGTGAATCAGAAGAAGCAGAAGAAGGAGAAGGAGAAGGTGAAGTCTGGAGGGTGAATCAGAAGAAGCAGAATAAGGAGAAGGAGAAGGTGAAGTCTGGAGGGTGAATCAGAAGAAGCAGAAGAAGGAGAAGGAGAAGGTGAAGTCTGGAGGGTGAATCAGAAGAAGTAGAAGAAGGAGAAGGAGAAGGTGAAGTCTGGAGTGTGAAGCAGAAGAAGTAGAAGAAGGAGAAGGAGAAGGTGAAGTCAGGAGGGTGAATCAGAAGAAGCAGAAGAAGGAGAAGGAGAAGGTGAAGTCTGGAGGGTGAATCAGAAGAATCAGAAGAAGGAGAAGGAGAAGATGAAGTCTGGAGGGTGAATCAGAAGAAGCAGAAGAAAGAGAAGGAGAAGGTGAAGTCTGGAGGGTGAAGCAGAAGAAACAGAAGAAGGAGAAGGAGTAGGTGAAGACTGGAGGGTGAATCAGAAGAAGTAGAAGAAGGAGAAGGAGAAGGTGAAGTCTGGAGGGTGAATCAGACGAAGTAGAAGAAGGAGAAGGAGAAGGTGAAGTCTGGAGGGTGAATCAGAAGAAGCAGAAGAAGGAGAAGGAGCAGGTGAAGTCAGGGGGGTGAAGCAGAAGAAGTAGAAGAAGCAGAAGGAGAAGGTGAAGTCAGGACGGTGAAGCAGAAGAAGCAGAAGAAGGAGAAGGAGAAGGTGAAGTCTGGAGGGTGAAGCAGAAGAAGCAGAAGAAGGAGAAGGAGAGGGTGAAGTCTGGAGGGTGAATCAGAAGAAGTAGAAGAAGGAGAAGGAGAAGGTGAAGTCAGGAGAGTGAAGCAGAAGAAGCAGAAGAAGGAGAAGGAGAAGGTGAAGTCTGGAGGGCGAAGCAGAAGAAGCAGAAGAAGGAGAAGGAGAAGGTGAAGTCTGGAGGGTGAAGCAGAAGAAGGAGAAGAAGGAGAAGGAGTAGGTGAAGTCTGGAGGGTGAATCAGAAGAAGTAGAAGAAGGAGAAGGATAAGGTGAAGTCAGGAGGGTGAAGCAGAAGAAGCAGAAGAAGGAGAAGGAGAAGGTGAAGTCTGGTGGGTGAAGCAGAAGAAGCAGAAGAAGGAGAAGGAGAAGGTGAAGTCTGGGGGGTGAAGCAGAAGAAGCAGAAGAAGGAGAAGGAGAAGGTGAAGTCAGGAGGGTGGATCAGAAGAAGTAGAAGAAGGAGAAGGAGAAGGTGAAGTCTGGAGGGTGAATCAGAAGAAGCAGAAGAAGGAGAAGGAGAAGGTGAAGTCTGGAGGGCGCAGCAGAAGAAGCAGAAGAAGGAGAAAGAGAAGGTGAAGTCTGGAGGGTGAAGCAGAAGAAGCAGAAGAAGGAGAAGGAGAGGGTGAAGTCTGGAGGGTGAACCAGAAGAAGTAGAAGAAGGAGAAGGAGAAGGTGAAGTCAGGAGAGTGAAGCAGAAGAAGCAGAAGAAGGAGAAGGAGAAGGTGAAACTGGAGGGCGAAGCAGAAGAAGCAGAAGAAGGAGAAGGAGAAGGTGAAGTCTGGAGGGTGAAGCAGAAGAAGCAGAAGAAGGAGAAGGAGTAGGTGAAGTCTGGAGGGTGAATCAGAAGAAGTAGAAGAAGGAGAAGGAGAAGGTGAAGTCAGGAGGGTGAAGCAGAAGAAGCAGAAGAAGGAGAAGGAGAAGGTGAAGTCTGGAGGGTGAAGCAGAAGAAGCAGAAGAAGGAGAAGGAGAAGGTGAAGTCTGGAGGGTGAATCAGAAGAAGCAGAAGAAGGAGAAGGAGAAGGTGAAGTCTGGAGGGTGAATCAGAAGAAGCAGAAGAAGGAGAAGGAGAAGGTGAAGTCAGGAGGGTGAATCAGAAGAAGCAGAAGAAGGAGAAGGAGAAGGTGAATTTAGGAGGGTGAATCAGAAGAAGCAGAAGAAGGAGAAGGAGCAGGTGAAGTCAGGGGGGTGTAGCAGAAGAAGTAGAAGAAGGAGAAGGAGAAGGTGAAGTCAGGACGGTGAAGCAGAAGAAGCAGAAGAAGGAGAAGGAGAAGGTGAAGCCTGGAGGGCGCAGCAGAAGAATCAGAAGAAGGAGAAGGAGAAGGTGAAGTCTGGAGTGTGAAGCAGAGGAAGCAGAAGAAGGAGAAGGAGAAGGTGAAGTCTGGAGGGTGAAGCAGAAGAAACAGAAGAAGGAGAAGGAGAAGGTGAAGACTGGAGGGTGAATCAGAAGAAGTAGAAGAAGGAGAAGGAGAAGGTGAAGTCTGGAGGGTGAATCAGAAGAAGTAGAAGAAGGAGAAGGAGAAGTTGAAGTCTGGAGGGTGAATCAGAAGAAGCAGAAGAAGGAGAAGGAGAAGGTGAAGTCTGGAGGGTGAATCAGAAGAAGCAGAAGAAGGAGAAGGAGAAGATGAAGTCTGGAGGGTGAATCAGAAGAAGTAGAAGAAGGAGAAGGAGAAGGTGAAGTCTGGAGGGTGAATCAGAAGAAGTAGAAGAAGGAGAAGGAGAAGATGAAGTCTGGAGGGTGAATCAGAAGAAGTAGAAGAAGGAGAAGGAGAAGGTGAAGTCTGGAGGGTGAATCAGAAGAAGCAGAAGAAGGAGAAGGAGAAGGTGAAGTCTGGAGGGTGAATCAGAAGAAGTAGAAGAAGGAGAAGGAGAAGGTGAAGTCTGGAGGGTGAATCAGAAGAAGTAGAAGAAGGAGAAGGAGAAGGTGAAGTCTGGAGGGTGAATCAGAAGAAGTAGAAGAAGGAGAAGGAGAAGGTGAAGTCTGGAGGGTGAAGCAGAAGAAGTAGATGAAGGAGAAGGAGAAGGTGAAGTCAGGAGGGTGAATCAGAAGAAGTAGAAGAAGGAGAAGGAGAAGGTGAGGTCTGGAGGGTGAATCAGAAGAAGCAGAAGAAGGAGAAGGAGAAGGTGAAGTCTGGAGGGTGAATCAGAAGAATCAGAAGAAGGAGAAGGAGAAGGTGACGTCTGGAGGGTGAATCAGAAGAAGCAGAAGAAAGAGAAGGAGAAGGTGAAGTCTGGAGGGTGAAGCAGAAGAAACAGAAGAAGGAGAAGGAGAAGGTGAAGACTGGAGGGTGAATCAGAAGAAGTAGAAGAAGGAGAAGGAGAAGGTGAAGTCTGGAGGGTGAATCAGAAGAAGTAGAAGAAGGAGAAGCAGAAAGTGAAGTCTGGAGGGTGAATCAGAAGAACCAGAAGAAGGAGAAGGAGAAGGTGAAGTCTGGAGGGTGAATCAGAAGAAGGAGAAGAAGGAGAAGGAGAAGATGAAGTCTGGAGGGTGAATCAGAAGAAGTAGAAGAAGGAGAAGGAGAAGGTGAAGTCTGGAGGGTGAATCAGAAGAAGTAGAAGAAGGAGAAGGAGAAGGTGTAGTCTGGAGGGTGAATCAGAAGAAGTAGACGAAGGAGAAGGAGAAGGTGAAGTCTGGAGGGTGAATCAGAAGAAGCAGAAGAAGGAGAAGGAGAAGGTGAAGTCTGGAGGGTGAATCAGAAGAAGTAGAAGAAGGAGAAGGAGAAGGTGAAGTCTGGAGGGTGAATCAGAAGAAGCAGAAGAAGGAGAAGGAGAAGGTGAAGTCTGGAGGGTGAATCAGAAGAAGCAGAAGAAGGAGAAGGAGAAGGTGAAGTCTGGAGGGTGAAACAGAAGAAGCAGAATAAGGAGAAGGAGAAGGTGAAGTCTGGAGGGTGAATCAGAAGAAGCAGAAGAAGGAGAAGGAGAAGGTGAAGTCTGGAGGGTGAATCAGAAGAAGTAGAAGAAGGAGAAGGAGAAGGTGAAGTCTGGAGGGTGAAGCAGAAGAAGTAGAAGAAGGAGAAGGAGAAGGTGAAGTCAGGAGGGTGAATCAGAAGAAGTAGAAGAAGGAGAAGGAGAAGGTGAAGTCAGGAGGGTGAATCAGAAGAAGCAGAAGAAGGAGAAGGAGAAGGTGAAGTCTGGAGGGTGAATCAGAAGAATCAGAAGAAGGAGAAGGAGAAGGTGAAGTCTGGAGGGTGAATCAGAAGAAGCAGAAGAAAGAGAAGGAGAAGGTGAAGTCTGGAGGGTGAAGCAGAAGAAACAGAAGAAGGAGAAGGAGAAGGTGAAGACTGGAGGGTGAATCAGAAGAAGTAGAAGAAGGAGAAGGAGAAGGTGAAGTCTGGAGGGTGAATCAGAAGAAGTAGAAGAAGGAGAAGGAGAAGTTGAAGTCTGGAGGGTGAATCAGAAGAAGCAGAAGAAGGAGAAGGAGAAGGTGAAGTCTGGAGGGTGAATCAGAAGAAGCAGAAGAAGGAGAAGGAGAAGATGAAGTCTGGAGGGTGAATCAGAAGAAGTAGAAGAAGGAGAAGGAGAAGCTGAAGTCTGGAGGGTGAATCAGAAGAAGTAGAAGAAGGAGAAGGAGAAGATGAAGTCTGGAGGGTGAATCAGAAGAAACAGAAGAAGGAGAAGGAGAAGGTGAAGTCTGGAGGGTGAATCAGAAGAAGTAGAAGAAGGAGAAGGAGAAGGTGTAGTCTGGAGGGTGAATCAGAAGAAGCAGACGAAGGAGAAGGAGAAGGTGAAGTCTGGAGGGTGAATCAGAACAAGCAGAAGAAGGAGAAGGAGAAGGTGAAGTCTGGAGGGTGAATCAGAAGAAGTAGAAGAAGGAGAAGGAGAAGGTGAAGTCTGGAGGGTGAATCAGAAGAAGCAGAAGAAGGAGAAGGAGAAGGTGAAGTCTGGAGGGTGAATCAGAAGAAGCAGAAGAAGGAGAAGGAGAAGGTGAAGTCTGGAGGGTGAATCAGAAGAAGCAGAATAAGGAGAAGGAGAAGGTGAAGTCTGGAGGGTGAATCAGAAGAAGCAGAAGAAGGAGAAGGAGAAGGTGAAGTCTGGAGGGTGAATCAGAAGAAGTAGAAGAAGGAGAAGGAGAAGGTGAAGTCTGGAGGGTGAATCAGAAGAAGTAGAAGAAGGAGAAGGAGAAGGTGAAGTCTGGAGGGTGAATCAGAAGAAGTAGAAGAAGGAGAAGGAGAAGGTGAAGTCTGGAGGGTGAAGCAGAAGAAGTAGATGAAGGAGAAGGAGAAGGTGAAGTCAGGAGGGTGAATCAGAAGAAGTAGAAGAAGGAGAAGGAGAAGGTGAGGTCTGGAGGGTGAATCAGAAGAAGCAGAAGAAGGAGAAGCAGAAGGTGAAGTCTGGAGGGTGAATCAGAAGAATCAGAAGAAGGAGAAGGAGAAGGTGAAGTCTGGAGGGTGAATCAGAAGAAGCAGAAGAAAGAGAAGGAGAAGGTGAAGTCTGGAGGGTGAAGCAGAAGAAACAGAAGAAGGAGAAGGAGAAGGTGAAGAATGGAGGGTGAATCAGAAGAAGTAGAAGAAGGAGAAGGAGAAGGTGAAGTCTGGAGGGTGAATCAGAAGAAGTAGAAGAAGGAGAAGGAGAAGGTGAAGTCTGGAGGGTGAATCAGAAGAAGCAGAAGAAGGAGAAGGAGAAGGTGAAGTCTGGAGGGTGAATCAGAAGAAGGAGAAGAAGGAGAAGGAGAAGATTAAGTCTGGAGGGTGAATCAGAAGAAGTAGAAGAAGGAGAAGGAGAAGGTGAAGTCTGGAGGGTGAATCAGAAGAAGGAGAAGAAGGAGAAGGAGAAGATGAAGTCTGGAGGGTGAAGCAGAAGAAACAGAAGAAGGAGAAGGAGAAGGTGAAGACTGGAGGGTGAATCAGAAGAAGTAGAAGAAGGAGAAGGAGAAGGTGAAGTCTGGAGGGTGAATCAGAAGAAGTAGAAGAAGGAGAAGGAGAAGGTGAAGTCTGGAGGGTGAATCAGAAGAAGTAGACGAAGGAGAAGGAGAAGGTGAAGTCTGGAGGGTGAATCAGAAGAAGCAGAAGAAGGAGAAGGAGAAGGTGAAGTCTGGAGGGTGAATCAGAAGAAGTAGAAGAAGGAGAAGGAGAAGGTGAATTCTGGAGGGTGAATCAGAAGAAGCAGAAGAAGGAGAAGGAGAAGGTGAAGTCTGGAGGGTGAATCAGAAGAAGCAGAAGAAGGAGAAGGAGAAGTTGAAGTCTGGAGGGTGAAACAGAAGAAGCAGAATAAGGAGAAGGAGAAGGTGAAGTCTGGAGGGTGAATCAGAAGAAGCAGAAGAAGGAGAAGGAGAAGGTGAAGTCTGTAGGGTGAATCAGAAGAAGTAGAAGAAGGAGAAGGAGAAGGTGAAGTCTGGAGGGTGAATCAGAAGAAGTAGAAAAAGGAGAAGGAGAAGGTGAAGTCTGGAGGGTGAAGCAGAAGAAGTAGAAGAAGGAGAAGGAGAAGGTGAAGTCAGGAGGGTGAATCAGAAGAAGTAGAAGAAGGAGAAGGAGAAGGTGAAGTCAGGAGGGTGAATCAGAAGAAGCAGAAGAAGGAGAAGGAGAAGGTGAAGTCTGGAGGGTGAATCAGAAGAATCAGAAGAAGGAGAAGGAGAAGATGAAGTCTGGAGGGTGAATCAGAAGAAGCAGAAGAAAGAGAAGGAGAAGGTGAAGTCTGGAGGGTGAATCAGAAGAAGTAGAAGAAGGAGAAGGAGAAGGTGAAGTCTGGAGGGTGAATCAGAAGAAGCAGAAGAAGGAGAAGGAGAAGGTGATGTCTGGAGGGTGAATCAGAAGAAGCAGAAGAAGGAGAAGGAGAAGGTGAAGTCTGGAGGGTGAATCAGAAGAAGCAGAAGAAGGAGAAGGAGAAGGTGAAGTCTGGAGGGTGAATCAGAAGAAGCAGAAGAAGGAGAAGGAGAAGGTGAAGTCTGGAGGGTGAATCAGAAGAAGTAGAAGAAGGAGAAGGAGAAGGTGAAGTCTGGGGGGTGAAGCAGAAGAAGTAGAAGAAGGAGAAGGAGAAGGTGAAGTCAGGAGGGTGAATCAGAAGAAGTAGAAGAAGGAGAAGGAGAAGGTGAAGTCAGGAGGGTAAATCAGAAGAAGCAGAAGAAGGAGAAGGAGAAGGTGAAGTCTGGAGGGCGAATCAGAAGAAACAGAAGAAGGAGAAGGAGAAGGTGAAATCTGGAGGGTGAATCAGAAGAAGCAGAAGAAGGAGAAGGAGAAGGTGAAGTCTGGAGGTTGAATCAGAAGAAGCAGAATAAGGAGAAGGAGAAGGTGATGTCTGGAGGGTGAATCAGAAGAAGCAGAATAAGGAGAAGGAGAAGGTGAAGTCTGGAGGGTGAATCAGAAGAAGCAGAAGAAGGAGAAGGAGAAGGTGAAGTCTGGAGGGTGAATCAGAAGAGGTAGAAGAAGGAGAAGGAGAAGGTGAAGTCTGGAGGGTGAAGCAGAAGAAGGAGAAGAAGGAGAAGGAGAAGGTGTAGTCAGGAGGGTGAATCAGAAGAAGTAGAAGAAGGAGAAGGAGAAGGTGAAGCCAGGAGGGTGAATCAGAAGAAGCCGAAGAAGGAGAAGGAGAAGGTGAAGTCTGGAGGGTGAATCAGAAGAATCAGAAGAAGGAGAAGGAGAAGGTGAAGTCTGGAGGGTGAATCAGAAGAAACAGAAGAAGGAGAAGGAGAAGGTGAAGTCTGGAGGGTGAATCAGAAGAAGTAGAAGAAGGAGAAGGAGAAGGTGAAGTCTGGAGGGTGAATCAGAAGAAGCAGAAGAAGGAGAAGGAGAAGATGAAGTCTGGAGGGTGAATCAGAAGAAGTAGAAGAAGGAGAAGGAGAAGGTGAAGTCTGGAGGGTGAATCAGAAGAAGCAGAAGAAGGAGAAGGAGAAGGTGAAGTCTGGAGGGTGAATCAGAAGAAGCAGAAGAAGGAGAAGGAGAAGGTGAAGTCTGGAGGGTGAATCAGAAGAAGCAGAAGAAGGAGAAGGAGAAGGTGAAGTCTGGAGGGTGAATCAGAAGAGGTAGAAGAAGGAGAAGGAGAAGGTGAAGTCTGGAGGGTGAAGCAGAAGAAGGAGAAGAAGGAGAAGGAGAAGGTGTAGTCAGGAGGGTGAATCAGAAGAAGTAGAAGAAGGAGAAGGAGAAGGTGAAGCCAGGAGGGTGAATCAGAAGAAGCCGAAGAAGGAGAAGGAGAAGGTGAAGTCTGGAGGGTGAATCAGAAGAATCAGAAGAAGGAGAAGGAGAAGGTGAAGTCTGGAGGGTGAATCAGAAGAATCAGAAGAAAGAGAAGGAGAAGGTGAAGTCTGGAGGCTGAAGCAGAAGAAACAGAAGAAGGAGAAGGAACATGTGAAGACTGGAGGGTGAATCAGAAGAAGTAGAAGAAGGAGAAGGAGAAGGTGAAGTCTGGAGGGTGAATCAGAAGAAGTAGAAGAAGGAGAAGGAGAAGGTGAAGTCTGGAGGGTGAATCAGAAGAAACAGAAGAAGGAGAAGGAGAAGGTGAAGTCTGGAGGGTGAATCAGAAGAAGTAGAAGAAGGAGAAGGAGAAGGTGAAGTCTGGAGGGTGAATCAGAAGAAGCAGAAGAAGGAGAAGGAGAAGGTGAAGTCTGGAGGGTGAATCAGAAGAAGCAGAAGAAGGAGAAGGAGAAGGTGAAGTCTGGAGGGTGAATCAGAAGAAGCAGAATAAGGAGAAGGAGAAGGTGATGTCTGGAGGGTGAATCAGAAGAAGTAGAAGAAGGAGAAGGAGAAGGTGAAGTCTGGAGGGTGAATCAGAAGAAGTAGAAGAAGGAGAAGGAGAAGGTGAAGTCTGGAGGGTGAATCAGAAGAAGTAGAAGAAGGAGAAGGAGAAGGTGAAGTCTGGAGGGTGAAGCAGAAGAAGTAGAAGAAGGAGAAGGAGAAGGTGAAGTCAGGAGGGTGAATCAGAAGAAGTAGAAGAAGGAGAAGGAGAAGGTGAAGTCTGGAGGGTGAATCAGAAGAATCAGAAGAAGGAGAAGGAGAAGGTGAAGTCTGGAGGGAGAATCAGAAGAAGCAGAAGAAAGAGAAGGAGAAGGTGAAGTCTGGAGGGTGAATCAGAAGAAGTAGAAGAAGGAGAAGGAGAAGGTGAAGTCTGGAGGGTGAATCAGAAGAAGCAGAAGAAGGAGAAGGAGAAGGTGAAGTCTGGAGGGTGAATCAGAAGAAGCAGAAGAAGGAGAAGGAAAAGGTGAAGTCTGGAGGGTGAATCAGAAGAAGCAGAAGAAGGAGAAGGAGAAGGTGAAGTCTGGAGGGTGAATCAGAAGAAGCAGAAAAAGGAGAAGGAGAAGGTGAAGTCTGGAGGGTGAATCAGAAGAGGTAGAAGAAGGAGAAGGAGAAGGTGAAGTCTGGAGGGTGAAGCAGAAGAAGTAGAAGAAGGAGAAGGAGAAGGTGAAGTCAGGAGGGTGAATCAGAAGAAGTAGAAGAAGGAGAAGGAGAAGGTGAAGCCAGGAGGGTGAATCAGAAGAAGCAGAAGAAGGAGAAGGAGAAGGTGAAGTCTGGAGGGTGAATCAGAAGAATCAGAAGAAGGAGAAGGAGAAGGTGAAGTCTGGAGGGTGAATCAGAAGAATCAGAAGAAAGAGAAGGAGAAGGTGAAGTCTGGAGGCTGAAGCAGAAGAAACAGAAGAAGGAGAAGGAGAATGTGAAGACTGGAGGGTGAATCAGAAGAAGTAGAAGAAGGAGAAGGAGAAGGTGAAGTCTGGAGGGTGAATCAGAAGAAGTAGAAGAAGGAGAAGGAGAAGGTGAAGTCTGGAGGGTGAATCAGAAGAAGCAGAAGAAGGAGAAGGAGAAGGTGAAGTCTGGAGGGTGAATCAGAAGATGCAGAAGAAGGAGAAGGAGAAGATGAAGTCTGGAGGGTGAATCAGAAGAAGTAGAAGAAGGAGAAGGAGAAGGTGAAGTCTGGAGGGTGAATCAGAAGAAGTAGAAGAAGGAGAAGGAGAAGGTGAAGTCTGGAGGGTGAATCAGAAGAGGTAGAAGAAGGAGAAGGAGAAGGTGAAGTCTGGAGGGTGAAGCAGAAGAAGGAGAAGAAGGAGAAGGAGAAGGTGAAGTCAGGAGGGTGAATCAGAAGAAGCAGAAGAAGGAGAAGGAGAAGGTGAAGTCTGGAGGTTGAATCAGAAGAAGCAGAATAACGAGAAGGAGAAGGTGAAGTCTGGAGGGTGAATCAGAAGAAGCAGAATAAGGAGAAGGAGAAGGTGAAGTCTGGAGGGTGAAGCAGAAGACGCAGAAGAAGGAGAAGGAGAAGGTAAAGTCAGGAGGGTGGATCAGAAGAAGTAGAAGAAGGAGAAGGAGAAGGTGAAGTCTGGAGGGTGAATCAGAAGAAGCAGAAGAAGGAGAAGGAGAAGGTGAAGTCTGGAGGGCGCAGCAGAAGAAGCAGAAGAAGGAGAAAGAGAAGGTGAAGTCTGGAGGGTGAAGCAGAAGAAGCAGAAGAAGGAGAAGGAGAGGGTGAAGTCTGGAGGGTGAATCAGAAGAAGTAGAAGAAGGAGAAGGAGAAGGTGAAGTCAGGAGAGTGAAGCAGAAGAAGCAGAAGAAGGAGAAGGAGAAGGTGAAGTCTGGAGGGCGAAGCAGAAGAAGCAGAAGAAGGAGAAGGAGAAGGTGAAGTCTGGAGGGTGAAGCAGAAGAAGCAGAAGAAGGAGAAGGAGTAGGTGAAGTCTGGAGGTTGAATCAGAAGAAGTAGAAGAAGGAGAAGGAGAAGGTGAAGTCAGGAGGGTGAAGCAGAAGAAGCAGAAGAAGGAGAAGGAGAAGGTGAAGTCTGGAGGGTGAAGCAGAAGAAGCAGAAGAAGGAGAAGGAGAAGGTGAAGTCTGGAGGGTGAATCAGAAGAAGCAGAAGAAGGAGAAGGAGAAGGTGAAGTCTGGAGGGTGAATCAGAAGAAGGAGAAGGAGAAGGTGAAGTCAGGAGGGTGAATCAGAAGAAGCAGAAGAAGGAGAAGGAGAAGGTGAATTTAGGAGGGTGAATCAGAAGAAGCAGAAGAAGGAGAAGGAGCAGGTGAAGTCAGGGGGGTGTAGCAGAAGAAGTAGAAGAAGGAGAAGGAGAAGGTGAAGTCAGGACGGTGAAGCAGAAGAAGCAGAAGAAGGAGAAGGAGAAGGTGAAGCCTGGAGGGCGCAGCAGAAGAAGCAGAAGAAGGAGAAGGAGAAGGTGAAGTCTGGAGTGTGAAGCAGAAGAAGCAGAAGAAGGAGAAGGAGAAGGTGAAGTCTGGAGGGCGCAGCAGAAGAAGCAGAAGAAGGAGAAGGAGAAGGTGAAGTCTGGAGGGTGAATCAGAAGAAGAAGAAGAAGGAGAAGGAGAAGGTGAAGTCTGGAGGGTGAATCAGAAGAAATAGAAGAAGGAGAAGGAGAAGGTGAAGTCAGGAGGGTGAATCAGAAGAAGTAGAAGAAGGAGAAGGAGAAGGTGAAGCCAGGAGGGTGAATCAGAAGAAGCAGAAGAAGGAGAAGGAGAAGGTGAAGTCAGGAGGGTGGATCAGAAGAAGTAGAAGAAGGAGAAGGAGAAGGTGCAGTCTGGAGGGTGAATCAGAAGAAGCAGAAGAAGGAGAAGGAGAAGGTGAAGTCTGGAGGGTGAATCAGAAGAGGGAGAAGAAGGAGAAGGAGAAGGTGAAGTCAGGAGGGTGAAGCAGAAGAAGCAGAAGAAGGAGAAGGAGAAGGTGAAGTCTGGTGGGTGAAGCAGAAGAAGCAGAAGAAGGAGAAGGAGAAGGTGAAGTCTGGAGGGTGAAGCAGAAGAAGCAGAAGAAGGAGAAGGAGAAGGTGAAGTCAGGAGGGTGGATCAGAAGAAGTTGAAGAAGGAGAAGGAGAAGGTGAAGTCTGGAGGGTGAATCAGAAGAAGCAGAAGAAGGAGAAGGAGAAGGTGAAGTCTGGAGGGCGCAGCAGAAGAAGCAGAAGAAGGAGAAAGAGAAGGTGAAGTCTGGAGGGTGAAGCAGAAGAAGCAGAAGAAGGAGAAGGAGAGGGTGAAGTCTGGAGGGTGAATCAGAAGAAGTAGAAGAAGGAGAAGGAGAAGGTGAAGTCAGGAGAGTGAAGCAGAAGAAGCAGAAGAAGGAGAAGGAGAAGGTGAAGTCTGGAGGGCGAAGCAGAAGAAGCAGAAGAAGGAGAAGGAGAAGGTGAAGTCTGGAGGGTGAAGCAGAAGAAGCAGAAGAAGGAGAAGGAGTAGGTGAAGTCTGGAGGGTGAATCAGAAGAAGTAGAAGAAGGAGAAGGAGTAGGTGAAGTCACGAGGGTGAAGCAGAAGAAGCAGAAGAAGGAGAAGGAGAAGGTGAAGTCTGGAGGGTGAAGCAGAAGAAGCAGAAGAAGGAGAAGGAGAAGGTGAAGTCTGGAGGGTGAATCAGAAGAAGCAGAAGAAGGAGAAGGAGAAGGTGAAGTCTGGAGGGTGAATCAGAAGAAGCAGAAGAAGGAGAAGGAGAAGGTGAAGTCTGGAGGGTGAATCAGAAGAAGCAGAAGAAGGAGAAGGAGAAGGTGAAGTCAGGAGGGTGAATCAGAAGAAGCAGAAGAAGGAGAAGGAGAAGGTGAATTTAGGAGGGTGAATCAGAAGAAGCAGAAGAAGGAGAAGGAGCAGTTGAAGTCAGGGGGGTGTAGCAGAAGAAGTAGAAGAAGGAGAAGGAGAAGGTGAAGTCAGGACGGTGAAGCAGAAGAAGCAGAAGAAGGAGAAGGAGAAGGTGAAGCCTGGAGGGCGCAGCAGAAGAAGCAGAAGAAGGAGAAGTAGAAGGTGAAGTCTGGAGTGTGAAGCAGAAGAAGCAGAAGAAGGAGAAGGAGAAGGTGAAGTCTGGAGGGCGCAGCAGAAGAAGCAGAAGAAGGAGAATGAGAAGGTGAAGTCTGGAGGGTGTATCAGAAGAAGCAGAAGAAGGAGAAGGAGAAGGTGAAGTCTGGAGGGTGAATCAGAAGAAGTAGAAGAAGGAGAAGGAGAAGGTGAAGTCAGGAGGGTGAATCAGAAGAAGTAGGAGAAGGAGAAGGTGAAGTCAGGAGGGTGAATCAGAAGAAGCAGAAGAAGGAGAAGGAGAAGGTGAAGTCTAGAGGGCGAATCAGAAGAAACAGAAGAAGGAGAAGGAGAAGGTGAAGTCTGGAGGGTGAATCAGAAGAAGCAGAAGAAGGAGAAGGAGAAGGTGAAGTCTGGAGGTTGAATCAGAAGAAGCAGAATAACGAGAAGGAGAAGGTGAAGTCTGGAGGGTGAATCAGAAGAAGCAGAATAAGGAGAAGGAGAAGGTGAAGTCTGGAGGGTGAATCAGAAGAAGCAGAAGAAGGAGAAGGAGAAGGTGAAGTCTGGAGGGTGAATCAGAAGAGGTAGAAGAAGGAGAAGGAGAAGGTGAAGTCTGGAGGGTGAAGCAGAAGAAGGAGAAGAAGGAGAAGGAGAAGGTGAAGTCAGGAGGGTGAATCAGAAGAAGTAGAAGAAGGAGAAGGAGAAGGTGAAGCCAGGAGGGTGAATCAGAAGAAGCAGAAGAAGGAGAAGGAGAAGGTGAAGTCTGGAGGGTGAATCAGAAGAATCAGAAGAAGGAGAAGGAGAAGGTGAAGTCTGGAGGGTGAATCAGAAGAATCAGAAGTAAGAGAAGGAGAAGGTGAAGTGTGGAGGCTGAAGCAGAAGAAACAGAAGAAGGAGAAGGAGAATGTGAAGACTGGAGGGTGAATCAGAAGAAGCAGAAGAAGGAGAAGGAGAAGGTGAAGTCTGGAGGGTGAATCAGAAGAAGTAGAAGAAGGAGAAGGAGAAGGTGAAGTCTGAAGGGTGAATCAGAAGAAGCAGAAGAAGGAGAAGGAGAAGGTGAAGTCTGGAGGGTGAATCAGAAGATGCAGAAGAAGGAGAAGGAGAAGATGAAGTCTGGAGGGTGAATCAGAAGAAGTAGAAGAAGGAGAAGGAGAAGGTGAAGTCTGGAGGGTGAATCAGAAGAAGTAGAAGAAGGAGAAGGAGAAGGTGAAGTCTGGAGGGTGAATCAGAAGAAACAGAAGAAGGAGAAGGAGAAGGTGAAGTCTGGAGGGTGAATCAGAAGAAGTAGAAGAAGGAGAAGGAGAAGGTGTAGTCTGGAGGGTGAATCAGAAGAAGTAGACGAAGGAGAAGGAGAAGGTGAAGTCTGGAGGGTGCATCAGAAGAAGCAGAAGAAGGAGAAGGAGAAGATGAAGTCTGGAGGGTGAATCAGAAGAAGTAGAAGAAGGAGAAGGAGAAGGTGAAGTCTGGAGGGTGAATCAGAAGAAGCAGAAGAAGGAGAAGGAGAAGGTGAAGTCTGGAGGGTGAATCAGAAGAAGCAGAAGAAGGAGAAGGAGAAGGTGAAGTCTGGAGGGTGAATCAGAAGAAGCAGAATAAGGAGAAGGAGAAGGTGAAGTCTGGAGGGTGAATCAGAAGAAGCAGAAGAAGGAGAAGGAGAAGGTGAAGTCCGGAGGATGAATCAGAAGAAGTAGAAGAAGGAGAAGGAGAAGGTGAAGTCTGGAGGGTGAATCAGAAGAAGTAGAAGAAGGAGAAGGAGAAGGTGAAGTCTGGAGGGTGAATCAGAAGAAGTAGAAGAAGGAGAAGGAGAAGGTGAAGTCTGGAGGGTGAAGCAGAAGAAGTAGAAGAAGGAGAAGGAGAAGGTGAAGTCAGGAGGGTGAATCAGAAGAAGTAGAAGAAGGAGAAGGAGAAGGTGAAGTCAGGAGGGTGAAGCAGAAGAAGCAGAAGAAGGAGAAGGAGAAGGTGAAGTCTGGAGGGTGAATGAGAAGAAGCAGAAGAAAGAGAAGGAGAAGGTGAAGTCTGGAGGGTGAATCAGAAGAAGTAGAAGAAGGAGAAGGAGAAGGTGAAGTCTGGAGGGTGAATCAGAAGAAGCAGAAGAAGGAGAAGGAGAAGGTGAAGTCTGGAGGGTGAATCAGAAGAAGCAGAAGAAGGAGAAGGAAAAGGTGAAGTCTGGAGGGTGAATCAGAAGAAGCAGAAGAAGGAGAAGGAGAAGTTGAAGTCTGGAGGGTGAATCAGAAGAAGCAGAATAAGGAGAAGGAGAAGGTGAAGTCTGGAGGGTGAATCAGAAGAAGCAGAAGAAGGAGAAGGAGAAGGTGAAGTCTGGAGGGTGAATCAGAAGAAGTAGAAGAAGGAGAAGGAGAAGGAGAAGTCTGGAGGGTGAAGCAGAAGAAGTAGAAGAAGGAGAAGGAGAAGGTGAAGTCAGGAGGGTGAATCAGAAGAAGCAGAAGAAGGAGAAGGAGAAGGTGAAGTCTGGAGGGTGAATCAGAAGAATCAGAAGAAGGAGAAGGAGAAGATGAAGTCTGGAGGGTGAATCGGAAGAAGCAGAATAAAGAGAAGGAGAAGGTGAAGTCTGGAGGGTGAAGCAGAAGAAACAGAAGAAGGAGAAGGAGTAGGTGAAGACTGGAGGGTGAATCAGAAGAAGTAGAAGAAGGAGAAGGAGAAGGTGAAGTCTGGAGGGTGAATCAGACGAAGTAGAAGAAGGAGAAGGAGAAGGTGAAGTCTGGAGGGTGAATCAGAAGAAGCAGAAGAAGGAGAAGGAGAAGGTGAAGTTAGGAGGGTGAATCAGAAGAAGCAGAAGAAGGAGAAGGAGCAGGTGAAGTCAGGGGGGTGAAGCAGAAGAAGTAGAAGAAGGAGAAGGAGAAGGTGAAGTCAGGACGGTGAAGCAGAAGAAGCAGAAGAAGGAGAAGGAGAAGGTGAAGTCTGGAGGGTGAAGCAGAAGAAGCAGAAGAAGGAGAAGGAGAGGGTGAAGTCTGGAGGGTGAATCAGAAGAAGTAGAAGAAGGAGAAGGAGAAGGTGAAGTCAGGAGAGTGAAGCAGAAGAAGCAGAAGAAGGAGAAGGAGAAGGTGAAGTCTGGAGGGCGAAGCAGAAGAAGCAGAAGAAGGAGAAGGAGAAGGTGAAGTCTGGAGGGTGAAGCAGAAGAAGCAGAAGAAGGAGAAGCAGTAGATGAAGTCTGGAGGGTGAATCAGAAGAAGTAGAAGAAGGAGAAGGATAAGGTGAAGTCAGGAGGGTGAAGCAGAAGAAGCAGAAGAAGGAGAAGGAGAAGGTGAAGTCTGGTGGGTGAAGCAGAAGAAGCAGAAGAAGGAGAAGGAGAAGGTGAAGTCTGGAGGGTGAAGCAGAAGAAGCAGAAGAAGGAGAAGGAGAAGGTGAAGTCAGGAGGGTGGATCAGAAGAAGTAGAAGAAGGAGAAGGAGAAGGTGAAGTCTGGAGGGTAAATCAGAAGAAGCAGAAGAAGGAGAAGGAGAAGGTGAAGTCTGGAGGGCGCAGCAGAAGAAGCAGAAGAAGGAGAAAGAGAAGGTGAAGTCTGGAGGGTGAAGCAGAAGAAGCAGAAGAAGGAGAAGGGGAGGGTGAAGTCTGGAGGGTGAATCAGAAGAAGTAGAAGAAGGAGAAGGAGAAGGTGAAGTCAGGAGAGTGAAGCAGAAGAAGCAGAAGAAGGAGAAGGAGAAGGTGAAGTCTGGAGGGCGAAGCAGAAGAAGCAGAAGAAGAAGGAGAAGGTGAAGTCTGGAGGGTGAAGCAGAAGAAGCAGAAGAAGGAGAAGGAGTAGGTGAAGTCTGGAGGGTGAATCAGAAGAAGTAGAAAAAGGAGAAGGAGAAGGTGAAGTCAGGAGGGTGAAGCAGAAGAAGCAGAAGAAAGAGAAGGAGAAGGTGAAGTCTGGAGGGTGAAGCAGAAGAAGCAGAAGAAGGAGAAGGAGAAGGTGAAGTCTGGAGGGTGAATCAGAAGAAGCAGAAGAAGGAGAAGGAGAAGGTGAAGTCTGGAGGGTGAATCAGAAGAAGCAGAAGAAGGAGAAGGAGAAGGTGAAGTCAGGAGGGTGAATCAGAAGAAGCAGAAGAAGGAGAAGGAGAAGGTGAATTTAGGAGGGTGAATCAGAAGAAGCAGAAGAAGGAGAAGGAGCAGGTGAAGTCAGGGGGGTGTAGCAGAAGAAGTAGAAGAAGGAGAAGGAGAAGGTGAAGTCAGGACGGTGAAGCAGAAGAAGCAGAAGAAGGAGAAGGAGAAGGTGAAGCCTGGAGGGCGCAGCGGAAGAAGCAGAAGAAGGAGAAGGAGAAGGTGAAGTCTGGAGTGTGAAGAAGAAGAAGCAGAAGAAGGAGAAGGAGAAGGTGAAGTCTGGAGGGTGAAGCAGAAGAAACAGAAGAAGGAGAAGGAGAAGGTGAAGACTGGAGGGTGAATCAGAAGAAGTAGAAGAAGGAGAAGGAGAAGGTGAAGTCTGGAGGGTGAATCAGAAGAAGTAGAAGAAGGAGAAGGAGAAGTTGAAGTCTGGAGGGTGAATCAGAAGAAGCAGAAGAAGGAGAAGGAGAAGGTGAAGTCTGGAGGGTGAATCAGAAGAAGCAGAAGAAGGAGAAGGAGAAGATGAAGTCTGGAGGGTGAATCAGAAGAAGTAGAAGAAATAGAAGGAGAAGGTGAAGTCTGGAGGGTGAATCAGAAGAAGTAGTAGAAGGAGAAGGAGAAGATGAAGTCTGGAGGGTGAATCAGAAGAAAGAGAAGAAGGAGAAGGAGAAGGTGAAGTCTGGAGGGTGAATCAGAAGAAGTAGAAGAAGGAGAAGGAGAAGGTGTAGTCTGGAGGGTGAATCAGAAGAAGTAGACGAAGGAGAAGGAGAAGGTGAAGTCTGGAGGGTGAATCAGAAGAAGCAGAAGAAGGAGAAGGAGAAGGTGAAGTCTGGAGGGTGAAGCAGAAGAAGCAGAAGAAGGAGAAGGAGAGGGTGAAGTCTGGAGGGTGAATCAGAAGAAGTAGAAGAAGGAGAAGGAGAAGGTGAAGTCAGGAGAGTGAAGCAGAAGAAGCAGAAGAAGGAGAAGGAGAAGGTGAAGTCTGGAGGGCGAAGCAGAAGAAGCAGAAGAAGGAGAAGGAGAAGGTGAAGTCTGGAGGGTGAAGCAGAAGAAGCAGAAGAAGGAGAAGGAGAAGGTGAAGTCAGGAGGGTGAAGCAGAAGAAGCAGAAGAAAGAGAAGGAGAAGGTGAAGTCTGGAGGGTGAAGCAGAAGAAGCAGAAGAAGGAGAAGGAGAAGGTGAAGTCTGGAGGGTGAATCAGAAGAAGCAGAAGAAGGAGAAGGAGAAGGTGAAGTCTGGAGGGTGAATCAGAAGAAGCAGAAGAAGGAGAAGGAGAAGGTGAAGTCAGGAGGGTGAATCAGAAGAAGCAGAAGAAGGAGAAGGAGAAGGTGAATTTAGGAGGGTGAATCAGAAGAAGCAGAAGAAGGAGAAGGAGCAGGTGAAGTCAGGGGGGTGTAGCAGAAGAAGTAGAAGAAGGAGAAGGAGAAGGTGAAGTCAGGACGGTGAAGCAGAAGAAGCAGAAGAAGGAGAAGGAGAAGGTGAAGCCTGGAGGGCGCAGCGGAAGAAGCAGAAGAAGGAGAAGGAGAAGGTGAAGTCTGGAGTGTGAAGAAGAAGAAGCAGAAGAAGGAGAAGGAGAAGGTGAAGTCTGGAGGGTGAAGCAGAAGAAACAGAAGAAGGAGAAGGAGAAGGTGAAGACTGGAGGGTGAATCAGAAGAAGTAGAAGAAGGAGAAGGAGAAGGTGAAGTCTGGAGGGTGAATCAGAAGAAGTAGAAGAAGGAGAAGGAGAAGTTGAAGTCTGGAGGGTGAATCAGAAGAAGCAGAAGAAGGAGAAGGAGAAGGTGAAGTCTGGAGGGTGAATCAGAAGAAGCAGAAGAAGGAGAAGGAGAAGATGAAGTCTGGAGGGTGAATCAGAAGAAGTAGAAGAAATAGAAGGAGAAGGTGAAGTCTGGAGGGTGAATCAGAAGAAGTAGAAGAAGGAGAAGGAGAAGATGAAGTCTGGAGGGTGAATCAGAAGAAAGAGAAGAAGGAGAAGGAGAAGGTGAAGTCTGGAGGGTGAATCAGAAGAAGTAGAAGAAGGAGAAGGAGAAGGTGTAGTCTGGAGGGTGAATCAGAAGAAGTAGACGAAGGAGAAGGAGAAGGTGAAGTCTGGAGGGTGAATCAGAAGAAGCAGAAGAAGGAGAAGGAGAAGGTGAAGTCTGGAGGGTGAATCAGAAGAAGTAGAAGAAGGAGAAGGAGAAGGTGAAGTCTGGAGGGTGAATTAGAAGAAGCAGAAGAAAGAGAAGGAGAAGGTGAAGTCTGGAGGGTGAATCAGAAGAAGTAGAAGAAGGAGAAGGAGAAGGTGAAGTCTGGAGGGTGAATCAGAAGAAGCAGAAGAAGGAGAAGGAGAAGGTGAAGTCTGGAGGGTGAATCAGAAGAAGCAGAAGAAGGAGAAGGAAAAGGTGAAGTCTGGAGGGTGAATCAGAAGAAGCAGAAGAAGGAGAAGGAGAAGGTGAAGTCTGGAGGGTGATTCAGAAGAAGCAGAATAAGGAGAAGGAGAAGGTGAAGTCTGGAGGGTGAATCAGAAGAAGCAGAAGAAGGAGAAGGAGAAGGTGAAGTCTGGAGGGTGAATCAGAAGAAGTAGAAGAAGGAGAAGGAGAAGGTGAAGTCTGGAGGGTGAAGCAGAAGAAGTAGAAGAAGGAGAAGGAGAAGGTGAAGTCAGGAGGGTGAATCAGAAGAAGCAGAAGAAGGAGAAGGAGAAGGTGAAGTCTGGAGGGTGAATCAGAAGAATCAGAAGAAGGAGAAGGAGAAGATGAAGTCTGGAGGGTGAATCAGAAGAAGCAGAAGAAAGAGAAGGAGAAGGTGAAGTCTGGAGGGTGAAGCAGAAGAAACAGAAGAAGGAGAAGGAGAAGGTGAAGTCTGGAGGGCGAAGCAGAAGAAGCAGAAGAAGGAGAAGGAGAAGGTGAAGTCTGGAGGGTGAAGCAGAAGAAGTAGAAGAAGGAGAAGGAGAAGATGAAGTCTGGAGGGTGAATCAGACGAAGTAGAAGAAGGAGAAGGAGAAGGTGAAGTCTGGAGGGTGAATCAGAAGAAGCAGAAGAAGGAGAAGGAGCAGGTGAAGTCAGGGGGGTGAAGCAGAAGAAGTAGAAGAAGGAGAAGGAGAAGGTGAAGTCAGGACGGTGAAGCAGAAGAAGCAGAAGAAGGAGAAGGAGAAGGTGAAGTCTGGAGGGTGAAGCAGAAGAAGCAGAAGAAGGAGAAGGAGAGGGTGAAGTCTGGAGGGTGAATCAGAAGAAGTAGAAGAAGGAGAAGGAGAAGGTGAAGTCAGGAGAGTGAAGCAGAAGAAGCAGAAGAAGGAGAAGGAGAAGGTGAAGTCTGGAGGGCGAAGCAGAAGAAGCAGAAGAAGGAGAAGGAGAAGGTGAAGTCTGGAGGGTGAAGCAGAAGAAGGAGAAGAAGGAGAAGGAGTAGGTGAAGTCTGGAGGGTGAATCAGAAGAAGTAGAAGAAGGAGAAGGATAAGGTGAAGTCAGGAGGGTGAAGCAGAAGAAGCAGAAGAAGGAGAAGGAGAAGGTGAAGTCTGGTGGGTGAAGCAGAAGAAGCAGAAGAAGGAGAAGGAGAAGGTGAAGTCTGGAGGGTGAAGCAGAAGAAGCAGAAGAAGGAGAAGGAGAAGGTGAAGTCAGGAGGGTGGATCAGAAGAAGCAGAAGAAGGAGAAGGAGAAGGTGAAGTCTGGAGGGTGAATCAGAAGAAGCAGAAGAAGGAGAAGGAGAAGGTGAAGTCTGGAGGGCGCAGCAGAAGAAGCAGAAGAAGGAGAAAGAGAAGGTGAAGTCTGGAGGGTGAAGCAGAAGAAGCAGAAGAAGGAGAAGGAGAGGGTGAAGTCTGGAGGGTGAACCAGAAGAAGTAGAAGAAGGAGAAGGAGAAGGTGAAGTCAGGAGAGTGAAGCAGAAGAAGCAGAAGAAGGAGAAGGAGAAGGTGAATCTGGAGGGCGAAGCAGAAGAAGCAGAAGAAGGAGAAGGAGAAGGTGAAGTCTGGAGGGTGAAGCAGAAGAAGCAGAAGAAGGAGAAGGAGTAGGTGAAGTCTGGAGGGTGAATCAGAAGAAGTAGAAGAAGGAGAAGGAGAAGGTGAAGTCAGGAGGGTGAAGCAGAAGAAGCAGAAGAAGGAGAAGGAGAAGGTGAAGTCTGGAGGGCGAAGCAGAAGAAGCAGAAGAAGGAGAAGGAGAAGGTGAAGTCTGGAGGGTGAAGCAGAAGAAGCAGAAGAAGGAGAAGGAGTAGGTGAAGTCTGGAGGGTGAATCAGAAGAAGTAGAAAAAGGAGAAGGAGAAGGTGAAGTCAGGAGGGTGAAGCAGAAGAAGCAGAAGAAAGAGAAGGAGAAGGTGAAGTCTGGAGGGTGAATCAGAAGAAGTAGAAGAAGGAGAAGGAGAAGGTGAAGTCTGGAGGGTGAATCAGAAGAAGCAGAAGAAGGAGAAGGAGAAGGTGAAGTCTGGAGGGTGAATCAGAAGAAGCAGAAGAAGGAGAAGGAGCAGGTGAAGTCAGGGGGGTGTAGCAGAAGAAGTAGAAGAAGGAGAAGGAGAAGGTGAAGTCAGGACGGTGAAGCAGAAGAAGCAGAAGAAGGAGAAGGAGAAGGTGAAGCCTGGAGGGCGCAGCGGAAGAAGCAGAAGAAGGAGAAGGAGAAGGTGAAGTCTGGAGTGTGAAGAAGAAGAAGCAGAAGAAGGAGAAGGAGAAGGTGAAGTCTGGAGGGTGAAGCAGAAGAAACAGAAGAAGGAGAAGGAGAAGGTGAAGACTGGAGGGTGAATCAGAAGAAGTAGAAGAAGGAGAAGGAGAAGGTGAAGTCTGGAGGGTGAATCAGAAGAAGTAGAAGAAGGAGAAGGAGAAGTTGAAGTCTGGAGGGTGAATCAGAAGAAGCAGAAGAAGGAGAAGGAGAAGGTGAAGTCTGGAGGGTGAATCAGAAGAAGCAGAAGAAGGAGAAGGAGAAGATGAAGTCTGGAGGGTGAATCAGAAGAAGTAGAAGAAATAGAAGGAGAAGGTGAAGTCTGGAGGGTGAATCAGAAGAAGTAGTAGAAGGAGAAGGAGAAGATGAAGTCTGGAGGGTGAATCAGAAGAAAGAGAAGAAGGAGAAGGAGAAGGTGAAGTCTGGAGGGTGAATCAGAAGAAGTAGAAGAAGGAGAAGGAGAAGGTGTAGTCTGGAGGGTGAATCAGAAGAAGTAGACGAAGGAGAAGGAGAAGGTGAAGTCTGGAGGGTGAATCAGAAGAAGCAGAAGAAGGAGAAGTAGAAGGTGAAGTCTGGAGGGTGAAGCAGAAGAAGCAGAAGAAGGAGAAGGAGAGGGTGAAGTCTGGAGGGTGAATCAGAAGAAGTAGAAGAAGGAGAAGGAGAAGGTGAAGTCAGGAGAGTGAAGCAGAAGAAGCAGAAGAAGGAGAAGGAGAAGGTGAAGTCTGGAGGGCGAAGCAGAAGAAGCAGAAGAAGGAGAAGGAGAAGGTGAAGTCTGGAGGGTGAAGCAGAAGAAGCAGAAGAAGGAGAAGGAGTAGGTGAAGTCTGGAGGGTGAATCAGAAGAAGTAGAAAAAGGAGAAGGAGAAGGTGAAGTCAGGAGGGTGAAGCAGAAGAAGCAGAAGAAAGAGAAGGAGAAGGTGAAGTCTGGAGGGTGAAGCAGAAGAAGCAGAAGAAGGAGAAGGAGAAGGTGAAGTTTGGAGGGTGAATCAGAAGAAGCAGAAGAAGGAGAAGGAGAAGGTGAAGTCTGGAGGGTGAATCAGAAGAAGCAGAAGAAGGAGAAGGAGAAGGTGAAGTCAGGAGGGTGAATCAGAAGAAGCAGAAGAAGGAGAAGGAGAAGGTGAATTTAGGAGGGTGAATCAGAAGAAGCAGAAGAAGGAGAAGGAGCAGGTGAAGTCAGGGGGGTGTAGCAGAAGAAGTAGAAGAAGGAGAAGGAGAAGGTGAAGTCAGGACGGTGAAGCAGAAGAAGCAGAAGAAGGAGAAGGAGAAGGTGAAGCCTGGAGGGCGCAGCGGAAGAAGCAGAAGAAGGAGAAGGAGAAGGTGAAGTCTGGAGTGTGAAGAAGAAGAAGCAGAAGAAGGAGAAGGAGAAGGTGAAGTCTGGAGGGTGAAGCAGAAGAAACAGAAGAAGGAGAAGGAGAAGGTGAAGACTGGAGGGTGAATCAGAAGAAGTAGAAGAAGGAGAAGGAGAAGGTGAAGTCTGGAGGGTGAATCAGAAGAAGTAGAAGAAGGAGAAGGAGAAGTTGAAGTCTGGAGGGTGAATCAGAAGAAGCAGAAGAAGGAGAAGGAGAAGGTGAAGTCTGGAGGGTGAATCAGAAGAAGCAGAAGAAGGAGAAGGAGAAGATGAAGTCTGGAGGGTGAATCAGAAGAAGTAGAAGAAATAGAAGGAGAAGGTGAAGTCTGGAGGGTGAATCAGAAGAAGTAGAAGAAGGAGAAGGAGAAGATGAAGTCTGGAGGGTGAATCAGAAGAAAGAGAAGAAGGAGAAGGAGAAGGTGAAGTCTGGAGGGTGAATCAGAAGAAGAAGAAGAAGGAGAAGGAGAAGGTGTAGTCTGGAGGGTGAATCAGAAGAAGTAGACGAAGGAGAAGGAGAAGGTGAAGTCTGGAGGGTGAATCAGAAGAAGCAGAAGAAGGAGAAGGAGAAGGTGAAGTCTGGAGGGTGAATCAGAAGAAGTAGAAGAAGGAGAAGGAGAAGGTGAAGTCTGGAGGGTGAATTAGAAGAAGCAGAAGAAAGAGAAGGAGAAGGTGAAGTCTGGAGGGTGAATCAGAAGAAGTAGAAGAAGGAGAAGGAGAAGGTGAAGTCTGGAGGGTGAATCAGAAGAAGCAGAAGAAGGAGAAGGAGAAGGTGAAGTCTGGAGGGTGAATCAGAAGAAGCAGAAGAAGGAGAAGGAAAAGGTGAAGTCTGGAGGGTGAATCAGAAGAAGCAGAAGAAGGAGAAGGAGAAGGTGAAGTCTGGAGGGTGATTCAGAAGAAGCAGAATAAGGAGAAGGAGAAGGTGAAGTCTGGAGGGTGAATCAGAAGAAGCAGAAGAAGGAGAAGGAGAAGGTGAAGTCTGGAGGGTGAATCAGAAGAAGTAGAAGAAGGAGAAGGAGAAGGTGAAGTCTGGAGGGTGAAGCAGAAGAAGTAGAAGAAGGAGAAGGAGAAGGTGAAGTCAGGAGGGTGAATCAGAAGAAGCAGAAGAAGGAGAAGGAGAAGGTGAAGTCTGGAGGGTGAATCAGAAGAATCAGAAGAAGGAGAAGGAGAAGATGAAGTCTGGAGGGTGAATCAGAAGAAGCAGAAGAAAGAGAAGGAGAAGGTGAAGTCTGGAGGGTGAAGCAGAAGAAACAGAAGAAGGAGAAGGAGAAGGTGAAGTCTGGAGGGCGAAGCAGAAGAAGCAGAAGAAGGAGAAGGAGAAGGTGAAGTCTGGAGGGTGAAGCAGAAGAAGTAGAAGAAGGAGAAGGAGAAGATGAAGTCTGGAGGGTGAATCAGACGAAGTAGAAGAAGGAGAAGGAGAAGGTGAAGTCTGGAGGGTGAATCAGAAGAAGCAGAAGAAGGAGAAGGAGCAGGTGAAGTCAGGGGGGTGAAGCAGAAGAAGTAGAAGAAGGAGAAGGAGAAGGTGAAGTCAGGACGGTGAAGCAGAAGAAGCAGAAGAAGGAGAAGGAGAAGGTGAAGTCTGGAGGGTGAAGCAGAAGAAGCAGAAGAAGGAGAAGGAGAGGGTGAAGTCTGGAGGGTGAATCAGAAGAAGTAGAAGAAGGAGAAGGAGAAGGTGAAGTCAGGAGAGTGAAGCAGAAGAAGCAGAAGAAGGAGAAGGAGAAGGTGAAGTCTGGAGGGCGAAGCAGAAGAAGCAGAAGAAGGAGAAGGAGAAGGTGAAGTCTGGAGGGTGAAGCAGAAGAAGGAGAAGAAGGAGAAGGAGTAGGTGAAGTCTGGAGGGTGAATCAGAAGAAGTAGAAGAAGGAGAAGGATAAGGTGAAGTCAGGAGGGTGAAGCAGAAGAAGCAGAAGAAGGAGAAGGAGAAGGTGAAGTCTGGTGGGTGAAGCAGAAGAAGCAGAAGAAGGAGAAGGAGAAGGTGAAGTCTGGAGGGTGAAGCAGAAGAAGCAGAAGAAGGAGAAGGAGAAGGTGAAGTCAGGAGGGTGGATCAGAAGAAGTAGAAGAAGGAGAAGGAGAAGGTGAAGTCTGGAGGGTGAATCAGAAGAAGCAGAAGAAGGAGAAGGAGAAGGTGAAGTCTGGAGGGCGCAGCAGAAGAAGCAGAAGAAGGAGAAAGAGAAGGTGAAGTCTGGAGGGTGAAGCAGAAGAAGCAGAAGAAGGAGAAGGAGTGGGTGAAGTCTGGAGGGTGAACCAGAAGAAGTAGAAGAAGGAGAAGGAGAAGGTGAAGTCAGGAGAGTGAAGCAGAAGAAGCAGAAGAAGGAGAAGGAGAAGGTGAATCTGGAGGGCGAAGCAGAAGAAGCAGAAGAAGGAGAAGGAGAAGGTGAAGTCTGGAGGGTGAAGCAGAAGAAGCAGAAGAAGGAGAAGGAGTAGGTGAAGTCTGGAGGGTGAATCAGAAGAAGTAGAAGAAGGAGAAGGAGAAGGTGAAGTCAGGAGGGTGAAGCAGAAGAAGCAGAAGAAGGAGAAGGAGAAGGTGAAGTCTGGAGGGTGAAGCAGAAGAAGCAGAAGAAGGAGAAGGAGAAGGTGAAGTCTGGAGGGTGAATCAGAAGAAGCAGAAGAAGGAGAAGGAGAAGGTGAAGTCTGGAGGGTGAATCAGAAGAAGCAGAAGAAGGAGAAGGAGAAGGTGAAGTCAGGAGGGTGAATCAGAAGAAGCAGAAGAAGGAGAAGGAGAAGGTGAATTTAGGAGGGTGAATCAGAAGAAGCAGAAGAAGGAGAAGGAGCAGGTGAAGTCAGGGGGGTGTAGCAGAAGAAGTAGAAGAAGGAGAAGGAGAAGGTGAAGTCAGGACGGTGAAGCAGAAGAAGCAGAAGAAGGAGAAGGAGAATGTGAAGCCTGGAGGGCGCAGCAGAAGAAGCAGAAGAAGGAGAAGGAGAAGGTGAAGTCTGGAGTGTGAAGCAGAGGAAGCAGAAGAAGGAGAAGGAGAAGGTGAAGTCTGGAGGGTGAAGCAGAAGAAACAGAAGAAGGAGAAGGAGAAGGTGAAGACTGGAGGGTGAATCAGAAGAAGTAGAAGAAGGAGAAGGAGAAGGTGAAGTCTGGAGGGTGAATCAGAAGAAGTAGAACTAGGAGAAGGAGATGTTGAAGTCTGGAGGGTGAATCAGAAGAAGCAGAAGAAGGAGAAGGAGAAGGTGAAGTCTGGAGGGTGAATCAGAAGAAGCAGAAGAAGGAGAAGGAGAAGATGAAGTCTGGAGGGTGAATCAGAAGAAGTAGAAGAAGGAGAAGGAGAAGGTGAAGTCTGGAGGGTGAATCAGAAGAAGTAGAAGAAGGAGAAGGAGAAGATGAAGTCTGGAGGGTGTATCAGAAGAAATAGAAGAAGGAGAAGGAGAAGGTGAAGTCTGGAGGGTGAATCAGAAGAAGTAGAAGAAGGAGAAGGAGAAGGTGTAGTCTGGAGGGTGAATCAGAAGAAGTAGACGAAGGAGAAGGAGAAGGTGAAGTCTGGAGGGTGAATCAGAAGAAGCAGAAGAAGGAGAAGGAGAAGGTGAAGTCTGGAGGGTGAATCAGAAGAAGTAGAAGAAGGAGAAGGAGAAGGTGAAGTCTGGAGGGTGAATCAGAAGAAGCAGAAGAAGGAGAAGGAGAAGGTGAAGTCTGGAGGGTGAATCAGAAGAAGCAGAAGAAGGAGAAGGAGAAGGTGAAGTCTGGAGGGTGAATCAGAAGAAGCAGAATAAGGAGAAGGAGAAGGTGAAGTCTGGAGGGTGAATCAGAAGAAGCAGAAGAAGGAGAAGGAGAAGGTGAAGTCTGGAGGGTGAATCAGAAGAAGTAGAAGAAGGAGAAGGAGAAGGTGAAGTCTGGAGGGTGAATCAGAAGAAGTAGAAGAAGGAGAAGGAGAAGGTGAAGTCTGGAGGGTGAATCAGAAGAAGTAGAAGAAGGAGAAGGAGAAGGTGAAGTCTGGAGGGTGAAGCAGAAGAAGTAGATGAAGGAGAAGGAGAAGGTGAAGTCAGGAGGGTGAATCAGAAGAAGTAGAAGAAGGAGAAGGAGAAGGTGAGGTCTGGAGGGTGAATCAGAAGAAGCAGAAGAAGGAGAAGGAGAAGGTGAAGTCTGGAGGGTGAATCAGAAGAATCAGAAGAAGGAGAAGGAGAAGGTGAAGTCTGGAGGGTGAATCAGAAGAAGCAGAAGAAAGAGAAGGAGAAGGTGAAGTCTGGAGGGTGAAGCAGAAGAAACAGAAGAAGGAGAAGGAGAAGGTGAAGACTGGAGGGTGAATCAGAAGAAGTAGAAGAAGGAGAAGGAGAAGGTGAAGTCTGGAGGGTGAATCAGAAGAAGTAGAAGAAGGAGAAGGAGAAGGTGAAGTCTGGAGGGTGAATCAGAAGAACCAGAAGAAGGAGAAGGAGAAGGTGAAGTCTGGAGGGTGAATCAGAAGAAGGAGAAGAAGGAGAAGGAGAAGATGAAGTCTGGAGGGTGAATCAGAAGAAGTAGAAGAAGGAGAAGGAGAAGGTGAAGTCTGGAGGGTGAATCAGAAGAAGTAGAAGAAGGAGAAGGAGAAGGTGTAGTCTGGAGGGTGAATCAGAAGAAGTAGACGAAGGAGAAGGAGAAGGTGAAGTCTGGAGGGTGAATCAGAAGAAGCAGAAGAAGGAGAAGGAGAAGGTGAAGTCTGGAGGGTGAATCAGAAGAAGTAGAAGAAGGAGAAGGAGAAGGTGAAGTCTGGAGGGTGAATCAGAAGAAGCAGAAGAAGGAGAAGGAGAAGGTGAAGTCTGGAGGGTGATTCAGAAGAAGCAGAAGAAGGAGAAGGAGAAGGTGAAGTCTGGAGGGTGAAACAGAAGAAGCAGAATAAGGAGAAGGAGAAGGTGAAGTCTGGAGGGTGAATCAGAAGAAGCAGAAGAAGGAGAAGGAGAAGGTGAAGTCTGGAGGGTGAATCAGAAGAAGTAGAAGAAGGAGAAGGAGAAGGTGAAGTCTGGAGGGTGAAGCAGAAGAAGTAGAAGAAGGAGAAGGAGAAGGTGAAGTCAGGAGGGTGAATCAGAAGAAGTAGAAGAAGGAGAAGGAGAAGGTGAAGTCAGGAGGGTGAATCAGAAGAAGCAGAAGAAGGAGAAGGAGAAGGTGAAGTCTGGAGGGTGAATCAGAAGAATCAGAAGAAGGAGAAGGAGAAGGTGAAGTCTGGAGGGTGAATCAGAAGAAGCAGAAGAAAGAGAAGGAGAAGGTGAAGTCTGGAGGGTGAAGCAGAAGAAACAGAAGAAGGAGAAGGAGAAGGTGAAGACTGGAGGGTGAATCAGAAGAAGTAGAAGAAGGAGAAGGAGAAGGTGAAGTCTGGAGGGTGAATCAGAAGAAGTAGAAGAAGGAGAAGGAGAAGTTGAAGTCTGGAGGGTGAATCAGAAGAAGCAGAAGAAGGAGAAGGAGAAGGTGAAGTCTGGAGGGTGAATCAGAAGAAGCAGAAGAAGGAGAAGGAGAAGATGAAGTCTGGAGGGTGAATCAGAAGAAGTAGAAGAAGGAGAAGGAGAAGGTGAAGTCTGGAGGGTGAATCAGAAGAAGTAGAAGAAGGAGAAGGAGAAGATGAAGTCTGGAGGGTGAATCAGAAGAAACAGAAGAAGGAGAAGGAGAAGGTGAAGTCTGGAGGGTGAATCAGAAGAAGTAGAAGAAGGAGAAGGAGAAGGTGTAGTCTGGAGGGTGAATCAGAAGAAGTAGACGAAGGAGAAGGAGAAGGTGAAGTCTGGAGGGTGAATCAGAACAAGCAGAAGAAGGAGAAGGAGAAGGTGAAGTCTGGAGGGTGAATCAGAAGAAGTAGAAGAAGGAGAAGGAGAAGGTGAAGTCTGGAGGGTGAATCAGAAGAAGCAGAAGAAGGAGAAGGAGAAGGTGAAGTCTGGAGGGTGAATCAGAAGAAGCAGAAGAAGGAGAAGGAGAAGGTGAAGTCTGGAGGGTGAATCAGAAGAAGCAGAATAAGGAGAAGGAGAAGGTGAAGTCTGGAGGGTGAATCAGAAGAAGGAGAAGAAGGAGAAGGAGATGGTGAAGTCTGGAGGGTGAATCAGAAGAAGTAGAAGAAGGAGAAGGAGAAGGTGAAGTCTGGAGGGTGAATCAGAAGAAGTAGAAGAAGGAGAAGGAGAAGGTGAAGTCTGGAGGGTGAAGCAGAAGAAGTAGATGAAGGAGAAGGAGAAGGTGAAGTCAGGAGGGTGAATCAGAAGAAGTAGAAGAAGGAGAAGGAGAAGGTGAGGTCTGGAGGGTGAATCAGAAGAAGCAGAAGAAGGAGAAGGAGAAGGTGAAGTCTGGAGGGTGAATCAGAAGAATCAGAAGAAGGAGAAGGAGAAGGTGAAGTCTGGAGGGTGAATCAGAAGAAGCAGAAGAAAGAGAAGGAGAAGGTGAAGTCTGGAGGGTGAAGCAGAAGAAACAGAAGAAGGAGAAGGAGAAGGTGAAGACTGGAGGGTGAATCAGAAGAAGTAGAAGAAGGAGAAGGAGAAGGTGAAGTCTGGAGGGTGAATCAGAAGAAGTAGAAGAAGGAGAAGGAGAAGGTGAAGTCTGGAGGGTGAATCAGAAGAAGCAGAAGAAGGAGAAGGAGAAGGTGAAGTCTGGAGGGTGAATCAGAAGAAGGAGAAGAAGGAGAAGGAGAAGATTAAGTCTGGAGGGTGAATCAGAAGAAGTAGAAGAAGGAGAAGGAGAAGGTGAAGTCTGGAGGGTGAATCAGAAGAAGGAGAAGAAGGAGAAGGAGAAGATGAAGTCTGGAGGGTGAAGCAGAAGAAACAGAAGAAGGAGAAGGAGAAGGTGAAGACTGGAGGGTGAATCAGAAGAAGTAGAAGAAGGAGAAGGAGAAGGTGAAGTCTGGAGGGTGAATCAGAAGAAGTAGAAGAAGGAGAAGGAGAAGGTGAAGTCTGGAGGGTGAATCAGAAGAAGTAGACGAAGGAGAAGGAGAAGGTGAAGTCTGGAGGGTGAATCAGAAGAAGCAGAAGAAGGAGAAGGAGAAGGTGAAGTCTGGAGGGTGAATCAGAAGAAGTAGAAGAAGGAGAAGGAGAAGGTGAAGTCTGGAGGGTGAATCAGAAGAAGCAGAAGAAGGAGAAGGAGAAGGTGAAGTCTGGAGGGTGAATCAGAAGAAGCAGAAGAAGGAGAAGGAGAAGGTGAAGTCTGGAGGGTGAAACAGAAGAAGCAGAATAAGGAGAAGGAGAAGGTGAAGTCTGGAGGGTGAATCAGAAGAAGCAGAAGAAAGAGAAGGAGAAGGTGAAGTCTGGAGGGTGAAGCAGAAGAAACAGAAGAAGGAGAAGGAGAAGGTGAAGACTGGAGGGTGAATCAGAAGAAGTAGAAGAAGGAGAAGGAGAAGGTGAAGTCTGGAGGGTGAATCAGAAGAAGTAGAAGAAGGAGAAGGAGAAGGTGAAGTCTGGAGGGTGAATCAGAAGAAGGAGAAGAAGGAGAAGGAGAAGATTAAGTCTGGAGGGTGAATCAGAAGAAGTAGAAGAAGGAGAAGGAGAAGGTGAAGTCTGGAGGGTGAATCAGAAGAAGGAGAAGAAGGAGAAGGAGAAGATGAAGTCTGGAGGGTGAAGCAGAAGAAACAGAAGAAGGAGAAGGAGAAGGTGAAGACTGGAGGGTGAATCAGAAGAAGTAGAAGAAGGAGAAGGAGAAGGTGAAGTCTGGAGGGTGAATCAGAAGAAGTAGAAGAAGGAGAAGGAGAAGGTGAAGTCTGGAGGGTGAATCAGAAGAAGTAGACGAAGGAGAAGGAGAAGGTGAAGTCTGGAGGGTGAATCAGAAGAAGCAGAAGAAGGAGAAGGAGAAGGTGAAGTCTGGAGGGTGAATCAGAAGAAGTAGAAGAAGGAGAAGGAGAAGGTGAAGTCTGGAGGGTGAATCAGAAGAAGCAGAAGAAGGAGAAGGAGAAGGTGAATACTGGAGGGTGAATCAGAAGAAGCAGAAGAAGGAGAAGGAGAAGGTGAAGTCTGGAGGGTGAAACAGAAGAAGCAGAATAAGGAGAAGGAGAAGGTGAAGTCTGGAGCGTGAATCAGAAGAAGCAGAAGAAGGAGAAGGAGAAGGTGAAGTCTGTAGGGTGAATCAGAAGAAGTAGAAGAAGGAGAAGGAGAAGGTGAAGTCTGGAGGGTGAATCAGAGGAAGTAGAAAAAGGAGAAGGAGAAGGTGAAGTCTGGAGGGTGAAGCAGAAGAAGTAGAAGAAGGAGAAGGAGAAGGTGAAGTCAGGAGGGTGAATCAGAAGAAGTAGAAGAAGGAGAAGGAGAAGGTGAAGTCAGGAGGGTGAATCAGAAGAAGCAGAAGAAGGAGAAGGAGAAGGTGAAGTCTGGAGGGTGAATCAGAAGAATCAGAAGAAGGAGAAGGAGAAGGTGAAGTCTGGAGGGTGAATCAGAAGAAGCAGAAGAAAGAGAAGGAGAAGGTGAAGTCTGGAGGGTGAATCAGAAGAAGTAGAAGAAGGAGAAGGAGAAGGTGAAGTCTGGAGGGTGAATCAGAAGAAGCAGAAGAAGGAGAAGGAGAAGGTGATGTCTGGAGGGTGAATCAGAAGAAGCAGAAGAAGGAGAAGGAGAAGGTGAAGTCTGGAGGGTGAATCAGAAGAAGCAGAAGAAGGAGAAGGAGAAGGTGAAGTCTGGAGGGTGAATCAGAAGAAGCAGAATAAGGAGAAGGAGAAGGTGAAGTCTGGAGGGTGAATCAGAAGAAGCAGAAGAAGGAGAAGGAGAAGGTGAAGTCTGGAGGGTGAATCAGAAGAAGTAGAAGAAGGAGAAGGAGAAGGTGAAGTCTGGGGGGTGAAGCAGAAGAAGTAGAAGAAGGAGAAGGAGAAGGTGAAGTCAGGAGGGTGAATCAGAAGAAGTAGAAGAAGGAGAAGGAGAAGGTGAAGTCAGGAGGGTAAATCAGAAGAAGCAGAAGAAGGAGAAGGAGAAGGTGAAGTCTGGAGGGCGAATCAGAAGAAACAGAAGAAGGAGAAGGAGAAGGTGAAATCTGGAGGGTGAATCAGAAGAAGCAGAAGAAGGAGAAGGAGAAGGTGAAGTCTGGAGGTTGAATCAGAAGAAGCAGAATAAGGAGAAGGAGAAGGTGATGTCTGGAGGGTGAATCAGAAGAAGCAGAATAAGGAGAAGGAGAAGGTGAAGTCTGGAGGGTGAATCAGAAGAAGCAGAAGAAGGAGAAGGAGAAGGTGAAGTCTGGAGGGTGAATCAGAAGAGGTAGAAGAAGGAGAAGGAGAAGGTGAAGTCTGGAGGGTGAAGCAGAAGAAGTAGAAGAAGGAGAAGGAGAAGGTGTAGTCAGGAGGGTGAATCAGAAGAAGTAGAAGAAGGAGAAGGAGAAGGTGAAGCCAGGAGGGTGAATCAGAAGAAGCCAAAGAAGGAGAAGGAGAAGGTGAAGTCTGGAGGGTGAATCAGAAGAATCAGAAGAAGGAGAAGGAGAAGGTGAAGTCTGGAGGGTGAATCAGAAGAATCAGAAGAAAGAGAAGGAGAAGGTGAAGTCTGGAGGCTGAAGCAGAAGAAACAGAAGAAGGAGAAGGAGAATGTGAAGACTGGAGGGTGAATCAGAAGAAGTAGAAGAAGGAGAAGGAGAAGGTGAAGTCAGGGGGGTGTAGCAGAAGAAGTAGAAGAAGGAGAAGGAGAAGGTGAAGTCAGGACGGTGAAGCAGAAGAAGCAGAAGAAGGAGAAGGAGAATGTGAAGCCTGGAGGGCGCAGCAGAAGAAGCAGAAGAAGGAGAAGGAGAAGGTGAAGTCTGGAGTGTGAAGCAGAGGAAGCAGAAGAAGGAGAAGGAGAAGGTGAAGTCTGGAGGGTGAAGCAGAAGAAACAGAAGAAGGAGAAGGAGAAGGTGAAGACTGGAGGGTGAATCAGAAGAAGTAGAAGAAGGAGAAGGAGAAGGTGAAGTCTGGAGGGTGAATCAGAAGAAGTAGAACTAGGAGAAGGAGATGTTGAAGTCTGGAGGGTGAATCAGAAGAAGCAGAAGAAGGAGAAGGAGAAGGTGAAGTCTGGAGGGTGAATCAGAAGAAGCAGAAGAAGGAGAAGGAGAAGATGAAGTCTGGAGGGTGAATCAGAAGAAGTAGAAGAAGGAGAAGGAGAAGGTGAAGTCTGGAGGGTGAATCAGAAGAAGTAGAAGAAGGAGAAGGAGAAGATGAAGTCTGGAGGGTGTATCAGAAGAAATAGAAGAAGGAGAAGGAGAAGGTGAAGTCTGGAGGGTGAATCAGAAGAAGTAGAAGAAGGAGAAGGAGAAGGTGTAGTCTGGAGGGTGAATCAGAAGAAGTAGACGAAGGAGAAGGAGAAGGTGAAGTCTGGAGGGTGAATCAGAAGAAGCAGAAGAAGGAGAAGGAGAAGGTGAAGTCTGGAGGGTGAATCAGAAGAAGTAGAAGAAGGAGAAGGAGAAGGTGAAGTCTGGAGGGTGAATCAGAAGAAGCAGAAGAAGGAGAAGGAGAAGGTGAAGTCTGGAGGGTGAATCAGAAGAAGCAGAAGAAGGAGAAGGAGAAGGTGAAGTCTGGAGGGTGAATCAGAAGAAGCAGAATAAGGAGAAGGAGAAGGTGAAGTCTGGAGGGTGAATCAGAAGAAGCAGAAGAAGGAGAAGGAGAAGGTGAAGTCTGGAGGGTGAATCAGAAGAAGTAGAAGAAGGAGAAGGAGAAGGTGAAGTCTGGAGGGTGAATCAGAAGAAGTAGAAGAAGGAGAAGGAGAAGGTGAAGTCTGGAGGGTGAATCAGAAGAAGTAGAAGAAGGAGAAGGAGAAGGTGAAGTCTGGAGGGTGAAGCAGAAGAAGTAGATGAAGGAGAAGGAGAAGGTGAAGTCAGGAGGGTGAATCAGAAGAAGTAGAAGAAGGAGAAGGAGAAGGTGAGGTCTGGAGGGTGAATCAGAAGAAGCAGAAGAAGGAGAAGGAGAAGGTGAAGTCTGGAGGGTGAATCAGAAGAATCAGAAGAAGGAGAAGGAGAAGGTGAAGTCTGGAGGGTGAATCAGAAGAAGCAGAAGAAAGAGAAGGAGAAGGTGAAGTCTGGAGGGTGAAGCAGAAGAAACAGAAGAAGGAGAAGGAGAAGGTGAAGACTGGAGGGTGAATCAGAAGAAGTAGAAGAAGGAGAAGGAGAAGGTGAAGTCTGGAGGGTGAATCAGAAGAAGTAGAAGAAGGAGAAGGAGAAGGTGAAGTCTGGAGGGTGAATCAGAAGAACCAGAAGAAGGAGAAGGAGAAGGTGAAGTCTGGAGGGTGAATCAGAAGAAGGAGAAGAAGGAGAAGGAGAAGATGAAGTCTGGAGGGTGAATCAGAAGAAGTAGAAGAAGGAGAAGGAGAAGGTGAAGTCTGGAGGGTGAATCAGAAGAAGTAGAAGAAGGAGAAGGAGAAGGTGTAGTCTGGAGGGTGAATCAGAAGAAGTAGACGAAGGAGAAGGAGAAGGTGAAGTCTGGAGGGTGAATCAGAAGAAGCAGAAGAAGGAGAAGGAGAAGGTGAAGTCTGGAGGGTGAATCAGAAGAAGTAGAAGAAGGAGAAGGAGAAGGTGAAGTCTGGAGGGTGAATCAGAAGAAGCAGAAGAAGGAGAAGGAGAAGGTGAAGTCTGGAGGGTGATTCAGAAGAAGCAGAAGAAGGAGAAGGAGAAGGTGAAGTCTGGAGGGTGAAACAGAAGAAGCAGAATAAGGAGAAGGAGAAGGTGAAGTCTGGAGGGTGAATCAGAAGAAGCAGAAGAAGGAGAAGGAGAAGGTGAAGTCTGGAGGGTGAATCAGAAGAAGTAGAAGAAGGAGAAGGAGAAGGTGAAGTCTGGAGGGTGAAGCAGAAGAAGTAGAAGAAGGAGAAGGAGAAGGTGAAGTCAGGAGGGTGAATCAGAAGAAGTAGAAGAAGGAGAAGGAGAAGGTGAAGTCAGGAGGGTGAATCAGAAGAAGCAGAAGAAGGAGAAGGAGAAGGTGAAGTCTGGAGGGTGAATCAGAAGAATCAGAAGAAGGAGAAGGAGAAGGTGAAGTCTGGAGGGTGAATCAGAAGAAGCAGAAGAAAGAGAAGGAGAAGGTGAAGTCTGGAGGGTGAAGCAGAAGAAACAGAAGAAGGAGAAGGAGAAGGTGAAGACTGGAGGGTGAATCAGAAGAAGTAGAAGAAGGAGAAGGAGAAGGTGAAGTCTGGAGGGTGAATCAGAAGAAGTAGAAGAAGGAGAAGGAGAAGTTGAAGTCTGGAGGGTGAATCAGAAGAAGCAGAAGAAGGAGAAGGAGAAGGTGAAGTCTGGAGGGTGAATCAGAAGAAGCAGAAGAAGGAGAAGGAGAAGATGAAGTCTGGAGGGTGAATCAGAAGAAGTAGAAGAAGGAGAAGGAGAAGGTGAAGTCTGGAGGGTGAATCAGAAGAAGTAGAAGAAGGAGAAGGAGAAGATGAAGTCTGGAGGGTGAATCAGAAGAAACAGAAGAAGGAGAAGGAGAAGGTGAAGTCTGGAGGGTGAATCAGAAGAAGTAGAAGAAGGAGAAGGAGAAGGTGTAGTCTGGAGGGTGAATCAGAAGAAGTAGACGAAGGAGAAGGAGAAGGTGAAGTCTGGAGGGTGAATCAGAACAAGCAGAAGAAGGAGAAGGAGAAGGTGAAGTCTGGAGGGTGAATCAGAAGAAGTAGAAGAAGGAGAAGGAGAAGGTGAAGTCTGGAGGGTGAATCAGAAGAAGCAGAAGAAGGAGAAGGAGAAGGTGAAGTCTGGAGGGTGAATCAGAAGAAGCAGAAGAAGGAGAAGGAGAAGGTGAAGTCTGGAGGGTGAATCAGAAGAAGCAGAATAAGGAGAAGGAGAAGGTGAAGTCTGGAGGGTGAATCAGAAGAAGGAGAAGAAGGAGAAGGAGATGGTGAAGTCTGGAGGGTGAATCAGAAGAAGTAGAAGAAGGAGAAGGAGAAGGTGAAGTCTGGAGGGTGAATCAGAAGAAGTAGAAGAAGGAGAAGGAGAAGGTGAAGTCTGGAGGGTGAAGCAGAAGAAGTAGATGAAGGAGAAGGAGAAGGTGAAGTCAGGAGGGTGAATCAGAAGAAGTAGAAGAAGGAGAAGGAGAAGGTGAGGTCTGGAGGGTGAATCAGAAGAAGCAGAAGAAGGAGAAGGAGAAGGTGAAGTCTGGAGGGTGAATCAGAAGAATCAGAAGAAGGAGAAGGAGAAGGTGAAGTCTGGAGGGTGAATCAGAAGAAGCAGAAGAAAGAGAAGGAGAAGGTGAAGTCTGGAGGGTGAAGCAGAAGAAACAGAAGAAGGAGAAGGAGAAGGTGAAGACTGGAGGGTGAATCAGAAGAAGTAGAAGAAGGAGAAGGAGAAGGTGAAGTCTGGAGGGTGAATCAGAAGAAGTAGAAGAAGGAGAAGGAGAAGGTGAAGTCTGGAGGGTGAATCAGAAGAAGCAGAAGAAGGAGAAGGAGAAGGTGAAGTCTGGAGGGTGAATCAGAAGAAGGAGAAGAAGGAGAAGGAGAAGATTAAGTCTGGAGGGTGAATCAGAAGAAGTAGAAGAAGGAGAAGGAGAAGGTGAAGTCTGGAGGGTGAATCAGAAGAAGGAGAAGAAGGAGAAGGAGAAGATGAAGTCTGGAGGGTGAAGCAGAAGAAACAGAAGAAGGAGAAGGAGAAGGTGAAGACTGGAGGGTGAATCAGAAGAAGTAGAAGAAGGAGAAGGAGAAGGTGAAGTCTGGAGGGTGAATCAGAAGAAGTAGAAGAAGGAGAAGGAGAAGGTGAAGTCTGGAGGGTGAATCAGAAGAAGTAGACGAAGGAGAAGGAGAAGGTGAAGTCTGGAGGGTGAATCAGAAGAAGCAGAAGAAGGAGAAGGAGAAGGTGAAGTCTGGAGGGTGAATCAGAAGAAGTAGAAGAAGGAGAAGGAGAAGGTGAAGTCTGGAGGGTGAATCAGAAGAAGCAGAAGAAGGAGAAGGAGAAGGTGAAGTCTGGAGGGTGAATCAGAAGAAGCAGAAGAAGGAGAAGGAGAAGGTGAAGTCTGGAGGGTGAAACAGAAGAAGCAGAATAAGGAGAAGGAGAAGGTGAAGTCTGGAGGGTGAATCAGAAGAAGCAGAAGAAAGAGAAGGAGAAGGTGAAGTCTGGAGGGTGAAGCAGAAGAAACAGAAGAAGGAGAAGGAGAAGGTGAAGACTGGAGGGTGAATCAGAAGAAGTAGAAGAAGGAGAAGGAGAAGGTGAAGTCTGGAGGGTGAATCAGAAGAAGTAGAAGAAGGAGAAGGAGAAGGTGAAGTCTGGAGGGTGAATCAGAAGAAGGAGAAGAAGGAGAAGGAGAAGATTAAGTCTGGAGGGTGAATCAGAAGAAGTAGAAGAAGGAGAAGGAGAAGGTGAAGTCTGGAGGGTGAATCAGAAGAAGGAGAAGAAGGAGAAGGAGAAGATGAAGTCTGGAGGGTGAAGCAGAAGAAACAGAAGAAGGAGAAGGAGAAGGTGAAGACTGGAGGGTGAATCAGAAGAAGTAGAAGAAGGAGAAGGAGAAGGTGAAGTCTGGAGGGTGAATCAGAAGAAGTAGAAGAAGGAGAAGGAGAAGGTGAAGTCTGGAGGGTGAATCAGAAGAAGTAGACGAAGGAGAAGGAGAAGGTGAAGTCTGGAGGGTGAATCAGAAGAAGCAGAAGAAGGAGAAGGAGAAGGTGAAGTCTGGAGGGTGAATCAGAAGAAGTAGAAGAAGGAGAAGGAGAAGGTGAAGTCTGGAGGGTGAATCAGAAGAAGCAGAAGAAGGAGAAGGAGAAGGTGAATACTGGAGGGTGAATCAGAAGAAGCAGAAGAAGGAGAAGGAGAAGGTGAAGTCTGGAGGGTGAAACAGAAGAAGCAGAATAAGGAGAAGGAGAAGGTGAAGTCTGGAGCGTGAATCAGAAGAAGCAGAAGAAGGAGAAGGAGAAGGTGAAGTCTGTAGGGTGAATCAGAAGAAGTAGAAGAAGGAGAAGGAGAAGGTGAAGTCTGGAGGGTGAATCAGAGGAAGTAGAAAAAGGAGAAGGAGAAGGTGAAGTCTGGAGGGTGAAGCAGAAGAAGTAGAAGAAGGAGAAGGAGAAGGTGAAGTCAGGAGGGTGAATCAGAAGAAGTAGAAGAAGGAGAAGGAGAAGGTGAAGTCAGGAGGGTGAATCAGAAGAAGCAGAAGAAGGAGAAGGAGAAGGTGAAGTCTGGAGGGTGAATCAGAAGAATCAGAAGAAGGAGAAGGAGAAGGTGAAGTCTGGAGGGTGAATCAGAAGAAGCAGAAGAAAGAGAAGGAGAAGGTGAAGTCTGGAGGGTGAATCAGAAGAAGTAGAAGAAGGAGAAGGAGAAGGTGAAGTCTGGAGGGTGAATCAGAAGAAGCAGAAGAAGGAGAAGGAGAAGGTGATGTCTGGAGGGTGAATCAGAAGAAGCAGAAGAAGGAGAAGGAGAAGGTGAAGTCTGGAGGGTGAATCAGAAGAAGCAGAAGAAGGAGAAGGAGAAGGTGAAGTCTGGAGGGTGAATCAGAAGAAGCAGAATAAGGAGAAGGAGAAGGTGAAGTCTGGAGGGTGAATCAGAAGAAGCAGAAGAAGGAGAAGGAGAAGGTGAAGTCTGGAGGGTGAATCAGAAGAAGTAGAAGAAGGAGAAGGAGAAGGTGAAGTCTGGGGGGTGAAGCAGAAGAAGTAGAAGAAGGAGAAGGAGAAGGTGAAGTCAGGAGGGTGAATCAGAAGAAGTAGAAGAAGGAGAAGGAGAAGGTGAAGTCAGGAGGGTAAATCAGAAGAAGCAGAAGAAGGAGAAGGAGAAGGTGAAGTCTGGAGGGCGAATCAGAAGAAACAGAAGAAGGAGAAGGAGAAGGTGAAATCTGGAGGGTGAATCAGAAGAAGCAGAAGAAGGAGAAGGAGAAGGTGAAGTCTGGAGGTTGAATCAGAAGAAGCAGAATAAGGAGAAGGAGAAGGTGATGTCTGGAGGGTGAATCAGAAGAAGCAGAATAAGGAGAAGGAGAAGGTGAAGTCTGGAGGGTGAATCAGAAGAAGCAGAAGAAGGAGAAGGAGAAGGTGAAGTCTGGAGGGTGAATCAGAAGAGGTAGAAGAAGGAGAAGGAGAAGGTGAAGTCTGGAGGGTGAAGCAGAAGAAGTAGAAGAAGGAGAAGGAGAAGGTGTAGTCAGGAGGGTGAATCAGAAGAAGTAGAAGAAGGAGAAGGAGAAGGTGAAGCCAGGAGGGTGAATCAGAAGAAGCCAAAGAAGGAGAAGGAGAAGGTGAAGTCTGGAGGGTGAATCAGAAGAATCAGAAGAAGGAGAAGGAGAAGGTGAAGTCTGGAGGGTGAATCAGAAGAATCAGAAGAAAGAGAAGGAGAAGGTGAAGTCTGGAGGCTGAAGCAGAAGAAACAGAAGAAGGAGAAGGAGAATGTGAAGACTGGAGGGTGAATCAGAAGAAGTAGAAGAAGGAGAAGGAGAAGGTGAAGTCTGGAGGGTGAATCAGAAGAAGTAGAAGAAGGAGAAGGAGAAGGTGAAGTCTGGAGGGTGAATCAGAAGAAGCAGAAGAAGGAGAAGGAGAAGGTGAAGTCTGGAGGGTGAATCAGAAGATGCAGAAGAAGGAGAAGGAGAAGATGAAGTCTGGAGGGTGAATCAGAAGAAGTAGAAGAAGGAGAAGGAGAAGGTGAAGTCTGGAGGGTGAATCAGAAGAAGTAGAAGAAGGAGAAGGAGAAGGTGAAGTCTGGAGGGTGAATCAGAAGAAACAGAAGAAGGAGAAGGAGAAGGTGAAGTCTGGAGGGTGAATCAGAAGAAGTAGAAGAAGGAGAAGGAGAAGGTGAAGTCTGGAGGGTGAATCAGAAGAAGCAGAAGAAGGAGAAGGAGAAGATGAAGTGTGGAGGGTGAATCAGAAGAAGTAGAAGAAGGAGAAGGAGAAGGTGAAGTCTGGAGGGTGAATTGGAAGAAGCAGAAGAAGGAGAAGGAGAAGGTGAAGTCTGGAGGGTGAATCAGAAGAAGCAGAAGAAGGAGAAGGAGAAGGTGAAGTCTGGAGGGTGAATCAGAAGAAGCAGAATAAGGAGAAGGAGAAGGTGATGTCTGGAGGGTGAATCAGAAGAAGTAGAAGAAGGAGAAGGAGAAGGTGAAGTCTGGAGGGTGAATCAGAAGAAGTAGAAGAAGGAGAAGGAGAAGGTGAAGTCTGGAGGGTGAATCAGAAGAAGTAGAAGAAGGAGAAGGAGAAGGTGAAGTCTGGAGGGTGAAGCAGAAGAAGTAGAAGAAGGAGAAGGAGAAGGTGAAGTCAGGAGGGTGAATCAGAAGAAGTAGAAGAAGGAGAAGGAGAAGGTGAAGTCAGGAGGGTGAATCAGAAGAAGCAGAAGAAGGAGAAGGAGAAGGTGAAGTCTGGAGGGTGAATCAGAAGAATCAGAAGAAGGAGAAGGAGAAGGTGAAGTCTGGAGGGAGAATCAGAAGAAGCAGAAGAAAGAGAAGGAGAAGGTGAAGTCTGGAGGGTGAATCAGAAGAAGTAGAAGAAGGAGAAGGAGAAGGTGAAGTCTGGAGGGTGAATCAGAAGAAGCAGAAGAAGGAGAAGGAGAAGGTGAAGTCTGGAGGGTGAATCAGAAGAAGCAGAAGAAGGAGAAGGAAAAGGTGAAGTCTGGAGGGTGAATCAGAAGAAGCAGAAGAAGGAGAAGGAGAAGGTGAAGTCTGGAGGGTGAATCAGAAGAAGCAGAATAAGGAGAAGGAGAAGGTGAAGTCTGGAGGGTTAATCAGAAGAAGCAGAAGAAGGAGAAGGAGAAGGTGAAGTCTGGAGGGTGAATCAGAAGAAGTAGAAGAAGGAGAAGGAGAAGGTGAAGTCTGGAGGGTGAAGCAGAAGAAGTAGAAGAAGGAGAAGGAGAAGGTGAAGTCAGGAGGGTGAATCAGAAGAAGCAGAAGAAGGAGAAGGAGAAGGTGAAGTCTGGAGGGTGAATCAGAAGAATCAGAAGAAGGAGAAGGAGAAGATGAAGTCTGGAGGGTGAATCAGAAGAAGCAGAAGAAAGAGAAGGAGAAGGGGAAGTCTGGAGGGTGAAGCAGAAGAAACAGAAAAAGGAGAAGGAGTAGGTGAAGACTGGAGGGTGAATCAGAAGAAGTAGAAGAAGGAGAAGGAGAAGGTGAAGTCTGGAGGGTGAATCAGACGAAGTAGAAGAAGGAGAAGGAGAAGGTGAAGTCTGGAGGGTGAATCAGAAGAAGTAGAAGAAGGTGAAGGAGAAGGTGAAGTCTGGAGGGTGAATCAGAAGAAGCAGAAGAAGGAGAAGGAGAAGATGAAGTCTGGAGGGTGAATCAGAAGAAGTAGAAGAAGGAGAAGGAAAAGGTGAGGTCTGGAGGGTGAATCAGAAGAACCAGAAGAAGGAGAAGGAGAAGGTGAAGTCTGGAGGGTGAATCAGAAGAAGCAGAGGAAGGAGAAGGAGAAGGTGAAGTCTGGAGGGTGAATCAGAAGAAGCAGAAGAAGGAGAAGGAAAAGGTGAAGTCAGGAGCGTGAATCAGAAGAAATAGAAGAAGGAGAAGGAGAAGGTGAAGTCTGGAGGGTGAATCAGAAGAAGTAGAAGAAGGAGAAGGAGAAGGTGAAGTCTGGAGGGTGAATCAGAAGAAACAGAAGAAGGAGAAGGAGAAGGTGAAGTCTGGAGGGTGAATCAGAAGAAGTAGAAGAAGGAGAAGGAGAAGGTGAAGTCTGGAGGGTGAATCAGAAGAAGCAGAAGAAGGAGAAGGAGAAGATGAAGTCTGGAGGGTGAATCAGAAGAAGTAGAAGAAGGAGAAGGAGAAGGTGAAGTCTGGAGGGTGAATCAGAAGAAGCAGAAGAAGGAGAAGGAGAAGGTGAAGTCTGGAGGGTGAATCAGAAGAAGCAGAAGAAGGAGAAGGAGAAGGTGAAGTCTGGAGGGTGAATCAGAAGAAGCAGAATAAGGAGAAGGAGAAGGTGATGTCTGGAGGGTGAATCAGAAGAAGTAGAAGAAGGAGAAGGAGAAGGTGAAGTCTGGAGGGTGAATCAGAAGTAGAAGAAGGAGAAGGAGAAGGTGAAGTCTGGAGGGTGAATCAGAAGAAGTAGAAGAAGGAGAAGGAGAAGGTGAAGTCTGGAGGGTGAAGCAGAAGAAGTAGAAGAAGGAGAAGGAGAAGGTGAAGTCAGGAGGGTGAATCAGAAGAAGTAGAAGAAGGAGAAGGAGAAGGTGAAGTCAGGAGGGTAAATCAGAAGAAGCAGAAGAAGGAGAAGGAGAAGGTGAAGTCTGGAGGGTGAATCAGAAGAATCAGAAGAAGGAGAAGGAGAAGGTGAAGTCTGGAGGGAGAATCAGAAGAAGCAGAAGAAAGTGAAGGAGAAGGTGAAGTCTGGAAGGTGAATCAGAAGAAGTAGAAGAAGGAGAAGGAGAAGGTGAAGTCTGGAGGGTGAATCAGAAGAAGCAGAAGAAGGAGAAGGAGAAGGTGAAGTCTGGAGGGTGAATCAGAAGAAGCAGAAGAAGGAGAAGGAAAAGGTGAAGTCTGGAGGGTGAATCAGAAGAAGCAGAAGAAGGAGAAGGAGAAGGTGAAGTCTGGAGGGTGAATCAGAAGAAGCAGAATAAGGAGAAGGAGAAGGTGAAGTCTGGAGGGTTAATCAGAAGAAGCAGAAGAAGGAGAAGGAGAAGGTGAAGTCTGGAGGGTGAATCAGAAGAAGTAGAAGAAGGAGAAGGAGAAGGTGAAGTCTGGAGGGTGAAGCAGAAGAAGTAGAAGAAGGAGAAGGAGAAGGTGAAGTCAGGAGGGTGAATCAGAAGAAGCAGAAGAAGGAGAAGGAGAAGGTGAAGTCTGGAGGGTGAATCAGAAGAATCAGAAGAAGGAGAAGCAGAAGATGAAGTCTGGAGGGTGAATCAGAAGAAGCAGAAGAAAGAGAAGGAGAAGGGGAAGTCTGGAGGGTGAAGCAGAAGAAACAGAAAAAGGAGAAGGAGTAGCTGAAGACTGGAGGGTGAATCAGAAGAAGTAGAAGAAGGAGAAGGAGAAGGTGAAGTCTGGAGGGTGAATCAGACGAAGTAGAAGAAGGAGAAGGAGAAGGTGAAGTCTGGAGGGTGAATCAGAAGAAGTAGAAGAAGGAGAAGGAGAAGGTGAAGTCTGGAGGGTGAATCAGAAGAAGCAGAAGAAGGAGAAGGAGAAGATGAAGTCTGGAGGGTGAATCAGAAGAAGTAGAAGAAGGAGAAGGAAAAGGTGAGGTCTGGAGGGTGAATCAGAAGAACCAGAAGAAGGAGAAGGAGAAGGTGAAGTCTGGAGGGTGAATCAGAAGAAGCAGAGGAAGGAGAAGGAGAAGGTGAAGTCTGGAGGGTGAATCAGAAGAAGCAGAAGAAGGAGAAGGAAAAGGTGAAGTCAGGAGCGTGAATCAGAAGAAGCAGAAGAAGGAGAAGGAGAAGGTGAAGTTAGGAGGGTGAATCAGAAGAAGCAGAAGAAGGAGAAGGAGCAGGTGAAGTCAGGGGGGTGAAGCAGAAGAAGTAGAAGAAGGAGAAGGAGAAGGTTTAGTCAGGACGGTGAAGCAGAAGAAGCAGAAGAAGGAGAAGGAGAAGGTGAAGTCTGGAGGGTGAAGCAGAAGAAGCAGAAGAAGGAGAAGGAGAGGGTGAAGTCTGGAGGGTGAATCAGAAGAAGTAGAAGAAGGAGAAGGAGAAGGTGAAGTCAGGAGAGTGAAGCAGAAGAAGCAGAAGAAGGAGAAGGAGAAGGTGAAGTCTGGAGGGCGCAGCAGAAGAAGCCGAAGAAGGAGAAGGAGAAGGTGAAGTCTGGAGGGTGAAGCAGAAGAAGCAGAAGAAGGAGAAGGAGTAGGTGAAGTCTGGAGGGTGAATCAGAAGAAGTAGAAGAAGGAGAAGGATAAGGTGAAGTCAGGATGGTGAAGCAGAAGAAGCAGAAGAAGGAGAAGGAGAAGGTGAAGTCTGGAATGTGAAGCAGAAGAAGTAGAAGAAGGAGAAGGAGAAGGTGAAGTCTGGAGGGTGAAGCAGAAGAAGCAGAAGAAGGAGAAGGAGAAGGTGAAGTCAGGAGGGTGGATCAGAAGAAGTAGAAGAAGGAGAAGGAGAAGGTGAAGTCTGGAGGGTGAATCAGAAGAAGCAGAAGAAGGAGAAAGAGAAGGTGAAGTCTGGAGGGGGAAGCAGAAGAAGCAGAAGAAGGAGAAGGAGAGGGTGAAGTCTGGAGGGTGAATCAGAAGAAGCAGAAGAAGGAGAAAGAGAAGGTGAAGTCTGGAGGGTGAATAAGAAGAAGCAGAAGAAGGAGAATGAGAAGATGAAGTCTGGAGGGTGAATCAGAAGAAGTAGAAGAAGGAGAAGGAGAAGATGAGGTCTGGAGGGTGAATCAGAAGAAGCAGAAGAAGGAGACGGAGAAGGTGAAGTCTGGAGGGTGAATCAGAAGAAGCAGAAGAAGGAGAAGGAGAAGGTGAAGTCTGGAGGGTGAATTAGAAGAAGCAGAAGAAGGAGAAGGAGAAGGTGAAGTCAGGAGGGTGAATCAGAAGAAGCAGAAGAAGGAGAAGGAGCAGGTGAAGTCAGGGGGGTGAAGCAGAAGAAGTAGAAGAAGGAGAAGGAGAAGGTGAAGTCAGGAGGGTGAAGCAGAAGAAGCAGAAGAAGGAGAAGGAGAAGGTGAAGTCTGGAGGGCGCAGCAGAAGAAGCAGAAGAAGGAGAAGGAGAAGGTGAAGTCTGCAGGGTGAATCAGAAGAAGTAGAAGAAGGAGAAGGAGAAGGTGAAGTCAGGAGAGTGAAGCAGAAGAAGCAGAAGAAGGAGAAGGAGAAGGTGAAGTCTGGAGGGTGAAGCAGAAGAAGCAGAAGAAGGAGAAGGAGAAGGTGAAGTCTGGAGGGCGAAGCAGAAGAAGCAGAAGAAGGAGAAGGAGAAGGTGAAGTCTGGAGGGTGAAGCAGAAGAAGCAGAAGAAGGAGAAGGAGAAGGTGAAGTCTGGAGGGTGAATCAGAAGAAGTAGAAGAAGGAGAAGGAGAAGGTGAAGTCAGGAGGGTGAATCAGAAGAAGTAGAAGAAGGAGAAGGAGAAGGTGAAGTCAGGAGGGTGAAGCAGAAGAAGCAGAAGAAGGAGAAGGAGAAGGTGAAGTCAGGAGGGTGAATCGGAAGAAGTAGAAGAAGGAGAAGGAGAAGGTGAAGTCTGGAGGGTGAATCAGAAGAAGTAGAAGAAGGAGAAGGAGCAGGTGAAGTCTGGAGGGTGAATCAGAAGAAGTAGAAGAAGGAGAAGGAGAAGGTGAAGTCTGGAGGGTGAATCAGAAGAAGCAGAAGAAGGAGAAGGAGAAGCTGACGTCTGGAGGGAGAAGCAGAAGAAGTAGAAGAAGGAGAAGGAGAAGGTGAAGTCTGGAGGGTGAATCAGAAGAAGTAGAAGAAGGAGAAGGAGAAGGTGAAGTCTGGAGGGTGAATCAGAAGAAGTAGAAGACGGAGAAGGAGAAGGTGAAGTCTGGAGGGTGAATCAGAAGAAGCAGAAGAACGAGAAGGAGAAGGTGAAGTCTGGAGGGTGAATCAGCAGAAGTAGAAGAAGGAGAAGGAGAAGGTGTAGTCTGGAGGGTGAATCAGAAGAAGTTGACGAAGGAGAAGGAGAAGGTGAAGTCTGGAGGGTGAATCAGAAGAAGCAGAAGAACGAGAAGGAGAAGGTGAAGTCTGGAGGGTGAATCAGAAGAAGTAGAAGAAGGAGAATGAGAAGGTGAAGTCTGGAGGATGAATCAGAAGAAGCAGAAGAAGGAGAAGGAGAAGGTGAAGTCTGGAGGGTGAATCAGAAGAAGCAGAAGAAGGAGAAGGAGAAGGTGAAGTCTGGAGGGAGAATCAGAAGAAGCAGAATAAGGAGAAGGAGAAGGTGAAGTCTGGAGGGTGAATCAGAAGAAGCAGAAGAAGGAGAAGGAGAAGGTGAAGTCTGGAGGGTGAATCAGAAGAAGTAGAAGAAGGAGAAGGAGAAGGTGAAGTCTGGAGGGTGAATCAGAAGAAGTAGAAGAAGGAGAAGGAGAAGGTGAAGTCTGGAGGGTGAATCAGAAGCAGTAGAAGAAGGAGAAGGAGAAGGTGAAGTCTGGAGGGTGAAGCAGAAGAAGTAGAAGAAGGAGAAGGAGAAGGTGAAGTCTGGAGGGTGAATTAGAAGAAGCAGAAGAAGGAGAAGGAGAAGGTGAAGTCAGGGAGGTGAATCAGAAGAAGCAGAAGAAGGAGAAGCTGAAGGTAAAGTTAGGAGGGTGAACCAGAAGAAGCAGAAGAAGGAGAAGGAGCAGGTGAAGTCAGGGGGGTGAAGCAGAAGAAGTAGAAGAAGGAGAAGGAGAAGGTGAAGTCAGGAGGGTGAAGCAGAAGAAGCAGAAGAAGGAGAAGGAGAAGGTGAAGTCTGGAGGGCGCAGCAGAAGAAGCAGAAGAAGGAGAAGGAGAAGGTGAAGTCTGGAGGGTGAAGCAGAAGAAGCAGAAGAAGGAGAAGGAGAAGGTGAAGTCTGGAGGGTGAATCAGAAGAAGTAGAAGAAGGAGAAGGAGAAGGTGAAGTCAGGAGAGTGAAGCAGAAGAAGCAGAAGAAGGAGAAGGAGAAGGTGAAGTCTGGAGGGTGAAGCAGAAGAAGCAGAAGAAGGAGAAGGAGAAGGTGAAGTCTGGAGGGCGAAGCAGAAGAAGCAGAAGAAGGAGAAGGGGAAGGTGAAGTCTGGAGGGTGAATCAGAAGAAGTAGAAGAAGCAGAAGGAGAAGGTGAAGTCTGGAGGGTGAATCAGAAGAAGCAGAAGAAGGAGAAGGAGAAGGTGAAGTCTGGAGGGTGAATCAGAAGAAGCAGAAGAAGGAGAAGGAGAAGGTGAAGTCTGGAGGGTGAATCAGAAGAAGCAGAATAAGGAGAAGGAGAAGGTGAAGTCTGGAGGGTGAATCAGAAGAAGCAGAAGAAGGAGAAGGAGAAGATGAAGTCTGGAGGGTGAATCAGAAGAAGTAGAAGAAGGAGAAGGAGAAGGTGAAGTCTGGAGGGTGAATCAGAAGAAGTAGATGAAGGAGAAGGAGAAGGTGAAGACTGGAGGGTGAATCAGAAGAAGCAGAAGAAGGAGAAGGAGAAGGTGAAGTCTGGAGGGTCAATCAGAAGAAGCAGAAGAAGGAGAAGGAGACGATGAAGTCTGGAGGGTGAATCAGAAGAAGTAGAAGAAGGAGAAGGAGAAGGTGAAGTCTGGAGGGTGAATCAGAAGAAGCAGAAGAAGGAGAAGGAGAAGGTGAAGTCTGGAGGGTGAATCAGAAGAAGCAGAAGAAGGAGAAGGAGAAGGTGAAGTCTGGAGGGTGAATCAGAAGAAGCAGAATAAGGAGAAGGAGAAGGTGAAGTCTGGAGGGTGAATCAGAAGAAGCAGAAGAAGTAGAAGGAGAAGGTGAAGTCTGGAGGGTGAATCAGAAGAAGTAGAAGAAGGAGAAGGAGAAGGTGAAGTCTGGAGGGTGAAGCAGAAGAAGTAGAAGAAGGAGAAGGAGAAGGTGAAGTCAGGAGGGTGAATCAGAAGAAGTAGAAGAAGGAGAAGGAGAAGGTGAAGTCAGGAGGGTGATTCAGAAGAAGCAGAAGAAGGAGAAGGAGAAGGTGAAGTCTGGAGGGTGAATCAGAAGAATCAGAAGAAGGAGAAGGAGAAGGTGAAGTCTGGAGGGTGAATCAGAAGAAGCAGAAGAAAGAGAAGGAGAAGGTGAAGTCTGGAGGGTGAAGCAGAAGAAACAGAAGAAGGAGAAGGAGAAGGTGAAGAGTGAAGGGTGAATCAGAAGAAGTAGAAGAAGGAGAAGGAGAAGGTGAGGTCTGGAGGGTGAATCAGAAGAAGTAGAAGAAGGAGAAGGAGAAGGTGAAGTCTGGATGGTGAATCAGAAGAAGCAGAAGAAGGAGAAGGAGAAGGTGAAGTCTGGAGGGTGAATCAGAAGAAGCAGAAGAAGGAGAAGGAGAAGATGAAGTCTGGAGGGTGAATCAGAAGAAGTAGAAGAAGGAGAAGGAGAAGGTGAGGTCTGGAGGGTGAATCAGAAGAAGCAGAAGAAGGAGAAGGAGATGGTGAAGTCTGGAGGGTGAATCAGAAGAAGCAGAAGAAGGAGAAGGAGAAGGTGATGTCTGGAGGGTGAATCAGAAGAAGCAAAAGAAGGAGAAGGAGAAGGTGAAGTCAGGAGGGTGAATCAGAAGAAGCAGAAGAAGGAGAAGGAGAAGGTGAAGTTAGGAGGGTGAATCAGAAGAAGCAGAAGAAGGAGAAGGAGCAGGTGAAGTCAGGGGGGTGAAGCAGAAGAAGTAGAAGAAGGAGAAGGAGAAGGTGAAGTCAGGACGGTGAAGCAGAAGAGGCAGAAGAAGGAGAAGGAGAAGGTGAAGTCTGGAGGGCGCAGCAGAAGAAGCAGAAGAAGGAGAAGGAGAAGGTGAAGTCTGGAGGGTGAAGCAGAAGAAGCAGAAGAAGGAGAAGGTGAAGTCTGGAGGGTGAATCAGAAGGAGTAGAAGAAGGAGAAGGAGAAGGTGAAGTCAGGAGAGTGAAGCAGAAGAAGCAGAAGAAGGAGAAGGAGAAGGTGAAGTCTGGAGGGTGAAGCAGAAGAAGTAGAAGAAGGAGAAGGAGAAGGTGAAGTCTGGAGGGCGAAGCAGAAGAAGCAGAAGAAGGAGAAGGAGAAGGTGAAGTCTGGAGGGTGAAGCAGAAGAAGCTGAAGAAGGAGAAGGAGAAGGTGAAGTCTGGAGGGTGAATCAGAAGAAGTAGAAGAAGGAGAAGTAGAAGGTGAAGTCAGGAGGGTGAAGCAGAAGAAGCAGAAGATGGAGAAGGAGAAGGTGAAGTCTGGAGGGTGAAACAGAAGAATCAGAAGAAGGAGAAGGAGAAGGTGAAGTCTGGAGGGTGAATCAGAAGAAGCAGAAGAAAGAGAAGGAGAAGGTGAAGTCTGGAGGGTGAAGCAGAAGAAACAGAAGAAGGAGAAGGAGAAGGTGAAGACTGAAGGGTGAATCAGAAGACGTAGAAGAAGGAGAAGGAGAAGGTGAAGTCTGGAGGGTGAATCAGTCGAAGTAGAAGAAGGTGAAGGAGAAGGTGAAGTCTGGAGGGTGAATCAGAAGAAGCAGAAGAAGGAGAAGGAGAAGGTGAAGTCTGGAGGGTGAAGCAGAAGAAGCAGAAGAAGGAGAAGGAGAAGGTGAAGTCTGGAGGGAGAATCAGAAGAAGCAGAAGAAGGAGAAGGAGAAGGTGAAGTCTGGAGGGTGAATCAGAAGAAGCAAAAGAAGGAGAAGGAGAAGGTGAAGTCAGGAGGGTGAATCAGAAGAAGCAGAAGAAGGAGAAGGAGAAGGTGAAGTTAGGAGGGTGAATCAGAAGAAGCAGAAGAAGGAGAAGGAGCAGGTGAAGTGAGGGGGGTGAAGCAGAAGAAGTAGAAGAAGGAGAAGGAGAAGGTGAAGTCAGGACGGTGAAGCAGAAGAAGCAGAAGAAGGAGAAGGAGAAGGTGAAGTCTGGAGGGCGCAGCAGAAGAAGCCGAAGAAGGAGAAGGAGAAGGTGAAGTCTGGAGGGTGAAGCAGAAGAAGCAGAAGAAGGAGAAGGAGAAGGTGAAGTCTGAAGGGTGAATCAGAAGAAGTAGAAGAAGGAGAGGGAGAAGGTGAAGTCAGGAGAGTGAAGCAGAAGAAGCAGAAGAAGGAGAAGGAGAAGGTGAAGTCTGGAGGGTGAAGCAGAAGAAGCAGAAGAAGGAGAAGGAGAAGGTGAAGTCTGGAGGGCGAAGCAGAAGAAGCAGAAGAAGGAGAAGGAGAAGGTGAAGTCTGGAGGGTGAAGCAGAAGAAGCAGAAGAAGGAGAAGGAGAAGGTGAAGTCTGGAGGGTGAATCAGAAGAAGTAGAAGAAGGAGAAGGAGAAGGTGAAGTCAGGAGGGTGAAGCAGAAGAAGCAGAAGAAGGAGAAGGAGAAGGTGAAGTCTGGAGTGTGAAGCAGAGGAAGCAGAAGAAGGAGAAGGAGAAGGTGAAGTCTGGAGGGTGAAGCAGAAGAAACAGAAGAAGGAGAAGGAGAAGGTGAAGACTGGAGGGTGAATCAGAAGAAGTAGAAGAAGGAGAAGGAGAAGGTGAAGTCTGGAGGGTGAATCAGAAGAAGTAGAAGAAGGAGAAGGAGAAGTTGAAGTCTGGAGGGTGAATCAGAAGAAGCAGAAGAAGGAGAAGGAGAAGGTGAAGTCTGGAGGGTGAATCAGAAGAAGCAGAAGAAGGAGAAGGAGAAGATGAAGTCTGGAGGGTGAATCAGAAGAAGTAGAAGAAGGAGAAGGAGAAGGTGAAGTCTGGAGGGTGAATCAGAAGAAGTAGAAGAAGGAGAAGGAGAAGATGAAGTCTGGAGGGTGAATCAGAAGAAATAGAAGAAGGAGAAGGAGAAGGTGAAGTCTGGAGGGTGAATCAGAAGAAGTAGAAGAAGGAGAAGGAGAAGGTGAAGTCTGGAAGGTGAATCAGAAGAAGTAGAAGAAGGAGAAGGAGAAGGTGAAGTCTGGAGGGTGAAGCAGAAGAAGTAGATGAAGGAGAAGGAGAAGGTGAAGTCAGGAGGGTGAATCAGAAGAAGTAGAAGAAGGAGAAGGAGAAGGTGAGGTCTGGAGGGTGAATCAGAAGAAGCAGAAGAAGGAGAAGGAGAAGGTGAAGTCTGGAGGGTGAATCAGAAGAATCAGAAGAAGGAGAAGGAGAAGGTGAAGTCTGGAGGGTGAATCAGAAGAAGCAGAAGAAAGTGAAGGAGAAGGTGAAGTCTGGAGGGTGAAGCAGAAGAAACAGAAGAAGGAGAAGGAGAAGGTGAAGACTGGAGGGTGAATCAGAAGAAGTAGAAGAAGGAGAAGGAGAAGGTGAAGTCTGGAGGGTGAATCAGAAGAAGTAGAAGAAGGAGAAGGAGAAGGTGAAGTCTGGAGGGTGAATCAGAAGAAGCAGAAGAAGGAGAAGGAGAAGGTGAAGTCTGGAGGGTGAATCAGAAGAAGGAGAAGAAGGAGAAGGAGAAGATGAAGTCTGGAGGGTGAATCAGAAGAAGTAGAAGAAGGAGAAGGAGAAGTTGAAGTCTGGAGGGTGAATCAGAAGAAGCAGAATAAGGAGAAGGAGAAGGTGAAGTCTGGAGGGTGAATCAGAAGAAGTAGACGAAGGAGAAGGAGAAGGTGAAGTCTGGAGGGTGAATCAGAAGAAGCAGAAGAAGGAGAAGGAGAAGATGAAGTCTGGAGGGTGAATCAGAAGAAGTAGAAGAAGGAGAAGGAGAAGGTGAAGTCTGGAGGGTGAATCAGAAGAAGCAGAAGAAGGAGAAGGAGAAGGTGAAGTCTGGAGGGTGAATCAGAAGAAGCAGAAGAAGGAGAAGGAGAAGTTGAAGTCTGGAGGGTGAATCAGAAGAAGCAGAATAAGGAGAAGGAGAAGGTGAAGTCTGGAGGGTGAATCAGAAGAAGTAGAAGAAGGAGAAGGAGAAGGTGAAGTCTGGAGGGTGAATCAGAAGAAGTAGAAGAAGGAGAAGGAGAAGGTGAAGTCTGGAGGGTGAATCAGAAGAAGCAGAATAAGGAGAAGGAGAAGGTGAAGTCTGGAGGGTGAATCAGAAGAAGTAGAAGAAGGAGAAGGAGAAGGTGAAGTCTGGAGGGTGAATCAGAAGAAGTAGAAGAAGGAGAAGGAGAAGGTGAAGTCTGGAGGGTGAATCAGAAGAAGTAGAAGAAGGAGAAGGAGAAGGTGAAGTCTGGAGGGTGAAGCAGAAGAAGTAGAAGAAGGAGAAGGAGAAGGTGAAGTCAGGATGGTGAATCAGAAGAAGTAGAAGAAGGAGAAGGAGAAGGTGAAGTCAGGAGGGTGAATCAGAAGAAGCAGAAGAAGGAGAAGGAGAAGGTGAAGTCTGGAGGGTGAATCAGAAGAATCAGAAGAAGGAGAAGGAGAAGGTGAAGTCTGGAGGGAGAATCAGAAGAAGCAGAAGAAAGAGAAGGAGAAGGTGAAGTCTGGAGGGTGAATCAGAAGAAGTAGAAGAAGGAGAAGGAGAAGGTGAAGTCTGGAGGGTGAATCAGAAGAAGCAGAAGAAGGAGAAGGAGAAGGTGAAGTCTGGAGGGTGAATCAGAAGAAGCAGAAGAAGGAGAAGGAAAAGGTGAAGTCTGGAGGGTGAATCAGAAGAAGCAGAAGAAGGAGAAGGAGAAGGTGAAGTCTGGAGGGTGAATCAGAAGAAGCAGAATAAGGAGAAGGAGAAGGTGAAGTCTGGAGGGTTAATCAGAAGAAGCAGAAGAAGGAGAAGGAGAAGGTGAAGTCTGGAGGGTGAATCAGAAGAAGTAGAAGAAGGAGAAGGAGAAGGTGAAGTCTGGAGGGTGAAGCAGAAGAAGTAGAAGAAGGAGAAGGAGAAGGTGAAGTCAGGAGGGTGAATCAGAAGAAGCAGAAGAAGGAGAAGGAGAAGGTGAAGTCTGGAGGGTGAATCAGAAGAATCAGAAGAAGGAGAAGGAGAAGATGAAGTCTGGAGGGTGAATCAGAAGAAGCAGAAGAAAGAGAAGGAGAAGGGGAAGTCTGGAGGGTGAAGCAGAAGAAACAGAAGAAGGAGAAGGAGTAGGTGAAGATTGGAGGGTGAATCAGAAGAAGTAGAAGAAGGAGAAGGAGAAGGTGAAGTCTGGAGGGTGAATCAGACGAAGTAGAAGAAGGAGAAGGAGAAGGTGAAGTCTGGAGGGTGAATCAGAAGAAGTAGAAGAAGGAGAAGGAGAAGGTGAAGTCTGGAGGGTGAATCAGAAGAAGCAGAAGAAGGAGAAGGAGAAGATGAAGTCTGGAGGGTGAATCAGAAGAAGTAGAAGAAGGAGAAGGAAAAGGTGAGGTCTGGAGGGTGAATCAGAAGAACCAGAAGAAGGAGAAGGAGAAGGTGAAGTCTGGAGGGTGAATCAGAAGAAGCAGAGGAAGGAGAAGGAGAAGGTGAAGTCTGGAGGGTGAATCAGAAGAAGCAGAAGAAGGAGAAGGAAAAGGTGAAGTCAGGAGCGTGAATCAGAAGAAGCAGAAGAAGGAGAAGGTGAAGTTAGGAGGGTGAATCAGAAGAAGCAGAAGAAGGAGAAGGTGCAGGTGAAGTCAGGGGGGTGAAGCAGAAGAAGTAGAAGAAGGAGAAGGAGAAGGTGAAGTCAGGACGGTGAAGCAGAAGAAGCAGAAGAAGGAGAATGAGAAGTTGAAGTCTGGAGGGTGAAGCAGAAGAAGCAGAAGAAAGAGAAGGAGAGGGTGAAGTCTGGAGGGTGAATCAGAAGAAGTAGAAGAAGGAGAAGGAGAAGGTGAAGTCAGGAGAGTGAAGCAGAAGAAGCAGAAGAAGGAGAAGGAGAAGGTGAAGTCTGGAGGGCGAAGCAGAAGAAGCAGAAGAAGGAGAAGGAGAAGGTGAAGTCTGGAGGGTGAAGCAGAAGAAGCAGAAGAAGGAGAAGGAGTAGGTGAAGTCTGGAGGGTGAATCAGAAGAAGTAGAAGAAGGAGAAGGATAAGGTGAAGTCAGGATGGTGAAGCAGAAGAAGCAGAAGAAGGAGAAGGAGAAGGTGAAGTCTGGAGGGTGAAGCAGAAGAAGTAGAAGAAGGAGAAGGAGAAGGTGAAGTCTGGAGGGTGAAGCAGAAGAAGCAGAAGAAGGAGAAGGAGAAGGTGAGGTCAGGAGGGTGGATCAGAAGAAGTAGAAGAAGGAGAAGGAGAAGGTGAAGTCTGGAGGGTGAATCAGAAGAAGCAGAAGAAGGAGAAAGAGAAGGTGAAGTCTGGAGGGTGAAGCAGAAGAAGCAGAAGAAGGAGAAGGAGAGGGTGAAGTCTGGAGGGTGAATCAGAAGAAGCAGAAGAAGGAGAAAGAGAAGGTGAAGTCTGGAGGGTGAATAAGAAGAAGCAGAAGAAGGAGAATGAGAAGATGAAGTCTGGAGGGTGAATCAGAAGAAGTAGAAGAAGGAGAAGGAGAAGATGAGGTCTGGAGGGTGAATCAGAAGAAGCAGAAGAAGGAGACGGAGAAGGTGAAGTCTGGAGGGTGAATCAGAAGAAGCAGAAGAAGGAGAAGGAGAAGGTGAAGTCTGGAGGGTGAATTAGAAGAAGCAGAAGAAGGAGAAGGAGAAGGTGAAGTCAGGAGGGTGAATCAGAAGAAGCAGAAGAAGGAGAAGGAGCAGGTGAAGTCAGGGGGGTGAAGCAGAAGAAGTAGAAGAAGGAGAAGGAGAAGGTGAAGTCAGGAGGGTGAAGCAGAAGAAGCAGAAGAAGGAGAAGGAGAAGGTGAAGTCTGGAGGGCGCAGCAGAAGAAGCAGAAGAAGGAGAAGGAGAAGGTGAAGTCTGCAGGGTGAATCAGAAGAAGTAGAAGAAGGAGAAGGAGAAGGTGAAGTCAGGAGAGTGAAGCAGAAGAAGCAGAAGAAGGAGAAGGAGAAGGTGAAGTCTGGAGGGTGAAGCAGAAGAAGCAGAAGAAGGAGAAGGAGAAGGTGAATTCTGGAGGGCGAAGCAGAAGAAGCAGAAGAAGGAGAAGGAGAAGGTGAAGTCTGGAGGGTGAAGCAGAAGAAGCAGAAGAAGGAGAAGGAGAAGGTGAAGTCTGGAGGGTGAATCAGAAGAAGTAGAAGAAGGAGAAGGAGAAGGTGAAGTCAGGAGGGTGAATCAGAAGAAGTAGAAGAAGGAGAAGGAGAAGGTGAAGTCAGGAGGGTGAAGCAGAAGAAGCAGAAGAAGGAGAAGGAGAAGGTGAAGTCAGGAGGGTGAATCGGAAGAAGTAGAAGAAGGAGAAGGAGAAGGTGAAGTCTGGAGGGTGAATCAGAAGAAGTAGAAGAAGGAGAAGGAGAAGGTGATGTCTGGAGGGTGAATCAGAAGAAGTAGAAGAAGGAGAAGGAGAAGGTGAAGTCTGGAGGGTGAATCAGAAGAAGCAGAAGAAGGAGAAGGAGAAGGTGACGTCTGGAGGGAGAAGCAGAAGAAGTAGAAGAAGGAGAAGGAGAAGGTGAAGTCTGGAGGGTGAATCAGAAGAAGTAGAAGAAGGAGAAGGAGAAGGTGAAGTCTGGAGGGTGAATCAGAAGAAGTAGAAGACGGAGAAGGAGAAGGTGAAGTCTGGAGGGTGAATCAGAAGAAGCAGAAGAACGAGAAGGAGAAGGTGAAGTCTGGAGGGTGAATCAGCAGAAGTAGAAGAAGGAGAAGGAGAAGGTGTAGTCTGGAGGGTGAATCAGAAGAAGTTGACGAAGGAGAAGGAGAAGGTGAAGTCTGGAGGGTGAATCAGAAGAAGCAGAAGAACGAGAAGGAGAAGGTGAAGTCTGGAGGGTGAATCAGAAGAAGTAGAAGAAGGAGAATGAGAAGGTGAAGTCTGGAGGATGAATCAGAAGAAGCAGAAGAAGGAGAAGGAGAAGGTGAAGTCTGGAGGGTGAATCAGAAGAAGCAGAAGAAGGAGAAGGAGAAGGTGAAGTCTGGAGGGAGAATCAGAAGAAGCAGAATAAGGAGAAGGAGAAGGTGAAGTCTGGAGGGTGAATCAGAAGAAGCAGAAGAAGGAGAAGGAGAAGGTGAAGTCTGGAGGGTGAATCAGAAGAAGTAGAAGAAGGAGAAGGAGAAGGTGAAGTCTGGAGGGTGAATCAGAAGAAGTAGAAGAAGGAGAAGGAGAAGGTGAAGTCTGGAGGGTGAATCAGAAGCAGTAGAAGAAGGAGAAGGAGAAGGTGAAGTCTGGAGGGTGAAGCAGAAGAAGTAGAAGAAGGAGAAGGAGAAGGTGAAGTCTGGAGGGTGAATTAGAAGAAGCAGAAGAAGGAGAAGGAGAAGGTGAAGTCAGGGGGGTGAATCAGAAGAAGCAGAAGAAGGAGAAGCAGAAGGTAAAGTTAGGAGGGTGAACCAGAAGAAGCAGAAGAAGGAGAAGGAGCAGGTGAAGTCAGGGGGGTGAAGCAGAAGAAGTAGAAGAAGGAGAAGGAGAAGGTGAAGTCAGGAGGGTGAAGCAGAAGAAGCAGAAGAAGGAGAAGAAGAAGGTGAAGTCTGGAGGGCGCAGCAGAAGAAGCAGAAGAAGGAGAAGGAGAAGGTGAAGTCCGGAGGGTGAAGCAGAAGAAGCAGAAGAAGGAGAAGGAGAAGGTGAAGTCTGGAGGGTGAATCAGAAGAAGTAGAAGAAGGAGAAGGAGAAGGTGAAGTCAGGAGAGTGAAGCAGAAGAAGCAGAAGAAGGAGAAGGAGAAGGTGAAGTCTGGAGGGTGAAGCAGAAGAAGTAGAAGAAGGAGAAGGAGAAGGTGAAGTCTGGAGGGTGAATCAGAAGAAGTAGAAGAAGGAGAAGGAGAAGGTGAAGTCTGGAGGGTGAAGCAGAAGAAGTAGATGAAGGAGAAGGAGAAGGTGAAGTCAGGAGGGTGAATCAGAAGAAGTAGAAGAAGGAGAAGGAGAAGGTGAGGTCTGGAGGGTGAATCAGAAGAAGCAGAAGAAGGAGAAGGAGAAGGTGAAGTCTGGAGGGTGAATCAGAAGAATCAGAAGAAGGAGAAGGAGAAGGTGAAGTCTGGAGGGTGAATCAGAAGAAGCAGAAGAAAGAGAAGGAGAAGGTGAAGTCTGGAGGGTGAAGCAGAAGAAACAGAAGAAGGAGAAGGAGAAGGTGAAGACTGGAGGGTGAATCAGAAGAAGTAGAAGAAGGAGAAGGAGAAGGTGAAGTCTGGAGGGTGAATCAGAAGAAGTAGAAGAAGGAGAAGGAGAAGGTGAAGTCTGGAGGGTGAATCAGAAGAAGCAGAAGAAGGAGAAGGAGAAGGTGAAGTCTGGAGGGTGAATCAGAAGAAGGAGAAGAAGGAGAAGGAGAAGATGAAGTCTGGAGGGTGAATCAGAAGAAGTAGAAGAAGGAGAAGGAGAAGGTGAAGTCTGGAGGGTGAATCAGAAGAAGGAGAAGAAGGAGAAGGAGAAGATGAAGTCTGGAGGGTGAAGCAGAAGAAGCAGAAGAAGGAGAAGGAGAAGGTGAAGACTGGAGGGTGAATCAGAAGAAGTAGAAGAAGGAGAAGGAGAAGGTGAAGTCTGGAGGGTGAATCAGAAGAAGTAGAAGAAGGAGAAGGAGAAGGTGAAGTCTGGAGGGTGAATCAGAAGAAGTAGACGAAGGAGAAGGAGAAGGTGAAGTCTGGAGGGTGAATCAGAAGAAGCAGAAGAAGGAGAAGGAGAAGGTGAAGTCTGGAGGGTGAATCAGAAGAAGTAGAAGAAGGAGAAGGAGAAGGTGAAGTCTGGAGGGTGAATCAGAAGAAGCAGAAGAAGGAGAAGGAGAAGGTGAAGTCTGGAGGGTGAATCAGAAGAAGCAGAAGAAGGAGAAGGAGAAGGTGAAGTCTGGAGGGTGAAACAGAAGAAGCAGAATAAGGAGAAGGAGAAGGTGAAGTCTGGAGGGTGAATCAGAAGAAGCAGAAGAAGGAGAAGGAGAAGGTGAAGTCTGTAGGGTGAATCAGAAGAAGTAGAAGAAGGAGAAGGAGAAGGTGAAGTCTGGAGGGTGAATCAGAAGAAGTAGAAAAAGGAGAAGGAGAAGGTGAAGTCTGGAGGGTGAAGCAGAAGAAGTAGAAGAAGGAGAAGGAGAAGGTGAAGTCAGGAGGGTGAATCAGAAGAAGTAGAAGAAGGAGAAGGAGAAGGTGAAGTCAGGAGGGTGAATCAGAAGAAGCAGAAGAAGGAGAAGGAGAAGGTGAAGTCTGGAGGGTGAATCAGAAGAATCAGAAGAAGGAGAAGGAGAAGGTGAAGTCTGGAGGGTGAATCAGAAGAAGCAGAAGAAAGAGAAGGAGAAGGTGAAGTCTGGAGGGTGAATCAGAAGAAGTAGAAGAAGGAGAAGGAGAAGGTGAAGTCTGGAGGGTGAATCAGAAGAAGCAGAAGAAGGAGAAGGAGAAGGTGATGTCTGGAGGGTGAATCAGAAGAAGCAGAAGAAGGAGAAGGAGAAGGTGAAGTCTGGAGGGTGAATCAGAAAAAGCAGAAGAAGGAGAAGGAGAAGGTGAAGTCTGGAGGGTGAATCAGAAGAAGCAGAATAAGGAGAAGGAGAAGGTGAAGTCTGGAGGGTGAATCAGAAGAAGCAGAAGAAGGAGAAGGAGAAGGTGAAGTCTGGAGGGTGAAACAGAAGAAGTAGAAGAAGGAGAAGGAGAAGGTGAAGTCTGGGGGGTGAAGCAGAAGAAGTAGAAGAAGGAGAAGGAGAAGGTGAAGTCAGGAGGGGGAATCAGAAGAAGTAGAAGAAGGAGAAGGAGAAGGTGAAGTCAGGAGGGTAAATCAGAAGAAGCAGAAGAAGGAGAAGGAGAAGGTGAAGTCTGGAGGGCGAATCAGAAGAAACAGAAGAAGGAGAAGGAGAAGGTGAAATCTGGAGGTTGAATCAGAAGAAGCAGAAGAAGGAGAAGGAGAAGGTGAAGTCTGGAGGTTGAATCAGAAGAAGCAGAATAAGGAGAAGGAGAAGGTGAAGTCTGGAGGGTGAATCAGAAGAAGCAGAATAAGGAGAAGGAGAAGGTGAAGTCTGGAGGGTGAATCAGAAGAAGCAGAAGAAGGAGAAGGAGAAGGTGAAGTCTGGAGGGTGAATCAGAAGAGGTAGAAGAAGGAGAAGGAGAAGGTGAAGTCTGGAGGGTGAAGCAGAAGAAGGAGAAGAAGGAGAAGGAGAAGGTGAAGTCAGGAGGGTGAATCAGAAGAAGTAGAAGAAGGAGAAGGAGAAGGTGAAGCCAGGAGGGTGAATCAGAAGAAGCAGAAGAAGGAGAAGGAGAAGGTGAAGTCTGGAGGGTGAATCAGAAGAATCAGAAGAAGGAGAAGGAGAAGGTGAAGTCTGGAGGGTGAATCAGAAGAATCAGAAGAAAGAGAAGGAGAAGGTGAAGTCTGGAGGCTGAAGCAGAAGAAACAGAAGAAGGAGAAGGAGAATGTGAAGACTGGAGGGTGAATCAGAAGAAGTAGAAGAAGGAGAAGGAGAAGGTGAAGTCTGGAGGGTGAATCAGAAGAAGTAGAAGAAGGAGAAGGAGAAGGTGAAGTCTGGAGGGTGAATCAGAAGAAGCAGAAGAAGGAGAAGGAGAAGGTGAAGTCTGGAGGGTGAATCAGAAGATGCAGAAGAAGGAGAAGGAGAAGATGAAGTCTGGAGGGAGTATCAGAAGAAGTAGAAGAAGGAGAAGGAGAAGGTGAAGTCTGGAGGGTGAATCAGAAGAAGTAGAAGAAGGAGAAGGAGAAGGTGAAGTCTGGAGGGTGAATCAGAAGAAACAGAAGAAGGAGAAGGAGAAGGTGAAGTCTGGAGGGTGAATCAGAAGAAGTAGAAGAAGGAGAAGGAGAAGGTGAAGTCTGGAGGGTGAATCAGAAGAAGCAGAAGAAGGAGAAGGAGAAGATGAAGTCTGGAGGGTGAATCAGAAGAAGTAGAAGAAGGAGAAGGAGAAGGTGAAGTCTGGAGGGTGAATCAGAAGAAGCAGAAGAAGGAGAAGGAGAAGGTGAAGTCTGGAGGGTGAATCAGAAGAAGCAGAAGAAGGAGAAGGAGAAGGTGAAGTCTGGAGGGTGAATCAGAAGAAGCAGAATAAGGAGAAGGAGAAGGTGAAGTCTGGAGGGTGAATCAGAAGAAGTAGAAGAAGGAGAAGGAGAAGGTGAAGTCTGGAGGGTGAATCAGAAGAAGTAGAAGAAGGAGAAGGAGAAGGTGAAGTCTGGAGGGTGAATCAGAAGAAGTAGAAGAAGGAGAAGGAGAAGGTGAAGTCTGGAGGGTGAAGCAGAAGAAGTAGAAGAAGGAGAAGGAGAAGGTGAAGTCAGGAGGGTGAATCAGAAGAAGTAGAAGAAGGAGAAGGAGAAGGTGAAGTCAGGAGGGTGAATCAGAAGAAGCAGAAGAAGGAGAAGGAGAAGGTGAAGTCTGGAGGGTGAATCAGAAGAATCAGAAGAAGGAGAAGGAGAAGGTGAAGTCTGGAGGGAGAATCAGAAGAAGCAGAAGAAAGAGAAGGAGAAGGTGAAGTCTGGAGGGTGAATCAGAAGAAGTAGAAGAAGGAGAAGGAGAAGGTGAAGTCTGGAGGGTGAATCAGAAGAAGCAGAAGAAGGAGAAGCAGAAGGTGAAGTCTGGAGGGTGAATCAGAAGATGCAGAAGAAGGAGAAGGAAAAGGTGAAGTCTGGAGGGTGAATCAGAAGAAGCAGAAGAAGGAGAAGGAGAAGGTGAAGTCTGGAGGGTGAATCAGAAGAAGCAGAATAAGGAGAAGGAGAAGGTGAAGTCTGGAGGGTTAATCAGAAGAAGCAGAAGAAGGAGAAGGAGAAGGTGAAGTCTGGAGGGTGAATCAGAAGAAGTAGAAGAAGGAGAAGGAGAAGGTGAAGTCTGGAGGGTGAAGCAGAAGAAGTAGAAGAAGGAGAAGGAGAAGGTGAAGTCAGGAGGGTGAATCAGAAGAAGCAGAAGAAGGAGAAGGAGAAGGTGAAGTCTGGAGGGTGAATCAGAAGAATCAGAAGAAGGAGAAGGAGAAGATGAAGTCTGGAGGGTGAATCAGAAGAAGCAGAAGAAAGAGAAGGAGAAGGGGAAGTCTGGAGGGTGAAGCAGAAGAAACAGAAGAAGGAGAAGGAGTAGGTGAAGTCTGGAGGGTGAATCAGACGAAGTAGAAGAAGGAGAAGGAGAAGGTGAAGTCTGGAGGGTGAATCAGAAGAAGTAGAAGAAGGAGAAGGAGAAGGTGAAGTTTGGAGGGTGAATCAGAAGAAGCAGAAGAAGGAGAAGGAGAAGATGAAGTCTGGAGGGTGAATCAGAAGAAGTAGAAGAAGGAGAAGGAAAAGGTGAGGTCTGGAGGGTGAATCAGAAGAACCAGAAGAAGGAGAAGGAGAAGGTGAAGTCTGGAGGGTGAATCAGAAGAAGCAGAGGAAGCAGAAGGAGAAGGTGAAGTCTGGAGGGTGAATCAGAAGAAGCAGAAGAAGGAGAAGGAAAAGGTGAAGTCAGGAGCGTGAATCAGAAGAAGCAGAAGAAGGAGAAGGAGAAGGTGAAGTTAGGAGGGTGAATCAGAAGAAGCAGAAGAAGGAGAAGGTGCAGGTGAAGTCAGGGGGGTGAAGCAGAAGAAGTAGAAGAAGGAGAAGGAGAAGGTGAAGTCAGGACGGTGAAGCAGAAGAAGCAGAAGAAGGAGAAGGAGAAGGTGAAGTCTGGAGGGTGAAGCAGAAGAAGAAGAAGAAGGAGAAGGAGAGGGTGAAGTCTGGAGGGTGAATCAGAAGAAGTAGAAGAAGGAGAAGGAGAAGGTGAAGTCAGGAGAGTGAAGCAGAAGAAGCAGAAGAAGGAGAAGGAGAAGGTGAAGTCTGGAGGGCGAAGCAGAAGAAGCAGAAGAAGGAGAAGGAGAAGGTGAAGTCTGGAGGGTGAAGCAGAAGAAGCAGAAGAAGGAGAAGGAGTAGGTGAAGTCTGGAGGGTGAATCAGAAGAAGTAGAAGAAGGAGAAGGAGAAGGTGAAGTCTGGAGGGTGAAGCAGAAGAAGTAGAAGAAGGAGAAGGAGAAGGTGAAGTCTGGAGGGTGAAGCAGAAGAAGCAGAAGAAGGAGAAGGAGAAGGTGAAGTCAGGAGGGTGGATCAGAAGAAGTAGAAGAAGGAGAAGGTGAAGTCTGGAGGGTGAATCAGAAGCAGCAGAAGAAGGAGAAAGAGAAGGTGAAGTCTGGAGGGTGAAGCAGAAGAAGCAGAAGAAGGAGAAGGAGAGGGTGAAGTCTGGAGGGTGAATCAGAAGAAGCAGAAGAAGGAGAAGGAGAAGGTGAAGACTGGAGGGTGAATCAGAAGAAGTAGAAGAAGGAGAAGGAGAAGGTGAAGTCTGGAGGGTGAATCAGAAGAAGTAGAAGAAGGAGAAGGAGAAGGTGAAGTCTGGAGGGTGAATCAGAAGAAGTAGACGAAGGAGAAGGAGAAGGTGAAGTCTGGAGGGTGAATCAGAAGAAGCAGAAGAAGGAGAAGGAGAAGGTGAAGTCTGGAGGGTGAATCAGAAGAAGTAGAAGAAGGAGAAGGAGAAGGTGAAGTCTGGAGGGTGAATCAGAAGAAGCAGAAGAAGGAGAAGGAGAAGGTGAAGTCTGGAGGGTGAATCAGAAGAAGCAGAAGAAGGAGAAGGAGAAGGTGAAGTCTGGAGGGTGAAACAGAAGAAGCAGAATAAGGAGAAGGAGAAGGTGAAGTCTGGAGGGTGAATCAGAAGAAGCAGAAGAAGGAGAAGGAGAAGGTGAAGTCTGTAGGGTGAATCAGAAGAAGTAGAAGAAGGAGAAGGAGAAGGTGAAGTCTGGAGGGTGAATCAGAAGAAGTAGAAAAAGGAGAAGGAGAAGGTGAAGTCTGGAGGGTGAAGCAGAAGAAGTAGAAGAAGGAGAAGGAGAAGGTGAAGTCAGGAGGGTGAATCAGAAGAAGTAGAAGAAGGAGAAGGAGAAGGTGAAGTCAGGAGGGTGAATCAGAAGAAGCAGAAGAAGGAGAAGGAGAAGGTGAAGTCTGGAGGGTGAATCAGAAGAATCAGAAGAAGGAGAAGGAGAAGGTGAAGTCTGGAGGGTGAATCAGAAGAAGCAGAAGAAAGAGAAGGAGAAGGTGAAGTCTGGAGGGTGAATCAGAAGAAGTAGAAGAAGGAGAAGGAGAAGGTGAAGTCTGGAGGGTGAATCAGAAGAAGCAGAAGAAGGAGAAGGAGAAGGTGATGTCTGGAGGGTGAATCAGAAGAAGCAGAAGAAGGAGAAGGAGAAGGTGAAGTCTGGAGGGTGAATCAGAAGAAGCAGAAGAAGGAGAAGGAGAAGGTGAAGTCTGGAGGGTGAATCAGAAGAAGCAGAATAAGGAGAAGGAGAAGGTGAAGTCTGGAGGGTGAATCAGAAGAAGCAGAAGAAGGAGAAGGAGAAGGTGAAGTCTGGAGGGTGAATCAGAAGAAGTAGAAGAAGGAGAAGGAGAAGGTGAAGTCTGGGGGGTGAAGCAGAAGAAGTAGAAGAAGGAGAAGGAGAAGGTGAAGTCAGGAGGGGGAATCAGAAGAAGTAGAAGAAGGAGAAGGAGAAGGTGAAGTCAGGAGGGTAAATCAGAAGAAGCAGAAGAAGGAGAAGGAGAAGGTGAAGTCTGGAGGGCGAATCAGAAGAAACAGAAGAAGGAGAAGGAGAAGGTGAAATCTGGAGGTTGAATCAGAAGAAGCAGAAGAAGGAGAAGGAGAAGGTGAAGTCTGGAGGTTGAATCAGAAGAAGCAGAATAAGGAGAAGGAGAAGGTGAAGTCTGGAGGGTGAATCAGAAGAAGCAGAATAAGGAGAAGGAGAAGGTGAAGTCTGGAGGGTGAATCAGAAGAAGCAGAAGAAGGAGAAGGAGAAGGTGAAGTCTGGAGGGTGAATCAGAAGAGGTAGAAGAAGGAGAAGGAGAAGGTGAAGTCTGGAGGGTGAAGCAGAAGAAGGAGAAGAAGGAGAAGGAGAAGGTGAAGTCAGGAGGGTGAATCAGAAGAAGTAGAAGAAGGAGAAGGAGAAGGTGAAGCCAGGAGGGTGAATCAGAAGAAGCAGAAGAAGGAGAAGGAGAAGGTGAAGTCTGGAGGGTGAATCAGAAGAATCAGAAGAAGGAGAAGGAGAAGGTGAAGTCTGGAGGGTGAATCAGAAGAATCAGAAGAAAGAGAAGGAGAAGGTGAAGTCTGGAGGCTGAAGCAGAAGAAACAGAAGAAGGAGAAGGAGAATGTGAAGACTGGAGGGTGAATCAGAAGAAGTAGAAGAAGGAGAAGGAGAAGGTGAAGTCTGGAGGGTGAATCAGAAGAAGTAGAAGAAGGAGAAGGAGAAGGTGAAGTCTGGAGGGTGAATCAGAAGAAGCAGAAGAAGGAGAAGGAGAAGGTGAAGTCTGGAGGGTGAATCAGAAGATGCAGAAGAAGGAGAAGGAGAAGATGAAGTCTGGAGGGTGTATCAGAAGAAGTAGAAGAAGGAGAAGGAGAAGGTGAAGTCTGGAGGGTGAATCAGAAGAAGTAGAAGAAGGAGAAGGAGAAGGTGAAGTCTGGAGGGTGAATCAGAAGAAACAGAAGAAGGAGAAGGAGAAGGTGAAGTCTGGAGGATGAATCAGAAGAAGTAGAAGAAGGAGAAGGAGAAGGTGAAGTCTGGAGGGTGAATCAGAAGAAGCAGAAGAAGGAGAAGGAGAAGATGAAGTCTGGAGAGTGAATCAGAAGAAGTAGAAGAAGGAGAAGGAGAAGGTGAAGTCTGGAGGGTGAATCAGAAGAAGCAGAAGAAGGAGAAGGAGAAGGTGAAGTCTGGAGGGTGAATCAGAAGAAGCAGAAGAAGGAGAAGGAGAAGGTGAAGTCTGGAGGGTGAATCAGAAGAAGCAGAATAAGGAGAAGGAGAAGGTGAAGTCTGGAGGGTGAATCAGAAGAAGTAGAAGAAGGAGAAGGAGAAGGTGAAGTCTGGAGGGTGAATCAGAAGAAGTAGAAGAAGGAGAAGGAGAAGGTGAAGTCTGGAGGGTGAATCAGAAGAAGTAGAAGAAGGAGATGGAGAAGGTGAAGTCTGGAGGGTGAAGCAGAAGAAGTAGAAGAAGGAGAAGGAGAAGGTGAAGTCAGGAGGGTGAATCAGAAGAAGTAGAAGAAGGAGAAGGAGAAGGTGAAGTCAGGAGGGTGAATCAGAAGAAGCAGAAGAAGGAGAAGGAGAAGGTGAAGTCTGGAGGGTGAATCAGAAGAATCAGAAGAAGGAGAAGGAGAAGGTGAAGTCTGGAGGGAGAATCAGAAGAAGCAGAAGAAAGAGAAGGAGAAGGTGAAGTCTGGAGGGTGAATCAGAAGAAGTAGAAGAAGGAGAAGGAGAAGGTGAAGTCTGGAGGGTGAATCAGAAGAAGCAGAAGAAGGAGAAGCAGAAGGTGAAGTCTGGAGGGTGAATCAGAAGATGCAGAAGAAGGAGAAGGAAAAGGTGAAGTCTGGAGGGTGAATCAGAAGAAGCAGAAGAAGGAGAAGGAGAAGGTGAAGTCTGGAGGGTGAATCAGAAGAAGCAGAATAAGGAGAAGGAGAAGGTGAAGTCTGGAGGGTTAATCAGAAGAAGCAGAAGAAGGAGAAGGAGAAGGTGAAGTCTGGAGGGTGAATCAGAAGAAGTAGAAGAAGGAGAAGGAGAAGGTGAAGTCTGGAGGGTGAAGCAGAAGAAGTAGAAGAAGGAGAAGGAGAAGGTGAAGTCAGGAGGGTGAATCAGAAGAAGCAGAAGAAGGAGAAGGAGAAGGTGAAGTCTGGAGGGTGAATCAGAAGAATCAGAAGAAGGAGAAGGAGAAGATGAAGTCTGGAGGGTGAATCAGAAGAAGCAGAAGAAAGAGAAGGAGAAGGGGAAGTCTGGAGGGTGAAGCAGAAGAAACAGAAGAAGGAGAAGGAGTAGGTGAAGTCTGGAGGGTGAATCAGACGAAGTAGAAGAAGGAGAAGGAGAAGGTGAAGTCTGGAGGGTGAATCAGAAGAAGTAGAAGAAGGAGAAGGAGAAGGTGAAGTCTGGAGGGTGAATCAGAAGAAGCAGAAGAAGGAGAAGGAGAAGATGAAGTCTGGAGGGTGAATCAGAAGAAGTAGAAGAAGGAGAAGGAAAAGGTGAGGTCTGGAGGGTGAATCAGAAGAACCAGAAGAAGGAGAAGGAGAAGGTGAAGTCTGGAGGGTGAATCAGAAGAAGCAGAGGAAGCAGAAGGAGAAGGTGAAGTCTGGAGGGTGAATCAGAAGAAGCAGAAGAAGGAGAAGGAAAAGGTGAAGTCAGGAGCGTGAATCAGAAGAAGCAGAAGAAGGAGAAGGAGAAGGTGAAGTTAGGAGGGTGAATCAGAAGAAGCAGAAGAAGGAGAAGGTGCAGGTGAAGTCAGGGGGGTGAAGCAGAAGAAGTAGAAGAAGGAGAAGGAGAAGGTGAAGTCAGGACGGTGAAGCAGAAGAAGCAGAAGAAGGAGAAGGAGAAGGTGAAGTCTGGAGGGTGAAGCAGAAGAAGAAGAAGAAGGAGAAGGAGAGGGTGAAGTCTGGAGGGTGAATCAGAAGAAGTAGAAGAAGGAGAAGGAGAAGGTGAAGTCAGGAGAGTGAAGCAGAAGAAGCAGAAGAAGGAGAAGGAGAAGGTGAAGTCTGGAGGGCGAAGCAGAAGAAGCAGAAGAAGGAGAAGGAGAAGGTGAAGTCTGGAGGGTGAAGCAGAAGAAGCAGAAGAAGGAGAAGGAGTAGGTGAAGTCTGGAGGGTGAATCAGAAGAAGTAGAAGAAGGAGAAGGAGAAGGTGAAGTCTGGAGGGTGAAGCAGAAGAAGTAGAAGAAGGAGAAGGAGAAGGTGAAGTCTGGAGGGTGAAGCAGAAGAAGTAGAAGAAGGAGAAGGAGAAGGTGAAGTCAGGAGGGTGAATCAGAAGAAGTAGAAGAAGGAGAAGGAGAAGGTGAAGTCAGGAGGGTGAATCAGAAGAAGCAGAAGAAGGAGAAGGAGAAGGTGAAGTCTGGAGGGTGAATCAGAAGAATCAGAAGAAGGAGAAGGAGAAGGTGAAGTCTGGAGGGAGAATCAGAAGAAGCAGAAGAAAGAGAAGGAGAAGGTGAAGTCTGGAGGGTGAATCAGAAGAAGTAGAAGAAGGAGAAGGAGAAGGTGAAGTCTGGAGGGTGAATCAGAAGAAGCAGAAAAAGGAGAAGCAGAAGGTGAAGTCTGGAGGGTGAATCAGAAGATGCAGAAGAAGGAGAAGGAAAAGGTGAAGTCTGGAGGGTGAATCAGAAGAAGCAGAAGAAGGAGAAGGAGAAGGTGAAGTCTGGAGGGTGAATCAGAAGAAGCAGAATAAGGAGAAGGAGAAGGTGAAGTCTGGAGGGTTAATCAGAAGAAGCAGAAGAAGGAGAAGGAGAAGGTGAAGTCTGGAGGGTGAATCAGAAGAAGTAGAAGAAGGAGAAGGAGAAGGTGAAGTCTGGAGGGTGAATCAGAAGAAGCAGAATAAGGAGAAGGAGAAGGTGAAGTCTGGAGGGTTAATCAGAAGAAGCAGAAGAAGGAGAAGGAGAAGGTGAAGTCTGGAGGGTGAATCAGAAGAAGTAGAAGAAGGAGAAGGAGAAGGTGAAGTCTGGAGGGTGAAGCAGAAGAAGTAGAAGAAGGAGAAGGAGAAGGTGAAGTCAGGAGGGTGAATCAGAAGAAGCAGAAGAAGGAGAAGGAGAAGGTGAAGTCTGGAGGGTGAATCAGAAGAATCAGAAGAAGGAGAAGGAGAAGATGAAGTCTGGAGGGTGAATCAGAAGAAGCAGAAGAAAGAGAAGGAGAAGGGGAAGTCTGGAGGGTGAAGCAGAAGAAACAGAAGAAGGAGAAGGAGTAGGTGAAGTCTGGAGGGTGAATCAGACGAAGTAGAAGAAGGAGAAGGAGAAGGTGAAGTCTGGAGGGTGAATCAGAAGAAGTAGAAGAAGGAGATGGAGAAGGTGAAGTCTGGAGGGTGAATCAGAAGAAGCAGAAGAAGGAGAAGGAGAAGATGAAGTCTGGAGGGTGAATCAGAAGAAGTAGAAGAAGGAGAAGGAAAAGGTGAGGTCTGGAGGGTGAATCAGAAGAACCAGAAGAAGGAGAAGGAGAAGGTGAAGTCTGGAGGGTGAATCAGAAGAAGCAGAGGAAGCAGAAGGAGAAGGTGAAGTCTGGAGGGTGAATCAGAAGAAGCAGAAGAAGGAGAAGGAAAAGGTGAAGTCAGGAGCGTGAATCAGAAGAAGCAGAAGAAGGAGAAGGAGAAGGTGAAGTTAGGAGGGTGAATCAGAAGAAGCAGAAGAAGGAGAAGGTGCAGGTGAAGTCAGGGGGGTGAAGCAGAAGAAGTAGAAGAAGGAGAAGGAGAAGGTGAAGTCAGGACGGTGAAGCAGAAGAAGCAGAAGAAGGAGAAGGAGAAGGTGAAGTCTGGAGGGTGAAGCAGAAGAAGAAGAAGAAGGAGAAGGAGAGGGCGAAGTCTGGAGGGTGAATCAGAAGAAGTAGAAGAAGGAGAAGGAGAAGGTGAAGTCAGGAGAGTGAAGCAGAAGAAGCAGAAGAAGGAGAAGGAGAAGGTGAAGTCTGGAGGGCGAAGCAGAAGAAGCAGAAGAAGGAGAAGGAGAAGGTGAAGTCTGGAGGGTGAAGCAGAAGAAGCAGAAGAAGGAGAAGGAGTAGGTGAAGTCTGGAGGGTGAATCAGAAGAAGTAGAAGAAGGAGAAGGAGAAGGTGAAGTCTGGAGGGTGAAGCAGAAGAAGTAGAAGAAGGAGAAGGAGAAGGTGAAGTCTGGAGGGTGAATCAGAAGAAGTAGAAGAAGGAGAAGGAGAAGGTGAAGTCTGGAGGGTGAAGCAGAAGAAGTAGAAGAAGGAGAAGGAGAAGGTGAAGTCAGGAGGGTGAATCAGAAGAAGTAGAAGAAGGAGAAGGAGAAGGTGAAGTCAGGAGGGTGAATCAGAAGAAGCAGAAGAAGGAGAAGGAGAAGGTGAAGTCTGGAGGGTGAATCAGAAGAATCAGAAGAAGGAGAAGGAGAAGGTGAAGTCTGGAGGGAGAATCAGAAGAAGCAGAAGAAAGAGAAGGAGAAGGTGAAGTCTGGAGGGTGAATCAGAAGAAGTAGAAGAAGGAGAAGGAGAAGGTGAAGTCTGGAGGGTGAATCAGAAGAAGCAGAAGAAGGAGAAGCAGAAGGTGAAGTCTGGAGGGTGAATCAGAAGATGCAGAAGAAGGAGAAGGAAAAGGTGAAGTCTGGAGGGTGAATCAGAAGAAGCAGAAGAAGGAGAAGGAGAAGGTGAAGTCTGGAGGGTGAATCAGAAGAAGCAGAATAAGGAGAAGGAGAAGGTGAAGTCTGGAGGGTTAATCAGAAGAAGCAGAAGAAGGAGAAGGAGAAGGTGAAGTCTGGAGGGTGAATCAGAAGAAGTAGAAGAAGGAGAAGGAGAAGGTGAAGTCTGGAGGGTGAAGCAGAAGAAGTAGAAGAAGGAGAAGGAGAAGGTGAAGTCAGGAGGGTGAATCAGAAGAAGCAGAAGAAGGAGAAGGAGAAGGTGAAGTCTGGAGGGTGAATCAGAAGAATCAGAAGAAGGAGAAGGAGAAGATGAAGTCTGGAGGGTGAATCAGAAGAAGCAGAAGAAAGAGAAGGAGAAGGGGAAGTCTGGAGGGTGAAGCAGAAGAAACAGAAGAAGGAGAAGGAGTAGGTGAAGTCTGGAGGGTGAATCAGACGAAGTAGAAGAAGGAGAAGGAGAAGGTGAAGTCTGGAGGGTGAATCAGAAGAAGTAGAAGAAGGAGAAGGAGAAGGTGAAGTCTGGAGGGTGAATCAGAAGAAGCAGAAGAAGGAGAAGGAGAAGATGAAGTCTGGAGGGTGAATCAGAAGAAGTAGAAGAAGGAGAAGGAAAAGGTGAGGTCTGGAGGGTGAATCAGAAGAACCAGAAGAAGGAGAAGGAGAAGGTGAAGTCTGGAGGGTGAATCAGAAGAAGCAGAGGAAGCAGAAGGAGAAGGTGAAGTCTGGAGGGTGAATCAGAAGAAGCAGAAGAAGGAGAAGGAAAAGGTGAAGTCAGGAGCGTGAATCAGAAGAAGCAGAAGAAGGAGAAGGAGAAGGTGAAGTTAGGAGGGTGAATCAGAAGAAGCAGAAGAAGGAGAAGGTGCAGGTGAAGTCAGGGGGGTGAAGCAGAAGAAGTAGAAGAAGGAGAAGGAGAAGGTGAAGTCAGGACGGTGAAGCAGAAGAAGCAGAAGAAGGAGAAGGAGAAGGTGAAGTCTGGAGGGTGAAGCAGAAGAAGAAGAAGAAGGAGAAGGAGAGGGTGAAGTCTGGAGGGTGAATCAGAAGAAGTAGAAGAAGGAGAAGGAGAAGGTGAAGTCAGGAGAGTGAAGCAGAAGAAGCAGAAGAAGGAGAAGGAGAAGGTGAAGTCTGGAGGGCGAAGCAGAAGAAGCAGAAGAAGGAGAAGGAGAAGGTGAAGTCTGGAGGGTGAAGCAGAAGAAGCAGAAGAAGGAGAAGGAGTAGGTGAAGTCTGGAGGGTGAATCAGAAGAAGTAGAAGAAGGAGAAGGAGAAGGTGAAGTCTGGAGGGTGAAGCAGAAGAAGTAGAAGAAGGAGAAGGAGAAGGTGAAGTCTGGAGGGTGAAGCAGAAGAAGCAGAAGAAGGAGAAGGAGAAGGTGAAGTCAGGAGGGTGGATCAGAAGAAGTAGAAGAAGGAGAAGGAGAAGGTGAAGTCTGGAGGGTGAATCAGAAGCAGCAGAAGAAGGAGAAAGAGAAGGTGAAGTCTGGAGGGTGAAGCAGAAGAAGCAGAAGAAGGAGAAGGAGAGGGTGAAGTCTGGAGGGTGAATCAGAAGAAGCAGAAGAAGGAGAAAGAGAAGGTGAAGTCTGGAGGGTGAATAAGAAGAAGCAGAAGAAGGAGAATGAGAAGATGAAGTCTGGAGGGTGAATCAGAAGAAGTAGAAGAAGGAGAAGGAGAAGATGAGGTCTGGAGGGTGAATCAGAAGAAGCAGAAGAAGGAGACGGAGAAGGTGAAGTCTGGAGGGTGAATCAGAAGAAGCAGAAGAAGGAGAAGGAGAAGGTGAAGTCTGGAGGGTGAATTAGAAGAAGCAGAAGAAGGAGAAGGAGCAGGTGAAGTCAGGGGGGTGAAGCAGAAGAAGTAGAAGAAGGAGAAGGAGAAGGTGAAGTCAGGAGGGTGAAGCAGAAGAAGCAGAAGAAGGAGAAGGAGAAGGTGAAGTCTGGAGGGCGCAGCAGAAGAAGCAGAAGAAGGAGAAGGAGAAGGTGAAGTCTGCAGGGTGAATCAGAAGAAGTAGAAGAAGGAGAAGGAGAAGGTGAAGTCAGGAGAGTGAAGCAGAAGAAGCAGAAGAAGGAGAAGGAGAAGGTGAAGTCTGGAGGGTGAAGCAGAAGAAGCAGAAGAAGGAGAAGGAGAAGGTGAAGTCTGGAGGGCGAAGCAGAAGAAGCAGAAGAAGGAGAAGGAGAAGGTGAAGTCTGGAGGGTGAAGCAGAAGAAGCAGAAGAAGGAGAAGGAGAAGGTGAAGTCTGGAGGGTGAATCAGAAGAAGTAGAAGAAGGAGAAGGAGAAGGTGAAGTCAGGAGGGTGAATCAGAAGAAGTAGAAGAAGGAGAAGGAGAAGGTGAAGTCAGGAGGGTGAAGCAGAAGAAGCAGAAGAAGGAGAAGGAGAAGGTGAAGTCAGGAGGGTGAATCGGAAGAAGTAGAAGAAGGAGAAGGAGAAGGTGAAGTCTGGAGGGTGAATCAGAAGAAGTAGAAGAAGGAGAAGGAGAAGGTGAAGTCTGGAGGGTGAATCAGAAGAAGTAGAAGAAGGAGAAGGAGAAGGTGAAGTCTGGAGGGTGAATCAGAAGAAGCAGAAGAAGGAGAAAGAGAAGGTGACGTCTGGAGGGAGAATCAGAAGAAGTAGAAGAAGGAGAAGGAGAAGGTGAAGTCTGGAGGGTGAATCAGAAGAAGTAGAAGAAGGAGAAGGAGAAGGTGAAGTCTGGAGGGTGAATCAGAAGAAGTAGAAGACGGAGAAGGAGAAGGTGAAGTCTGGAGGGTGAATCAGAAGAAGCAGAAGAACGAGAAGGAGAAGGTGAAGTCTGGAGGGTGAATCAGCAGAAGTAGAAGAAGGAGAAGGAGAAGGTGTAGTCTGGAGGGTGAATCAGAAGAAGTTGACGAAGGAGAAGGAGAAGGTGAAGTCTGGAGGGTGAATCAGAAGAAGCAGAAGAACGAGAAGGAGAAGGTGAAGTCTGGAGGGTGAATCAGAAGAAGTAGAAGAAGGAGAATGAGAAGGTGAAGTCTGGAGGATGAATCAGAAGAAGCAGAAGAAGGAGAAGGAGAAGGTGAAGTCTGGAGGGTGAATCAGGAGAAGCAGAAGAAGGAGAAGGAGAAGGTGAAGTCTGGAGGGAGAATCAGAAGAAGCAGAGTAAGGAGAAGGAGAAGGTGAAGTCTGGAGGGTGAATCAGAAGAAGCAGAAGAAGGAGAAGGAGAAGGTGAAGTCTGGAGGGTGAATCAGAAGAAGTAGAAGAAGGAGAAGGAGAAGGTGAAGTCTGGAGGGTGATTCAGAAGAAGTAGAAGAAGGAGAAGGAGAAGGTGAAGTCTGGAGGGTGAATCAGAAGCAGTAGAAGAAGGAGAAGGAGAAGGTGAAGTCTGGAGGGTGAAGCAGAAGAAGTAGAAGAAGGAGAAGGAGAAGGTGAAGTCTGGAGGGTGAATTAGAAGAAGCAGAAGAAGGAGAAGGAGAAGGTGAAGTCAGGGGGGTGAATCAGAAGAAGCAGAAGAAGGAGAAGCAGAAGGTAAAGTTAGGAGGGTGAACCAGAAGAAGCAGAAGAAGGAGAAGGAGCAGGTGAAGTCAGGGGGGTGAAGCAGAAGAAGTAGAAGAAGGAGAAGGAGAAGGTGAAGTCAGGAGGGTGAAGCAGACGAAGCAGAAGAAGGAGAAGGAGAAGGTGAAGTCTGGAGGGCGCAGCAGAAGAAGCAGAAGAAGGAGAAGGAGAAGGTGAAGTCTGGAGGGTGAAGCAGAAGAAGCAGAAGAAGGAGAAGGAGAAGGTGAAGTCTGGAGGGTGAATCAGAAGAAGTAGAAGAAGGAGAAGGAGAAGGTGAAGTCAGGAGAGTGAAGCAGAAGAAGCAGAAGAAGGAGAAGTAGAAGGTGAAGTCTGGAGGGTGAAGCAGAAGAAGCAGAAGAAGGAGAAGGAGAAGGTGAAGTCTGGAGGGCGAAGCAGAAGAAGCAGAAGAAGGAGAAGGGGAAGGTGAAGTCTAGAGGTTGAATCAGAAGAAGTAGAAGAAGCAGAAGGAGAAGGTGAAGTCTGGAGGGTGAATCAGAAGAAGCAGAAGAAGGAGAAGGAGAAGGTGAAGTCTGGAGGGTGAATCAGAAGAAGCAGAAGAAGGAGAAGGAGAAGGTGAAGTCTGGAGGGTGAATCAGAAGAAGCAGAATAAGGAGAAGGAGAAGGTGAAGTCTGGAGGGTGAATCAGAAGAAGCAGAAGAAGGAGAAGGAGAAGATGAAGTCTGGAGGGTGAATCAGAAGAAGTAGAAGAAGGAGAAGGAGAAGGTGAAGTCTGGAGGGTGAATCAGAAGAAGTAGAAGAAGGAGAAGGAGAAGGTGAAGACTGGAGGGTGAATCAGAAGAAGCAGAAGAAGGAGAAGGAGAAGGTGAAGTCTGGAGGGTGAATCAGAAGAAGCAGAAGAAGGAGAAGGAGACGATGAAGTCTGGAGGATGAATCAGAAGAAGTAGAAGAAGGAGAAGGAGAAGGTGAAGTCTGGAGGGTGAATCAGAAGAAGCAGAAGAAGGAGAAGGAGAAGGTGAAGTCTGGAGGGTGAATCAGAAGAAGCAGAAGAAGGAGAAGGAGAAGGTGAAGTCTGGAGGGTGAATCAGAAGAAGCAGAATAAGGAGAAGGAGAAGGTGAAGTCTGGAGGGTGAATCAGAAGAAGCAGAAGAAGTAGAAGGAGAAGGTGAAGTCTGGAGGGTGAATCAGAAGAAGTAGAAGAAGGAGAAGGAGAAGGTGAAGTCTGGAGGGTGAAGCAGAAGAAGTAGAAGAAGGAGAAGGAGAAGGTGAAGTCAGGAGGGTGAATCAGAAGAAGTAGAAGAAGGAGAAGGAGAAGGTGAAGTCAGGAGGGTGATTCAGAAGAAGCAGAAGAAGGAGAAGGAGAAGGTGAAGTCTGGAGGGTGAATCAGAAGAATCAGAAGAAGGAGAAGGAGAAGGTGAAGTCTGGAGGGTGAATCAGAAGAAGCAGAAGAAAGAGAAGGAGAAGGTGAAGTCTGGAGGGTGAAGCAGAAGAAACAGAAGAAGGAGAAGGAGAAGGTGAAGACTGAAGGGTGAATCAGAAGAAGTAGAAGAAGGAGAAGGAGAAGGTGAGGTCTGGAGGGTGAATCAGAAGAAGTAGAAGAAGGAGAAGGAGAAGGTGAAGTCTGGATGGTGAATCAGAAGAAGCAGAAGAAGGAGAAGGAGAAGGTGAAGTCTGGAGGGTGAATCAGAAGAAGCAGAAGAAGGAGAAGGAGAAGATGAAGTCTGGAGGGTGAATCAGAAGAAGTAGAAGAAGGAGAAGGAGAAGGTGAGGTCTGGAGGGTGAATCAGAAGAAGCAGAAGAAGGAGAAGGAGAAGGTGAAGTCTGGAGGGTGAATCAGAAGAAGCAGAAGAAGGAGAAGGAGAAGGTGATGTCTGGAGGGTGAATCAGAAGAAGCAAAAGAAGGAGAAGGAGAAGGTGAAGTCAGGAGGGTGAATCAGAAGAAGCAGAAGAAGGAGAAGGAGAAGGTGAAGTTAGGAGGGTGAATCAGAAGAAGCAGAAGAAGGAGAAGGAGCAGGTGAAGTCAGGGGGGTGAAGCAGAAGAAGTAGAAGAAGGAGAAGGAGAAGGTGAAGTCAGGACGGTGAAGCAGAAGAGGCAGAAGAAGGAGAAGGAGAAGGTGAAGTCTGGAGGGCGCAGCAGAGGAAGCAGAAGAAGGAGAAGGAGAAGGTGAAGTCTGGAGGGTGAAGCAGAAGAAGCAGAAGAAGGAGAAGGTGAAGTCTGGAGGGTGAATCAGAAGGAGTAGAAGAAGGAGAAGGAGAAGGTGAAGTCAGGAGAGTGAAGCAGAAGAAGCAGAAGAAGGAGAAGGAGAAGGTGAAGTCTGGAGGGTGAAGCAGAAGAAGCAGAAGAAGGAGAAGGAGAAGGTGAAGTCTGGAGGGCGAAGCAGAAGAAGCAGAAGAAGGAGAAGGAGAAGGTGAAGTCTGGAGGGTGAAGCAGAAGAAGCTGAAGAAGGAGAAGGAGAAGGTGAAGTCTGGAGGGTGAATCAGAAGAAGTAGAAGAAGGAGAAGTAGAAGGTGAAGTCAGGAGGGTGAAGCAGAAGAAGCAGAAGATGGAGAAGGAGAAGGTGAAGTCTGGAGGGTGAAACAGAAGAATCAGAAGAAGGAGAAGGAGAAGGTGAAGTCTGGAGGGTGAATCAGAAGAAGCAGAAGAAAGAGAAGGAGAAGGTGAAGTCTGGAGGGTGAAGCAGAAGAAACAGAAGAAGGAGAAGGAGAAGGTGAAGACTGAAGGGTGAATCAGAAGAAGCAGAATAAGGAGAAGGAGAAGGTGAAGTCTGGAGGGTGAATCAGAAGAAGTAGAAGAAGGAGAAGGAGAAGGTGAAGACTGGAGGGTGAATCAGAAGAAGCAGAAGAAGGAGAAGGAGAAGGTGAAGTCTGGAGGGTGAATCAGAAGAAGCAGAAGAAGGAGAAGGAGACGATGAAGTCTGGAGGATGAATCAGAAGAAGTAGAAGAAGGAGAAGGAGAAGGTGAAGTCTGGAGGGTGAATAAGAAGAAGCAGAAGAAGGAGAAGGAGAAGGTGAAGTCTGGAGGGTGAATCAGAAGAAGCAGAAGAAGGAGAAGGAGAAGGTGAAGTCTGGAGGGTGAATCAGAAGAAGCAGAATAAGGAGAAGGAGAAGGTGAAGTCTGGAGGGTGAATCAGAAGAAGCAGCAGAAGTAGAAGGAGAAGGTGAAGTCTGGAGGGTGAATCAGAAGAAGTAGAAGAAGGAGAAGGAGAAGGTGAAGTCTGGAGGGTGAAGCAGAAGAAGTAGAAGAAGGAGAAGGAGAAGGTGAAGTCAGGAGGGTGAATCAGAAGAAGTAGAAGAAGGAGAAGGAGAAGGTGAAGTCAGGAGGGTGATTCAGAAGAAGCAGAAGAAGGAGAAGGAGAAGGTGAAGTCTGGAGGGTGAATCAGAAGAATCAGAAGAAGGAGAAGGAGAAGGTGAAGTCTGGAGGGTGAATCAGAAGAAGCAGAAGAAAGAGAAGGAGAAGGTGAAGTCTGGAGGGTGAAGCAGAAGAAACAGAAGAAGGAGAAGGAGAAGGTGAAGACTGAAGGGTGAATCAGAAGAAGTAGAAGAAGGAGAAGGAGAAGGTGAGGTCTGGAGGGTGAATCAGAAGAAGTAGAAGAAGGAGAAGGAGAAGGTGAAGTCTGGATGGTGAATCAGAAGAAGCAGAAGAAGGAGAAGGAGAAGGTGAAGTCTGGAGGGTGAATCAGAAGAAGCAGAAGAAGGAGAAGGAGAAGATGAAGTCTGGAGGGTGAATCAGAAGAAGTAGAAGAAGGAGAAGGAGAAGGTGAGGTCTGGAGGGTGAATCAGAAGAAGCAGAAGAAGGAGAAGGAGAAGGTGAAGTCTGGAGGGTGAATCAGAAGAAGCAGAAGAAGGAGAAGGAGAAGGTGATGTCTGGAGGGTGAATCAGAAGAAGCAAAAGAAGGAGAAGGAGAAGGTGAAGTCAGGAGGGTGAATCAGAAGAAGCAGAAGAAGGAGAAGGAGAAGGTGAAGTTAGGAGGGTGAATCAGAAGAAGCAGAAGAAGGAGAAGGAGCAGGTGAAGTCAGGGGGGTGAAGCAGAAGAAGTAGAAGAAGGAGAAGGAGAAGGTGAAGTCAGGACGGTGAAGCAGAAGAGGCAGAAGAAGGAGAAGGAGAAGGTGAAGTCTGGAGGGCGCAGCAGAGGAAGCAGAAGAAGGAGAAGGAGAAGGTGAAGTCTGGAGGGTGAAGCAGAAGAAGCAGAAGAAGGAGAAGGTGAAGTCTGGAGGGTGAATCAGAAGGAGTAGAAGAAGGAGAAGGAGAAGGTGAAGTCAGGAGAGTGAAGCAGAAGAAGCAGAAGAAGGAGAAGGAGAAGGTGAAGTCTGGAGGGTGAAGCAGAAGAAGCAGAAGAAGGAGAAGGAGAAGGTGAAGTCTGGAGGGCGAAGCAGAAGAAGCAGAAGAAGGAGAAGGAGAAGGTGAAGTCTGGAGGGTGAAGCAGAAGAAGCTGAAGAAGGAGAAGGAGAAGGTGAAGTCTGGAGGGTGAATCAGAAGAAGTAGAAGAAGGAGAAGTAGAAGGTGAAGTCAGGAGGGTGAAGCAGAAGAAGCAGAAGATGGAGAAGGAGAAGGTGAAGTCTGGAGGGTGAAACAGAAGAATCAGAAGAAGGAGAAGGAGAAGGTGAAGTCTGGAGGGTGAATCAGAAGAAGCAGAAGAAAGAGAAGGAGAAGGTGAAGTCTGGAGGGTGAAGCAGAAGAAACAGAAGAAGGAGAAGGAGAAGGTGAAGACTGAAGGGTGAATCAGAAGACGTAGAAGAAGGAGAAGGAGAAGGTGAAGTCTGGAGGGTGAATCAGAAGAAGTAGAAGAAGGTGAAGGAGAAGGTGAAGTCTGGAGGGTGAATCAGAAGAAGCAGAAGAAGGAGAAGGAGAAGGTGAAGTCTGGAGGGTGAATCAGAAGAAGCAGAAGAAGGAGAAGGAGAAGATGAAGTCTGGAGGGTGAATCAGAAGAAGTAGAAGAAGGAGAAGGAGAAGGTGATGTCTGGAGGGTGAATCAGAAGAAGCAGAAGAAGGAGAAGGAGAAGGTGAAATCTGGAGGGTGAATCAGAAGAAGCAGAAGAAGGAGAAGGAGAAGGTGAAGTCTGGAGGGTGAATCAGAAGAAGCAAAAGAAGGAGAAGGAGAAGGTGAAGTCAGGAGGGTGAATCAGAAGAAGCAGAAGAAGGAGAAGGAGAAGGTGAAGTTAGGAGGGTGAATCAGAAGAAGCAGAAGAAGGAGAAGGAGCAGGTGAAGTGAGGGGGGTGAAGCAGAAGAAGTAGAAGAAGGAGAAGGAGAAGGTGAAGTCAGGACGGTGAAGCAGAAGAAGCAGAAGAAGGAGAAGGAGAAGGTGAAGTCTGGAGGGCGCAGCAGAAGAAGCCGAAGAAGGAGAAGGAGAAGGTGAAGTCTGGAGGGTGAAGCAGAAGAAGCAGAAGAAGGAGAAGGAGAAGGTGAAGTCTGAAGGGTGAATCAGAAGAAGTAGAAGAAGGAGAGGGAGAAGGTGAAGTCAGGAGAGTGAAGCAGAAGAAGCAGAAGAAGGAGAAGGAGAAGGTGAAGTCTGGAGGGTGAAGCAGAAGAAGCAGAAGAAGGAGAAGGAGAAGGTGAAGTCTGGAGGGCGAAGCAGAAGAGGCAGAAGAAGGAGAAGGAGAAGGTGAAGTCTGGAGGGTGAAGCAGAAGAAGCAGAAGAAGGAGAAGGAGAAGGTGAAGTCTGGAGGGTGAATCAGAAGAAGTAGAAGAAGGAGAAGGAGAAGGTGAAGTCAGGAGGGTGAAGCAGAAGAAGCAGAAGAAGGAGAAGGAGAAGGTGAAGTCTGGAGGGTGAAGCAGAAGAAGCAGAAGAAGGAGAAGGAGAAGGTGAAGTCTGGAGGGTGAAGCAGAAGAAGCAGAAGAAGGAGAAGGAGAAGGTGAAGTAAGGAGGGTGAATCAGAAGAAGTAGAAGAAGGAGAAGGAGAAGGTTAAGACTGGAGGGTGAATCAGAAGACGTAGAAGAAGGAGAAGGAGAAGGTGAAGTCTGGAGGGTGAATCAGAAGAAGTAGAAGAAGGAGAAGGAGAATGTGAAGTCTGGAGGGTGAATCAGAAGAAGCAGAAGAAGGAGAAGGAGAAGGTGAAGTCTGGAGGGAGGAGCAGAAGAAGTAGAAGAAGGAGAAGGAGAAGTTGAAGTCTGGAGGGTGAATCAGACGAAGTAGAAGAAGGAGAAGGAGAAGGTGAAGTCTGGAGGGTCAATCAGAAGAAGTAGAAGAAGGAGAAGGAGAAGGTGAAGTCTGGAGGGTAAATCAGAAGAAGCAGAAGAAGGAGAAGGAGAAGATGAAGTCTGGAGGGTGAATCAGAAGAAGTAGAAGAAGGAGAAGGAGAAGGTGTAGTCTGGACGGTGAATCAGAAGAAGTAGACGAAGGAGAAGGAGAAGGTGAAGTTTGCAGGGTGAATCAGAAGAAGCAGAAGAAGGAGAAGGAGAAGGTGAAGTCTGGAGGGTGGATCAGAAGAAGTAGAAGAAGGAGAAGGAGAAGGTGAAGTCTGGAGGGTGAATCAGAAGAAGAAGGAGAAGGTGAAGTCTGGAGGGTGAATCAGAAGAAGCAGAAGAAGGAGAAGGAGAAGGTGAAGTCTGGAGGGTGAATCAGAAGAAGCAGAATAAGGAGAAGGAGAAGGTGAAGTCTGGAGGGTGAATCAGAAGAAGCAGAAGAAGGAGAAGGAGAAGGTGAAGTCTGGAGGGTGAATCAGAAGAAGTAGAAGAAGGAGAAGGAGAAGTTGAAGTCTGGAGGGTGAATCAGAAGAAGTAGAAGAAGGAGAAGGAGAAGGTGAAGTCAGGAGAGTGAAGCAGAAGAAGCAGAAGAAGGAGAAGGAGAAGGTGAAGTCTGGAGGGTGAAGCAGAAGAAGCAGAAGAAGGAGAAGGAGAAGGTGAAGTCTGGAGGGCGAAGCAGAAGAAGCAGAAGAAGGAGAAGGAGAAGGTGAAGTCTGGAGGGTGAAGCAGAAGAAGCAGAAGAAGGAGAAGGAGAAGGTGATGTCTGGAGGGTGAATCAGAAGAAGTAGAAGAAGGAGAAGGAGAAGGTGAGGTCTGGAGGGTGAATCAGAAGAAGCAGAAGAAGGAGAAGGTGAAGTCTGGAGAGTGAAGCAGAAGAAGCAGAAGAAGGAGAAGGAGAAGGTGAAGTCTGGAGGGTGAAGCAGAAGAAGCAGAAGAAGGAGAAGGAGAAGGTGAAGTCTGGAGGGCGAAGCAGAAGAAGCAGAAGAAGGAGAAGGAGAAGGTGAAGTCTGGAGGGTGAAGCAGAAGAAGCAGAAGTAGGAGAAGGAGAAGGTGAAGTCTGGAGGGTGAATCAGAAGAAGTAGAAGAAGGAGAAGGAGAAGGTGAAGTCAGGAGGGTGAAGCAGAAGAAGCAGAAGAAGGAGAAGGAGAAGGTGAAGTCTGGAGGGTGAAGCAGAAGAAGCAGAAGAAGGAGAAGGAGAAGGTGAAGTCTGGAGGGTGAAGCAGAAGAAGCAGAAGAAGGAGAAGGAGAAGGTGAAGTTAGGAGGGTGAATCAGAAGAAGTAGAAGAAGGAGAAGGAGAAGGTGAAGTCTGGAGGGTGAATCAGAAGACGTAGAAGAAGGAGAAGGAGAAGGTGAAGTCTGGAAGGTGAATCAGAAGAAGTAGAAGAAGGAGAAGGAGAATGTGAAGTCTGGAGGGTGAATCAGAAGAAGCAGAAGAAGGAGAAGGTGAAGTCTGGAGGGAGAAGCAGAAGAAGTAGAAGAAGGAGAAGGAGAAGTTGAAGTCTGGAGGGTGAATCAGAAGAAGTAGAAGAAGGAGAAGGAGAAGGTGAAGTCTGGAGGGTCAATCAGAAGAAGTAGAAGAAGGAGAAGGAGAAGGTGAAGTCTGGAGGGTGAATCAGAAGAAGGAGAAGAAGGAGAAGGAGAAGATGAAGTCTGGAGGGTGAATCAGAAGAAGTAGAAGAAGGAGAAGGAGAAGGTGTAGTCTGGACGGTGAATCAGAAGAAGTAGACGAAGGAGAAGGAGAAGGTGAAGTCTGCAGGGTGAATCAGAACAAGCAGAAGAAGGAGAAGGAGAAGGTGAAGTCTGGAGGGTGAATCAGAAGAAGTAGAAGAAGGAGAAGGAGAAGGTGAAGTCTGGAGGGTGAATCAGAAGAAGAAGGAGAAGGTGAAGTCTGGAGGGTGAATCAGAAGAAGCAGAAGAAGGAGAAGGAGAAGGTGAAGTCTGGAGGGTGAATCAGAAGAAGCAGAATAAGGAGAAGGAGAAGGTGAAGTCTGGAGGGTGAATCAGAAGAAGCAGAAGAAGGAGAAGGAGAAGGTGAAGTCTGGAGGGTGAATCAGAAGAAGAAGAAGAAGGAGAAGGAGAAGGTGAAGTCTGGAGGGTGAATCAGAAGAAGTAGAAGAAGGAGAACGAGAAGGCGAAGTCAGGAGAGTGAAGCAGAAGAAGCAGAAGAAGGAGAAGGAGAAGGTGAAGTCTGGAGGGTGAAGCAGAAGAAGCAGAAGAAGGAGAAGGAGAAGGTGAAGTCTGGAGGGCGAAGCAGAAGAAGCAGAAGAAGGAGAAGGAGATGGTGAAGTCTGGAGGGTGAAGCAGAAGAAGCAGAAGAAGGAGAAGGAGAAGGTGAAGTCTGGAGGGTGAATCAGAAGAAGTAGAAGAAGGAGAAGGAGAAGGTGAAGTCTGGAGGGTGAAGCAGAAGAAACAGAAGAAGGAGAAGGAGAAGGTGAAGACTGAAGGGTGAATCAGAAGAAGTAGAAGAAGGAGAAGGAGAAGGTGAAGTCTGGAGTGTGAATCAGAAGAAGCAGAAGAAGGAGAAGGAGAAGGTGAAGTCTGGAGGGTGAATCAGAAGAAGCAGAAGAAGGAGAAGGAAAAGATGAAGTCTGGAGGGTGAATCAGAAGATGTAGAAGAAGGAGAAGGAGAAGGTGCGGTCTGGAGGGTGAATCAGAAGAAGCAGAAGAAGGAGAAGGAGAAGGTGAAGTCTGGAGGTTGAATCAGAAGAAGCAGAAGAAGGAGAAGGAGAAGGTGAAGTCTGGAGGGTGAATCAGAAGAAGCAAAAGAAGGAGAAGGAGAAGGTGAAGTCAGGAGGGTGAATCAGAAGAAGCAGAAGAAGGAGAAGGAGAAGGTGAAGTTAGGAGGGTGAATCAGAAGAAGCAGAAGAAGGAGAAGGAGCAGGTGAAGTCAGGGGGGTGAAGCAGAAGAAGTCGAAGAAGGAGAAGGAGAAGGTGAAGTCAGGAAGGTGAAGCAGAAGAAGCAGAAGAAGGAGAAGGAGAAGGTGAATTCTGGAGGGCGCAGCAGAAGAAGCAGAAGAAGGAGAAGGAGCAGGTGAAGTCTGGAGGGTGAAGCAGAAGAAGCAGAAGAAGGAGAAGGAGAAGGTGAAGTCTGGAGGGAGAATCAGAAGAAGTAGAAGAAGGAGAAGGTGAAGTCAGGAGAGTGAAGCAGAAGAAGCAGAAGAAGGAGAAGGAGAAGTTAAAGTCTGGAGGGTGAAGCAGAAGAAGCAGAAGAAGGAGAAGGAGAAGGTGAAGTTTGGAGGGCGAAGCAGAAGAAGCAGAAGAAGGAGAAGGAGAAGGTGAAGTCTGGAGGGTGAAGCAGAAGAAGCAGAAGAAGGAGAAGGAGAAGATGAAGTCTGGAGGGTGAATCAGAAGAAGTAGAAGAAGGAGAAGGAGAAGGTGTAGTCTGGACGGTGAATCAGAAGAAGTAGACGAAGGAGAAGGAGAAGGTGAAGTCTGCAGGGTGAATCAGAACAAGCAGAAGAAGGAGAAGGAGAAGGTGAAGTCTGGAGGGTGAATCAGAAGAAGTAGAAGAAGGAGAAGGAGAAGGTGAAGTCTGGAGGGTGAATCAGAAGAAGAAGGAGAAGGTGAAGTCTGGAGGGTGAATCAGAAGAAGCAGAAGAAGGAGAAGGAGAAGGTGAAGTCTGGAGGGTGAATCAGAAGAAGCAGAATAAGGAGAAGGAGAAGGTGAAGTCTGGAGGGTGAATCAGAAGAAGCAGAAGAAGGAGAAGGAGAAGGTGAAGTCTGGAGGGTGAATCAGAAGAAGAAGAAGAAGGAGAAGGAGAAGGTGAAGTCTGGAGGGTGAATCAGAAGAAGTAGAAGAAGGAGAACGAGAAGGTGAAGTCAGGAGAGTGAAGCAGAAGAAGCAGAAGAAGGAGAAGGAGAAGGTGAAGTCTGGAGGGTGAAGCAGAAGAAGCAGAAGAAGGAGAAGGAGAAGGTGAAGTCTGGAGGGCGAAGCAGAAGAAGCAGAAGAAGGAGAAGGAGATGGTGAAGTCTGGAGGGTGAAGCAGAAGAAGCAGAAGAAGGAGAAGGAGAAGGTGAAGTCTGGAGGGTGAATCAGAAGAAGTAGAAGAAGGAGAAGGAGAAGGTGAAGTCTGGAGGGTGAAGCAGAAGAAACAGAAGAAGGAGAAGGAGAAGGTGAAGACTGAAGGGTGAATCAGAAGAAGTAGAAGAAGGAGAAGGAGAAGGTGAAGTCTGGAGGGTGAATCAGAAGAAGCAGAAGAAGGAGAAGGAGAAGGTGAAGTCTGGAGGGTGAATCAGAAGAAGCAGAAGAAGGAGAAGGAGAAGATGAAGTCTGGAGGGTGAATCAGAAGAAGTAGAAGAAGGAGAAGGAGAAGGTGCGGTCTGGAGGGTGAATCAGAAGAAGCAGAAGAAGGAGAAGGAGAAGGTGAGTCTGGAGGTTGAATCAGAAGAAGCAGAAGAAGGAGAAGGAGAAGGTGAAGTCTGGAGGGTGAATCAGAAGAAGCAAAAGAAGGAGAAGGAGAAGGTGAAGTCAGGAGGGTGAATCAGAAGAAGCAGAAGAAGGAGAAGGAGAAGGTGAAGTTAGGAGGGTGAATCAGAAGAAGCAGAAGAAGGAGAAGGAGCAGGTGAAGTCAGGGGGGTGAAGCAGAAGAAGTAGAAGAAGGAGAAGGTGAAGTCAGGACGGTGAAGCAGAAGAAGCAGAAGAAGGAGAAGGAGAAGGTGAAGTCTGGAGGGCGCAGCAGAAGAAGCAGAAGAAGGAGAAGGAGCAGGTGAAGTCTGGAGGGTGAAGCAGAAGAAGCAGAAGAAGGAGAAGGAGAAGGTGAAGTCTGGAGGGTGAATCAGAAGAAGTAGAAGAAGGAGAAGGTGAAGTCAGGAGAGTGAAGCAGAAGAAGCAGAAGAAGGAGAAGGAGAAGTTAAAGTCTGGAGGGTGAAGCAGAAGAAGCAGAAGAAGGAGAAGGAGAAGGTGAAGTTTGGAGGGCGAAGCAGAAGAAGCAGAAGAAGGAGAAGGAGAAGGTGAAGTCTGGAGGGTGAAGCAGTAGAAGCAGAAGAAGGAGAAGGAGAAGGTGAAGACTGGAGGGTGAATCAGAAGAAGTAGAAGAAGGAGAAGGAGAAGGTGAAGTCAGGAGGGTGAAGCAGAAGAAGCAGAAGAAGGAGAAGGAGAAGGTGAAGTCTGGAAGGTGAAGCAGAAGAAGCAGAAGAAGGAGAAGGAGAATGTGAGGTCTGGAGGGTGAAGCAGAAGAAGCAGAAGAAGGAGAAGGAGAAGGTGAAGTAAGGAGGGTGAATCAGAAGAAGTAGAAGAAGGAGAAGGAGAAGGTGAAGTCTGGAGGGTGAATCAGAAGACGTAGAAGAAGGAGAAGGAGAAGGTGAAGTCTGGAGGGTGAATCAGAAGAAGTAGAAGAAGGAGAAGGAGAAGGTGAAGTCTGGAGGGTGAATCAGAAGAAGCAGAAGAAGGAGAAGGAGAAGGTGAAGTCCGGAGGGAGAAGCAGAAGAAGTAGAAGAAGGAGAAGGAGAAGTTGAAGTCTGGAGGGTGAATCAGAAGAAGTAGAAGAAGGAGAAGGAGAAGGTGAAGTCTGGAGGGTCAATCAGAAGAAGTAGAAAAAGGAGAAGGAGAAGGTGAAGTCTGGAGGGTGAATCAGAAGAAGCAGAAGAAGGAGAAGGAGAAGATGAAGTCTGGAGGGTGAATCAGAAGAAGTAGAAGAAGGAGAAGGAGAAGGTGCAGTCTGGACGGTGAATCAGAAGAAGTAGACGAAGGAGAAGGAGAAGGTGAAGTCTGCAGGGTGAATCAGAAGAAGTAGAAGAAGGAGAAGGAGAAGGTGAAGTCTGGAGGGTGAATCAGAAGAAGAAGGAGAAGGTGAAGTCTGGAGGGTGAATCAGAAGAAGCAGAAGAAGGAGAAGGAGAAGGTGAAGTCTGGAGGGTGAATCAGAAGAAGCAGAATAAGGAGAAGGAGAAGGTGAAGTCTGGAGGGTGAATCAGAAGAAGCAGAAGAAGGAGAAGGAGAAGGTGAAGTCTGGAGGGAGAATCAGAAGAAGTAGAAGAAGGAGAAGGAGAAGGTGAATTCTGGAGGGTGAATCAGAAGAAGTAGAAGAAGGAGAAGGAGAAGGTGAAGTCAGGAGAGTGAAGCAGAAGAAGCAGAAGAAGGAGAAGGAGAAGGTGAAGTCTGGAGGGTGAAGCAGAAGAAGCAGAAGAAGGAGAAGGAGAAGGTGAAGTCTGGAGGGCGAAGCAGAAGAAGCATAAGAAGGAGAAGGAGAAGGTGAAGTCTGGAGGGTGAAGCAGAAGAAGCAGAAGAAGGAGAAGGAGAAGGTGAAGTCTGGAGGGTGAATCAGAAGAAGTAGAAGAAGGAGAAGGAGAAGGTGAAGTCAGGAGGGTGAAGCAGAAGAAGCAGAAGAAGGAGAAGGAGAAGGTGAAGTCTGGAGGGTGAAGCAGAAGAAGCAGAAGAAGGAGAAGTAGAAGGTGAAGTTTGGAGGGTGAAACAGAAGATGCAGAAGAAGGAGAAGGAGAAGGTGAAGTCAGGAGGGTGAATCAGAAGAAGTAGAAGAAGGAGAAGGAGAAGGTGAAGTCTGGAGGGTGAATCAGAAGAAGTAGAAGAAGGAGAAGGAGAAGGTGAAGTCTGGAGGGTGAATCAGAAGAAGTAGAAGAAGGAGAAGGAGAAGGTGAAGTCTGGAGGGTGAATCAGATGAAGTAGAAGAAAGAGAAGGAGAAGGTGAAGTCTGGAGGGAGAAGCAGAAGAAGTAGAAGAAGGAGAAGGAGAAGGTGAAGTCTGGAGCGTGAATCAGAAGATGTAGAAGAAGGAGAAGGAGAAGATGAAGTCTGGAGGGTCAATCAGAAGAAGTAGAAGAAGGAGAAGGAGAAGGTGAAGTCTGGAGGTTGAATCAGAAGAAGCAGAAGAAGGAGAAGGAGAAGGTGAAGTCTGGAGGGTGAATCAGAAGAAGTAGAAGAAGGAGAAGGAGAAGGTTTAGTCTGGACGGTGAATCAGAAGAATTAGACGAAGGAGAAGGAGAAGGTGAAGTCTGCAGGGTGAATCAGAAGAAGCAGAAGAAGGAGAAGGAGAAGGTGAAGTCTGGAGGGTGAATCAGAAGAAGTAGAAGAAGGAGAAGGAGAAGGTGAAGTCTGGAGGGTGAATCAGAAGAAGCAGAAGAAGGAGAAGGAGAAGGTGAAGTCTGGAGGGTGAATCAGAAGAAGCAGAAGAAGGAGAAGGAAAAGGTGAAGTCTGGAGGGTGAATCAGAAGAAGCAGAATAAGGAGAAGGAGAAGGTGAAGTCTGGAGGGTGAATCAGAAGAAGCAGAAGAAGGAGATGGAGAATGTGAAGTCTGGAGGGTGAATCAGAAGAAGTAGAAGAAGGAGAAGGAGAAGGTGAAGTCTGGAGGGTGAATCAGAAGATGTAGAAGAAGGAGAAGGAGAAGGTGAAGTCTGGAGGGTGAATCAGAAGAAGCAGAAGAAGGAGAAGGAGAAGGTGAAGTCTGGAGGATGAATCAGAAGAAGCAGAAGAAGGAGAAGGAGACGATGAAGTCTGGAGGGTGAATCAGAAGAAGTAGAAGAAGGAGAAGGAGAAGGTGAAGTCTGGAGGGTGAATCAGAAGAAGCAGAAGAAGGAGAAGGAGAAGGTGAAGTCTGGAGGGTGAATCAGAAGAAGCAGAAGAAGGAGAAGGAGAAGGTAAAGTCTGGAGGGTGAATCAGAAGAAGCAGAATAAGCAGAAGGAGAAGGTGAAGTCTGGAGGGTGAATCAGAAGAAGCAGAAGAAGGAGAAGGTGACGTCTGGAGGGTGAATCAGAAGAAGTAGAAGAAGGAGAAGGAGAAGGTGAAGTCTGGAGGGTGAAGCAGAAGAAGTAGAAGAAGGAGAAGGAGAAGGTGAAGTCAGGAGGGTGAATCAGAAGAAGTAGAAGAAGGAGAAGGAGAAGGTGAAGTCAGGAGGGTGAATCAGAAGAAGCTGAAGAAGGAGAAGGAGAAGGTGAAGTCTGGAGGGTGAATCAGAAGAATCAGAAGAAGGAGAAGGAGAAGGTGAAGTCTGGAGGGTGAATCAGAAGAAGCAGAAGAAAGAGAAGGAGAAGGTGATGTCTGGAGGGTGAAGCAGAAGAAACAGAAGAAGGAGAAGGAGAAGGTGAAGACTGGAGGCTGAATCAGAAGAAGTAGAAGAAGGAGAAGGAGAAGGTGAAGTCTGGAGGGTGAATCAGAAGAAGTAGAAGAAGTTGAAGGAGAAGGTGAAGTCTGGAGGTTGAATCAGAAGAAGCAGAAGAAGGAGAAGGAGAAGGTGAAGTCTGGAGGGTGAATCAGAAGAAGCAGAAGAAGAAGAAGGAGAAGATGAAGTCTGGAGGGTGAATCAGAAGAAGTAGAAGAAGGAGAAGGAGAAGGTGAGGTCTGGAGGGTGAATCAGAAGAAGCAGAAGAAGGAGAAGGAGAAGGTGAAGTCTGGAGGGTGAATCAGAAGAAGCAGAAGAAGGAGAAGGAGAAGGTGAAGTTAGGATGGTGAATCAGAAGAAGCAGAAGAAGGAGAAGGAGAAGGTGAAGTCAGGGGGGTGAAGCAGAAGAAGTAGAAGAAGGAGAAGGAGAAGGTGAAGTCAGGAGGGTGAAGCAGAAGAAGCAGAAGAAGGAGAAGGAGAAGGTGAAGTCTGGAGGGCGCAGCAGAAGAAGCAGAAGAAGGAGAAGGAGAAGGTGCAGTCTGGAGGGTGAAGCAGAAGAAGCAGAAGAAGGAGAAGGAGAAGGTGAAGTCTGGAGGGTGAAACAGAAGAAGTAGAAGAAGGAGAAGGAGAAGGTGAAGTCAGGAGGGTGAAGCAGAAGAAGCAGAAGAAGGAGAAGGAGAAGGTGAAGTCTGGAGGGTGAATCAGAAGAAGTAGAAGAAGGAGAAGGAGAAGGTGAAGTCAAGAGGGTGAAGCAGAAGAAGTAGAAGAAGGAGAAGGAGAAGGTGAAGTCTGGAGCGTGAATCAGAAGATGTAGAAGAAGGAGAAGGAGAGGGTGAAGTCTGGAGGGTCAATCAGAAGAAGTAGAAGAAGGAGAAGGAGAAGGTGAAGTCTGGAGGGTGAATCAGAAGAAGCAGAATAAGGAGAAGGAGAAGGTGAAGTCTGGAGGGTGAATCAGAAGAAGCAGAAGAAGGAGAAGGAGAAGGTGAAGTCTGGAGGGAGAATCAGAAGAAGTAGAAGAAGGAAAAGGAGAAGGTGAAGTCTGGAGGGTGAATCAGAAGAAGTAGAAGAAGGAGAAGGAGAAGGTGAAGTCAGGAGAGTGAAGCAGAAGAAGCAAAAGAAGGAGAAGGAGAAGGTGAAGTCTGGAGGGTGAAGCAGAAGAAGCAGAAGAAGGAGAAGGAGAAGGTGAAGTCTGGAGGGCGAAGCAGAAGAAGCATAAGAAGGAGAAGGTGAAGTCTGGAGGGTGAAGCAGAAGAAGCAGAAGAAGGAGAAGGAGAAGGTAAAGTCTGGAGGGTGAATCAGAAGAAGTAGAAGAAGGAGAAGGAGAAGGTGAAGTCAGGAGGGTGAAGCAGAAGAAGCAGAAGAAGGAGAAGGAGAAGGTGAAGTCTGGAGGGTGAAGCAGAAGAAGCAGAAGAAGGAGAAGGAGAAGGTGAAGTTTGGAGGGTGAAGCAGAAGAAGCCGAAGAAGGAGAAGGAGAAGGTGAAGTCAGGAGGATGAATCAGAAGAAGTAGAAGAAGGAGAAGGAGAAGGTGAAGTCTGGAGGGAGAAGCAGAAGAAGTAGAAGAAGGAGAAGGAGAAGGTGAAGTCTGAAGCGTGAATCAGAAGATGTCGAAGAAGGAGAAGGAGAAGGTGAAGTCTGGAGGGTCAATCAGAAGAAGTAGAAGAAGGAGAAGGAGAAGGTGAAGTCTGGAGGGTGAATCAGAAGAAGCAGAAGAAGGAGAAGGAGAAGGTGAAGTCTGGAGGGTGAATCAGAAGAAGTAGAAGAAGGAGAAGGAGAAGGTGTCGTCTGGACGGTGAATCAGAAGAAGTAGACGAAGGAGAAGGAGAAGGTGAAGTCTGCAGGGTGAATCAGAAGAAGCAGAAGAAGGAGAAGGAGAAGGTGAAGTCTGGAGGGTGAATCAGAAGAAGTAGAAGAAGGAGAAGGAGAAGGTGAAGTCTGGAGGGTGAATCAGAAGAAGCAGAAGAAGGAGAAGGAGAAGGTGAAGTCTGGAGGGTGAATCAGAAGAAGCAGAAGAAGGAGAAGGAGAAGGTGAAGTCTGGAGGGTGAATCAGAAGAAGCAGAATAAGGAGAAGGAGAAGGTGAAGTCTGGAGGGTGAATCAGAAGAAGCAGAAGAAGGAGATGGAGAAGGTGAAGTCTGGAGGGTGAATCAGAAGAAGTAGAAGAAGGAGAAGGAGAAGGTGAAGTCTGGAGGGTGAATCAGAAGATGTAGAAGAAGGAGAAGGAGAAGGTGAAGTCTGGAGGGTGAATCAGAAGAAGCAGAAGAAGGAGAAGGAGAAGGTGAAGTCTGGAGGATGAATCAGAAGAAGCAGAAGAAGGAGAAGGGGACGATGAAGTCTGGAGGGTGAATCAGAAGAAGTAGAAGAAGGAGAAGGAGAAGGTGAAGTCTGGAGGGTGAATCAGAAGAAGCAGAAGAAGGAGAAGGAGAAGGTGAAGTCTGGAGGGTGAATCAGAAGAAGCAGAAGAAGGAGAAGGAGAAGGTAAAGTATGGAGGGTGAATCAGAAGAAGCAGAACAAGGAGAAGGAGAAGGTGAAGTCCGGAGGGTGAATCAGAAGAAGCAGAAGAAGGAGAAGGTGACGTCTGGAGGGTGAATCAGAAGAAGTAGAAGAAGGAGAAGGAGAAGGTGAAGTCTGGAGGGTGAAGCAGAAGAAGTAGAAGAAGGAGAAGGAGAAGGTGAAGTCAGGAGGGTGAATCAGAAGAAGTAGAAGAAGGAGAAGGAGAAGGTGAAGTCAGGAGGGTGAATCAGAAGAAGCTGAAGAAGGAGAAGGAGAAGGTGAAGTCTGGAGGGTGAATCAGAAGAATCAGAAGAAGGAGAAGGAGAAGGTGAAGTCTGGAGGGTGAATCAGAAGAAGCAGAAGAAAGAGAAGGAGAAGGTGATGTCTGGAGGGTGAAGCAGAAGAAACAGAAGAAGGAGAAGGAGAAGGTGAAGACTGGAGGCTGAATCAGAAGAAGTAGAAGAAGGAGAAGGAGAAGGTGAAGTCTGGAGGGTGAATCAGAAGAAGTAGAAGAAGTTGAAGGAGAAGGTGAAGTCTGGAGGGTGAATCAGAAGAAGCAGAAGAAGGAGAAGGAGAAGGTGAAGTCTGGAGGGTGAATCAGAAGAAGCAGAAGAAGAAGAAGGAGAAGATGAAGTCCGGAGGGTGAATCAGAAGAAGTAGAAGAAGGAGAAGGAGAAGGTGAGGTCTGGAGGGTGAATCAGAAGAAGCAGAAGAAGGAGAAGGAGAAGGTGAAGTCTGGAGGGTGAATCAGAAGAAGCAGAAGAAGGAGAAGGAGAAGGTGAAGTTAGGATGGTGAATCAGAAGAAGCAGAAGAAGGAGAAGGAGAAGGTGAAGTCAGGGGGGTGAAGCAGAAGAAGTAGAAGAAGGAGAAGGAGAAGGTGAAGTCAGGAGGGTGAAGCAGAAGAAGCAGAAGAAGGAGAAGGAGAAGGTGAAGTCTGGAGGGCGCAGCAGAAGAAGCAGAAGAAGGAGAAGGAGAAGGTGCAGTCTGGAGGGTGAAGCAGAAGAAGCAGAAGAAGGAGAAGGAGAAGGTGAAGTCTGGAGCGTGAATCAGAAGATGTAGAAGAAGGAGAAGGAGAAGGTGAAGTCTGGAGGGTCAATCAGAAGAAGTAGAAGAAGGAGAAGGAGAAGGTGAAGTCTGGAGGGTGAATCAGAAGAAGCAGAATAAGGAGAAGGAGAAGGTGAAGTCTGGAGGGTGAATCAGAAGAAGCAGAAGAAGGAGAAGGAGAAGGTGAAGTCTGGAGGGAGAATCAGAAGAAGTAGAAGAAGGAGAAGGAGAAGGTGAAGTCTGGAGGGTGAATCAGAAGAAGTAGAAGAAGGAGAAGGAGAAGGTGAAGTCAGGAGAGTGAAGCAGAAAAAGCAGAAGAAGGAGAAGGAGAAGGTGCAGTCTGGAGGGTAAAGCAGAAGAAGCAGAAGAAGGAGAAGGAGAAGGTGAAGTCTGGAGGGCGAAGCAGAAGAAGCATAAGAAGGAGAAGGAGAAGGTGAAGTCTGGAGGGTGAAGCAGAAGAAGCAGAAGAAGGAGAAGGAGAAGGTGAAGTCTGGAGGGTGAATCAGAAGAAGTAGAAGAAGGAGAAGGAGAAGGTGAAGTCAGGAGTGTGAAGCAGAAGAAGCAGAAGAAGGAGAAGGAGAAGGTGAAGTCTGGAGGGTGAAGCAGAAGAAGCAGAAGAAGGAGAAGGAGAAGGTGAAGTTTGGAGGGTGAAGCAGAAGAAGCAGAAGAAGGAGAAGGAGAAGGTGAAGTCAGGAGGGTGAATCAGAAGAAGTAGAAGAAGGAGAAGGAGAAGGTGAAGTCTGGAGGGTGAATCAGAAGAAGTAGAAGAAGGAGAAGGAGAAGGTGAAGTCTGGAGGGTGAATCAGAAGAAGTAGAAGAAGGAGAAGGAGAAGGTGAAGTCTGGAGGGTGAATCAGATGAAGTAGAAGAAAGAGAAGGAGAAGGTGAAGTCTGGAGGGAGAAGCAGAAGAAGTAGATGAAGGAGAAGGAGAAGGTGAAGTCTGGAGCGTGAATCAGAAGATGTAGAAGAAGGAGAAGGAGAAGGTGAAGTCTGGAGGGTCAATCAGAAGAAGTAGAAGAAGGAGAAGGAGAAGGTGAAGTCTGGAGGGTGAATCAGAAGAAGCAGAAGAAGGAGAAGGAGAAGGTGAAGTCTGGAGGGTGAATCAGAAGAAGTAGAAGAAGGAGAAGGAGAAGGTGTAGTCTGGACGGTGAATCAGAAGAAGTAGACGAAGGAGAAGGAGAAGGTGAAGTCTGCAGGGTGAATCAGAAGAAGCAGAAGAAGGAGAAGGAGAAGGTGAAGTCTGGAGGGTGAATCAGAAGAAGTAGAAGAAGGAGAAGGAGAAGGTGAAGTTGGAGGGTGAATCAGAAGAAGCAGAAGAAGGAGAAGGAGAAGGTGAAGTCTGGAGGGTGAATCAGAAGAAGCAGAAGAAGGAGAAGGAGAAGGTGAAGTCTGGAGGGTGAATCAGAAGAAGCAGAATAAGGAGAAGGAGAAGGTGAAGTCTGGAGGGTGAATCAGAAGAAGCAGAAGAAGGAGATGGAGAAGGTGAAGTCTGGAGGGTGAATCAGAAGAAGTAGAAGAAGGAGAAGGAGAAGGTGAAGTCTGGAGGGTGAATCAGAAGATGTAGAAGAAGGAGAAGGAGAAGGTGAAGTCTGGAGGGTGAATCAGAAGAAGCAGAAGAAGGAGAAGGAGAAGGTGAAGTCTGGAGGATGAATCAGAAGAAGCAGAAGAAGGAGAAGGAGACGATGAAGTCTGGAGGGTGAATCAGAAGAAGTAGAATAAGGAGAAGGTGACGTCTGGAGGGTGAATCAGAAGAAGTAGCAGAAGGAGAAGGAGAAGGTGACGTCTGGAGGGTGAAGCAGAAGAAGTAGAAGAAGGAGAAGGAGAAGGTGAAGTCAGGAGGGTGAATCAGAAGAAACAGAAGAAGGAGAAGGAGAAGGTGAAGACTGGAGGCTGAATCAGAAGAAGTAGAAGAAGGAGAAGGAGAAGGTGAAGTCTGGAGGGTGAATCAGAAGAAGTAGAAGAAGTTGAAGGAGAAGGTGAAGTCTGGAGGGTGAATCAGAAGAAGCAGAAGAAGGAGAAGGAGAAGGTGAAGTCTGGAGGGTGAATCAGAAGAAGCAGAAGAAGAAGAAGGAGAAGATGAAGTCTGGAGGGTGAATCAGAAGAAGTAGAAGAAGGAGAAGGAGAAGGTGAGGTCTGGAGGGTGAATCAGAAGAAGCAGAAGAAGGAGAAGGAGAAGGTGAAGTCTGGAGGGTGAATCAGAAGAAGCAGAAGAAGGAGAAGGAGAAGGTGAAGTCTGGAGGGTGAATCAGAAGAAGTAGATGAAGTTGAAGGAGAAGGTGAAGTCTGGAGGGTGAATCAGAAGAAGCAGAAGAAGAAGAAGGAGAAGATGAAGTCTGGAGGGTGAATCAGAAGAAGTAGAAGAAGGAGAAGGAGAAGGTGAGGTCTGGAGGGTGAATCAGAAGAAGCAGAAGAAGGAGAAGGAGAAGGTGAAGTCTGGAGGGTGAATCAGAAGAAGCAGAAGAAGGAGAAGGAGAAGGTGAAGTTAGGATGGTGAATCAGAAGAAGCAGAAGAAGGAGAAGGAGAAGGTGAAGTCAGGGGGGTGAAGCAGAAGAAGTAGAAGAAGGAGAAGGAGAAGGTGAAGTCAGGAGGGTGAAGCAGAAGAAGCAGAAGAAGGAGAAGGAGAAGGTGAAGTCTGGAGGGCGCAGCAGAAGAAGCAGAAGAAGGAGAAGGAGAAGGTGCAGTCTGGAGGGTGAAGCAGAAGAAGCAGAAGAAGGAGAAGGAGAAGGTGAAGTCTGGAGCGTGAATCAGAAGATGTAGAAGAAGGAGAAGGAGAAGGTGAAGTCTGGAGGGTCAATCAGAAGAAGTAGAAGAAGGAGAAGGAGAAGGTGAAGTCTGGAGGGTGAATCAGAAGAAGCAGAATAAGGAGAAGGAGAAGGTGAAGTCTGGAGGGTGAATCAGAAGAAGCAGAAGAAGGAGAAGGAGAAGGTGAAGTCTGGAGGGAGAATCAGAAGAAGTATAAGAAGGAGAAGGAGAAGGTGAAGTCTGGAGGGTGAATCAGAAGAAGTAGAAGAAGGAGAAGGAGAAGGTGAAGTCAGGAGAGTGAAGCAGAAAAAGCAGAAGAAGGAGAAGGAGAAGGTGCAGTCTGGAGGGTGAAGCAGAAGAAGCAGAAGAAGGAGAAGGAGAAGGTGAAGTCTGGAGGGCGAAGCAGAAGAAGCATAAGAAGGAGAAGGAGAAGGTGAAGTCTGGAGGGTGAAGCAGAAGAAGCAGAAGAAGGAGAAGGAGAAGGTGAAGTCTGGAGGGTGAATCAGAAGAAGTAGAAGAAGGAGAAGGAGAAGGTGAAGTCAGGAGGGTGAAGCAGAAGAAGCAGAAGAAGGAGAAGGAGAAGGTGAAGTCTGGAGGGTGAAGCAGAAGAAGCAGAAGAAGGAGAAGGAGAAGGTGAAGTTTGGAGGGTGAAGCAGAAGAAGCAGAAGAAGGAGAAGGAGAAGGTGAAGTCAGGAGGGTGAATCAGAAGAAGTAGAAGAAGGAGAAGGAGAAGGTGAAGTCTGGAGGGTGAATCAGAAGAAGTAGAAGAAGGAGAAGGAGAAGGTGAAGTCTGGAGGGTGAATCAGAAGAAGTAGAAGAAGGAGAAGGAGAAGGTGAAGTCTGGAGGGTGAATCAGATGAAGTAGAAGAAAGAGAAGGAGAAGGTGAAGTCTGGAGGGAGAAGCAGAAGAAGTAGAAGAAGGAGAAGGAGAAGGTGAAGTCTGGAGCGTGAATCAGAAGATGTAGAAGAAGGAGAAGGAGAAGGTGAAGTCTGGAGGGTCAATCAGAAGAAGTAGAAGAAGGAGAAGGAGAAGGTGAAGTCTGGAGGGTGAATCAGAAGAAGCAGAAGAAGGAGAAGGAGAAGGTGAAGTCTGGAGGGTGAATCAGAAGAAGTAGAAGAAGGAGAAGGAGAAGGTGTAGTCTGGACGGTGAATCAGAAGAAGTAGACGAAGGAGAAGGAGAAGGTGAAGTCTGCAGGGTGAATCAGAAGAAGCAGAAGAAGGAGAAGGAGAAGGTGAAGTCTGGAGGGTGAATCAGAAGAAGTAGAAGAAGGAGAAGGAGAAGGTGAAGTTGGAGGGTGAATCAGAAGAAGCAGAAGAAGGAGAAGGAGAAGGTGAAGTCTGGAGGGTGAATCAGAAGAAGCAGAAGAAGGAGAAGGAGAAGGTGAAGTCTGGAGGGTGAATCAGAAGAAGCAGAATAAGGAGAAGGAGAAGGTGAAGTCTGGAGGGTGAATCAGAAGAAGCAGAAGAAGGAGATGGAGAAGGTGAAGTCTGGAGGGTGAATCAGAAGAAGTAGAAGAAGGAGAAGGAGAAGGTGAAGTCTGGAGGGTGAATCAGAAGATGTAGAAGAAGGAGAAGGAGAAGGTGAAGTCTGGAGGGTGAATCAGAAGAAGCAGAAGAAGGAGAAGGAGAAGGTGAAGTCTGGAGGATGAATCAGAAGAAGCAGAAGAAGGAGAAGGAGACGATGAAGTCTGGAGGGTGAATCAGAAGAAGTAGAATAAGGAGAAGGTGACGTCTGGAGGGTGAATCAGAAGAAGTAGCAGAAGGAGAAGGAGAAGGTGAAGTCTGGAGGGTGAAGCAGAAGAAGTAGAAGAAGGAGAAGGAGAAGGTGAAGTCAGGAGGGTGAATCAGAAGAAGTAGAAGAAGGAGAAGGAGAAGGTGAAGTCAGGAGGGTGAATCAGAAGAAGCTGAAGAAGGAGAAGGAGAAGGTGAAGTCTGGAGGGTGAATCAGAAGAATCAGAAGAAGGAGAAGGAGAAGGTGAAGTCTGGAGGGTGAATCAGAAGAAGCAGAAGAAAGAGAAGGAGAAGGTGATGTCTGGAGGGTGAAGCAGAAGAAACAGAAGAAGGAGAAGGAGAAGGTGACGACTGGAGGCTGAATCAGAAGAAGTAGAAGAAGGAGAAGGAGAAGGTGAAGTCTGGAGGGTGAATCAGAAGAAGTAGAAGAAGTTGAAGGAGAAGGTGAAGTCTGGAGGGTGAATCAGAAGAAGCAGAAGAAGGAGAAGGAGAAGGTGAAGTCTGGAGGGTGAATCAGAAGAAGCAGAAGAAGAAGAAGGAGAAGATGAAGTCTGGAGGGTGAATCAGAAGAAGTAGAAGAAGGAGAAGGAGAAGGTGAGGTCTGGAGGGTGAATCAGAAGAAGCAGAAGAAGGAGAAGGAGAAGGTGAAGTCTGGAGGGTGAATCAGAAGAAGCAGAAGAAGGAGAAGGAGAAGGTGAAGTTAGGAGGGTGAATCAGAAGAAGCAGAAGAAGGAGAAGGAGAAGGTGAAGTCAGGGGGGTGAAGCAGAAGAAGTAGAAGAAGGAGAAGGAGAAGGTGAAGTCAGGAGGGTGAAGCAGAAGAAGCAGAAGAAGGAGAAGGAGAAGGTGAAGTCTGGAGCGTGAATCAGAAGATGTAGAAGAGGGAGAAGGAGAAGGTGAAGTCTGGAGGGTCAATCAGAAGAAGTAGAAGAAGGAGAAGGAGAAGGTGAAGTCTGGAGGGTGAATCAGAAGAAGCAGAAGAAGGAGAAGGAGAAGGTGAAGTCTGGAGGGTGAATCAGAAGAAGTAGAAGAAGGAGAAGGAGAAGGTGTAGTCTGGACGGTGAATCAGAAGAAGTAGACGAAGGAGAAGGAGAAGGTGAAGTCTGCAGGGTGAATCAGAAGAAGCAGAAGAAGGAGAAGGAGAAGGTGAAGTCTGGAGGGTGAATCAGAAGAAGTAGAAGAAGGAGAAGGAGAAGGTGAAGTCTGGAGGGTGAATCAGAAGAAGCAGAAGAAGGAGAAGGAGAAGGTGAAGTCTGGAGGGTGAATCAGAAGAAGCAGAAGAAGGAGAAGGAGAAGGTGAAGTCTGGAGGGTGAATCAGAAGAAGCAGAATAAGGAGAAGGAGAAGGTGAAGTCTGGAGGGTGAATCAGAAGAAGCAGAAGAAGGAGATGGAGAAGGTGAAGTCTGGAGGGTGAATCAGAAGAAGTAGAAAAGGAGAAGGAGAAGGTGAAGTCTGGAGGGTGAATCAGAAGATGTAGAAGAAGGAGAAGGAGAAGGTGAAGTCTGGAGGGTGAATCAGAAGAAGCAGAAGAAGGAGAAGGAGAAGGTGAAGTCTGGAGGATGAATCAGAAGAAGCAGAAGAAGGAGAAGGAGACGATGAAGTCTGGAGGGTGAATCAGAAGAAGTAGAAGAAGGAGAAGGAGAAGGTGAAGTCTGGAGGGTGAATCAGAAGAAGCAGAAGAAGGAGAAGGAAAAGGTGAAGTCTGGAGGGTGAATCAGAAGAAGCAGAAGAAGGAGAAGGAGAAGGTAAAGTATGGAGGGTGAATCAGAAGAAGCAGAATAAGGAGAAGGAGAAGGTGAAGTCTGTAGGGTGAATCAGAAGAAGCAGAAGAAGGAGAAGGTGACGTCTGGAGGGTGAATCAGAAGAAGTAGAAGAAGGAGAAGGAGAAGGTGAAGTCTGGAGGGTGAAGCAGAAGATGTAGAAGAAGGAAAAGGAGAAGGTGAAGTCAGGAGGGTGAATCAGAAGAAGTAGAAGAAGGAGAAGGAGAAGGTGAAGTCAGGAGGGTGAATCAGAAGAAGCTGAAGAAGGAGAAGGAGAAGGTGAAGTCTGGAGGGTGAATCAGAAGAATCAGAAGAAGGAGAAGGAGAAGGTGAAGTCTGGAGGGTGAATCAGAAGAAGCAGAAGAAAGAGAAGGAGAAGGTGATGTCTGGAGGGTGAAGCAGAAGAAACAGAAGAAGGAGAAGGAGAAGGTGAAGACTGGAGGCTGAATCAGAAGAAGTAGAAGAAGGAGAAGGAGAAGGTGAAGTCTGGAGGGTGAATCAGAAGAAGAAAAAGAAGTTGAAGGAGAAGGTGAAGTCTGGAGGGTGAATCAGAAGAAGCAGAAGAAGGAGAAGGAGAAGGTGAAGTCTGGAGGGTGAATCAGAAGAAGCAGAAGAAGAAGAAGGAGAAGATGAAGTCTGGAGGGTGAATCAGAAGAAGTAGAAGAAGGAGAAGGAGAAGGTGAGGTCTGGAGGGTGAATCAGAAGAAGCAGAAGAAGGAGAAGGAGAAGGTGAAGTCTGGAGGGTGAATCAGAAGAAGCAGAAGAAGGAGAAGGAGAAGGTGAAGTTAGGATGGTGAATCAGAAGAAGCAGAAGAAGGAGAAGGAGAAGGTGAAGTCATGGGGGTGAAGCAGAAGAAGTAGAAGAAGGAGAAGGAGAAGGTGAAGTCAGGAGGGTGAAGCAGAAGAAGCAGAAGAAGGAGAAGGAGAAGGTGAAGTCTGGAGGGCGCAGCAGAAGAAGCAGAAGAAGGAGAAGGAGAAGGTTAAGTCTGGAGGGTGAAGCAGAAGAAGCAGAAGAAGGAGAAGGAGAAGGTGACGTCTGGAGGGTGAAGCAGAAGAAGTAGAAGAAGGAGAAGGAGAAGGTGAAGTCAGGAGGGTGAATCAGAAGAAACAGAAGAAGGAGAAGGAGAAGGTGAAGACTGGAGGCTGAATCAGAAGAAGTAGAAGAAGGAGAAGGAGAAGGTGAAGTCTGGAGGGTGAATCAGAAGAAGTAGAAGAAGTTGAAGGAGAAGGTGAAGTCTGGAGGGTGAATCAGAAGAAGCAGAAGAAGGAGAAGGAGAAGGTGAAGTCTGGAGGGTGAATCAGAAGAAGCAGAAGAAGAAGAAGGAGAAGATGAAGTCTGGAGGGTGAATCAGAAGAAGTAGAAGAAGGAGAAGGAGAAGGTGAGGTCTGGAGGGTGAATCAGAAGAAGCAGAAGAAGGAGAAGGAGAAGGTGAAGTCTGGAGGGTGAATCAGAAGAAGCAGAAGAAGGAGAAGGAGAAGGTGAAGTCTGGAGGGTGAATCAGAAGAAGTAGATGAAGTTGAAGGAGAAGGTGAAGTCTGGAGGGTGAATCAGAAGAAGCAGAAGAAGAAGAAGGAGAAGATGAAGTCTGGAGGGTGAATCAGAAGAAGTAGAAGAAGGAGAAGGAGAAGGTGAGGTCTGGAGGGTGAATCAGAAGAAGCAGAAGAAGGAGAAGGAGAAGGTGAAGACTGGAGGCTGAATCAGAAGAAGTAGAAGAAGGAGAAGGAGAAGGTGAAGTCTGGAGGGTGAATCAGAAGAAGCAGAAGAAGGAGAAGGAGAAGGTGAAGTCTGGAGGGTGAATCAGAAGAAGCAGAAGAAGGAGAAGGAGAAGGTGAAGTTAGGATGGTGAATCAGAAGAAGCAGAAGAAGGAGAAGGAGAAGGTGAAGTCATGGGGGTGAAGCAGAAGAAGTAGAAGAAGGAGAAGGAGAAGGTGAAGTCAGGAGGGTGAAGCAGAAGAAGCAGAAGAAGGAGAAGGAGAAGGTGAAGTCTGGAGGGCGCAGCAGAAGAAGCAGAAGAAGGAGAAGGAGAAGGTGCAGTCTGGAGGGTGAAGCAGAAGAAGCAGAAGAAGGAGAAGGAGAAGGTGAAGTCTGGAGGGTGAAACAAAAGAAGTAGAAGAAGGAGAAGGAGAAGGTGAAGTCAGGAGGGTGAAGCAGAAGAAGCAGAAGAAGGAGAAGGAGAAGGTGAAGTCTGGAGGGTGAATCAGAAGAAGTAGAAGAAGGAGAAGGAGAAGGTGAAGTCAGGAGGGTGAAGCAGAAGAAGTAGAAGAAGGAGAAGGTGAAGTCTGGAGCTTGAATCAGAAGATGTAGAAGAAGGAGAAGGAGAAGGTGAAGTCTGGAGGGTCAATCAGAAGAAGTAGAAGAAGGAGAAGGAGAAGGTGAAGTCTGGAGGGTGAATCAGAAGAAGCAGAATAAGGAGAAGGAGAAGGTGAAGTCTGGAGGGTGAATCAGAAGAAGCAGAAGAAGGAGAAGGAGAAGGTGAAGTCTGGAGGGAGAATCAGAAGAAGTAGAAGAAGGAGAAGGAGAAGGTGAAGTCTGGAGGGTGAATCAGAAGAAGTAGAAGAAGGAGAAGGAGAAGGTGAAGTCAGGAGAGTGAAGCAGAAGAAGCAGAAGAAGGAGAAGGAGAAGGTGAAGTCTGGAGGGTGAAGCAGAAGAAGCAGAAGAAGGAGAAGGAGAAGGTGAAGTCTGGAGGGCGAAGCAGAAGAAGCATAAGAAGGAGAAGGAGAAGGTGAAGTCTGGAGGGTGAAGCAGAAGAAGCAGAAGAAGGAGAAGGAGAAGGTGAAGTCTGGAGGGTGAATCAGAAGAAGTAGAAGAAGGAGAAGGAGAAGGTGAAGTCAGGAGGGTGAAGCAGAAGAAGCAGAAGAAGGAGAAGGAGAAGGTGAAGTCTGGAGGGTGAAGCAGAAGAAGCAGAAGAAGGAGAAGGAGAAGGTGAAGTTTGGAGGGTGAAGCAGAAGAAGCAGAAGAAGGAGAAGGAGAAGGTGAAGTCAGGAGGGTGAGTCAGAAGAAGTAGAAGAAGGAGAAGGAGAAGGTGAAGTCTGGAGGGTGAATCAGAAGAAGTAGAAGAAGGAGAAGGAGAAGGTGAAGTCTGGAGGGTGAATCAGAAGAAGTAGAAGAAGGAGAAGGAGAAGGTGAAGTCTGGAGGGTGAATCAGATGAAGTAGAAGAAAGAGAAGGAGAAGGTGAAGTCTGGAGGGAGAAGCAGAAGAAGTAGAAGAAGGAGAAGGAGAAGGTGAAGTCTGGAGCGTGAATCAGAAGATGTAGAAGAAGGAGAAGGAGAAGGTGAAGTCTGGAGGGTCAATCAGAAGAAGTAGAAGAAGGAGAAGGAGAAGGTGAAGTCTGGAGGGTGAATCAGAAGAAGCAGAAGAAGGAGAAGGAGAAGGTGAAGTCTGGAGGGTGAATCAGAAGAAGTAGAAGAAGGAGAAGGAGAAGGTGTAGTCTGGACAGTGAATCAGAAGAAGTAGACGAAGGAGAAGGAGAAGGTGAAGTCTGCAGGGTGAATCAGAAGAAGCAGAAGAAGGAGAAGGAGAAGGTGAAGTCTGGAGGGTGAATCAGAAGAAGTAGAAGAAGGAGAAGGAGAAGGTGAAGTCTGGAGGGTGAATCAGAAGAAGCAGAAGAAGGAGAAGGAGAAGGTGAAGTCTGGAGGGTGAATCAGAAGAAGCAGAAGAAGGAGAAGGAGAAGGTGAAGTCTGGAGGGTGAATCAGAAGAAGCAGAATAAGGAGAAGGAGAAGGTGAAGTCTGGAGGGTGAATCAGAAGAAGCAGAATAAGGAGAAGGAGAAGGTGAAGTCTGGAGGGTGAATCAGAAGAAGCAGAAGAAGGAGAAGGTGACGTCTGGAGGGTGAATCAGAAGAAGTAGAAGAAGGAGAAGGAGAAGGTGAAGTCTGGAGGGTGAAGCAGAAGAAGTAGAAGAAGGAGAAGGAGAAGGTGAAGTCAGGAGGGTGAATCAGAAGAAGTAGAAGAAGGAGAAGGAGAAGGTGAAGTCAGGAGGGTGAATCAGAAGAAGCTGAAGAAGGAGAAGGAGAAGGTGAAGTCTGGAGGGTGAATCAGAAGAATCAGAAGAAGGAGAAGGAGAAGGTGAAGTCTGGAGGGTGAATCAGAAGAAGCAGAAGAAAGAGAAGGAGAAGGTGATGTCTGGAGGGTGAAGCAGAAGAAACAGAAGAAGGAGAAGGAGAAGGTGAAGACTGGAGGCTGAATCAGAAGAAGTAGAAGAAGGAGAAGGAGAAGGTGAAGTCTGGAGGGTGAATCAGAAGAAGTAGAAGAAGTTGAAGGAGAAGGTGAAGTCTGGAGGGTGAATCAGAAGAAGCAGAAGAAGGAGAAGGAGAAGGTGAAGTCTGGAGGGTGAATCAGAAGAAGCAGAAGAAGAAGAAGGAGAAGATGAAGTCTGGAGGGTGAATCAGAAGAAGTAGAAGAAGGAGAAGGAGAAGGTGAGGTCTGGAGGGTGAATCAGAAGAAGCAGAAGAAGGAGAAGGAGAAGGTGAAGTCTGGAGGGTGAATCAGAAGAAGCAGAAGAAGGAGAAGGAGAAGGTGAAGTTAGGAGGGTGAATCAGAAGAAGCAGAAGAAGGAGAAGGAGAAGGTGAAGTCAGGGGGGTGAAGCAGAAGAAGTAGAAGAAGGCGAAGGAGAAGGTGAAGTCAGGAGGGTGAAGCAGAAGAAGCAGAAGAAGGAGAAGGAGAAGGTGAAGTCTGGAGGGCGCAGCAGAAGAAGCAGAAGAAGGAGAAGGAGAAGGTGCAGTCTGGAGGGTGAAGCAGAAGAAGCAGAAGAAGGAGAAGGAGAAGGTGAAGTCTGGAGGGTGAAACAGAAGAAGTAGAAGAAGGAGAAGGAGAAGGTGAAGTCAGGAGGGTGAAGCAGCAGAAGCAGAAGAAGGAGAAGGAGAAGGTGAAGTCTGGAGGGTGAATCAGAAGAAGTAGAAGAAGGAGAAGGAGAAGGTGAAGTCAGGAGGGTGAAGCAGAATAAGTAGAAGAAGGAGAAGAAGACGCGAAGCCTGGAGTGTGAAAGAGAAGAAGTAGAAGAAGGAGAAGGAGAAGGTGAAGTCTGGAGCGTGAATCAGAAGATGTAGAAGAAGGAGAAGGAGAAGGTGAAGTCTGGAGGGTCAATCAGAAGAAGTAGAAGAAGGAGATGGAGAAGGTGAAGTCTGGAGGGTGAATCAGAAGAAGCAGAAGAAGGAGAAGGAGAAGGTGAAGTCTGGAGTGTGAATCAGAAGAAGTAGAAGAAGGAGAAGGAGAAGGTTTAGTCTGGACGGTGAATCAGAAGAAGTAGACGAAGGAGAAGGAGAAGGTGAAGTCTGCAGGGTGAATCAGAAGAAGCAGAAGAAGGAGAAGGAGAAGGTGAAGTCTGGAGGGTGAATCAGAAGAAGTAGAAGAAGGAGAAGGAGAAGGTGAAGTCAGGAGGGTGAATCAGAAGAAGTAGAAGAAGTTGAAGGAGAAGGTGAAGTCTGGAGGGTGAATCAGAAGAAGCAGAAGAAGGAGAAGGAGAAGGTGAAGTCTGGAGGGTGAATCAGAAGAAGCAGAAGAAGAAGAAGGAGAAGATGAAGTCTGGAGGGTGTATCAGAAGAAGTAGAAGAAGGAGAAGGAGAAGGTGAGGTCTGGAGGGTGAATCAGAAGAAGCAGAAGAAGGAGAAGGAGAAGGTGAAGTCTGGAGGGTGAATCAGAAGAAGCAGAAGAAGGAGAAGGAGAAGGTGAAGTTAGGAGGGTGAATCAGAAGAAGCAGAAGTAGGAGAAGGAGAAGGTGAAGTCAGGGGGGTGAAGCAGAAGAAGTTGAAGAAGGAGAAGGTGAAGTCAGGAGGGTGAAGCAGAAGAAGCAGACGAAGGAGAAGGAGAAGCTGAAGTCTGGAGGGCGCAGCAGAAGAAGCAGAAGAAGGAGAAGGAGAAGGTGCAGTCTGGAGGGTGAAGCAGAAGAAGCAGAAGAAGGAGAAGGAGAAGGTGAAGTCTGGAGGGTGAAACAGAAGAAGTAGAAGAAGGAGAAGGAGAAGGAGAAGTCAGGAGGTTGAAGCAGAAGAAGCAGAAGAAGGAGAAGGAGAAGGTGAAGTCTGGAGGGTGAATCAGAAGAAGTAGAAGAAGGAGAAGGAGAAGGTGAAGTCAGGAGGGTGAATCAGAAGAAGTAGAAGAAGGAGAAGGAGAAGGTGAAGTCTGGAGGGTGAATCAGAAGAAGTAGAAGAAGGAGAAGGAGAAGGTGAAGTCTGGAGGGTGAATCAGAAGAAGCAGAAGAAGGAGAACGGGAAGGTGAAGTCTGGAGGGAGAAGCAGAATAAGTAGAAGAAGGAGAAGGAGAAGGTGAATTCTGGAGGGTGAATCAGAAGAAGTAGAAGAAGGAGAAGGCGAAGGGAAAGTCTGGAGGGTGAATCAGAAGAAGTAGAAGAAGGAGAAGGAGAAGGTGAAGTCTGGAGGGTGAATCGGAAGAAGCATAAGAAGGAGAAGGAGAAGGTGAAGTCTGGAGGGTGAATCAGAAGAAGTAGAAGAAGGAGAAGGAGAAGGTGTAGTCTGGAGGGTGAATCAGAAGAAGTAGACGAAGGAGAAGGAGAAGGTGAAATCTGGAGGGTGAATCAGAAGAAGCAGAAGAAGGAAAAGGAGAAGGTGAAGTCTGGAGGGTGAATCAGAAGAGGTAGAAGAAGGATAAGGAGAAGGTGAAGTCTGGAGGGTGAACCAGAAGAAGCAGAAGAAGGAGAAGGACAAGGTGAAGTCTGGAGGGTGAATCAGACGAAGCAGAAGAAGGATAAGGAGAAGGTGAAGTCTGGAGGGTGAATCAGAAGAAGTAGAAGAAGTAGAAGGAGAAGGTGAAGTCTGGAGGGTGAATCAGAAGAAGTAGAAGAAGGAGAAGGAGAAGGTGAAGTCTGGAGGGTGAATCAGAAGAAGCAGAAGAAGGAGAAGGAGAAGGTGAAGTCAGGAGGGTGAATCAGAAGAAGCAGAAGAAGGAGAAGGAGAAGGTGAAGTCTGGAGGGTGAATCAGAAGAAGCAGAAGAAGGAGAAGGAGAAGGTGAAGACTGGAGGGTGAATCAGAAGAAGTAGAAGAAGGAGAAGGAGAAGGTGAAGTCTGGAGGGTGAATCAGAAGAAGTAGAAGAAGGAGAAGGAGAAGGCGAAGTCTGGAGGGTGAATCAGAAGAAGCAGAAGAAGGAGAAGGAGAAGGTGAAGTCTGGAGGGTGAATCAGAAGAAGCAGAAGAAGGAGAAGGAGAAGATGAAGTCTGGAGGGTGAATCAGAAGAAGTAGAAGAAGGAGAAGGAGAAGGTGAGGTCTGGAGGGTGAATCAGAAGAAGCAGAAGAAGGAGAAGGAGAAGGTGAAGTCTGAAGGGTGAATCAGAAGAACCAGAAGAAGGAGAAGGAGAAGGTGAAGTCTGGAGGGTGAATCAGAAGAAGCAGAAGAAGGAGAAGGAGAAGGTGAAGTCTGGAGGGTGAATCAGAAGAAGCAGAAGAAGGAGAAGGAGAAGGTGAAGTCTGGAGGGTGAATCAGAAGAAGTAGAAGAAGGAGAAGGAGAAGGTGAAGTCTGCAGGGTGAATCAGAAGAAGTAGAAGAAGGAGAAGGAGAAGGTGAAGTCTGGAGGGTGAATCAGAAGAAGCAGAAGAAGGAGAACGGGAAGGTGAAGTCTGGAGGGAGAAGCAGAAGAAGTAGAAGAAGGAGAAGGAGAAGGTGAATTCTGGAGGGTGAATCAGAAGAAGTAGAAGAAGGAGAAGGCGAAGATAAAGTCTGGAGGGTGAATCAGAAGAAGTAGAAGAAGGAGAAGGAGAAGGTGAAGTCTGGAGGGTGAATCGGAAGAAGCAGAAGAAGGAGAAGGAGAAGGTGAAGTCGGGAGGGTGAATCAGAAGAAGTAGAAGAAGGAGAAGGAGAAGGTGTAGTGTGGAGGGTGAATCAGAAGAAGTAGACGAAGGAGAAGGAGAAGGTAAAGTCTGGAGGGTGAATCAGAAGAAGCAGAAGAAGGAGAAGGAGAAGGTGAAGTCTGGAGGGTGGATCAGAAGAGGTAGAAGAAGGATAAGGAGAAGGTGAAGTCTGGAGGGTGAACCAGAAGAAGCAGAAGAAGGAGAAGGAGAAGGTGAAGTCTGGAGGGTGAATCGGAAGAAGCAGAAGAAGGAGAAGGAGAAGGTGAAGTCTGGAGGGTGAATCAGAAGAAGCAGAAGAAGTAGAAGGAGAAGGTGAAGTCTGGAGGGTGAATCAGAAGAAGTAGAAGAAGGAGAAGGAGAAGGTGAAGTCTGGAGGGTGAATCAGAAGAAGCAGAAGAAGGAGAAGGAGAAGGTGAAGTCAGGAGGGTGAATCAGAAGAAGCAGAAGAAGGAGAAGGAGAAGGTGAAGTCTGGAGGGTGAATCAGAAGAAGCAGAAGAAGGAGAAGGAGAAGGTGAAGACTGGAGGGTGAATCAGAAGAAGTAGAAGAAGGAGAAGGAGAAGGTGAAGTCTGGATGGTGAATCAGAAGAAGTAGAAGATGGAGAAGGAGAAGGCGAAGTCTGGAGGGTGAATCAGAAGAAGCAGAAGAAGGAGAAGGAGAAGGTGAAGTCTGGAGGGTGAATCAGAAGAAGCAGAAGAAGTAGAAGGAGAAGATGAAGTCTGGAGGGTGAATCAGAAGAAGTAGAAGAAGGAGAAGGAGAAGGTGAGGTCTGGAGGGTGAATCAGAAGAAGCAGAAGAAGGAGAAGGAGAAGGTGAAGTCTGAAGGGTGAATCAGAAGAAGCAGAAGAAGGAGAAGGAGAAGGTGAAGTCTGGAGGGTGAATCAGAAGAAGCAGAAGAAGGAGAAGGAGAAGGTGAAGTCTGGAGGGTGAATCAGAAGAAGTAGAAGAAGGAGAAGGAGAAGGTGAAGTCTGGAGGGTGAATCAGAAGAAGTAGAAGAAGGAGAAGGAGAAGGCGAAGTCTGGAGGGTGAATCAGAAGAAGCAGAAGAAGGAGAAGGAGAAGGTGAAGTCTGGAGGGTGAATCAGAAGAAGCAGAAGAAGGAGAAGGAGAAGATGAAGTCTGGAGGGTGAATCAGAAGAAGTAGAAGAAGGAGAAGGAGAAGGTGAAGTCTGGATGGTGAATCAGCAGAAGCAGAAGAAGGAGAAGGAGAAGGTGAAGTCTGGAGGGTGAATCAGAAGAAGCAGAAGAAGGAGAAGGAGAAGGTGAAGTCTGGAGGGTGAATCGGAAGAAGCATAAGAAGGAGAAGGAGAAGGTGAAGTCTGGAGGGTGAATCAGAAGAAGTAGAAGAAGGAGAAGGAGAAGGTGAAGTCTGGAGGGTGAATCGGAAGAAGCATAAGAAGGAGAAGGAGAAGGTGAAGTCTGGAGGGTGAATCAGAAGAAGTAGAAGAAGGAGAAGGAGAAGGTGTAGTCTGGAGGGTGAATCAGAAGAAGTAGACGAAGGAGAAGGAGAAGGTGAAATCTGGAGGGTGAATCAGAAGAAGCAGAAGAAGGAAAAGGAGAAGGTGAAGTCTGGAGGGTGAATCAGAAGAGGTAGAAGAAGGATAAGGAGAAGGTGAAGTCTGGAGGGTGAACCAGAAGAAGCAGAAGAAGGAGAAGGACAAGGTGAAGTCTGGAGGGTGAATCAGACGAAGCAGAAGAAGGATAAGGAGAAGGTGAAGTCTGGAGGGTGAATCAGAAGAAGTAGAAGAAGTAGAAGGAGAAGGTGAAGTCTGGAGGGTGAATCAGAAGAAGTAGAAGAAGGAGAAGGAGAAGGTGAAGTCTGGAGGGTGAATCAGAAGAAGCAGAAGAAGGAGAAGGAGAAGGTGAAGTCAGGAGGGTGAATCAGAAGAAGCAGAAGAAGGAGAAGGAGAAGGTGAAGTCTGGAGGGTGAATCAGAAGAAGCAGAAGAAGGAGAAGGAGAAGGTGAAGACTGGAGGGTGAATCAGAAGAAGTAGAAGAAGGAGAAGGAGAAGGTGAAGTCTGGAGGGTGAATCAGAAGAAGTAGAAGAAGGAGAAGGAGAAGGCGAAGTCTGGAGGGTGAATCAGAAGAAGCAGAAGAAGGAGAAGGAGAAGGTGAAGTCTGGAGGGTGAATCAGAAGAAGCAGAAGAAGGAGAAGGAGAAGATGAAGTCTGGAGGGTGAATCAGAAGAAGTAGAAGAAGGAGAAGGAGAAGGTGAGGTCTGGAGGGTGAATCAGAAGAAGCAGAAGAAGGAGAAGGAGAAGGTGAAGTCTGAAGGGTGAATCAGAAGAACCAGAAGAAGGAGAAGGAGAAGGTGAAGTCTGGAGGGTGAATCAGAAGAAGCAGAAGAAGGAGAAGGAGAAGGTGAAGTCTGGAGGGTGAATCAGAAGAAGCAGAAGAAGGAGAAGGAGAAGGTGAAGTCTGGAGGGTGAATCAGAAGAAGTAGAAGAAGGAGAAGGAGAAGGTGAAGTCTGCAGGGTGAATCAGAAGAAGTAGAAGAAGGAGAAGGAGAAGGTGAAGTCTGGAGGGTGAATCAGAAGAAGCAGAAGAAGGAGAACGGGAAGGTGAAGTCTGGAGGGAGAAGCAGAAGAAGTAGAAGAAGGAGAAGGAGAAGGTGAAGTCTGGAGGGTGAATCAGAAGAAGTAGAAGAAGGAGAAGGCGAAGATAAAGTCTGGAGGGTGAATCAGAAGAAGTAGAAGAAGGAGAAGGAGAAGGTGAAGTCTGGAGGGTGAATCGGAAGAAGCAGAAGAAGGAGAAGGAGAAGGTGAAGTCGGGAGGGTGAATCAGAAGAAGTAGAAGAAGGAGAAGGAGAAGGTGTAGTGTGGAGGGTGAATCAGAAGAAGTAGACGAAGGAGAAGGAGAAGGTAAAGTCTGGAGGGTGAATCAGAAGAAGCAGAAGAAGGAGAAGGAGAAGGTGAAGTCTGGAGGGTGGATCAGAAGAGGTAGAAGAAGGATAAGGAGAAGGTGAAGTCTGGAGGGTGAACCAGAAGAAGCAGAAGAAGGAGAAGGAGAAGGTGAAGTCTGGAGGGTGAATCGGAAGAAGCAGAAGAAGGAGAAGGAGAAGGTGAAGTCTGGAGGGTGAATCAGAAGAAGCAGAAGAAGTAGAAGGAGAAGGTGAAGTCTGGAGGGTGAATCAGAAGAAGTAGAAGAAGGAGAAGGAGAAGGTGAAGTCTGGAGGGTGAATCAGAAGAAGCAGAAGAAGGAGAAGGAGAAGGTGAAGTCAGGAGGGTGAATCAGAAGAAGCAGAAGAAGGAGAAGGAGAAGGTGAAGTCTGGAGGGTGAATCAGAAGAAGCAGAAGAAGGAGAAGGAGAAGGTGAAGACTGGAGGGTGAATCAGAAGAAGTAGAAGAAGGAGAAGGAGAAGGTGAAGTCTGGATGGTGAATCAGAAGAAGTAGAAGATGGAGAAGGAGAAGGCGAAGTCTGGAGGGTGAATCAGAAGAAGCAGAAGAAGGAGAAGGAGAAGGTGAAGTCTGGAGGGTGAATCAGAAGAAGCAGAAGAAGTAGAAGGAGAAGATGAAGTCTGGAGGGTGAATCAGAAGAAGTAGAAGAAGGAGAAGGAGAAGGTGAGGTCTGGAGGGTGAATCAGAAGAAGCAGAAGAAGGAGAAGGAGAAGGTGAAGTCTGAAGGGTGAATCAGAAGAAGCAGAAGAAGGAGAAGGAGAAGGTGAAGTCTGGAGGGTGAATCAGAAGAAGCAGAAGAAGGAGAAGGAGAAGGTGAAGTCTGGAGGGTGAATCAGAAGAAGTAGAAGAAGGAGAAGGAGAAGGTGAAGTCTGGAGGGTGAATCAGAAGAAGTAGAAGAAGGAGAAGGAGAAGGCGAAGTCTGGAGGGTGAATCAGAAGAAGCAGAAGAAGGAGAAGGAGAAGGTGAAGTCTGGAGGGTGAATCAGAAGAAGCAGAAGAAGGAGAAGGAGAAGATGAAGTCTGGAGGGTGAATCAGAAGAAGTAGAAGAAGGAGAAGGAGAAGGTGAAGTCTGGATGGTGAATCAGCAGAAGCAGAAGAAGGAGAAGGAGAAGGTGAAGTCTGGAGGGTGAATCAGAAGAAGCAGAAGAAGGAGAAGGAGAAGGTGAAGTCTGGAGGGTGAATCAGAAGAAGCAGAATAAGGAGAAGGAGAATGTGAAGTCTGGAGGGTGAATCAGAAGATGCAGAAGAAGGAGAAGGAGAAGGTGAAGTCTGGAGGGTGAATCAGAAGAAGTAGAAGAAGGAGAAGGAGAAGGTGAAGTCTGGAGGGTGAAGCAGAAGAAGTAGAAGAAGGAGAAGGAGAAGGTGAAGTCAGGAGGGTGAATCAGAAGAAGTAGAAGAAGGAGAAGGAGAAGGTGAAGTCAGGAGGGTGAATCAGAAGAAGCAGAAGAAGGAGAAGGAGAAGGAGAAGTCTGGAGGGTGAATCAGAAGAATCAGACGAAGGAGAAGGAGAAGGTGAAGTCTGGAGGGTGAATCAGAAGAAGCAGAAGAAAGAGAAGGAGAAGGTGAAGTCTGGAGGGTGAAGCAGAAGAAGCAGAAGAAGGAGAAGGAGAAGGTGAAGATTGGAGGGTGAATCAGAAGAAATAGAAGAAGGAGAAGGAGAAGGTGAAGTCTGGAGGGTGAATCAGAAGAAGTAGAAGAAGGAGAAGGAGAAGGTGAAGTCTGGAGGGTGAATCAGAAGAAGCAGAAGAAGGAGAAGTAGAAGATGAAGTCTGGAGCGTGAATCAGAAGAAGCAGAAGAAGGAGAAGGAGAAGATGAAGTCTGGAGGGTGAATCAGAAGAAGTAGACGAAGGAGAAGGAGAAGGTGAGGTCTGGAGGGTGAATCAGAAGAAGCAGAAGAAGGAGAAGGAGAAGGTGAAGTCTGGAGGGTGAATCAGAAGAAGCAGAAGCAGGAGAAGGAGAAGGTGAGGTCTGGAGGGTGAATCAGAAGAAGCAGAAGAAGGAGAAGGAGAAGGTGAAGTCAGGAGGGTGAATCAGAAGAAGCAGAAGAAGGAGAAGGAGAAGGTGAAGTTAGGAGGGTGAATCAGAAGAAGCAGAAGAAGGAGAAGGAGAAGTTGAGGTCAGGGGGGTGAAGCAGAAGAAGTAGAAGAAGGAGAAGGAGAAGTTGAAGTCAGGAGGGTGAAGCAGAAGAAGCAGAAGAAGGAGAAGGAGAAGGTGAAGTCAGGAGGGTGAAGCAGAAGAAGCAGAAGAAGGAGATGGAGACGGTGAAGTCTGGAGGGTGCAGCAGAAGAAGCAGAAGAAGGAGAAGGAGAAGGTGAAGTCCTAAGGGTGAAGCAGAAGAAGCAGAAGAAGGAGAAGGAGAAGGTGAAGTCTGGAGGGTGAATCAGAAGAAGTAGAAGAAGGAGAAGGAGAAGGTGAAGTCAGGAGGGTGAAGCAGAAGAAGCAGAAGAAGGAGAAGGAGAAGGTGAAATCTGGAGGGTGAAGCAGAAGAAGCAGAAGAAGGAGAAGGAGAAGGTGAAGTCTGGAGGGTGAAGCAGAAGAAGCAGAAGAAGGAAAAGGAGAAGGTGAAGTCTGGAGGGTGAATCAGAAGAAGTAGAAGAAGGAGAAGGAGAAGGTGAAGTAAGGAGGGTGAAGCAGAAGAAGCAGAAGAAGGAGAAGGAGAAGGTGAAGTCTGGAGGGTGAAGCAGAAGAAGGAGAAGGAGAAGGTGAAGTCTGGAGGGTGAAGCAGAAGAAGCAGAAGAAGGAGAAGGACAAGGTGAAGTCAGGAGGGTGAATCAGAAGAAGTAGAAGAAGGAAAAGGAGAAGGTGAAGTCTGGAGGGTGAATCAGAAGAAGTAGAAGAAGGAGAAGGAGAAGGTGAAGTCTGGAGGGTGAATCAGAAGAAGTGGAAGAAGGAGAAGGAGAAGGTGAAGTCTGGAGGGTGAATCAGAAGAAGCAGAAGAAGGAGAAGGAGAAGGTGAAGTCTGGAGGGTGAATCAGAAGAAGTAGAAGAAGGAGAAGGAGAAGGTGAAGTCTGGAGGGTGAAGCAGAAGAAGCAGAAGAAGGAGAAGGAGAAGGTGAAGTCTGGAGGGTGAATCAGAAGAAGTAGAAGAAGGAGAAGGAGAAGGTGAAGTCAGGAGGGTGAATCAGAAGAAGCAGAAGAAGGAGAAGGAGAAGATGAAGTCTGGAGGGTGAATCAGAAGAAGCAGAATAAGGAGAAGGAGAAGGTGAAGTCTGGAGGGTGAATCAGGAGAAGCAGAAGAAGGAGAAGGAGAAGGTGAAGTCTGGAGGGTGAATCAGAAGAAGTAGAAGAAGGAGAAGGAGAAGGTGAAGTCTGGAGAGTGAAGCAGAAGAAGTAGAAGAAGGAGAAGGAGAAGGTGAAGTCAGGAGGGTGAATCAGAAGAAGTAGAAGAAGGAGAAGGAGAAGGTGAAGTCAGGAGGGTGAATCAGAAGAAGCAGAAGAAGGAGAAGGAGAAGGTGAAGTCTGGATGGTGAATCTGAAGAATCAGACGAAGGAGAAGGAGAAGGTTAAGTCTGGAGGGTGAATCAGAAGAAGCAGAAGAAAGAGAAGGAGAAGGTGAAGTCTGGAGGGTGAAGCAGAAGAAGCAGAAGAAGGAGAAGAAGGTGAAGACTGGAGGGTGAATCAGAAGAAGGAGAAGAAGGAGAAGGAGAAGGTGAAGTCTGGAGGGTGAATCAGAAGAAGTAGAAGAAGGAGAAGGAGATGGTGAAGTCTGGAGGGTGAATCAGAAGAAGCAGAAGAAGGAGAAGTAGAAGATGAAGTCTGGAGCGTGAATCAGAAGAAGCAGAAGAAGGAGAAGGAGAAGATGAAGTCTGGAGGGTGAATCAGAAGAAGTAGAAGAAGGAGAAGGAGAAGGTGAGGTCTGGAGGGTGAATCAGAAGAAGCAGAAGAAGGAGAAGGAGAAGGTGAAGTCTGGAGGGTGAATCAGAAGAAGCAGAAGAAGGAGAAGGAGAAGGTGAAGTCTGGAGGGTGAATCAGAAGAAGCAGAAGAAGGAGAAGGAGAAGGTGAAGTCAGGAGGGTGAATCAGAAGAAGCAGAAGAAGGAGAAGGAGAAGGTGAAGTCAGGGGGGTGAAGCAGAAGAAGTAGAAGAAGGAGAAGGAGAAGGTGAAGTCAGGAGGGTGAAGCAGAAGAAGCAGAAGAAGGAGAAGGAGAAGGTGAAGTCAGGGGGGTGAAGCAGAAGAAGCAGAAGAAGGAGAAGGAGAAGGTGAAGTCCTAAGGGTGAAGCAGAAGAAGCAGAAGAAGGAGAAGGAGAAGGTGAAGTCTGGAGGGTGAATCAGAAGAAGTAGAAGAAGGAGAAGGAGAAGGTGAAGTCAGGAGGGTGAAGCAGAAGAAGCAGAAGAAGGAGTAGGAGAAGGTGAAATCTGGAGGGTGAAGCAGAAGAAGCAGAAGAAGGAGAAGGAGAAGGTGAAGTCTGGAGGGCGAAGCAGAAGAAGCAGAAGAAGGAGAAGGAGAAGGTGAAGTCTGGAGGGTGAAGCAGAAGAAGCAGAAGAAGGAGAAGGAGAAGGTGAAGTCTGGAGGGTGAATCACAAGAAGTAGAAGAAGGAGAAGGAGAAGGTGAAGTAAGGAGGGTGAAGCAGAAGAAGCAGAAGAAGGAGAAGGAGAAGGTGAAGTCTGGAGGGTGAAGCAGAAGAAGCAGAAGAAGGAGAAGGAGAATGTGAAGTCTGGAGGGTGAAGCAGAAGAAGCAGAAGAAGGAGAAGGAGAAGGTGAAGTCAGGAGGGTGAATCAGAAGAAGTAGAAGAAGGAAAAGGAGAAGGTGAAGTCTGGAGGGTGAATCAGAAGAAGTAGAAGAAGGAGAAGGAGAAGGTGAAGTCTGGAGGGTGAATCAGAAGAAGTGGAAGAAGGAGAAGGAGAAGGTGAAGTCTGGAGGGTGAATCAGAAGAAGCAGAAGAAGGAGAAGGAGAAGGTGAAGTCTGGAGGGAGAAGCAGAAGAAGTAGAAGAAGGAGAAGGAGAAGGTGAAGTCTGGATTGTGAATCAGAAGAAGTAGAAGAAGGAGAAGGAGGAGGTGAAGTCTGGAGGGTGAATCAGAAGAAGTAGAAGAAGGAGAAGGAGAAGGTGTAGTCTGGAGGATGAATCAGAAGAAGTAGAAGAAGGAGAAGGAGAAGGTGAAGTCTGGAGGGTGAATCAGAAGAAGTAGAAGAAGGAGAAGGAGGAGGTGAAGTCTGGAGGGTGAATCAGAAGAAGTAGAAGAAGGAGAAGGAGAAGGTGTAGTCTGGAGGATGAATCAGAAGAAGTAGAAGAAGGAGAAGGAGAAGGTGAAGTCTGGAGGGTGAATCAGAAGAAGCAGAATAAGGAGAAGGAGAAGGTGAAGTCTGGAGGGTGAATCAGAAGAAGCAGAAGAAGGAGAAGGAGAAGGTGAAGTCTGGAGGGTGAATCAGAAGAAGTAGAAGAAGGAGAAGGAGAAGGTGAAGTCTGGAGGGTGAAGCAGAAGAAGTAGAAGAAGGAGAAGGAGAAGGTGAAGTCTGGAGGGCGAAGCAGAAGAAGCAGAAGAAGGAGAAGGAGAAGGTGAAGTCTGGAGGGGGAAGCAGAAGAAGCAGAAGAAGGAGAAGGAGAAGGTGAAGTCTGGAGGGTGAATCAGAAGAAGTAGAAGAAGGAGAAGGAGAAGGTGAAGTCAGGAGGGTGAAGCAGAAGAAGCAAAAGAAGGAGAAGGAGAAGGTGAAATCTGGAGGGTGAAGCAGAAGAAGCAGAAGAAGGAGAAGGAGAAGGTGAAGTCTGGAGGGTGAAGCAGAAGAAGCAGAAGAAGGAGAAGGAGAAGGTGAAGTCTGGAGGGTGAATCAGAAGAAATAGAAGAAGGAGAAGGAGAAGTTGAAGTAAGGAGGCTGAAGCAGAAGAAGCAGAAGAAGGAGAAGGAGAAGGTGAAGTCTGGAGGGTGAAGCAGAAGAAGGAGAAGGAGAAGGTGACGTCTGGAGGGTGAAGCAGAAGAAGCAGAAGAAGGAGAAGGAGAAGGTGAAGTCAGGAGGGTGAATCAGAAGAAGTAGAAGAAGGAAAAGGAGAAGGTGAAGTCCGGAGGGTGAATCAGAAGATGTAGAAGAAGGAGAAGGAGAAGGTGAAGTCTGGAGGGTGAATCAGAAGAAGTGGAAGAAGGAGAAGGAGAAGGTGAAGTCTGGAGGGTGAAGCAGAAGAAGCAGAAGAAGGAGAAGGAGAAGGTGAAGTCTGGAGGGTGAATCAGAAGAAGTAGAAGAAGGAGAAGGAGAAGGTGAAGTCTGGAGGGTGAATCAGAAGAAGCAGAAGAAGGAGAAGGAGAAGATGAAGTCTGGAGGGTGAATCAGAAGAAGCAGAAGAAGGAGAAGGAGAAGGTGAAGTCTGGAGGGTGAATCAGAAGAAGCAGAATAAGGAGAAGGAGAAGGTGAAGTCTGGAGGGTGAATCAGAAGAAGCAGAAGAAGGAGAAGGAGAAGGTGAAGTCTGGAGGGTGAATCAGAAGAAGTAGAAGAAGGAGAAGGAGAAGGTGAAGTCTGGAGGGTGAAGCAGAAGAAGTAGAAGAAGGAGAAGGAGAAGGTGAAGTCAGGAGGGTGAATCAGAAGAAGTAGAAGAAGGAGAAGGAGAAGGTGAAGTCAGGAGGGTGAATCAGAAGAAGCAGAAGAAGGAGAAGGAGAAGGTGAAGTCTGGAGGGTGAATCAGAAGAATCAGACGAAGGAGAAGGAGAAGGTGAAGTCTGGAGGGTGAATCAGAAGAAGCAGAAGAAAGAGAAGGAGAAGGTGAAGTCTGGAGGGTGAAGCAGAAGAAGGAGAAGAAGGTGAAGTCTGGAGGGTGAATCAGAAGAAGGAGAAGAAGGAGAAGGAGAAGGTGAAGTCTGGAGGGTGAATCAGAAGAAGTAGAAGAAGGAGAAGGAGCTGGTGAATTCTGGAGGGTGAATCAGAAGAAGCAGAAGAAGGAGAAGTAGAAGATGAAGTCTGGAGCGTGAATCAGAAGAAGCAGAAGAAGGAGAAGGAGAAGATGAAGTCTGGAGGGTGAATCAGAAGAAGTAGAAGAAGGAGAAGGAGAAGGTGAGGTCTGGAGGGTGAATCAGAAGAAGCAGAAGAAGGAGAAGGAGAAGGTGAAGTCTGGAGGGTGTATCAGAAGAAGCAGAAGAAGGAGAAGGAGAAGGTGAAGTCTGGAGGGTGAATCAGAAGAAGCAGAAGAAGGAGAAGGAGAAGGTGAAGTCAGGAGGGTGAATCAGAAGAAGCAGAAGAAGGAGAAGGAGAAGGTGAAGTTAGGAGGGTGAATCAGAAGAAGCAGATGAAGGAGAAGGAGAAGGTGAAGTCAGGGGGGTGAAGCAGAAGAAGTAGAAGAAGGAGAAGGAGAAGGTGAAGTCAGGAGGGTGAAGCAGAAGAAGCAGAAGAAGGAGAAGGAGAAGGTGAAGTCAGGAGGGTGAAGCAGAAGAAGCAGAAGAAGGAGATGGAGACGGTGAAGCCTGGAGGGCGCAGCAGAAGAAGCAGAAGGAGGAGAAGGAGAAGGTGAAGTCCTAAGGGTGAAGCAGAAGAAGCAGAAGAAGGAGAAGGAGAAGGTGAAGTCTGGAGGGTGAATCAGAAGAAGTAGAAGAAGGAGAAGGAGAAGGTGAAGTCTGGAGGGTGAAGCAGAAGAAGCAGAAGAAGGAGAAGGAGAAGGTGAAGTCTGGAGGGTGAATCACAAGAAGTAGAAGAAGGAGAAGGAGAAGGTGAAGTAAGGAGGGTGAAGCAGAAGAAGCAGAAGAAGGAGAAGGAGAAGGTGAAGTCTGGAGGGTGAAGCAGAAGAAGCAGAAGAAGGAGAAGGAGAAGGTGAAGTCTGGAGGGTGAAGCAGAAGAAGCAGAAGAAGGAGAAGGAGAAGGTGAAGTCAGGAGGGTGAATCAGAAGAAGTAGAAGAAGGAAAAGGAGAAGGTGAAGTCTGGAGGGTGAATCAGAAGAAGTAGAAGAAGGAGAAGGAGAAGGTGAAGTCTGGAGGGTGAATCAGAAGAAGTGGAAGAAGGAGAAGGAGAAGGTGAAGTCTGGAGGGTGAATCAGAAGAAGCAGAAGAAGGAGAAGGAGAAGGTGAAGTCTGGAGGGAGAAGCAGAAGAAGTAGAAGAAGGAGAAGGAGAAGGTGAAGTCTGGAGGGTGAATCAGAAGAAGCAGAAGAAGGAGAAGGAGAAGATGAAGTCTGGAGGGTGAATCAGAAGAAGTAGACGAAGGAGAAGGAGAAGGTGAGGTCTGGAGGGTGAATCAGAAGAAGCAGAAGAAGGAGAAGGAGAAGGTGAAGTCTGGAGGGTGAATCAGAAGAAGCAGAAGCAGGAGAAGGAGAAAGTGAAGTCTGGAGGGTGAATCAGAAGAAGCAGAAGAAGGAGAAGGAGAAGGTGAAGTCAGGAGGGTGAATCAGAAGAAGCAGAAGAAGGAGAAGGAGAAGGTGAAGTTAGGAGGGTGAATCAGAAGAAGCAGAAGAAGGAGAAGGAGAAGTTGAGGTCAGGGGGGTGAAGCAGAAGAAGTAGAAGAAGGAGAAGGAGAAGGTGAAGTCCTAAGGGTGAAGCAGAAGAAGCAGAAGAAGGAGAAGGAGAAGGTGAGGTCTGGAGGGTGAATCAGAAGAAGTAGAAGAAGGAGAAGGAGAAGGTGAAGTCTGGAGGGTGAAGCAGAAGTAGCAGAAGAAGGAGAAGGAGAAGGTGAAGTCTGGAGGGAGAAGCAGAAGAAGTAGAAGAAGGAGAAGGTGAAGTCTGGAGGGTGAATCAGAAGAAGCAGAAGCAGGAGAAGGAGAAGGTGAAGTCTGGAGGGTGAAGCAGAAGAAGCAGAAGAAGGAGAAGGAGAAGGTGAAGATTGGAGGGTGAATCAGAAGAAATAGAAGAAGGAGAAGGAGAAGGTGAAGTCTGGAGGGTGAATCAGAAGAAGTAGAAGAAGGAGAAGGAGAAGGTGAAGTCTGGAGGGTGAATCAGAAGAAGCAGAAGAAGGAGAAGTAGAAGATGAAGTCTGGAGCGTGAATCAGATGAAGCAGAAGAAGGAGAAGGAGAAGATGAAGTCTGGAGGGTGAATCAGAAGAAGTAGACGAAGGAGAAGGAGAAGGTGAGGTCTGGAGGGTGAATCAGAAGAAGCAGAAGAAGGAGAAGGAGAAGGTGAAGTCTGGAGGGTGAATCAGAAGAAGCAGAAGCAGGAGAAGGAGAAGGTGAAGTCTGGAGGGTGAATCAGAAGAAGCAGAAGAAGGAGAAGGAGAAGGTGAAGTCAGGAGGGTGAATCAGAAGAAGCAGAAGAAGGAGAAGGAGAAGGTGAAGTTAGGAGGGTGAATCAGAAGAAGCAGAAGAAGGAGAAGGAGAAGTTGAGGTCAGGGGGGTGAAGCAGAAGAAGTAGAAGAAGGAGAAGGAGAAGGTGAAGTCAGGAGGGTGAAGCAGAAGAAGCAGAAGAAGGAGAAGGAGAAGGTGAAGTCAGGAGGGTGAAGCAGAAGAAGCAGAAGAAGGAGATGGAGACGGTGAAGTCTGGAGGGTGCAGCAGAAGAAGCAGAAGAAGGAGAAGGTGAAGTCCTAAGGGTGAAGCAGAAGAAGCAGAAGAAGGAGAAGGAGAAGGTGAAGTCTGGAGGGTGAATCAGAAGAAGTAGAAGAAGGAGAAGGAGAAGGTGAAGTCAGGAGGGTGAAGCAGAAGAAGCAGAAGAAGGAGAAGGAGAAGGTGAAATCTGGAGGGTGAAGCAGAAGAAGCAGAAGAAGGAGAAGGAGAAGGTGAAGTCTGGAGGGTGAAGCAGAAGAAGCAGAAGAAGGAAAAGGAGAAAGTGAAGTCTGGAGGGTGAATCAGAAGAAGTAGAAGAAGGAGAAGGAGAAGGTGAAGTAAGGAGGGTGAAGCAGAAGAAGCAGAAGAAGGAGAAGGAGAAGGTGAAGTCTGGAGGGTGAAGCAGAAGAAGGAGAAGGAGAAGGTGAAGTCTGGAGGGTGAAGCAGAAGAAGCAGAAGAAGGAGAAGGACAAGGTGAAGTCAGGAGGGTGAATCAGAAGAAGTAGAAGAAGGAAAAGGAGAAGGTGAAGTCTGGAGGGTGAATCAGAAGAAGTAGAAGAAGGAGAAGGAGAAGGTGAGGTCTGGAGGGTGAATCAGAAGAAGCAGAAGAAGGAGAAGGAGAAGGTGAAGTCTGGAGGGTGAAGCAGAAGAAGCAGAAGAAGGAGAAGGAGAAGGTGAAGTCTGGAGGGTGAATCAGAAGAAGTAGAAGAAGGAGAAGGAGAAGGTGAAATCTGGAGGGTGAAGCAGAAGAAGCAGAAGAAGGAGAAAGAGAAGGTGAAGTCTGGAGGGTGAATCAGAAGAAGTAGAAGAAGGAGAAGGAGAAGGTGAAGTCAGGAGGGTGAATCAGAAGAAGCAGAAGAAGGAGAAGGAGAAGATGAAGTCTGGAGGGTGAATCAGAAGAAGCAGAAGAAGGAGAAGGAGAAGGTGAAGTCTGGAGGGTGAATCAGAAGAAGCAGAATAAGGAGAAGGAGAAGGTGAAGTCTGGAGGGTGAATCAGAAGAAGCAGAAGAAGGAGAAGGAGAAGGTGAAGTCTGGAGGGTGAATCAGAAGAAGTAGAAGAAGGAGAAGGAGAAGGTGAAGTCTGGAGAGTGAAGCAGAAGAAGTAGAAGAAGGAGAAGGAGAAGGTGAAGTCAGGAGGGTGAATCAGAAGAAGTAGAAGAAGGAGAAGGAGAAGGTGAAGTCAGGAGGGTGAATCAGAAGAAGCAGAAGAAGGAGAAGGAGAAGGTGAAGTCTGGATGGTGAATCTGAAGAATCAGACGAAGGAGAAGGAGAAGGTGAAGTCTGGAGGGTGAATCAGAAGAAGCAGAAGAAAGAGAAGGAGAAGGTGAAGTCTGGAGGGTGAAGCAGAAGAAGCAGAAGAAGGAGAAGAAGGTGAAGACTGGAGGGTGAATCAGAAGAAGGAGAAGAAGGAGAAGGAGAAGGTGAAGTCTGGAGGGTGAATCAGAAGAAGTAGAAGAAGGAGAAGGAGATGGTGAAGTCTGGAGGGTGAATCAGAAGAAGCAGAAGAAGGAAAAGTAGAAGATGAAGTCTGGAGCGTGAATCAGAAGAAGCAGAAGAAGGAGAAGGAGAAGATGAAGTCTGGAGGGTGAATCAGAAGAAGTAGAAGAAGGAGAAGGAGAAGGTGAGGTCTGGAGGGTGAATCAGAAGAAGCAGAAGAAGGAGAAGGAGAAGGTGAAGTCTGGAGGGTGAATCAGAAGAAGCAGAAGAAGGAGAAGGAGAAGGTGAAGTCTGGAGGGTGAATCAGAAGAAGCAGAAGAAGGAGAAGGAGAAGGTGAAGTCAGGAGGGTGAATCAGAAGAAGCAGAAGAAGGAGAAGAAGAAGGTGAAGTTAGGAGGGTGAATCAGAAGAAGCAGAAGAAGGAGAAGGAGAAGGTGAAGTCAGGGGGGTGAAGCAGAAGAAGTAGAAGAAGGAGAAGGAGAAGGTGAAGTCAGGAGGGTGAAGCAGAAGAAGCAGAAGAAGTAGATGGAGACGGTGAAGCCTGGAGGGCGCAGCAGAAGAAGCAGAAGAAGGAGAAGGAGAAGGTGAAGTCCTAAGGGTGAAGCAGAAGAAGCAGAAGAAGGAGAAGGAGAAGGTGAAGTCTGGAGGGTGAATCAGAAGAAGTAGAAGAAGGAGAAGGAGAAGGTGAAGTCAGGAGGGTGAAGCAGAAGAAGCAGAAGAAGGAGTAGGAGAAGGTGAAATCTGGAGGGTGAAGCAGAAGAAGCAGAAGAAGGAGAAGGAGAAGGTGAAGTCTGGAGGGCGAAGCAGAAGAAGCAGAAGAAGGAGAAGGAGAAGGTGAAGTCTGGAGGGTGAAGCAGAAGAAGCAGAAGAAGGAGAAGGAGAAGGTGAAGTCTGGAGGGTGAATCACAAGAAGTAGAAGAAGGAGAAGGAGAAGGTGAAGTAAGGAGGGTGAAGCAGAAGAAGCAGAAGAAGGAGAAGGAGAAGGTGAAGTCTGGAGGGTGAAGCAGAAGAAGCAGAAGAAGGAGAAGGAGAAGGTGAAGTCTGGAGGGTGACGCAGAAGAAGCAGAAGAAGGAGAAGGAGAAGGTGAAGTCAGGAGGGTGAATCAGAAGAAGTAGAAGAAGGAAAAGGAGAAGGTGAAGTCTGGAGGGTGAATCAGAAGAAGTAGAAGAAGGAGAAGGAGAAGGTGAAGTCTGGAGGGTGAATCAGAAGAAGTGGAAGAAGGAGAAGGAGAAGGTGAAGTCTGGAGGGTGAATCAGAAGAAGCAGAAGAAGGAGAAGGAGAAGGTGAAGTCTGGAGGGAGAAGCAGAAGAAGTAGAAGAAGGAGAAGGAGAAGGTGAAGTCTGGATTGTGAATCAGAAGAAGTAGAAGAAGGAGAAGGAGGAGGTGAAGTCTGGAGGGTGAATCAGAAGAAGTAGAAGAAGGAGAAGGAGAAGGTGTAGTCTGGAGGATGAATCAGAAGAAGTAGAAGAAGGAGAAGGAGAAGGTGAAGTCTGGAGGGTGAATCAGAAGAAGTAGAAGAAGGAGAAGGAGGAGGTGAAGTCTGGAGGGTGAATCAGAAGAAGTAGAAGAAGGAGAAGGAGAAGGTGTAGTCTGGAGGATGAATCAGAAGAAGTAGAAGAAGGAGAAGGAGAAGGTGAAGTCTGGAGGGTGAATCAGAAGAAGCAGAATAAGGAGAAGGAGAAGGTGAAGTCTGGAGGGTGAATCAGAAGAAGCAGAAGAAGGAGAAGGAGAAGGTGAAGTCTGGAGGGTGAATCAGAAGAAGTAGAAGAAGGAGAAGGAGAAGGTGAAGTCTGGAGGGTGAAGCAGAAGAAGTAGAAGAAGGAGAAGGAGAAGGTGAAGTCTGGAGGGCGAAGCAGAAGAAGCAGAAGAAGGAGAAGGAGAAGGTGAAGTCTGGAGGGTGAAGCAGAAGAAGCAGAAGAAGGAGAAGGAGAAGGTGAAGTCTGGAGGGTGAATCAGAAGAAGTAGAAGAAGGAGAAGGAGAAGGTGAAGTCAGGAGGGTGAAGCAGAAGAAGCAAAAGAAGGAGAAGGAGAAGGTGAAATCTGGAGGGTGAAGCAGAAGAAGCAGAAGAAGGAGAAGGAGAAGGTGAAGTCTGGAGGGTGAAGCAGAAGAAGCAGAAGAAGGAGAAGGAGAAGGTGAAGTCTGGAGGGTGAATCAGAAGAAATAGAAGAAGGAGAAGGAGAAGGTGAAGTAAGGAGGCTGAAGCAGAAGAAGCAGAAGAAGGAGAAGGAGAAGGTGAAGTCTGGAGGGTGAAGCAGAAGAAGGAGAAGGAGAAGGTGAAGTCTGGAGGGTGAAGCAGAAGAAGCAGAAGAAGGAGAAGGAGAAGGTGAAGTCAGGAGGGTGAATCAGAAGAAGTAGAAGAAGGAAAAGGAGAAGTTGAAGTCCGGAGGGTGAATCAGAAGATGTAGAAGAAGGAGAAGGAGAAGGTGAAGTCTGGAGGGTGAATCAGAAGAAGTGGAAGAAGGAGAAGGAGAAGGTGAAGTCTGGAGGGTGAAGCAGAAGAAGCAGAAGAAGGAGAAGGAGAAGGTGAAGTCTGGAGGGTGAATCAGAAGAAGTAGAAGAAGGAGAAGGAGAAGGTGAAGTCTGGAGGGTGAATCAGAAGAAGCAGAAGAAGGAGAAGGAGAAGATGAAGTCTGGAGGGTGAATCAGAAGAAGCAGAAGAAGGAGAAGAAGAAGGTGAAGTCTGGAGGGTGAATCAGAAGAAGCAGAATAAGGAGAAGGAGAAGGTGAAGTCTGGAGGGTGAATCAGAAGAAGCAGAAGAAGGAGAAGGAGAAGGTGAAGTCTGGAGGGTGAATCAGAAGAAGTAGAAGAAGGAGAAGGAGAAGGTGAAGTCTGGAGGGTGAAGCAGAAGAAGTAGAAGAAGGAGAAGGAGAAGGTATAGTCAGGAGGGTGAATCAGAAGAAGTAGAAGAAGGAGAAGGAGAAGGTGAAGTCAGGAGGGTGAATCAGAAGAAGCAGAAGAAGGAGAAGGAGAAGGTGAAGTCTGGAGGGTGAATCAGAAGAATCAGACGAAGGAGAAGGAGAAGGTGAAGTCTGGAGGGTGAATCAGAAGAAGCAGAAGAAAGAGAAGGAGAAGGTGAAGTCTGGAGGGTGAAGCAGAAGAAGCAGAAGAAGGAGAAGAAGGTGAAGACTGGAGGGTGAATCAGAAGAAGGAGAAGAAGGAGAAGGAGAAGGTGAAGTCTGGAGGGTGAATCAGAAGAAGTAGAAGAAGGAGAAGGAGATGGTGAAGTCTGGAGGGTGAATCAGAAGAAGCAGAAGAAGGAGAAGTAGAAGATGAAGTCTGGAGCGTGAATCAGAAGAAGCAGAAGAAGGAGAAGGAGAAGATGAAGTCTGGAGGGTGAATCAGAAGAAGTAGAAGAAGGAGAAGGAGAAGGTGAGGTCTGGAGGGTGAATCAGAAGAAGCAGAAGAAGGAGAAGGAGAAGGTGAAGTCTGGAGGGTGAATCAGAAGAAGCAGAAGAAGGAGAAGGAGAAGGTGAAGTCTGGAGGGTGAATCAGAAGAAGCAGAAGAAGGAGAAGGAGAAGGTGAAGTCAGGAGGGTGAATCAGAAGAAGCAGAAGAAGGAGAAGGAGAAGGTGAAGTTAGGAGGGTGAATCAGAAGAAGCAGAAGAAGGAGAAGGAGAAGGTGAAGTCAGGGGGGTGAAGCAGAAGAAGTAGAAGAAGGAGAAGGAGAAGGTGAAGTCAGGAGGGTGAAGCAGAAGAAGCAGAAGAAGGAGAAGGAGAAGGTGAAGTCAGGAGGGTGAAGCAGAAGAAGCAGAAGAAGGAGATGGAGACGGTGAAGCCTGGAGGGCGCAGCAGAAGAAGCAGAAGGAGTAGAAGGAGAAGGTGAAGTCCTAAGGGTGAAGCAGAAGAAGCAGAAGAAGGAGAAGGAGAAGGTGAAGTCTGGAGGGTGAATCAGAAGAAGTAGAAGAAGGAGAAGGTGAAGTCTGGAGGGTGAAGCAGAAGAAGCAGAAGAAGGAGAAGGAGAAGGTGAAGTCTGGAGGGTGAATCACAAGAAGTAGAAGAAGGAGAAGGAGAAGGTGAAGTAAGGAGGGTGAAGCAGAAGAAGCAGAAGAAGGAGAAGGAGAAGGTGAAGTCTGGAGGGTGAAGCAGAAGAAGCAGAAGAAGGAGAAGGAGAAGGTGAAGTCTGGAGGGTGAAGCAGAAGAAGCAGAAGAAGGAGAAGGAGAAGGTGAAGTCAGGAGGGTGAATCAGAAGAAGTAGAAGAAGGAAAAGGAGAAGGTGAAGTCTGGAGGGTGAATCAGAAGAAGTAGAAGAAGGAGAAGGAGAAGGTGAAGTCTGGAGGGTGAATCAGAAGAAGTGGAAGAAGGAGAAGGAGAAGGTGAAGTCTGGAGGGTGAATCAGAAGAAGCAGAAGAAGGAGAAGGAGAAGGTGAAGTCTGGAGGGAGAAGCAGAAGAAGTAGAAGAAGGAGAAGGAGAAGGTGAAGTCTGGATTGTGAATCAGAAGAAGTAGAAGAAGGAGAAGGAGGAGGTGAAGTCTGGAGGGTGAATCAGAAGAAGTAGAAGAAGGAGAAGGAGATGGTCAAGTCTGGAGGGTGAATCAAAAGGAGCAGAAGAAGGAGAAGGAGAAGGTGAAGTCTGGAGGGTGAATCAGAAGAAGTAGAAGAAGGAGAAGGAGAAGGTGTAGTCTGGAGGATGAATCAGAAGAAGTAGAAGAAGGAGAAGGAGAAGGTGAAGTCTGGAGGGTGAATCAGAAGAAGCAGAATAAGGAGAAGGAGAAGGTGAAGTCTGGAGGGTGAATCAGAAGAAGCAGAAGAAGGAGAAGGAGAAGGTGAAGTCTGGAGGGTGAATCAGAAGAAGTAGAAGAAGGAGAAGGAGAAGGTGAAGTCTGGAGGGTGAAGCAGAAGAAGTAGAAGAAGGAGAAGGAGAAGGTGAAGTCTGGAGGGCGAAGCAGAAGAAGCAGAAGAAGGAGAAGGAGAAGGTGAAGTCTGGAGGGTGAAGCAGAAGAAGCAGAAGAAGGAGAAGGAGAAGGTGAAGTCTGGAGGGTGAATCAGAAGAAGTAGAAGAAGGAGAAGGAGAAGGTGAAGTCAGGAGGGTGAAGCAGAAGAAGCAAAAGAAGGAGAAGGAGAAGGTGAAATCTGGAGGGTGAAGCAGAAGAAGCAGAAGAAGGAGAAGGAGAAGGTGAAGTCTGGAGGGTGAAGCAGAAGAAGCAGAAGAAGGAGAAGGTGAAGTCTGGAGGGTGAATCAGAAGAAGTAGAAGAAGGAGAAGGAGAAGGTGAAGTAAGGAGGGTGAAGCAGAAGAAGCAGAAGAAGGAGAAGGAGAAGGTGAAGTCTGGAGGGTGAAGCAGAAGAAGGAGAAGGAGAAGGTGAAGTCTGGAGGGTGAAGCAGAAGAAGCAGAAGAAGGAGAAGGAGAAGGTGAAGTCAGGAGGGTGAATCAGAAGAAGTAGAAGAAGGAAAAGGAGAAGGTGAAGTCCGGAGGGTGAATCAGAAGATGTAGAAGAAGGAGAAGGAGAAGGTGAAGTCTGGAGGGTGAATCAGAAGAAGTGGAAGAAGGAGAAGGAGAAGGTGAAGTCTGGAGGGTGAAGCAGAAGAAGCAGAAGAAGGAGAAGGAGAAGGTGAAGTCTGGAGGGTGAATCAGAAAAAGCAGAATAAGGAGAAGGAGAAGGTGAAGTCTGGAGGGTGAATCAGAAGAAGCAGAAGAAGGAGAAGGAGAAGGTGAAGTCTGGAGGGTGAATCAGAAGAAGTAGAAGAAGGAGAAGGAGAAGGTGAAGTCTGGAGGGTGAAGCAGAAGAAGTAGAAGAAGGAGAAGGAGAAGGTGAAGTCAGGAGGGTGAATCAGAAGAAGTAGAAGAAGGAGAAGGAGAAGGTGAAGTCAGGAGGGTGAATCAGAAGAAGCAGAAGAAGGAGAAGGAGAAGGTGAAGTCTGGAGGGTGAAGCAGAAGAAGCAGAAGAAGCAGAAGAAGGTGAAGACTGGAGGGTGAATCAGAAGAAGGAGAAGAAGGAGAAGTAGAAGATGAAGTCTGGAGCGTGAATCAGAAGAAGCAGAAGAAGGAGAAGGAGAAGATGAAGTCTGGAGGGTGAATCAGAAGAAGTAGAAGAAGGAGAAGGAGAAGGTGAGGTCTGGAGGGTGAATCAGAAGAAGCAGAAGAAGGAGAAGGAGAAGGTGAAGTCTGGAGGGTGAATCAGAAGAAGCAGAAGAAAGAGAAGGAGAAGGTGAAGTCTGGAGGGTGAAGCAGAAGAAGCAGAAGAAGCAGAAGAAGGTGAAGACTGGAGGGTGAATCAGAAGAAGGAGAAGAAGGAGAAGGAGAAGGTGAAGTCTGGAGGGTGAATCAGAAGAAGTAGAAGAAGGAGAAGGAGATGGTGAAGTCTGGAGGGTGAATCAGAAGAAGCAGAAGAAGGAGAAGTAGAAGATGAAGTCTGGAGCGTGAATCAGAAGAAGCAGAAGAAGGAGAAGGAGAAGATGAAGTCTGGAGGGTGAATCAGAAGAAGTAGAAGAAGGAGAAGGAGAAGGTGAGGTCTGGAGGGTGAATCAGAAGAAGCAGAAGAAGGAGAAGGAGAAGGTGAAGTCTGGAGGGTGAATCAGAAGAAGCAGAAGAAGGAGAAGGAGAAGGTGAAGTCTGGAGTGTGAATCAGAAGAAGCAGAAGAAGGAGAAGGAGAAGGTGAAGTCAGGAGGGTGAATCAGAAGAAGCAGAAGAAGGAGAAGGAGAAGGTGAAGTTAGGAGGGTGAATCAGAAGAAGCAGAAGAAGGAGAAGGAGAAGGTGAAGTCAGGGGGGTGAAGCAGAAGAAGTAGAAGAAGGAGAAGGAGAAGGTGAAGTCAGGAGGGTGAAGCAGAAGAAGCAGAAGAAGGAGAAGTAGAAGGTGAAGTCAGGAGGGTGAAGCAGAAGAAGCAGAAGAAGGAGATGGAGACGGTGAAGCCTGGAGGGCGCAGCAGAAGAAGCAGAAGGAGGAGAAGGAGAAGGTGAAGTCCTAAGGGTGAATCAGAAGAAGTAGAAGAAGGAAAAGGAGAAGGTGAAGTCTGGAGGGTGAATCAGAAGAAGTAGAAGAAGGAGAAGGAGAAGGTGAAGTCTAGAGGGTGAATCAGAAGAAGTGGAAGAAGGAGAAGGAGAAGGTGAAGTCTGGAGGGTGAATCAGAAGAAGCAGAAGAAGGAGAAGGAGAAGGTGAAGTCTGGAGGGAGAAGCAGAAGAAGTAGAAGAAGGAGAAGGAGAAGGTGAAGTCTGGATTGTGAATCAGAAGAAGTAGAAGAAGGAGAAGGAGGAGGTGAAGTCTGGAGGGTGAATCAGAAGAAGTAGAAGAAGGAGAAGGAGAAGGTCAAGTCTGGAGGGTGAATCAGAAGAAGTAGAAGAAGGAGAAGGAGAAGGTGAAGTCAGGAGGGTGAAGCAGAAGAAGCAAAAGAAGGAGAAGGAGAAGGTGAAATCTGGAGGGTGAAGCAGAAGAAGCAGAAGAAGGAGAAGGAGAAGGTGAAGTCTGGAGGGTGAAGCAGAAGAAGCAGAAGAAGGAGAAGGTGAAGTCTGGAGGGTGAATCAGAAGAAGTAGAAGAAGGAGAAGGAGAAGGTGAAGTAAGGAGGGTGAAGCAGAAGAAGCAGAAGAAGGAGAAGGAGAAGGTGAAGTCTGGAGGGTGAAGCAGAAGAAGGAGAAGGAGAAGGTGAAGTCTGGAGGGTGAAGCAGAAGAAGCAGAAGAAGGAGAAGGAGAAGGTGAAGTCAGGAGGGTGAATCAGAAGAAGTAGAAGAAGGAAAAGGAGAAGGTGAAGTCCGGAGGGTGAATCAGAAGATGTAGAAGAAGGAGAAGGAGAAGGTGAAGTCTGGAGGGTGAATCAGAAGAAGTGGAAGAAGGAGAAGGAGAAGGTGAAGTCTGGAGGGTGAAGCAGAAGAAGCAGAAGAAGGAGAAGGAGAAGGTGAAGTCTGGAGGGTGAATCAGAAAAAGCAGAATAAGGAGAAGGAGAAGGTGAAGTCTGGAGGGTGAATCAGAAGAAGCAGAAGAAGGAGAAGGAGAAGGTGAAGTCTGGAGGGTGAATCAGAAGAAGTAGAAGAAGGAGAAGGAGAAGGTGAAGTCTGGAGGGTGAAGCAGAAGAAGTAGAAGAAGGAGAAGGAGAAGGTGAAGTCAGGAGGGTGAATCAGAAGAAGTAGAAGAAGGAGAAGGAGAAGGTGAAGTCAGGAGGGTGAATCAGAAGAAGCAGAAGAAGGAGAAGGAGAAGGTGAAGTCTGGAGGGTGAAGCAGAAGAAGCAGAAGAAGCAGAAGAAGGTGAAGACTGGAGGGTGAATCAGAAGAAGGAGAAGAAGGAGAAGTAGAAGATGAAGTCTGGAGCGTGAATCAGAAGAAGCAGAAGAAGGAGAAGGAGAAGATGAAGTCTGGAGGGTGAATCAGAAGAAGTAGAAGAAGGAGAAGGAGAAGGTGAGGTCTGGAGGGTGAATCAGAAGAAGCAGAAGAAGGAGAAGGAGAAGGTGAAGTCTGGAGGGTGAATCAGAAGAAGCAGAAGAAAGAGAAGGAGAAGGTGAAGTCTGGAGGGTGAAGCAGAAGAAGCAGAAGAAGCAGAAGAAGGTGAAGACTGGAGGGTGAATCAGAAGAAGGAGAAGAAGGAGAAGGAGAAGGTGAAGTCTGGAGGGTGAATCAGAAGAAGTAGAAGAAGGAGAAGGAGATGGTGAAGTCTGGAGGGTGAATCAGAAGAAGCAGAAGAAGGAGAAGTAGAAGATGAAGTCTGGAGCGTGAATCAGAAGAAGCAGAAGAAGGAGAAGGAGAAGATGAAGTCTGGAGGGTGAATCAGAAGAAGTAGAAGAAGGAGAAGGAGAAGGTGAGGTCTGGAGGGTGAATCAGAAGAAGCAGAAGAAGGAGAAGGAGAAGGTGAAGTCTGGAGGGTGAATCAGAAGAAGCAGAAGAAGGAGAAGGAGAAGGTGAAGTCTGGAGTGTGAATCAGAAGAAGCAGAAGAAGGAGAAGGAGAAGGTGAAGTCAGGAGGGTGAATCAGAAGAAGCAGAAGAAGGAGAAGGAGAAGGTGAAGTTAGGAGGGTGAATCAGAAGAAGCAGAAGAAGGAGAAGGAGAAGGTGAAGTCAGGGGGGTGAAGCAGAAGAAGTAGACGAAGGAGAAGGAGAAGGTGAAGTCAGGAGGGTGAAGCAGAAGAAGCAGAAGAAGGAGAAGTAGAAGGTGAAGTCAGGAGGGTGAAGCAGAAGAAGCAGAAGAAGGAGATGGAGACGGTGAAGCCTGGAGGGCGCAGCAGAAGAAGCAGAAGGAGGAGAAGGAGAAGGTGAAGTCCTAAGGGTGAATCAGAAGAAGTAGAAGAAGGAAAAGGAGAAGGTGAAGTCTGGAGGGTGAATCAGAAGAAGTAGAAGAAGGAGAAGGAGAAGGTGAAGTCTGGAGGGTGAATCAGAAGAAGTGGAAGAAGGAGAAGGAGAAGGTGAAGTCTGGAGGGTGAATCAGAAGAAGCAGAAGAAGGAGAAGGAGAAGGTGAAGTCTGGAGGGAGAAGCAGAAGAAGTAGAAGAAGGAGAAGGAGAAGGTGAAGTCTGGATTGTGAATCAGAAGAAGTAGAAGAAGGAGAAGGAGGAGGTGAAGTCTGGAGGGTGAATCAGAAGAAGTAGAAGAAGGAGAAGGAGAAGGTCAAGTCTGGAGGGTGAATCAAAAGGAGCAGAAGAAGGAGAAGGAGAAGGTCAAGTCTGGAGGGTGAATCAGAAGAAGTAGAAGAAGGAGAAGGAGATGGTGTAGTCTGGAGGATGAATCAGAAGAAGTAGAAGAAGGAGAAGGAGAAGGTGAAGTCTGGAGGGTGAATCAGAAGAAGCAGAATAAGGAGAAGGAGAAGGTGAAGTCTGGAGGGTGAATCAGAAGAAGCAGAAGAAGGAGAAGGAGAAGGTGAAGTCTGGAGGGTGAATCAGAAGAAGTAGAAGAAGGAGAAGGAGAAGGTGAAGTCTGGAGCGTGAAGCAGAAGAAGTAGAAGAAGGAGAAGGAGAAGGTGAAGTCTGGAGGGCGAAGCAGAAGAAGCAGAAGAAGGAGAAGGAGAAGGTGAAGTCTGGAGGGTGAAGCAGAAGAAGCAGAAGAAGGAGAAGGAGAAGGTGAAGTCTGGAGGGTGAATCAGAAGAAGTAGAAGAAGGAGAAGTAGAAGGTGAAGTAAGGAGGGTGAAGCAGAAGAAGCAGAAGAAGGAGAAGGAGAAGGTGAAGTCTGGAGGGTGAAGCAGAAGAAGCAGAAGAAGGAGAAGGAGGAGGTGAAGTCTGGAGGGTGAATCAGAAGAAGCAGAAGAAGGAGAAGGAGAAGGTGATGTCTGGAGGGTGAATCAGAAGAAGTTGAAGAAGGAGAAGGAGAAGGTGAAGTCTGGAGGGTGAATCAGAAGAAGCAGAATAAGGAGAAGGAGAAGGTGAAGTCTGGAGGGTGAATCAGAAGAAGCAGAAGAAGGAGAAGGAGAAGGTGAAGTCTGGAGGGTGAATCAGAAGAAGTAGAAGAAGGAGAAGGAGAAGGTGAAGTCTGGAGGGTGAAGCGGAAGAAGTAGAAGAAGGAGAAGGAGAAGGCGAAGTCTGGAGGGTGAATCAGAAGAAGCAGAAGAAGGAGAAGGAGAAGGTGAAGTCTGGAGGGTGAATCAGAAGAAGTAGAAGAAGGAGAAGGAGAAGGCGAAGTCTGGAGGGTGAATCAGAAGAAGTTGAAGAAGGAGAAGGAGAAGGTGAAGACTGGAGGTTGAATCAGAAGAAGTAGAAGAAGGAGAAGGAGTAGGTGAAGTCTGGAGGGTGAATCAGAAGAAGTAGAAGAAGGAGAAGGAGAAGGCGAAGTCTGGAGGGTGAATCAGAAGAAGCAGAAGAAGGAGAAGGAGAAGGTGAAGTCTGGAGGGTGAATCAGAAGAAGCAGAAGAAGGAGAAGGAGAAGATGAAGTCTGGAGGGTGAATCAGAAGAATTAGAAGAAGGAGAAGGAGAAGTTGAGGTCTGGAGGGTGAATCAGAAGAAGCAGAAGAAGGAGAAGGAGAAGGTGAAGTCTGAAGGGTGAACCAGAAGAAGCAGAAGAAGGAGAAGGAGAAGATGAAGTCTGGAGGGTGTATCAGAAGAAGCAGAAGAAGGAGAAGGTGAAGTCTGGAGGGTGAATCAGAAGAAGCAGAAGAAGGAGAAGGAGAAGGTGAAGTCTGGAGGGTGAATCAGAAGAAGTAGAAGAAGGAGAAGGAGAAGGTGAAGTCTGGAGGGTGAATCAGAAGAAGTAGAACAAGGAGAAGGAGAAGTTGAAGTCTGGAGGGTGCATCAGAAGAAGCAGAAGAAGGAGAAGGAGAAGGTGAAGTCTGGAGGGTGAATCAGAAGAAGCAGAAGAAGGAGAAGGAGAAGATGAAGTCTGGAGGGTGAATCAGAATAAGTAGAAGAAGGAGAAGGAGAAGGAGAAGTCTGGAGGGTGAATCAGAAGAAGCAGAAGAAGGGGAAGGAGAAGGTGAAGTCTGAAGAGTGAATCAGAAGAAGCAGAAGAAGGAGAAGGAGAAGGTGAAGTCTGGAGGGTGAATCAGAAGAAGCAGAATAAGGAGAAGGAGAAGGTGAAGTCTGGAGGGTGAATCAGAAGAAGCAGAAGAAGGAGAAGGAGAAGGTGAAGTCTGGAGGGTGAATCAGAAGAAGTAGAAGAAGGAGAAGGAGAAGGTGAAGTCTGGAGGGTGAAGCAGAAGAAGTAGAAGAAGGAGAAGGAGAAGGTGAAGTCATGAGGGTGAATCAGAAGAAGTAGAAGAAGGAGAAGGAGAAGGTGAAGTCAGGAGGGTGAATCAGAAGAAGCAGAAGAAGGAGAAGGAGAAGGTGAAGTCTGGAGTGTGAATCAGAAGAATCAGAAGAAGGAGAAGGAGAAGGTGAAGTCTGGAGGGTGAATCAGAAGAAGCAGAAGAAAGAGAAGGAGAAGGTGAAGTCTAGAGGGTGAAGCAGAAGAAGCAGAAGAAGGAGAAGTAGAAGGTGAAGACTGGAGGGTGAATCTGAAGAAGTAGAAGAAGGAGAAGGAGAAGGTGAAGTCTGGAGGGTGAATCAGAAGAGGTAGAAGAAGGAGAAGGAGAAGGTGAAGTCTGGAGGGTGAATCAGAAGAAGTAGAAGAAGGAGAAGGAGATGGTGAAGTCTGGAGGGTGAATCAGAAGAAGTAGAAGAAGGAGAAGGAGAAGGTGAAGTCAGGAGGGTGAATCAGAAGAAGCAGAAGAAGGAGAAGGAGAAGGTGAAGTTAGGAGGGTGAATCAGAAGAAGCAGAAGAAGGAGAAGGAGAAGGTGAAGTCAGGGGGGTGAAGCAGAAAAAGTAGAAGAAGGAGAAGGAGAAGGCGAAGTCAGGAAGGTGAAGCAGAAGAAGCAGAAGAAGGAGAAGGAGAAGGTGAAGTCTGGCGGGCGCAGCAGAAGAAGCAGAAGAAGGAGAAGGTGAAGGTGAAGTCTGGAGGGTGAAGCAGAAGAAGCAGAAGAAGGAGAAGGAGAAGGTGAAGTCTGGAGGGTGAATCAGAAGAAGTAGAAGAAGGAGAAGGAGAAGGTGAAGTCAGGAGGGTGAAGCAGAAGAAGCAGAAGAAGGAGAAGGAGAAGGTGAAGTCTGGAGGGTGAAGCAGAAGAAGCAGAAGAAGGAGAAGGAGAAGGTGAAGTCTGGAGGGCGAAGCAGAAGAAGTAGAAGAAGGAGAAGGAGAAGGTGAAGTCTGGATGGTGAAGCAGAAGAAGCAGAAGTAGGAGAAGGAGAAGGTGAAGTCTGGAGGGTGAATCAGAAGAAGTAGAAGAAGGAGAAGGAGAAGGTGAAGTCAGGAGGGTGAAGCAGAAGAAGCAGAAGAAGGAGAAGGAGAAGGTGAAGTCTGGAGGGTGAAACAGAAGAAGCAGAAGAAGGAGAAGGAGAAGGTGAAGTCTGGAGGGTGAAGCAGAAGAAGCAGAAGAAGGAGAAGGAGAAGGTGAAGTCAGGAGGGTGAATCAGAAGAAGTAGAAGAAGGAGAAGGAGAAGGTGAAGTCTGGAGGGTGAATCAGAAGAAGTAGAAGAAGGAGAAGGAGAAGGTGAAGTCTGGAGGTTGAATCAGAAGAAGTAGAAGAAGAAGAAGGAGAAGGGGAAGTCTGGAGGGTGAATCAGAAGAAGCAGAAGAAGGAGAAGGAGAAGGTGAAGTCCGGAGGGTGAATCAGAAGAAGCAGAAGAAGGAGAAGGAGAAGGTGAAGTTAGGAGGGTGAATCAGAAGAAGCAGAAGAAGGAGAAGGAGAAGGTGAAGTCAGGGGGGTGAAGCAGAAGAAGTAGAAGAAGGAGAAGGAGAAGGTGAAGTCAGGAGGGTGAAGCAGAAGAAGCAGAAGAAGGAGAAGGAGAAGGTGAAGTCAGGAGGGTGAAGCAGAAGAAGCAGAAGAAGGAGATGGAGACGGTGAAGCCTGGAGGGCGCAGCAGAAGAAGCAGAAGGAGGAGAAGGAGAAGGTGAAGTCCTAAGGGTGAAGCAGAAGAAGCAGAAGAAGGAGAAGGAGAAGGTGAAGTCTGGAGGGTGAATCAGAAGAAGTAGAAGAAGGAGAAGGAGAAGGTGAAGTCAGGAGGGTGAAGCAGAAGAAGCAGAAGAAGGAGAAGGAGAAGGGGAAATCTGGAGGGTGAAGCAGAAGAAGCAGAAGAAGGAGAAGGAGAAGGTGAAGTCTGGAGGGCGAAGCAGAAGAAGCAGAAGAAGGAGAAGGAGAAGGTGAAGTCTGGAGGGTGAAGCAGAAGAAGCAGAAGAAGGAGAAGGAGAAGGTGAAGTCTGGAGGGTGAATCACAAGAAGTAGAAGAAGGAGAAGGAGAAGCTGAAGTAAGGAGGGTGAAGCAGAAGAAGCAGAAGAAGGAGAAGGAGAAGGTGAAGTCTGGAGGGTGAAGCAGAAGAAGCAGAAGAAGGAGAAGCAGAAGGTGAAGTCTGGAGGGTGAAGCAGAAGAAGCAGAAGAAGGAGAAGGAGAAGGTGAAGTCAGGAGGGTGAATCAGAAGAAGTAGAAGAAGGAAAAGGAGAAGGTGAAGTCTGGAGGGTGAATCAGAAGAAGTAGAAGAAGGAGAAGGAGAAGGTGAAGTCTGGAGGGTGAATCAGAAGAAGTGGAAGAAGGAGAAGGAGAAGGTGAAGTCTGGAGGGTGAATCAGAAGAAGCAGAAGAAGGAGAAGGAGAAGGTGAAGTCTGGAGGGAGAAGCAGAAGAAGTAGAAGAAGGAGAAGGAGAAGGCGAAGTCTGGAGGGTGAATCAGAAGAAGCAGAAGAAGGAGAAGGAGAAGGTGAAGTCTGGAGGGTGAATCAGAAGAAGCAGAAGAAGGAGAAGGAGAAGATGATGTCTGGAGGGTGAATCAGAAGAATTAGAAGAAGGAGAAGGAGAAGTTGAGGTCTGGAGGGTGAATCAGAAGAAGCAGAAGAAGGAGAAGGAGAAGGTGAAGTCTGAAGGGTGAACCAGAAGAAGCAGAAGAAGGAGAAGGAGAAGGTGAAGTCTGGAGGGTGTATCAGAAGAGGCAGAAGAAGGAGAAGGAGAAGGTGAAGTCTGGAGGGTGAATCAGAAGAAGCAGAAGAAGGAGAAGGAGAAGGTGAAGTCTGGAGGGTGAATCAGAAGAAGTAGAAGAAGGAGAAGGAGAAGGTGAAGTCTGGAGGGTGAATCAGAAGAAGTAGAACAAGGAGAAGGAGAAGTTGAAGTCTGGAGGGTGAATCAGAAGACGCAGAAGAAGGAGAAGGAGAAGGTGAAGTCTGGAGGGTGAATCAGAAGAAGCAGAAGAAGGAGAAGGAGAAGATGAAGTCTGGAGGGTGAATCAGAATAAGTAGAAGAAGGAGAAGGAGAAGATGAAGTCTGGAGGGTGAATCAGAAGAAGCAGAAGAAGGGGAAGGAGAAGGTGATGTCTGAAGAGTGAATCAGAAGAAGCAGAAGAAGGAGAAGGAGAAGGTGAAGTCTGGAGGGTGAATCAGAAGAAGCAGAATAAGGAGAAGGAGAAGGTGAAGTCTGGAGGGTGAATCAGAAGAAGCAGAATAAGGAGAAGGAGAAGGTGAAGTCTGGAGGGTGAATCAGAAGAAGCAGAAGAAGGAGAAGGAGAAGGTGAAGTCTGGAGGGTGAATCAGAAGAAGTTGAAGAAGGAGAAGGAGAAGGTGAAGTCTGGAGGGTGAAGCGGAAGAAGTAGAAGAAGGAGAAGGAGAAGGCGAAGTCTGGAGGGTGAATCAGAAGAAGCAGAAGAAGGAGAAGGAGAAGGTGAAGTCTGGAGGGTGAATCAGAAGAATTAGAAGAAGGAGAAGGAGAAGGCGAAGTCTGGAGGGTGAATCAGAAGAAGTTGAAGAAGGAGAAGGAGAAGGTGAAGACTGGAGGTTGAATCAGAAGAAGTAGAAGAAGGAGAAGGAGAAGGTGAAGTCTGGAGGGTGAATCAGAAGAAGTAGAAGAAGGAGAAGGAGAAGGCGAAGTCTGGAGGGTGAATCAGAAGAAGCAGAAGAAGGAGAAGGAGAAGGTGAAGTCTGGAGGGTGAATCAGAAGAAGCAGAAGAAGGAGAAGGATAAGATGAAGTCTGGAGGGTGAATCAGAAGAATTAGAAGAAGGAGAAGGAGAAGTTGAGGTCTGGAGGGTGAATCAGAAGAAGCAGAAGAAGGAGAAGGAGAAGGTGAAGTCTGAAGGGTGAACCAGAAGAAGCAGAAGAAGGAGAAGGAGAAGGTGAAGTCTGGAGGGTGTATCAGAAGAAGCAGAAAAAGGAGAAGGAGAAGGTGAAGTCTGGAGGGTGAATCAGAAGAAGCAGAAGAAGGAGAAGGAGAAGGTGAAGTTAGGAGGGTGAATCAGAAGAAGCAGAAGAAGGAGAAGGAGAAGATGAAGTCAGGGGGGTGAAGCAGAAGAAGTAGAAGAAGGAGAAGGAGAAGGTGAAGTCAGGAGGGTGAAGCAGAAGAAGCAGAAGAAGGAGATGGAGACGGTGAAGCCTGGAGGGCGCAGCAGAAGAAGCAGAAGGAGGAGAAGGAGAAGGTGAAGTCCTAAGGGTGAAGCAGAAGAAGCAGAAGAAGGAGAAGGAGAAGGTGAAGTCTGGAGGGTGAATCAGAAGAAGTAGAAGAAGGAGAAGGAGAAGGTGAAGTCAGGAGGGTGAAGCAGAAGAAGCAGAAGAAGGAGAAGGAGAAGGTGAAATCTGGAGGGTGAAGCAGAAGAAGCAGAAGAAGGAGAAGGAGAAGGTGAAGTCTGGAGGGCGAAGCAGAAGAAGCAGAAGAAGGAGAAGGAGAAGGTGAAGTCTGGAGGGTGAAGCAGAAGAAGCAGAAGAAGGAGAAGGAGAAGGTGAAGTCTGGAGGGTGAATCACAAGAAGTAGAAGAAGGAGAAGGAGAAGCTGAAGTAAGGAGGGTGAAGCAGAAGAAGCAGAAGAAGGAGAAGGAGAAAGTGAAGTCTGGAGGGTGAAGCAGAAGAAGCAGAAGAAGGAGAAGCAGAAGGTGAAGTCTGGAGGGTGAAGCAGAAGAAGCAGAAGAAGGAGAAGGAGAAGATGAAGTCAGGAGGGTGAATCAGAAGAAGTAGAAGAAGGAAAAGGAGAAGGTGAAGTCTGGAGGGTGAATCAGAAGAAGTAGAAGAAGGAGAAGGAGAAGGTGAAGTCTGGAGGGTGAATCAGAAGAAGTGGAAGAAGGAGAAGGAGAAGGTGAAGTCTGGAGGGTGAATCAGAAGAAGCAGAAGAAGGAGAAGGAGAAGGTGAAGTCTGGAGGGAGAAGCAGAAGAAGTAGAAGAAGGAGAAGGAGAAGGTGAAGTCTGGATTGTGAATCAGAAGAAGTAGAAGAAGGAGAAGGAGGAGGTGAAGTCTGGAGGGTGAATCAGAAGAAGTAGAAGAAGGAGAAGGAGAAGGTCAAGTCTGGAGGGTGAATCAAAAGGAGCAGAAGAAGGAGATGGAGAAGGTGAAGTCTGGAGGGTGAATCAGAAGAAGCAGAAGAAGGAGAAGGAGAAGGTGAAGTCTGGAGGGTGAATCAGAAGAAGCAGAAGAAGGAGAAGGATAAGATGAAGTCTGGAGGGTGAATCAGAAGAATTAGAAGAAGGAGAAGGAGAAGTTGAGGTCTGGAGGGTGAATCAGAAGAAGCAGAAGAAGGAGAAGGAGAAGGTGAAGTCTGAAGGATGAACCAGAAGAAGCAGAAGAAGGAGAAGGAGAAGGTGAAGTCTGGAGGGTGTATCAGAAGAAGCAGAAAAAGGAGAAGGAGAAGGTGAAGTCTGGAGGGGGAATCAGAAGAAGCAGAAGAAGGAGAAGGAGAAGGTGAAGTTAGGAGGGTGAATCAGAAGAAGCAGAAGAAGGAGAAGGAGAAGGTGAAGTCAGGGGGGTGAAGCAGAAGAAGTAGAAGAAGGAGACGGAGAAGGTGAAGTCAGGAGGGTGAAGCAGAAGAAGCAGAAGAAGGAGATGGAGACGGTGAAGCCTGGAGGGCGCAGCAGAAGAAGCAGAAGGAGGAGAAGGAGAAGGTGAAGTCCTAAGGGTGAAGCAGAAGAAGCAGAAGAAGGAGAAGGAGAAGGTGAAGTCTGGAGGGTGAATCAGAAGAAGTAGAAGAAGGAGAAGGAGAAGGTGAAGTCAGGAGGGTGAAGCAGAAGAAGCAGAAGAAGGAGAAGGAGAAGGTGAAATCTGGAGGGTGAAGCAGAAGAAGCAGAAGAAGGAGAAGGAGAAGGTGAAGTCTGGAGGGCGAAGCAGAAGAAGCAGAAGAAGGAGAAGGAGAAGGTGAAGTCTGGAGGGTGAAGCAGAAGAAGCAGAAGAAGGAGAAGGAGAAGGTGAAGTCTGGAGGGTGAATCACAAGAAGTAGAAGAAGGAGAAGGAGAAGCTGAAGTAAGGAGGGTGAAGCAGAAGAAGCAGAAGAAGGAGAAGGAGAAAGTGAAGTCTGGAGGGTGAAGCAGAAGAAGCAGAAGAAGGAGAAGCAGAAGGTGAAGTCTGGAGGGTGAAGCAGAAGAAGCAGAAGAAGGAGAAGGAGAAGATGAAGTCAGGAGGGTGAATCAGAAGAAGTAGAAGAAGGAAAAGGAGAAGGTGAAGTCTGGAGGGTGAATCAGAAGAAGTAGAAGAAGGAGAAGGAGAAGGTGAAGTCTGGAGGGTGAATCAGAAGAAGTGGAAGAAGGAGAAGGAGAAGGTGAAGTCTGGAGGGTGAATCAGAAGAAGCAGAAGAAGGAGAAGGAGAAGGTGAAGTCTGGAGGGAGAAGCAGAAGAAGTAGAAGAAGGAGAAGGAGAAGGTGAAGTCTGGATTGTGAATCAGAAGAAGTAGAAGAAGGAGAAGGAGGAGGTGAAGTCTGGAGGGTGAATCAGAAGAAGTAGAAGAAGGAGAAGGAGAAGGTCAAGTCTGGAGGGTGAATCAAAAGGAGCAGAAGAAGGAGATGGAGAAGGTGAAGTCTGGAGGGTGAATCAGAAGAAGTAGAAGAAGGAGAAGGAGAAGGTGTAGTCTGGAGGATGAATCAGAAGAAGTAGAAGAAGGAGAAGGAGAAGGTGAAGTCTGGAGGGTGAATCAGAAGAAGCAGAATCAGGAGAAGGAGAAGGTGAAGTCTGGAGGGTGAATCAGAAGAAGCAGAAGAAGGAGAAGGAGAAGGTGAAGTCTGGAGGGTGAATCAGAAGAAGTAGAAGAAGGAGAAGGAGAAGGTGAAGTCTGGAGCGTGAAGCAGAAGAAGTAGAAGAAGAAGGAGAAGGTGAAGTCTGGAGGGCGAAGCAGAAGAAGCAGAAGAAGGAGAAGGAGAAGGTGAAGTCTGGAGGGTGAAGCAGAAGAAGGAGAAGAAGAAGGTGAAGTCTGGAGGGTGAATCAGAAGAAGTAGAAGAAGGAGAAGGAGAAGGTGAAGTAAGGAGGGTGAAGCAGAAGAAGCAGAAGAAGGAGAAGGAGAAGGTGAAGTCTGGAGGGAGAAGCAGAAGAAGCAGAAGAAGGAGAAGGAGGAGGTGAAGTCTGGAGGGTGAATCAGAAGAAGCAGAAGAAGGAGAAGGAGAAGGTGAAGTCTGGAGGGTGAATCAGAAGAAGTTGAAGAAGGAGAAGGAGAAGGTGAAGTCTGGAGGGTGAATCAGAAGAAGCAGAATAAGGAGAAGTAGAAGGTGAAGTCTGGAGGGTGAATCAGAAGAAGCAGAAGAAGGAGAAGGAGAAGGTGAAGTCTGGAGGGTGAATCAGAAGAAGTAGAAGAAGGAGAAGGAGAAGGTGAAGTCTGGAGGGTGAAGCGGAAGAAGTAGAAGAAGGAGAAGGAGAAGGCGAAGTCTGGAGGGTGAATCAGAAGAAGCAGAAGAAGGAGAAGGAGAAGGTGAAGTCTGGAGGGTGAATCAGAAGAATTAGAAGAAGGAGAAGGAGAAGGCGAAGTCTGGAGGGTGAATCAGAAGAAGTTGAAGAAGGAGAAGGAGAAGGTGAAGACTGGAGGTTGAATCAGAAGAAGTAGAAGAAGGAGAAGGAGAAGGTGAAGTCTGGAGGGTGAATCAGAAGAAGTAGAAGAAGGAGAAGGAGAAGGCGAAGTCTGGAGGGTGAATCAGAAGAAGCAGAAGAAGGAGAAGGAGAAGGTGAAGTCTGGAGGGTGAATCAGAAGAAGCAGAAGAAGGAGAAGGAGAAGATGATGTCTGGAGGGTGAATCAGAAGAATTAGAAGAGGGAGAAGGAGAAGTTGAGGTCTGGAGGGTGAATCAGAAGAAGCAGAAGAAGGAGAAGGAGAAGGTGAAGTCTGAAGGGTGAACCAGAAGAAGCAGAAGAAGGAGAAGGAGAAGGTGAAGTCTGGAGGGTGTATCAGAAGAGGCAGAAGAAGGAGAAGGAGAAGGTGAAGTCTGGAGGGTGAATCAGAAGAAGCAGAAGAAGGAGAAGGAGAAGGTGAAGTCTGGAGGGTGAATCAGAAGAAGTAGAAGAAGGAGAAGGAGAAGGTGATGTCTGGAGGGTGAATCAGAAGAAGTAGAACAAGGAGAAGGAGAAGTTGAAGTCTGGAGGGTGAATCAGAAGAAGCAGAAGAAGGAGAAGGAGAAGGTGAAGTCTGGAGGGTGAATCAGAAGAAGCAGAAGAAGGAGAAGGAGAAGATGAAGTCTGGAGGGTGAATCAGAATAAGTAGAAGAAGGAGAAGGAGAAGGTGAAGTCTGGAGGGTGAATCAGAAGAAGCAGAAGAAGGGGAAGGAGAAGGTGAAGTCTGAAGAGTGAATCAGAAGAAGCAGAAGAAGGAGAAGGAGAAGGTGAAGTCTGGAGGGTGAATCAGAAGAAGCAGAATAAGGAGAAGGAGAAGGTGAAGTCTGGAGGGTGAATCAGAAGAAGCAGAATAAGGAGAAGGAGAAGGTGAAGTCTGGAGGGTGAATCAGAAGAAGCAGAAGAAGGAGAAGGAGAAGGTGAAGTCTGGAGGGTGAATCAGAAGAAGTAGAAGAAGGAGAAGGAGAAGGTGAAGTCTGGAGGGTGAAGCGGAAGAAGTAGAAGAAGGAGAAGGAGAAGGCGAAGTCTGGAGGGTGAATCAGAAGAAGCAGAAGAAGGAGAAGGAGAAGGTGAAGTCTGGAGTGTGAATCAGAAGAATTAGAAGAAGGAGAAGGAGAAGGCGAAGTCTGGAGGGTGAATCAGAAGAAGTTGAAGAAGGAGAAGGAGAAGGTGAAGACTGGAGGTTGAATCAGAAGAAGTAGAAGAAGGAGAAGGAGAAGGTGAAGTCTGGAGGGTGAATCAGAAGAAGTAGAAGAAGGAGAAGGAGAAGGCGAAGTCTGGAGGGTGAATCAGAAGAAGCAGAAGAAGGAGAAGGAGAAGGTGAAGTCTGGAGGGTGAATCAGAAGAAGCAGAAGAAGGAGAAGGATAAGATGAAGTCTGGAGGGTGAATCAGAAGAATTAGAAGAAGGAGAAGGAGAAGTTGAGGTCTGGAGGGTGAATCAGAAGAAGCAGAAGAAGGAGAAGGAGAAGGTGAAGTCTGAAGGGTGAACCAGAAGAAGCAGAAGAAGGAGAAGGAGAAGGTGAAGTCTGGAGGGTGTATCAGAAGAAGCAGAAAAAGGAGAAGGAGAAGGTGAAGTCTGGAGGGTGAATCAGAAGAAGCAGAAGAAGGAGAAGGAGAAGGTGAAGTCTGGAGGGTGAATCAGAAGAAGTAGAAGAAGGAGAAGGAGAAGGTGAAGTCTGGAGGGTGAATCAGAAGAAGTAGAACAAGGAGAAGGAGAAGTTGAAGTCTGGAGGGTGAATCAGAAGAAGCAGAAGAAGGAGAAGGAGAAGGTGAAGTCTGGAGGGTGAATCAGAAGAAGCAGAAGAAGGAGAAGGAGAAGATGAAGTCTGGAGGGTGAATCAGAATAAGTAGAAGAAGGAGAAGGAGAAGGTGAAGTCTGGAGGGTGAATCAGAAGAAGCAGAAGAAGGGGAAGGAGAAGGTGAATTCTGAAGAGTGAATCAGAAGAAGCAGAAGAAGGAGAAGGAGAAGGTGAAGTCTGGAGGGTGAATCAGAAGAAGCAGAATAAGGAGAAGGAGAAGGTGAAGTCTGGAGGGTGAATCAGAAGAAGCAGAAGAAGGAGAAGGAGAAGGTGAAGTCTGGAGGGTGAATCAGAAGAAGTAGAAGAAGGAGAAGGAGAAGGTGAAGTCTGGAGGGTGAAGCAGAAGAAGTAGAAGAAGGAGAAGGAGAAGGTGAAGTCATGAGGGTGAATCAGAAGAAGTAGAAGAAGGAGAAGGAGAAGGTGAAATCAGGAGGGTGAATCAGAAGAAGCAGAAGAAGGAGAAGGAGAAGGTGAAGTCTGGAGTGTGAATCAGAAGAATCAGAAGAAGGAGAAGGAGAAGGTGAAGTCTGGAGGGTGAATCAGAAGAAGCAGAAGTAAGAGAAGGAGAAGGTGAAGTCTAGAGGGTGAAGCAGAAGAAGCAGAAGAAGGAGAAGTAGAAGGTGAAGACTGGAGGGTGAATCAGAAGAAGTAGAAGAAGGAGAAGGAGAAGGTGAAGTCTGGAGGGTGAATCAGAAGAGGTAGAAGAAGGAGAAGGAGAAGGTGAAAACTGGAGGGTGAATCAGAAGAAGTAGAAGAAGGAGAAGGAGAAGGTGAAGTCAGGAGTGTGAAGCAGAAGAAGCAGAAGAAGGAGAAGGAGAAGGTGAAATCTGGAGGGTGAAGCAGAAGAAGCAGAAGAAGGAGAAGGAGAAGGTGAAGTCTGGAGGGCGAAGCAGAAGAAGCAGAAGAAGGAGAAGGAGAAGGTGAAGTCTGGAGGGTGAAGCAGAAGAAGCAGAAGAAGGAGAAGGAGAAGGTGAAGTCTGGAGGGTGAATCACAAGAAGTAGAAGAAGGAGAAGGAGAAGGTGAAGTAAGGAGGGTGAAGCAGAAGAAGCAGAAGAAGGAGAAGGAGAAGGTGAAGTCTGGAGGGTGAAGCAGAAGAAGCAGAAGAAGGAGAAGGAGAAGGTGAAGTCTGGAGGGTGAAGCAGAAGAAGCAGAAGAAGGAGAAGGAGAAGGTGAAGTCAGAAGGGTGAATCAGAAGAAGTAGAAGAAGGAAAAGGAGAAGGTGAAGTCTGGAGGGTGAATCAGAAGAAGTAGAAGAAGGAGAAGGAGAAGGTGAAGTCTGGAGGGTGAATCAGAAGAAGTGGAAGAAGGAGAAGGAGAAGGTGAAGTCTGGAGGGTGAATCAGAAGAAGCAGAAGAAGGAGAAGGAGAAGGTGAAGTCTGGAGGGAGATGCAGAAGAAGTAGAAGAAGGAGAAGGAGAAGGTGAAGTCTGGATTGTGAATCAGAAGAAGTAGAAGAAGGAGAAGGAGGAGGTGAAGTCTGGAGGGTGAATCAGAAGAAGTAGAAGAAGGAGAAGGAGAAGGTCAAGTCTGGAGGGTGAATCAAAAGGAGCAGAAGAAGGAGAAGGAGAAGGTGAAGTCTGGAGGGTGAATCAGAAGAAGTAGAAGAAGGAGAAGGAGAAGGTGTAGTCTGGAGGATGAATCAGAAGAAGTAGCAGAAGGAGAAGGAGAAGGTGAAGTCTGGAGGGTGAATCAGAAGAAGCAGAATAAGGAGAAGGAGAAGGTGAAGTCTGGAGGGTGAATCAGAAGAAGCAGAAGAAGGAGAAGGAGAAGGTGAAGTCTGGAGGGTGAATCAGAAGAAGTAGAAGAAGGAGAAGGAGAAGGTGAAGTCTGGAGCGTGAAGCAGAAGAAGTAGAAGAAGGAGAAGGAGAAGGTGAAGTCTGGAGGGTGAAGCAGAAGAAGCAGAAGAAGGAGAAGGAGAAGGTGAAGTCTGGGGGGTGAATCAGAAGAAGTAGAAGAAGGAGAAGGAGAAGGTGAAGTAAGGAGGGTGAAGCAGAAGAAGCAGAAGAAGGAGAAGGAGAAGGTGAAGTCTGGAGGGTGAAGCAGAAGAAGCAGAAGAAGGAGAAGGAGGAGGTGAAGTCTGGAGGGTGAATCAGAAGAAGCAGAAGAAGGAGAAGGAGAAGGTGAAGTCTGGAGGGTGAATCAGAAGAAGTTGAAGAAGGAGAAGGAGAAGGTGAAGTCTGGAGGGTGAATCAGAAGAAACAGAATAAGGAGAAGGAGAAGGTGAAGTCTGGAGGGTGAATCAGAAGAAGCAGAAGAAGGAGAAGGAGAAGGTGAAGTCTGGAGGGTGAATCAGAAGAAGTAGAAGAAGGAGAAGGAGAAGGTGAAGTCTGGATGGTGAAGCGGAAGAAGTAGAAGAAGGAGAAGGAGAAGGCGAAGTCTGGAGGGTGAATCAGAAGAAGCAGAAGAAGGAGAAGGAGAAGGTGAAGTCTGGAGGGTGAATCAGAAGAAGTAGAAGAAGGAGAAGGAGAAGGCGAAGTCTGGAGGGTGAATCAGAAGAAGTTGAAGAAGGAGAAGGAGAAGGTGAAGACTGGAGGTTGAATCAGAAGAAGTAGAAGAAGGAGAAGGAGAAGGTGAAGTCTGGAGGGTGAATCAGAAGAAGTAGAAGAAGGAGAAGGAGAAGGCGAAGTCTGGAGGGTGAATCAGAAGAAGCAGAAGAAGGAGAAGGAGAAGGTGAAGTCTGGAGGGTGAATCAGAAGAAGCAGAAGAAGGAGAAGAATAAGATGAAGTCTGGAGGGTGAATCAGAAGAATTAGAAGAAGGAGAAGGAGAAGTTGAGGTCTGGAGGGTGAATCAGAAGAAGCAGAAGAAGGAGAAGGAGAAGGTGAAGTCTGAAGGGTGAACCAGAAGAAGCAGAAGAAGGAGAAGGAGAAGGTGAAGTCTGGAGGGTGTATCAGAAGAAGCAGAAAAAGGAGAAGGAGAAGGTGAAGTCTGGAGGGTGAATCAGAAGAAGCAGAAGAAGGAGAAGGAGAAGGTGAAGTCTGGAGGGTGAATCAGAAGAAGTAGAAGAAGGAGAAGGAGAAGGTGAAGTCTTGAGGGTGAATCAGAAGAAGTAGAACAAGGAGAAGGAGAAGTTGAAGTCTGGAGTGTGAATCAGAAGAAGCAGAAGAAGGAGAAGGAGAAGGTGAAGTCTGGAGGGTGAATCAGAAGAAGCAGAAGAAGGAGAAGGAGAAGATGAAGTCTGGAGGGTGAATCAGAATAAGTAGAAGAAGGAGAAGGAGAAGGTGAAGTCTGGAGGGTGAATCAGAAGAAGCAGAAGAAGGGGAAGGAGAAGGTGAAGTCTGAAGAGTGAATCAGAAGAAGCAGAAGAAGGAGAAGGAGAAGGTGAAGTCTGGAGGGTGAATCAGAAGAAGCAGAATAAGGAGAAGGAGAAGGTGAAGTCTGGAGGGTGAATCAGAAGAAGCAGAAGAAGGAGAAGGAGAAGGTGAAGTCTGGAGGGTGAATCAGAAGAAGTAGAAGAAGGAGAAGGAGAAGGTGAAGTCTGGAGGGTGAAGCAGAAGAAGTAGAAGAAGGAGAAGGAGAAGGTGAAGTCATGAGGGTGAATCAGAAGAAGTAGAAGAAGGAGAAGGAGAAGGTGAAATCAGGAGGGTGAATCAGAAGAAGCAGAAGAAGGAGAAGGAGAAGGTGAAGTCTGGAGTGTGAATCAGAAGAATCAGAAGAAGGAGAAGGAGAAGGTGAAGTCTGGAGGGTGAATCAGAAGAAGCAGAAGTAAGAGAAGGAGAAGGTGAAGTCTAGAGGGTGAAGCAGAAGAAGCAGAAGAAGGAGAAGTAGAAGGTGAAGACTGGAGGGTGAATCAGAAGAAGTAGAAGAAGGAGAAGGAGAAGGTGAAGTCTGGAGGGTGAATCAGAAGAGGTAGAAGAAGGAGAAGGAGAAGGTGAAAACTGGAGGGTGAATCAGAAGAAGTAGAAGAAGGAGAAGGAGAAGGTGAAGTCAGGAGTGTGAAGCAGAAGAAGCAGAAGAAGGAGAAGGAGAAGGTGAAATCTGGAGGGTGAAGCAGAAGAAGCAGAAGAAGGAGAACGAGAAGGTGAAGTCTGGAGGGCGAAGCAGAAGAAGCAGAAGAAGGAGAAGGAGAAGGTGAAGTCTGGAGGGTGAAGCAGAAGAAGCAGAAGAAGGAGAAGGAGAAGGTGAAGTCTGGAGGGTGAATCACAAGAAGTAGAAGAAGGAGAAGGAGAAGGTGAAGTAAGGAGGGTGAAGCAGAAGAAGCAGAAGAAGGAGAAGGAGAAGGTGAAGTCTGGAGGGTGAAGCAGAAGAAGCAGAAGAAGGAGAAGGAGAAGGTGAAGTCTGGAGGGTGAAGCAGAAGAAGCAGAAGAAGGAGAAGGAGAAGGTGAAGTCAGAAGGGTGAATCAGAAGAAGTAGAAGAAGGAAAAGGAGAAGGTGAAGTCTGGAGGGTGAATCAGAAGAAGTAGAAGAAGGAGAAGGAGAAGGTGAAGTCTGGAGGGTGAATCAGAAGAAGTGGAAGAAGGAGAAGGAGAAGGTGAAGTCTGGAGGGTGAATCAGAAGAAGCAGAAGAAGGAGAAGGAGAAGGTGAAGTCTGGAGGGAGATGCAGAAGAAGTAGAAGAAGGAGAAGGAGAAGGTGAAGTCTGGATTGTGAATCAGAAGAAGTAGAAGAAGGAGAAGGAGGAGGTGAAGTCTGGAGGGTGAATCAGAAGAAGTAGAAGAAGGAGAAGGAGAAGGTCAAGTCTGGAGGGTGAATCAAAAGGAGCAGAAGAAGGAGAAGGAGAAGGTGAAGTCTGGAGGGTGAATCAGAAGAAGTTGAAGAAGGAGAAGGAGAAGGTGTAGTCTGGAGGATGAATCAGAAGAAGTAGAAGAAGGAGAAGGAGAAGGTGAAGTCTGGAGGGTGAATCAGAAGAAGCAGAATAAGGAGAAGGAGAAGGTGAAGTCTGGAGGGTGAATCAGAAGAAGCAGAAGAAGGAGAAGGAGAAGGTGAAGTCTGGAGGGTGAATCAGAAGAAGTAGAAGAAGGAGAAGGAGAAGGTGAAGTCTGGAGCGTGAAGCAGAAGAAGTAGAAGAAGGAGAAGGAGAAGGTGAAGTCTGGAGGGTGAAGCAGAAGAAGCAGAAGAAGGAGAAGGAGAAGGTGAAGTCTGGGGGGTGAATCAGAAGAAGTAGTAGAAGGAGAAGGAGAAGGTGAAGTAAGGAGGGTGAAGCAGAAGAAGCAGAAGAAGGAGAAGGAGAAGGTGAAGTCTGGAGGGTGAAGCAGAAGAAGCAGAAGAAGGAGAAGGAGGAGGTGAAGTCTGGAGGGTGAATCAGAAGAAGCAGAAGAAGGAGAAGGAGAAGGTGAAGTCTGGAGGGTGAATCAGAAGAAGTTGAAGAAGGAGAAGGAGAAGGTGAAGTCTGGAGGGTGAATCAGAAGAAACAGAATAAGGAGAAGGAGAAGGTGAAGTCTGGAGGGTGAATCAGAAGAAGCAGAAGAAGGAGAAGGAGAAGGTGAAGTCTGGAGGGTGAATCAGAAGAAGTAGAAGAAGGAGAAGGAGAAGGTGAAGTCTGGATGGTGAAGCGAAAGAAGTAGAAGAAGGAGAAGGAGAAGGCGAAGTCTGGAGGGTGAATCAGAAGAAGCAGAAGAAGGAGAAGGAGAAGGTGAAGTCTGGAGGGTGAATCAGAAGAAGGAGAAGAAGGAGAAGGAGAAGGCGAAGTCTGGAGGGTGAATCAGAAGAAGTTGAAGAAGGAGAAGGAGAAGGTGAAGACTGGAGGTTGAATCAGAAGAAGTAGAAGAAGGAGAAGGAGAAGGTGAAGTCTGGAGGGTGAATCAGAAGAAGTAGAAGAAGGAGAAGGAGAAGGCGAAGTCTGGAGGGTGAATCAGAAGAAGCAGAAGAAGGAGAAGGAGAAGGTGAAGTCTGGAGGGTGAATCAGAAGAAGCAGAAGAAGGAGAAGGAGAAGATGAAGTCTGGAGGGTGAATCAGAAGAATTAGAAGAAGGAGAAGGAGAAGTTGAGGTCTGGAGGGTGAATCAGAAGAAGCAGAAGAAGGAGAAGGAGAAGGTGAAGTCTGGAGGGTGTATCAGAAGAAGCAGAAGAAGGAGAAGGAGAAGGTGAAGTCTGGAGGGTGAATCAGAAGAAGCAGAAGAAGGAGAAGGAGAAGGTGAAGTCTGGAGGGTGAATCAGAAGAAGTAGAAGAAGGAGAAGGAGAAGGTGAAGTCTGGAGGGTGAATCAGAAGAAGTAGAACAAGGAGAAGGAGAAGTTGAAGTCTGGAGGGTGAATCAGAAGAAGCAGAAGAAGGAGAAGGAGAAGGTGAAGTCTGGAGGGTGAATCAGAAGAAGCAGAAGAAGGAGAAGGAGAAGATGAAGTCTGGAGGGTGAATCAGAATAAGTAGAAGAAGGAGAATGAGAAGGTGAAGTCTGGAGGGTGAATCAGAAGAAGCAGAAGAAGGGGAAGGAGAAGGTGAAGTCTGAAGAGCGAATCAGAAGAAGCAGAAGAAGGAGAAGGAGAAGGTGAAGTCTGGAGGGTGAATCAGAAGAAGCAGAATAAGGAGAAGGAGAAGGTGAAGTCTGGAGGGTGAATGAGAAGAAGCAGAAGAAGGAGAAGGAGAAGGTGAAGTCTGGAGGGTGAATCAGAAGAAGTAGAAGAAGGAGAAGGAGAAGGTGAAGTCTGGAGGGTGAAGCAGAAGAAGTAGAAGAAGGAGAAGGAGAAGGTGAAGTCATGAGGGTGAATCAGAAGAAGTAGAAGAAGGAGAAGGAGAAGGTGAAGTCAGGAGGGTGAATCAGAAGAAGCAGAAGAAGGAGAAGGAGAAGGTGAAGTCTGGAGTGTGAATCAGAAGAATCAGAAGAAGGAGAAGGAGAAGGTGAAGTCTGGAGGGTGAATCAGAAGAAGCAGAAGAAAGAGAAGGAGAAGGTGAAGTCCAGAGGGTGAAGCAGAAGAAGCAGAAGAAGGAGAAGTAGAAGGTGAAGACTGGAGGGTGAATCAGAAGAAGTAGAAGAAGGAGAAGGAGAAGGTGAAGTCTGGAGGGTGAATAAGAAGAGGTAGAAGAAGGAGAAGGAGATGGTGAAGTCTGGAGGGTGAATCAGAAGAAGTAGAAGAAGGAGAAGGAGAAGGTGAAGTCAGGAGGGTGAATCAGAAGAAGCAGAAGAAGGAGAAGGAGAAGGTGAAGTTAGGAGGGTGTATCAGAAGAAGCAGAAGAAGGAGAAGGAGAAGGTGAAGTCAGGGGGGAGAAGCAGAAAAAGTAGAAGAAGGAGAAGGAGAAGGCGAAGTCAGGAAGGTGAAGCAGAAGAAGCAGAAGAAGGAGAAGGAGAAGGTGAAGTCTGGCGGGCGCAGCAGAAGAAGCAGAAGAAGGAGAAGGTGAAGGTGAAGTCTGGAGGGTGAAGCAGAAGAAGCAGAAGAAGGAGAAGGAGAAGGTGAAGTCTGGAGGGTGAATCAGAAGAAGTAGAAGAAGGAGAAGGAGAAGGTGAAGTCAGGAGGGTGAAGCAGAAGAAGCAGAAGAAGGAGAAGGAGAAGGTGAAGTCCGGAGTGTGAAGCAGAAGAAGCAGAAGAAGGAGAAGGAGAAGGTGAAGTCTGGAGGGCGAAGCAGAAGAAGTAGAAGAAGGAGAAGGAGAAGGTGAAGTCTGGATGATGAAGCAGAAGAAGCAGAAGAAGGAGAAGGAGAAGGTGAAGTCTGGAGGGTGAATCAGAAGAAGTAGAAGAAGGAGAAGTAGAAGGTGAAGTCAGGAGGGTGAAGCAGAAGAAGCAGAAGAAGGAGAAGGAGAAGGTGAAGTCTGGAGGGTGAAACAGAAGAAGCAGAAGAAGGAGAAGGAGAAGGTGAAGTCTGGAGGGTGAAGCAGAAGAAGCAGAAGAAGGAGAAGGAGAAGGTGAAGTCAGGAGGGTGAATCAGAAGAAGTAGAAGAAGGAGAAGGAGAAGGTGAAGTCTGGAGGGTGAATCAGAAGAAGAAGAAGAAGGAGAAGGAGAAGGTGAAGTCTGGAGGTTGAATCAGAAGAAGTAGAAGAAGAAGAAGGAGAAGGGGAAGTCTGGAGGGTGAATCAGAAGAAGCAGAAGAAGGAGAAGGAGAAGGTGAAGTCTGGAGGGTGAATCAGAAGAAACAGAATAAGGAGAAGGAGAAGGTGAAGTCTGGAGGGTGAATCAGAAGAAGCAGAAGAAGGAGAAGGAGAAGGTGAAGTCTGGAGGGTGAATCAGAAGAAGTAGAAGAAGGAGAAGGAGAAGGTGAAGTCTGGAGGGTGAAGCGGAAGAAGTAGAAGAAGGAGAAGGAGAAGGCGAAGTCTGGAGGGTGAATCAGAAGAAGCAGAAGAAGGAGAAGGAGAAGGTGAAGTCTGGAGGGTGAATCAGAAGAAGCAGAAGAAGGAGAAGGAGAAGATGAAATCTGGAGGGTGAATCAGAAGAATTAGAAGAAGGAGAAGGAGAAGTTGAGGTCTGGAGGGTGAATCAGAAGAAGCAGAAGAAGGAGAAGGAGAAGGTGAAGTCTGAAGGGTGAACCAGAAGAAGCAGAAGAAGGAGAAGGAGAAGGTGAAGTCTGGAGGGTGTATCAGAAGAAGCAGAAGAAGGAGAAGGAGAAGGTGAAGTCTGGAGGGTGAATCAGAAGAAGCAGAAGAAGGAGAAGGAGAAGGTGAAGTCTGGATGGTGAATCAGAAGAAGTAGAAGAAGGAGAAGGAGAAGGTGAAGTCTGGAGGGTGAATCAGAAGAAGTAGAACAAGGAGAAGGAGAAGTTGAAGTCTGGAGGGTGAATCAGAAGAAGCAGAAGAAGGAGAAGGAGAAGGTGAAGTCTGGAGGGTGAATCAGAAGAAGCAGAAGAAGGAGAAGGAGAAGATGAAGTCTGGAGGGTGAATCAGAATAAGTAGAAGAAGGAGAAGGAGAAGGTGAAGTCTGGAGGGTGAATCAGAAGAAGCAGAAGAAGGGGAAGGAGAAGGTGAAGTCTGAAGAGTGAATCAGAAGAAGCAGAAGAAGGAGAAGGAGAAGGTGAAGTCTGGAGGGTGAATCAGAAGAAGCAGAATAAGGAGAAGGAGAAGGTAAAGTCTGGAGGGTGAATCAGAAGAAGCAGAAGAAGGAGAAGGAGAAGGTGAAGTCTGGAGGGTGAATCAGAAGAAGTAGAAGAAGGAGAAGGAGAAGGTGAAGTCTGGAGGGTGAAGCAGAAGAAGTAGAAGAAGGAGAAGGAGAAGGTGACGTCATGAGGGCGAATCAGAAGAAGTAGAAGAAGGAGAAGGAGAAGGTGAAGTCAGGAGGGTGAATCAGAAGAAGCAGAAGAAGGAGAAGGAGAAGGTGAAGTCTGGAGTGTGAATCAGAAGAATCAGAAGAAGGAGAAGGAGAAGGTGAAGTCTGGAGGGTGAATCAGAAGAAGCAGAAGAAAGAGAAGGAGAAGGTGAAGTCTAGAGGGTGAAGCAGAAGAAGCAGAAGAAGGAGAAGTAGAAGGTGAAGACTGGAGGGTGAATCAGAAGTAGTAGAAGAAGGAGAAGGAGAAGGTGAAGTCTGGAGGGTGAATCAGAAGAGGTAGAAGAAGGAGAAGGAGAAGGTGAAGTCTGGAGCGTGAATCAGAAGAAGTAGAAGAAGGAGAAGGAGATGGTGAAGTCTGGAGGGTGAATCAGAAGAAGTAGAAGAAGGAGAAGGAGAAGGTGAAGTCAGGAGGGTGAATCAGAAGAAGCAGAAGAAGGAGAAGGAGAAGGTGAAGTTAGGAGGGTGAATCAGAAGAAGCAGAAGAAGGAGAAGGAGAAGGTGAAGTCAGGGGGGTGAAGCAGAAAAAGTAGAAGAAGGAGAAGGAGAAGGCGAAGTCAGGAAGGTGAAGCAGAAGAAGCAGAAGAAGGAGAAGGAGAAGGTGAAGTCTGGCGGGCGCAGCAGAAGAAGCAGAAGAAGAAGGTGAAGGTGAAGTCTGGAGGGTGAAGCAGAAGAAGCAGAAGAAGGAGAAGGAGAAGTTGAAGTCTGGAGGGTGAATCAGAAGAAGTAGAAGAAGGAGAAGGAGAAGGTGAAGTCAGGAGGGTGAAGCAGAAGAAGCAGAAGAAGGAGAAGGAGAAGGTGAAGTCTGGAGGGTGAAGCAGAAGAAGCAGAAGAAGGAGAAGGAGAAGGTGAAGTCTGGAGGGCGAAGCAGAAGAAGCAGAAGAAGGAGAAGGAGAAGGTGAAGTCTGGATGGTGAAGCAGAAGAAGCAGAAGAAGGAGAAGGAGACGGTGAAGTCTGGAGGGTGAATCAGAAGAAGTAGAAGAAGGAGAAGGAGAAGGTGAAGTCAGGAGGGTGAAGCAGAAGAAGCAGAAGAAGGAGAAGGAGAAGGTGAAGTCTGGAGGGTGAAACAGAAGAAGCAGAAGAAGGAGAAGGAGAAGGTGAAGTCTGGAGGGTGAAGCAGAAGAAGCAGAAGAAGGAGAAGGAGAAGGTGAAGTCTGGAGGGTGAATCAGAAGAAGTAGAAGAAGGAGAAGGAGAAGGTGAAGTCTGGAGGGTGAAGCGGAAGAAGTAGAAGAAGGAGAAGGAGAAGGCGAAGTCTGGAGGGTGAATCAGAAGAAGCAGAAGAAGGAGAAGGAGAAGGTGAAGTCTGGAGGGTTAATCAGAAGAAGCAGAAGAAGGAGAAGGAGAAGATGAAATCTGGAGGGTGAATCAGAAGAATTAGAAGAAGGAGAAGGAGAAGTTGAGGTCTGGAGGGTGAATCAGAAGAAGCAGAAGAAGGAGAAGGAGAAGGTGAAGTCTGAAGGGTGAACCAGAAGAAGCAGAAGAAGGAGAAGGAGAAGGTGAAGTCTGGAGGGTGTATCAGAAGAAGCAGAAGAAGGAGAAGGAGAAGGTGAAGTCTGGAGGGTGAATCAGAAGAAGCAGAAGAAGGAGAAGGAGAAGGTGAAGTCTGGATGGTGAATCAGAAGAAGTAGAAGAAGGAGAAGGAGAAGGTGAAGTCTGGAGGGTGAATCAGAAGAAGTAGAACAAGGAGAAGGAGAAGTTGAAGTCTGGAGGGTGAATCAGAAGAAGCAGAAGAAGGAGAAGGAGAAGGTGAAGTCTGGAGGGTGAATCAGAAGAAGCAGAAGAAGGAGAAGGAGAAGATGAAGTCTGGAGGGTGAATCAGAATAAGTAGAAGAAGGAGAAGGAGAAGGTGAAGTCTGGAGGGTGAATCAGAAGAAGCAGAAGAAGGGGAAGGAGAAGGTGAAGTCTGAAGAGTGAATCAGAAGAAGCAGAAGAAGGAGAAGGAGAAGGTGAAGTCTGGAGGGTGAATCAGAAGAAGCAGAATAAGGAGAAGGAGAAGGTAAAGTCTGGAGGGTGAATCAGAAGAAGCAGAAGAAGGAGAAGGAGAAGGTGAAGTCTGGAGGGTGAATCAGAAGAAGTAGAAGAAGGAGAAGGAGAAGGTGAAGTCTGGAGGGTGAAGCAGAAGAAGTAGAAGAAGGAGAAGGAGAAGGTGACGTCATGAGGGTGAATCAGAAGAAGTAGAAGAAGGAGAAGGAGAAGGTGAAGTCAGGAGGGTGAATCAGAAGAAGCAGAAGAAGGAGAAGGAGAAGGTGAAGTCTGGAGTGTGAATCAGAAGAATCAGAAGAAGGAGAAGGAGAAGGTGAAGTCTGGAGGGTGAATCAGAAGAAGCAGAAGAAAGAGAAGGAGAAGGTGAAGTCTAGAGGGTGAAGCAGAAGAAGCAGAAGAAGGAGAAGTAGAAGGTGAAGACTGGAGGGTGAATCAGAAGTAGTAGAAGAAGGAGAAGGAGAAGGTGAAGTCTGGAGGGCGAATCAGAAGAGGTAGAAGAAGGAGAAGGAGAAGGTGAAGTCTGGAGGGTGAATCAGAAGAAGTAGAAGAAGGAGAAGGAGATGGTGAAGTCTGGAGGGTGAATCAGAAGAAGTAGAAGAAGGAGAAGGAGAAGGTGAAGTCAGGAGGGTGAATCAGAAGAAGCAGAAGAAGGAGAAGGAGAAGGTGAAGTTAGGAGGGTGAATCAGAAGAAGCAGAAGAAGGAGAAGGAGAAGGTGAAGTCAGGGGGGTGAAGCAGAAAAAGTAGAAGAAGGAGAAGGAGAAGGCGAAGTCAGGAAGGTGAAGCAGAAGAAGCAGAAGAAGGAGAAGGAGAAGGTGAAGTCTGGCGGGCGCAGCAGAAGAAGCAGAAGAAGAAGGTGAAGGTGAAGTCTGGAGGGTGAAGCAGAAGAAGCAGAAGAAGGAGAAGGAGAAGGTGAAGTCTGGAGGGTGAATCAGAAGAAGTAGAAGAAGGAGAAGGAGAAGGTGAAGTCAGGAGGGTGAAGCAGAAGAAGCAGAAGAAGGAGAAGGAGAAGGTGAAGTCTGGAGGGTGAAGCAGAAGAAGCAGAAGAAGGAGAAGGAGAAGGTGAAGTCTGGAGGGCGAAGCAGAAGAAGCAGAAGAAGGAGAAGGAGAAGGTGAAGTCTGGATGGTGAAGCAGAAGAAGCAGAAGAAGGAGAAGGAGACGGTGAAGTCTGGAGGGTGAATCAGAAGAAGTAGAAGAAGGAGAAGGAGAAGGTGAAGTCAGGAGGGTGAAGCAGAAGAAGCAGAAGAAGGAGAAGGAGAAGGTGAAGTCTGGAGGGCGAAACAGAAGAAGCAGAAGAAGGAGAAGGAGAAGGTGAAGTCTGGAGGGTGAAGCAGAAGAAGCAGAAGAAGGAGAAGGAGAAGGTGAAGTCAGGAGGGTGAATCAGAAGAAGTAGAAGAAGGAGAAGGAGAAGGTGAAGTCTGGAGGGTGAATCAGAAGAAGTAGAAGAAGGAGAAGGAGAAGGTGAAGTCTGGAGGTTGAATCAGAAGAAGTAGAAGAAGAAGAAGGAGAAGGGGAAGTCTGGAGGGTGAATCAGAAGAAGCAGAAGAAGGAGAAGGAGAAGGTGAAGTCTGGAGGGAGAAGCAGAAGAAGTAGAAGAAGAAGGAGAAGGTGAAATCTGGAGGGTGAATAAGAAGAAGTAGAAGAAGGAGAAGGAGAAGGTGAAGTCTGGAGGGTGAATCAGAAGAAGTAGAAGAAGGAGAAGGAGAAGGTGAAGTCTGGAGGGTGAATCAGAAGAAGCAGAAGAAGGAGAAGGAGAAGGTGGAGTCTGGAGGCTGAATCAGAAGAAGTAGAAGAAGGAGAAGGAGAAGGTGTAGTCTGGAGAGTGAATCAGAAGAAGTAGACGAAGGAGAAGGAGAAGGTGAAGTCTGGAGGGTGAATCAGAAAAAGCAGAAGAAGGAGAAGGAGAAGGTGAAGTCTGGAGGGTGAATCTGAAGAAGCAGAAGAAGGAGAAGGAGAAGGTGAAGTCTGGAGGGTGAATCAGAAGAAGCAGAAGAAGGAGAAGGAGAAGGTGAAGTCTGGAGGGTAAATCAGAAGAAGCAGAAGAAGTAGAAGGAGAAGGTGAAGTCTGGAGGGTGAATCAGAAGAAGCAGAAGAAGGAGAAGGAGAAGGTGAAGTCAGGAGGGTGAATCAGAAGAAGCAGAAGCAGGAGAAGGAGAAGGTGAAGACTGGAGGGTGAATCAGAAGAAGTAGAAGAAGCAGAAGGAGAAGGTGAAGTCTGGAGGGTGAATCAGAAGAAGTAGAAGAAGGAGAAGGAGATGGTGAGGACTGGAGGGTGAATCAGAAGAAGCAGAAGAAGGAGAAGGAGAAGGTGAAGTCTGGAGGGTGAATCAGAAGAAGCAGAAGAAGGAGAAGGAGAAGGTGAAGACTGGCGGGTGAATCAGAAGAAGTAGAAGAAGGAGAAGGAGAAGATGAAGTCTGGAGGGTGAATCAGAAGAAGTAGAAGAAGGAGAAGGAGAAGGTGAAGTCTGGAGGGTGAATCAGAAGAAGCAGAAGAAGGGGAAGAAGGTGAAGTCTGAAGAGTGAATCAGAAGAAGCAGAAGAAGGAGAAGGAGAAGGTGAAGTCTGGAGGGTGAATCAGAAGAAGCAGAATAAGGAGATGGAGAAGGTGAAGTCTGGAGGGTGAATCAGAAGAAGCAGAAGAAGGAGAAGGAGAAGGTGAAGTCTGGAGGGTGAATCAGAAGAAGTAGAAGAAGGAGAAGGAGAAGGTGAAGTCTGGAGGGTGAAGCAGAAGAAGTAGAAGAAGGAGAAGGAGAAGGTGAAGTCATGAGGGTGAATCAGAAGAAGTAGAAGAAGGAGAAGGTGAAGGTGAAGTCAGGAGGGTGAATCAGAAGAAGCAGAAGAAGGAGAAGGAGAAGGTGAAGTCTGGAGTGTGAATCAGAAGAATCAGAAGAAGGAGAAGGAGAAGGTGAAGTCTGGAGGGTGAATCAGAAGAAGCAGAAGAAAGAGAAGGAGAAGGTGAAGTCTGGAGGGTGAATCAGAAGAAGTAGAAGAAGGAGAAGGAGATGGTGAAGTCAGGAGGGTGAATCAGAAGAAGCAGAAGAAGGAGAAGGAGAAGGTGAAGTTAGGAGGGTGAATCAGAAGAAGCAGAAGAAGGAGAAGGAGAAGGTGAAGTCAGGGGGGTGAAGCAGAAAAAGTAGAATAAGGAGAAGGAGAAGGCGAAGTCAGGAAGGTGAAGCAGAAGAAGCAGAAGAGGGAGAAGGAGAAGGTGAAGTCTGGCGGGCGCAGCAGAAGAAGCAGAAGAAGGAGAAGGTGAAGGTGAAGTCTGGAGGGTGAAGCAGAAGAAGCAGAAGAAGGAGAAGGAGAAGGTGAAGTCTGGAGGGTGAATCAGAAGAAGTAGAAGAAGGAGAAGGAGAAGGTGAAGTCAGGAGGGTGAAGCAGAAGAAGCAGAAGAAGGAGAAGGAGAAGGTGAAGTCTGGAGGGTGAAGCAGAAGAAGCAGAAGAAGGAGAAGGAGAAGGTGAAGTCTGGAGGGCGAAGCAGAAGAAGTAGAAGAAGGAGAAGGAGAAGGTGGAGTCTGGAGGCTGAATCAGAAGAAGTAGAAGAAGGAGAAGGAGAAGGTGTAGTCTGGAGAGTGAATCAGAAGAAGTAGACGAAGGAGAAGGAGAAGGTGAAGTCTGGAGGGTGAATCAGAAAAAGCAGAAGAAGGAGAAGGAGAAGGCGAAGTCTGGAGGGTGAATCAGAAGAAGTAGAAGAAGGAGAAGGAGAAGGTGAAGTCTGGAGGGTGAATCAGAAGAAGCAGAAGAAGGAGAAGGAGAAGGTGAAGTCTGGAGGGTGAATCTGAAGAAGCAGAAGAAGGAGAAGGAGAAGGTGAAGTCTGGAGGGTGAATCAGAAGAAGCAGAAGAAGGAGAAGGAGAAGGAGAAGTCTGGAGGGTGAATCAGAAGAAGCAGAAGAAGTAGAACGAGAAGGTGAAGTCTGGAGGGTGAATCAGAAGAAGTAGAAGAAGGAGAAGGAGAAGGTGAAGACTGGAGGGTGAATCAGAAGAAGCAGAAGAAGGAGAAGGAGAAGGTGAAGTCAGGAGGGTGAATCAGAAGAAGCAGAAGCAGGAGAAGGAGAAGGTGAAGACTGGAGGGTGAATCAGAAGAAGTAGAAGAAGCAGAAGGAGAAGGTGAAGTCTGGAGGGTGAATCAGAAGAAGTAGAAGAAGGAGAAGGAGATGGTGAGGTCTGGAGGGTGAATCAGAAGAAGCAGAAGAAGGAGAAGGAGAAGGTGAAGTCTGGAGGGTGAATCAGAAGAAGCAGAAGAAGGAGAAGGAGAAGGTGAAGACTGGCGGGTGAATCAGAAGAAGTAGAAGAAGGAGAAGGAGAAGATGAAGTCTGGAGGGTGAATCAGAAGAAGTAGAAGAAGGAGAAGGAGAAGGTGAAGTCTGGAGGGTGAATCAGAAGAAGCAGAAGAAGGGGAAGAAGGTGAAGTCTGAAGAGTGAATCAGAAGAAGCAGAAGAAGGAGAAGGAGAAGGTGAAGTCTGGAGGGTGAATCAGAAGAAGCAGAATAAGGAGAAGGAGAAGGTGAAGTCTGGAGGGTGAATCAGAAGAAGCAGAAGAAGGAGAAGGAGAAGGTGAAGTCTGGAGGGTGAATCAGAAGAAGTAGAAGAAGGAGAAGGAGAAGGTGAAGTCTGGAGGGTGAAGCAGAAGAAGTAGAAGAAGGAGAAGGAGAAGGTGAAGTCATGAGGGTGAATCAGAAGAAGTAGAAGAAGTAGAAGGAGAAGGTGAAGTCAGGAGGGTGAATCAGAAGAAGCAGAAGAAGGAGAAGGAGAAGGTGAAGTCTGGAGTGTGAATCAGAAGAATCAGAAGAAGGAGAAGGAGAAGGTGAAGTCTGGAGGGTTAATCAGAAGAAGCAGAAGAAAGAGAAGGAGAAGGTGAAGTCTAGAGGGTGAAGCAGAAGAAGCAGAAGAAGGAGAAGTAGAAGGTGAAGACTGGAGGGTGAATCAGAAGAAGTAGAAGAAGGAGAAGGAGAAGGTGAAGTCTGGAGGGTGAATCAGAAGAGGTAGAAGAAGGAGAAGGAGAAGGTGAAGTCTGGAGGGTGAATCAGAAGAAGTAGAAGAAGGAGAAGGAGATGGTGAAGTCTGGAGGGTGAATCAGAAGAAGTAGAAGAAGGAGAAGGAGAAGGTGAAGTCAGGAGGGTGAATCAGAAGAAGCAGAAGAAGGAGAAGGAGAAGGTGAAGTTAGGAGGGTGAATCAGAAGAAGCAGAAGAAGGAGAAGGAGAAGGTGAAGTCAGGGGGGTGAAGCAGAAAAAGTAGAAGAAGGAGAAGGAGAAGGCGAAGTCAGGAAGGTGAAGCAGAAGAAGCAGAAGAAGGAGAAGGAGAAGGTGAAGTCTGGCGGGCGCAGCAGAAGAAGCAGAAGAAGGAAAAGGTGAAGGTGAAGTCTGGAGGGTGAAGCAGAAGAAGCAGAAGAAGGAGAAGGAGAAGGTGAAGTCTGGAGGGTGAATCAGAAGAAGTAGAAGAAGGAGAAGGAGAAGGTGAAGTCAGGAGGGTGAAGCAGAAGAAGCAGAAGAAGGAGAAGGAGAAGGTGAAGTCTGGAGGGTGAAGCAGAAGAAGCAGAAGAAGGAGAAGGAGAAGGTGAAGTCTGGAGGGCGAAGCAGAAGAAGTAGGAGAAGGAGAAGGAGAAGGTGAAGTCTGGATGGTGAAGCAGAAGAAGCAGAAGAAGGAGAAGGAGAAGGTGAAGTCTGGAGGGTGAATCAGAAGAAGTAGAAGAAGGAGAAGGAGAAGGTGAAGTCAGGAGGGTGAAGCAGAAGAAGCAGAAGAAGGAGAAGGAGAAGGTGAAGTCTGGAGGGTGAAACAGAAGAAGCAGAAGAAGGAGAAGGAGAAGGTGAAGTCTGGAGGGTGAAGCAGAAGAAGCAGAAGAAGGAGAAGGAGAAGGTGAAGTCAGGAGGGTGAATCAGAAGAAGTAGAAGAAGGAGAAGGAGAAGGTGAAGTCTGGAGGGTGAATCAGAAGAAGTAGAAGAAGGAGAAGGAGAAGGTGAAGTCTGGAGGTTGAATCAGAAGAAGTAGAAGAAGAAGAAGGAGAAGGGGAAGTCTGGAGGGTGAATCAGAAGAAGCAGAAGAAGGAGAAGGAGAAGGTGAAGTCTGGAGGGAGAAGCAGAAGAAGTAGAAGAAGAAGGAGAAGGTGAAATCTGGAGGGTGAATAAGAAGAAGTAGAAGAAGGAGAAGGAGAAGGTGAAGTCTGGAGGGTGAATCAGAAGAAGTAGAAGAAGGAGAAGGAGAAGGTGAAGTCTGGAGGGTGAATCAGAAGAAGCAGAAGAAGGAGAAGGAGAAGGTGGAGTCTGGAGGCTGAATCAGAAGAAGTAGAAGAAGGAGAAGGAGAAGGTGTAGTCTGGAGAGTGAATCAGAAGAAGTAGACGAAGGAGAAGGAGAAGGTGAAGTCTGGAGGGTGAATCAGAAAAAGCAGAAGAAGGAGAAGGAGAAGGCGAAGTCTGGAGGGTGAATCAGAAGAAGTAGAAGAAGGAGAAGGAGAAGGTGAAGTCTGGAGGGTGAATCAGAAGAAGCAGAAGAAGGAGAAGGAGAAGGTGAAGTCTGGAGGGTGAATCTGAAGAAGCAGAAGAAGGAGAAGGAGAAGGTGAAGTCTGGAGGGTGAATCAGAAGAAGCAGAAGAAGGAGAAGGAGAAGGTGAAGTCTGGAGGGTGAATCAGAAGAAGCAGAAGAAGTAGAAGGAGAAGGTGAAGTCTGGAGGGTGAATCAGAAGAAGTAGAAGAAGGAGAAGGAGAAGGTGAAGTCTGGAGGGTGAATCAGAAGAAGCAGAAGAAGGAGAAGGAGAAGGTGAAGTCAGGAGGGTGCATCAGAAGAAGCAGAAGCAGGAGAAGGAGAAGGTGAAGACTGGAGGGTGAATCAGAAGAAGTAGAAGAAGCAGAAGGAGAAGGTGAAGTCTGGAGGGTGAATCAGAAGAAGTAGAAGAAGGAGAAGGAGATGGTGAGGTCTGGAGGGTGAATCAGAAGAAGCAGAAGAAGGAGAAGGAGAAGGTGAAGTCTGGAGGGTGAATCAGAAGAAGCAGAAGAAGGAGAAGGAGAAGGTGAAGACTGGCGGGTGAATCAGAAGAAGTAGAAGAAGGAGAAGGAGAAGATGAAGTCTGGAGGGTGAATCAGAAGAAGTAGAAGAAGGAGAAGGAGAAGGTGAGGTCTGGAGGGTGAATCAGAAGAAGCAGAAGAAGGAGAAGGAGAAGGTGAAGTCTGGAGGGTGAATCAGAAGAAGCAGAAGAAGGAGAAGGAGAAGGTGAAGTCTGGAGGGTGAATCAGAAGAAGCAGAAGAAGGAGAAGGAGAAGGTGAAGTCAGGAGGGTGAATCAGAAGAAGCAGAAGAAGGAGAAGGAGAAGGTGAAGTTAGGAGGGTGAATCAGAAGAAGCAGAAGCAGGAGAAGGAGAAGGTGAAGACTGGAGGGTGAATCAGAAGAAGTAGAAAAAGCAGAAGGAGAAGGTGAAGTCTGGAGGGTGAATCAGAAGAAGTAGAAGAAGGAGAAGGAGATGGTGAGGTCTGGAGGGTGAATCAGAAGAAGCAGAAGAAGGAGAAGGAGAAGGTGAAGTCTGGAGGGTGAATCAGAAGAAGCAGAAGAAGGAGAAGGAGAAGGTGAAGACTGGCGGGTGAATCAGAAGAAGTAGAAGAAGGAGAAGGAGAAGATGAAGTCTGGAGGGTGAATCAGAAGAAGTAGAAGAAGGAGAAGGAGGAGGTGAAGTCTGGAGGGTGAATCAGAAGAAGCAGAAGAAGGGGAAGAAGGTGAAGTCTGAAGAGTGAATCAGAAGAAGCAGAAGAAGGAGAAGGAGAAGGTGAAGTCTGGAGGGTGAATCAGAAGAAGCAGAATAAGGAGAAGGAGAAGGTGAAGTCTGGAGGGTGAATCAGAAGAAGCAGAAGAAGGAGAAGGAGAAGGTGAAGTCTGGAGGGTGAATCAGAAGAAGTAGAAGAAGGAGAAGGAGAAGGTGAAGTCTGGAGGGTGAAGCAGAAGAAGTAGAAGAAGGAGAAGGAGAAGGTGAAGTCATGAGGGTGAATCAGAAGAAGTAGAAGAAGGAGAAGGAGAAGGTGAAGTCAGGAGGGTGAATCAGAAGAAGCAGAAGAAGGAGAAGGAGAAGGTGAAGTCTGGAGTGTGAATCAGAAGAATCAGAAGAAGGAGAAGGTGAAGTCTGGAGGGTGAATCAGAAGAAGCAGAAGAAAGAGAAGGAGAAGGTGAAGTCTAGAGGGTGAAGCAGAAGAAGCAGAAGAAGGAGAAGTTGAAGGTGAAGACTGGAGGGTGAATCAGAAGAAGTAGAAGAAGGAGAAGGAGAAGGTGAAGTCTGGAGGGTGAATCAGAAGAGGTAGAAGAAGGAGAAGGAGAAGGTGAAGTCTGGAGGGTGAATCAGAAGAAGTAGAAGAAGGAGAAGGAGATGGTGAAGTCTGGAGGGTGAATCAGAAGAAGTAGAAGAAGGAGAAGGAGAAGGTGAAGTCAGGAGGGTGAATCAGAAGAAGCAGAAGAAGGAGAAGGAGAAGGTGAAGTTAGGAGGGTGAATCAGAAGAAGCAGAAGAAGGAGAAGGAGAAGGTGAAGTCAGAGGGGTGAAGCAGAAAAAGTAGAAGAAGGAGAAGGAGAAGGCGAAGTCAGGAAGGTGAAGCAGAAGAAGCAGAAGAAGGAGAAGGAGAAGGTGAAGTCTGGCGGGCGCAGCAGAAGAAGCAGAAGAAGGAGAAGGTGAAGGTGAAGTCTGGAGGGTGAAGCAGAAGAAGCAGAAGAAGGAGAAGGAGAAGGTGAAGTCTGGAGGGTGAATCAGAAGAAGTAGAAGAAGGAGAAGGAGAAGGTGAAGTCAGGAGGGTGAAGCAGAAGAAGCAGAAGAAGGAGAAGGAGAAGGTGAAGTCTGGAGGGTGAAGCAGAAGAAGCAGAAGAAGGAGAAGGAGAAGGTGAAGTCTGGAGGGCGAAGCAGAAGAAGTAGAAGAAGGAGAAGGAGAAGGTGAAGTCTGGATGGTGAAGCAGAAGAAGCAGAAGAAGGAGAAGGAGAAGGTGAAGTCTGGAGGGTGAATCAGAAGAAGTAGAAGAAGGAGAAGGAGAAGGTGAAGTCAGGAGGGTGAAGCAGAAGAAGCAGAAGAAGGAGAAGGAGAAGGTGAAGTCTGGAGGGTGAAACAGAAGAAGCAGAAGAAGGAGAAGGAGAAGTTGAAGTCTGGAGGGTGAAGCAGAAGAAGCAGAAGAAGGAGAAGGAGAAGGTGAAGTCAGGAGGGTGAATCAGAAGAAGTAGAAGAAGGAGAAGGAGAAGGTGAAGTCTGGAGGGTGAATCAGAAGAAGAAGAAGAAGGAGAAGGAGAAGGTGAAGTCTGGAGGTTGAATCAGAAGAAGTAGAAGAAGAAGAAGGAGAAGGGGAAGTCTGGAGGGTGAATCAGAAGAAGCAGAAGAAGGAGAAGGAGAAGGTGAAGTCTGGAGGGAGAAGCAGAAGAAGTAGAAGAAGAAGGAGAAGGTGAAATCTGGAGGGTGAATAAGAAGAAGTAGAAGAAGGAGAAGGAGAAGGTGAAGTCTGGAGGGTGAATCAGAAGAAGTAGAAGAAGGAGAAGGAGAAGGTGAAGTCTGGAGGGTGAATCAGAAGAAGCAGAAGAAGGAGAAGGAGAAGGTGGAGTCTGGAGGCTGAATCAGAAGAAGTAGAAGAAGGAGAAGGAGAAGGTGTAGTCTGGAGAGTGAATCAGAAGAAGTAGACGAAGGAGAAGGAGAAGGTGAAGTCTGGAGGGTGAATCAGAAAAAGCAGAAGAAGGAGAAGGAGAAGGCGAAGTCTGGAGGGTGAATCAGAAGAAGTAGAAGAAGGAGAAGGAGAAGGTGAAGTCTGGAGGGTGAATCAGAAGAAGCAGAAGAAGGAGAAGGAGAAGGTGAAGTCTGGAGGGTGAATCTGAAGAAGCAGAAGAAGGAGAAGGAGAAGGTGAAGTCTGGAGGGTGAATCAGAAGAAGCAGAAGAAGGAGAAGGAGAAGGTGAAGTCTGGAGGGTGAATCAGAAGAAGCAGAAGAAGTAGAAGGAGAAGGTGAAGTCTGGAGGGTGAATCAGAAGAAGTAGAAGAAGGAGAAGGAGAAGGTGAAGTCTGGAGGGTGAATCAGAAGAAGCAGAAGAAGGAGAAGGAGAAGGTGAAGTCAGGAGCGTGCATCAGAAGAAGCAGAAGCAGGAGAAGGAGAAGGTGAAGACTGGAGGGTGAATCAGAAGAAGTAGAAGAAGCAGAAGGAGAAGGTGAAGTCTGGAGGGTGAATCAGAAGAAGTAGAAGAAGGAGAAGGAGATGGTGAGGTCTGGAGGGTGAATCAGAAGAAGCAGAAGAAGGAGAAGCAGAAGGTGAAGTCTGGAGGGTGAATCAGAAGAAGCAGAAGAAGGAGAAGGAGAAGGTGAAGACTGGCGGGTGAATCAGAAGAAGTAGAAGAAGGAGAAGGAGAAGATGAAGTCTGGAGGGTGAATCAGAAGAAGTAGAAGAAGGAGAAGGAGAAGGTGAGGTCTGGAGGGTGAATCAGAAGAAGCAGAAGAAGGAGAAGGAGAAGGTGAAGTCTGGAGGGTGAATCAGAAGAAGCAGAAGAAGGAGAAGGAGAAGGTGAAGTCTGGAGGGTGAATCAGAAGAAGCAGAAGAAGGAGAAGGAGAAGGTGAAGTCAGGAGGGTGAATCAGAAGAAGCAGAAGAAGGAGAAGGAGAAGGTGAAGTTAGGAGGGTGAATCAGAAGAAGCAGAAGAAGGAGAAGGAGAAGGTGAAGTCAGGGGGGTGAAGCAGAAGAAGTAGAAGAAGGAGAAGGAGAAGGTGAAGTCAGGAGGGTGAAGCAGAAGAAGCAGAAGAAGGAGAAGGAGAAGGTGAAGTCTGGCGGGCGCAGCAGAAGAAGCAGAAGAAGGAGAAGGAGAAGGTGAAGTCTGGAGGGTGAAGCAGAAGAAGCAGAAGAAGTAGAAGGAGAAGGTGAAGTCTGGAGGGTGAATCAGAAGAAGTAGAAGAAGGAGAAGGAGAAGGTGAAGTCATGAGGGAGAAGCAGAAGAAGCAGAAGAAGGAGACGGAGAAGGTGATGTCTGGAGGGTGAAGCAGAAGAAGCAGAAGAAGGAGAAGGAGAAGGTGAAGTCTGGAGGGCGAAGCAGAAGAAGCAGAAGAAGGAGAAAGAGAAGGTGACGTCTGGAGGGTGAAGAAGAAGAAGCAGAAGAAGGAGAAGGAGAAGGTGAAGTCTGGAGGGTGAATCAGAAGAAGTAGAAGAAGGAGAAGGAGAAGGTGAAGTCTGGAGGGTGAATCAGAAGAAGTAGAAGAAGGAGAAGGAGAAGGTGAAGTCAGGAGGGTGAAGCAGAAGAAGCAGAAGAAGGAGAAGGACAAGGTGAAGTCTGGAGGGTGAAGCAGAAGAAGCAGAAGAAGGAGAAGGAGAAGGTGAAGTCTGGAGGGTGAATCAGAAGAAGCAGAAGAAGGAGAAGGAGAAGGTGAAGTCTGGAGGGTGAATCAGAAGAAGCAGAAGAAGGAGAAGGAGAAGGTGAAGTCAGGAGGGTGAATCAGAAGAAGCAGAAGAAGGAGAAGGAGAAGGTGAAGTTAGGAGGGTGAATCAGAAGAAGCAGAAGAAGGAGAAGGAGAAGGTGAAGTCAGGGGGGTGAAGCAGAAGAAGTAGAAGAAGGAGAAGGAGAAGGTGAAGTCAGGAGGGTGAAGCAGAAGAAGCAGAAGAAGGAGAAGGAGAAGGTGAAGTCTGGCGGGCGCAGCAGAAGAAGCAGAAGAAGGAGAAGGAGAAGGTGAAGTCTGGAGGGTGAAGCAGAAGAAGCAGAAGAAGTAGAAGGAGAAGGTGAAGTCTGGAGGGTGAATCAGAAGAAGTAGAAGAAGGAGAAGGAGAAGGTGAAGTCATGAGGGAGAAGCAGAAGAAGCAGAAGAAGGAGACGGAGAAGGTGATGTCTGGAGGGTGAAGCAGAAGAAGCAGAAGAAGGAGAAGGAGAAGGTGAAGTCTGGAGGGCGAAGCAGAAGAAGCAGAAGAAGGAGAAAGAGAAGGTGACGTCTGGAGGGTGAAGAAGAAGAAGCAGAAGAAGGAGAAGGAGAAGGTGAAGTCTGGAGGGTGAATCAGAAGAAGTAGAAGAAGGAGAAGGAGAAGGTGAAGTCTGGAGGGTGAATCAGAAGAAGTAGAAGAAGGAGAAGGAGAAGGTGAAGTCAGGAGGGTGAAGCAGAAGAAGCAGAAGAAGGAGAAGGACAAGGTGAAGTCTGGAGGGTGAAGCAGAAGAAGCAGAAGAAGGAGAAGGAGAAGGTGAAGTCTGGAGGGTGAAGCAGAAGAAGCAGAAGAAGGAGAAGGAGAAGGTGAAGTCAGGAGGGAGAATCAGAAGAAGTAGAAGAAGGAGAAGGAGAAGGTGAAGTCTGGAGGGTGAATTAGAAGAAGTAGAAGAAGGAGAAGGAGAAGGTGAAGTCTGGAGGGTGAATCAGAATAAGTAGAAGAAGGAGAAGGAGAAGGTGAAGTCTGGAGGGTGAATCAGAAGAAGCAGAAGAAGGAGAAGGAGAAGGTGAAGTCTGGAGGGAGAAGCAGAAGAAGTAGAAGAAGGAGAAGGAGAAGGTGAAGTCTGGAGGGTGAATCAGAAGATGTAGAAGAAGGAGAAGGAGAAGGTGACGTCTGGAGGGTGAATCAGAAGAAGTAGAAGAAGGAGAAGGAGAAGGTGTAGTCTGGAGGGTGAATCAGAAGAAGTCGACGAAGGAGAAGGAGAAGGTGAAGTTTGGAGGGTGAATCAGAAGAAGCAGAAGCAGGAGAAGGAGAAGGTGAAGTCTGGAGGGTGAATCAGAAGAAGTAGAAGAAGGAGAAGGAGAAGGTGAAGTCTGGAGGGTGAATCAGAAGAAGCAGAAGAAGGAGAAGGAGCAGGTGAAGTCTGGAGGGCGCAGCAGAAGAAGCAGAAGAAGGAGAAGGAGAAGTTGAAGTCTGGAGGGTGAAGCAGAAGAAGCAGAAGAAGGAGAAGGAGAAGGTGAAGTCTGGAGGGTGAATCAGAAGAAGTAGAAGAAGGAGAAGGAGAAGGTGAAGTCAGGAGGGTGAAGCAGAAGAAGCAGAAGAAGGAGAAGGAGAAGGTGAAGTCTGGAGGGTGAAGCAGAAGAAGCAGAAGAAGGAGAAGGAGAAGGTGAAGTCTGGAGGGCGAAGCAGAAGAAGCAGAAGAAGGAGAAGGAGAAGATGAAGTTTGGAGGGTGAAGCAGAAGAAGCAGAAGAAGGAGAAGGAGAAGGTGAAGTCTGGAGGGTGAATCAGAAGAAGTAGAAGAAGGAGAAGGAGAAGGTGAAGTCAGGAGGGTGAAGCAGAAGAAGCAGAAGAAGGAGAAGGAGAAGGTGAAGTCTGGAGGGTGAAGCAGAAGAAGCACAAGAAGGAGAAGGAGAAGGTGAATTCTGGAGGGTGAAGCAGAAGAAGCAGAAGAAGGAGAAGGAGAAGGTGAAGTCAGGAGGGTGAATCAGAAGAAGTAGAAGAAGGAGAAGGAGAAGGTGAAGTCTGGAGGGTGAATCAGAAGAAGTAGAAGAAGGAGAAGGAGAAGGTGAAGATTGGAGGGTGAATCAGAAGAAGTAGAAGAAGGAGAAGGAGAAGGTGAAGTCTGGAGGGTGTATCAGAAGAAGCAGAAGAAGGAGAAGGAGAAGGTGAAGTCTGGAGGGTGAATCAGAAGAAGCAGAAGAAGGAGAAGGAGAAGGTGAAGTCTGGATGGTGAATCAGAAGAAGTAGAAGAAGGAGAAGGAGAAGGTGAAGTCTGGAGGGTGAATCAGAAGAAGTAGAACAAGGAGAAGGAGAAGTTGAAGTCTGGAGGGTGAATCAGAAGAAGCAGAAGAAGGAGAAGGAGAAGGTGAAGTCTGGAGGGTGAATCAGAAGAAGCAGAAGAAGGAGAAGGAGAAGATGAAGTCTGGAGGGTGAATCAGAATAAGTAGAAGAAGGAGAAGGAGAAGGTGAAGTCTGGAGGGTGAATCAGAAGAAGCAGAAGAAGGGGAAGGAGAAGGTGAAGTCTGAAGAGTGAATCAGAAGAAGCAGAAGAAGGAGAAGGAGAAGGTGAAGTCTGGAGGGTGAATCAGAAGAAGCAGAATAAGGAGAAGGAGAAGGTAAAGTCTGGAGGGTGAATCAGAAGAAGCAGAAGAAGGAGAAGGAGAAGGTGAAGTCTGGAGGGTGAATCAGAAGAAGTAGAAGAAGGAGAAGGAGAAGGTGAAGTCTGGAGGGTGAAGCAGAAGAAGTAGAAGAAGGAGAAGGAGAAGGTGACGTCATGAGGGTGAATCAGAAGAAGTAGAAGAAGGAGAAGGAGAAGGTGAAGTCAGGAGGGTGAATCAGAAGAAGCAGAAGAAGGAGAAGGAGAAGGTGAAGTCTGGAGTGTGAATCAGAAGAATCAGAAGAAGGAGAAGGAGAAGGTGAAGTCTGGAGGGTGAATCAGAAGAAGCAGAAGAAAGAGAAGGAGAAGGTGAAGTCTAGAGGGTGAAGCAGAAGAAGCAGAAGAAGGAGAAGTAGAAGGTGAAGACTGGAGGGTGAATCAGAAGTAGTAGAAGAAGGAGAAGGAGAAGGTGAAGTCTGGAGGGTGAATCAGAAGAGGTAGAAGAAGGAGAAGGAGAAGGTGAAGTCTGGAGGGTGAATCAGAAGAAGTAGAAGAAGGAGAAGGAGATGGTGAAGTCTGGAGGGTGAATCAGAAGAAGTAGAAGAAGGAGAAGGAGAAGGTGAAGTCAGGAGGGTGAATCAGAAGAAGCAGAAGAAGGAGAAGGAGAAGGTGAAGTTAGGAGGGTGAATCAGAAGAAGCAGAAGAAGGAGAAGGAGAAGGTGAAGTCAGGGGGGTGAAGCAGAAAAAGTAGAAGAAGGAGAAGGAGAAGGCGAAGTCAGGAAGGTGAAGCAGAAGAAGCCGAAGAAGGAGAAGGAGAAGGTGAAGTCTGGCGGGTGCAGCAGAAGAAGCAGAAGAAGAAGGTGAAGGTGAAGTCTGGAGGGTGAAGCAGAAGAAGCAGAAGAAGGAGAAGGAGAAGGTGAAGTCTGGAGGGTGAATCAGAAGAAGTAGAAGAAGGAGAAGGAGAAGGTGAAGTCAGGAGGGTGAAGCAGAAGAAGCAGAAGAAGGAGAAGGAGAAGGTGAAGTCTGGAGGGTGAAGCAGAAGAAGCAGAAGAAGGAGAAGGAGAAGGTGAAGTCTGGAGGGCGAAGCAGAAGAAGCAGAAGAAGGAGAAGGAGAAGGTGAAGTCTGGATGGTGAAGCAGAAGAAGCAGAAGAAGGAGAAGGAGACGGTGAAGTCTGGAGGGTGAATCAGAAGAAGTAGAAGAAGGAGAAGGAGAAGGTGAAGTCAGGAGGGTGAAGCAGAAGAAGCAGAAGAAGGAGAAGGAGAAGGTGAAGTCTGGAGGGTGAAACAGAAGAAGCAGTAGAAGGAGAAGGAGAAGGTGAAGTCTGGAGGGTGAAGCAGAAGAAGCAGAAGAAGGAGAAGGAGAAGGTGAAGTCAGGAGGGTGAATCAGAAGAAGTAGAAGAAGGAGAAGGAGAAGGTGAAGTCTGGAGGGTGAATCAGAAGAAGTAGAAGAAGGAGAAGGAGAAGGTGAAGTCTGGAGGTTGAATCAGAAGAAGTAGAAGAAGAAGAAGGAGAAGGGGAAGTCTGGAGGGTGAATCAGAAGAAGCAGAAGAAGGAGAAGGAGAAGGTGAAGTCTGGAGGGAGAAGCAGAAGAAGTAGAAGAAGAAGGAGAAGGTGAAATCTGGAGGGTAATAAGAAGAAGTAGAAGAAGGAGAAGGAGAAGGTGAAGTCTGGAGGGTGAATCAGAAGAAGTAGAAGAAGGAGAAGGAGAAGGTGAAGTCTGGAGGGTGAATCAGAAGAAGCAGAAGAAGGAGAAGGAGAAGGTGGAGTCTGGAGGCTGAATCAGAAGAAGTAGAAGAAGGAGAAGGAGAAGGTGTAGTCTGGAGAGTGAATCAGAAGAAGTAGACGAAGGAGAAGGAGAAGGTGAAGTCTGGAGGGTGAATCAGAAAAAGCAGAAGAAGGAGAAGGAGAAGGTGAAGTCTGGAGGGTGAATCTGAAGAAGCAGAAGAAGGAGAAGGAGAAGGTGAAGTCTGGAGGGTGAATCAGAAGAAGCAGAAGAAGGAGAAGGAGAAGGTGAAGTCTGGAGGGTAAATCAGAAGAAGCAGAAGAAGTAGAAGGAGAAGGTGAAGTCTGGAGGGTGAATCAGAAGAAGCAGAAGAAGGAGAAGGAGAAGGTGAAGTCAGGAGGGTGAATCAGAAGAAGCAGAAGCAGGAGAAGGAGAAGGTGAAGACTGGAGGGTGAATCAGAAGAAGTAGAAGAAGCAGAAGGAGAAGGTGAAGTCTGGAGGGTGAATCAGAAGAAGTAGAAGAAGGAGAAGGAGATGGTGAGGTCTGGAGGGTGAATCAGAAGAAGCAGAAGAAGGAGAAGGAGAAGGTGAAGTCTGGAGGGTGAATCAGAAGAAGCAGAAGAAGGAGAAGGAGAAGGTGAAGACTGGCGGGTGAATCAGAAGAAGTAGAAGAAGGAGAAGGAGAAGATGAAGTCTGGAGGGTGAATCAGAAGAAGTAGAAGAAGGAGAAGGAGAAGGTGAAGTCTGGAGGGTGAATCAGAAGAAGCAGAAGAAGGGGAAGAAGGTGAAGTCTGAAGAGTGAATCAGAAGAAGCAGAAGAAGGAGAAGGAGAAGGTGAAGTCTGGAGGTTGAATCAGAAGAAGCAGAATAAGGAGAAGGAGAAGGTGAAGTCTGGAGGGTGAATCAGAAGAAGCAGAAGAAGGAGAAGGAGAAGGTGAAGTCTGGAGGGTGAATCAGAAGAAGTAGAAGAAGGAGAAGGAGAAGGTGAAGTCTGGAGGGTGAAGCAGAAGAAGTAGAAGAAGGAGAAGGAGAAGGTGAAGTCATGAGGGTGAATCAGAAGAAGTAGAAGAAGGAGAAGGAGAAGGTGAAGTCAGGAGGGTGAATCAGAAGAAGCAGAAGAAGGAGAAGGAGAAGGTGAAGTCTGGAGTGTGAATCAGAAGAATCAGAAGAAGGAGAAGGAGAAGGTGAAGTCTGGAGGGTGAATCAGAAGAAGCAGAAGAAAGAGAAGGAGAAGGTGAAGTCTAGAGGGTGAAGCAGAAGAAGCAGAAGAAGGAGAAGTAGAAGGTGAAGACTGGAGGGTGAATCAGAAGAAGTAGAAGAAGGAGAAGGAGAAGGTGAAGTCTGGAGGGTGAATCAGAAGAGGTAGAAGAAGGAGAAGGAGAAGGTGAAGTCTGGAGGGTGAATCAGAAGAAGTAGAAGAAGGAGAAGGAGATGGTGAAGTCTGGAGGGTGAATCAGAAGAAGTAGAAGAAGGAGAAGGAGAAGGTGAAGTCAGGAGGGTGAATCAGAAGAAGCAGAAGAAGGAGAAGGAGAAGGTGAAGTTAGGAGGGTGAATCAGAAGAAGCAGAAGAAGGAGAAGGAGAAGGTGAAGTCAGGGGGGTGAAGCAGAAAAAGTAGAAGAAGGAGAAGGAGAAGGCGAAGTCAGGAAGGTGAAGCAGAAGAAGCAGAAGAAGGAGAAGGAGAAGGTGAAGTCTGGCGGGCGCAGCAGAAGAAGCAGAAGAAGGAGAAGGTGAAGGTGAAGTCTGGAGGGTGAAGCAGAAGAAGCAGAAGAAGGAGAAGGAGAAGGTGAAGTCTGGAGGGTGAATCAGAAGAAGTAGAAGAAGGAGAAGGAGAAGGTGAAGTCAGGAGGGTGAAGCAGAAGAAGCAGAAGAAGGAGAAGGAGAAGGTGAAGTCTGGAGGGTAAAGCAGAAGAAGCAGAAGAAGGAGAAGGAGAAGGTGAAGTCTGGAGGGCGAAGCAGAAGAAGTAGAAGAAGGAGAAGGAGAAGGTGGAGTCTGGAGGCTGAATCAGAAGAAGTAGAAGAAGGAGAAGGAGAAGGTGTAGTCTGGAGAGTGAATCAGAAGAAGTAGACGAAGGAGAAGGAGAAGGAGTAGTCTGGAGGGTGAATCAGAAAAAGCAGAAGAAGGAGAAGGAGAAGGCGAAGTCTGGAGGGTGAATCAGAAGAAGTAGAAGAAGGAGAAGGAGAAGGTGAAGTCTGGAGGGTGAATCAGAAGAAGCAGAAGAAGGAGAAGGAGAAGGTGAAGTCTGGAGGGTGAATCTGAAGAAGCAGAAGAAGGAGAAGGAGAAGGTGAAGTCTGGAGGGTGAATCAGAAGAAGCAGAAGAAGGAGAAGGAGAAGGAGAAGTCTGGAGGGTGAATCAGAAGAAGCAGAAGAAGTAGAACGAGAAGGTGAAGTCTGGAGGGTGAATCAGAAGAAGTAGAAGAAGGAGAAGGAGAAGGTGAAGTCTGGAGGGTGAATCAGAAGAAGCAGAAGAAGGAGAAGGAGAAGGTGAAGTCAGGAGGGTGAATCAGAAGAAGCAGAAGCAGGAGAAGGAGAAGGTGAAGACTGGAGGGTGAATCAGAAGAAGTAGAAGAAGCAGAAGGAGAAGGTGAAGTCTGGAGGGTGAATCAGAAGAAGTAGAAGAAGGAGAAGGAGATGGTGAGGTCTGGAGGGTGAATCAGAAGAAGCAGAAGAAGGAGAAGGAGAAGGTGAAGTCTGGAGGGTGAATCAGAAGAAGCAGAAGAAGGAGAAGGAGAAGGTGAAGACTGGCGGGTGAATCAGAAGAAGTAGAAGAAGGAGAAGGAGAAGATGAAGTCTGGAGGGTGAATCAGAAGAAGTAGAAGAAGGAGAAGGAGATTGTGAAGTCTGGAGGGTGAATCAGAAGAAGCAGAAGAAGGGGAAGAAGGTGAAGTCTGAAGAGTGAATCAGAAGAAGCAGAAGAAGGAGAAGGAGAAGGTGAAGTCTGGAGGGTGAATCAGAAGAAGCAGAATAAGGAGAAGGAGAAGGTGAAGTCTGGAGGGTGAATCAGAAGAAGCAGAAGAAGGAGAAGGAGAAGGTGAAGTCTGGAGGGTGAATCAGAAGAAGTAGAAGAAGGAGAAGGAGAAGGTGAAGTCTGGAGGGTGAAGCAGAAGAAGTAGAAGAAGGAGAAGGAGAAGGTGAAGTCATGAGGGTGAATCAGAAGAAGTAGAAGAAGGAGAAGGAGAAGGTGAAGTCAGGAGGGTGAATCAGAAGAAGCAGAAGAAGGAGAAGGAGAAGGTGAAGTCTGGAGTGTGAATCAGAAGAATCAGAAGAAGGAGAAGGAGAAGGTGAAGTCTGGAGGGTTAATCAGAAGAAGCAGAAGAAAGAGAAGGAGAAGGTGAAGTCTAGAGGGTGAAGCAGAAGAAGCAGAAGAAGGAGAAGTAGAAGGTGAAGACTGGAGGGTGAATCAGAAGAAGTAGAAGAAGGAGAAGGAGAAGGTGAAGTCTGGAGGGTGAATCAGAAGAGGTAGAAGAAGGAGAAGGAGAAGGTGAAGTATGGAGGGTGAATCAGAAGAAGTAGAAGAAGGAGAAGGAGATGGTGAAGTCTGGAGGGTGAATCAGAAGAAGTAGAAGAAGGAGAAGGAGAAGGTGAAGTCAGGAGGGTGAATCAGAAGAAGCAGAAGAAGGAGAAGGAGAAGGTGAAGTTAGGAGGGTGAATCAGAAGAAGCAGAAGAAGGAGAAGGAGAAGGTGAAGTCAGGGGGGTGAAGCAGAAAAAGTAGAAGAAGGACAAGGAGAAGGCGAAGTCAGGAAGGTGAAGCAGAAGAAGCAGAAGAAGGAGAAGGAGAAGGTGAAGTCTGGCGGGCGCAGCAGAAGAAGCAGAAGAAGGAGAAGGTGAAGGTGAAGTCTGGAGGGTGAAGCAGAAGAAGCAGAAGAAGGAGAAGGAGAAGGTGAAGTCTGGAGGGTGAATCAGAAGAAGTAGAAGAAGGAGAAGGAGAAGGTGAAGTCAGGAGGGTGAAGCAGAAGAAGCAGAAGAAGGAGAAGGAGAAGGTGAAGTCTGGAGGGTGAAGCAGAAGAAGCAGAAGAAGGAGAAGGAGAAGGTGAAGTCTGGAGGGCGAAGCAGAAGAAGTAGAAGAAGGAGAAGGAGAAGGTGAAGTCTGGATGGTGAAGCAGAAGAAGCAGAAGAAGGAGAAGGAGAAGGTGAAGTCTGGAGGGTGAATCAGAAGAAGTAGAAGAAGGAGAAGGAGAAGGTGAAGTCAGGAGGGTGAAGCAGAAGAAGCAGAAGAAGGAGAAGGAGAAGGTGAAGTCTGGAGGGTGAAACAGAAGAAGCAGAAGAAGGAGAAGGAGAAGGTGAAGTCTGGAGGGTGAAGCAGAAGAAGCAGAAGAAGGAGAAGGAGAAGGTGAAGTCAGGAGGGTGAATCAGAAGAAGTAGAAGAAGGAGAAGGAGAAGGTGAAGTCTGCAGGATGAATCAGAAGAAGTAGAAGAAGGAGAAGGAGAAGGTGAAGTCTGGAGGTTGAATCAGAAGAAGTAGAAGAAGAAGAAGGAGAAGGGGAAGTCTGGAGGGTGAATCAGAAGAAGCAGAAGAAGGAGAAGGAGAAGGTGAAGTCTGGAGGGAGAAGCAGAAGAAGTAGAAGAAGAAGGAGAAGGTGAAATCTGGAGGGTGAATAAGAAGAAGTAGAAGAAGGAGAAGGAGAAGGTGAAGTCTGGAGGGTGAATCAGAAGAAGTAGAAGAAGGAGAAGGAGAAGGTGAAGTCTGGAGGGTGAATCAGAAGAAGCAGAAGAAGGAGAAGGAGAAGGTGGAGTCTGGAGGCTGAATCAGAAGAAGTAGAAGAAGGAGAAGGAGAAGGTGTAGTCTGGAGAGTGAATCAGAAGAAGTAGACGAAGGAGAAGGAGAAGGTGAAGTCTGGAGGGTGAATCAGAAAAAGCAGAAGAAGGAGAAGGAGAAGGCGAAGTCTGGAGGGTGAATCAGAAGAAGTAGAAGAAGGAGAAGGAGAAGGTGAAGTCTGGAGGGTGAATCAGAAGAAGCAGAAGAAGGAGAAGGAGAAGGTGAAGTCTGGAGGGTGAATCTGAAGAAGCAGAAGAAGGAGAAGGAGAAGGTGAAGTCTGGAGGGTGAATCAGAAGAAGCAGAAGAAGGAGAAGGAGAAGGTGAAGTCTGGAGGGTGAATCAGAAGAAGCAGAAGAAGTAGAAGGAGAAGGTGAAGTCTGGAGGGTGAATCAGAAGAAGTAGAAGAAGGAGAAGGAGAAGGTGAAGTCTGGAGGGTGAATCAGAAGAAGCAGAAGAAGGAGAAGGAGAAGGTGAAGTCAGGAGGGTGCATCAGAAGAAGCAGAAGCAGGAGAAGGAGAAGGTGAAGACTGGAGGGTGAATCAGAAGAAGTAGAAGAAGCAGAAGGAGAAGGTGAAGTCTGGAGGGTGAATCGGAAGAAGTAGAAGAAGGAGAAGGAGATGGTGAGGTCTGGAGGGTGAATCAGAAGAAGCAGAAGAAGGAGAAGGAGAAGGTGAAGTCTGGAGGGTGAATCAGAAGAAGCAGAAGAAGGAGAAGGAGAAGTTGAAGACTGGCGGGTGAATCAGAAGAAGTAGAAGAAGGAGAAGGAGAAGATGAAGTCTGGAGGGTGAATCAGAAGAAGTAGAAGAAGGAGAAGGAGAAGGTGAGGTCTGGAGGGTGAATCAGAAGAAGCAGAAGAAGGAGAAGGAGAAGGTGAAGTCTGGAGGGTGAATCAGAAGAAGCAGAAGAAGGAGAAGGAGAAGGTGAAGTCTGGAGGGTGAATCAGAAGAAGCAGAAGAAGGAGAAGGAGAAGGTGAAGTTAGGAGGGTGAATCAGAAGAAGCAGAAGAAGGAGAAGGAGAAGGTGAAGTCTGGAGGGTGAATCAGAAGAAGCAGAAGAAGGAGAAGGAGAAGGTGAAGTCTGGAGGGTGAATCAGAAGAAGCAGAAGAAGGAGAAGGAGAAGGGGAAGACTGGCGGGTGAATCAGAAGAAGTAGAAGAAGGAGAAGGAGAAGATGAAGTCTGGAGGGTGAATCAGAAGAAGTAGAAGAAGGAGAAGGAGAAGGTGAAGTCTGGAGGGTGAATCAGAAGAAGCAGAAGAAGGGGAAGAAGGTGAAGTCTGAAGAGTGAATCAGAAGAAGCAGAAGAAGGAGAAGGAGAAGGTGAAGTCTGGAGGGTGAATCAGAAGAAGCAGAATAAGGAGAAGGAGAAGGTGAAGTCTGGAGGGTGAATCAGAAGAAGCAGAAGAAGGAGAAGGAGAAGGTGAAGTCTGGAGGGTGAATCAGAAGAAGTAGAAGAAGGAGAAGGAGAAGGTAAAGTCTGGAGGGTGAAGCAGAAGAAGTAGAAGAAGGAGAAGGAGAAGGTGAAGTCATGAGGGTGAATCAGAAGAAGTAGAAGAAGGAGAAGGAGAAGGTGAAGTCAGGAGGGTGAATCAGAAGAAGCAGAAGAAGGAGAAGGAGAAGGTGAAGTCTGGAGTGTGAATCAGAAGAATCAGAAGAAGGAGAAGGAGAAGGTGAAGTCTGGAGGGTGAATCAGAAGAAGCAGAAGAAAGAGAAGGAGAAGGTGAAGTCTAGAGGGTGAAGCAGAAGAAGCAGAAGAAGGAGAAGTAGAAGGTGAAGACTGGAGGGTGAATCAGAAGAAGTAGAAGAAGGAGAAGGAGAAGGTGAAGTCTGGAGGGTGAATCAGAAGAGGTAGAAGAAGGAGAAGGAGAAGGTGAAGTCTGGAGGGTGAATCAGAAGAAGTAGAAGAAGGAGAAGGAGATGGTGAAGTCTGGAGGGTGAATCAGAAGAAGTAGAAGAAGGAGAAGGAGAAGGTGAAGTCAGGAGGGTGAATCAGAAGAAGCAGAAGAAGGAGAAGGAGAAGGTGAAGTTAGGAGGGTGAATCAGAAGAAGCAGAAGAAGGAGAAGGAGAAGGTGAAGTCAGGGGGGTGAAGCAGAAAAAGTAGAAGAAGGAGAAGGAGAAGGCGAAGTCAGGAAGGTGAAGCAGAAGAAGCAGAAGAAGGAGAAGGAGAAGGTGAAGTCTGGCGGGCGCAGCAGAAGAAGCAGAAGAAGGAGAAGTTGAAGGTGAAGTCTGGAGGGTGAAGCAGAAGAAGCAGAAGAAGGAGAAGGAGAAGGTGAAGTCTGGAGGGTGAATCAGAAGAAGTAGAAGAAGGAGAAGGAGAAGGTGAAGTCAGGAGGGTGAAGCAGAAGAAGCAGAAGAAGGAGAAGGAGAAGGTGAAGTCTGGAGGGTGAAGCAGAAGAAGCAGAAGAAGGAGAAGGAGAAGGTGAAGTCTGGAGGGCGAAGCAGAAGAAGTAGAAGAAGGAGAAGGAGAAGGTGAAGTCTGGATGGTGAAGCAGAAGAAGCAGAAGAAGGAGAAGGAGAACGTGAAGTCTGGAGGGTGAATCAGAAGAAGTAGAAGAAGGAGAAGGAGAAGGTGAAGTCAGGAGGGTGAAGCAGAAGAAGCAGAAGAAGGAGAAGGAGAAGGTGAAGTCTGGAGGGTGAAACAGAAGAAGCAGAAGAAGGAGAAGGAGAAGGTGAAGTCTGGAGGGTGAAGCAGAAGAAGCAGAAGAAGGAGAAGGAGAAGGTGAAGTCAGGAGGGTGAATCAGAAGAAGTAGAAGAAGGAGAAGGAGAAGGTGAAGTCTGGAGGGTGAATCAGAAGAAGTAGAAGAAGGAGAAGGAGAAGGTGAAGTCTGGAGGTTGAATCAGAAGAAGTAGAAGAAGAAGAAGGAGAAGGGGAAGTCTGGAGGGTGAATCAGAAGAAGCAGAAGAAGGAGAAGGAGAAGGTGAAGTCTGGAGGGAGAAGCAGAAGAAGTAGAAGAAGAAGGAGAAGGTGAAATCTGGAGGGTGAATAAGAAGAAGTAGAAGAAGGAGAAGGAGAAGGTGAAGTCTGGAGGGTGAATCAGAAGAAGTAGAAGAAGGAGAAGGAGAAGGTGAAGTCTGGAGGGTGAATCAGAAGAAGCAGAAGAAGGAGAAGGAGAAGGTGGAGTCTGGAGGCTGAATCAGAAGAAGTAGAAGAAGGAGAAGGAGAAGGTGTAGTCTGGAGAGTGAATCAGAAGAAGTAGACGAAGGAGAAGGAGAAGGCGAAGTCTGGAGGGTGAATCAGAAGAAGTAGAAGAAGGAGAAGGAGAAGGTGAAGTCTGGAGGGTGAATCAGAAGAAGCAGAAGAAGGAAAAGGAGAAGGTGAAGTCTGGAGGGTGAATCTGAAGAAGCAGAAGAAGGAGAAGGAGAAGGTGAAGTCTGGAGGGTGAATCAGAAGAAGCAGAAGAAGGAGAAGGAGAAGGTGAAGTCTGGAGGGTGAATCAGAAGAAGCAGAAGAAGTAGAAGGAGAAGGTGAAGTCTGGAGGGTGAATCAGAAGAAGTAGAAGAAGGAGAAGGAGAAGGTGAAGTCTGGAGGGTGAATCAGAAGAAGCAGAAGAAGGAGAAGGAGAAGGTGAAGTCAGGAGGGTGCATCAGAAGAAGCAGAAGCAGGAGAAGGAGAAGGTGAAGACTGGAGGGTGAATCAGAAGAAGTAGAAGAAGCAGAAGGAGAAGGTGAAGTCTGGAGGGTGAATCAGAAGAAGTAGAAGAAGGAGAAGGAGATGGTGAGGTCTGGAGGGTGAATCAGAAGAAGCAGAAGAAGGAGAAGCAGAAGGTGAAGTCTGGAGGGTGAATCAGAAGAAGCAGAAGAAGGAGAAGGAGAAGGTGAAGACTGGCGGGTGAATCAGAAGAAGTAGAAGAAGGAGAAGGAGAAGATGAAGTCTGGAGGGTGAATCAGAAGAAGTAGAAGAAGGAGAAGGAGAAGGTGAGGTCTGGAGGGTGAATCAGAAGAAGCAGAAGAAGGAGAAGGAGAAGGTGAAGTCTGGAGGGTGAATCAGAAGAAGCAGAAGAAGGAGAAGGAGAAGGTGAAGTCTGGAGGGTGAATCAGAAGAAGCAGAAGAAGGAGAAGGAGAAGGTGAAGTCAGGAGGGTGAATCAGAAGAAGCAGAAGAAGGAGAAGGAGAAGGTGAAGTTAGGAGGGTGAATCAGAAGAAGCAGAAGAAGGAGAAGGAGAAGGTGAAGTCAGGGGGGTGAAGCAGAAGAAGTAGAAGAAGGAGAAGGAGAAGGTGAAGTCAGGAGGGTGAAGCAGAAGAAGCAGAATAAGGAGAAGGAGAAGGTGAAGTCTGGCGGGCGCAGCAGAAGAAGCAGAAGAAGGAGAAGGAGAAGGTGAAGTCTGGAGGGTGAAGCAGAAGAAGCAGAAGAAGTAGAAGGAGAAGGTGAAGTCTGGAGGGTGAATCAGAAGAAGTAGAAGAAGGAGAAGGAGAAGGTGAAGTCATGAGGGAGAAGCAGAAGAAGCAGAAGAAGGAGACGGAGAAGGTGATGTCTGGAGGGTGAAGCAGAAGAAGCAGAAGAAGGAGAAGGAGAAGGTGAAGTCTGGAGGGCGAAGCAGAAGAAGCAGAAGAAGGAGAAAGAGAAGGTGACGTCTGGAGGGTGAAGAAGAAGAAGCAGAAGAAGGAGAAGGAGAAGGTGAAGTCTGGAGGGTGAATCAGAAGAAGTAGAAGAAGGAGAAGGAGAAGGTGAAGTCTGGAGTGTGAATCAGAAGAAGTAGAAGAAGGAGAAGGAGAAGGTGAAGTCAGGAGGGTGAAGCAGAAGAAGCAGAAGAAGGAGAAGGACAAGGTGAAGTCTGGAGGGTGAAGCAGAAGAAGCAGAAGAAGGAGAAGGAGAAGGTGAAGTCTGGAGGGTGAAGCAGAAGAAGCAGAAGAAGGAGAAGGAGAAGGTGAAGTCAGGAGGGTGAATCAGAAGAAGTAGAAGAAGGAGAAGGAGAAGGTGAAGTCTGGAGGGTGAATTAGAAGAAGTAGAAGAAGGAGAAGGAGAAGGTGAAGTCTGGAGGGTGAATCAGAATAAGTAGAAGAAGGAGAAGGAGAAGGTGAAGTCTGGAGGGTGAATCAGAAGAAGTAGAAGAAGGAGAAGGAGAAGGTGAAGTCTGGAGGGTGAATCAGAAGAAGTAGAAGAAGGAGAAGGAGAAGGTGACGTCTGGAGGGTGAATCAGAAGAAGTAGAAGAAGGAGAAGGAGAAGGTGTAGTCTGGAGGGTGAATCAGAAGAAGTCGACGAAGGAGAAGGAGAAGGTGAAGTCTGGAGGGTGAATCAGAAGAAGCAGAAGCAGGAGAAGGAGAAGGTGAAGTCTGGAGGGTGAATCAGAAGAAGTAGAAGAAGGAGAAGGAGAAGGTGAAGTCTGGAGGGTGAATCAGAAGAAGCAGAAGAAGGAGAAGGAGCAGGTGAAGTCTGGAGGGCGCAGCAGAAGAAGCAGAAGAAGGAGAAGGAGAAGTTGAAGTCTGGAGGGTGAAGCAGAAGAAGCAGAAGAAGGAGAAGGAGAAGGTGAAGTCTGGAGGGTGAATCAGAAGAAGTAGAAGAAGGAGAAGGAGAAGGTGAAGTCAGGAGGGTGAAGCAGAAGAAGCAGAAGAAGGAGAAGGAGAAGGTGAAGTCTGGAGGGTGAAGCAGAAGAAGCAGAAGAAGGAGAAGGAGAAGGTGAAGTCTGGAGGGCGAAGCAGAAGAAGTAGAAGAAGGAGAAGGAGAAGGTGAAGTCAGGAGGGTGAAGCAGAAGAAGCAGAAGAAGGAGAAGGAGAAGGTGAAGTCTGGAGGGTGAAGCAGAAGAAGCACAAGAAGGAGAAGGAGAAGGTGAATTCTGGAGGGTGAAGCAGAAGAAGCAGAAGAAGGAGAAGGAGAAGGTGAAGTCAGGAGGGTGAATCAGAAGAAGTAGAAGAAGGAGAAGGAGAAGGTGAAGTCTGGAGGGTGAATCAGAAGAAGTAGAAGAAGGAGAAGGAGAAGGTGAAGATTGGAGGGTGAATCAGAAGAAGTAGAAGAAGGAGAAGGAGAAGGTGAAGTCTGGAGGGTGAATCAGAAGATGCAGAAGAAGGAGAAGGTGAAGTCTGGAGGGAGAAGCAGAAGAAGTAGAAGAAGGAGAAGGCGAAGGTGAAGTCTGGAGGGTGAATCGGAAGAAGTAGAAGAAGGAGAAGGAGAAGGTGAAGTCTGGAGGGTGAATCAGAAGAAGTAGAAGAAGGAGAAGGAGAAGGTGAAGTCTGGAGGGTGAAACAGAAGAAGCAGAAGAAGGAGAAGGAGAAGATGAAGTCTGGAGGGCGAATCAGAAGAAGCAGCAGAAGGAGAAGGGGAAGATGAAGTCTGGAGGGTGAATCAGAAGTAGTAGAAGAAGGAGAAGGAGAAGGTGAGGTCTGGAGGGTGAATCAGAAGAAGCAGAAGAAGGAGAAGGAGAAGGTGAGGTCTGGAGTGTGAATCAGAAGAAGCAGAAGAAGGAGAAGGAGAAGGTGAAGTCTGGAGGGTGAATCAGAAGAAGCAGAAGAAGGAGAAGGAGAAGGTGAAGTTAGGAGGGTGAATCAGAAAAAGCAGAAGTAGGAGAAGGAGAAGGAGAAGTCAGGGGGGTGAACCAGAAGAAGTAGAAGAAGGAGAAGGAGAAGGTGAAGTCAGGAGGGTGAAGCAGAAGAAGCAGAAGATGGAGAAGGAGAAGGTGAAGTCTGGAGGGTGAATCAGAAGAAGTAGAAGAAGGAGAAGGAGAAGGTGAAGTCAGGAGGGTGAAGCAGAAGAAGCAGAAGAAGGAGAAGGAGAAGGTGAAGTCTGGAGGGCGAAGCAGAAGAAGCAGAAGAAGGAGAAGGAGAAGGTGAAGTCTGGAGGGCGAAGCAGAAGAAGCAGAAGAAGGAGAAGGAGAAGGTGAAGTCTGGAGGGTGAAGCAGAAGAAGCAGAAGAAGGAGAAGGAGAAGGTGAAGTCTGGAGGGTGAATCAGAAGAAGTAGAAGAAGGAGAAGGAGAAGGTGTAGTCTCGAGGGTGAATCAGAAGAAGTAGACGAAGGAGAAGGAGAAGGTGAAGTCTGGAGGGTGAACCAGAAGAAGCAGAAGAAGGAGAAGGAGAAGGTGAAGTCTGGAGGGTGAATCAGAAGAAGTAGAAGAAGGAGAAGGAGAAGGTGAAGTCTGGAGGGTGAATCAGAAGAAGCAGAAGATGGAGAAGGAGAAGGTGAAGTCTGGAGGGTGAATCAGAAGAAGCAGAAGAAGGAGGAGGAGAAGGTAAAGTCTGGAGGGTGAATCAGAAGAAGCAGAAGAAGGAGAAAGAGAAGGTGAAGTCTGGAGGGTGAATCAGAAGAAGCAGAAGAAGTAGAAGGAGAAGGTAAAGTCTGGCGGGTGAATCAGAAGAAGTAGAAGAAGAAGAAGGAGAAGGTGAAGTCTGGAGGGTGAATCAGAAGAAGCAGAAGAAGGAGAAGGAGAAGGTGAAGTCAGGAGGGTGAATCAGAAGAAGCAGAAGAAGGAGAAGGAGAAGATGAAGTTTGGAGGGTGAATCAGAAGAAGCAGAAGCAGGAGAAGGAGAAGGTGAAGACTGGAGGGTGAATCAGAAGAAGTAGAAGAAGGTGAAGGAGAAGGTGAAGTCTGGAGGGTGAATCAGAAGAAGTAGAAGAAGGAGAAGGATAAGGCGAATTCTGGAGGGTGAATCAGAAGAAGCAGAAGAAGGAGAAGGAGAAGGTGAAGTCTGGAGGGTGAATCAGAAGAAGCAGAAGAAGGAGAAGGAGACGGTGAAGTCTGGAGGGTGAATCAGAAGAAGCAGAAGAAGGAGAAGGAGAAGGTGAAGTCTGGAGGGTGAATCAGAAGAAGCAGAAGAAGGAGAAGTAGAAGGTGAAGTCTGGAGGGTGAATCAGAAGAAGCAGAAGAAGGAGAAGGAGAAGGTGAAGTCTGGAGGGTGAATCAGAAGAAGTAGAAGAAGGAGAAGGAGAAGGTGAAGTCTGGAGGGTGAAGCTGAAGAAGTAGAAGAAGGAGAAGGAGAAGGTGAAGTCAGGAGGGTGAATCAGAAGAAGTAGAAGAAGGAGAAGGAGAAGGTGAAGTCAGGAGGGTGAATCAGAAGAAGCAGAAGAAGGAGAAGGAGAAGGTGAAGTCTGGAGGGTGAATCAGAAGAATCAGAAGAAGGAGAAGGAGAAGGTGAAGTCTGGATGGTGAATCAGAAGAAGCAGAAGAAAGAGAAGGAGAAGGTGAAGTCTGGAGGGTGAAGCAGAAGAAGCAGAAGAAGGAGAAGGAGAAGGTTGAGACTGGAGGGTGAATCAGAAGAAGTAGAAGAAGGAGAAGGATAAGGTGAAGTCTGGAGGGTGAATCAGAAGAAGTAGAAGAAGGAGGAGGAGAAGGTGAAGTCTGGAGGGTGAAACAGAAGAAGCAGAAGAAGGAGAAGGAGAAGATGAAGTCTGGAGGGTGAATCAGAAGAAGCGGAAGAAGCAGAAGGGGAAGATGAAGTCTGGAGGGTGAATCAGAAGTAGTAGAAGAAGGAGAAGGAGAAGGTGAGGTCTGGAGGGTGAATCAGAAGAAGCAGAAGAAGGAGAAGGAGAAGGTGAAGTCTGGAGGGTGAATCTGAAGAAGCAGAAGAAGGAGAAGGAGAAGGTGAAGTCTGGAGGGTGAATCAGAAGAAGCAGAAGAAGGAGAAGGAGAAGGTGAAGTCAGGAGGGTGAGTCAGAAGAAGCAGAAGAAGGAGAAGGAGAAGGTGAAGTTAGGAGGTGAATCAGAAGAAGCAGAAGAAGGAGAAGGAGAAGGTGAAGTCAGGGGGTGAAGCAGAAGAAGTAGAAGAAGGAGAAGGAGAAGGTGAAGTCAGGAAGGTGAAGCAGAAGAAGCAGAAGAAGGAGAAGGAGCAGGTGAAGTCTGGAGGGCGCAGCAGAAGAAGCAGAAGAAGGAGAAGGAGAAGCTGAAGTCTGGAGGGTGAAGCAGAAGAACCAGAAGAAGAAGAAGGAGAAGGTGAAGTCTGGAGGGTGAATCAGAAGAAGTAGAAGAAGGAGAAGGAGAAAGTGAAGTCAGGAGGGTGAAGCAGAAGAAACAGAAGAAGGAGAAGGAGAAGGTGAAGTCTGGAGGGTGAAGCAGAAGAAGCAGAAGAAGGAGAAGGAGAAGGTGAAGTCTGGAGGGCGAAGCAGAAGAAGCAGAAGAAGGAGAAGGAGAAGGTGAAGTCTGGAGGGTGAAGCAGAAGAAGCAGAAGAAGGAGAAGGAGAAGGTGAAGTCTGGAGGGTGAATCAGAAGAAGTAGAAGAAGGAGAAGGAGAAGGTGAAGTCAGGAGGGTGAAGCAGAAGAAGCAGAAGAAGGAGAAGGAGAAGGTGAAGTCTGGAGGGTGATGCAGAAGAAGCACAAGAAGGAGAAGGAGAAGGTGAATTCCGGAGGGTGAAGCAGAAGAAGCAGAAGAAGGAGAAGGAGAAGGTGAAGTCAGGAGGGTGAATCAGAAGAAGTAGAAGAAGGAGAAGGAGAAGGTGAAGTCTGGAGGGTGAATCAGAAGATGCAGAAGAAGGAGAAGGAGAAGGTGAAGTCTGGAGGGAGAAGCAGAAGAAGTAGAAGAAGGAGAAGGCGAAGGTGAAGTCTGGAGGGTGAATCGGAAGAAGTAGAAGAAGGAGAAGGAGAAGGTGAAGTCTGGAGGGTGAATCAGAAGAAGTAGAAGAAGGAGAAGGAGAAGGTGAAGTATGGAGGGTGAATCAGAAGAAGCAGAAGAAGGAGAAGGAGAAGATGAAGTCTGGAGGGTGTATCAGAAGAAGTAGAAGAAGGAGAAGGAGAAGATGTAGTCTGGAGGGTGAATCAGAAGAAGTAGACGAAGGAGAAGGAGAAGGCGAAGTCTGGAGGGTGAATCAGAAGAAGCAGAAGAAGGAGAAGGAGAAGGTGAAGTCTGGAGGGTGAATCAGAAGAAGCAGAAGAAGGAGAAGGAGAAGATGAAGTCTGGAGGGTGAATCAGAAGAAGCAGAAGAAGGAGAAGGAGAAGGTGAAGTCTGAAGGGTGAATCAGAAGAAGCAGAAGAAGGAGAAGGAGAAGGTGAAGTCTGGAGGGTGAATCAGAAGAAGCAGAAGAAGGAGAAGGAGAAGGTGAAGTCTGGAGGGTGAATCAGAAGAAGCAGAGGAGGGAGAAGGAGAAGGTGAAGTCTGGAGGGTGAATCAGAAGAAGTAGAAGAAGGAGAAGGAGAAGGTGAAGTCTGGAGGGAGAATCAGAAGAAGTAGAAGAAGGAGAAGGAGAAGGTGAAGTCTGGAGGGTGAATCAGAAGAAGCAGAAGAAGGAGAAGGAGAATGTGAAGTCTGGAGGGTGAATCAGAAGAAGCAGAAGAAGGAGAAGGAGAAGATGACGTCTGGAGGGTGAATCAGAAGAAGTAGAAAAAGGAGAATGAGAAGGTGAAGTCTGAAGGGTGAATCAGAAGAAGCAGAAGAAGGAGAAGGAGAAGGTGAAGTCTGAAGGGTGAATCAGAAGAAGCAGAAGAAGGAGAAGGAGAAGGTGAAGTCTGGAGGGTGAATCAGAAGAAGTAGAAGAAGGAGAAGGAGAGGGTGAGGTCTGGAGGGTGAATCAGAAGAAGCAGAAGAAGGAGAAGGAGACGGTAAAGTCTGGAGGGTGAATCAGAAGAAGCAGAAGAAGGAGAAGGAGAATGTGAAGTCTGGAGGGTGAATCAGAAGAAGCAGAAGAAGGAGAAGGAGAAGATGACGTCTGGAGGGTGAATCAGAAGAAGTAGAAGAAGGAGAAGGAGAAGGTGAAGTCAGGAGGGTGAATCAGAAGAGGTAGAAGAAGGAGAAGGAGAAGGTGAAGTCAGGAGGGTGAATCAGAAGAAGCAGAAGAAGGAGAAGGAGACGGTAAAGTCTGGAGGGTGAATCAGAAGAATCAGAAGAAGGAGAAGGAGAAGGTGAAGTCTGGAGGGTGAATCAGAAGAAGCAGAAGAAAGGGAAGGAGAAGGTGAAGTCTGGAGGGTGAAGCAGAAGAAGGAGAAGGAGAAGGTGAAGACTGGAGGATGAATCAGAAGAAGTAGAAGAAGGAGAAGGAGAAGGTGAAGTCTGGAGGGTGAATCAGAAGAAGTAGAAGAAGGAGAAGGAGAAGGTGAAGTCTGGAGGCTGAATCAGAAGAAGCAGAAGAAGGAGAAGGAGAAGGTGAAGTCTGGAGGGTGAATCAGAAGAAGTAGAAGAAGGAGAAGGAGAAGATGATGTCTGGAGGGTGAATCAGAAGAAGTAGAAATGGAGATGGAGAAGGAGAGGTCTGGAGGGTGAATCAGAAGAAGCAGAATAAGGAGAAGGAGAAGGTGAAGTCTGGAGGGTGAATCAGAAGAAGCAGACGAAGGAGAAGGAGAAGGTGAAGTCTGGAGGGTGAATTAGAAGAAGCAGAAGAAGGAGAAGGAGAAATTGAAGTCAGGAGGGTGAATCAGAAGAAGGAGAAGAAGGAGAAGGAGAAGGTGAAGTAAGGAGGGTGAATCAGAAGAAGCAGAAGAAGGAGAAGGAGAAGGTGAAGTTAAGGGGGTGAAGCAGAAGAAGTAGAAGAAGGAGAAGGAGAAGGTGAAGTCAGGAGGGTGAAGCAGAAGAAGCAGAAGAAGGAGAAGGAGAAGGTGAAGTCTGGAGGGCGCAGCAGAAGAAGCAGAAGAAGGAGAAGGAGAAGGTGAAGTCTGGAGGGTGAAGCAGAAGAAGCAGAAGAAGGAGAAGGAGAAGGTGAAGTCTGGAGGGTGAATCAGAAGAAGTAGAAGAAGGAGAAGGAGAAGGTGAAGTCAGGAGGGTGAAGCAGAAGAAGCAGAAGAAGGAGAAGGAGAAGGTGAAGTCTGGAGGGTGAAGCAGAAGAAGCAGAAGAAGGAGAAGGAGAAGGTGAAGTCTGGAGGGCGAAGCAGAAGAAGTAGAAGAAGGAGAAGGAGAAGGTGAAGTCTGGAGGGTGAATCAGAAGAAGTAGAAGAAGGAGAAGGAGAAGGTGAAGTTTGGAGGGTGAATCAGAAGAAGTAGAAGAAGGAGAAGGAGAAGGTGAAGTCTGGAGGGTGAATCAGAAGAAGCAGAAGAAGGAGAAGGAGAAGGTGAAGTCTGGAGGGAGAAGCAGAAGAAGTAGAAGAAGGAGAAGGAGAAGGTGAAGTCTGGAGGGTGAAGCGGAAGAAGTAGAAGAAGGAGAAGGAGAAGGTGAAGTCTGGAGGGTGAATCAGAAGAAGTAGAAGAAGGAGAAGGAGATGGTGAAGTATAGAGGGTGAATCAGAAGAAGGAGAAGGAGAAGATGAAGTCTGGAGGGTGAATCAGAAGAAGTAGAAGAAGGAGAAGGAGAAGATGTAGTCTGGAGGTTGAATCAGAAGAAGTAGACGAAGGAGAAGGAGAAGGTGAAGTCTGGAGGGTGAATCAGAAGAAGCAGAAGAAAGAGAAGGAGAAGGTGAAGTCAGGGGCTGAAGCAGAAGAAGTAGAAGAAGGAGAAGGAGAAGGTGAAGTCAGGAGTGTGAAGCAGAAGAAGCAGAAGAAGGAGAAGGAGCAGGTGAAGTCTGGAGGGCGCAGCAGAAGAAGCAGAAGAAGGAGAAGAAGAAGCTGAAGTCTGGAGGGTGAAGCAGAAGAACCAGAAGAAGAAGAAGGAGAAGGTGAAGTCTGGAGGGTGAATCAGAAGAAGTAGAAGAAGGAGAAGGAGAAAGTGAAGTCAGGAGGGTGAAGCAGAAGAAACAGAAGAAGGAGAAGGAGAAGGTGAAGTCTGGAGGGTGAAGCAGAAGAAGCAGAAGAAGGAGAAGGAGAAGGTGAAGTCTGGAGGGCGAAGCAGAAGAAGCAGAAGAAGGAGAAGGAGAAGGTGAAGTCTGGAGGGTGAAGCAGAAGAAGCAGAAGAAGGAGAAGGAGAAGGTGAAGTCTGGAGGGTGAATCAGAAGAAGTAGAAGAAGGAGAAGGAGAAGGTGAAGTCAGGAGGGTGAAGCAGAAGAAGCAGAAGAAGGAGAAGGAGAAGGTGAAGTCTGGAGGGTGAAGCAGAAGAAGCACAAGAAGGAGAAGGAGAAGGTGAATTCCGGAGGGTGAAGCAGAAGAAGCAGAAGAAGGAGAAGGAGAAGGTGAAGTCAGGAGGGTGAATCAGAAGAAGTAGAAGAAGGAGAAGGAGAAGGTGAAGTCTGGAGGGTGAATCAGAAGATGCAGAAGAAGGAGAAGGAGAAGGTGAAGTCTGGAGGGAGAAGCAGAAGAAGTAGAAGAAGGAGAAGGCGAAGGTGAAGTCTGGAGGGTGAATCGGAAGAAGTAGAAGAAGGAGAAGGAGAAGGTGAAGTCTGGAGGGTGAATCAGAAGAAGTAGAAGAAGGAGAAGGAGAAGGTGAAGTATGGAGGGTGAATCAGAAGAAGCAGAAGAAGGAGAAGGAGAAGATGAAGTCTGGAGGGTGTATCAGAAGAAGTAGAAGAAGGAGAAGGAGAAGATGTAGTCTGGAGGGTGAATCAGAAGAAGTAGACGAAGGAGAAGGAGAAGGTGAAGTCTGGAGGGTGAATCAGAAGAAGCAGAAGAAGGAGAAGGAGAAGATGAAGTCTGGAGGGTGAATCAGAAGAAGCAGAAGAAGGAGAAGGAGAAGGTGAAGTCTGAAGGGTGAATCAGAAGAAGCAGAAGAAGGAGAAGGAGAAGGCGAAGTCTGGAGGGTGAATCAGAAGAAGCAGAAGAAGGAGAAGGAGAAGGTGAAGTCTGGAGGGTGAATCAGAAGAAGCAGAAGAAGGAGAAGGAGAAGATGAAGTCTGGAGGGTGAATCAGAAGAAGCAGAAGAAGGAGAAGGAGAAGGTGAAGTCTGAAGGGTGAATCAGAAGAAGCAGAAGAAGGAGAAGGAGAAGGTGAAGTCTGGAGGGTGAATCAGAAGAAGCAGAAGAAGGAGAAGGAGAAGGTGAAGTCTGGAGGGTGAATCAGAAGAAGCAGAGGAGGGAGAAGGAGAAGGTGAAGTCTGGAGGGTGAATCAGAAGAAGTAGAAGAAGGAGAAGGAGAAGGTGAAGTCTGGAGGGTGAATCAGAAAAAGTAGAAGAAGGAGAAGGAGAAGGTGAAGTCTGGAGGGTGAATCAGAAGAAGCAGAAGAAGGAGAAGGAGAATGTGAAGTCTGGAGGGTGAATCAGAAGAAGCAGAAGAAGGAGACGGAGAAGATGACGTCTGGAGGGTGAATCAGAAGAAGTAGAAAAAGGAGAATGAGAAGGTGAAGTCTGGAGGGTGAATCAGAAGAAGCAGAAGAAGGAGAAGGAGAAGGTGAAGTCTGAAGGGTGAATCAGAAGAAGGAGAAGAAGGAGAAGGAGAAGGTGAAGTCTGGAGGGTGAATCAGAAGAAGTAGAAGAAGGAGAAGGAGAGGGTGAAGTCTGGAGGGTGAATCAGAAGAAGCAGAAGAAGGAGAAGGAGACGATAAAGTCTGGAGGGTGAATCAGAAGAAGCAGAAGAAGGAGAAGGAGAATGTGAAGTCTGGAGGGTGAATCAGAAGAAGCAGAAGAAGGAGAAGGAGAAGATGACGTCTGGAGGGTGAATCAGAAGAAGTAGAAGAAGGAGAAGGAGAAGGTGAAGTCAGGAGGGTGAATCAGAAGAGGTAGAAGAAGGAGAAGGAGAAGGTGAAGTCAGGAGGGTGAATCAGAAGAAGCAGAAGAAGGAGAAGGAGACGGTAAAGTCTGGAGGGTGAATCAGAAGAATCAGAAGAAGGAGAAGGAGAAGGTGAAGTCTGGAGGGTGAATCAGAAGAAGCAGAAGAAAGGGAAGGAGAAGGTGAAGTCTGGAGGGTGAAGCAGAAGAAGCAGAAGAAGGAGAAGGAGAAGGTGAAGACTGGAGGATGAATCAGAAGAAGTAGAAGAAGGAGAAGGAGAAGGTGAAGTCTGGAGGGTGAATCAGAAGAAGTAGAAGAAGGAGAAGGAGAAGGTGAAGTCTGGAGGCTGAATCAGAAGAAGCAGAAGAAGGAGAAGGAGAAGGTGAAGTCTGGAGGGTGAATCAGAAGAAGTAGAAGAAGGAGAAGGAGAAGATGATGTCTGGAGGGTGAATCAGAAGAAGTAGAAATGGAGATGGAGAAGGAGAGGTCTGGAGGGTGAATCAGAAGAAGCAGAATAAGGAGAAGGAGAAGGTGAAGTCTGGAGGGTGAATCAGAAGAAGCAGACGAAGGAGAAGGAGAAGGTGAAGTCTGGAGGGTGAATCAGAAGAAGGAGAAGAAGGAGAAAGAGAAGGTGAGGTAAGGAGGGTGAATCAGAAGAAGCAGAAGAAGGAGAAGGAGAAGGTGAAGTCAGGGGGGTGAAGCAGAAGAAGTAGAAGAAGGAGAAGGAGAAGGTGAAGTCAGGAGGGTGAAGCAGAAGAAGCAGAAGAAGGAGAAGGAGAAGGTGAAGTCTGGAGGGCGCAGCAGAAGAAGCAGAAGAAGGAGAAGGAGAAGGTGAAGTCTGGAGGGTGAAGCAGAAGAAGCAGAAGAAGGAGAAGGAGAAGGTGAAGTCTGGAGGGTGAATCAGAAGAAGTAGAAGAAGGAGAAGGAGAAGGTGAAGTCAGGAGGGTGAAGCAGAAGAAGCAGAAGAAGGAGAAGGAGAAGGTGAAGTCTGGAGGGCGAAGCAGAAGAAGTAGAAGAAGGAGAAGGAGAAGGTGAAGTCTGGAGGGTGAATCAGAAGAAGTAGAAGAAGGAGAAGGAGAAGGTGAAGTTTGGAGGGTGAATCAGAAGAAGTAGAAGAAGGAGAAGGAGAAGGTGAAGTCTGGAGGGTGAATCAGAAGAAGCAGAAGAAGGAGAAGGAGAAGGTGAAGTCTGGAGGGAGAAGCAGAAGAAGTAGAAGAAGGAGAAGGAGAAGTTGAAGTCTGGAGGGTGAAGCGGAAGAAGTAGAAGAAGGAGAAGGAGAAGGTGAAGTCTGGAGGGTGAATCAGAAGAAGTAGAAGAAGGAGAAGGAGATGGTGAAGTATAGAGGGTGAATCAGAAGAAGGAGAAGGAGAAGATGAAGTCTGGAGGGTGAATCAGAAGAAGTAGAAGAAGGAGAAGGAGAAGATGTAGTCTGGAGGTTGAATCAGAAGAAGTAGACGAAGGAGAAGGAGAAGGTGAAGTCTGGAGGGTGAATCAGAAGAAGCAGAAGAAGGAGAAGGAGAAGGTGAAGTCTGGAGGGTGAATCAGAAGAAGTAGAAGAAGGAGAAGGAGAAGGTGAAGACTGGAGGGTGAATCAGAAGTACGAGAAGAAGCAGAAGGAGAAGGTGAAGTCTGGAGGGTGAATCAGAAGAAGTAGAAGAAGGAGAAGGAGAAGGCGAAGTCTGGAGGGTGAATCAGAAGAAGCAGAAGAAGGAGAAGGAGAAGATGAAGTCTGGAGGGTGAATCAGAAGAAGCAGAAGAAGGAGAAGGAGAAGGTGAAGTCTGGAGGGTGATGCAGAAGAAGTAGAAGAAGGAGAAGGAGAAGGTGAAGTCAGGAGGGTGAATCAGAAGAGGTAGAAGAAGGAGAAGGAGAAGGTGAAGTCAGGAGGGTGAATCAGAAGAAGCAGAAGAAGGAGAAGGAGACGGTAAAGTCTGGAGGGTGAATCAGAAGAATCAGAAGAAGGAGAAGGAGAAGGTGAAGTCTGGAGGGTGAATCAAAAGAAGCAGAAGAAAGGGAAGGAGAAGGTGAAGTCTGGAGGGTGAAGCAGAAGAAGCAGAAGAAGGAGAAGGAGAAGGTGAAGACTGGAGGATGAATCAGAAGAAGTAGAAGAAGGAGAAGGAGAAGGTGAAGTCTGGAGGGTGAATCAGAAGAAGTAGAAGAAGGAGAAGGAGAAGGTGAAGTCTGGAGGCTGAATCAGAAGAAGCAGAAGAAGGAGAAGGAGAAGGTGAAGTCTGGAGGGTGAATCAGAAGAAGTAGAAGAAGGAGAAGGAGAAGATGAAGTCTGGAGGGAGAAGCAGAAGAAGTAGAAGAAGGAGAAGGAGAAGGTGAAGTCTGGAGGGTGAAGCGGAAGAAGTAGAAGAAGGAGAAGGAGAAGGTGAAGTCTGGAGGGTGAATCAGAAGAAGTAGAAGAAGGAGAAGGAGATGGTGAAGTATGGAGGGTGAATCAGAAGAAGGAGAAGGAGAAGATGAAGTCTGGAGGGTGAATCAGAAGAAGTAGAAGAAGGAGAAGGAGAAGATGTAGTCTGGAGGTTGAATCAGAAGAAGTAGACGAAGGAGAAGGAGAAGGTGAAGTCTGGAGGGTGAATCAGAAGAAGCAGAAGAAGGAGAAGGAGAAGGTGAAGTCTGGAGGGTGAATCAGAAGAAGTAGAAGAAGGAGAAGGAGAAGGTGAAGACTGGAGGGTGAATCAAAAGTACGAGAAGAAGCAGAAGGAGAAGGTGAAGTCTGGAGGGTGAATCAGAAGAAGTAGAAGAAGGAGAAGGAGAAGGCGAAGTCTGGAGGGTGAATCAGAAGAAGCAGAAGAAGGAGAAGGAGAAGGTGAAGTCTGGAGGGTGAATCAGAAGAAGCAGAAGAAGGAGAAGGAGAAGATGAAGTCTGGAGGGTGAATCAGAAGAAGCAGAAGAAGGAGAAGGAGAAGGTGAAGCCTGAAGGGTGAATCAGAAGAAGCAGAAGAAGGAGAAGGAGAAGGTGTAGTCTGGAGGGTGAATCAGAAGAAGCAGAAGAAGGAGAAGGAGAAGGTGAAGTCTGGAGGGTGAATCAGAAGAAGCAGAAGAAGGAGAAGGAGAAGGTGAAGTCTGGAGGGTGAATCAGAAGAAGTAGAAGAAGGAGAAGGAGAAGGTGAAGTCTGGAGGGTGAATCAGAAGAAGTAGAAGAAGGAGAAGGAGAAGGTGAAGTCTGGAGAGTGAATCAGAAGAAGCAGAAGAAGGAGAAGCAGAAGGTGAAGTCTGAAGGGTGAATCAGAAGAAGCAGAAGAAGGAGAAGGAGAAGATGAAGTCTGGAGGGTGAATCAGAAGAAGTAGAAAAAGGAGAAGGAGAAGGTGAAGTCTGGAGGGTGAATCAGAAGAAGCAGAAGAAGGAGAAGCAGAAGGTGAAGTCTGGAGGGTGAATCAGAAGAAGCAGAAGAAGGAGAAGGAGAAGGTGAAGTCTGGATGCTGAATCAGAAGAAGTAGAAGAAGGAGAAGGAGAAGGTGAAGTCTGGAGGGTGATGCAGAAGAAGTAGAAGGAGGAGAAGGAGAAGGTGAAGTCAGGAGGGTGAATCAGAAGAAGTAGAAGAAGGAGAAGGAGAAGGTGAAGTCAGGAGGGTGAATCAGAAGAAGCAGAAGAAGGAGAAGGAGACGGTGAAGTCTGGAGGGTGAATCAGAAGAATCAGAAGAAGGAGAAGGAGAAGGTGAAGTCTGGAGGGTGAATCAGAAGAAGCAGAAGAAAGGGAAGGAGAAGGTGAAGTCTGGAGGGTGAAGCAGAAGAAGCAGAAGAAGGAGAAGGAGAAGGTGAAGACTGGAGGATGAATCAGAAGAAGTAGAAGAAGGAGAAGGAGAAGGTGAAGTCTGGAGGGTGAATCAGAAGAAGCAGAAGAAGGAGAAGGAGAAGATGAAGTCTGGATGGTAAATCAGAAGAAGTTGAAATGGAGAAGGAGAAGGTGAGGTCTGGAGGGTGAATCAGAAGAAGCAGAATAAGGAGAAGGAGAAGGTGAAGTCTGGAGGGTGAATCAGAAGAAGCAGAAGAAGGAGAAGGAGAAGGTGAAGTCTGGGGGGTGAATCAGAAGAAGCAGAAGAAGGAGAAGGAGAAGTTGAAGTCAGGAGGGTGAATCAGAAGAAGCAGAAGAAGGAGAAGGAGAAGGTGAAGTAAGGAGGGTGAATCAGAAGAAGCAGAAGAAGGAGAAGGAGAAGGTGAAGTCAGGGGGGTGAAGCAGAAGAAGTAGAAGAAGGAGAAGGAGAAGGTGAAGTCAGGAGGGTGAAGCAGAAGAAGCAGAAGAAGGAGAAGGAGAAGGTGAAGTCTGGAGGGTGAATCAGAAGAAGTAGAAGAAGGAGAAGGAGAAGGCGAAGTCAGGAGGGTGAAGCAGAAGAAGCAGAAGAAGGAGAAGGTGAAGTCTGGAGGGTGAAGCAGAAGAAGCAGAAGAAGGAGAAGGAGAAGGTGAAGTCTGGAGTGCGAATCAGAAGAAGCAGAAGAAGGAGAAGGAGAAGGTGAAGTCTGGAGGGTGAAGCAGAAGAAGCAGAAGAAGGAGAAGAAGAAGGTGAAGTGTGGAGGGTGAATCAGAAGAAGTAGAAGAAGGAGAAGGAGAAGGTGAAGTCAGGTGGGTGAAGCAGAAGAAGCAGAAGAAGGAGAAGGAGAAGGTGAAGTCTGGAGGGTGAATCAGAAGAAGCAGAATAAGGAGAAGGAGAAGGTGAAGTCTGGAGGGTGAATCAGAAGAAGCAGACGAAGGAGAAGGAGAAGGTGAAGTCTGGAGGGTGAATTAGAAGAAGCAGAAGAAGGAGAAGGTGAAGTCAGGAGGGTGAATCAGAAGAAGGAGAAGGAGAAGGTGAAGTAAGGAGGGTGAATCAGAAGAAGCAGAAGAAGGAGAAGGAGAAGGTGAAGTCAGGGGGGTGAAGCAGAAGAAGTAGAAGAAGGAGAAGGAGAAGGTGAAGTCAGGAGGGTGAAGCAGAAGAAGCAGAAGAAGGAGAAGGAGAAGGTGAAGTCTGGAGGGCGCAGCAGAAGAAGCAGAAGAAGGAGAAGGAGAAGGTGAAGTCTGGAGGGTGAAGCAGAAGAAGCAGAAGAAGGAGAAGGAGAAGGTGCAGTCTGGAGGGTGAATCAGAAGAAGTAGAAGAAGGAGAAGGAGAAGGTGAAGTCAGGAGGGTGAAGCAGAAGAAGCAGAAGAAGGAGAAGGAGAAGGTGAAGTCTGGAGGGTGAAGCAGAAGAAGCAGAAGAAGGAGAAGGAGAAGGTGAAGTCTGGAGGGCGAAGCAGAAGAAGTAGAAGAAGGAGAAGGAGAAGGTGAAGTCTGGAGGGTGAATCAGAAGAAGTAGAAGAAGGAGAAGGAGAAGGTGAAGTTTGGAGGGTGAATCAGAAGAAGTAGAAGAAGGAGAAGGAGAAGGTGAAGTCTGGAGGGTGAATCAGAAGAAGCAGAAGAAGGAGAAGGAGAAGGTGAAGTCTGGTGGGAGAAGCAGAAGAAGTAGAAGAAGGAGAAGGAGAAGGTGAAGTCTGGAGGGTGAAGCGGAAGAAGTAGAAGAAGGAGAAGGAGAAGATGAAGTCTGGAGGGAGAAGCAGAAGAAGTAGAAGAAGGAGAAGGAGAAGGTGAAGTCTGGAGGGTGAAGCGGAAGAAGTAGAAGAAGGAGAAGGAGAAGGTGAAGTCTGGAGGGTGAATCAGAAGAAGTAGAAGAAGGAGAAGGAGATGGTGAAGTATGGAGGGTGAATCAGAAGAAGGAGAAGGAGAAGATGAAGTCTGGAGGGTGAATCAGAAGAAGTAGAAGAAGGAGAAGGAGAAGATGTAGTCTGGAGGTTGAATCAGAAGAAGTAGACGAAGGAGAAGGAGAAGGTGAAGTCTGGAGGGTGAATCAGAAGAAGCAGAAGAAGGAGAAGGAGAAGGTGAAGTCTGGAGGGTGAATCAGAAGAAGTAGAAGAAGGAGAAGGAGAAGGTGAAGACTGGAGGGTGAATCAAAAGTACGAGAAGAAGCAGAAGGAGAAGGTGAAGTCTGGAGGGTGAATCAGAAGAAGTAGAAGAAGGAGAAGGAGAAGGCGAAGTCTGGAGGGTGAATCAGAAGAAGCAGAAGAAGGAGAAGGAGAAGGTGAAGTCTGGAGGGTGAATCAGAAGAAGCAGAAGAAGGAGAAGGAGAAGATGAAGTCTGGAGGGTGAATCAGGAGAAGCAGAAGAAGGAGAAGGAGAAGGTGAAGCCTGAAGGGTGAATCAGAAGAAGCAGAAGAAGGAGAAGGAGAAGGTGTAGTCTGGAGGGTGAATCAGAAGAAGCAGAAGAAGGAGAAGGAGAAGGTGAAGTCTGGAGGGTGAATCAGAAGAAGCAGAAGAAGGAGAAGGAGAAGGTGAAGTCTGGAGGGTGAATCAGAAGAAGTAGAAGAAGGAGAAGGAGAAGGTGAAGTCTGGAGGGTGAATCAGAAGAAGTAGAAGAAGGAGAAGGAGAAGGTGAAGTCTGGAGAGTGAATCAGAAGAAGCAGAAGAAGGAGAAGCAGAAGGTGAAGTCTGAAGGGTGAATCAGAAGAAGCAGAAGAAGGAGAAGGAGAAGATGAAGTCTGGAGGGTGAATCAGAAGAAGTAGAAAAAGGAGAAGGAGAAGGTGAAGTCTGGAGGGTGAATCAGAAGAAGCAGAAGAAGGAGAAGCAGAAGGTGAAGTCTGGAGGGTGAATCAGAAGAAGCAGAAGAAGGAGAAGGAGAAGGTGAAGTCTGGATGCTGAATCAGAAGAAGTAGAAGAAGGAGAAGGAGAAGGTGAAGTCTGGAGGGTGATGCAGAAGAAGTAGAAGGAGGAGAAGGAGAAGGTGAAGTCAGGAGGGTGAATCAGAAGAAGTAGAAGAAGGAGAAGGAGAAGGTGAAGTCAGGAGGGTGAATCAGAAGAAGCAGAAGAAGGAGAAGGAGACGGTGAAGTCTGGAGGGTGAATCAGAAGAATCAGAAGAAGGAGAAGGAGAAGGTGAAGTCTGGAGGGTGAATCAGAAGAAGCAGAAGAAAGGGAAGGAGAAGGTGAAGTCTGGAGGGTGAAGCAGAAGAAGCAGAAGAAGGAGAAGGAGAAGGTGAAGACTGGAGGATGAATCAGAAGAAGTAGAAGAAGGAGAAGGAGAAGGTGAAGTCTGGAGGGTGAATCAGAAGAAGCAGAAGAAGGAGAAGGAGAAGATGAAGTCTGGATGGTAAATCAGAAGAAGTTGAAATGGAGAAGGAGAAGGTGAGGTCTGGAGGGTGAATCAGAAGAAGCAGAATAAGGAGAAGGAGAAGGTGAAGTCTGGAGGGTGAATCAGAAGAAGCAGAAGAAGGAGAAGGAGAAGGTGAAGTCTGGGGGGTGAATCAGAAGAAGCAGAAGAAGGAGAAGGAGAAGTTGAAGTCAGGAGGGTGAATCAGAAGAAGCAGAAGAAGGAGAAGGAGAAGGTGAAGTAAGGAGGGTGAATCAGAAGAAGCAGAAGAAGGAGAAGGAGAAGGTGAAGTCAGGGGGGTGAAGCAGAAGAAGTAGAAGAAGGAGAAGGAGAAGGTGAAGTCAGGAGGGTGAAGCAGAAGAAGCAGAAGAAGGAGAAGGAGAAGGTGAAGTCTGGAGGGTGAATCAGAAGAAGTAGAAGAAGGAGAAGGAGAAGGCGAAGTCAGGAGGGTGAAGCAGAAGAAGCAGAAGAAGGAGAAGGTGAAGTCTGGAGGGTGAAGCAGAAGAAGCAGAAGAAGGAGAAGGAGAAGGTGAAGTCTGGAGTGCGAATCAGAAGAAGCAGAAGAAGGAGAAGGAGAAGGTGAAGTCTGGAGGGTGAAGCAGAAGAAGCAGAAGAAGGAGAAGAAGAAGGTGAAGTGTGGAGGGTGAATCAGAAGAAGTAGAAGAAGGAGAAGGAGAAGGTGAAGTCAGGTGGGTGAAGCAGAAGAAGCAGAAGAAGGAGAAGGAGAAGGTGAAGTCTGGAGGGTGAATCAGAAGAAGCAGAATAAGGAGAAGGAGAAGGTGAAGTCTGGAGGGTGAATCAGAAGAAGCAGACGAAGGAGAAGGAGAAGGTGAAGTCTGGAGGGTGAATTAGAAGAAGCAGAAGAAGGAGAAGGTGAAGTCAGGAGGGTGAATCAGAAGAAGGAGAAGGAGAAGGTGAAGTAAGGAGGGTGAATCAGAAGAAGCAGAAGAAGGAGAAGGAGAAGGTGAAGTCAGGGGGGTGAAGCAGAAGAAGTAGAAGAAGGAGAAGGAGAAGGTGAAGTCAGGAGGGTGAAGCAGAAGAAGCAGAAGAAGGAGAAGGAGAAGGTGAAGTCTGGAGGGCGCAGCAGAAGAAGCAGAAGAAGGAGAAGGAGAAGGTGAAGTCTGGAGGGTGAAGCAGAAGAAGCAGAAGAAGGAGAAGGAGAAGGTGCAGTCTGGAGGGTGAATCAGAAGAAGTAGAAGAAGGAGAAGGAGAAGGTGAAGTCAGGAGGGTGAAGCAGAAGAAGCAGAAGAAGGAGAAGGAGAAGGTGAAGTCTGGAGGGTGAAGCAGAAGAAGCAGAAGAAGGAGAAGGAGAAGGTGAAGTCTGGAGGGCGAAGCAGAAGAAGTAGAAGAAGGAGAAGGAGAAGGTGAAGTCTGGAGGGTGAATCAGAAGAAGTAGAAGAAGGAGAAGGAGAAGGTGAAGTTTGGAGGGTGAATCAGAAGAAGTAGAAGAAGGAGAAGGAGAAGGTGAAGTCTGGAGGGTGAATCAGAAGAAGCAGAAGAAGGAGAAGGAGAAGGTGAAGTCTGGTGGGAGAAGCAGAAGAAGTAGAAGAAGGAGAAGGAGAAGGTGAAGTCTGGAGGGTGAAGCGGAAGAAGTAGAAGAAGGAGAAGGAGAAGGTGAAGTCTGGAGGGTGAATCAGAAGAAGTAGAAGAAGGAGAAGGAGATGGTGAAGTATAGAGGGTGAATCAGAAGAAGGAGAAGGAGAAGATGAAGTCTGGAGGGTGAATCAGAAGAAGTAGAAGAAGGACAAGGAGAAGATGTAGTCTGGAGGTTGAATCAGAAGAAGTAGACGAAGGAGAAGGAGAAGGTGAAGTCTGGAGGGTGAATCAGAAGAAGCAGAAGAAGGAGAAGGAGAAGGTGAAGTCTGGAGGGTGAATCAGAAGAAGTAGAAGAAGGAGAAGGAGAAGGTGAAGACTGGAGGGTGAATCAGATGTACGAGAAGAAGCAGAAGGAGAAGGTGAAGTCTGGAGGGTGAATCAGAAGAAGTAGAAGAAGGAGAAGGAGAAGGCGAAGTCTGGAGGGTGAATCAGAAGAAGCAGAAGAAGGAGAAGGAGAAGGTGAAGTCTGGAGGGTGAATCAGAAGAAGCAGAAGAAGGAGAAGGAGAAGATGAAGTCTGGAGGGTGAATCAGAAGAAGCAGAAGAAGGAGAAGGAGAAGGTGAAGTCTGGAGGGTGATGCAGAAGAAGTAGAAGAAGGAGAAGGAGAAGGTGAAGTCAGGAGGGTGAATCAGAAGAGGTAGAAGAAGGAGAAGGAGAAGGTGAAGTCAGGAGGGTGAATCAGAAGAAGCAGAAGAAGGAGAAGGAGACGGTAAAGTCTGGAGGGTGAATCAGAAGAATCAGAAGAAGGAGAAGGAGAAGGTGAAGTCTGGAGGGTGAATCAGAAGAAGCAGAAGAAAGGGAAGGAGAAGGTGAAGTCTGGAGGGTGAAGCAGAAGAAGCAGAAGAAGGAGAAGGAGAAGGTGAAGACTGGAGGATGAATCAGAAGAAGTAGAAGAAGGAGAAGGAGAAGGTGAAGTCTGGAGGGTGAATCAGAAGAAGTAGAAGAAGGAGAAGGAGAAGGTGAAGTCTGGAGGCAGAATCAGAAGAAGCAGAAGAAGGAGAAGGAGAAGGTGAAGTCTGGAGGGTGAATCAGAAGAAGTAGAAGAAGGAGAAGGAGAAGATGAAGTCTGGAGGGAGAAGCAGAAGAAGTAGAAGAAGGAGAAGGAGAAGGTGAAGTCTGGAGGGTGAAGCGGAAGAAGTAGAAGAAGGAGAAGGAGAAGGTGAAGTCTGGAGGGTGAATCAGAAGAAGTAGAAGAAGGAGAAGGAGATGGTGAAGTATGGAGGGTGAATCAGAAGAAGGAGAAGGAGAAGATGAAGTCTGGAGGGTGAATCAGAAGAAGTAGAAGAAGGAGAAGGAGAAGATGTAGTCTGGAGGTTGAATCAGAAGAAGTAGACGAAGGAGAAGGAGAAGGTGAAGTCTGGAGGGTGAATCAGAAGAAGCAGAAGAAGGAGAAGGAGAAGGTGAAGTCTGGAGGGTGAATCAGAAGAAGTAGAAGAAGGAGAAGGAGAAGGTGAAGACTGGAGGGTGAATCAGAAGTACGAGAAGAAGCAGAAGGAGAAGGTGAAGTCTGGAGGGTGAATCAGAAGAAGTAGAAGAAGGAGAAGGAGAAGGCGAAGTCTGGAGGGTGAATCAGAAGAAGCAGAAGAAGGAGAAGGAGAAGGTGAAGTCTGGAGGGTGAATCAGAAGAAGCAGAAGAAGGAGAAGGAGAAGATGAAGTCTGGAGGGTGAATCAGAAGAAGCAGAAGAAGGAGAAGGAGAAGGTGAAGCCTGAAGGGTGAATCAGAAGAAGCAGAAGAAGGAGAAGGAGAAGGTGTAGTCTGGAGGGTGAATCAGAAGAAGCAGAAGAAGGAGAAGGAGAAGGTGAAGTCTGGAGGGTGAATCAGAAGAAGCAGAAGAAGGAGAAGGAGAAGGTGAAGTCTGGAGGGTGAATCAGAAGAAGTAGAAGAAGGAGAAGGAGAAGGTGAAGTCTGGAGGGTGAATCAGAAGAAGTAGAAGAAGGAGAAGCAGAAGGTGAAGTCTGGAGGGTGAATCAGAAGAAGCAGAAGAAGGAGAAGGAGAAGGTGAAGTCTGAAGGGTGAAGCAGAAGAAGCAGAAGAAGGAGAAGGAGAAGGTGAAGTCTGGAGGGCGAAGCAGAAGAAGTAGAAGAAGGAGAAGGAGAAGGTGAAGTCTGGAGGGTGAATCAGAAGAAGCAGAAGAAGGAGAAGCAGAAGGTGAAGTCTGGAGGGTGAATCAGAAGAAGCAGAAGAAGGAGAAGGAGAAGGTGAAGTCTGGAGGGTGAAGCAGAAGAAGCAGAAGAAGGAGAAGGAGAAGGTGAAGACTGGAGGGCGAAGCAGAAGAAGTAGAAGAAGGAGAAGGAGAAGGTGAAGTCTGGAGGGTGAATCAGAAGAAGTAGAAGAAGGAGAAGGAGAAAGTGAAGTTTGGAGGGTGAATCAGAAGAAGTAGAAGAAGGAGAAGGAGAAGGTGAAGTCTGGAGGATGAATCAGAAGAAGCAGAAGAAGGAGAAGGAGAAGGTGAAGTCTGGTGGGAGAAGCAGAAGAAGTAGAAGAAGGAGAAGGAGAAGGTGAAGTCTGGAGGGTGAAGCGGAAGAAGTAGAAGAAGGAGAAGGAGAAGGTGAAGTCTGGAGGGTGAATCAGAAGAAGTAGAAGAAGGAGAAGGAGATGGTGAAGTATAGAGGGTGAATCAGAAGAAGGAGAAGGAGAAGATGAAGTCTGGAGGGTGAATCAGAAGAAGTAGAAGAAGGAGAAGGAGAAGATGTAGTCTGGAGGTTGAATCAGAAGAAGTAGACGAAGGAGAAGGAGAAGGTGAAGTCTGGAGGGTGAATCAGAAGAAGCAGAAGAAGGAGAAGGAGAAGGTGAAGTCTGGAGGGTGAATCAGAAGAAGTAGAAGAAGGAGAAGGAGAAGGTGAAGACTGGAGGGTGAATCAGATGTACGAGAAGAAGCAGAAGGAGAAGGTGAAGTCTGGAGGGTGAATCAGAAGAAGTAGAAGAAGGAGAAGGAGAAGGCGAAGTCTGGAGGGTGAATCAGAAGAAGCAGAAGAAGGAGAAGGAGAAGGTGAAGTCTGGAGGGTGAATCAGAAGAAGCAGAAGAAGGAGAAGGAGAAGATGAAGTCTGGAGGGTGAATCAGAAGAAGCAGAAGAAGGAGAAGGAGAAGGTGACGTCTGGAGGGTGATGCAGAAGAAGTAGAAGAAGGAGAAGGAGAAGGTGAAGTCAGGAGGGTGAATCAGAAGAGGTAGAAGAAGGAGAAGGAGAAGGTGAAGTCAGGAGGGTGAATCAGAAGAAGCAGAAGAAGGAGAAGGAGACGGTAAAGTCTGGAGGGTGAATCAGAAGAATCAGAAGAAGGAGAAGGAGAAGGTGAAGTCTGGAGGGTGAATCAGAAGAAGCAGAAGAAAGGGAAGGAGAAGGTGAAGTCTGGAGGGTGAAGCAGAAGAAGCAGAAGAAGGAGAAGGAGAAGGTGAAGACTGGAGGATGAATCAGAAGAAGTAGAAGAAGGAGAAGGAGAAGGTGAAGTCTGGAGGGTGAATCAGAAGTAGAAGAAGGAGAAGGAGAAGGTGAAGTCTGGAGGCTGAATCAGAAGAAGCAGAAGAAGGAGAAGGAGAAGGTGAAGTCTGGAGGGTGAATCAGAAGAAGTAGAAGAAGGGGAAGGAGAAGATGAAGTCTGGAGGGAGAAGCAGAAGAAGTAGAAGAAGGAGAAGGAGAAGGTGAAGTCTGGAGGGTGAAGCGGAAGAAGTAGAAGAAGGAGAAGGAGAAGGTGAAGTCTGGAGGGTGAATCAGAAGAAGTAGAAGAAGGAGAAGGAGATGGTGAAGTATGGAGGGTGAATCAGAAGAAGGAGAAGGAGAAGATGAAGTCTGGAGGGTGAATCAGAAGAAGTAGAAGAAGGAGAAGGAGAAGATGTAGTCTGGAGGTTGAATCAGAAGAAGTAGACGAAGGAGAAGGAGAAGGTGAAGTCTGGAGGGTGAATCAGAAGAAGCAGAAGAAGGAGAAGGAGAAGGTGAAGTCTGGAGGGTGAATCAGAAGAAGTAGAAGAAGGAGAAGGAGAAGGTGAAGACTGGAGGGTGAATCAGAAGTACGAGAAGAAGCAGAAGGAGAAGGTGAAGTCTGGAGGGTGAATCGGAAGAAGTAGAAGAAGGAGAAGGAGAAGGCGAAGTCTGGAGGGTGAATCAGAAGAAGCAGAAGAAGGAGAAGGAGAAGGTGAAGTCTGGAGGGTGAATCAGAAGAAGCAGAAGAAGGAGAAGGAGAAGATGAAGTCTGGAGGGTGAATCAGAAGAAGCAGAAGAAGGAGAAGGAGAAGGTGAAGCCTGAAGGGTGAATCAGAAGAAGCAGAAGAAGGAGAAGGAGAAGGTGTAGTCTGGAGGGTGAATCAGAAGAAGCAGAAGAAGGAGAAGGAGAAGGTGAAGTCTGGAGGGTGAATCAGAAGAAGCAGAAGAAGGAGAAGGAGAAGGTGAAGTCTGGAGGGTGAATCAGAAGAAGTAGAAGAAGGAGAAGGAGAAGGTGAAGTCTGGAGGGTGAATCAGAAGAAGTAGAAGAAGGAGAAGGAGAAGGTGAAGTCTGGAGGGTGAATCAGAAGAAGCAGAAGAAGGAGAAGGAGAAGGTGAAGTCTGAAGGGTGAATCAGAAGAAGCAGAAGAAGGAGAAGGAGAAGATGAAGTCTGGAGGGTGAATCAGAAGAAGTAGAAAAAGGAGAAGGAGAAGGTGAAGTCTGGAGGGTGAATCAGAAGAAGCAGAAGAAGGAGAAGCAGAAGGTGAAGTCTGGAGGGTGAATCAGAAGAAGCAGAAGAAGGAGAAGGAGAAGGTGAAGTCTGGAGGCTGAATCAGAAGAAGTAGAAGAAGGAGAAGGAGAAGGTGAAGTCTGGAGGGTGATGCAGAAGAAGTAGAAGGAGGAGAAGGAGAAGGTGAAGTCAGGAGGGTGAATCAGAAGAAGTAGAAGAAGGAGAAGGAGAAGGTGAAGTCAGGAGGGTGAATCAGAAGAAGCAGAAGAAGGAGAAGGAGACGGTGAAGTCTGGAGGGTGAATCAGAAGAATCAGAAGAAGGAGAAGGAGAAGGTGAAGTCTGGAGGGTGAATCAGAAGAAGCAGAAGAAAGGGAAGGAGAAGGTGAGTCTGGAGGGTGAAGCAGAAGAAGCAGAAGAAGGAGAAGGAGAAGGTGAAGACTGGAGGATGAATCAGAAGAAGTAGAAGAAGGAGAAGGAGAAGGTGAAGTCTGGAGGGTGAATCAGAAGAAGCAGAAGAAGGAGAAGGAGAAGATGAAGTCTGGATGGTAAATCAGAAGAAGTTGAAATGGAGAAGGAGATGGTGAGGTCTGGAGGGTGAATCAGAAGAAGCAGAATAAGGAGAAGGAGAAGGTGAAGTCTGGAGGGTGAATCAGAAGAAGCAGAAGAAGGAGAAGGAGAAGGTGAAGTCTGGGGGGTGAATCAGAAGAAGCAGAAGAAGGAGAAGGAGAAGGTGAAGTCAGGAGGGTGAATCAGAAGAAGCAGAAGAAGGAGAAGGAGAAGGTGAAGTAAGGAGGGTGAATCAGAAGAAGCAGAAGAAGGAGAAGTAGAAGGTGAAGTCAGGGGGGTGAAGCAGAAGAAGTAGAAGAAGGAGAAGGAGAAGGTGAAGTCAGGAGGGTGAAGCAGAAGAAGCAGAAAAGGAGAAGTAGAAGGTGAAGTCTGGAGGGCGCAGCAGAAGAAGCAGAAGAAGGAGAAGAAGAAGGTGAAGTCTGGAGGGTGAAGCAGAAGAAGCAGAAGAAGGAGAAGGAGAAGGTGAAGTCTGGAGGGTGAATCAGAAGAAGTAGAAGAAGGAGAAGGAGAAGGCGAAGTCAGGAGGGTGAAGCAGAAGAAGCAGAAGAAGGAGAAGGAGAAGGTGAAGTCTGGAGGGTGAAGCAGAAGAAGCAGAAGAAGGAGAAGGAGAAGGTGAAGTCTGGAGGGCGAATCAGAAGAAGCAGAAGAAGGAGAAGGAGAAGGTGAAGTCTGGAGGGTGAAGCAGAAGAAGCAGAAGAAGGAGAAGAAGAAGGTGAAGTGTGGAGGGTGAATCAGAAGAAGTAGAAGAAGGAGAAGGAGAAGGTGAAGTCAGGTGGGTGAAGCAGAAGAAGCAGAAGAAGGAGAAGGAGAAGGTGAAGTCTGGAGGGTGAATCAGAAGAAGCAGAAGAAGGAGAAGGAGAAGGTGAAGTCTGGAGGGTGAATCAGAAGAAGCAGAAGAAGGAGAAGGAGAAGATGAAGTCTGGAGGGTGAATCAGAAGAAGTAGAAGAAGGAGAAGGAGAAGGTGAAGTCTGGAGGGTGAATCAGAAGAAGCAGAAGAAGGAGAAGGAGAAGGTGAAGTCTGGAGGGTGAATCAGAAGAAGCAGAAGAAGGAGAAGGAGAAGGTGAAGTCTGGAAGGTGGATCAGAAGAAGTAGAAGAAGGAGAAGGAGAAGGTGAAGTCTGGAGGGTGAAGCAGAAGAAGTAGAAGAAGGAGAAGGAGAAGGTGAAGTCAGGAGGGTGAATCAGAAGAAGTAGAAGAAGGAGAAGGAGAAGGTGAAGTCAGGAGGGTGAATCAAAAGAAGCAGAAGAAGGAGAAGGAGAAGGTGAAGTCTGGAGGGTGAATCAGAAGAAGCAGAAGAAGGAGAAGGAGAAGGTGAAGTCTGGAGGGTGAAGCAGAAGAAGCAGAAGAAGGAGAAGGAGAAGGTGAAGACTGGAGGGCGAAGCAGAAGAAGTAGAAGAAGGAGAAGGAGAAGGTGAAGTCTGGAGGGTGAATCAGAAGAAGTAGAAGAAGGAGAAGGAGAAAGTGAAGTTTGGAGGGTGAATCAGAAGAAGTAGAAGAAGGAGAAGGAGAAGGTGAAGTCTGGAGGGTGAATCAGAAGAAGCAGAAGAAGGAGAAGGAGAAGGTGAAGTCTGGTGGGAGAAGCAGAAGAAGTAGAAGAAGGAGAAGGAGAAGGTGAAGTCTGGAGGGTGAAGCGGAAGAAGTAGAAGAAGGAGAAGGAGAAGGTGAAGTCTGGAGGGTGAATCAGAAGAAGTAGAAGAAGGAGAAGGAGATGGTGAAGTATAGAGGGTGAATCAGAAGAAGGAGAAGGAGAAGATGAAGTCTGGAGGGTGAATCAGAAGAAGTAGAAGAAGGAGAAGGAGAAGATGTAGTCTGGAGGTTGAATCAGAAGAAGTAGACGAAGGAGAAGGAGAAGGTGAAGTCTGGAGGGTGAATCAGAAGAAGCAGAAGAAGGAGAAGGAGAAGGTGAAGTCTGGAGGGTGAATCAGAAGAAGTAGAAGAAGGAGAAGGAGAAGGTGAAGACTGGAGGGTGAATCAGATGTACGAGAAGAAGCAGAAGGAGAAGGTGAAGTCTGGAGGGTGAATCAGAAGAAGTAGAAGAAGGAGAAGGAGAAGGCGAAGTCTGGAGGGTGAATCAGAAGAAGCAGAAGAAGGAGAAGGAGAAGGTGAAGTCTGGAGGGTGAATCAGAAGAAGCAGAAGAAGGAGAAGGAGAAGATGAAGTCTGGAGGGTGAATCAGAAGAAGCAGAAGAAGGAGAAGGAGAAGGTGAAGTCTGGAGGGTGATGCAGAAGAAGTAGAAGAAGGAGAAGGAGAAGGTGAAGTCAGGAGGGTGAATCAGAAGAGGTAGAAGAAGGAGAAGGAGAAGGTGAAGTCAGGAGGGTGAATCAGAAGAAGCAGAAGAAGGAGAAGGAGACGGTAAAGTCTGGAGGGTGAATCAGAAGAATCAGAAGAAGGAGAAGGAGAAGGTGAAGTCTGGAGGGTGAATCAGAAGAAGCAGAAGAAAGGGAAGGAGAAGGTGAAGTCTGGAGGGTGAAGCAGAAGAAGCAGAAGAAGGAGAAGGAGAAGGTGAAGACTGGAGGATGAATCAGAAGAAGTAGAAGAAGGAGAAGGAGAAGGTGAAGTCTGGAGGGTGAATCAGAAGTAGAAGAAGGAGAAGGAGAAGGTGAAGTCTGGAGGCTGAATCAGAAGAAGCAGAAGAAGGAGAAGGAGAAGGTGAAGTCTGGAGGGTGAATCAGAAGAAGTAGAAGAAGGGGAAGGAGAAGATGAAGTCTGGAGGGAGAAGCAGAAGAAGTAGAAGAAGGAGAAGGAGAAGGTGAAGTCTGGAGGGTGAAGCGGAAGAAGTAGAAGAAGGAGAAGGAGAAGGTGAAGTCTGGAGGGTGAATCAGAAGAAGTAGAAGAAGGAGAAGGAGATGGTGAAGTATGGAGGGTGAATCAGAAGAAGGAGAAGGAGAAGATGAAGTCTGGAGGGTGAATCAGAAGAAGTAGAAGAAGGAGAAGGAGAAGATGTAATCTGGAGGTTGAATCAGAAGAAGTAGACGAAGGAGAAGGAGAAGGTGAAGTCTGGAGGGTGAATCAGAAGAAGCAGAAGAAGGAGAAGGAGAAGGTGAAGTCTGGAGGGTGAATCAGAAGAAGTAGAAGAAGGAGAAGGAGAAGGTGAAGACTGGAGGGTGAATCAGAAGTACGAGAAGAAGCAGAAGGAGAAGGTGAAGTCTGGAGGGTGAATCGGAAGAAGTAGAAGAAGGAGAAGGAGAAGGCGAAGTCTGGAGGGTGAATCAGAAGAAGCAGAAGAAGGAGAAGGAGAAGGTGAAGTCTGGAGGGTGAATCAGAAGAAGCAGAAGAAGGAGAAGGAGAAGATGAAGTCTGGAGGGTGAATCAGAAGAAGCAGAAGAAGGAGAAGGAGAAGGTGAAGCCTGAAGGGTGAATCAGAAGAAGCAGAAGAAGGAGAAGGAGAAGGTGTAGTCTGGAGGGTGAATCAGAAGAAGCAGAAGAAGGAGAAGGAGAAGGTGAAGTCTGGAGGGTGAATCAGAAGAAGCAGAAGAAGGAGAAGGAGAAGGTGAAGTCTGGAGGGTGAATCAGAAGAAGTAGAAGAAGGAGAAGGAGAAGGTGAAGTCTGGAGGGTGAATCAGAAGAAGTAGAAGAAGGAGAAGGAGAAGGTGAAGTCTGGAGGGTGAATCAGAAGAAGCAGAAGAAGGAGAAGGAGAAGGTGAAGTCTGAAGGGTGAATCAGAAGAAGCAGAAGAAGGAGAAGGAGAAGATGAAGTCTGGAGGGTGAATCAGAAGAAGTAGAAAAAGGAGAAGGAGAAGGTGAAGTCTGGAGGGTGAATCAGAAGAAGCAGAAGAAGGAGAAGCAGAAGGTGAAGTCTGGAGGGTGAATCAGAAGAAGCAGAAGAAGGAGAAGGAGAAGGTGAAGTCTGGAGGCTGAATCAGAAGAAGTAGAAGAAGGAGAAGGAGAAGGTGAAGTCTGGAGGGTGATGCAGAAGAAGTAGAAGGAGGAGAAGGAGAAGGTGAAGTCAGGAGGGTGAATCAGAAGAAGTAGAAGAAGGAGAAGGAGAAGGTGAAGTCAGGAGGGTGAATCAGAAGAAGCAGAAGAAGGAGAAGGAGACGGTGAAGTCTGGAGGGTGAATCAGAAGAATCAGAAGAAGGAGAAGGAGAAGGTGAAGTCTGGAGGGTGAATCAGAAGAAGCAGAAGAAAGGGAAGGAGAAGGTGAGTCTGGAGGGTGAAGCAGAAGAAGCAGAAGAAGGAGAAGGAGAAGGTGAAGACTGGAGGATGAATCAGAAGAAGTAGAAGAAGGAGAAGGAGAAGGTGAAGTCTGGAGGGTGAATCAGAAGAAGCAGAAGAAGGAGAAGGAGAAGATGAAGTCTGGATGGTAAATCAGAAGAAGTTGAAATGGAGAAGGAGATGGTGAGGTCTGGAGGGTGAATCAGAAGAAGCAGAATAAGGAGAAGGAGAAGGTGAAGTCTGGAGGGTGAATCAGAAGAAGCAGAAGAAGGAGAAGGAGAAGGTGAAGTCTGGGGGGTGAATCAGAAGAAGCAGAAGAAGGAGAAGGAGAAGGTGAAGTCAGGAGGGTGAATCCGAAGAAGCAGAAGAAGGAGAAGGAGAAGGTGAAGTAAGGAGGGTGAATCAGAAGAAGCAGAAGAAGGAGAAGGAGAAGGTGAAGTCAGGGGGGTGAAGCAGAAGAAGTAGAAGAAGGAGAAGGAGAAGGTGAAGTCAGGAGGGTGAAGCAGAAGAAGCAGAAAAGGAGAAGTAGAAGGTGAAGTCTGGAGGGCGCAGCAGAAGAAGCAGAAGAAGGAGAAGAAGAAGGTGAAGTCTGGAGGGTGAAGCAGAAGAAGCAGAAGAAGGAGAAGGAGAAGGTGAAGTCTGGAGGGTGAATCAGAAGAAGTAGAAGAAGGAGAAGGAGAAGGCGAAGTCAGGAGGGTGAAGCAGAAGAAGCAGAAGAAGGAGAAGGAGAAGGTGAAGTCTGGAGGGTGAAGCAGAAGAAGCAGAAGAAGGAGAAGGAGAAGGTGAAGTCTGGAGGGCGAATCAGAAGAAGCAGAAGAAGGAGAAGGAGAAGGTGAAGTCTGGAGGGTGAAGCAGAAGAAGCAGAAGAAGGAGAAGAAGAAGGTGAAGTGTGGAGGGTGAATCAGAAGAAGTAGAAGAAGGAGAAGGAGAAGGTGAAGTCAGGTGGGTGAAGCAGAAGAAGCAGAAGAAGGAGAAGGAGAAGGTGAAGTCTGGAGGGTGAATCAGAAGAAGCAGAAGAAGGAGAAGGAGAAGGTGAAGTCTGGAGGGTGAATCAGAAGAAGCAGAAGAAGGAGAAGGAGAAGATGAAGTCTGGAGGGTGAATCAGAAGAAGTAGAAGAAGGAGAAGGAGAAGGTGAAGTCTGGAGGGTGAATCAGAAGAAGCAGAAGAAGGAGAAGGAGAAGGTGAAGTCTGGAGGGTGAATCAGAAGAAGCAGAAGAAGGAGAAGGAGAAGGTGAAGTCTGGAAGGTGGATCAGAAGAAGTAGAAGAAGGAGAAGGAGAAGGTGAAGTCTGGAGGGTGAAGCAGAAGAAGTAGAAGAAGGAGAAGGAGAAGGTGAAGTCAGGAGGGTGAATCAGAAGAAGTAGAAGAAGGAGAAGGAGAAGGTGAAGTCAGGAGGGGGAATCAAAAGAAGCAGAAGAAGGAGAACGAGAAGGTGAAGTCTGGAGGGTGAATCAGAAGAATCAGAAGAAGGAGAAGGAGAAGGTGAAGTCTGGAGGGTGAATCAGAAGAAGCAGAAGAAAGGGAAGGAGAAGGTGAAGTCTGGAGGGTGAAGCAGAAGAAGCAGAAGAAGGAGTAGGAGAAGGTGAAGACTGGAGGGTGAATCAGAAGAAGTAGAAGGAGGAGAAGGAGAAGGTGAAGTCTGGAGGGTGAATCAGAAGAAGTAGAAGAAGGAGAAGGAGAAGGTGAAGTCTGGAGGGTGAATCAGAAGAAGCAGAAGAAGGAGAAGGAGAAGGTGAAGTCTGGAGGGTGAATCTGAAGAAGCAGAAGAAGGAGAAGGAGAAGATGAAGTCTAGAGGGTGAATCAGAAGAAGTAGAAATGGAGAAGGAGAAGGTGAGGTCTGGAGGGTGAATCAGAAGAAGCAGAATAAGGAGAAGGAGAAGGTGAAGTCTGGAGGGTGAATCAGAAGAAGCAGAAGAAGGAGAAGGAGAAGGTGAAGTCTGGAGGGTGAATCAGAAGAAGCAGAAGAAGGAGAAGGAGAAGGTGAAGTCAGGAGGGTGAATCAGCAGAATCAGAAGAAGGAGAAGGGGTAGGTGAAGTAAGGAGGGTGAATCAGAAGAAGCAGAAGAAGGAGAAGGAGGAGGTGAAGTCAGGGGGGTGAAGCAGAAGATGTAGAAGAAGGAGAAGGAGAAGGTGAAGTCAGGAGGGTGAAGCAGAAGAAGCAGAAGAACGAGAAGGAGAAGGTGAAGTCTGGAGGGTGAATCAGAAGAAGTAGAAGAAGGAGAAGGAGAAGGTGAAGTCAGGAGGGTGAAGCAGAAGAAGCAGAAGAAGGAGAAAGAGAAGGTGAAGTCTGGAGGGTGAAGCAGATGAAGCAGAAGAAGGAGAAGGAGATGGTGAAGTCTGGAGGGCGAAGAAGAAGAAGCAGATGAAGGAGAAGGAGAAGGTGAAGTCTGGAGGATGAAGCAGAAGAAGCAGAAGAAGGAGAAGGAGAAGGTGAAGTCTGGAGGGTGAATCAGAAGAAGTAGAAGAAGGAGAAGGAGAAGGTGAAGTCAGGAGGGTGAAGCAGAAGAAGCAGAAGAAGGAGAAGGAGAAGGTGAAGTCTGGAGGGTGAAGCAGAGGAAGCAGAAGAAGGAGAAGGAGAAGGTGAAGTCTGGAGGGTGAATCAGAAGAAGGAGAAGAAGGAGAAGGAGAAGGTGAAGTAAGGAGGGTGAATCAGAAGAAGCAGAAGAAGGAGAAGGAGAAGGTGAAGTCAGGGGGGTGAAGCAGAAGAAGTAGAAGAAGGAGAAGGAGAAGGTGAAGTCAGGAGGGTGAAGCAGAAGAAGCAGAAGAAGGAGAAGGAGAAGGTGAAGTCTGGAGGGCGCAGCAGAAGAAGCAGAAGAAGGAGAAGGAGAAGGTGAAGTCTGGAGGGTGAAGCAGAAGAAGCAGAAGAAGGAGAAGGAGAAGGTGCAGTCTGGAGGGTGAATCAGAAGAAGTAGAAGAAGGAGAAGGAGAAGGTGAAGTCAGGAGGGTGAAGCAGAAGAAGCAGAAGAAGGAGAAGGAGAAGGTGAAGTCTGGAGGGTGAAGCAGAAGAAGCAGAAGAAGGAGAAGTAGAAGGTGAAGTCTGGAGGGCGAAGCAGAAGAAGTAGAAGAAGGAGAAGGAGAAGGTGAAGTCTGGAGGGTGAATCAGAAGAAGTAGAAGAAGGAGAAGGAGAAGGTGAAGTTTGGAGGGTGAATCAGAAGAAGTAGAAGAAGGAGAAGGAGAAGGTGAAGTCTGGAGGGTGAATCAGAAGAAGCAGAAGAAGGAGAAGGAGAAGGTGAAGTCTGGTGGGAGAAGCAGAAGAAGTAGAAGAAGGAGAAGGAGAAGGTGAAGTCTGGAGGGTGAAGCGGAAGAAGTAGAAGAAGGAGAAGGAGAAGGTGAAGTCTGGAGGGTGAATCAGAAGAAGTAGAAGAAGGAGAAGGAGATGGTGAAGTATAGAGGGTGAATCAGAAGAAGGAGAAGGAGAAGATGAAGTCTGGAGGGTGAATCAGAAGAAGTAGAAGAAGGACAAGGAGAAGATGTAGTCTGGAGGTTGAATCAGAAGAAGTAGACGAAGGAGAAGGAGAAGGTGAAGTCTGGAGGGTGAATCAGAAGAAGCAGAAGAAGGAGAAGGAGAAGGTGAAGTCTGGAGGGTGAATCAGAAGAAGTAGAAGAAGGAGAAGGAGAAGGTGAAGACTGGAGGGTGAATCAGATGTACGAGAAGAAGCAGAAGGAGAAGGTGAAGTCTGGAGGGTGAATCAGAAGAAGTAGAAGAAGGAGAAGGAGAAGGCGAAGTCTGGAGGGTGAATCAGAAGAAGCAGAAGAAGGAGAAGGAGAAGGTGAAGTCTGGAGGGTGAATCAGAAGAAGCAGAAGAAGGAGAAGGAGAAGATGAAGTCTGGAGGGTGAATCAGAAGAAGCAGAAGAAGGAGAAGGAGAAGGTGAAGTCTGGAGGGTGATGCAGAAGAAGTAGAAGAAGGAGAAGGAGAAGGTGAAGTCAGGAGGGTGAATCAGAAGAGGTAGAAGAAGGAGAAGGAGAAGGTGAAGTCAGGAGGGTGAATCAGAAGAAGCAGAAGAAGGAGAAGGAGACGGTAAAGTCTGGAGGGTGAATCAGAAGAATCAGAAGAAGGAGAAGGAGAAGGTGAAGTCTGGAGGGTGAATCAGAAGAAGCAGAAGAAAGGGAAGGAGAAGGTGAAGTCTGGAGGGTGAAGCAGAAGAAGCAGAAGAAGGAGAAGGAGAAGGTGAAGACTGGAGGATGAATCAGAAGAAGTAGAAGAAGGAGAAGGAGAAGGTGAAGTCTGGAGGGTGAATCAGAAGAAGTAGAAGAAGGAGAAGGAGAAGGTGAAGTCTGGAGGCAGAATCAGAAGAAGCAGAAAAGGAGAAGGAGAAGGTGAAGTCTGGAGGGTGAATCAGAAGAAGTAGAAGAAGGAGAAGGAGAAGATGAAGTCTGGAGGGAGAAGCAGAAGAAGTAGAAGAAGGAGAAGGAGAAGGTGAAGTCTGGAGGGTGAAGCGGAAGAAGTAGAAGAAGGAGAAGGAGAAGGTGAAGTCTGGAGGGTGAATCAGAAGAAGTAGAAGAAGGAGAAGGAGATGGTGAAGTATGGAGGGTGAATCAGAAGAAGGAGAAGGAGAAGATGAAGTCTGGAGGGTGAATCAGAAGAAGTAGAAGAAGGAGAAGGAGAAGATGTAGTCTGGAGGTTGAATCAGAAGAAGTAGACGAAGGAGAAGGAGAAGGTGAAGTCTGGAGGGTGAATCAGAAGAAGCAGAAGAAGGAGAAGGAGAAGGTGAAGTCTGGAGGGTGAATCAGAAGAAGTAGAAGAAGGAGAAGGAGAAGGTGAAGACTGGAGGGTGAATCAGAAGTACGAGAAGAAGCAGAAGGAGAAGGTGAAGTCTGGAGGGTGAATCAGAAGAAGTAGAAGAAGGAGAAGGAGAAGGCGAAGTCTGGAGGGTGAATCAGAAGAAGCAGAAGAAGGAGAAGGAGAAGGTGAAGTCTGGAGGGTGAATCAGAAGAAGCAGAAGAAGGAGAAGGAGAAGATGAAGTCTGGAGGGTGAATCAGAAGAAGCAGAAGAAGGAGAAGGAGAAGGTGAAGCCTGAAGGGTGAATCAGAAGAAGCAGAAGAAGGAGAAGGAGAAGGTGTAGTCTGGAGGGTGAATCAGAAGAAGCAGAAGAAGGAGAAGGAGAAGGTGAAGTCTGGAGGGTGAATCAGAAGAAGCAGAAGAAGGAGAAGGAGAAGGTGAAGTCTGGAGGGTGAATCAGAAGAAGTAGAAGAAGGAGAAGGAGAAGGTGAAGTCTGGAGGGTGAATCAGAAGAAGTAGAAGAAGGAGAAGGAGAAGGTGAAGTCTGGAGGGTGAATCAGAAGAAGCAGAAGAAGGAGAAGGAGAAGGTGAAGTCTGAAGGGTGAAGCAGAAGAAGCAGAAGAAGGAGAAGGAGAAGGTGAAGTCTGGAGGGCGAAGCAGAAGAAGTAGAAGAAGGAGAAGGAGAAGGTGATGTCTGGAGGGTGAATCAGAAGAAGCAGAAGAAGGAGAAGCAGAAGGTGAAGTCTGGAGGGTGAATCAGAAGAAGCAGAAGAAGGAGAAGGAGAAGGTGAAGTCTGGAGGGTGAAGCAGAAGAAGCAGAAGAAGGAGAAGGAGAAGGTGAAGACTGGAGGGCGAAGCAGAAGAAGTAGAAGAAGGAGAAGGAGAAGGTGAAGTCTGGAGGGTGAATCAGAAGAAGTAGAAGAAGGAGAAGGAGAAAGTGAAGTTTGGAGGGTGAATCAGAAGAAGTAGAAGAAGGAGAAGGAGAAGGTGAAGTCTGGAGGGTGAATCAGAAGAAGCAGAAGAAGGAGAAGGAGAAGGTGAAGTCTGGTGGGAGAAGCAGAAGAAGTAGAAGAAGGAGAAGGAGAAGGTGAAGTCTGGAGGGTGAAGCGGAAGAAGTAGAAGAAGGAGAAGGAGAAGGTGAAGTCTGGAGGGTGAATCAGAAGAAGTAGAAGAAGGAGAAGGAGATGGTGAAGTATAGAGGGTGAATCAGAAGAAGGAGAAGGAGAAGATGAAGTCTGGAGGGTGAATCAGAAGAAGTAGAAGAAGGAGAAGGAGAAGATGTAGTCTGGAGGTTGAATCAGAAGAAGTAGACGAAGGAGAAGGAGAAGGTGAAGTCTGGAGGGTGAATCAGAAGAAGCAGAAGAAGGAGAAGGAGAAGGTGAAGTCTGGAGGGTGAATCAGAAGAAGTAGAAGAAGGAGAAGGAGAAGGTGAAGACTGGAGGGTGAATCAGATGTACGAGAAGAAGCAGAAGGAGAAGGTGAAGTCTGGAGGGTGAATCAGAAGAAGTAGAAGAAGGAGAAGGAGAAGGCGAAGTCTGGAGGGTGAATCAGAAGAAGCAGAAGAAGGAGAAGGAGAAGGTGAAGTCTGGAGGGTGAATCAGAAGAAGCAGAAGAAGGAGAAGGAGAAGATGAAGTCTGGAGGGTGAATCAGAAGAAGCAGAAGAAGGAGAAGGAGAAGGTGAAGTCTGGAGGGTGATGCAGAAGAAGTAGAAGAAGGAGAAGGAGAAGGTGAAGTCAGGAGGGTGAATCAGAAGAGGTAGAAGAAGGAGAAGGAGAAGGTGAAGTCAGGAGGGTGAATCAGAAGAAGCAGAAGAAGGAGAAGGAGACGGTAAAGTCTGGAGGGTGAATCAGAAGAATCAGAAGAAGGAGAAGGAGAAGGTGAAGTCTGGAGGGTGAATCAGAAGAAGCAGAAGAAAGGGAAGGAGAAGGTGAAGTCTGGAGGGTGAAGCAGAAGAAGCAGAAGAAGGAGAAGGAGAAGGTGAAGACTGGAGGATGAATCAGAAGAAGTAGAAGAAGGAGAAGGAGAAGGTGAAGTCTGGAGGGTGAATCAGAAGAAGTAGAAGAAGGAGAAGGAGAAGGTGAAGTCTGGAGGCTGAATCAGAAGAAGCAGAATAAGGAGAAGGAGAAGGTGAAGTCTGGAGGGTGAATCAGAAGAAGTAGAAGAAGGGGAAGGAGAAGATGAAGTCTGGAGGGAGAAGCAGAAGAAGTAGAAGAAGGAGAAGGAGAAGGTGAAGTCTGGAGGGTGAAGCGGAAGAAGTAGAAGAAGGAGAAGGAGAAGGTGAAGTCTGGAGGGTGAATCAGAAGAAGTAGAAGAAGGAGAAGGAGATGGTGAAGTATGGAGGGTGAATCAGAAGAAGGAGAAGGAGAAGATGAAGTCAGGAGGGTGAATCAGAAGAAGTAGAAGAAGGAGAAGGAGAAGATGTAGTCTGGAGGTTGAATCAGAAGAAGTAGACGAAGGAGAAGGAGAAGGTGAAGTCTGGAGGGTGAATCAGAAGAAGCAGAAGAAGGAGAAGGAGAAGGTGAAGTCTGGAGGGTGAATCAGAAGAAGTAGAAGAAGGAGAAGGAGAAGGTGAAGACTGGAGGGTGAATCAGAAGTACGAGAAGAAGCAGAAGGAGAAGGTGAAGTCTGGAGGGTGAATCGGAAGAAGTAGAAGAAGGAGAAGGAGAAGGCGAAGTCTGGAGGGTGAATCAGAAGAAGCAGAAGAAGGAGAAGGAGAAGGTGAAGTCTGGAGGGTGAATCAGAAGAAGCAGAAGAAGGAGAAGGAGAAGATGAAGTCTGGAGGGTGAATCAGAAGAAGCAGAAGAAGGAGAAGGAGAAGGTGAAGCCTGAAGGGTGAATCAGAAGAAGCAGAAGAAGGAGAAGGAGAAGGTGTAGTCTGGAGGGTGAATCAGAAGAAGCAGAAGAAGGAGAAGGAGAAGGTGAAGTCTGGAGGGTGAATCAGAAGAAGCAGAAGAAGGAGAAGGAGAAGGTGAAGTCTGGAGGGTGAATCAGAAGAAGTAGAAGAAGGAGAAGGAGAAGGTGAAGTCTGGAGGGTGAATCAGAAGAAGTAGAAGAAGGAGAAGGAGAAGGTGAAGTCTGGAGGGTGAATCAGAAGAAGCAGAAGAAGGAGAAGGAGAAGGTGAAGTCTGAAGGGTGAATCAGAAGAAGCAGAAGAAGGAGAAGGAGAAGATGAAGTCTGGAGGGTGAATCAGAAGAAGTAGAAAAAGGAGAAGGAGAAGGTGAAGTCAGGAGGGTGAATCAGAAGAAGTAGAAGAAGGAGAAGGAGAAGGTGAAGTCAGGAGGGTGAATCAGAAGAAGCAGAAGAAGGAGAAGGAGACGGTGAAGTCTGGAGGGTGAATCAGAAGAATCAGAAGAAGGAGAAGGAGAAGGTGAAGTCTGGAGGGTGAATCAGAAGAAGCAGAAGAAAGGGAAGGAGAAGGTGAGTCTGGAGGGTGAAGCAGAAGAAGCAGAAGAAGGAGAAGGAGAAGGTGAAGACTGGAGGATGAATCAGAAGAAGTAGAAGAAGGAGAAGGAGAAGGTGAAGTCTGGAGGGTGAATCAGAAGAAGCAGAAGAAGGAGAAGGAGAAGATGAAGTCTGGATGGTAAATCAGAAGAAGTTGAAATGGAGAAGGAGAAGGTGAGGTCTGGAGGGTGAATCAGAAGAAGCAGAATAAGGAGAAGGAGAAGGTGAAGTCTGGAGGGTGAATCAGAAGAAGCAGAAGAAGGAGAAGGAGAAGGTGAAGTCTGGGGGGTGAATCAGAAGAAGCAGAAGAAGGAGAAGGAGAAGGTGAAGTCAGGAGGGTGAATCAGAAGAAGCAGAAGAAGGAGAAGGAGAAGGTGAAGTAAGGAGGGTGAATCAGAAGAAGCAGAAGAAGGAGAAGGAGAAGGTGAAGTCAGGGGGGTGAAGCAGAAGAAGTAGAAGAAGGAGAAGGAGAAGGTGAAGTCAGGAGGGTGAAGCAGAAGAAGCAGAAAAGGAGAAGTAGAAGGTGAAGTCTGGAGGGCGCAGCAGAAGAAGCAGAAGAAGGAGAAGGAGAAGGTGAAGTCTGGAGGGTGAAGCAGAAGAAGCAGAAGAAGGAGAAGGAGAAGGTGAAGTCTGGAGGGTGAATCAGAAGAAGTAGAAGAAGGAGAAGGAGAAGGCGAAGTCAGGAGGGTGAAGCAGAAGAAGCAGAAGAAGGAGAAGGAGAAGGTGAAGTCTGGAGGGTGAAGCAGAAGAAGCAGAAGAAGGAGAAGGAGAAGGTGAAGTCTGGAGGGCGAATCAGAAGAAGCAGAAGAAGGAGAAGGAGAAGGTGAAGTCTGGAGGGTGAAGCAGAAGAAGCAGAAGAAGGAGAAGAAGAAGGTGAAGTGTGGAGGGTGAATCAGAAGAAGTAGAAGAAGGAGAAGGAGAAGGTGAAGTCAGGTGGGTGAAGCAGAAGAAGCAGAAGAAGGAGAAGGAGAAGGTGAAGTCTGGAGGGTGAATCAGAAGAAGCAGAAGAAGGAGAAGGAGAAGGTGAAGTCTGGAGGGTGAATCAGAAGAAGCAGAAGAAGGAGAAGGAGAAGATGAAGTCTGGAGGGTGAATCAGAAGAAGTAGAAGAAGGAGAAGGAGAAGGTGAAGTCTGGAGGGTGAATCAGAAGAAGCAGAAGAAGGAGAAGGAGAAGGTGAAGTCTGGAGGGTGAATCAGAAGAAGCAGAAGAAGGAGAAGGAGAAGGTGAAGTCTGGAAGGTGGATCAGAAGAAGTAGAAGAAGGAGAAGGAGAAGGTGAAGTCTGGAGGGTGAAGCAGAAGAAGTAGAAGAAGGAGAAGGAGAAGGTGAAGTCAGGAGGGTGAATCAGAAGAAGTAGAAGAAGGAGAAGGAGAAGGTGAAGTCAGGAGGGTGAATCAAAAGAAGCAGAAGAAGGAGAACGAGAAGGTGAAGTCTGGAGGGTGAATCAGAAGAATCAGAAGAAGGAGAAGGAGAAGGTGAAGTCTGGAGGGTGAATCAGAAGAAGCAGAAGAAAGGGAAGGAGAAGGTGAAGTCTGGAGGGTGAAGCAGAAGAAGCAGAAGAAGGAGTAGGAGAAGGTGAAGACTGGAGGGTGAATCAGAAGAAGTAGAAGGAGGAGAAGGAGAAGGTGAAGTCTGGAGGGTGAATCAGAAGAAGTAGAAGAAGGAGAAGGAGAAGGTGAAGTCTGGAGGGTGAATCAGAAGAAGCAGAAGAAGGAGAAGGAGAAGGTGAAGTCTGGAGGGTGAATCTGAAGAAGCAGAAGAAGGAGAAGGAGAAGATGAAGTCTAGAGGGTGAATCAGAAGAAGTAGAAATGGAGAAGGAGAAGGTGAGGTCTGGAGGGTGAATCAGAAGAAGCAGAATAAGGAGAAGGAGAAGGTGAAGTCTGGAGGGTGAATCAGAAGAAGCAGAAGAAGGAGAAGGAGAAGGTGAAGTCTGGAGGGTGAATCAGAAGAAGCAGAAGAAGGAGAAGGAGAAGGTGAAGTCAGGAGGGTGAATCAGCAGAATCAGAAGAAGGAGAAGGTGTAGGTGAAGTAAGGAGGGTGAATCAGAAGAAGGAGAAGGAGGAGGTGAAGTCAGGGGGTGAAGCAGAAGATGTAGAAGAAGGAGAAGGAGAAGGTGAAGTCAGGAGGGTGAAGCAGAAGAAGCAGAAGAACGAGAAGGAGAAGGTGAAGTCTGGAGGGTGAATCAGAAGAAGTAGAAGAAGGAGAAGGAGAAGGTGAAGTCAGGAGGGTGAAGCAGAAGAACCAGAAGAAGGAGAAGGAGAAGGTGAAGTCTGGAGGGTGAAGCAGAGGAAGCAGAAGAAGGAGAAGGAGAAGGTGAAGTCTGGAGGGTGAAGCAGAAGATGCAGAAGAAGGAGAAGGAGAAGGTGAAGTCAGGAGGATGAAGCAGAAGAAGCAGAAGAAGGAGAAGGAGAAGGTGAAGTCTGGAGGGTGAATCAGAAGAAGTAGAAGAAGGAGAAGGAGAAGGTGAAGTCAGGAGGGTGAAGCAGAAGAACCAGAAGAAGGAGAAGGAGAAGGTGAAGTCTGGAGGGTGAAGCAGAGGAAGCAGAAGAAGGAGAAGGAGAAGGTGAAGTCTGGAGGGTGAAGCAGAAGATGCAGAAGAAGGAGAAGGAGAAGGTGAAGTCAGGAGGGTGAATCAGAAGAAGTAGAAGAAGGAGAAGGAGAAGGTGAAGACTGGAGGGTGAATCCGAAGATGTAGAAAAAGGAGAAGGTGAAGTTGAAGTCTGGAGGGTGAATCAGAAGAAGTAGAAGAAGGAGAAGGAGAAGGTGAAGTCTGGATGGGTGAATCAGAAGAAGCAGAAGAAGGAGAAGGAGAAGGTGAAGTCTGGAGGGAGAAGCAGAAGAAGTAGAAGAAGGAGAAGGAGAAGGTGAAGTCTGGAGGGTGAATCAGAAGAAGTAGATGAAGGAGAAGGAGAAGGTGAAGTCTGGAGGGTGAATCAGAAGAAGTAGACGAAGGAGAAGGAGAAGGTGAAGTCTGGAGGGTGAATCAGAAGAAGCAGAAGAAGGAGAAGGAGAAGGTGAAGTCTGGAGGGTGAATCAGAAGAAGTAGAAGAAGGAGAAGGAGAAGGAGTACTCTGGAGGGTGAATCAGAAGAAGTAGACGAAGGAGAAGGAGAAGGTGCAGTCTGGAGGGTGAATCAGAAGAAGCAGAAGAAGGAGAAGGAGAAGGTGAAGTCTGGAGGGTGAATCAGAAGAAGTAGATGAAGGAGAAGGTGAAGTCTGGAGGGTGAATCAGAAGAAGCAGAAGAAGGAGAAGGAGAAGGTGAAGTCTGGAGGGTGAATCAGAAGAAGAAGAAGAAGGAGAAGGAGAAGGTGAAGTCTGGAGGGTGAATCAGAAGAAGCAGAAGAAGGAGAAGGAGAAGGTGAAGTCTGGAGGGTGAATCAGAAGAAGCAGAAGAAGTAGAAGGAGAAGGTGAAGTCTGGAGGGTGAATCAGAAGAAGTAGAAGAACGAGAAGGAGAAGGTGAAGTCTGGAGGGTGAATCAGAAGAAGCAGAAGAAGGAGAAGGAGAAGGTGAAGTCAGGAGGGTGAATCAGAAGAAGCAGAAGAAGGAGAAGGAGAAGGTGAAGTCTGGAGGGTGAATCAGAAGAAGCAGAAGAAGGAGAAGGAGAAGATGAAGTCTGGAGGGTGAATCAGAAGAAGTAGAAGAAGGAGAAGGAGAAGGTGAGGTCTGGAGGGTGAATCAGAAGAAGCAGAAGAAGGAGAAGGAGAAGGTGAAGTCTGAAGGGTGAATCAGAAGAAGCAGAAGAAGGAGAAGGAGAAGGTGAAGTCTGGAGGGTGAACCAGAAGAAGCAGAAGAAGGAGAACGAGAAGGTGAAGTCTGGAGGGTGAATCAGAAGAAGCAGAAGAAGGAGAAGGAGAAGGTGAAGATTGGAGGGTGAATCAGAAGAAGTAGAAGAAGGAGAAGGAGAAGGTGAAGACTGGAGGGTGAATCAGAAGTACGAGAAGAAGCAGAAGGAGAAGGTGAAGTCTGGAGGGTGAATCGGAAGAAGTAGAAGAAGGAGAAGGAGAAGGCGAAGTCTGGAGGGTGAATCAGAAGAAGCAGAAGAAGGAGAAGGAGAAGGTGAAGTCTGGAGGGTGAATCAGAAGAAGCAGAAGAAGGAGAAGGAGAAGATGAAGTCTGGAGGGTGAATCAGAAGAAGCAGAAGAAGGAGAAGGAGAAGGTGAAGCCTGAAGGGTGAATCAGAAGAAGCAGAAGAAGGAGAAGGAGAAGGTGTAGTCTGGAGGGTGAATCAGAAGAAGCAGAAGAAGGAGAAGGAGAAGGTGAAGTCTGGAGGGTGAATCAGAAGAAGCAGAAGAAGGAGAAGGAGAAGGTGAAGTCTGGAGGGTGAATCAGAAGAAGTAGAAGAAGGAGAAGGAGAAGGTGAAGTCTGGAGGGTGAATCAGAAGAAGTAGAAGAAGGAGAAGGAGAAGGTGAAGTCTGGAGGGTGAATCAGAAGAAGCAGAAGAAGGAGAAGGAGAAGGTGAAGTCTGAAGGGTGAATCAGAAGAAGCAGAAGAAGGAGAAGGAGAAGATGAAGTCTGGAGGGTGAATCAGAAGAAGTAGAAAAAGGAGAAGGAGAAGGTGAAGTCAGGAGGGTGAATCAGAAGAAGTAGAAGAAGGAGAAGGAGAAGGTGAAGTCAGGAGGGTGAATCAGAAGAAGCAGAAGAAGGAGAAGGAGACGGTGAAGTCTGGAGGGTGAATCAGAAGAATCAGAAGAAGGAGAAGGAGAAGGTGAAGTCTGGAGGGTGAATCAGAAGAAGCAGAAGAAAGGGAAGGAGAAGGTGAGTCTGGAGGGTGAAGCAGAAGAAGCAGAAGAAGGAGAAGGAGAAGGTGAAGACTGGAGGATGAATCAGAAGAAGTAGAAGAAGGAGAAGGAGAAGGTGAAGTCTGGAGGGTGAATCAGAAGAAGCAGAAGAAGGAGAAGGAGAAGATGAAGTCTGGATGGTAAATCAGAAGAAGTTGAAATGGAGAAGGAGAAGGTGAGGTCTGGAGGGTGAATCAGAAGAAGCAGAATAAGGAGAAGGAGAAGGTGAAGTCTGGAGGGTGAATCAGAAGAAGCAGAAGAAGGAGAAGGAGAAGGTGAAGTCTGGGGGGTGAATCAGAAGAAGCAGAAGAAGGAGAAGGAGAAGGTGAAGTCAGGAGGGTGAATCAGAAGAAGCAGAAGAAGGAGAAGGAGAAGGTGAAGTAAGGAGGGTGAATCAGAAGAAGCAGAAGAAGGAGAAGGAGAAGGTGAAGTCAGGGGGGTGAAGCAGAAGAAGTAGAAGAAGGAGAAGGAGAAGGTGAAGTCAGGAGGGTGAAGCAGAAGAAGCAGAAAAGGAGAAGTAGAAGGTGAAGTCTGGAGGGCGCAGCAGAAGAAGCAGAAGAAGGAGAAGGAGAAGGTGAAGTCTGGAGGGTGAAGCAGAAGAAGCAGAAGAAGGAGAAGGAGAAGGTGAAGTCTGGAGGGTGAATCAGAAGAAGTAGAAGAAGGAGAAGGAGAAGGCGAAGTCAGGAGGGTGAAGCAGAAGAAGCAGAAGAAGGAGAAGGAGAAGGTGAAGTCTGGAGGGTGAAGCAGAAGAAGCAGAAGAAGGAGAAGGAGAAGGTGAAGTCTGGAGGGCGAATCAGAAGAAGCAGAAGAAGGAGAAGGAGAAGGTGAAGTCTGGAGGGTGAAGCAGAAGAAGCAGAAGAAGGAGAAGAAGAAGGTGAAGTGTGGAGGGTGAATCAGAAGAAGTAGAAGAAGGAGAAGGAGAAGGTGAAGTCAGGTGGGTGAAGCAGAAGAAGCAGAAGAAGGAGAAGGAGAAGGTGAAGTCTGGAGGGTGAATCAGAAGAAGCAGAAGAAGGAGAAGGAGAAGGTGAAGTCTGGAGGGTGAATCAGAAGAAGCAGAAGAAGGAGAAGGAGAAGATGAAGTCTGGAGGGTGAATCAGAAGAAGTAGAAGAAGGAGAAGGAGAAGGTGAAGTCTGGAGGGTGAATCAGAAGAAGCAGAAGAAGGAGAAGGAGAAGGTGAAGTCTGGAGGGTGAATCAGAAGAAGCAGAAGAAGGAGAAGGAGAAGGTGAAGTCTGGAAGGTGGATCAGAAGAAGTAGAAGAAGGAGAAGGAGAAGGTGAAGTCTGGAGGGTGAAGCAGAAGAAGTAGAAGAAGGAGAAGGAGAAGGTGAAGTCAGGAGGGTGAATCAGAAGAAGTAGAAGAAGGAGAAGGAGAAGGTGAAGTCAGGAGGGTGAATCAAAAGAAGCAGAAGAAGGAGAACGAGAAGGTGAAGTCTGGAGGGTGAATCAGAAGAATCAGAAGAAGGAGAAGGAGAAGGTGAAGTCTGGAGGGTGAATCAGAAGAAGCAGAAGAAAGGGAAGGAGAAGGTGAAGTCTGGAGGGTGAAGCAGAAGAAGCAGAAGAAGGAGTAGGAGAAGGTGAAGACTGGAGGGTGAATCAGAAGAAGTAGAAGGAGGAGAAGGAGAAGGTGAAGTCTGGAGGGTGAATCAGAAGAAGTAGAAGAAGGAGAAGGAGAAGGTGAAGTCTGGAGGGTGAATCAGAAGAAGCAGAAGAAGGAGAAGGAGAAGGTGAAGTCTGGAGGGTGAATCTGAAGAAGCAGAAGAAGGAGAAGGAGAAGATGAAGTCTAGAGGGTGAATCAGAAGAAGTAGAAATGGAGAAGGAGAAGGTGAGGTCTGGAGGGTGAATCAGAAGAAGCAGAATAAGGAGAAGGAGAAGGTGAAGTCTGGAGGGTGAATCAGAAGAAGCAGAAGAAGGAGAAGGAGAAGGTGAAGTCTGGAGGGTGAATCAGAAGAAGCAGAAGAAGGAGAAGGAGAAGGTGAAGTCAGGAGGGTGAATCAGCAGAATCAGAAGAAGGAGAAGGTGTAGGTGAAGTAAGGAGGGTGAATCAGAAGAAGGAGAAGGAGGAGGTGAAGTCAGGGGGTGAAGCAGAAGATGTAGAAGAAGGAGAAGGAGAAGGTGAAGTCAGGAGGGTGAAGCAGAAGAAGCAGAAGAACGAGAAGGAGAAGGTGAAGTCTGGAGGGTGAATCAGAAGAAGTAGAAGAAGGAGAAGGAGAAGGTGAAGTCAGGAGGGTGAAGCAGAAGAAGCAGAAGAAGGAGAAAGAGAAGGTGAAGTCTGGAGGGTGAAGCAGATGAAGCAGAAGAAGGAGAAGGAGATGGTGAAGTCTGGAGGGCGAAGCAGAAGAAGCAGATGAAGGAGAAGGAGAAGGTGAAGTCTGGAGGATGAAGCAGAAGAAGCAGAAGAAGGAGAAGGAGAAGGTGAAGTCTGGAGGGTGAATCAGAAGAAGTAGAAGAAGGAGAAGGAGAAGGTGAAGTCAGGAGGGTGAAGCAGAAGAACCAGAAGAAGGAGAAGGAGAAGGTGAAGTCTGGAGGGTGAAGCAGAGGAAGCAGAAGAAGGAGAAGGAGAAGGTGAAGTCTGGAGGGTGAAGCAGAAGATGCAGAAGAAGGAGAAGGAGAAGGTGAAGTCAGGAGGGTGAATCAGAAGAAGTAGAAGAAGGAGAAGGAGAAGGTGAAGACTGGAGGGTGAATCCGAAGATGTAGAAAAAGGAGAAGGTGAAGTTGAAGTCTGGAGGGTGAATCAGAAGAAGTAGAAGAAGGAGAAGGAGAAGGTGAAGTCTGGATGGGTGAATCAGAAGAAGCAGAAGAAGGAGAAGGAGAAGGTGAAGTCTGGAGGGAGAAGCAGAAGAAGTAGAAGAAGGAGAAGGAGAAGGTGAAGTCTGGAGGGTGAATCAGAAGAAGTAGATGAAGGAGAAGGAGAAGGTGAAGTCTGGAGGGTGAATCAGAAGAAGTAGACGAAGGAGAAGGAGAAGGTGAAGTCTGGAGGGTGAATCAGAAGAAGCAGAAGAAGGAGAAGGAGAAGGTGAAGTCTGGAGGGTGAATCAGAAGAAGTAGAAGAAGGAGAAGGAGAAGGAGTACTCTGGAGGGTGAATCAGAAGAAGTAGACGAAGGAGAAGGAGAAGGTGCAGTCTGGAGGGTGAATCAGAAGAAGCAGAAGAAGGAGAAGGAGAAGGTGAAGTCTGGAGGGTGAATCAGAAGAAGTAGATGAAGGAGAAGGTGAAGTCTGGAGGGTGAATCAGAAGAAGCAGAAGAAGGAGAAGGAGAAGGTGAAGTCTGGAGGGTGAATCAGAAGAAGAAGAAGAAGGAGAAGGAGAAGGTGAAGTCTGGAGGGTGAATCAGAAGAAGCAGAAGAAGGAGAAGGAGAAGGTGAAGTCTGGAGGGTGAATCAGAAGAAGCAGAAGAAGTAGAAGGAGAAGGTGAAGTCTGGAGGGTGAATCAGAAGAAGTAGAAGAACGAGAAGGAGAAGGTGAAGTCTGGAGGGTGAATCAGAAGAAGCAGAAGAAGGAGAAGGAGAAGGTGAAGTCAGGAGGGTGAATCAGAAGAAGCAGAAGAAGGAGAAGGAGAAGGTGAAGTCTGGAGGGTGAATCAGAAGAAGCAGAAGAAGGAGAAGGAGAAGATGAAGTCTGGAGGGTGAATCAGAAGAAGTAGAAGAAGGAGAAGGAGAAGGTGAGGTCTGGAGGGTGAATCAGAAGAAGCAGAAGAAGGAGAAGGAGAAGGTGAAGTCTGAAGGGTGAATCAGAAGAAGCAGAAGAAGGAGAAGGAGAAGGTGAAGTCTGGAGGGTGAACCAGAAGAAGCAGAAGAAGGAGAACGAGAAGGTGAAGTCTGGAGGGTGAATCAGAAGAAGCAGAAGAAGGAGAAGGAGAAGGTGAAGATTGGAGGGTGAATCAGAAGAAGTAGAAGAAGGAGAAGGAGAAGGTGAAGTCTGGAGGGTGAATCAGAAGAAGTAGAAGAAGGAGAAGGAGAAGATGAAGTCTGGAGGGTGAATCAGAAGACGCAGAAGAAGGAGAAGGAGAAGATGAAGTCTGGAGGGTGAATCAGAAGAAGGAGAAGAAGGAGAAGGAGAAGGTGAAGTCTGGAGGGTGAATCAGAAGAAGCAGAAGAAGGAGAAGGAGATGGTGAAGTCTGGAGGGTGAATCAGAAGAAGCAGAAGAAGGAGAAGGAGAAGGTGAAGTCAGGAGGGTGAATCAGAAGAAGCAGAAGAAGGAGAAGGAGAAGGTGAAGTTAGGAGTGTGAATCAGAAGAAGCAGAAGAAGGAGAAGAGAAGGTGAAGTCAGGGGGGTGAAGCAGAAGAAGCAGAAGAAGGAGAAGGAGAAGGTGAAGTCTGGAGGGCGCAGCAGAAGAAGCAGAAGAAGGAGAAGGAGAAGGTGAAGTCTGGAGGGTGAAGCAGAAGAAGCAGAAGAAGGAGATGCAGAATGTGAAGTCTGGAGGGTGAATCAGAAGAAGTAGAAGAAGGAGAAGGAGAAGGTGAAGTCAGGTGGGTGAAGCAGAAGAAGCAGAAGAAGGAGAAGGAGAAGGTGATATCTGGAGGGTGAAGCAGAAGAAGCAGAAGAAGGAGAAGGAGAAGGTGAAGTCTGGAGGGTGAAGCAGAAGAAGCAGAAGAAGGAGAAGGAGAAGGTGAAGTCTGGAGGGTGAATCAGAAGAAGTAGAAGAAGGAGAAGGAGAAGGTGAAGTCAGGAGGGTGAAGCAGGAGAAGCAGAAGAAGGAGAAGGAGAAGGTGAAGTTTGGAGGGTGAATCAGAAGAAGTAGAAGAAGGAGAAGGAGAAGGTGAAGTCAGGAGGGTGAATCAGAAGAAGCAGAAGAAGGAGAAGGAGAAGGTGAAGTCTGGAGGGTGAATCAGAAGAAGCAGAAGAAGGAGAAGGAGAAGATTAAGTCTGGAGGGTGAATCAGAAGAAGTAGAAGAAGGAGAAGGACAAGGTGAGGTCTGGAGGGTGAATCAGAAGAAGCAGAAGAAGGAGAAGGAGAAGGTGAAGTCTGAAGGGTAAATCAGAAGAAGCAGAAGAAGGAGAAGGAGAAGGTGAAGTCTGGAGGGTGAACCAGAAGAAGCAGAAGAAGGAGAACGAGAAGGTGAAGACTGGAGGGTGAATCAGAAGAAGCAGAAGAAGGAGAAGGAGAAGGTGAAGATTGGAGGGTGAATCAGAAGAAGTAGAAGAAGGAGAAGGAGAAGGTGAAGTCTGAAGGGTGAATCAGAAGAAGTAGAAGAAGGAGAAGGAGAAGGTGAAGTCTGGAGGGTGAATCAGAAGACGCAGAAGAAGGAGAAGGAGAAGATGAAGTCTGGAGGGTGAATCAGAAGAAGGAGAAGAAGGAGAAGGTGAAGGTGAAGTCTGGAGGGTTAATCAGAAGAAGCAGAAGAAGGAGAAGGAGATGGTGAAGTCTGGAGGGTGAATCAGAAGAAGCAGAAGAAGGAGAAGGAGAAGGTGAAGTCAGGAGGGTGAATCAGAAGAAGCAGAAGAAGGAGAAGGAGAAGGTGAAGTTAGGAGTATGAATCAGAAGAAGCAGAAGAAGGAGAAGAGAAGGTGAAGTCAGGGGGGTGAAGCAGAAGAAGCAGAAGAAGGAGAAGGAGAAGGTGAAGTCTGGAGGGCGCAGCAGAAGAAGCAGAAGAAGGAGAAGGAGAAGGTGAAGTCTGGAGGGTGAAGCAGAAGAAGCAGAAGAAGGAGATGGAGAATGTGAAGTCTGGAGGGTGAATCAGAAGAAGTAGAAGAAGGAGAAGGAGAAGGTGAAGTCAGGAGGGTGAAGCAGAAGAAGCAGAAGAAGGAGAAGGAGAAGGTGATATCTGGAGGGTGAAGCAGAAGAAGCAGAAGAAGGAGAAGGAGAAGGTGAATTCTGGAGGGTGAAGCAGAAGAAGCAGAAGAAGGAGATGGAGAAGGTGAAGTCTGGAGGGTGAATCAGAAGAAGTAGAAGAAGGAGAAGGAGAAGGTGAAGTCAGGAGGGTGAAGCAGGAGAAGCAGAAGAAGGAGAAGGAGAAGGTGAAGTCTGGAGGGTGAATCAGAAGAAGTAGAAGAAGGAGAAGGAGAAGGTGAAGTCTGGAGGGTGAATCAGAAGAAGTAGAAGAAGGAGAAGGAGAAGGTGAAGTCTGGCGTGTGAATCAGAAGAAGCAGAAGAAGGAGAAGGAGAAGGTGAAGTCTGGAGGGAGAATCAGAAGAAGCAGAAGAAGGAGAAGGAGAAGGTGAAGTCTGGAGGGTGAATCAGAAGAAGCAGAAGAAAGGGAAGGAGAAGGTGAAGTCTGGAGGGTGAAGCAGAAGAAGCAGAAGAAGGTGTAGGAGAAGGTGAAGACTGGAGGGTGAATCAGAAGAAGTAGAAGAAGGAGAAGGAGAAGGTGAAGTCTGGAGGGTGAATCAGAAGAAGTAGAAGAAGGAGAAGGAGAAGGTGAAGTCTGGAGGGTGAATCAGAAGAAGCAGAAGAAGGAGAAGGAGAAGGTGAAGTCTGGAGGGTGAATCAGAAGAAGCAGAAGCAGGAGAAGGGGAAGATGAAGTCTGGAGGGTGAATCAGAAGAAGTAGAAATGGAGAAGGAGAAGGTGAGGTCTGGAGGGTGAATCAGAAGAAGCAGAATAAGGAGAAGGAGAAGGTGAAGTCTGGAGGGTGAATCAGAAGAAGCAGAAGAAGGAGAAGGAGAAGGTGACGTCTGGAGGGTGAATCAGAAGAAGCAGAAGAAGGAGAAGGAGAAGGTGAAGTCAGGAGGGTGAATCAGAAGAAGCAGAAGAAGGAGAAGGTGAAGGTGAAGTAAGGAGGGTGAATCAGAAGAAGCAGAAGAAGGAGAAGGAGAAGGTGAAGTCAGGGGGGTGAAGCAGAAGATGTAGAAGAAGGAGAAGGAGAAGGTGAAGTCAGGAGGGTGAAGCAGAAGAAGCAGAAGAAGGAGAAGGAGAAGGTGAAGTCTGGAGGGCGCAGCAGAAGAAGCAGAAGAAGGAGAAGGAGAAGGTGAAGTCTGGAGGGTTAAGCAGAAGAAGCAGAAGAAGGAGAAGGAGAAGGTGAAGTCTGGAGGGTGAATCAGAAGAAGCAGAAGAAGGAGAAGGAGAAGGTGAAGTCAGGAGGGTGAAGCAGAAGAAGCAGAAGAAGGAGAAGGAGAAGGTGAAGTCTGGAGGGTGAAGCAGAAGAAGCAGAAGAAGGAGAAGGAGAAGGTGAAGTCTGGAGGGCGAAGCAGAAGAAGCAGATGAAGGAGAAGGAGAAGGTGAAGTCTGGAGGGTGAAGCAGAAGAAGCAGAAGAAGGAGAAGGAGAAGGTGAAGTCTGGAGGGTGAATCAGAACAAGTAGAAGAAGGAGAAGGAGAAGGCGAAGTCAGGAGGGTGAAGCAGAAGAAGCAGAAGAAGGAGAAGAAGAAGGTGAAGTCTGGAGGGTGAAGCAGAGGAAGCAGAAGAAGGAGAAGGAGAAGGTGAAGTCTGGAGGGTGAAGCAGAAGATGCAGAAGAAGGAGAAGGAGAAGGTGAAGTCAGGAGGGTGAATCAGAAGAAGTAGAAGAAGGAGAAGGAGAAGGTGAAGTCTGGAGGGTGAATCAGAAGATGTAGAAAAAGGAGAAGGAGAAGGTGAAGTCTGGAGGGTGAATCAGAAGAAGTAGAAGAAGGAGAAGGAGAAGGTGAAGTCTGGATGGGTGAATCAGAAGAAGCAGAAGAAGGAGAAGGAGAAGGTGAAGTCTGGAGGGAGAAGCAGAAGAAGTAGAAGAAGGAGAAGGAGAAGGTGAAGTCTGGAGGGTGAATCAGAAGAAGTAGATGAAGGAGAAGGAGAAGGTGAAGTCTGGAGGGTGAATCAGAAGAAGTAGAAGAAGGAGAAGGAGAAGGTGAAGTCTGGAGGGTGAATCAGAAGAAGCAGAAGAAGGAGAAGGAGAAGGTGAAGTCTGGAGGGTGAATCAGAAGAAGAAGAAGAAGGAGAAGGCGAAGGTGTACTCTGGTGGGTGAATCAGAAGAAGTAGACGAAGGAGAAGGAGAAGGTGAAGTCTGGAGGGTGAATCAGAAGAAGCAGAAGAAGGAGAAGGAGAAGGTGAAGTCTGGAGGGTGAATCAGAAGAAGTAGAAGAAGGAGAAGGAGAAGGTGAAGTCTGGAGGGTGAATCAGAAGAAGCAGAAGAAGGAGAAGGAGAAGGTGAAGTCTGGAGGGTGAATCAGAAGAAGCAGAAGAAGGAGAAGGAGACGGTGAAGTCTGGAGGGTGGATCAGAAGAAGCAGAAGAAGGAGAAGGTGAAGTCTGGAGGGTGAATCAGAAGAAGCAGAAGAAGTAGAAGGAGAAGGTGAAGTCTGGAGGGTGAATCAGAAGAAGTAGAAGAAGGAGAAGGAGAAGGTGAATTTTGGAGGGTGAATCAGAAGAAGCAGAAGAAGGAGAAGGAGAAGGTGAAGTCAGGAGGGTGAATCAGAAGAAGCAGAAGAAGGAGAAGGAGAAGGTGAAGTCTGGAGGGTGAATCAGAAGAAGCAGAAGAAGGAGAAGGAGAAGATGAAGTCTGGAGGGTGAATCAGAAGAAGTAGAAGAAGCAGAAGGAGAAGGTGAGGTCTGGAGGGTGAATCAGAAGAAGGAGAAGAAGGAGAAGGAGAAGGTGAAGTCTGAAGGGTGAATCAGAAGAAGCAGAAGAAGGAGAAGGAGAAGGTGAAGTCTGGAGGGTGAATCAGAAGAAGCAGAAGAAGGAGAAGGAGAAGGTGAAGGCTGGAGGGTGAATCAGAAGAAGTAGAAGAAGGAGAAGGAGAAGGTGAAGTTTGGAGGGTGAATCAGAAGAAGTAGAAGAAGGAGAAGGAGAAGGTGAAGTCTGGAGGGTGAATCAGAAGAAGCAGAAGAAGGAGAAGGAGAAGATGAAGTCTGGAGGGTGAATCAGAAGAAGGAGAAGAAGGAGAAGGAGAAGGTGAAGTCTGGAGGGTGAATCAGAAGAAGCAGAAGAAGGAGAAGGAGATGGTGAAGTCTGGAGGGTGAATCAGAAGAAGCAGAAGAAGGAGAAGGAGAAGGTGACGTCAGGAGGGTGAATCAGAAGAAGCAGAAGAAGGAGAAGGAGAAGGTGAAGTCAGGGGGGTGAAGCAGAAGATGTAGAAGAAGGAGAAGGAGAAGGTGAATTCAGGAGGGTGAAGCAGAAGAAGCAGAAGAAGGAGAAGGAGAAGGTGAAGTCTGGAGGGCGCAGCAGAAGAAGCAGAAGAAGGAGAAGGAGAAGGTGAAGTCTGGAGGGTGAAGCAGAAGAAGCAGAAGAAGGAGAAGAAGAAGGTGAAGTCTGGAGGGTGAATCAGAAGAAGCAGAAGAAGGAGAAGGAGAAGGTGAAGTCAGGAGGGTGAAGCAGAAGAAGCAGAAGAAGGAGAAGGAGAAGGTGAAGTCTGGAGGGTGAAGCAGAAGAAGCAGAAGAAGGAGAAGGAGAAGGTGAAGTCTGGAGGGCGAAGCAGAAGAAGCAGATGAAGGAGAAGGAGAAGGTGAAGTCTGGAGGGTGACGCAGAAGATGCAGAAGAAGGAGAAGGAGAAGGTGAAGTCAGGAGGGTGAATCAGAAGAAGTAGAAGAAGGAGAAGGAGAAGGTGAAGTCTGGAGGGTGAATCAGAAGATGTAGAAAAAGGAGAAGGAGAAGGTGAAGTCTGGAGGGTGAATCAGAAGAAGTAGAAGAAGGAGAAGGAGAAGGTGAAGTCTGGATGGGTGAATCAGAAGAAGCAGAAGAAGGAGAAGGAGAAGGTGAAGTCTGGAGGGAGAAGCAGAAGAAGTAGAAGAAGGAGAAGGAGAAGGTGAAGTCTGGAGGGTGAATCAGAAGAAGTAGATGAAGGAGAAGGAGAAGGTGAAGTCTGGAGGGTCAATCAGAAGAAGTAGAAGAAGGAGAAGGAGAAGGTGAAGTCTGGAGGGTGAATCAGAAGAAGCAGAAGAAGGAGAAGGAGAAGGTGAAGTCTGGAGGGTGAATCAGAAGAAGAAGAAGAAGGAGAAGGCGAAGGTGTACTCGGGAGGGTGAATCAGAAGAAGTAGACGAAGGAGAAGGAGAAGGTGAAGTCTGGAGGGTGAATCAGAAGAAGCAGAAGAAGGAGAAGGAGAAGGTGAAGTCTGGAGGGTGAATCAGAAGAAGTAGAAGAAGGAGAAGGAGAAGGTGAAGTCTGGAGGGTGAATCAGAAGAAGCAGAAGAAGGAGAAGGAGAAGGTGAAGTCTGGAGGGTGAATCAGAAGAAGCAGAAGAAGGAGAAGGAGAAGGTGAAGTCTGGAGGGTGAATCAGAAGAAGCAGAAGAAGGAGAAGGTGAAGTCTGGAGGGTGAATCAGAAGAAGCAGAAGAAGTAGAAGGAGAAGGTGAAGTCTGGAGGGTGAATCAGAAGAAGTAGAAGAAGGAGAAGGAGAAGGTGAAGTTTGGAGGGTGAATCAGAAGAAGCAGAAGAAGGAGAAGGAGAAGGTGAAGTCAGGAGGGTGAAGCAGAAGAAGCAGAAGAAGGAGAAGGAGAAGGTGAAGTCTGGAGGGTGAAGCAGAAGAAGCAGAAGAAGGAGAAGGAGAAGGTGAAGTCTGGAGGGCGAAGCAGAAGAAGCAGATGAAGGAGAAGGAGAAGGTGAAGTCTGGAGGGTGACGCAGAAGATGCAGAAGAAGGAGAAGGAGAAGGTGAAGTCAGGAGGGTGAATCAGAAGAAGTAGAAGAAGGAGAAGGTGAAGTCTGGAGGGTGAATCAGAAGATGTAGAAAAAGGAGAAGGAGAAGGTGAAGTCTGGAGGGTGAATCAGAAGAAGTAGAAGAAGGAGAAGGAGAAGGTGAAGTCTGGATGGGTGAATCAGAAGAAGCAGAAGAAGGAGAAGGAGAAGGTGAAGTCTGGAGGGAGAAGCAGAAGAAGTAGAAGAAGGAGAAGGAGAAGGTGAAGTCTGGAGGGTGAATCAGAAGAAGTAGATGAAGGAGAAGGAGAAGGTGAAGTCTGGAGGGTGAATCAGAAGAAGTAGAAGAAGGAGAAGGAGAAGGTGAAGTCTGGAGGGTGAATCAGAAGAAGCAGAAGAAGGAGAAGGAGAAGGTGAAGTCTGGAGGGTGAATCAGAAGAAGAAGAAGAAGGAGAAGGCGAAGGTGTACTCGGGAGGGTGAATCAGAAGAAGTAGACGAAGGAGAAGGAGAAGGTGAAGTCTGGAGGGTGAATCAGAAGAAGCAGAAGAAGGAGAAGGAGAAGGTGAAGTCTGGAGGGTGAATCAGAAGAAGTAGAAGAAGGAGAAGGAGAAGGTGAAGTCTGGAGGGTGAATCAGAAGAAGCAGAAGAAGGAGAAGGAGAAGGTGAAGTCTGGAGGGTGAATCAGAAGAAGCAGAAGAAGGAGAAGGAGAAGGTGAAGTCTGGAGGGTGAATCAGAAGAAGCAGAAGAAGGAGAAGGTGAAGTCTGGAGGGTGAATCAGAAGAAGCAGAAGAAGTAGAAGGAGAAGGTGAAGTCTGGAGGGTGAATCAGAAGAAGTAGAAGAAGGAGAAGGAGAAGGTGAAGTTTGGAGGGTGAATCAGAAGAAGCAGAAGAAGGAGAAGGAGAAGGTGAAGTCAGGAGGGTGAATCAGAAGAAGCAGAAGAAGGAGAAGGAGAAGGTGAAGTCTGGAGGGTGAATCAGAAGAAGCAGAAGAAGGAGAAGGAGAAGATGAAGTCTGGAGGGTGAATCAGAAGAAGTAGAAGAAGCAGAAGGAGAAGGTGAGGTCTGGAGGGTGAATCAGAAGAAGCAGAAGAAGGAGAAGGAGAAGGTGAAGTCTGAAGGGTGAATCAGAAGAAGCAGAAGAAGGAGAAGGAGAAGGTGAAGTCTGGAGGGTGAATCAGAAGAAGCAGAAGAAGGAGAAGGAGAAGGTGAAGACTGGAGGGTGAATCAGAAGAAGTAGAAGAAGGAGAAGGAGAGGGTGAAGTCTGGAGGGTGAATCAGAAGAAGTAGAAGAAGGAGAAGGAGAAGGTGAAGTCTGGAGGGTGAATCAGAAGAAGCAGAAGAAGGAGAAGGAGAAGATGAAGTCTGGAGGGTGAATCAGAAGAAGGAGAAGAAGGAGAAGGAGATGGTGAAGTCTGGAGGGTGAATCAGAAGAAGCAGAAGAAGGAGAAGGAGAAGGTGACGTCAGGAGGGTGAATCAGAATAAGCAGAAGAAGGAGAAGGTGAAGTTAGGAGTGTGAATCAGAAGAAGCAAAAGAAGGAGAAGAGAAGTTGAAGTCAGGGGGGTGAAGCAGAAGAAGCAGAAGAAGGAGAAGGAGAAGGTGAAGTCTGGAGGGCGCAGCAGAAGAAGCAGAAGAAGGAGAAGGAGAAGGTGAAGTCTGGAGGGTGAAGCAGAAGAAGCAGAAGAAGGAGATGGAGAATGTGAAGTCAGGAGGGTGAAGCAGAAGAAGCAGAAGGAGAAGGTGATATCTGGAGGGTGAAGCAGAAGAAGCAGAAGAAGGAGAAGGAGAAGGTGAAGTCTGGAGGGTGAAGCAGAAGAAGCAGAAGAAGGAGAAGGAGAAGGTGAAGTCTGGAGGGTGAATCAGAAGAAGCAGAAGAAGGAGAAGGTGAAGTCTGGAGGGTGAATCAGAAGAAGTAGAAGAAGGAGAAGGAGAAGGTGAAGTCAGGAGGGTGAAGCAGAAGAAGCAGAAGAAGGAGAAGGAGAAGGTGAAGTCTGGAGGGTGAAGCAGAAGAAGCAGAAGAAGGAGAAGGAGAAGGTGAAGTCTGGAGGGTGAAGCGGAAGAAGCAGAATAAGGAGAAGGAGAAGGTGAAGTCAGGAGGGTGAATCAGGAGAAGCAGAAGAAGGAGAAGGAGAAGGTGAAGTCTGGAGGGTGAATCAGAAGAAGTAGAAGAAGGAGAAGGAGAAGGTGAAGTCTGGAGGGTGAATCAGAAGAAGTAGAAGAAGGAGAAGGAGAAGGTGAAGTCTGGAGTGTGAATCAGAAGAAGCAGAAGAAGGAGAAGGAGAAGGTGAAGTCTGGAGGGAGAAGCAGAAGAAGTAGAAGAAGGAGAAGGAGAAGGTGAAGTCTGGAGGGTGAATCAGAAGAAGTAGAAGAAGGAGAAGTAGAAGGTGAAGTCTGGAGGGTGAATCAGAAGAAGTAGAAGAAGGAGAAGGAGAAGGTGAAGTCTGTAGGGTGAATCAGAAGAAGCAGAAGAAGGAGAAGGAGAAGGTGAAGTCTGGAGGGTGAATCAGAAGAAGCAGAAGAAGGAGAAGGAGAAGGTGAAGTCTGGAGGGTGAATCAGAAGAAGCAGAAGAAGGAGAAGGAGAAGGTGAAGTCTGGAGGGTGAATCAGAAGAAGTAGAAGAAGGAGAAGAAGAAGGTGAAGTCTGGAGGGTGAAGCAGAAGAAGTAGAAGAAGGAGAAGGAGAAGGTGAAGTCAGGAGGGTGAATCAGAAGAAGTAGAAGAAGGAGAAGGAGAAGGTGAAGTCAGGAGGGTGAAGCAGAAGAAGCAGAAGAAGGAGAAGGTGAAGTCTGGAGGGTGAATCAGAAGAAGCAGAAGAAGGAGAAGGAGAAGGTGAAGTCTGGAGGGTGAATCAGAAGAAGCAGAAGAAGGAGAAGGAGAAGATGAAGTCTGGAGGGTGAATCAGAAGAAGTAGAAGAAGGAGAAGGAGAAGGTGAAGTCTGGAGGGTGAATCAGAAGAAGCAGAAGAAGGAGAAGGAGAAGGTGAAGACTGGAGGGTGAATCAGAAGAAGTAGAAGAAGGAGAAGGAGAAGGTGAAGTCTGGAGGGTGAATCAGAAGAAGTAGAAGAAGGAGAAGGAGAAGGTGAAGTCTGGAGGGTGAATCAGAAGAAGCAGAAGAAGGAGAAGGAGAAGGTGAAGTCTGGAGGGTGAATCAGAAGAAGCAGAAGAAGGAGAAGGGGAAGATGAAGTCTGGAGGGTGAATCAGGAGAAGTAGAAATGGAGAAGGAGAAGGTGAGGTCTGGAGGGTGAATCAGAAGAAGCAGAATAAGGAGAAGGAGAAGGTGAAGTCTGGAGGGTGAATCAGAAGAAGCAGAAGAAGGAGAAGGAGAAGGTGAAGTCTGGAGGGTGAATCAGAAGAAGCAGAAGAAGGAGAAGGAGAAGGTGAAGTCTGGAGGGTGAATCAGAAGAAGAAGAAGAAGGAGAAGGCGAAGGTGTACTCGGGAGGGTGAATCAGAAGAAGTAGACGAAGGAGAAGGAGAAGGTGAAGTCTGGAGGGTGAATCAGAAGAAGCAGAAGAAGGAGAAGGAGAAGGTGAAGTCTGGAGGGTGAATCAGAAGAAGTAGAAGAAGGAGAAGGAGAAGGTGAAGTCTGGAGGGTGAATCAGAAGAAGCAGAAGAAGGAGAAGGAGAAGGTGAAGTCTGGAGGGTGAATCAGAAGAAGCAGAAGAAGGAGAAGGAGAAGGTGAAGTCTGGAGGGTGAATCAGAAGAAGCAGAAGAAGGAGAAGGTGAAGTCTGGAGGGTGAATCAGAAGAAGCAGAAGAAGTAGAAGGAGAAGGTGAAGTCTGGAGGTTGAATCAGAAGAAGTAGAAGAAGGAGAAGGAGAAGGTGAAGTTTGGAGGGTGAATCAGAAGAAGCAGAAGAAGGAGAAGGAGAAGGTGAAGTCAGGAGGGTGAATCAGAAGAAGCAGAAGAAGGAGAAGGAGAAGGTGAAGTCTGGAGGGTGAATCAGAAGAAGCAGAAGAAGGAGAAGGAGAAGATGAAGTCTGGAGGGTGAATCAGAAGAAGTAGAAGAAGCAGAAGGAGAAGGTGAGGTCTGGAGGGTGAATCAGAAGAAGCAGAAGAAGGAGAAGGAGAAGGTGAAGTCTGAAGGGTGAATCAGAAGAAGCAGAAGAAGGAGAAGGAGAAGGTGAAGTCTGGAGGGTGAATCAGAAGAAGCAGAAGAAGGAGAAGGAGAAGGTGAAGACTGGAGGGTGAATCAGAAGAAGTAGAAGAAGGAGAAGGAGAAGGTGAAGTCTGGAGGGTGAATCAGAAGAAGTAGAAGAAGGAGAAGGAGAAGGTGAAGTCTGGAGGATGAATCAGAAGAAGCAGAAGAAGAAGAAGTAGAAGATGAAGTCTGGAGGGTGAATCAGAAGAAGGAGAAGAAGGAGAAGGAGAAGGTGAAGTCTGGAGGGTGAATCAGAAGAAGCAGAAGAAGGAGAAGGAGATGGTGAAGTCTGGAGGGTGAATCAGAAGAAGCAGAAGAAGGAGAAGGTGAAGTTAGGAGTGTGAATCAGAAGAAGCAGAAGAAGGAGAAGAGAAGTTGAAGTCAGGGGGGTGAAGCAGAAGAAGCAGAAGAAGGAGAAGGAGAAGGTGAAGTCTGGACGGCGCAGCAGAAGAAGCAGAAGAAGGAGAAGGAGAAGGTGAAGTCTGGAGGGTGAAGCAGAAGAAGCAGAAGAAGGAGAAGGAGAAGGTGAAGTCTGAAGGGTGAATCAGAAGAAGCAGAAGAAGGAGAAGGAGAAGGTGAAGTCTGGAGGGTGAATCAGAAGAAGCAGAAGAAGGAGAAGGAGAAGGTGAAGACTGGAGCGTGAATCAGAAGAAGTAGAAGAAGGAGAAGGAGAAGGTGAAGTCTGGAGGGTGAATCAGAAGAAGTAGAAGAAGGAGAAGGAGAAGGTGAAGTCTGGCGGGTGAATCAGAAGAAGCAGAAGAAGGAGAAGGAGAAGATGAAGTCTGGAGGGTGAATCAGAAGAAGGAGAAGAAGGAGAAGGAGAAGGTGAAGTCTGGAGGGTGAATCAGAAGAAGCAGAAGAAGGAGAAGGAGATGGTGAAGTCTGGAGGGTGAATCAGAAGAAGCAGAAGAAGGAGAAGGAGAAGGTGACGTCAGGAGGGTGAATCAGAAGAAGAAGAAGAAGGAGAAGGTGAAGTTAGGAGTGTGAATCAGAAGAAGCAGAAGAAGGAGAAGAGAAGTTGAAGTCAGGGGGGTGAAGCAGAAGAAGCAGAAGAAGGAGAAGGAGAAGGTGAAGTCTGGAGGGCGCAGCAGAAGAAGCAGAAGAAGGAGAAGGAGAAGGTGAAGTCTGGAGGGTGAAGCAGAAGAAGCAGAAGAAGGAGATGGAGAATGTGAAGTCTGGAGGGTGAATCAGAAGAAGTCGAAGAAGGAGAAGGAGAAGGTGAAGTCAGGAGGGTGAAGCAGAAGAAGCAGAAGAAGGAGAAGGAGAAGGTGATATCTGGAGGGTGAAGCAGAAGAAGCAGAAGAAGGAGAAGGAGAAGGTGAAGTCTGGAGGGTGAAGCAGAAGAAGCAGAAGAAGGAGAAGGAGAAGGTGAAGTCTGGAGGGTGAATCAGAAGAAGCAGAAGAAGGAGAAGGTGAAGTCTGGAGGGTGAATCAGAAGAAGTAGAAGAAGGAGAAGGAGAAGGTGAAGTCAGGAGGGTGAAGCAGAAGAAGCAGAAGAAGGAGAAGGAGAAGGTGAAGTCTGGAGGGTGAAGCAGAAGAAGCAGAAGAAGGAGAAGGAGAAGGTGAAGTCTGGAGGGTGAAGCGGAAGAAGCAGAATAAGGAGAAGGAAAAGGTGAAGTCAGGAGGGTGAATCAGGAGAAGCAGAAGAAGGAGAAGGAGAAGGTGAAGTCTGGAGGGTGATTCAGAAGAAGTAGAAGAAGGAGAAGGAGAAGGTGAAGTCTGGAGGGTGAATCAGAAGAAGTAGAAGAAGGAGAAGGAGAAGGTGAAGTCTGGAGTGTGAATCAGAAGAAGCAGAAGAAGGAGAAGGAGAAGGTGAAGTCTGGAGGGAGAAGCAGAAGAAGTAGAAGAAGGAGAAGGAGAAGGTGAAGTCTGGAGGGTGAATCAGAAGAAGTAGAAGAAGGAGAAGTAGAAGGTGAAGTCTGGAGGGTGAATCAGAAGAAGTAGAAGAAGGAGAAGGAGAAGGTGAAGTCTGTAGGGTGAATCAGAAGAAGCAGAAGAAGGAGAAGGAGAAGGTGAAGTCTGGAGGGTGAATCAGAAGAAGCAGAAGAAGGAGAAGGAGAAGGTGAAGTCTGGAGGGTGAATCAGAAGAAGCAGAAGAAGGAGAAGGAGAAGGTGAAGTCTGGAGGGTGAATCAGAAGAAGTAGAAGAAGGAGAAGGAGAAGGTGAAGTCTGGAGGGTGAAGCAGAAGAAGTAGAAGAAGGAGAAGGAGAAGGTGAAGTCAGGAGGGTGAATCAGAAGAAGCAGAAGAAGGAGAAGGAGAAGGTGAAGTCAGGAGGGTGAAGCAGAAGAAGCAGAAGAAGGAGAAGGTGAAGTCTGGAGGGTGAATCAGAAGAAGCAGAAGAAGGAGAAGGAGAAGGTGAAGTCTGGAGGGTGAATCAGAAGAAGCAGAAGAAGGAGAAGGAGAAGATGAAGTCTGGAGGGTGAATCAGAAGAAGTAGAAGAAGGAGAAGGAGAAGGTGAAGTCTGGAGGGTGAATCAGAAGAAGCAGAAGAAGGAGAAGGAGAAGGTGAAGACTGGAGGGTGAATCAGAAGAAGTAGAAGAAGGAGAAGGAGAAGGTGAAGTCTGGAGGGTGAATCAGAAGAAGTAGAAGAAGGAGAAGGAGAAGGTGAAGTCTGGAGGGTGAATCAGAAGAAGCAGAAGAAGGAGAAGGAGAAGGTGAAGTCTGGAGGGTGAATCAGAAGAAGCAGAAGAAGGAGAAGGAGAAGATGAAGTCTGGAGGGTGAATCAGGAGAAGTAGAAATGGAGAAGGAGAAGGTGAGGTCTGGAGGGTGAATCAGAAGAAGCAGAATAAGGAGAAGGAGAAGGTGAATTCTGGAGGGTGAATCAGAAGAAGCAGAAGAAGGAGAAGGAGAAGGTGAAGTCTGGAGGGTGAATCAGAAGAAGCAGAAGAAGGAGAAGGAGAAGGTGAAGTCTGGAGGGTGAATCAGAAGAAGAAGAAGAAGGAAAAGGCGAAGGTGTACTCGGGAGGGTGAATCAGAAGAAGTAGACGAAGGAGAAGGAGAAGGTGAAGTCTGGAGGGTGAATCAGAAGAAGCAGAAGAAGGAGAAGGAGAAGGTGAAGTCTGGAGGGTGAATCAGAAGAAGTAGAAGAAGGAGAAGGAGAAGGTGAAGTCTGGAGGGTGAATCAGAAGAAGCAGAAGAAGGAGAAGGAGAAGGTGAAGTCTGGAGGGTGAATCAGAAGAAGCAGAAGAAGGAGAAGGAGAAGGTGAAGTCTGGAGGGTGAATCAGAAGAAGCAGAAGAAGGAGAAGGTGAAGTCTGGAGGGTGAATCAGAAGAAGCAGAAGAAGTAGAAGGAGAAGGTGAAGTCTGGAGGGTGAATCAGAAGAAGTAGAAGAAGGAGAAGGAGAAGGTGAAGTTTGGAGGGTGAATCAGAAGAAGCAGAAGAAGGAGAAGGAGAAGGTGAAGTCAGGAGGGTGAATCAGAAGAAGCAGAAGAAGGAGAAGGAGAAGGTGAAGTCTGGAGGGTGAATCAGAAGAAGGAGAAGGAGAAGATGAAGTCTGGAGGGTGAATCAGAAGAAGTAGAAGAAGCAGAAGGAGAAGGTGAGGTCTGGAGGGTGAATCAGAAGAAGCAGAAGAAGGAGAAGGAGAAGGTGAAGTCTGAAGGGTGAATCAGAAGAAGCAGAAGAAGGAGAAGGAGAAGGTGAAGTCTGGAGGGTGAATCAGAAGAAGCAGAAGAAGGAGAAGGAGAAGGTGAAGACTGGAGGGTGAATCAGAAGAAGTAGAAGAAGGAGAAGGAGAAGGTGAAGTCTGGAGGGTGAATCAGAAGAAGTAGAAGAAGGAGAAGGAGAAGGTGAAGTCTGGAGGATGAATCAGAAGAAGCAGAAGAAGGAGAAGGAGAAGATGAAGTCTGGAGGGTGAATCAGAAGAAGGAGAAGAAGGAGAAGGAGAAGGTGAAGTCTGGAGGGTGAATCATAAGAAGCAGAAGAAGGAGAAGGAGATGGTGAAGTCTGGAGGGTGAATCAGAAGAAGCAGAAGAAGGAGAAGGTGAAGTTAGGAGTGTGAATCAGAAGAAGCAGAAGAAGGAGAAGAGAAGTTGAAGTCAGGGGGGTGAAGCAGAAGAAGCAGAAGAAGGAGAAGGAGAAGGTGAAGTCTGGAGGGCGCAGCAGAAGAAGCAGAAGAAGGAGAAGGAGAAGGTGAAGTCTGGAGGGTGAAGCAGAAGAAGCAGAAGAAGGAGATGGAGAATGTGAAGTCTGGAGGGTGAATCAGAAGAAGTCGAAGAAGGAGAAGGAGAAGGTGAAGTCAGGAGGGTGAAGCAGAAGAAGCAGAAGAAGGAGAAGGAGAAGGTGATATCTGGAGGGTGAAGCAGAAGAAGCAGAAGAAGGAGAAGGAGAAGGTGAAGTCTGGAGGGTGAAGCAGAAGAAGCAGAAGAAGGAGAAGGAGAAGGTGAAGTCTGGAGGGTGAATCAGAAGAAGCAGAAGAAGGAGAAGGTGAAGTCTGGAGGGTGAATCAGAAGAAGTAGAAGAAGGAGAAGGAGAAGGTGAAGTCAGGAGGGTGAAGCAGAAGAAGCAGAAGAAGGAGAAGGAGAAGGTGAAGTCTGGAGGGTGAAGCAGAAGAAGCAGAAGAAGGAGAAGGAGAAGGTGAAGTCTGGAGGGTGAAGCGGAAGAAGCAGAATAAGGAGAAGGAGAAGGTGAAGTCAGGAGGGTGAATCAGGAGAAGCAGAAGAAGGAGAAGGAGAAGGTGAAGTCTGGAGGGTGAATCAGAAGAAGTAGAAGAAGGAGAAGGAGAAGGTGAAGTCTGGAGGGTGAATCAGAAGAAGTAGAAGAAGGAGAAGGAGAAGGTGAAGTCTGGAGTGTGAATCAGAAGAAGCAGAAGAAGGAGAAGGAGAAGGTGAAGTCTGGAGGGAGAAGCAGAAGAAGTAGAAGAAGGAGAAGGAGAAGGTGAAGTCTGGAGGGTGAATCAGAAGAAGTAGAAGAAGGAGAAGTAGAAGGTGAAGTCTGGAGGGTGAATCAGAAGAAGTAGAAGAAGGAGAAGGAGAAGGTGAAGTCTGTAGGGTGAATCAGAAGAAGCAGAAGAAGGAGAAGGAGAAGGTGAAGTCTGGAGGGTGAATCAGAAGAAGCAGAAGAAGGAGAAGGAGAAGGTGAAGTCTGGAGGGTGAATCAGAAGAAGCAGAAGAAGGAGAAGGAGAAGGTGAAGTCTGGAGGGTGAATCAGAAGAAGTAGAAGAAGGAGAAGGAGAAGGTGAAGTCTGGAGGGTGAAGCAGAAGAAGTAGAAGAAGGAGAAGGAGAAGGTGAAGTCAGGAGGGTGAATCAGAAGAAGTAGAAGAAGGAGAAGGAGAAGGTGAAGTCAGGAGGGTGAAGCAGAAGAAGCAGAAGAAGGAGAAGGTGAAGTCTGGAGGGTGAATCAGAAGAAGCAGAAGAAGGAGAAGGAGAAGGTGATGTCTGGAGGGTGAATCAGAAGAAGCAGAAGAAGGAGAAGGAGAAGGTGAAGTCTGGAGGGTGAATCAGAAGAAGTAGAAGAAAGGGAAGGAGAAGGTGAAGTCTGGAGGGTGAAGCAGAAGAAGCAGAAGAAGGAGAAGGAGAAGGTGATGTCTGGAGGGTGAATCAGAAGAAGCAGAAGAAGGAGAAGGAGAAGGTGAAGTCTGGAGGGTGAATCAGAAGAAGCAGAAGAAGGAGAAGGAGAAGGTGAAGACTGGAGGGTGAATCAGAAGAAGTAGAAGAAGGAGAAGGAGAAGGTGAAGTCTGGAGGGTGAATCAGAAGAAGTAGAAGAAGGAGAAGGAGAAGGTGAAGTCTGGAGGATGAATCAGAAGAAGTAGAAGAAGGAGAAGGAGAAGATGAAGTCTGGAGGGTGAATCAGAAGAAGGAGAAGAAGGAGAAGGAGAAGGTGAAGTCTGGAGGGTGAATCATAAGAAGCAGAAGAAGGAGAAGGAGATGGTGAAGTCTGGAGGGTGAATCAGAAGAAGCAGAAGAAGGAGAAGGTGAAGTTAGGAGTGTGAATCAGAAGAAGCAGAAGAAGGAGAAGAGAAGTTGAAGTCAGGGGGGTGAAGCAGAAGAAGCAGAAGAAGGAGAAGGAGAAGGTGAAGTCTGGAGGGCGCAGCAGAAGAAGCAGAAGAAGGAGAAGGAGAAGGTGAAGTCTGGAGGGTGAAGCAGAAGAAGCAGAAGAAGGAGATGGAGAATGTGAAGTCTGGAGGGTGAATCAGAAGAAGTCGAAGAAGGAGAAGGAGAAGGTGAAGTCAGGAGGGTGAAGCAGAAGAAGCAGAAGAAGGAGAAGGAGAAGGTGATATCTGGAGGGTGAAGCAGAAGAAGCAGAAGAAGGAGAAGGAGAAGGTGAAGTCTGGAGGGTGAAGCAGAAGAAGCAGAAGAAGGAGAAGGAGAAGGTGAAGTCTGGAGGGTGAATCAGAAGAAGCAGAAGAAGGAGAAGGTGAAGTCTGGAGGGTGAATCAGAAGAAGTAGAAGAAGGAGAAGGAGAAGGTGAAGTCAGGAAGGTGAAGCAGAAGAAGCAGAAGAAGGAGAAGGAGAAGGTGAAGTCTGGAGGGTGAAGCAGAAGAAGCAGAAGAAGGAGAAGGAGAAGGTGAAGTCTGGAGGGTGAAGCGGAAGAAGCAGAATAAGGAGAAGGAGAAGGTGAAGTCAGGAGGGTGAATCAGGAGAAGCAGAAGAAGGAGAAGGAGAAGGTGAAGTCTGGAGGGTGAAGCAGAAGAAGTAGAAGAAGGAGAAGGAGAAGGTGAAGTCTGGAGGGTGAATCAGAAGAAGTAGAAGAAGGAGAAGGAGAAGGTGAAGTCTGGAGTGTGAATCAGAAGAAGCAGAAGAAGGAGAAGGAGAAGGTGAAGTCTGGAGGGAGAAGCAGAAGAAGTAGAAGAAGGAGAAGGAGAAGGTGAAGTCTGGAGGGTGAATCAGAAGAAGTAGAAGAAGGAGAAGTAGAAGGTGAAGTCTGGAGGGTGAATCAGAAGAAGTAGAAGAAGGAGAAGGAGAAGGTGAAGTCTGTAGGGTGAATCAGAAGAAGCAGAAGAAGGAGAAGGAGAAGGTGAAGTCTGGAGGGTGAATCAGAAGAAGCAGAAGAAGGAGAAGGAGAAGGTGAAGTCTGGAGGGTGAATCAGAAGAAGCAGAAGAAGGAGAAGGAGAAGGTGAAGTCTGGAGGGTGAATCAGAAGAAGTAGAAGAAGGAGAAGGAGAAGGTGAAGTCTGGAGGGTGAAGCAGAAGAAGTAGAAGAAGGAGAAGGAGAAGGTGAAGTCAGGAGGGTGAATCAGAAGAAGTAGAAGAAGGAGAAGGAGAAGGTGAAGTCAGGAGGGTGAAGCAGAAGAAGCAGAAGAAGGAGAAGGTGAAGTCTGGAGGGTGAATCAGAAGAAGCAGAAGAAGGAGAAGGAGAAGGTGATGTCTGGAGGGTGAATCAGAAGAAGCAGAAGAAGGAGAAGGAGAAGATGAAGTCTGGAGGGTGAATCAGAAGAAGTAGAAGAAGGAGAAGGAGAAGGTGAAGTCTGGAGGGTGAATCAGAAGAAGCAGAAGAAGGAGAAGGAGAAGGTGATGTCTGGAGGGTGAATCAGAAGAAGCAGAAGAAGGAGAAGGAGAAGGTGAAGTCTGGAGGGTGAATCAGAAGAAGTAGAAGAAAGGGAAGGAGAAGGTGAAGTCTGGAGGGTGAAGCAGAAGAAGCAGAAGAAGGAGAAGGAGAAGGTGATGTCTGGAGGGTGAATCAGAAGAAGCAGAAGAAGGAGAAGGAGAAGGTGAAGTCTGGAGGGTGAATCAGAAGAAGTAGAAGAAAGGGAAGGAGAAGGTGATGTCTGGAGGGTGAAGCAGAAGAAGCAGAAGAAGGAGAAGGAGAAGGTGAAGTCTGGAGGGTGAATCAGAAGAAGTAGAAGAAGGAGAAGGAGAAGGTGAAGTCTGGAGGGTGAATCAGAAGAAGCAGAAGAAGGAGAAGGAGAAGGTGAAGTCTGGAGGGTGAATCAGAAGAAGCAGAAGAAGGAGAAGGAGAAGATGAAGTCTGGAGGGTGAATCAGGAGAAGTAGAAATGGAGAAGGTGAAGGTGAGGTCTGGAGGGTGAATCAGAAGAAGCAGAATAAGGAGAAGGAGAAGGTGAAGTCTGGAGGGTGAATCAGAAGAAGCAGAAGAAGGAGAAGGAGAAGCTGAAGTCTGGAGGGTGAATCAGAAGAAGCAGAAGAAGGAGAAGGAGAAGGTGAAGTCAGGAGGGTGAATCAGAAGAAGCAGAAAAAGGAGAAGGAGAAGGTGAAGTCAGGGGGGTGAAGCAGAAGGAGTAGAAGAAGGAGAAGGAGAAGGTGAAGTCAGGAGGGTGAAGCAGAAGAAGCAGAAGAAGGAGAAGGAGAAGGTGAAGTCTGGAGGGCGCAGCAGAAGAAGCAGAAGAAGGAGAAGGAGAAGGTGAAGTCTGGAGGGTGAAGCAGAAGAAGCAGAAGAAGGAGAAGGAGAAGGTGAAGTCTGGAGGGTGAATCAGAAGAAGTAGAAGAAGGAGAAGGAGAAGGTGAAGTCAGGAGGGTGAAGCAGAAGAAGCAGAAGAAGGAGAAGGAGAAGGTGAAGTCTGGAGGGTGAAGCAGAAGAAGCAGAAGAAGGAGAAGGAGAAGGTGAAGTCTGGAGGGCGAAGCAGAAGAAGCAGATGAAGGAGAAGGAGAAGGTGAAGTCTGGAGGGTAAAGCAGAAGAAGCAGAAGAAGGAGAAGGAGAAGGTGAAGTCTGGAGGGTGAATCAGAAGAAGTAGAAGAAGGAGAAGGAGAAGGTGTAGTCAGGAGGGTGAAGCAGAAGAAGCAGAAGAAGGAGAAGGAGAAGGTGAAGTCTGGAGGGTGAAGCAGAAGAAGCAGAAGAAGGAGAAGGAGAAGATGAAGTCTGGAGGGTGAAGCAGAAGATGCAGAAGAAGGAGAAGGAGAAGGTGAAGTCAGGAGGGTGAATCAGAAGAAGTCGAAGAAGGAGAAGGAGAAGGTGAAGTCTGGAGAGTGAATCAGAAGATGTAGAAAAAGGCGAAGGAGAAGGTGAAGTCTGGAGGGTGAATCAGCAGAAGTAGAAGAAGGAGAAGGAGAAGGTGATGTCTGGATGGGTGAATCAGAAGAAGCAGAAGAAGGAGAAGGAGAAGGTGAAGTCTGGAGGGAGTAGCAGAAGAAGTAGAAGAAGGAGTAGGAGAAGGTGAAGTCTGGAGTGTGAATCAGAAGAAGTAGATGAAGGAGAAGGAGAAGGTGAAGTCTGGAGGGTGAATCAGAAGAAGTAGAAGAAGGAGAAGGAGAAGGTGTAGTCTGGAGGGTGAATCAGAAGAAGTAGACGAAGGAGAAGGAGAAGGTGAAGTCTGGAGGGCGAATCAGAAGAAGCAGAAGAAGGAGAAGGAGAAGGTGAAGTCTGGAGGGTGAATCAGAAGAAGTAGAAGGAGGAGAAGGAGAAGGTGAAGTCTGGAGGGTGAATCAGAAGAAGCAGAAGAAGGAGAAGGAGAAGGTGAAGTCTGGAGGGTGAATCAGAAGAAGCAGAAGAAGGAGAAGGAGAAGGTGAAGTCTGGAGGGTGAATCAGAAGAAGCAGAAGAAGGAGAAGGAGAAGGTGAAGTCTGGATGGTGAAGCAGAAGAAGCAGAAGAAGTAGAAGGAGAAGGTGAAGTCTGGAGGGTGAATCAGAAGAAGTAGAAGAAGGAGAAGGAGAAGGTGAAGTCTGGAGGGTGAATCAGAAGAAGCAGAAGAAGGAGAAGGAGAAGGTGAAGTCAGGAGGGTGAATCAGAAGAAGTAGAAGAAGGAGAAGGAGAAGGTGAAGTCTGGAGGGTGAATCAGAAGAAGCAGAAGAAGGAGAAGGAGAAGATGAAGTCTGGAGGGTGAATCAGAAGAAGGAGAAGAAGGAGAAGGAGAAGGTGAAGTCTGGAGGGTGAATCAGAAGAAGCAGAAGAAGGAGAAGGAGATGGTGAAGTCTGGAGGGTGAATCAGAAGAAGCAGAAGAAGGAGAAGGAGAAGGTGACGTCAGGAGGGTGAATCAGAAGAAGCAGAAGAAGGAGAAGGTGAAGTTAGGAGAGTGAATCAGAAGAAGCAGAAGAAGGAGAAGAGAAGTTGAAGTCAGGGGGGTGAAGCAGAAGAAGCAGAAGAAGGAGAAGGAGAAGGTGAAGTCTGGAGGGCGCAGCAGAAGAAGCAGAAGAAGGAGAAGGAGAAGGTGAAGTCTGGAGGGTGAAGCAGAAGAAGCAGAAGAAGGAGATGGAGAATGTGAAGTCTGGAGGGTGAATCAGAAGAAGTCGAAGAAGGAGAAGGAGAAGGTGAAGTCAGGAGGGTGAAGCAGAAGAAGCAGGAGAAGGAGAAGGAGAAGGTGATATCTGGAGGGTGAAGCAGAAGAAGCAGAAGAAGGAGAAGGAGAAGGTGAAGTCTGGAGGGTGAAGCAGAAGAAGCAGAAGAAGGAGAAGGAGAAGGTGAAGTCTGGAGGGTGAATCAGAAGAAGCAGAAGAAGGAGAAGGTGAAGTCTGGAGGGTGAATCAGAAGAAGTAGAAGAAGGAGAAGGAGAAGGTGAAGTCAGGAGGGTGAAGCAGAAGAAGCAGAAGAAGGAGAAGGAGAAGGTGAAGTCTGGAGGGTGAAGCAGAAGAAGCAGAAGAAGGAGAAGGAGAAGGTGAAGTCTGGAGGGTGAAGCGGAAGAAGCAGAATAAGGAGAAGGAGAAGGTGAAGTCAGGAGGGTGAATCAGGAGAAGCAGAAGAAGGAGAAGGAGAAGGTGAAGTCTGGAGGGTGAATCAGAAGAAGTAGAAGAAGGAGAAGGAGAAGGTGAAGTCTGGAGGGTGAATCAGAAGAAGTAGAAGAAGGAGAAGGAGAAGGTGAAGTCTGGAGTGTGAATCAGAAGAAGCAGAAGAAGGAGAAGGAGAAGGTGAAGTCTGGAGGGAGAAGCAGAAGAAGTAGAAGAAGGAGAAGGAGAAGGTGAAGTCTGGAGGGTGAATCAGAAGAAGTAGAAGAAGGAGAAGTAGAAGGTGAAGTCTGGAGGGTGAATCAGAAGAAGTAGAAGAAGGAGAAGGAGAAGGTGAAGTCTGTAGGGTGAATCAGAAGAAGCAGAAGAAGGAGAAGGAGAAGGTGAAGTCTGGAGGGTGAATCAGAAGAAGCAGAAGAAGGAGAAGGAGAAGGTGAAGTCTGGAGGGTGAATCAGAAGAAGCAGAAGAAGGAGAAGGAGAAGGTGAAGTCTGGAGGGTGAATCAGAAGAAGTAGAAGAAGGAGAAGGAGAAGGTGAAGTCTGGAGGGTGAAGCAGAAGAAGTAGAAGAAGGAGAAGGAGAAGGTGAAGTCAGGAGGGTGAATCAGAAGAAGTAGAAGAAGGAGAAGGAGAAGGTGAAGTCAGGAGGGTGAAGCAGAAGAAGCAGAAGAAGGAGAAGGTGAAGTCTGGAGGGTGAATCAGAAGAAGCAGAAGAAGGAGAAGGAGAAGGTGAAGTCTGGAGGGTGAATCATAAGAAGCAGAAGAAGGAGAAGGAGAAGATGAAGTCTGGAGGGTGAATCAGAAGAAGTAGAAGAAGGAGAAGGAGAAGGTGAAGTGTGGAGGGTGAATCAGAAGAAGCAGAAGAAGGAGAAGGAGAAGGTGAAGACTGGAGGGTGAATCAGAAAAGTAGAAGAAGGAGAAGGAGAAGGTGAAGTCTGGAGGGTGAATCAGAAGAAGTAGAAGAAGGAGAAGGAGAAGGTGAAGTCTGGAGGGTGAATCAGAAGAAGCAGAAGAAGGAGAAGGAGAAGGTGAAGTCTGGAGGGTGAATCAGAAGAAGCAGAAGAAGGAGAAGGAGAAGATGAAGTCTGGAGGGTGAATCAGGAGAAGTAGAAATGGAGAAGGAGAAGGTGAGGTCTGGAGGGTGAATCAGAAGAAGCAGAATAAGGAGAAGGAGAAGGTGAAGTCTGGAGGGTGAATCAGAAGAAGCAGAAGAAGGAGAAGGAGAAGGTGAAGTCTGGAGGGTGAATCAGAAGAAGCAGAAGAAGGAGAAGGAGAAGGTGAAGTCTGGAGGGTGAATCAGAAGAAGAAGAAGAAGGAGAAGGCGAAGTTGTACTCGGGAGGGTGAATCAGAAGAAGTAGACGAAGGAGAAGGAGAAGGTGAAGTCTGCAGGGTGAATCAGAAGAAGCAGAAGAAGGAGAAGGAGATGGTGAAGTCTGGAGGGTGAATCAGAAGAAGTAGAAGAAGGAGAAGGAGAAGGTGAAGTCTGGAGGGTGAATCAGAAGAAGCAGAAGAAGGAGAAGGAGAAGGTGAAGTCTGGAGGGTGAATCAGAAGAAGGAGAAGGAGAAGGTGAAGTCTGGAGGGTGAATCAGAAGAAGCAGAAGAAGGAGAAGGTGAAGTCTGGAGGGTGAATCAGAAGAAGCAGAAGAAGTAGAAGGAGAAGGTGAAGTCTGGAGGGTGAATCAGAAGAAGTAGAAGAAGGAGAAGGAGAAGGTGAAGTTTGGAGGGTGAATCAGAAGAAGCAGAAGAAGGAGAAGGAGAAGGTGAAGTCAGGAGGGTGAATCAGAAGAAGCAGAAGAAGGAGAAGGAGAAGGTGAAGTCTGGAGGATGAATCAGAAGAAGCAGAAGAAGGAGAAGGAGAAGATGAAGTCTGGAGGGTGAATCAGAAGAAGTAGAAGAAGCAGAAGGAGAAGGTGAGGTCTGGAGGGTGAATCAGAAGAAGCAGAAGAAGGAGAAGGAGAAGGTGAAGTCAGGAGGGTGAAGCAGAAGAAGCAGAAGAAGGAGAAGGTGAAGTCTGGAGGGTGAATCAGAAGAAGCAGAAGAAGGAGAAGGAGAAGGTGAAGTCTGGAGGGTGAATCATAAGAAGCAGAAGAAGGAGAAGGAGAAGATGAAGTCTGGAGGGTGAATCAGAAGAAGTAGAAGAAGGAGAAGGAGAAGGTGAAGTCTGGAGGGTGAATCAGAAGAAGCAGAAGAAGGAGAAGGAGAAGGTGAAGACTGGAGGGTGAATCAGAAGAAGTAGAAGAAGGAGAAGGAGAAGGTGAAGTCTGGAGGGTGAATCAGAAGAAGTAGAAGAAGGAGAAGGAGAAGGTGAAGTCTGGAGGGTGAATCAGAAGAAGCAGAAGAAGGAGAAGGAGAAGGTGAAGTCTGGAGGGTGAATCAGAAGAAGCAGAAGAAGGAGAAGGAGAAGATGAAGTCTGGAGGGTGAATCAGGAGAAGTAGAAATGGAGAAGGAGAAGGTGAGGTCTGGAGGGTGAATCAGAAGAAGCAGAATAAGGAGAAGGAGAAGGTAAAGTCTGGAGGGTGAATCAGAAGAAGCAGAAGAAGGAGAAGGAGAAGGTGAAGTCTGGAGGGTGAATCAGAAGAAGCAGAAGAAGGAGAAGGAGAAGGTGAAGTCTGGAGGGTGAATCAGAAGAAGAAGAAGAAGGAGAAGGCGAAGGTGTACTCGGGAGGGTGAATCAGAAGAAGTAGACGAAGGAGAAGGAGAAGGTGAAGTCTGGAGGGTGAATCAGAAGAAGCAGAAGAAGGAGAAGGAGAAGGTGAAGTCTGGAGGGTGAATCAGAAGAAGTAGAAGAAGGAGAAGGAGAAGGTGAAGTCTGGAGGGTGAATCAGAAGAAGCAGAAGAAGGAGAAGGAGAAGGTGAAGTCTGGAGGGTGAATCAGAAGAAGCAGAAGAAGGAGAAGGAGAAGGTGAAGTCTGGAGGGTGAATCAGAAGAAGCAGAAGAAGGAGAAGGTGAAGTCTGGAGGGTGAATCAGAAGAAGCAGAAGAAGTAGAAGGAGAAGGTGAAGTCTGGAGGGTGAATCAGAAGAAGTAGAAGAAGGAGAAGGAGAAGGTGAAGTTTGGAGGGTGTATCAGAAGAAGCAGAAGAAGGAGAAGGAGAAGGTGAAGTCAGGAGGGTGAATCAGAAGAAGCAGAAGAAGGAGAAGGAGAAGGTGAAGTCTGGAGGGTGAATCAGAAGAAGCAGAAGAAGGAGAAGGAGAAGATGAAGTCTGGAGGGTGAATCAGAAGAAGTAGAAGAAGCAGAAGGAGAAGGTGAGGTCTGGAGGGTGAATCAGAAGAAGCAGAAGAAGGAGAAGGAGAAGGTGAAGTCTGAAGGGTGAATCAGAAGAAGCAGAAGAAGGAGAAGGAGAAGGTGAAGTCTGGAGGGTGAATCAGAAGAAGCAGAAGAAGGAGAAGGAGAAGGTGAAGACTGGAGGGTGAATCAGAAGAAGTAGAAGAAGGAGAAGGAGAAGGTGAAGTCTGGAGGGTGAATCAGAAGAAGTAGAAGAAGGAGAAGGAGAAGGTGAAGTCTGGAGGATGAATCAGAAGAAGCAGAAGAAGGAGAAGGAGAAGATGAAGTCTGGAGGGTGAATCAGAAGAAGGAGAAGAAGGAGAAGGAGAAGGTGAAGTCCGGAGGGTGAATCAGAAGAAGCAGAAGAAGGAGAAGGAGATGGTGAAGTCTGGAGGGTGAATCAGAAGAAGCAGAAGAAGGAGAAGGTGAAGTTAGGAGTGTGATTCAGAAGAAGCAGAAGAAGGAGAAGAGAAGTTGAAGTCAGGGGGGTGAAGCAGAAGAAGCAGAAGAAGGAGAAGGAGAAGGTGAAGTCTGGACGGCGCAGCAGAAGAAGCAGAAGAAGGAGAAGGAGAAGGTGAAGTCTGGAGGGTGAAGCAGAAGAAGCAGAAGAAGGAGAAGGAGAAGGTGAAGTCTGAAGGGTGAATCAGAAGAAGCAGAAGAAGGAGAAGGAGAAGGTGAAGTCTGGAGGGTGAATCAGAAGAAGCAGAAGAAGGAGAAGGAGAAGGTGAAGACTGGAGGGTGAATCAGAAGAAGTAGAAGAAGGAGAAGGAGAAGGTGAAGTCTGGAGGGTGAATCAGAAGAAGTAGAAGAAGGAGAAGGAGAAGGTGAAGTCTGGAGGGTGAATCAGAAGAAGCAGAAGAAGGAGAAGGAGAAGATGAAGTCTGGAGGGTGAATCAGAAGAAGGAGAAGAAGGAGAAGGAGAAGGTGAAGTCTGGAGGGTGAATCAGAAGAAGCAGAAGAAGGAGAAGGAGAAGGTGACGTCAGGAGGGTGAATCAGAAGAAGCAGAAGAAGGAGAAGGTGAAGTTAGGAGTGTGAATCAGAAGAAGCAGAAGAAGGAGAAGAGAAGTTGAAGTCAGGGGGTGAAGCAGAAGAAGCAGAAGAAGGAGAAGGAGAAGGTGAAGTCTGGAGGGCGCAGCAGAAGAAGCAGAAGAAGGAGAAGGAGAAGGTGAAGTCTGGAGGGTGAAGCAGAAGCAGCAGAAGAAGGAGATGGAGAATGTGAAGTCTGGAGGGTGAATCAGAAGAAGTCGAAGAAGGAGAAGGAGAAGGTGAAGTCAGGAGGGTGAAGCAGAAGAAGCAGAAGAAGGAGAAGGAGAATGTGATATCTGGAGGGTGAAGCAGAAGAAGCAGAAGAAGGAGAAGGAGAAGGTGAAGTCTGGAGGGTGAAGCAGAAGAAGCAGAAAAAGGAGAAGGAGAAGGTGAAGTCTGGAGGGTGAATCAGAAGAAGCAGAAGAAGGAGAAGGTGAAGTCTGGAGGGTGAATCAGAAGAAGTAGAAGAAGGAGAAGGAGAAGGTGAAGTCAGGAGGGTGAAGCAGAAGAAGCAGAAGAAGGAGAAGGAGAAGGTGAAGTCTGGAGGGTGAAGCAGAAGAAGCAGAAGAAGGAGAAGGAGAAGGTGAAGTCTGGAGGGTGAAGCGGAAGAAGCAGAATAAGGAGAAGGAGAAGGTGAAGTCAGGAGGGTGAATCAGGAGAAGCAGAAGAAGGAGAAGGAGAAGGTGAAGTCAGGAGGGTGAATCAGAAGAAGTAGAAGAAGGAGAAGGAGAAGGTGAAGTCAGGAGGGTGAAGCAGAAGAAGCAGAAGAAGGAGAAGGTGAAGTCTGGAGGGTGAATCAGAAGAAGCAGAAGAAGGAGAAGGAGAAGGTGAAGTCTGGAGGGTGAATCAGAAGAAGCAGAAGAAGGAGAAGGAGAAGATGAAGTCTGGAGGGTGAATCAGAAGAAGTAGAAGAAGGAGAAGGAGAAGGTGAAGTCTGGAGGGTGAATCAGAAGAAGCAGAAGAAGGAGAAGGAGAAGGTGAAGACTGGAGGGTGAATCAGAAGAAGTAGAAGAAGGAGAAGGAGAAGGTGAAGTCTGGAGGGTGAATCAGAAGAAGTAGAAGAAGGAGAAGGAGAAGGTGAAGTCTGGAGGGTGAATCAGAAGAAGCAGAAGAAGGAGAAGGAGAAGGTGAAGTCTGGAGGGTGAATCAGAAGAAGCAGAAGAAGGAGAAGGAGAAGATGAAGTCTGGAGGGTGAATCAGGAGAAGTAGAAATGGAGAAGGAGAAGGTGAGGTCTGGAGGGTGAATCAGAAGAAGCAGAATAAGGAGAAGGAGAAGGTGAAGTCTGGAGGGTGAATCAGAAGAAGCAGAAGAAGGAGAAGGAGAAGGTGAAGTCTGGAGGGTGAATCAGAAGAAGCAGAAGAAGGAGAAGGAGAAGGTGAAGTCTGGAGGGTGAATCAGAAGAAGAAGAAGAAGGAGAAGGCGAAGGTGTACTCGGGAGGGTGAATCAGAAGAAGTAGACGAAGGAGAAGGAGAAGGTGAAGTCTGGAGGGTGAATCAGAAGAAGCAGAAGAAGGAGAAGGAGAAGGTGAAGTCTGGAGGGTGAATCAGAAGAAGTAGAAGAAGGAGAAGGAGAAGGTGAAGTCTGGAGGGTGAATCAGAAGAAGCAGAAGAAGGAGAAGTAGAAGGTGAAGTCTGGAGGGTGAATCAGAAGAAGCAGAAGAAGGAGAAGGTGAAGTCTGGAGGGTGAATCAGAAGAAGCAGAAGAAGTAGAAGGAGAAGGTGAAGTCTGGAGGGTGAATCAGAAGAAGTAGAAGAAGGAGAAGGAGAAGGTGAAGTTTGGAGGGTGAATCAGAAGAAGCAGAAGAAGGAGAAGGAGAAGGTGAAGTCAGGAGGGTGAATCAGAAGAAGCAGAAGAAGGAGAAGGAGAAGGTGAAGTCTGGAGGGTGAATCAGAAGAAGGAGAAGGAGAAGATGAAGTCTGGAGGGTGAATCAGAAGAAGTAGAAGAAGCAGAAGGAGAAGGTGAGGTCTGGAGGGTGAATCAGAAGAAGCAGAAGAAGGAGAAGGAGAAGGTGAAGTCTGAAGGGTGAATCAGAAGAAGCAGAAGGAGAAGGAGAAGGTGAAGTCTGGAGGGTGAATCAGAAGAAGCAGAAGAAGGAGAAGGAGAAGGTGAAGACTGGAGGGTGAATCAGAAGAAGTAGAAGAAGGAGAAGGAGAAGGTGAAGTCTGGAGGGTGAATCAGAAGAAGTAGAAGAAGGAGAAGGAGAAGGTGAAGTCTGGAGGATGAATCAGAAGAAGCAGAAGAAGGAGAAGGAGAAGATGAAGTCTGGAGGGTGAATCAGAAGAAGGAGAAGAAGGAGAAGGAGAAGGTGAAGTCTGGAGGGTGAATCAGAAGAAGCAGAAGAAGGAGAAGGAGATGGTGAAGTCTGGAGGGTGAATCAGAAGAAGCAGAAGAAGGAGAAGGTGAAGTTAGGAGTGTGAATCAGAAGAAGCAGAAGAAGGAGAAGAGAAGTTGGAGTCAGGGGGGTGAAGCAGAAGAAGCAGAAGAAGGAGAAGGAGAAGGTGAAGTCTGGAGGGCGCAGCAGAAGAAGCAGAAGAAGGAGAAGGAGAAGGTGAAGTCTGGAGGGTGAAGCAGAAGAAGCAGAAGAAGGAGAAGGAGAAGGTGAAGTCTGGAGGGAGAAGCAGAAGAAGTAGAAGAAGGAGAAGGAGAAGGTGAAGTCTGGAGGGTGAATCAGAAGAAGTAGAAGAAGGAGAAGTAGAAGGTGAAGTCTGGAGGGTGAATCAGAAGAAGTAGAAGAAGGAGAAGGAGAAGGTGAAGTCTGTAGGGTGAATCAGAAGAAGCAGAAGAAGGAGAAGGAGAAGGTGAAGTCTGGAGGGTGAATCAGAAGAAGCAGAAGAAGGAGAAGGAGAAGGTGAAGTCTGGAGGGTGAATCAGAAGAAGCAGAAGAAGGAGAAGGAGAAGGTGAAGTCTGGAGGGTGAATCAGAAGAAGTAGAAGAAGGAGAAGGAGAAGGTGAAGTCTGGAGGGTGAAGCAGAAGAAGTAGAAGAAGGAGAAGGAGAAGGTGAAGTCAGGAGGGTGAATCAGAAGAAGTAGAAGAAGGAGAAGGAGAAGGTGAAGTCAGGAGGGTGAAGCAGAAGAAGCAGAAGAAGGAGAAGGTGAAGTCTGGAGGGTGAATCAGAAGAAGCAGAAGAAGGAGAAGGAGAAGTTGAAGTCTGGAGGGTGAATCAGAAGAAGCAGAAGAAGGAGAAGGAGAAGATGAAGTCTGGAGGGTGAATCAGAAGAAGTAGAAGAAGGAGAAGGAGAAGGTGAAGTCTGGAGGGTGAATCAGAAGAAGCAGAAGAAGGAGAAGGAGAAGGTGATGTCTGGAGGGTGAATCAGAAGAAGCAGAAGAAGGAGAAGGAGAAGGTGAAGTCTGGAGGGTGAATCAGAAGAAGTAGAAGAAAGGGAAGGAGAAGGTGAAGTCTGGAGGGTGAAGCAGAAGAAGCAGAAGAAGGAGAAGGAGAAGGTGAAGACTGGAGGGTGAATCAGAAGAAGTAGAAGAAGGAGAAGGAGAAGGTGAAGTCTGGAGGGTGAATCAGAAGAAGTAGAAGAAGGAGAAGGAGAAGGTGAAGTCTGGAGGGTGAATCAGAAGAAGCAGAAGAAGGAGAAGGAGAAGGTGAAGTCTGGAGGGTGAATCAGAAGAAGCAGAAGAAGGAGAAGGAGAAGATGAAGTCTGGAGGGTGAATCAGGAGAAGTAGAAATGGAGAAGGAGAAGGTGTGGTCTGGAGGGTGAATCAGAAGAAGCAGAATAAGGAGAAGGAGAAGGTGAAGTCTGGAGGGTGAATCAGAAGAAGCAGAAGAAGGAGAAGGAGAAGGTGAAGTCTGGAGGGTGAATCAGAAGAAGCAGAAGAAGGAGAAGGAGAAGGTGAAGTCAGGAGGGTGAATCAGAAGAAGCAGAAAAAGGAGAAGGAGAAGGTGAAGTCAGGGGGGTGAAGCAGAAGAAGTAGAAGAAGGAGAAGGAGAAGGTGAAGTCAGGAGGGTGAAGCAGAAGAAGCAGAAGAAGGAGAAGGAGAAGGTGAAGTCTGGAGTGCGCAGCAGAAGAAGCAGAAGAAGGAGAAGGAGAAGGTGAAGGCTGGAGGGTGAAGCAGAAGAAGCAGAAGAAGGAGAAGGAGAAGGTGAAGTCTGGAGGGTGAATCAGAAGAAGTAGAAGAAGGAGAAGGAGAAGGTGAAGTCAGGAGGGTGAAGCAGAAGAAGCAGAAGAAGGAGAAGGAGAAGGTGAAGTCTGGAGGGTGAAGCAGAAGAAGCAGAAGAAGGAGAAGGAGAAGGTGAAGTCTGGAGGGCGAAGCAGAAGAAGCAGATGAAGGAGAAGGAGAAGGTGAAGTCTGGAGGGTAAAGCAGAAGAAGCAGAAGAAGGAGAAGGAGAAGGTGAAGTCTGGAGGGTGAATCAGAAGAAGTAGAAGAAGGAGAAGGAGAAGGTGTAGTCAGGAGGGTGAAGCAGAAGAAGCAGAAGAAGGAGAAGGAGAAGGTGAAGTCTGGAGGGTGAAGCAGAAGAAGCAGAAGAAGGAGAAGGAGAAGATGAAGTCTGGAGGGTGAAGCAGAAGATGCAGAAGAAGGAGAAGGAGAAGGTGAAGTCAGGAGGGTGAATCAGAAGAAGTCGAAGAAGGAGAAGGAGAAGGTGAAGTCTGGAGAGTGAATCAGAAGATGTAGAAAAAGGCGAAGGAGAAGGTGAAGTCTGGAGGGTGTATCAGCAGAAGTAGAAGAAGGAGAAGGAGAAGGTGATGTCTGGATGGCTGAATCAGAAGAAGCAGAAGAAGGAGAAGGAGAAGGTGAAGTCTGGAGGGAGTAGCAGAAGAAGTAGAAGAAGGAGTAGGAGAAGGTGAAGTCTGGAGTGTGAATCAGAAGAAGTAGATGAAGGAGAAGGAGAAGGTGAAGTCTGGAGGGTGAATCAGAAGAAGTAGAAGAAGGAGAAGGAGAAGGTGAAGTCTGGAGGGTGAATCAGAAGAAGCAGAAGAAGGAGAAGGAGAAGGTGAAGTCTGGAGGGTGAATCAGAAGAAGTAGAAGAAGGAGAAGGAGAAGGTGTAGTCTGGAGGGTGAATCAGAAGAAGTAGAAGAAGGAGAAGGAGAAGGTGAAGTCTGGAGGGTGAATCAGAAGAAGCAGAAGAAGGAGAAGGAGAAGATGAAGTCTGGAGGGTGAATCAGAAGAAGGAGAAGAAGGAGAAGGAGAAGGTGAAGTCTGGAGGGTGAATCAGAAGAAGCAGAAGAAGGAGAAGGAGAAGGTGACGTCAGGAGGGTGAATCAGAAGAAGCAGAAGAAGGAGAAGGTGAAGTTAGGAGTGTGAATCAGAAGAAGCAGAAGAAGGAGAAGAGAAGTTGAAGTCAGGGGGTGAAGCAGAAGAAGCAGAAGAAGGAGAAGGAGAAGGTGAAGTCTGGAGGGCGCAGCAGAAGAAGCAGAAGAAGGAGAAGGAGAAGGTGAAGTCTGGAGGGTGAAGCGGAAGCAGCAGAAGAAGGAGATGGAGAATGTGAAGTCTGGAGGGTGAATCAGAAGAAGTCGAAGAAGGAGAAGGAGAAGGTGAAGTCAGGAGGGTGAAGCAGAAGAAGCAGAAGAAGGAGAAGGAGAATGTGATATCTGGAGGGTGAAGCAGAAGAAGCAGAAGAAGGAGAAGGAGAAGGTGAAGTCTGGAGGGTGAAGCAGAAGAAGCAGAAAAAGGAGAAGGAGAAGGTGAAGTCTGGAGGGTGAATCAGAAGAAGCAGAAGAAGGAGAAGGTGAAGTCTGGAGGGTGAATCAGAAGAAGTAGAAGAAGGAGAAGGAGAAGGTGAAGTCAGGAGGGTGAAGCAGAAGAAGCAGAAGAAGGAGAAGGAGAAGGTGAAGTCTGGAGGGTGAAGCAGAAGAAGCAGAAGAAGGAGAAGGAGAAGGTGAAGTCTGGAGGGTGAAGCGGAAGAAGCAGAATAAGGAGAAGGAGAAGGTGAAGTCAGGAGGGTGAATCAGGAGAAGCAGAAGAAGGAGAAGGAGAAGGTGAAGTCAGGAGGGTGAATCAGAAGAAGTAGAAGAAGGAGAAGGAGAAGGTGAAGTCAGGAGGGTGAAGCAGAAGAAGCAGAAGAAGGAGAAGGTGAAGTCTGGAGGGTGAATCAGAAGAAGCAGAAGAAGGAGAAGGAGAAGGTGAAGTCTGGAGGGTGAATCAGAAGAAGCAGAAGAAGGAGAAGGAGAAGATGAAGTCTGGAGGGTGAATCAGAAGAAGTAGAAGAAGGAGAAGGAGAAGGTGAAGTCTGGAGGGTGAATCAGAAGAAGCAGAAGAAGGAGAAGGAGAAGGTGAAGACTGGAGGGTGAATCAGAAGAAGTAGAAGAAGGAGAAGGAGAAGGTGAAGTCTGGAGGGTGAATCAGAAGAAGTAGAAGAAGGAGAAGGAGAAGGTGAAGTCTGGAGGGTGAATCAGAAGAAGCAGAAGAAGGAGAAGGAGAAGGTGAAGTCTGGAGGGTGAATCAGAAGAAGCAGAAGAAGGAGAAGGAGAAGATGAAGTCTGGAGGGTGAATCAGGAGAAGTAGAAATGGAGAAGGAGAAGGTGAGGTCTGGAGGGTGAATCAGAAGAAGCAGAATAAGGAGAAGGAGAAGGTGAAGTCTGGAGGGTGAATCAGAAGAAGCAGAAGAAGGAGAAGGAGAAGGTGAAGTCTGGAGGGTGAATCAGAAGAAGCAGAAGAAGGAGAAGGAGAAGGTGAAGTCTGGAGGGTGAATCAGAAGAAGAAGAAGAAGGAGAAGGCGAAGGTGTACTCGGGAGGGTGAATCAGAAGAAGTAGACGAAGGAGAAGGAGAAGGTGAAGTCTGGAGGGTGAATCAGAAGAAGCAGAAGAAGGAGAAGGAGAAGGTGAAGTCTGGAGGGTGAATCAGAAGAAGTAGAAGAAGGAGAAGGAGAAGGTGAAGTCTGGAGGGTGAATCAGAAGAAGCAGAAGAAGGAGAAGTAGAAGGTGAAGTCTGGAGGGTGAATCAGAAGAAGCAGAAGAAGGAGAAGGTGAAGTCTGGAGGGTGAATCAGAAGAAGCAGAAGAAGTAGAAGGAGAAGGTGAAGTCTGGAGGGTGAATCAGAAGAAGTAGAAGAAGGAGAAGGAGAAGGTGAAGTTTGGAGGGTGAATCAGAAGAAGCAGAAGAAGGAGAAGGAGAAGGTGAAGTCAGGAGGGTGAATCAGAAGAAGCAGAAGAAGGAGAAGGAGAAGGTGAAGTCTGGAGGGTGAATCAGAAGAAGGAGAAGGAGAAGATGAAGTCTGGAGGGTGAATCAGAAGAAGTAGAAGAAGCAGAAGGAGAAGGTGAGGTCTGGAGGGTGAATCAGAAGAAGCAGAAGAAGGAGAAGGAGAAGGTGAAGTCTGAAGGGTGAATCAGAAGAAGCAGAAGGAGAAGGAGAAGGTGAAGTCTGGAGGGTGAATCAGAAGAAGCAGAAGAAGGAGAAGGAGAAGGTGAAGACTGGAGGGTGAATCAGAAGAAGTAGAAGAAGGAGAAGGAGAAGGTGAAGTCTGGAGGGTGAATCAGAAGAAGTAGAAGAAGGAGAAGGAGAAGGTGAAGTCTGGAGGATGAATCAGAAGAAGCAGAAGAAGGAGAAGGAGAAGATGAAGTCTGGAGGGTGAATCAGAAGAAGGAGAAGAAGGAGAAGGAGAAGGTGAAGTCTGGAGGGTGAATCAGAAGAAGCAGAAGAAGGAGAAGGAGATGGTGAAGTCTGGAGGGTGAATCAGAAGAAGCAGAAGAAGGAGAAGGTGAAGTTAGGAGTGTGAATCAGAAGAAGCAGAAGAAGGAGAAGAGAAGTTGGAGTCAGGGGGGTGAAGCAGAAGAAGCAGAAGAAGGAGAAGGAGAAGGTGAAGTCTGGAGGGCGCAGCAGAAGAAGCAGAAGAAGGAGAAGGAGAAGGTGAAGTCTGGAGGGTGAAGCAGAAGAAGCAGAAGAAGGAGAAGGAGAAGGTGAAGTCTGGAGGGAGAAGCAGAAGAAGTAGAAGAAGGAGAAGGAGAAGGTGAAGTCTGGAGGGTGAATCAGAAGAAGTAGAAGAAGGAGAAGTAGAAGGTGAAGTCTGGAGGGTGAATCAGAAGAAGTAGAAGAAGGAGAAGGAGAAGGTGAAGTCTGTAGGGTGAATCAGAAGAAGCAGAAGAAGGAGAAGGAGAAGGTGAAGTCTGGAGGGTGAATCAGAAGAAGCAGAAGAAGGAGAAGGAGAAGGTGAAGTCTGGAGGGTGAATCAGAAGAAGCAGAAGAAGGAGAAGGAGAAGGTGAAGTCTGGAGGGTGAATCAGAAGAAGTAGAAGAAGGAGAAGGAGAAGGTGAAGTCTGGAGGGTGAAGCAGAAGAAGTAGAAGAAGGAGAAGGAGAAGGTGAAGTCAGGAGGGTGAATCAGAAGAAGTAGAAGAAGGAGAAGGAGAAGGTGAAGTCAGGAGGGTGAAGCAGAAGAAGCAGAAGAAGGAGAAGGTGAAGTCTGGAGGGTGAATCAGAAGAAGCAGAAGAAGGAGAAGGAGAAGTTGAAGTCTGGAGGGTGAATCAGAAGAAGCAGAAGAAGGAGAAGGAGAAGATGAAGTCTGGAGGGTGAATCAGAAGAAGTAGAAGAAGGAGAAGGAGAAGGTGAAGTCTGGAGGGTGAATCAGAAGAAGCAGAAGAAGGAGAAGGAGAAGGTGATGTCTGGAGGGTGAATCAGAAGAAGCAGAAGAAGGAGAAGGAGAAGGTGAAGTCTGGAGGGTGAATCAGAAGAAGTAGAAGAAAGGGAAGGAGAAGGTGAAGTCTGGAGGGTGAAGCAGAAGAAGCAGAAGAAGGAGAAGGAGAAGGTGAAGACTGGAGGGTGAATCAGAAGAAGTAGAAGAAGGAGAAGGAGAAGGTGAAGTCTGGAGGGTGAATCAGAAGAAGTAGAAGAAGGAGAAGGAGAAGGTGAAGTCTGGAGGGTGAATCAGAAGAAGCAGAAGAAGGAGAAGGAGAAGGTGAAGTCTGGAGGGTGAATCAGAAGAAGCAGAAGAAGGAGAAGGAGAAGATGAAGTCTGGAGGGTGAATCAGGAGAAGTAGAAATGGAGAAGGAGAAGGTGTGGTCTGGAGGGTGAATCAGAAGAAGCAGAATAAGGAGAAGGAGAAGGTGAAGTCTGGAGGGTGAATCAGAAGAAGCAGAAGAAGGAGAAGGAGAAGGTGAAGTCTGGAGGGTGAATCAGAAGAAGCAGAAGAAGGAGAAGGAGAAGGTGAAGTCAGGAGGGTGAATCAGAAGAAGCAGAAAAAGGAGAAGGAGAAGGTGAAGTCAGGGGGGTGAAGCAGAAGAAGTAGAAGAAGGAGAAGGAGAAGGTGAAGTCAGGAGGGTGAAGCAGAAGAAGCAGAAGAAGGAGAAGGAGAAGGTGAAGTCTGGAGTGCGCAGCAGAAGAAGCAGAAGAAGGAGAAGGAGAAGGTGAAGGCTGGAGGGTGAAGCAGAAGAAGCAGAAGAAGGAGAAGGAGAAGGTGAAGTCTGGAGGGTGAATCAGAAGAAGCAGAAGAAGGAGAAGGAGAAGGTGAAGACTGGAGGGTGAATCAGAAGAAGTAGAAGAAGGAGAAGGAGAAGGTGAAGTCTGGAGGGTGAATCAGAAGAAGTAGAAGAAGGAGAAGGAGAAGGTGAAGTCTGGAGGATGAATCAGAAGAAGCAGAAGAAGGAGAAGGAGAAGATGAAGTCTGGAGGGTGAATCAGAAGAAGGAGAAGAAGGAGAAGGAGAAGGTGAAGTCTGGAGGGTGAATCAGAAGAAGCAGAAGAAGGAGAAGGAGATGGTGAAGTCTGGAGGGTGAATCAGAAGAAGCAGAAGAAGGAGAAGGTGAAGTTAGGAGTGTGAATCAGAAGAAGCAGAAGAAGGAGAAGAGAAGTTGGAGTCAGGGGGGTGAAGCAGAAGAAGCAGAAGAAGGAGAAGGAGAAGGTGAAGTCTGGAGGGCGCAGCAGAAGAAGCAGAAGAAGGAGAAGGAGAAGGTGAAGTCTGGAGGGTGAAGCAGAAGAAGCAGAAGAAGGAGAAGGAGAAGGTGAAGTCTGGAGGGAGAAGCAGAAGAAGTAGAAGAAGGAGAAGGAGAAGGTGAAGTCTGGAGGGTGAATCAGAAGAAGTAGAAGAAGGAGAAGTAGAAGGTGAAGTCTGGAGGGTGAATCAGAAGAAGTAGAAGAAGGAGAAGGAGAAGGTGAAGTCTGTAGGGTGAATCAGAAGAAGCAGAAGAAGGAGAAGGAGAAGGTGAAGTCTGGAGGGTGAATCAGAAGAAGCAGAAGAAGGAGAAGGAGAAGGTGAAGTCTGGAGGGTGAATCAGAAGAAGCAGAAGAAGGAGAAGGAGAAGGTGAAGTCTGGAGGGTGAATCAGAAGAAGTAGAAGAAGGAGAAGGAGAAGGTGAAGTCTGGAGGGTGAAGCAGAAGAAGTAGAAGAAGGAGAAGGAGAAGGTGAAGTCAGGAGGGTGAATCAGAAGAAGTAGAAGAAGGAGAAGGAGAAGGTGAAGTCAGGAGGGTGAAGCAGAAGAAGCAGAAGAAGGAGAAGGTGAAGTCTGGAGGGTGAATCAGAAGAAGCAGAAGAAGGAGAAGGAGAAGTTGAAGTCTGGAGGGTGAATCAGAAGAAGCAGAAGAAGGAGAAGGAGAAGATGAAGTCTGGAGGGTGAATCAGAAGAAGTAGAAGAAGGAGAAGGAGAAGGTGAAGTCTGGAGGGTGAATCAGAAGAAGCAGAAGAAGGAGAAGGAGAAGGTGATGTCTGGAGGGTGAATCAGAAGAAGCAGAAGAAGGAGAAGGAGAAGGTGAAGTCTGGAGGGTGAATCAGAAGAAGTAGAAGAAAGGGAAGGAGAAGGTGAAGTCTGGAGGGTGAAGCAGAAGAAGCAGAAGAAGGAGAAGGAGAAGGTGAAGACTGGAGGGTGAATCAGAAGAAGTAGAAGAAGGAGAAGGAGAAGGTGAAGTCTGGAGGGTGAATCAGAAGAAGTAGAAGAAGGAGAAGGAGAAGGTGAAGTCTGGAGGGTGAATCAGAAGAAGCAGAAGAAGGAGAAGGAGAAGGTGAAGTCTGGAGGGTGAATCAGAAGAAGCAGAAGAAGGAGAAGGAGAAGATGAAGTCTGGAGGGTGAATCAGGAGAAGTAGAAATGGAGAAGGAGAAGGTGTGGTCTGGAGGGTGAATCAGAAGAAGCAGAATAAGGAGAAGGAGAAGGTGAAGTCTGGAGGGTGAATCAGAAGAAGCAGAAGAAGGAGAAGGAGAAGGTGAAGTCTGGAGGGTGAATCAGAAGAAGCAGAAGAAGGAGAAGGAGAAGGTGAAGTCAGGAGGGTGAATCAGAAGAAGCAGAAAAAGGAGAAGGAGAAGGTGAAGTCAGGGGGGTGAAGCAGAAGAAGTAGAAGAAGGAGAAGGAGAAGGTGAAGTCAGGAGGGTGAAGCAGAAGAAGCAGAAGAAGGAGAAGGAGAAGGTGAAGTCTGGAGTGCGCAGCAGAAGAAGCAGAAGAAGGAGAAGGAGAAGGTGAAGGCTGGAGGGTGAAGCAGAAGAAGCAGAAGAAGGAGAAGGAGAAGGTGAAGTCTGGAGGGTGAATCAGAAGAAGTAGAAGAAGGAGAAGGAGAAGGTGAAGTCAGGAGGGTGAAGCAGAAGAAGCAGAAGAAGGAGAAGGAGAAGGTGAAGTCTGGAGGGTGAAGCAGAAGAAGCAGAAGAAGGAGAAGGAGAAGGTGAAGTCTGGAGGGCGAAGCAGAAGAAGCAGATGAAGGAGAAGGAGAAGGTGAAGTCTGGAGGGTAAAGCAGAAGAAGCAGAAGAAGGAGAAGGAGAAGGTGAAGTCTGGAGGGTGAATCAGAAGAAGTAGAAGAAGGAGAAGGAGAAGGTGTAGTCAGGAGGGTGAAGCAGAAGAAGCAGAAGAAGGAGAAGGAGAAGGTGAAGTCTGGAGGGTGAAGCAGAAGAAGCAGAAGAAGGAGAAGGAGAAGATGAAGTCTGGAGGGTGAAGCAGAAGATGCAGAAGAAGGAGAAGGAGAAGGTGAAGTCAGGAGGGTGAATCAGAAGAAGTCGAAGAAGGAGAAGGAGAAGGTGAAGTCTGGAGAGTGAATCAGAAGATGTAGAAAAAGGCGAAGGAGAAGGTGAAGTCTGGAGGGTGTATCAGCAGAAGTAGAAGAAGGAGAAGGAGAAGGTGATGTCTGGATGGCTGAATCAGAAGAAGCAGAAGAAGGAGAAGGAGAAGGTGAAGTCTGGAGGGAGTAGCAGAAGAAGTAGAAGAAGGAGTAGGAGAAGGTGAAGTCTGGAGTGTGAATCAGAAGAAGTAGATGAAGGAGAAGGAGAAGGTGAAGTCTGGAGGGTGAATCAGAAGAAGTAGAAGAAGGAGAAGGAGAAGGTGAAGTCTGGAGGGTGAATCAGAAGAAGCAGAAGAAGGAGAAGGAGAAGGTGAAGTCTGGAGGGTGAATCAGAAGAAGTAGAAGAAGGAGAAGGAGAAGGTGTAGTCTGGAGGGTGAATCAGAAGAAGTAGACGAAGGAGAAGGAGAAGGTGAAGTCTGGAGGGCGAATCAGAAGAAGCAGAAGAAGGAGAAGGAGAAGGTGAAGTCTGGAGGGTGAATCAGAAGAAGTAGAAGGAGGAGAAGGAGAAGGTGAAGTCTGGAGGGTGAATCAGAAGAAGCAGAAGAAGGAGAAGGAGAAGGTGAAGTCTGGAGGGTGAATCAGAAGAAGCAGAAGAAGGAGAAGGAGAAGGTGAAGTCTGGAGGGTGAATCAGAAGAAGCAGAAGAAGGAGAAGGAGAAGGTGAAGTCTGGAGGGTGAATCAGATGAAGCAGAAGAAGTAGAAGGAGAAGGTGAAGTCTGAGGGTGAATCAGAAGAAGTAGAAGAAGGAGAAGGAGAAGGTGAAGTCTGGAGGGTGAATCAGAAGAAGCAGAAGAAGGAGAAGGAGAAGGTGAAGTCTGGAGGGTGAATCAGAAGAAGTAGAAGAAGGAGAAGGAGAAGGTGAAGTCTGGAGGGTGAAGCAGAAGAAGTAGAAGAAGGAGAAGGAGAAGGTGAAGTCAGGAGGGTGAATCAGAAGAAGTAGAAGAAGGAGAAGGAGAAGGTGAAGTCAGGAGGGTGAAGCAGAAGAAGCAGAAGAAGGAGAAGGTGAAGTCTGGAGGGTGAATCAGAAGAAGCAGAAGAAGGAGAAGGAGAAGGTGAAGTCTGGAGGGTGAATCAGAAGAAGCAGAAGAAGGAGAAGGAGAAGATGAAGTCTGGAGGGTGAATCAGAAGAAGTAGAAGAAGGAGAAGGAGAAGGTGAAGTCTGGAGGGTGAATCAGAAGAAGCAGAAGAAGGAGAAGGAGAAGGTGAAGACTGGAGGGTGAATCAGAAGAAGTAGAAGAAGGAGAAGGAGAAGGTGAAGTCTGGAGGGTGAATCAGAAGAAGTAGAAGAAGGAGAAGGAGAAGGTGAAGTCTGGAGGGTGAATCAGAAGAAGCAGAAGAAGGAGAAGGAGAAGGTGAAGTCTGGAGGGTGAATCAGAAGAAGCAGAAGAAGGAGAAGGAGAAGATGAAGTCTGGAGGGTGAATCAGGAGAAGTAGAAATGGAGAAGGAGAAGGTGAGGTCTGGAGGGTGAATCAGAAGAAGCAGAATAAGGAGAAGGAGAAGGTGAAGTCTGGAGGGTGAATCAGAAGAAGCAGAAGAAGGAGAAGGAGAAGGTGAAGTCTGGAGGGTGAATCAGAAGAAGCAGAAGAAGGAGAAGGAGAAGGTGAAGTCTGGAGGGTGAATCAGAAGAAGAAGAAGAAGGAGAAGGCGAAGGTGTACTCGGGAGGGTGAATCAGAAGAAGTAGACGAAGGAGAAGGAGAAGGTGAAGTCTGGAGGGTGAATCAGAAGAAGCAGAAGAAGGAGAAGGAGAAGGTGAAGTCTGGAGGGTGAATCAGAAGAAGTAGAAGAAGGAGAAGGAGAAGGTGAAGTCTGGAGGGTGAATCAGAAGAAGCAGAAGAAGGAGAAGTAGAAGGTGAAGTCTGGAGGGTGAATCAGAAGAAGCAGAAGAAGGAGAAGGTGAAGTCTGGAGGGTGAATCAGAAGAAGCAGAAGAAGTAGAAGGAGAAGGTGAAGTCTGGAGGGTGAATCAGAAGAAGTAGAAGAAGGAGAAGGAGAAGGTGAAGTTTGGAGGGTGAATCAGAAGAAGCAGAAGAAGGAGAAGGAGAAGGTGAAGTCAGGAGGGTGAATCAGAAGAAGCAGAAGAAGGAGAAGGAGAAGGTGAAGTCTGGAGGGTGAATCAGAAGAAGGAGAAGGAGAAGATGAAGTCTGGAGGGTGAATCAGAAGAAGTAGAAGAAGCAGAAGGAGAAGGTGAGGTCTGGAGGGTGAATCAGAAGAAGCAGAAGAAGGAGAAGGAGAAGGTGAAGTCTGAAGGGTGAATCAGAAGAAGCAGAAGAAGGAGAAGGAGAAGGTGAAGTCTGGAGGGTGAATCAGAAGAAGCAGAAGAAGGAGAAGGAGAAGGTGAAGACTGGAGGGTGAATCAGAAGAAGTAGAAGAAGGAGAAGGAGAAGGTGAAGTCTGGAGGGTGAATCAGAAGAAGTAGAAGAAGGAGAAGGAGAAGGTGAAGTCTGGAGGATGAATCAGAAGAAGCAGAAGAAGGAGAAGGAGAAGATGAAGTCTGGAGGGTGAATCAGAAGAAGGAGAAGAAGGAGAAGGAGAAGGTGAAGTCTGGAGGGTGAATCAGAAGAAGCAGAAGAAGGAGAAGGAGATGGTGAAGTCTGGAGGGTGAATCAGAAGAAGCAGAAGAAGGAGAAGGTGAAGTTAGGAGTGTGAATCAGAAGAAGCAGAAGAAGGAGAAGAGAAGTTGAAGTCAGGGGGGTGAAGCAGAAGAAGCAGAAGAAGGAGAAGGAGAAGGTGAAGTCTGGAGGGCGCAGCAGAAGAAGCAGAAGAAGGAGAAGGAGAAGGTGAAGTCTGGAGGGTGAAGCAGAAGAAGCAGAAGAAGGAGAAGGAGAAGGTGAAGTCTGGAGGGAGAAGCAGAAGAAGTAGAAGAAGGAGAAGGAGAAGGTGAAGTCTGGAGGGTGAATCAGAAGAAGTAGAAGAAGGAGAAGTAGAAGGTGAAGTCTGGAGGGTGAATCAGAAGAAGTAGAAGAAGGAGAAGGAGAAGGTGAAGTCTGTAGGGTGAATCAGAAGAAGCAGAAGAAGGAGAAGGAGAAGGTGAAGTCTGGAGGGTGAATCAGAAGAAGCAGAAGAAGGAGAAGGAGAAGGTGAAGTCTGGAGGGTGAATCAGAAGAAGCAGAAGAAGGAGAAGGAGAAGGTGAAGTCTGGAGGGTGAATCAGAAGAAGTAGAAGAAGGAGAAGGAGAAGGTGAAGTCTGGAGGGTGAAGCAGAAGAAGTAGAAGAAGGAGAAGGAGAAGGTGAAGTCAGGAGGGTGAAGCAGAAGAAGCAGAAGAAGGAGAAGGTGAAGTCTGGAGGGTGAATCAGAAGAAGCAGAAGAAGGAGAAGGAGAAGGTGAAGTCTGGAGGGTGAATCAGAAGAAGCAGAAGAAGGAGAAGGAGAAGATGAAGTCTGGAGGGTGAATCAGAAGAAGTAGAAGAAGGAGAAGGAGAAGGTGAAGTCTGGAGGGTGAATCAGAAGAAGCAGAAGAAGGAGAAGGAGAAGGTGATGTCTGGAGGGTGAATCAGAAGAAGCAGAAGAAGGAGAAGGAGAAGGTGAAGTCTGGAGGGTGAATCAGAAGAAGTAGAAGAAAGGGAAGGAGAAGGTGAAGTCTGGAGGGTGAAGCAGAAGAAGCAGAAGAAGGAGAAGGAGAAGGTGAAGACTGGAGGGTGAATCAGAAGAAGTAGAAGAAGGAGAAGGAGAAGGTGAAGTCTGGAGGGTGAATCAGAAGAAGTAGAAGAAGGAGAAGGAGAAGGTGAAGTATGGAGGGTGAATCAGAAGAAGCAGAAGAAGGAGAAGGAGAAGGTGAAGTCTGGAGGGTGAATCAGAAGAAGCAGAAGAAGGAGAAGGAGAAGATGAAGTCTGGAGGGTGAATCAGGAGAAGTAGAAATGGAGAAGGAGAAGGTGAGGTCTGGAGGGTGAATCAGAAGAAGCAGAATAAGGAGAAGGAGAAGGTGAAGTCTGGAGGGTGAATCAGAAGAAGCAGAAGAAGGAGAAGGAGAAGGTGAAGTCTGGAGGGTGAATCAGAAGAAGCAGAAGAAGGAGAAGGAGAAGGTGAAGTCAGGAGGGTGAATCAGAAGAAGCAGAAAAAGGAGAAGGAGAAGGTGAAGTCAGGGGGGTGAAGCAGAAGAAGTAGAAGAAGGAGAAGGAGAAGGTGAAGTCAAGAGGGTGAAGCAGAAGAAGCAGAAGAAGGAGAAGGAGAAGGTGAAGTCTGGAGGGCGCAGCAGAAGAAGCAGAAGAAGGAGAAGGAGAAGGTGAAGTCTGGAGGGTGAAGCAGAAGAAGCAGAAGAAGGAGAAGGAGAAGGTGAAGTCTGGAGGGTGAATCAGAAGAAGTAGAAGAAGGAGAAGGAGAAGGTGAAGTCAGGAGGGTGAAGCAGAAGAAGCAGAAGAAGGAGAAGGAGAAGGTGAAGTCTGGAGGGTGAAGCAGAAGAAGCAGAAGAAGGAGAAGGAGAAGGTGAAGTCTGGAGGGCGAAGCAGAAGAAGCAGATGAAGGAGAAGGAGAAGGTGAAGTCTGGAGGGTAAAGCAGAAGAAGCAGAAGAAGGAGAAGGAGAAGGTGAAGTCTGGAGGGTGAATCAGAAGAAGTAGAAGAAGGAGAAGGAGAAGGTGTAGTCAGGAGGGTGAAGCAGAAGAAGCAGAAGAAGGAGAAGGAGAAGGTGAAGTCTGGAGGGTGAAGCAGAAGAAGCAGAAGAAGGAGAAGGAGAAGATGAAGTCTGGAGGGTGAAGCAGAAGATGCAGAAGAAGGAGAAGGAGAAGGTGAAGTCAGGAGGGTGAATCAGAAGAATTCGAAGAAGGAGAAGGAGAAGGTGAAGTCTGGAGAGTGAATCAGAAGATGTAGAAAAAGGCGAAGGAGAAGGTGAAGTCTGGAGGGTGAATCAGCAGAAGTAGAAGAAGGAGAAGGAGAAGGTGATGTCTGGATGGGTGAATCAGAAGAAGCAGAAGAAGGAGAAGGAGAAGGTGAAGTCTGGAGGGAGTAGCAGAAGAAGTAGAAGAAGGAGTAGGAGAAGGTGAAGTCTGGAGTGTGAATCAGAAGAAGTAGATGAAGGAGAAGGAGAAGGTGAAGTCTGGAGGGTGAATCAGAAGAAGTAGAAGAAGGAGAAGGAGAAGGTGAAGTCTGGAGGGTGAATCAGAAGAAGCAGAAGAAGGAGAAGGAGAAGGTGAAGTCTGGAGGGTGAATCAGAAGAAGTAGAAGAAGGAGAAGGAGAAGGTGTAGTCTGGAGGGTGAATCAGAAGAAGTAGACGAAGGAGAAGGAGAAGGTGAAGTCTGGAGGGCGAATCAGAAGAAGCAGAAGAAGGAGAAGGAGAAGGTGAAGTCTGGAGGGTGAATCAGAAGAAGTAGAAGGAGGAGAAGGAGAAGGTGAAGTCTGGAGGGTGAATCAGAAGAAGCAGAAGAAGGAGAAGGAGAAGGTGAAGTCTGGAGGGTGAATCAGAAGAAGCAGAAGAAGGAGAAGGAGAAGGTGAAGTCTGGAGGGTGAATCAGAAGAAGCAGAAGAAGGAGAAGGAGAAGGTGAAGTCTGGAGGGTGAATCAGAAGAAGCAGAAGAAGTAGAAGGAGAAGGTGAAGTCTGGAGGGTGAATCAGAAGAAGTAGAAGAAGGAGAAGGAGAAGGTGAAGTCTGGAGGGTGAATCAGAAGAAGCAGAAGAAGGAGAAGGAGAAGGTGAAGTCAGGAGGGTGAATCAGAAGAAGCAGAAGAAGGAGAAGGAGAAGGTGAAGTCTGGAGGGTGAATCAGAAGAAGCAGAAGAAGGAGAAGGAGAAGATGAAGTCTGGAGGGTGAATCAGAAGAAGTAGAAGAAGGAGAAGGAGAAAGTGAGGTCTGGAGGGTGAATCAGAAGAAGCAGAAGAAGGAGAAGGAGAAGGTGAAGTCTGAAGGGTGAATCAGAAGAAGCAGAAGAAGGAGAAGGAGAAGGTGAAGTCTGTAGGGTGAACCAGAAGAAGCAGAAGAAGGAGAAGGAGAAGGTGAAGTCTGGAGGGTGAATCAGAAGAAGCAGAAGAAGGAGAAGGAGAAGGTGAAGACTGGAGGGTGATTCAGATGAAGTAGAAGAAGGAGAAGGAGAAGGTGAAGTCTGGAGGGTGAATCAGAAGAAGTAGAAGAAGGAGAAGGAGAAGGTGAAGTCAGGGGGGTGAAGCAGAAGAAGCAGAAGAAGGAGAAGGAGAAGGTGAAGTCTGGAGGGTGAAGCAGAAGAGGCAGAAGAAGGAGATGGAGAATGTGAAGTCTGGAGGGTGAATCAGAAGAAGTAGAAGAAGGAGAAGGAGAAGGTGAAGTCAGGAGGGTGAAGCAGAAGAAGCAGAAGAAGGAGAAGGAGAAGGTGATATCTGGAGGGTGAAGCAGAAGAAGCAGAACAAGGAGAAGGAGAAGGTGAAGTCTGGAGGGTGTATCAGAAGAAGCAGAAGAAGGAGAAGGAGAAGGTGAAGTCTGGAGGGTGAATCAGAAGAAGTAGAAGAAGGAGAAGGAGAAGGTGAAGTCTGGAGGGTGAAGCAGAAGAAGTAGAAGAAGGAGAAGGAGAAGGTGAAGTCAGGAGGGTGAATCAGAGGAAGTAGAAGAAGGAGAAGGAGAAGGTGAAGTCAGGAGGGTGAATCAAAAGAAGCAGAAGAAGGAGAAGGAGAAGGTGAAGACTGGAGTGTGAATCAGAAGAAGTAGATGAAGGAGAAGGAGAAGGTGAAGTCTGGAGGGTGAATCAGAAGAAGTAGAAGAAGGAGAAGGAGAAGGTGAAGTCTGGAGGGTGAATCAGAAGAAGCAGAAGAAGGAGAAGGAGAAGGTGAAGTCTGGAGGGTGAATCAGAAGAAGTAGAAGAAGGAGAAGGAGAAGGTGTAGTCTGGAGGGTGAATCAGAAGAAGTAGAAGGAGGAGAAGGAGAAGGTGAAGTCTGGAGGGTGAATCAGAAGAAGCAGAAGAAGGAGAAGGAGAAGGTGAAGTCTGGAGGGTGAATCAGAAGAAGCAGAACAAGGAGAAGGAGAAGGTGATGTCTGGAGGGTGAATCAGAAGAAGCAGAAGAAGGAGAAGGAGAAGGTGAAGTCTGGAGGGTGAATCAGAAGAAGCAGAAGAAGTAGAAGGAGAAGGTGAAGTCTGGATGGTGAATCAGAAGAAGTAGAAGAAGGAGAAGGAGAAGGTGAAGTCTGGAGGGTGAATCAGAAGAAGCAGAAGAAGGAGAAGGAGAAGGTGAAGTCAGGAGGGTGAATCAGAAGAAGCAGAAGAAGGAGAAGGAGAAGGTGAAGTCTGGAGGGTGAATCAGAAGAAGCAGAAGAAGGAGAAGGAGAAGATGAAGTCTGGAGGGTGAATCAGAAGAAGTAGAAGAAGGAGAAGGAGAAGGTGAGGTCTGGAGGGTGAATCAGAAGAAGCAGAAGAAGGAGAAGGAGAAGGTGAAGTCTGAAGGGTGAATCAGAAGAAGCAGAAGAAGGAGAAGGAGAAGGTGAAGTCTGGAGGGTGAACCGGAAGAAGCAGAAGAAGGAGAAGGAGAAGGTGAAGTCTGGAGGGTGAATCAGAAGAAGCAGAAGAAGGAGAAGGAGAAGGTGAAGACTGGAGGGTGAATCAGAAGAAGTAGAAGAAGGAGAAGGAGAAGGTGAAGTCTGGAGGGTGAATCAGAAGAAGTAGAAGAAGGAGAAGAAGAAGGTGAAGTCTGGAGGGTGAACCAGAAGAAGCAGAAGAAGGAGAAGGAGAAGATGAAGTCTGGAGGGTGAATCAGAAGAAGGAGAAGAAGGAGAAGGAGAAGATGATGTCTGGAGGGTGAATCAGAAGAAGTAGAAGAAAGGGAAGGAGAAGGTGAAGTCTGGAGGGTGAAGCAGAAGAAGCAGAAGAAGGAGAAGGAGAAGGTGAAGACTGGAGGGTGAATCAGAAGAAGTAGAAGAAGGAGAAGGAGAAGGTGAAGTCTGGAGGGTGAATCAGAAGAAGTAGAAAAGGAGAAGGAGAAGGTGAAGTCTGGAGGGTGAATCAGAAGAAGCAGAAGAAGGAGAAGGAGAAGGTGAAGTCTGGAGGGTGAATCAGAAGAAGCAGAAGAAGGAGAAGGAGAAGATGAAGTCTGGAGGGTGAATCAGGAGAAGTAGAAATGGAGAAGGAGAAGGTGAGGTCTGGAGGGTGAATCAGAAGAAGCAGAATAAGGAGAAGGAGAAGGTGAAGTCTGGAGGGTGAATCAGAAGAAGCAGAAGAAGGAGAAGGAGAAGGTGAAGTCTGGAGGGTGAATCAGAAGAAGCAGAAGAAGGAGAAGGAGAAGGTGAAGTCAGGAGGGTGAATCAGAAGAAGCAGAAAAAGGAGAAGGAGAAGGTGAAGTCAGGGGGGTGAAGCAGAAGAAGTAGAAGAAGGAGAAGGAGAAGGTGAAGTCAGGAGGGTGAAGCAGAAGAAGCAGAAGAAGGAGAAGGAGAAGGTGAAGTCTGGAGGGCGCAGCAGAAGAAGCAGAAGAAGGAGAAGGAGAAGGTGAAGTCTGGAGGGTGAAGCAGAAGAAGCAGAAGAAGGAGAAGGAGAAGGTGAAGTCTGGAGGGTGAATCAGAAGAAGTAGAAGAAGGAGAAGGAGAAGGTGAAGTCAGGAGGGTGAAGCAGAAGAAGCAGAAGAAGGAGAAGGAGAAGGTGAAGTCTGGAGGGTGAAGCAGAAGAAGCAGAAGAAGGAGAAGGAGAAGGTGAAGTCTGGAGGGCGAAGCAGAAGAAGCAGATGAAGGAGAAGGAGAAGGTGAAGTCTGGAGGGTAAAGCAGAAGAAGCAGAAGAAGGAGAAGGAGAAGGTGAAGTCTGGAGGGTGAATCAGAAGAGGTAGAAGAAGGAGAAGGAGAAGGTGTAGTCAGGAGGGTGAAGCAGAAGAAGCAGAAGAAGGAGAAGGAGAAGGTGAAGTCTGGAGGGTGAAGCAGAAGAAGCAGAAGAAGGAGAAGGAGAAGATGAAGTCTGGAGGGTGAAGCAGAAGATGCAGAAGAAGGAGAAGGAGAAGGTGAAGTCAGGAGGGTGAATCAGAAGAAGTCGAAGAAGGAGAAGGAGAAGGTGAAGTCTGGAGAGTGAATCAGAAGATGTAGAAAAAGGCGAAGGAGAAGGTGAAGTCTGGAGGGTGAATCAGCAGAAGTAGAAGAAGGAGAAGGAGAAGGTGATGTCTGGATGGGTGAATCAGAAGAAGCAGAAGAAGGAGAAGGAGAAGGTGAAGTCTGGAGGGAGTAGCAGAAGAAGTAGAAGAAGGAGTAGGAGAAGGTGAAGTCTGGAGTGTGAATCAGAAGAAGTAGATGAAGGAGAAGGAGAAGGTGAAGTCTGGAGGGTGAATCAGAAGAAGTAGAAGAAGGAGAAGGAGAAGGTGAAGTCTGGAGGGTGAATCAGAAGAAGCAGAAGAAGGAGAAGGAGAAGGTGTAGTCTGGAGGGTGAATCAGAAGAAGTAGACGAAGGAGAAGGAGAAGGTGAAGTCTGGAGGGCGAATCAGAAGAAGCAGAAGAAGGAGAAGGAGAAGGTGAAGTCTGGAGGGTGAATCAGAAGAAGTAGAAGGAGGAGAAGGAGAAGGTGAAGTCTGGAGGGTGAATCAGAAGAAGCAGAAGAAGGAGAAGGAGAAGGTGAAGTCTGGAGGGTGAATCAGAAGAAGCAGAAGAAGGAGAAGGAGAAGGTGAAGTCTGGAGGGTGAATCAGAAGAAGCAGAAGAAGGAGAAGGAGAAGGTGAAGTCTGGAGGGTGAATCAGAAGAAGCAGAAGAAGTAGAAGGAGAAGGTGAAGTCTGGAGGGTGAATCAGAAGAAGTAGAAGAAGGAGAAGGAGAAGGTGAAGTCTGGAGGGTGAATCAGAAGAAGCAGAAGAAGGAGAAGGAGAAGGTGAAGTCAGGAGGGTGAATCAGAAGAAGCAGAAGAAGGAGAAGGAGAAGGTGAAGTCAGGAGGGTGAATCAGAAGAAGCAGAAGAAGGAGAAGGAGAAGATGAAGTCTGGAGGGTGAATCAGAAGAAGTAGAAGAAGGAGAAGGAGAAGGTGAGGTCTGGAGGGTGAATCAGAAGAAGCAGAAGAAGGAGAAGGAGAAGGTGAAGTCTGAAGGGTGAATCAGAAGAAGCAGAAGAAGGAGAAGGAGAAGGTGAAGTCTGTAGGGTGAACCAGAAGAAGCAGAAGAAGGAGAAGGAGAAGGTGAAGTCTGGCGGGTGAATCAGAAGAAGCAGAAGAAGGAGAAGGAGAAGGTGAAGACTGGAGGGTGATTCAGATGAAGTAGAAGAAGGAGAAGGAGAAGGTGAAGTCTGGAGGGTGAATCAGAAGAAGTAGAAGAAGGAGAAGGAGAAGGTGAAGTCAGGGGGGTGAAGCAGAAGAAGCAGAAGAAGGAGAAGGAGAAGGTGAAGTCTGGAGGGTGAAGCAGAAGAAGCAGAAGAAGGAGATGGAGAATGTGAAGTCTGGAGGGTGAATCAGAAGAAGTAGAAGAAGGAGAAGGAGAAGGTGAAGTCAGGAGGGTGAAGCAGAAGAAGCAGAAGAAGGAGAAGGAGAAGGTGATATCTGGAGGGTGAAGCAGAAGAAGCAGAACAAGGAGAAGGAGAAGGTGAAGTCTGGAGGGTGTATCAGAAGAAGCAGAAGAAGGAGAAGGAGAAGGTGAAGTCTGGAGGGTGAATCAGAAGAAGTAGAAGAAGGAGAAGGAGAAGGTGAAGTCTGGAGGGTGAAGCAGAAGAAGTAGAAGAAGGAGAAGGAGAAGGTGAAGTCAGGAGGGTGAATCAGAGGAAGTAGAAGAAGGAGAAGGAGAAGGTGAAGTCAGGAGGGTGAATCAAAAGAAGCAGAAGAAGGAGAAGGAGAAGGTGAAGACTGGAGTGTGAATCAGAAGAAGTAGATGAAGGAGAAGGAGAAGGTGAAGTCTGGAGGGTGAATCAGAAGAAGTAGAAGAAGGAGAAGGAGAAGGTGAAGTCTGGAGGGTGAATCAGAAGAAGCAGAAGAAGGAGAAGGAGAAGGTGAAGTCTGGAGGGTGAATCAGAAGAAGTAGAAGAAGGAGAAGGAGAAGGTGTAGTCTGGAGGGTGAATCAGAAGAAGTAGAAGGAGGAGAAGGAGAAGGTGAAGTCTGGAGGGTGAATCAGAAGAAGCAGAAGAAGGAGAAGGAGAAGGTGAAGTCTGGAGGGTGAATCAGAAGAAGCAGAAGAAGGAGAAGGAGAAGGTGATGTCTGGAGGGTGAATCAGAAGAAGCAGAAGAAGGAGAAGGAGAAGGTGAAGTCTGGAGGGTGCATCAGAAGAAGCAGAAGAAGTAGAAGGAGAAGGTGATGTCTGGATGGTGAATCAGAAGAAGTAGAAGAAGGAGAAGGAGAAGGTGAAGTCTGGAGGGTGAATCAGAAGAAGCAGAAGAAGGAGAAGGAGAAGGTGAAGTCAGGAGGGTGAATCAGAAGAAGCAGAAGAAGGAGAAGGAGAAGGTGAAGTCTGGAGGGTGAATCAGAAGAAGCAGAAGAAGGAGAAGGAGAAGATGAAGTCTGGAGGGTGAATCAGAAGAAGTAGAAGAAGGAGAAGGAGAAGGTGAGGTCTGGAGGGTGAATCAGAAGAAGCAGAAGAAGGAGAAGGAGAAGGTGAAGTCTGAAGAGTGAATCAGAAGAAGCAGAAGAAGGAGAAGGAGAAGGTGAAGTCTGGAGGGTGAACCGGAAGAAGCAGAAGAAGGAGAAGGAGAAGGTGAAGTCTGGAGGGTGAATCAGAAGAAGCAGAAGAAGGAGAAGGAGAAGGTGAAGACTGGAGGGTGAATCAGAAGAAGTAGAAGAAGGAGAAGGAGAAGGTGAAGTCTGGAGGGTGAATCAGAAGAAGTAGAAGAAGGAGAAGAAGAAGGTGAAGTCTGGAGGGTGAACCAGAAGAAGCAGAAGAAGGAGAAGGAGAAGATGAAGTCTGGAGCGTGAATCAGAAGAAGGAGAAGAAGGAGAAGGAGAAGGTGAAGTCTGGAGGGTGAATCAGAAGAAGCAGAAGAAGGAGAAGGAGAAGGTGAAGTCAGGAGGGTGAATCAGAAGAAGCAGAAGAAGGAGAAGGAGAACGTGAAGTCAGGAGGGTGAATCAGAAGAAGCAGAAGAAGGAGAAGGAGAAGGTGAAGTCTGGAGGGTGAATCAGAAGAAGCAGAAGAAGGAGAAGGAGAAGGTGATGTCTGGAGGGTGAATCAGAAGAAGCAGAAGAAGGAGAAGGAGAAGGTGAAGTCTGGAGGGTGAATCAGAAGAAGCAGAAGAAGTAGAAGGAGAAGGTGAAGTCTGGATGGTGAATCAGAAGAAGTAGAAGAAGGAGAAGGAGAAGGTGAAGTCTGGAGGGTGAATCAGAAGAAGCAGAAGAAGGAGAAGGAGAAGGTGAAGTCAGGAGGGTGAATCAGAAGAAGCAGAAGAAGGAGAAGGAGAAGGTGAAGTCTGGAGGGTGAATCAGAAGAAGCAGAAGAAGGAGAAGGAGAAGATGAAGTCTGGAGGGTGAATCAGAAGAAGCAGAAGAAGGAGAAGGAGAAGGTGAAGTCTGGAGGGTGAATCAGAAGAAGCAGAAGAAGGAGAAGGAGAAGGTGATGTCTGGAGGGTGAATCAGAAGAAGCAGAAGAAGGAGAAGGAGAAGGTGAAGTCTGGAGGGTGAATCGGAAGAAGCAGAAGAAGTAGAAGGAGAAGGTGAAGTCTGGATGGTGAATCAGAAGAAGTAGAAGAAGGAGAAGGAGAAGGTGAAGTCTGGAGGGTGAATCAGAAGAAGCAGAAGAAGGAGAAGGAGAAGGTGAAGTCAGGAGGGTGAATCAGAAGAAGCAGAAGAAGGAGAAGGAGAAGGTGAAGTCTGGAGGGTGAATCAGAAGAAGCAGAAGAAGGAGAAGGAGAAGATGAAGTCTGGAGGGTGAATCAGAAGAAGTAGAAGAAGGAGAAGGAGAAGGTGAGGTCTGGAGGGTGAATCAGAAGAAGCAGAAGAAGGAGAAGGAGAAGGTGAAGTCTGAAGGGTGAATCAGAAGAAGCAGAAGAAGGAGAAGGAGAAGGTGAAGTCTGGAGGGTGAACCGGAAGAAGCAGAAGAAGGAGAAGGAGAAGGTGAAGTCTGGAGGGTGAATCAGAAGAAGCAGAAGAAGGAGAAGGAGAAGGTGAAGACTGGAGGGTGAATCAGAAGAAGTAGAAGATGGAGAAGGAGAAGGTGAAGTCTGGAGGGTGAATCAGAAGAAGTAGAAGAAGGAGAAGAAGAAGGTGAAGTCTGGAGGGTGAACCAGAAGAAGCAGAAGAAGGAGAAGGAGAAGATGAAGACTGGAGGTTGAATCAGAAGAAGGAGAAGAAGGAGAAGGAGAAGGTGAAGTCAGGAGGGTGAATCAGAAGAAGCAGAAGAAGGAGAAGGAGAAGGTGAAGTCTGGAGGGTGAATCAGAAGAAGCAGAAGAAGTAGAAGGAGAAGGTGAAGTCTGGAGGGTGAATCAGAAGAAGTAGAAGAAGGAGAAGGAGAAGGTGAAGTCTGGAGGGTGAATCAGAAGAAGCAGAAGAAGGAGAAGGAGAAGGTGAAGTCAGGAGGGTGAATCAAAAGAAGCAGAAGAAGGAGAAGGAGAAGGTGAAGACTGGAGTGTGAATCAGAAGAAGTAGATGAAGGAGAAGGAGAAGGTGAAGTCTGGAGGGTGAATCAGAAGAAGTAGAAGAAGGAGAAGGAGAAGGTGAAGTCTGGAGGGTGAATCAGAAGAAGCAGAAGAAGGAGAAGGAGAAGGTGAAGTCTGGAGGGTGAATCAGAAGAAGTAGAAGAAGGAGAAGGAGAAGGTGTAGTCTGGAGGGTGAATCAGAAGAAGTAGAAGGAGGAGAAGGAGAAGGTGAAGTCTGGAGGGTGAATCAGAAGAAGCAGAAGAAGGAGAAGGAGAAGGTGAAGTCTGGAGGGTGAATCAGAAGAAGCAGAAGAAGGAGAAGGAGAAGGTGATGTCTGGAGGGTGAATCAGAAGAAGCAGAAGAAGGAGAAGGAGAAGGTGAAGTCTGGAGGGTGAATCAGAAGAAGCAGAAGAAGTAGAAGGAGAAGGTGAAGTCTGGATGGTGAATCAGAAGAAGTAGAAGAAGGAGAAGGAGAAGGTGAAGTCTGGAGGGTGAATCAGAAGAAGCAGAAGAAGGAGAAGGAGAAGGTGAAGTCAGGAGGGTGAATCAGAAGAAGCAGAAGAAGGAGAAGGAGAAGGTGAAGTCTGGAGGGTGAATCAGAAGAAGCAGAAGAAGGAGAAGGAGAAGATGAAGTCTGGAGGGTGAATCAGAAGAAGTAGAAGAAGGAGAAGGAGAAGGTGAGGTCTGGAGGGTGAATCAGAAGAAGCAGAAGAAGGAGAAGGAGAAGGTGAAGTCTGAAGGGTGAATCAGAAGAAGCAGAAGAAGGAGAAGGAGAAGGTGAAGTCTGGAGGGTGAACCGGAAGAAGCAGAAGAAGGAGAAGGAGAAGGTGAAGTCTGGAGGGTGAATCAGAAGAAGCAGAAGAAGGAGAAGGAGAAGGTGAAGACTGGAGGGTGAATCAGAAGAAGTAGAAGAAGGAGAAGGAGAAGGTGAAGTCTGGAGGGTGAATCAGAAGAAGTAGAAGAAGGAGAAGAAGAAGGTGAAGTCTGGAGGGTGAACCAGAAGAAGCAGAAGAAGGAGAAGGAGAAGATGAAGTCTGGAGGGTGAATCAGAAGAAGGAGAAGAAGGAGAAGGAGAAGGTGAAGTCTGGAGGGTGAATCAGAAGAAGCAGAAGAAGGAGAAGGAGAAGGTGAAGTCAGGAGGGTGAATCAGAAGAAGCAGAAGAAGGAGAAGGAGAACGTGAAGTCAGGAGGGTGAATCAGAAGAAGCAGAAGAAGGAGAAGGAGAAGGTGAAGTCTGGAGGGTGAATCAGAAGAAGCAGAAGAAGGAGAAGGAGAAGGTGATGTCTGGAGGGTGAATCAGAAGAAGCAGAAGAAGGTGAAGGAGAAGGTGAAGTCTGGAGGGTGAATCAGAAGAAGCAGAAGAAGTAGAAGGAGAAGGTGAAGTCTGGATGGTGAATCAGAAGAAGTAGAAGAAGGAGAAGGAGAAGGTGAAGTCTGGAGGGTGAATCAGAAGAAGCAGAAGAAGGAGAAGGAGAAGGTGAAGTCAGGAGGGTGAATCAGAAGAAGCAGAAGAAGGAGAAGGAGAAGGTGAAGTCTGGAGGGTGAATCAGAAGAAGCAGAAGAAGGAGAAGGAGAAGATGAAGTCTGGAGGGTGAATCAGAAGAAGCAGAAGAAGGAGAAGGAGAAGGTGAAGTCTGGAGGGTGAATCAGAAGAAGCAGAAGAAGGAGAAGGAGAAGGTGATGTCTGGAGGGTGAATCAGAAGAAGCAGAAGAAGGAGAAGGAGAAGGTGAAGTCTGGAGGGTGAATCAGAAGAAGCAGAAGAAGTAGAAGGAGAAGGTGAAGTCTGGATGGTGAATCAGAAGAAGTAGAAGAAGGAGAAGGAGAAGGTGAAGTCTGGAGGGTGAATCAGAAGAAGCAGAAGAAGGAGAAGGAGAAGGTGAAGTCAGGAGGGTGAATCAGAAGAAGCAGAAGAAGGAGAAGGAGAAGGTGAAGTCTGGAGGGTGAATCAGAAGAAGCAGAAGAAGGAGAAGGAGAAGATGAAGTCTGGAGGGTGAATCAGAAGAAGTAGAAGAAGGAGAAGGAGAAGGTGAGGTCTGGAGGGTGAATCAGAAGAAGCAGAAGAAGGAGAAGGAGAAGGTGAAGTCTGAAGGGTGAATCAGAAGAAGCAGAAGAAGGAGAAGGAGAAGGTGAAGTCTGGAGGGTGAACCGGAAGAAGCAGAAGAAGGAGAAGGAGAAGGTGAAGTCTGGAGGGTGAATCAGAAGAAGCAGAAGAAGGAGAAGGAGAAGGTGAAGACTGGAGGGTGAATCAGAAGAAGTAGAAGAAGGAGAAGGAGAAGGTGAAGTCTGGAGGGTGAATCAGAAGACGTAGAAGAAGGAGAAGAAGAAGGTGAAGTCTGGAGGGTGAACCAGAAGAAGCAGAAGAAGGAGAAGGAGAAGATGAAGACTGGAGGGTGAATCAGAAGAAGGAGAAGAAGGAGAAGGAGAAGGTGAAGTCTGGAGGGTGAATCAGAAGAAGCAGAAGAAGGAGAAGGAGAAGGTGAAGTCAGGAGGGTGAATCAGAAGAAGCAGAAGAAGGAGAAGGTGAACGTGAAGTCAGGAGGGTGAATCAGAAGAAGCAGAAGAAGGAGAAGGAGAAGGTGAAGTTAGGAGGGTGAATCAGAAGAAGCAGAAGAAGGAGAAGAGAAGGTGAAGTCAGGGGGGTGAAGCAGAAGAAGCAGAAGAAGGAGAAGGAGAAGGTGAAGTCTGGAGGGCGCAGCAGAAGAAGCAGAAGAAGGAGAAGGAGAAGGTGAAGTCTGGAGGGTGAAGCAGAAGAAGCAGAAGAAGGAGATGGAGAATGTGAAGTTTGGAGGGTGAATCAGAAGAAGTAGAAGAAGGAGAAGGAGAAGGTGAAGTCAGGAGGGTGAAGCAGAAGAAGCAGAAGAAGGAGAAGGAGAAGGTGATATCTGGAGGGTGAAGCAGAAGAAGCAGAAGAAGGAGAAGGAGAAGGTGAAGTCTGGAGGGTGTATCAGAAGAAGCAGAAGAAGGAGAAGGAGAAGGTGAAGTCTGGAGGGTGAATCAGAAGAAGTAGAAGAAGGAGAAGGAGAAGGTGAAGTCTGGAGGGTGAAGCAGAAGAAGTAGAAGAAGGAGAAGGAGAAGGTGAAGTCAGGAGGGTGAATCAGAAGAAGTAGAAGAAGGAGAAGGAGAAGGTGAAGTCAGGAGGGTGAATCAAAAGAAGCAGAAGAAGGAGAAGGAGAAGGTGAAGACTGGAGGGTGAATCAGAAGAATCAGAAGAAGGAGAAGGAGAAGGTGAAGTCTGGAGGGTGAATCAGAAGAAGCAGAAGAAAGGGAAGGAGAAGGTGAAGTCTGGAGGGTGAAGCAGAAGAAGCAGAAGAAGGAGAAGGAGAAGGTGAAGACTGGAGGGTGAATCAGAAGAAGTAGAAGAAGGAGAAGGAGAAGGTGGAGTCTGGAGGGTGAATCAGAAGAAGTAGAAGAAGGAGAAGGAGAAGGTGAAGTCTGGAGGGTGAATCAGAAGAAGCAGAAGAAGGAGAAGGAGAAGGTGAAGTCTGGAGGGTGAATCAGAAGAAGCAGAAGAAGGAGAAGGAGAAGATGAAGTCTGGAGGGTGAATCAGAAGAATAGAAATGGAGAAGGAGAAGGTGAGGTCTGGAGGGTGAATCAGAAGAAGCAGAATAAGGAGAAGGAGAAGGTGAAGTCTGGAGGGTGAATCAGAAGAAGCAGAAGAAGGAGAAGGAGAAGGTGAGGTCTGGAGGGTGAAGCAGAAGAAGTAGAAGAAGGAGAAGGAGAAGGTGAAGTCAGGAGGGTGAAGCAGAAGAAGCAGAAGAAGGAGAAGGAGAAGGTGAAGTCTGGAGGGCGCAGCAGAAGAAGCAGAAGAAGGAGAAGGAGAAGGTGAAGACTGGAGGGTGAATCAGAAGAAGTAGAAGAAGGAGAAGGAGAAGGTGGAGTCTGGAGGGTGAATCAGAAGAAGTAGAAGAAGGAGAAGGAGAAGGTGAAGTCTGGAGGGTGAATCAGAAGAAGCAGAAGAAGGAGAAGGAGAAGGTGAAGTCTGGAGGGTGAATCAGAAGAAGCAGAAGAAGGAGAAGGAGAAGATGAAGTCTGGAGGGTGAATCAGAAGAATAGAAATGGAGAAGGAGAAGGTGAGGTCTGGAGGGTGAATCAGAAGAAGCAGAATAAGGAGAAGGAGAAGGTGAAGTCTGGAGGGTGAATCAGAAGAAGCAGAAGAAGGAGAAGGAGAGGGTGAGGTCTGGAGGGTGAAGCAGAAGAAGTAGAAGAAGGAGAAGGAGAAGGTGAAGTCAGGAGGGTGAAGCAGAAGAAGCAGAAGAAGGAGAAGGAGAAGGTGAAGTCTGGAGGGCGCAGCAGAAGAAGCAGAAGAAGGAGAAGGAGAAGGTGAAGTCTGGAGGGTGAAGCAGAAGAAGCAGAAGAAGGAGAAGGAGAAGGTGAAGTCTGGAGGGCGAATCAGAAGAAGTAGAAGAAGGAGAAGGAGAAGGTGAAGTCAGGAGGGTGAAGCAGAAGAAGCAGAAGAAGGAGAAGGAGAAGGTGAAGTCTGGAGGGTGAAGCAGAAGAAGCAGAAGAAGGAGAAGGAGAAGGTGATGTCTGGAGGGCGAAGCAGAAGAAGCAGATGAAGGAGAAGGAGAAGGTGAAGTCTGGAGGGTAAAGCAGAAGAAGCAGAAGAAGGAGAAGGAGAAGGTGAAGTCTGGAGGGTGAATCAGAAGAAGTAGAAGAAGGAGAAGGAGAAGGTGTAGTCAGGAGGGTGAAGCAGAAGAAGCAGAAGAAGGAGAAGGAGAAGGTGAAGTCTGGAGGGTGAAGCAGAAGAAGCAGAAGAAGGAGAAGGAGAAGATGAAGTCTGGAGGTTGAAGCAGAAGATGCAGAAGAAGGAGAAGGAGAAGGTGAAGTCAGGAGGGTGAATCAGAAGAAGTCGAAGAAGGAGAAGGAGAAGGTGAAGTCTGGAGGGTGAATCAGAAGATGTAGAAAAAGGCGAAGGAGAAGGTGAAGTCTGGAGGGTGAATCAGAAGAAGTAGAAGAAGGAGAAGGAGAAGGTGATGTCTAGATGGGTGAATCAGAAGAAGCAGAAGAAGGAGAAGGAGAAGGTGAAGTCTGGAGGGAGAAGCAGAAGAAGTAGAAGAAGGAGAAGGAGAAGGTGAAGTCTGGAGTGTGAATCAGAAGAAGTAGATGAAGGAGAAGGAGAAGGTGAAGTCTGGAGGGTGAATCAGAAGAAGTAGAAGAAGGAGAAGGAGAAGGTGAAGTCTGGAGGGTGAATCAGAAGAAGCAGAAGAAGGAGAAGGAGAAGGTGAAGTCTGGATGGTGAATCAGAAGAAGTAGAAGAAGGAGAAGGAGAAGGTGTAGTCTGGAGGGTGAATCAGAAGAAGTAGACGAAGGAGAAGGAGAAGGTGAAGTCTGGAGGGCGAATCAGAAGAAGCAGAAGAAGGAGAAGGAGAAGGTGAAGTCTGGAGGGTGAATCAGAAGAAGTAGAAGGAGGAGAAGGAGAAGTTGAAGTCTGGAGGGTGAATCAGAAGAAGCAGAAGAAGGAGAAGGAGAAGGTGAAGTCTGGAGGGTGAATCAGAAGAAGCAGAAGAAGGAGAAGGAGAAGGTGAAGTCTGGAGGGTGAATCAGAAGAAGCAGAAGAAGGAGAAGGAGAAGGAGAAGGTGAAGTCTGGAGGGTGAATCAGAAGAAGCAGAAGAAGTAGAAGGAGAAGGTGAAGTCTGGAGGGTGAATCAGAAGAAGTAGAAGAAGGAGAAGGAGAAGGTGAAGTCTGGAGGGTGAATCAGAAGAAGCAGAAGAAGGAGAAGGAGAAGGTGAAGTCAGGAGGGTGAATCAGAAGAAGCAGAAGAAGGAGAAGGAGAAGGTGAAGTCTGGAGGGTGAATCAGAAGAAGCAGAAGAAGGAGAAGGAGAAGATGAAGTCTGGAGGGTGAATCAGAAGAAGTAGAAGAAGGAGAAGGAGAAGGTGAGGTCTGGAGGGTGAATCAGAAGAAGCAGAAGAAGGAGAAGGAGAAGGTGAAGTCTGAAGGGTGAATCAGAAGAAGGAGAAGAAGGAGAAGGAGAAGGTGAAGTCTGGAGGGTGAACCAGAAGAAGCAGAAGAAGGAGAAGGAGAAGGTGAAGTCTGGAGGGTGAATCAGAAGAAGCAGAAGAAGGAGAAGGAGAAGGTGAAGACTGGAGGGTGATTCAGAAGAAGTAGAAGATGGAGAAGGAGAAGGTGAAGTCTGGAGGGTGAATCAGAAGAAGTAGAAGAAGGAGAAGGAGAAGGTGAAGTCAGGAGGGTGAATCAGAAGAAGCAGAAGAAGGAGAAGGAGAAGGTGAAGTCAGGAGGGTGAATCAGAAGAAGCAGAAGAAGGAGAAGGAGAAGGTGAAGTCTGGAGGGTGAATCAGAAGAAGCAGAAGAAGGAGAAGGAGAAGATGAAGTCTGGAGGGTGAATCAGAAGAAGTAGAAGAAGGAGAAGGAGAAGGTGAGGTCTGGAGGGTGAATCAGAAGAAGCAGAAGAAGGAGAAGGAGAAGGTGAAGTCTGAAGGGTGAATCAGAAGAAGGAGAAGAAGGAGAAGGAGAAGGTGAAGTCTGGAGGGTGAACCAGAAGAAGCAGAAGAAGGAGAAGGAGAAGGTGAAGTCTGGAGGGTGAATCAGAAGAAGCAGAAGAAAGAGAAGGAGAAGGTGAAGACTGGAGGGTGATTCAGAAGAAGTAGAAGATGGAGAAGGAGAAGGTGAAGTCTGGAGGGTGAATCAGAAGAAGTAGAAGAAGGAGAAGGAGAAGGTGAAGTCAGGAGGGTGAATCAGAAGAAGCAGAAGAAGGAGAAGGAGAAGGTGAAGTCAGGAGGGTGAATCAGAAGAAGCAGAAGAAGGAGAAGGAGAAGGTGAAGTTAGCAGGGTGAATCAGAAGAAGCAGAAGGAGGAGAAGAGAAGGTGAAGTCAGGGGGGTGAAGCAGAAGAAGCAGAAGAAGGAGAAGGAGAAGGTGAAGTCTGGAGGGTGAAGCAGAAGAAGCAGAAGAAGGAGATGGAGAATGTGAAGTCTGGAGGGTGAATCAGAAGAAGTAGAAGAAGGAGAAGGAGAAGGTGAAGTCAGGAGGGTGAAGCAGAAGAAGCAGAAGAAGGAGAAGGAGAAGGTGATATCTGGAGGGTGAAGCAGAAGAAGCAGAAGAAGGAGAAGGAGAAGGTGAAGTCTGGAGGGTGTATCAGAAGAAGCAGAAGAAGGAGAAGGAGAAGGTGAAGTCTGGAGGGTGAATCAGAAGAAGTAGAAGAAGGAGAAGGAGAAGGTGAAGTCTGGAGGGTGAAGCAGAAGAAGTAGAAGAAGGAGAAGGAGAAGGTGAAGTCAGGAGGGTGAATCAGAAGAAGTAGAAGAAGGAGAAGGAGAAGGTGAAGTCAGGAGGGTGAATCAAAAGAAGCAGAAGAAGGAGAAGGAGAAGGTGAAGACTGGAGGGTGAATCAGAAGAATCAGAAGAAGGAGAAGGAGAAGGTGAAGTCTGGAGGGTGAATCAGAAGAAGCAGAAGAAAGGGAAGGAGAAGGTGAAGTCTGGAGGGTGAAGCAGAAGAAGCAGAAGAAGGAGAAGGAGAAGGTGAAGACTGGAGGGTGAATCAGAAGAAGTAGAAGAAGGAGAAGGAGAAGGTGGAGTCTGGAGGGTGAATCAGAAGAAGTAGAAGAAGGAGAAGGAGAAGGTGAAGTCTGGAGGGTGAATCAGAAGAAGCAGAAGAAGGAGAAGGAGAAGGTGAAGTCTGGAGGGTGAATCAGAAGAAGCAGAAGAAGGAGAAGGAGAAGATGAAGTCTGGAGGGTGAATCAGAAGAAGTAGAAATGGAGAAGGAGAAGGTGAAGTCTGGATGGGTGAATCAGAAGAAGCAGAAGAAGGAGAAGGAGAAGGTGAAGTCTGGAGGGAGAAGCAGAAGAAGTAGAAGAAGGAGAAGGAGAAGGTGAAGTCTGGAGTGTGAATCAGAAGAAGTAGATGAAAGAGAAGGAGAAGGTGAAGTCTGGAGGGTGAATCAGAAGAAGTAGAAGAAGGAGAAGGAGAAGGTGAAGTCTGGAGGGTGAATCAGAAGAAGCAGAAGAAGGAGAAGGAGAAGGTGAAGTCTGGAGGGTGAATCAGAAGAAGTAGAAGAAGGAGAAGGAGAAGGTGTAGTCTGGAGGGTGAATCAGAAGAAGTAGAAGGAGGAGAAGGAGAAGGTGAAGTCTGGAGGGTGAATCAGAAGAAGTAGAAGAAGGAGAAGGAGAAGGTGAAGTCTGGAGGGTGAATCAGAAGAAGCAGAAGAAGGAGAAGGAGAAGGTGAAGTCTGGAGGGTGAATCAGAAGAAGCAGAAGAAGGAGAAGGAGAAGGTGAAGTCTGGAGGGTGAATCAGAAGAAGCAGAAGAAGTAGAAGGAGAAGGTGAAGTCTGGAAGGTGAATCAGAAGAAGTAGAAGAAGGAGAAGGAGAAGGAGAACACTGGAGGGTGAATCAGAAGAAGCAGAAGAAGGAGAAGGAGAAGGTGAAGTCAGGAGGGTGAATCAGAAGAAGCAGAAGAAGGAGAAGGAGAAGGTGAAGTCTGGAGGGTTAATCAGAAGAAGCAGAAGAAGGAGAAGGAGAAGATGAAGTCTGGAGGGTGAATCAGAAGAAGTAGAAGAAGGAGAAGGAGAAGGTGAGGTCTGGAGGTTGAATCAGAAGGAGCAGAAGAAGGAGAAGGAGAAGGTGAAGTCTGAAGCGTGAATCAGAAGCAGCAGAAGAAGGAGAAGGAGAAGGTGAAGTCTGGAGGGTGAACCAGAAGAAGCAGAAGAAGGAGAAGGAGAAGGTGAAGTCTGGAGGGTGAAGCAGAAGAAGCAGAAGAAGGAGAAGGAGAAGATGAAGTCTGGAGGGTGAAGCAGAAGATGCAGAAGAAGGAGAAGGAGAAGGTGAAGTCAGGAGGGTGAATCAGAAGAAGTAGAAGAAGGAGAAGGAGAAGGTGATGTCTAGATGGGTGAATCAGAAGAAGCAGAAGAAGGAGAAGGAGAAGGTGAAGTCTGGAGGGAGAAGCAGAAGAAGTAGAAGAAGGAGAAGGAGAAGGTGAAGTCTGGAGTGTGAATCAGAAGAAGTAGATGAAGGAGAAGGAGAAGGTGAAGTCTGGAGGGTGAATCAGAAGAAGTAGAAGAAGGAGAAGGAGAAGGTGAAGTCTGGAGGGTGAATCAGAAGAAGCAGAAGAAGGAGAAGGAGAAGGTGAAGTCTGGAGGGTGAATCAGAAGAAGTAGAAGAAGGAGAAGGAGAAGGTGTAGTCTGGAGGGTGAATCAGAAGAAGTAGACGAAGGAGAAGGAGAAGGTGAAGTCTGGAGGGCGAATCAGAAGAAGCAGAAGAAGGAGAAGGAGAAGGTGAAGTCTGGAGGGTGAATCAGAAGAAGTAGAAGGAGGAGAAGGAGAAGGTGAAGTCTGGAGGGTGAATCAGAAGAAGCAGAAGAAGGAGAAGGAGAAGGTGAAGTCTGGAGGGTGAATCAGAAGAAGCAGAAGAAGGAGAAGGAGAAGGTGAAGTCTGGAGGGTGAATCAGAAGAAGCAGAAGAAGGAGAAGGAGAAGGTGAAGTCTGGAGGGTGAATCAGAAGAAGCAGAAGAAGTAGAAGGAGAAGGTTAAGTCTGGAGGGTGAATCAGAAGAAGTAGAAGAAGGAGAAGGAGAAGGTGAAGTCTGGAGGGTGAATCAGAAGAAGCAGAAGAAGGAGAAGGAGAAGGTGAAGTCAGGAGGGTGAATCAGAAGAAGCAGAAGAAGGAGAAGGAGAAGGTGAAGTCTGGAGGGTGAATCAGAAGAAGCAGAAGAAGGAGAAGGAGAAGATGAAGTCTGGAGGGTGAATCAGAAGAAGTAGAAGAAGGAGAAGGAGAAGGTGAGGTCTGGAGGGTGAATCAGAAGAAGCAGGAGAAGGAGAAGGAGAAGGTGAAGTCTGAAGGGTGAATCAGAAGAAGCAGAAGAAGGAGAAGGAGAAGGTGAAGTCTGGAGGGTGAACCAGAAGAAGCAGAAGAAGGAGAAGGAGAAGGTGAAGTCTGGAGGGTGAATCAGAAGAAGCAGAAGAAGGAGAAGGAGAAGGTGAAGACTGGAGGGTGATTCAGAAGAAGTAGAAGAAGGAGAAGGAGAAGGTGAAGTCTGGAGGGTGAATCAGAAGAAGTAGAAGAAGGAGAAGGAGAAGGTGAAGTCAGGAGGGTGAATCAGAAGAAGCAGAAGAAGGAGAAGGAGAAGGTGAAGTCAGGAGGGTGAATCAGAAGAAGCAGAAGAAGGAGAAGGAGAAGGTAAAGTTAGCAGGGTGAATCAGAAGAAGCAGAAGAAGGAGAAGAGAAGGTGAAGTCAGGGGGGTGAAGCAGAAGAAGCAGAAGAAGGAGAAGGAGAAGGTGAAGTCTGGAGGGTGAAGCAGAAGAAGCAGAAGAAGGAGATGGAGAATGTGAAGTCTGGAGGGTGAATCAGAAGAAGTAGAAGAAGGAGAAGGAGAAGGTGAAGTCAGGAGGGTGAAGCAGAAGAAGCAGAAGAAGGAGAAGGAGAAGGTGATATCTGGAGGGTGAAGCAGAAGAAGCAGAAGAAGGAGAAGGAGAAGGTGAAGTCTGGAGGTTGTATCAGAAGAAGCAGAAGAAGGAGAAGGAGAAGGTGAAGTCTGGAGGGTGAATCAGAAGAAGTAGAAGAAGGAGAAGGAGAAGGTGTAGTCTGGAGGGTGAAGCAGAAGAAGTAGAAGAAGGAGAAGGAGAAGGTGAAGTCAGGAGGGTGAATCAGAAGAAGTAGAAGAAGGAGAAGGAGAAGGTGAAGTCAGGAGGGTGAACCAAAAGAAGCAGAAGAAGGAGAAGGAGAAGGTGAAGACTGGAGGGTGAATCAGAAGAATCAGAAGAAGGAGAAGGAGAAGGTGAAGTCTGGAGGGTGAATCAGAAGAAGCAGAAGAAAGGGAAGGAGAAGGTGAAGTCTGGAGGGTGAAGCAGAAGAAGCAGAAGAAGGAGAAGGAGAAGGTGAAGACTGGAGGGTGAATCAGAAGAAGTAGAAGAAGGAGAAGGAGAAGGTGGAGTCTGGAGGGTGAATCAGAAGAAGTAGAAGAAGGAGAAGGAGAAGGTGAAGTCTGGAGGGTGAATCAGAAGAAGCAGAAGAAGGAGAAGGAGAAGGTGAAGTCTGGAGGGTGAATCAGAAGAAGCAGAAGAAGGAGAAGGAGAAGATGAAGTCTGGAGGCTGAATCAGAAGAAGTAGAAATGGAGAAGGAGAAGGTGAAGTCTGGATGCGTGAATCAGAAGAAGCAGAAGAAGGAGAAGGAGAAGGTGAAGTCTGGAGGGAGAAGCAGAAGAAGTAGAAGAAGGAGAAGGAGAAGGTGAAGTCTGGAGTGTGAATCAGAAGAAGTAGATGAAAGAGAAGGAGAAGGTGAAGTCTGGAGGGTGAATCAGAAGAAGTAGAAGAAGGAGAAGGAGAAGGTGAAGTCTGGAGGGTGAATCAGAAGAAGCAGAAGAAGGAGAAGGAGAAGGTGAAGTCTGGAGGGTGAATCAGAAGAAGTAGAAGAAGGAGAAGGAGAAGGTGTAGTCTGGAGGGTGAATCAGAAGAAGTAGAAGGAGGAGAAGGAGAAGGTGAAGTCTGGAGGGTGAATCAGAAGAAGCAGAAGAAGGAGAAGGAGAAGGTGAAGTCTGGAGGGTGAATCAGAAGAAGCAGAAGAAGGAGAAGGAGAAGGTGAAGTCTGGAGGGTGAATCAGAAGAAGCAGAAGAAGGAGAAGGAGAAGGTGAAGTCTGGAGGGTGAATCAGAAGAAGCAGAAGAAGTAGAAGGAGAAGGTGAAGTCTGGAGGGTGAATCAGAAGAAGTAGAAGAAGGAGAAGGAGAAGGTGAACTCTGGAGGGTGAATCAGAAGAAGCAGAAGAAGGAGAAGGAGAAGGTGAAGTCAGGAGGGTGAATCAGAAGAAGCAGAAGAAGGAGAAGGAGAAGGTGAAGTCTGGAGGGTGAATCAGAAGAAGCAGAAGAAGGAGAAGGAGAAGATGAAGTCTGGAGGGTGAATCAGAAGAAGTAGAAGAAGGAGAAGGTGAAGGTGAGGTCTGGAGGGTGAATCAGAAGGAGCAGAAGAAGGAGAAGGAGAAGGTGAAGTCTGAAGGGTGAATCAGAAGCAGCAGAAGAAGGAGAAGGAGAAGGTGAAGTCTGGAGGGTGAACCAGAAGAAGCAGAAGAAGGAGAAGGAGAAGGTGAAGTCTGGAGGGTGAATCAGAAGAAGCAGAAGAAGGAGAAGGAGAAGGTGAAGTCTGGAGGGTGAATCAGAAGAAGCAGAAGAAGGAGAAGGAGAAGGTGAAGTCTGGAGGGTGAATCAGAAGAAGCAGAAGAAGGAGAAGGAGAAGGTGAAGTCTGGAGGGTGAATCAGAAGAAGCAGAAGAAGTAGAAGGAGAAGGTTAAGTCTGGAGGGTGAATCAGAAGAAGTAGAAGAAGGAGAAGGAGAAGGTGAAGTCTGGAGGGTGAATCAGAAGAAGCAGAAGAAGGAGAAGGAGAAGGTGAAGTCAGGAGGGTGAATCAGAAGAAGCAGAAGAAGGAGAAGGAGAAGGTGAAGTCTGGAGGGTGAATCAGAAGAAGCAGAAGAAGGAGAAGGAGAAGATGAAGTCTGGAGGGTGAATCAGAAGAAGTAGAAGAAGGAGAAGGAGAAGGTGAGGTCTGGAGGGTGAATCAGAAGAAGCAGAAGAAGGAGAAGGAGAAGGTGAAGTCTGAAGGGTGAATCAGAAGAAGCAGAAGAAGGAGAAGGAGAAGGTGAAGTCTGGAGGGTGAACCAGAAGAAGCAGAAGAAGGAGAAGGAGAAGGTGAAGTCTGGAGGGTGAATCAGAAGAAGCAGAAGAAGGAGAAGGAGAAGGTGAAGACTGGAGGGTGATTCAGAAGAAGTAGAAGAAGGAGAAGGAGAAGGTGAAGTCTGGAGGGTGAATCAGAAGAAGTAGAAGAAGGAGAAGGAGAAGGTGAAGTCAGGAGGGTGAATCAGAAGAAGCAGAAGAAGGAGAAGGAGAAGGTGAAGTCAGGAGGGTGAATCAGAAGAAGCAGAAGAAGGAGAAGGAGAAGGTGAAGTTAGCAGGGTGAATCAGAAGAAGCAGAAGAAGGAGAAGAGAAGGTGAAGTCAGGGGGGTGAAGCAGAAGAAGCAGAAGAAGGAGAAGGAGAAGGTGAAGTCTGGAGGGTGAAGCAGAAGAAGCAGAAGAAGGAGAAGGAGAAGGTGAAGTCTGGAGGGTGTATCAGAAGAAGCAGAAGAAGGAGAAGGAGAAGGTGAAGTCTGGAGGGTGAATCAGAAGAAGTAGAAGAAGGAGAAGGAGAAGGTGAAGTCTGGAGGGTGAAGCAGAAGAAGTAGAAGAAGGAGAAGGAGAAGGTGAAGTCAGGAGGGTGAATCAGAATAAGTAGAAAAGGAGAAGGAGAAGGTGAAGTCAGGAGGGTGAATCAAAAGAAGCAGAAGAAGGAGAAGGAGAAGGTGAAGACTGGAGGGTGAATCAGAAGAATCAGAAGAAGGAGAAGGAGAAGGTGAAGTCTGGAGGGTGAATCAGAAGAAGCAGAAGAAAGGGAAGGAGAAGGTGAAGTCTGGAGGGTGAAGCAGAAGAAGCAGAAGAAGGAGAAGGAGACGGTGAAGACTGGAGGGTGAATCAGTAGAAGTAGAAGAAGGAGAAGGAGAAGGTGGAGTCTGGAGGGTGAATCAGAAGAAGTAGAAGAAGGAGAAGGAGAAGGTGAAGTCTGGAGGGTGAATCAGAAGAAGCAGAAGAAGGAGAAGGAGAAGGTGAAGTCTGGAGGGTGAATCAGAAGAAGCAGAAGAAGGAGAAGGAGAAGATGAAGTCTGGAGGGTGAATCAGAAGAAGTAGAAATGGAGAAGGAGAAGGTGAAGTCTGGATGGGTGAATCAGAAGAAGCAGAAGAAGGAGAAGGAGAAGGTGAAGTCTGGAGGGAGAAGCAGAAGAAGTAGAAGAAGGAGAAGGAGAAGGTGAAGTCTGGAGTGTGAATCAGAAGAAGTAGATGAAAGAGAAGGAGAAGGTGAAGTCTGGAGGGTGAATCAGAAGAAGTAGAAGAAGGAGAAGGAGAAGGTGAAGTCTGGAGGGTGAATCAGAAGAAGCAGAAGAAGGAGAAGGAGAAGGTGAAGTCTGGAGGGTGAATCAGAAGAAGTAGAAGAAGGAGAAGGAGAAGGTGTAGTCTGGAGGGTGAATCAGAAGAAGTAGAAGGAGGAGAAGGAGAAGGTGAAGTCTGGAGGGTGAATCAGAAGAAGCAGAAGAAGGAGAAGGAGAAGGTGAAGTCTGGAGGGTGAATCAGAAGAAGCAGAAGAAGGAGAAGGAGAAGATGAAGTCTGGAGGGTGAATCAGAAGAAGTAGAAATGGAGAAGGAGAAGGTGAAGTCTGGATGGGTGAATCAGAAGAAGCAGAAGAAGGAGAAGGAGAAGGTGAAGTCTGGAGGGAGAAGCAGAAGAAGTAGAAGAAGGAGAAGGAGAAGGTGAAGTCTGGAGTGTGAATCAGAAGAAGTAGATGAAAGAGAAGGAGAAGGTGAAGTCTGGAGGGTGAATCAGAAGAAGTAGAAGAAGGAGAAGGAGAAGGTGAAGTCTGGAGGGTGAATCAGAAGAAGCAGAAGAAGGAGAAGGAGAAGGTGAAGTCTGGAGGGTGAATCAGAAGAAGTAGAAGAAGGAGAAGGAGAAGGTGTAGTCTGGAGGGTGAATCAGAAGAAGTAGAAGGAGGAGAAGGAGAAGGTGAAGTCTGGAGGGTGAATCAGAAGAAGCAGAAGAAGGAGAAGGAGAAGGTGAAGTCTGGAGGGTGAATCAGAAGAAGCAGAAGAAGGAGAAGGAGAAGGTGAAGTCTGGAGGGTGAATCAGAAGAAGCAGAAAAAGGAGAAGGAGAAGGTGAAGTCTGGAGGGTGAATCAGAAGAAGCAGAAGAAGTAGAAGGAGAAGGTGAAGTCTGGAGGGTGAATCAGAAGAAGTAGAAGAAGGAGAAGGAGAAGGTGAACTCTGGAGGGTGAATCAGAAGAAGCAGAAGAAGGAGAAGGAGAAGGTGAAGTCAGGAGGGTGAATCAGAAGAAGCAGAAGAAGGAGAAGGAGAAGGTGAAGTCTGGAGGGTGAATCAGAAGAAGCAGAAGAAGGAGAAGGAGAAGATGAAGTCTGGAGGGTGAATCAGAAGAAGTAGAAGAAGGAGAAGGAGAAGGTGAGGTCTGGAGGGTGAATCAGAAGGAGCAGAAGAAGGAGAAGGAGAAGGTGAAGTCTGAAGGGTGAATCAGAAGCAGCAGAAGAAGGAGAAGGAGAAGGTGAAGTCTGGAGGGTGAATCAGAAGAAGCAGAAGAAGGAGAAGGAGAAGGTGAAGACTGGAGGGTGAATCAGAAGAAGTAGAAGAAGGAGAAGGAGAAGGTGAAGTCTGGAGGGTGAATCAGAAGAAGTAGAAGAAGGAGAAGAAGAAGGTGAAGTCTGGAGGGTGAATCAGAAGAAGCAGAAGAAGGAGAAGGAGAAGATGATGTCTGGAGGGTGAATCAGAAGAAGGAGAAGAAGGAGAAGGAGAAGGTGAAGTATGGAGGGTGAATCAGAAGAAGCAGAAGAAGGAGAAGGAGAAGGTGAAGTCAGGAGGGTGAATCAGAAGAAGCAGAAGAAGGAGAAGGAGAAGGTGAAGTCAGGAGGGTGAATCAGAAGAAGCAGAAGAAGGAGAAGGAGAAGGTGAAGTTAGGAGGGTGAATCAGAAGAAGCAGAAGAAGGAGAAGAGAAGGTGAAGTCAGGGGGGTGAAGCAGAAGAAGCAGAAGAAGGAGAAGGAGAAGGTGATGTCTGGAGGGCGCAGCAGAAGAAGCAGAAGAAGGAGAAGGAGAAGGTGAAGTCTGGAGGGTGAAGCAGAAGAAGCAGAAGAAGGAGATGGAGAATGTGAAGTCTGGAGGGTGAATCAGAAGAAGTAGAAGAAGGAGAAGAAGAAGGTGAAGTCAGGAGGGTGAAGCAGAAGAAGCAGAAGAAGGAGAAGGAGAAGGTGATATCTGGAGGGTGAAGCAGAAGAAGCAGAAGAAGGAGAAGGAGAAGGTGAAGACTGGAGGGTGAATCAGAAGAAGTAGAAGAAGGAGAAGGAGAAGGTGAAGTCTGGAGGGTGAATCAGAAGAAGTAGAAGAAGGAGAAGAAGAAGGTGAAGTCTGGAGGGTGAATCAGAAGAAGCAGAAGAAGGAGAAGGAGAAGATGATGTCTGGAGGGTGAATCAGAAGAAGGAGAAGAAGGAGAAGGAGAAGGTGAAGTCTGGAGGGTGAATCAGAAGAAGCAGAAGAAGGAGAAGGAGAAGGTGAAGTCAGGAGGGTGAATCAGAAGAAGCAGAAGAAGGAGAAGGAGAAGGTGAAGTCAGGAGGGTGAATCAGAAGAAGCAGAAGAAGGAGAAGGAGAAGGTGAAGTTAGGAGGGTGAATCAGAAGAAGCAGAAGAAGGAGAAGAGAAGGTGAAGTCAGGGGGGTGAAGCAGAAGAAGCAGAAGAAGGAGAAGGAGAAGGTGATGTCTGGAGGGCGCAGCAGAAGAAGCAGAAGAAGGAGAAGGAGAAGGTGAAGTCTGGAGGGTGAAGCAGAAGAAGCAGAAGAAGGAGATGGAGAATGTGAAGTCTGGAGGGTGAATCAGAAGAAGTAGAAGAAGGAGAAGAAGAAGGTGAAGTCAGGAGGGTGAAGCAGAAGAAGCAGAAGAAGGAGAAGGAGAAGGTGATATCTGGAGGGTGAAGCAGAAGAAGCAGAAGAAGGAGAAGGAGAAGGTGAAGTCTGGAGGGTGTATCAGAAGAAGCAGAAGAAGGAGAAGGAGAAGGTGAAGTCTGGAGGGTGAATCAGAAGAAGTAGAAGAAGGAGAAGGAGAAGGTGAATTCTGGAGGGTGAAGCAGAAGAAGTAAAAGAAGGAGAAGGAGAAGGTGAAGTCAGGAGGGTGAATCAGAAGAAGTAGAAGAAGGAGAAGGACAAGGTGAAGTGAGGAGGGTGAATCAAAAGAAGCAGAAGAAGGAGAAGGAGAAGGTGAAGACTGGAGGGTGAATCAGAAGAATCAGAAGAAGGAGAAGGAGAAGGTGAAGTCTGGAGGGTGAATCAGAAGAAGCAGAAGAAAGGGAAGGAGAAGGTGAAGTCTGGAGGGTGAAGCAGAAGAAGCAGAAGAAGGAGAAGGAGAAGGTGAAGACTGGAGGGTGAATCAGAAGAAGTAGAAGAAGGAGAAGGAGAAGGTGGAGTCTGGAGGGTGAATCAGAAGAAGTAGAAGAAGGAGAAGGAGAAGGTGAAGTCTGGAGGGTGAATCAGAAGAAGCAGAAGAAGGAGAAGGAGAAGGTGAAGTCTGGAGGGTGAATCAGAAGAAGCAGAAGAAGGAGAAGGAGAAGATGAAGTCTGGAGTGTGAATCAGAAGAAGTAGAAATGGAGAAGGAGAAGGTGAGGTCTGGAGGGTGAATCAGAAGAAGCAGAAGAAGGAGAAGGAGCAGGTGAGGTCTGGAGGGTGAATCAGAAGAAGCAGAAGAAGGAGAAGGAGAATGTGAAGTCAGGAGGGTGAATCAGAAGAAGCAGAAGAAGGAGAAGGAGAAGGTGAAGTTAGAAGGGTGAATCAGAAGAAGCAGAAGAAGGAGAAGAGAAGGTGAAGTCAGGGGGGTGAAGCAGAAGAAGCAGAAGAAGGAGAAGGAGAAGGTGAAGTCTGGAGGGCGCAGCAGAAGAAGCAGAAGAAGGAGAAGGAGAAGGTGAAGTCTGGAGGGTGAAGCAGAAGAAGCAGAAGAAGGAGATGGAGAATGTGAAGTCTGGAGGGTGAATCAGAAGAAGTAGAAGAAGGAGAAGGAGAAGGTGAAGTCAGGAGGGTGAGGCAGAAGAAGCAGAAGAAGGAGAAGGAGAAGGTGATATCTGGAGGTTGAAGCAGAAGAAGCAGAAGAAGGAGAAGGAGAAGGTGAAGTCTGGAGGGTGTATCAGAAGAAGCAGAAGAAGGAGAAGGAGAAGGTGAAGTCTGGAGGGTGAATCAGAAGAAGTAGAAGAAGGAGAAGGAGAAGGTGAAGTCTGGAGGGTGAAGCAGAAGAAGTAGAAGAAGGAGAAGGAGAAGGTGAAGTCAGGAGGGTGAATCAGAAGAAGTAGAAGAAGGAGAAGGAGAAGGTGAAGTCAGGAGGGTGAATCAAAAGAAGCAGAAGAAGGAGAAGGAGAAGGTGAAGACTGGAGGGTGAATCAGAAGAAGTAGAAGAAGGAGAAGGAGAAGGTGGAGTCTGGAGGGTGAATCAGAAGAAGTAGAAGAAGGAGAAGGAGAAGGTGATGTCTGGAGGGTGAATCAGAAGAAGCAGAAGAAGGAGAAGGAGAAGGTGAAGTCTGGAGGGTGAATCAGAAGAAGCAGAAGAAGGAGAAGGAGAAGATGAAGTCTGGAGGGTGAATCAGAAGAAGTAGAAATGGAGAAGGAGAAGGTGAGGTCTGGAGGGTGAATCAGAAGAAGCAGAATAAGGAGAAGGAGAAGGTGAAGTCTGGAGGGTGAATCAGAAGAAGCAGAAGAAGGAGAAGGAGAAGGTGAAGTCTGGACGGTGAATCAGAAGAAGCAGAAGAAGGAGAAGGAGAAGGTGAAGTCAGGAGGGTGAATCAGAAGAAGCAGAAGAAGGAGAAGGAGAAGGTGAAGTAAGGAGGGTGAATCAGAAGAAGCAGAAGAAGGAGAAGGAGAAGGTGAAGTCAGGGGCGTGAAGCAGAAGAAGTAGAAGAAGGAGAAGGAGAAGGTGAAGTCAGGAGGGTGAAGCAGAAGAAGCAGAAGAAGGAGAAGGAGAAGGTGAAGTCTGGAGGGCGCAGCAGAAGAAGCAGAAGAAGGAGAAGGAGAAGGTGAAGTCTGGAGGGTGAAGCAGAAGAAGCAGAAGAAGGAGAAGGAGAAGGTGAAGTCTGGAGGGTGAATCAGAAGAAGTAGAAGAAGGAGAAGGAGAAGGTGAACTCAGGAGGGTGAAGCAGAAGAAGCAGAAGAAGGAGAAGGAGAAGGTGAAGTCTGGAGGGTGAAGCAGAAGAAGCAGAAGAAGGAGAAGGAGAAGGTGAAGTCTGGAGGGCGATGCAGAAGAAGCAGAAGAAGGAGAAGGAGAAGGTGAAGTCTGGAGGGTGAAGCAGAAGAAGCAGAAGAAGGAGAAGGAGAAGGTGAAGTCTGGAGGGTGAATCAGAAGAAGTAGAAGAAGGAGAAGGAGAAGGTGCAGTCTGGAGGGTGAAGCAGAAGATGCAGAAATGGAGAAGGAGAAGGTGAAGTCAGGAGGGTGAATCAGAAGAAGTAGAAGAAGGAGAAGGAGAAGGTGAAGTCTGGAGGGTGAATCAGAAGATGTAGAAAAAGGTGAAGGAGAAGGTGAAGTCTGGAGGGTGAATCAGAAGAAGTCGAAGAAGGAGAAGGAGAAGGTGAAGTCTGGATGGGTGAATCAGAAGAAGCAGATGAAGGAGAAGGAGAAGGTGAAGTCTGGAGGGAGAAGCAAAAGAAGTAGAAGAAGGAAAAGGAGAAGGTGAAGTCTGGAGGGTGAATCAGAAGAAGTAGAAGAAGGAGAAGGAGAAGGTGAAGTCTGGAGGGTGAATCAGAAGAAGCAGAAGAAGGAGAAGGAGAAGGTGAAGTCTGGAGGGTGAATCAGAAGAAGTAGAAGAAGGAGAAGGAGAAGGTGTAGTCTGGAGGGTGAATCAGAAGAAGTAGACGAAGGAGAAGGAGAAGGTGAAGTCTGGAGGGCGAATCAGAAGAAGCAGAAGAAGGAGAAGGTGAAGTCTGGAGGGTGAATCAGAAGAAGTAGAAGGAGGAGAAGGAGAAGTTGAAGTCTGGAGGGTGAATCAGAAGAAGCAGAAGAAGGAGAAGGAGAAGGTGAAGTCTGGAGGGTGAATCAGAAGAAGCAGAAGAAGGAAAAGGAGAAGGTGAAGTCTGGAGGGTGAATCAGAAGAAGCAGAAGAAGGAGAAGGAGATGGTGAAGTCTGGAGGGTGAATCAGAAGAAGCAGAAGAAGTAGAAGGAGAAAGTGAAGTCTGGAGGGTGAATCAGAAGAAGTAGAAGAAGGAGAAGGAGAAGGTGAAGTCTGGAGGGTGAATCAGAAGAAGCAGAAGAAGGAGAAGGAGAAGGTGAAGTCAGGAGGGTGAATCAGAAGAAGCAGAAGAAGGAGAAGGAGAAGGTGAAGTCTGGAGGGTGAATCAGAAGAAGCAGAAGAAGGAGAAGGAGAAGATGAAGTCTGGAGGGTGAATCAGAAGAAGTAGAAGAAGGAGAAGGAGAAGGTGAGGTCTGGAGGGTGAATCCGAAGAAGCAGAATAAGGAGAAGGAGAAGGTGAAGTCTGGAGGGTGAATCAGAAGAAGCAGAAGAAGGAGAAGGAGAAGGTGAGGTCTGGAGGGTGAATCAGAAGAAGCAGAAGAAGGAGAAGGAGAAGGTGAAGTCAGGAGGGTGAATCAGAAGAAGCAGAAGAAGGAGAAGGAGAAGGTGAAGTTAGGAGGGTGAATCAGAAGAAGCAGAATAAGGAGAAGAGAAGGTGAAGTCAGGGGAGTGAAGCAGAAGAAGCAGAAGAAGGAGAAGGAGAAGGTGAAGTCTGGAGGGCGCAGCAGAAGAAGCAGAAGAAGGAGAAGGAGAAGGTGAAATCTGGAGGGTGAAGCAGAAGAAGCAGAAGAAGGAGATGGAGAATGTGAAGTCTGGAGGGTGAATCAGAAGAAGTAGAAGAAGGAGAAGGAGAAGGTGAAGTCAGGAGGGTGAAGCAGAAGAAGCAGAAGAAGGAGAAGGAGAAGGTGATATCTGGAGGGTGAAGCAGAAGAAGCAGAAGAAGGAGAAGGTGAAGTCTGGAGGGTGTATCAGAAGAAGCAGAAGAAGGAGAAGGAGAAGGTGAAGTCTGGAGGGTGAATCAGAAGAAGTAGAAGAAGGAGAAGGAGAAGGTGAAGTCTGGAGGGTGAAGCAGAAGAAGTAGAATAAGGAGAAGAAAAAGGTGAAGTCAGGAGGGTGAATCAGAAGAAGTAGAAGAAGGAGAAGGAGAAGGTGAAGTCAGGAGGGTGAATCAAAAGAAGCAGAAGAAGGAGAAGGAGAAGGTGAAGACTGGAGGGTGAAGCAGAAGAAGCAGAAGAAGGAGAAGGAGAAGGTGAAGTCTGGAGGGTGAATCAGAAGAAGTAGAAGAAGGAGAAGGAGAAGGTAAGTCAGGAGGGTGAAGCAGAAGAAGCAGAAGAAGGAGAAGGAGAAGGTGAAGTCTGGAGGGAGAAGCAGAAGAAGTAGAAGAAGGAAAAGGAGAAGGTGAAGTCTGGAGTGTGAATCAGAAGAAGTAGATGAAGGAGAAGGAGAAGGTGAAGTCTGGAGGGTGAATCAGACGAAGTAGAAGAAGGAGAAGGAGAAGGTGAAGTCTGGAGGGTGAATCAGAAGAAGTAGAAGAAGGAGAAGGAGAAGGTGTAGTCTGGAGGGTGAATCAGAAGAAGTAGACGAAGGAGAAGGAGAAGGTGAAGTCTGGAGGGCGAATCAGAAGAAGCAGAAGAAGGAGAAGGAGAAGGTGAAGTCTGGAGGGTGAATCAGAAGAAGTAGAAGGAGGAGAAGGAGAAGGTGAAGTCTGGAGGGTGAATCAGAAGAAGCAGAAGAAGGAGAAGGGGAAGGTGAAGTCTGGAGGGTGAATCAGAAGAAGCAGAAGAAGGAAAAGGAGAAGGTGAAGTCTGGAGGGTGAATCAGAAGAAGCAGAATAAGGAGAAGGAGAAGGTGAAGTCTGGAGGGTGAATCAGAAGAAGCAGAAGAAGTAGAAGGAGAAGGTGAAGTCTGGAGGGTGAATCAGAAGAAGTAGAAGAAGGAGAAGGAGAAGGTGAAGTCTGGAGGGTGAATCAGAAGAAGCAGAAGAAGGAGAAGGAGAAGGTGAAGTCAGGAGGGTGAATCAGAAGAAGCAGAAGAAGGAGAAGGAGAAGGTGAAGTCTGGAGGGTGAATCAGAAGAAGCAGAAGAAGGAGAAGGAGAAGATGAAGTCTGGAGGGTGAATCAGAAGAAGTAGAAGAAGGAGAAGGAGAAGGTGAGGTCTGGAGGGTGAATCAGAAGAAGCAGAATAAGGAGAAGGAGAAGGTGAAGTCTGGAGGGTGAATCAGAAGAAGCAGAAGAAGGAGAAGGAGAAGGTGAAGTCTGGAGGGCGAATCAGAAGAAGCAGAAGAAGGAGAAGGAGAAGGTGAAGTCAGGAGGGTGAATCAGAAGAAGCAGAAGAAGGAGAAGGAGAAGGTGAAGTTAGGAGGGTGAATCAGAAGAAGCAGAAGAAGGAGAAGAGAAGGTGAAGTCAGAGGGGTGAAGCAGAAGAAGTAGAAGAAGGAGAAGGAGAAGGTGAAGTCAGGAGGGCGCAGCAGAAGAAGCAGAAGAAGGAGAAGGAGAAGGTGAAGTCTGGAGGGTGAAGCAGAAGAAGTACAAGAAGGAGAAGGAGAAGGTGAAGTCAGGAGGGTGAATCAAAAGAAGCAGAAGAAGGAGAAGGAGAAGGTGAAGACTGGAGGGTGAATCAGAAGAATCAGAAGAAGGAGAAGGAGAAGGTGAAGTCTGGAGGGTGAATCAGAAGAAGCAGAAGAAAGGGAAGGAGAAGGTGAAGTCTGGAGGGTGAAGCAGAAGAAACAGAAGAAGGAGAAGGAGAAGGTGAAGACTGGAGGGTGAATCAGAAGAAGTAGAAGAAGGAGAAGGAGAAGGTGGAGTCTGGAGGGTGAATCAGAAGAAGTAGAAGAAGGAGAAGGAGAAGGTGAAGTCTGGAGGGTGAATCAGAAGAAGCAGAAGAAGGAGAAGGAGAAGGTGAAGTCTGGAGGGTGAATCAGAAGAAGCAGAAGAAGGAGAAGGAGAAGATGAAGTCTGGAGGGTGAATCAGAAGAAGTAGAAGAAGGAGAAGGAGAAGGTGAAGTCTGGAGGGTGAATCAGAAGAAGCAGAAGAAGGAGAAGGAGAAGGTGATATCTGGAGGGTGAAGCAGAAGAAGCAGAAGAAGGAGAAGGAGAAGGTGAAGTCTGGAGGGTGTATCAGAAGAAGCAGAAGAAGGAGAAGGAGAAGGTGAAGTCTGGAGGGTGAATTAGAAGAAGTAGAAGAAGGAGAAGGAGAAGGTGAAGTCTGGAGGGTGAATTAGAAGAAGTAGAAGAAGGAGAAGGAGAAGGTGAAGTCTGGAGGGTGAAGCAGAAGAAGTAGAATAAGGAGAAGAAAAAGGTGAAGTCAGGAGGGTGAATCAGAAGAAGTACAAGAAGGAGAAGGAGAAGGTGAAGTCAGGAGGGTGAATCAAAAGAAGCAGAAGAAGGAGAAGGAGAAGGTGAAGACTGGAGGGTGAATCAGAAGAATCAGAAGAAGGAGAAGGAGAAGGTGAAGTCTGGAGGGTGAATCAGAAGAAGCAGAAGAAAGGGAAGGAGAAGGTGAAGTCTGGAGGGTGAAGCAGAAGAAGCAGAAGAAGGAGAAGGAGAAGGTGAAGACTGGAGGGTGAATCAGAAGAAGTAGAAGAAGGAGAAGGAGAAGGTGGAGTCTGGAGGGTGAATCAGAAGAAGTAGAAGAAGGAGAAGGAGAAGGTGAAGTCTGGAGGGTGAATCAGAAGAAGCAGAAGAAGGAGAAGGAGAAGGTGAAGTCTGGAGGGTGAATCAGAAGAAGCAGAAGAAGGAGAAGGAGAAGATGAAGTCTGGAGGGTGAATCAGAAGATGTAGAAGAAGGAGAAGGAGAAGGTGAAGTCTGGAGGGTGAATCAGAAGAAGCAGAAGAAAGGGAAGGAGAAGGTGAAGTCTGGAGGGTGAAGCAGAAGAAGCAGAAGAAGGAGAAGGAGAAGGTGAAGACTGGAGGGTGAATCAGAAGAAGTAGAAGAAGGAGAAGGAGAAGGTGGAGTCTGGAGGGTGAAACAGAAGAAGTAGAAGAAGGAGAAGGAGAAGGTGAAGTCTGGAGGGTGAATCAGAAGAAGCAGAAGAAGGAGAAGGAGAAGGTGAAGTCTGGAGGGTGAATCAGAAGAAGCAGAAGAAGGAGAAGGAGAAGATGAAGTCTGGAGGGTGAATCAGAAGAAGTAGAAGAAGGAGAAGGAGAAGGTGAAGTCTGGAGGGTGTATCAGAAGAAGCAGAAGAAGGAGAAGGAGAAGGTGAAGTATGGAGGGTGAATCAGAAGAAGTAGAAGAAGGAGAAGGAGAAGGTGAAGTCTGGAGGGTGAAGCAGAAGAAGTAGAATAAGGAGAAGAATAAGGTGAAGTCAGGAGGGTGAATCAGAAGAAGTAGAAGAAGGAGAAGGAGAAGGTGAAGTCAGGAGGGTGAATCAAAAGAAGCAGAAGAAGGAGAAGGAGAAGGTGAAGACTGGAGGGTGAATCAGAAGAATCAGATGAAGGAGAAGGAGAAGGTGAAGTCTGGAGGGTGAATCAGAAGAAGCAGAAGAAAGGGAAGGAGAAGGTGAAGTCTGGAGGGTGAAGCAGAAGAAGCAGAAGAAGGAGAAGGAGAAGGTGAAGAATGGAGGGTGAATCAGAAGAAGTAGAAGAAGGAGAAGGAGAAGGTGGAGTCTGGAGGGTGAATCAGAAGAAGTAGAAGAAGGAGAAGGAGAAGGTGAAGTCTGGAGGGTGAATCAGAAGAAGCAGAAGAAGGAGAAGGAGAAGGTGAAGTCTGGAGGGTGAATCAGAAGAAGCAGAAGAAGGAGAAGGAGAAGATGAAGTCTGGAGGGTGAATCAGAAGAAGTAGAAATGGAGAAGGAGAAGGTGAGGTCTGGAGGGTGAATCAGAAGAAGCAGAATAAGGAGAAGGAGAAGGTGAGGTCTGGAGGGTGAATCAGAAGAAGCAGAAGAAGGAGAAGGAGAAGGTGAAGTCTGGAGGGTGAATCAGAAGAAGCAGAAGAAGGAGAAGGAGAAGGTGAAGTCAGGAGGGTGAATCAGAAGAAGCAGAAGAAGGAGAAGGAGAAGGTGAAGTAAGGAGGGTGAATCAGAAGAAGCCGAAGAAGGAGAAGGAGAAGGTGAAGTCAGGGGGGTGAAGCAGAAGAAGTAGAAGAAGGAGAAGGAGAAGGGGAAGTCAGGAGGGTGAAGCAGAAGAAGCAGAAGAAGGAGAAGGAGAAGGTGAAGTCTGGAGGGCGCAGCAGAAGAAGCAGAAGAAGGAGAAGGAGAAGGTGAAGTCTAGAGGGTGAAGCAGAAGAAGCAGAAGAAGGAGAAGGAGAAGGTGAAGTCTGGAGTGTGAATCAGAAGAAGTAGAAGAAGGAGAAGGAGAAGGTGAACTCAGGAGGGTGAAGCAGAAGAAGCAGAAGAAGGAGAAGGAGAAGGTGAAGTCTGGAGGGTGAAGCAGAAGAAGCAGAAGAAGGAGAAGGAGAAGGTGAAGTCTGGAGGGCGAAGCAGAAGAAGCAGATGAAGGAGAAGGAGAAGGTGAAGTCTGGAGGGTGAAGCAGAAGAAGCAGAAGAAGGAGAAGGAGAAGGTGAAGTCTGGAGGGTGAATCAGAAGAAGTAGAAGAAGGAGAAGGAGAAGGTGTAGTCAGGAGGGTGAAGCAGAAGAAGCAGAAGAAGGAGAAGGAGAAGGTGAAGTCTGGAGGGTGAAGCAGAAGAAGCAGAAGAAGGAGAAGGAGAAGATGAAGTCTGGAGGGTGAAGCAGAAGATGCAGAAGAAGGAGAAGGAGAAGGTGAAGTCAGGAGGGTGAATCAGAAGAAGTAGAAGAAGGAGAAGGAGAAGGTGAAGTCTGGAGGGTGAATCAGAAGATGTAGAAAAAGGCGAAGGAGAAGGTGAAGTCTGGAGGGTGAATCAGAAGAAGTAGAAGAAGGAGGAGGAGAAGGTGAAGTCTGGATGGGTGAATCAGAAGAAGCAGAAGAAGGAGAAGGAGAAGGTGAAGTCTGGAGGGAGAAGCAGAAGAAGTAGAAGAAGGAGAAGGAGAAGGTGAAGTCTGGAGTGTGAATCAGAAGAAGTAGATGAAGGAGAAGGAGAAGGTGAAGTCTGGAGGGTGAATCAGAAGAAGTAGAAGAAGGAGAAGGAGAAGGTGAAGTCTGGAGGGTGAATCAGAAGAAGCAGAAGAAGGAGAAGGAGAAGATGAAGTCTGGAGGGTGAATCAGAAGAAGTAGAAGAAGGAGAAGGTGAAGGTGTAGTCTGGAGGGTGAATCAGAAGAAGTAGACGAAGGAGAACGAGAAGGTGAAGTCTGGAGGGCGAATCAGAAGAAGCAGAAGAAGGAGAAGGAGAAGGTGAAGTCTGGAGGGTGAATCAGAAGAAGTAGAAGGAGGAGAAGGAGAAGGTGAAGTCTGGAGGGTGAATCAGAAGAAGCAGAAGAAGGAGAAGGAGAAGGTGAAGTCTGGAGGGTGAATTAGAAGAAGCAGAAGAAGGAAAAGCAGAAGGTGAAGTCTGGAGGGTGAATCAGAAGAAGCAGAAGAAGGAGAAGGAGAAGGTGAAGTCTGGAGGGTGAATCAGAAGAAGCAGAAGAAGTAGAAGGAGAAGGTGAAGTCTGGAGGGTGAATCAGAAGAAGTAGAAGAAGGAGAAGGAGAAGGTGAAGTCTGGAGGGTGAATCAGAAGAAGCAGAAGAAGGAGAAGGAGAAGGTGAAGTCAGGAGGGTGAATCAGAAGAAGCAGAAGAAGGAGAAGGAGAAGGTGAAGTCTGGAGGGTGAATCAGAAGAAGCAGAAGAAGGAGAAGGAGAAGATGAAGTCTGGAGGGTGAATCAGAAGAAGTAGAAGAAGGAGAAGGAGAAGGTGAGGTCTGGAGGGTGAATCAGAAGAAGCAGAATAAGGAGAAGGAGAAGGTGAAGTCTGGAGGGTGAATCAGAAGAAGCAGAAGAAGGAGAAGGAGAAGGTGAGGTCTGGAGGGTGAATCAGAAGAAGCAGAAGAAGGAGAAGGAGAAGGTGAAGTCAGGAGGGTGAATCAGAAGAAGCAGAAGAAGGAGAAGGAGAAGGTGAAGTTAGAAGGGTGAATCAGAAGAAGCAGAAGAAGGAGAAGAAAAGGTGAAGTCAGGGGGGTGAAGCAGAAGAAGCAGAAGAAGGAGAAGGAGAAGGTGAAGTCTGGAGGGCGCAGCAGAAGAAGCAGAAGAAGGAGAAGGAGAAGGTGAAGTCTGGAGGGTGAAGCAGAAGAAGCAGAAGAAGGAGATGGAGAATGTGAAGTCTGGAGGGTGAATCAGAAGAAGCAGAAGAAGGAGAAGGAGAAGGTGAAGTCAGGAGGGTGAATCAGAAGAAGCAGAAGAAGGAGAAGGAGAAGGTGATATCTGGAGGGTGAAGCAGAAGAAGCAGAAGAAGGAGAAGGAGAAGGTGAAGTCTGGAGGGTGTATCAGAAGAAGCAGAAGAAGGAGAAGGAGAAGGTGAAGTCTGGAGGGTGAATCAGAAGAAGTAGAAGAAGGAGAAGGAGAAGGTGAAGTCTGGAGGGTGAAGCAGAAGAAGTGGAAGAAGGAGAAGGAGAAGGTGAAGTCAGGAGGGTGAATCAGAAGAAGTAGAAGAATGAGAAGGAGAAGGAGAAGTCAGGAGGGTGAATCAAAAGAAGCAGAAGAAGGAGAAGGAGAAGGTGAAGACTGGAGGGTGAATAAGAAGAATCAGCAGAAGGAGAAGGAGAAGGTGAAGTCTGGAGGGTGAATCAGAAGAAGCAGAAGAAAGGGAAGGAGAAGGTGAAGTCTGGAGGGTGAAGCAGAAGAAGCAGAAGAAGGAGAAGGAGAAGGTGAAGACTGGAGGGTGAATCAGAAGAAGTAGAAGAAGGAGAAGGAGAAGGTGGAGTCTGGAGGGTGAATCAGAAGAAGTAGAAGAAGGAGAAGGAGAAGGTGAAGTCTGGAGGGTGAATCAGAAGAAGCAGAAGAAGGAGAAGGAGAAGGTGAAGTCTGGAGGGTGAATCAGAAGAAGCAGAAGAAGGAGAAGGAGAAGATGAAGTCTGGAGGGTGAATCAGAAGAAGTAGAAATGGAGAAGGAGAAGGTGAGGTCTGGAGGGTGAATCAGAAGAAGCAGAATAAGGAGAAGGAGAAGGTGAAGTCTGGAGGGTGAATCAGAAGAAGCAGAAGAAGGAGAAGGAGAAGGTGAAGTCTGGAGGGTGAATCAGAAGAAGCAGAAGAAGGAGAAGGAGAAGGTGAAGTCAGGAGGGTGAATCAGAAGAAGCAGAAGAAGGAGAAGGAGAAGGTGAAGTAAGGAGGGTGAATCAGAAGAAGCAGAAGAAGGAGAAGGAGAAGGTGAAGTCAGGGGGGTGAAGCAGAAGAAGTAGAAGAAGGAGAAGGAGAAGGTGAAGTCAGGAGGGTGAAGCAGAAGAAGCAGAAGAAGGAGAAGGAGAAGGTGAAGTCTGGAGGGCGCAGCAGAAGAAGCAGAAGAAGGAGAAGGAGAAGGTGAAGTCTGGAGGGTGAAGCAGAAGAAGCAGAAGAAGGAGAAGGAGAAGGTGAAGTCTGGAGGGAGAAGCAGAAGAAGTAGAAGAAGGAAAAGGAGAAGGTGAAGTCTGGAGTGTGAATCAGAAGAAGTAGATGAAGGAGAAGGAGATGGTGAAGTCTGGAGGGTGAATCAGAAGAAGTAGAAGAAGGAGAAGGAGAAGGTGAAGTCTGGAGGGTGAATCAGAAGAAGCAGAAGAAGGAGAAGGAGAAGGTGAAGTCTGGAGGGTGAATCAGAAGAAGTAGAAGAAGGAGAAGGAGAAGGTGTAGTCTGGAGGGTGAATCAGAAGAAGTAGACGAAGGAGAACGAGAAGGTGAAGTCTGGAGGGCGAATCAGAAGAAGCAGAAGAAGGAGAAGGAGAAGGTGAAGTCTGGAGGGTGAATCAGAAGAAGTAGAAGGAGGAGAAGGAGAAGGTGAAGTCTGGAGGGTGAATCAGAAGAAGCAGAAGAAGGAGAAGGAGAAGGTGAAGTCTGGAGGGTGAATCAGAAGAAGCAGAAGAAGGAAAAGGAGAAGGTGAAGTCTGGAGGGTGAATCAGAAGAAGCAGAAGAAGGAGAAGGAGAAGGTGAAGTCTGGAGGGTGAAGCAGAAGAAGCAGAAGAAGGAGAAGGAGAAGGTGAAGACTGGAGGGTGAATCAGAAGAAGTAGAAGAAGGAGAAGGAGAAGGTGGAGTCTGGAGGGTGAATCAGAAGAAGTAGAAGAAGGAGAAGGAGAAGGTGAAGTCTGGAGGGTGAATCAGAAGAAGCAGAAGAAGGAGAAGGAGAAGGTGAAGTCTGGAGGGTGAATCAGAAGAAGCAGAAGAAGGAGAAGGAGAAGATGAAGTCTGGAGGGTGAATCAGAAGAAGTAGAAATGGAGAAGGAGAAGGTGAGGTCTGGAGGGTGAATCAGAAGAAGCAGAATAAGGAGAAGGAGAAGGTGAAGTCTGGAGGGTGAATCAGAAGAAGCAGAAGAAGGAGAAGGAGAAGGTGAAGTCTGGAGGGTGAATCAGAAGAAGCAGAAGAAGGAGAAGGAGAAGGTGAAGTCAGGAGGGTGAATCAGAAGAAGCAGAAGAAGGAGAAGGAGAAGGTGAAGTAAGGAGGGTGAATCAGAAGAAGCAGAAGAAGGAGAAGGAGAAGGTGAAGTCAGGGGGGTGAAGCAGAAGAAGTAGAAGAAGGAGAAGGAGAAGGTGAAGTCAGGAGGGTGAAGCAGAAGAAGCAGAAGAAGGAGAAGGAGAAGGTGAAGTCTGGAGGGCGCAGCAGAAGAAGCAGAAGAAGGAGAAGGAGAAGGTGAAGTCTGGAGGGTGAAGCAGAAGAAGCAGAAGAAGGAGAAGGAGAAGGTGAAGTCTGGAGGGAGAAGCAGAAGAAGTAGAAGAAGGAAAAGGAGAAGGTGAAGTCTGGAGAGTGAATCAGAAGAAGTAGATGAAGGAGAAGGAGATGGTGAAGTCTGGAGGGTGAATCAGAAGAAGTAGAAGAAGGAGAAGGAGAAGGTGAAGTCTGGAGGGTGAATCAGAAGAAGCAGAAGAAGGAGAAGGAGAAGGTGAAGTCTGGAGGGTGAATCAGAAGAAGTAGAAGAAGGAGAAGGAGAAGGTGTAGTCTGGAGGGTGAATCAGAAGAAGTAGACGAAGGAGAACGAGAAGGTGAAGTCTGGAGGGCGAATCAGAAGAAGCAGAAGAAGGAGAAGGAGAAGGTGAAGTCTGGAGGGTGAATCAGAAGAAGTAGAAGGAGGAGAAGGAGAAGGTGAAGTCTGGAGGGTGAATCAGAAGAAGCAGAAGAAGGAGAAGGAGAAGGTGAAGTCTGGAGGGTGAATCAGAAGAAGCAGAAGAAGGAAAAGGAGAAGGTGAAGTCTGGAGGGTGAATCAGAAGAAGCAGAAGATGGAGAAGGAGAAGGTGAAGTCTGGAGGGTGAATCAGAAGAAGCAGAAGAAGTAGAAGGAGAAGGTGAAGTCTGGAGGGTGAATCAGAAGAAGTAGAAGAAGGAGAAGGAGAAGGTGAAGTCTGGAGGGTGAATCAGAAGAAGCAGAAGAAGGAGAAGGAGAAGTTGAAGTCAGCAGGGTGAATCAGAAGAAGCAGAAGAAGGAGAAGGAGAAGGTGAAGTCTGGAGGGTGAATCAGAAGAAGCAGAAGAAGGAGAAGGAGAAGATGAAGTCTGGAGGGTGAATCAGAAGAAGTAGAAGAAGGAGAAGGAGAAGGTGAGGTCTGGAGGGTGAATCAGAAGAAGCAGAATAAGGAGAAGGAGAAGGTGAAGTCTGGAGGGTGAATCAGAAGAAGCAGAAGAAGGAGAAGGAGAAGGTGAGGTCTGGAGGGTGAATCAGAAGAAGCAGAAGAAGGAGAAGGAGAAGGTGAAGTCAGGAGGGTGAATCAGAAGAAGCAGAAGAAGGAGAAGGAGAAGGTGAAGTTAGAAGGGTGAATCAGAAGAAGCAGAAGAAGGAGAAGAGAAGGTGAAGTCAGGGGGGTGAAGCAGAAGAAGCAGAAGAAGGAGAAGGAGAAGGTGAAGTCTGGAGGGCGCAGCAGAAGAAGCAGAAGAAGGAGAAGGAGAAGGTGAAGTCTGGAGGGTGAAGCAGAAGAAGCAGAAGAAGGAGATGGAGAATGTGAAGTCTGGAGGGTGAATCAGAAGAAGTAGAAGAAGGAGAAGGAGAAGGTGAAGTCAGGAGGGTGAATCAGAAGAAGCAGAAGAAGGAGAAGGAGAAGGTGATATCTGGAGGGTGAAGCAGAAGAAGCAGAAGAAGGAGAAGGAGAAGGTGAAGTCTGGAGGGTGTATCAGAAGAAGCAGAAGAAGGAGAAGGAGAAGGTGAAGTCTGGAGGGTGAATCAGAAGAAGTAGAAGAAGGAGAAGGAGAAGGTGAAGTCTGGAGGGTGAAGCAGAAGAAGTGGAAGAAGGAGAAGGAGAAGGTGAAGTCAGGAGGGTGAATCAGAAGAAGTAGAAGAATGAGAAGGAGAAGGTGATGTCAGGAGGGTGAATCAAAAGAAGCAGAAGAAGGAGAAGGAGAAGGTGAAGACTGGAGGGTGAATAAGAAGAATCAGAAGAAGGAGAAGGTGAAGTCTGGAGGGTGAATCAGAAGAAGCAGAAGAAAGGGAAGGAGAAGGTGAAGTCTGGAGGGTGAAGCAGAAGAAGCAGAAGAAGGAGAAGGAGAAGGTGAAGACTGGAGGGTGAATCAGAAGAAGTAGAAGAAGGAGAAGGAGAAGGTGGAGTCTGGAGGGTGAATCAGAAGAAGTAGAAGAAGGAGAAGGAGAAGGTGAAGTCTGGAGGGTTAATCAGAAGAAGCAGAAGAAGGAGAAGGAGAAGGTGAAGTCTGGAGGGTGAATCAGAAGAAGCAGAAGAAGGAGAAGGAGAAGATGAAGTCTGGAGGGTGAATCAGAAGAAGTAGAAATGGAGAAGGAGAAGGTGAGGTCTGGAGGGTGAATCAGAAGAAGCAGAATAAGGAGAAGGAGAAGGTGAAGTCTGGAGGGTGAATCAGAAGAAGCAGAAGAAGGAGAAGGAGAAGGTGAAGTCTGGAGGGTGAATCAGAAGAAGCAGAAGAAGGAGAAGGAGAAGGTGAAGTCAGGAGGGTGAATCAGAAGAAGCAGAAGAAGGAGAAGGAGAAGGTGAAGTAAGGAGGGTGAATCAGAAGAAGCAGAAGAAGGAGAAGGAGAAGGTGAAGTCAGGGGGGTGAAGCAGAAGAAGTAGAAGAAGGAGAAGGAGAAGGTGAAGTCAGGAGGGTGAAGCAGAAGAAGCAGAAGAAGGAGAAGGAGAAGGTGAAGTCTGGAGGGCGCAGCAGAAGAAGCAGAAGAAGGAGAAGGAGAAGGTGAAGTCTGGAGGGTGAAGCAGAAGAAGCAGAAGAAGGAGAAGGAGAAGGTGAAGTCTGGAGGGAGAAGCAGAAGAAGTAGAAGAAGGAAAAGGAGAAGGTGAAGTCTGGAGTGTGAATCAGAAGAAGTAGATGAAGGAGAAGGAGAAGGTGAAGTCTGGAGGGTGAATCAGAAGAAGTAGAAGAAGGAGAAGGAGAAGGTGAAGTCTGGAGGGTGAATCAGAAGAAGCAGAAGAAGGAGAAGGAGAAGGTGAAGTCTGGAGGGTGAATCAGAAGAAGTAGAAGAAGGAGAAGGAGAAGGTGTAGTCTGGAGGGTGAATCAGAAGAAGTAGACGAAGGAGAACGAGAAGGTGAAGTCTGGAGGGCGAATCAGAAGAAGCAGAAGAAGGAGAAGGAGAAGGTGAAGTCTGGAGGGTGAATCAGAAGAAGTAGAAGGAGGAGAAGGAGAAGGTGAAGTCTGGAGGGTGAATCAGAAGAAGCAGAAGAAGGAGAAGGAGAAGGTGAAGTCTGGAGGGTGAATCAGAAGAAGCAGAAGAAGGAAAAGGAGAAGGTGAAGTCTGGAGGGTGAATCAGAAGAAGCAGAAGAAGGAGAAGGAGAAGGTGAAGTCTGGAGGGTGAATCAGAAGAAGCAGAAGAAGTAGAAGGAGAAGGTGAAGTCTGGAGGGTGAATCAGAAGAAGTAGAAGAAGGAGAAGGAGAAGGTGAAGTCTGGAGGGTGAATCAGAAGAAGCAGAAGAAGGAGAAGGAGAAGGTGAAGTCAGGAGGGTGAATCAGAAGAAGCAGAAGAAGGAGAAGGAGAAGGTGAAGTCTGGAGGGTGAATCAGAAGAAGCAGAAGAAGGAGAAGGAGAAGGTGAAGTCTGGAGGGTGAATCAGAAGAAGTAGAAGAAGGAGAAGGAGAAGGTGAGGTCTGGAGGGTGAATCAGAAGAAGCAGAATAAGGAGAAGGAGAAGGTGAAGTCTGGAGGGTGAATCAGAAGAAGCAGAAGAAGGAGAAGGAGAAGGTGAGGTCTGGAGGGTGAATCAGAAGAAGCAGAAGAAGGAGAAGGAGAAGGTGAAGTCAGGAGGGTGAATCAGAAGAAGCAGAAGAAGGAGAAGGAGAAGGTGAAGTTAGAAGGGTGAATCAGAAGAAGCAGAAGAAGGAGAAGAGAAGGTGAAGTCAGGGGGGTGAAGCAGAAGAAGCAGAAGAAGGAGAAGGAGAAGGTGAAGTCTGGAGGGCGCAGCAGAAGAAGCAGAAGAAGGAGAAGGAGAAGGTGAAGTCTGGAGGGTGAAGCAGAAGAAGCAGAAGAAGGAGATGGAGAATGTGAAGTCTGGAGGGTGAATCAGAAGAAGTAGAAGAAGGAGAAGGAGAAGGTGAAGTCAGGAGGGTGAATCAGAAGAAGCAGAAGAAGGAGAAGGAGAAGGTGATATCTGGAGGGTGAAGCAGAAGAAGCAGAAGAAGGAGAAGGAGAAGGTGAAGTCTGGAGGGTGTATCAGAAGAAGCAGAAGAAGGAGAAGGAGAAGGTGAAGTCTGGAGGGTGAAGCAGAAGAAGTGGAAGAAGGAGAAGGAGAAGGTGAAGTCAGGAGGGTGAATCAGAAGAAGTAGAAGAATGAGAAGGAGAAGGTGAAGTCAGGAGGGTGAATCAAAAGAAGCAGAAGAAGGAGAAGGAGAAGGTGAAGACTGGAGGGTGAATAAGAAGAATCAGAAGAAGGAGAAGGAGAAGGTGAAGTCTGGAGGGTGAATCAGAAGAAGCAGAAGAAAGGGAAGGAGAAGGTGAAGTCTGGAGGGTGAAGCAGAAGAAGCAGAAGAAGGAGAAGGAGAAGGTGAAGACTGGAGGGTGAATCAGAAGAAGTAGAAGAAGGAGAAGGAGAAGGTGGAGTCTGGAGGGTGAATCAGAAGAAGTAGAAGAAGGAGAAGGAGAAGGTGAAGTCTGGAGGGTGAATCAGAAGAAGCAGAAGAAGGAGAAGGAGAAGGTGAAGTCTGGAGGGTGAATCAGAAGAAGCAGAAGAAGGAGAAGGAGAAGATGAAGTCTGGAGGGTGAATCAGAAGAAGTAGAAATGGAGAAGGAGAAGGTGAGGTCTGGAGGGTGAATCAGAAGAAGCAGAATAAGGAGAAGGAGAAGGTGAAGTCTGGAGGGTGAATCAGAAGAAGCAGAAGAAGGAGAAGGAGAAGGTGAAGTCTGGAGGGTGAATCAGAAGAAGCAGAAGAAGGAGAAGGAGAAGGTGAAGTCAGGAGGGTGAATCAGAAGAAGCAGAAGAAGGAGAAGGAGAAGGTGAAGTAAGGAGGGTGAATCAGAAGAAGCAGAAGAAGGAGAAGGAGAAGGTGAAGTCAGGGGGGTGAAGCAGAAGAAGTAGAAGAAGGAGAAGGAGAAGGTGAAGTCAGGAGGGTGAAGCAGAAGAAGCAGAAGAAGGAGAAGGAGAAGGTGAAGTCTGGAGGGCGCAGCAGAAGAAGCAGAAGAAGGAAAAGGAGAAGGTGAAGTCTGGAGGGTGAAGCAGAAGAAGCAGAAGAAGGAGAAGGAGAAGGTGAAGTCTGGAGGGTGAATCAGAAGAAGCAGAAGAAGGAGAAGGAGAAGGTGAACTCAGGAGGGTGAAGCAGAAGAAGCAGAAGAAGGAGAAGGAGAAGGTGAAGTCTGGAGGGTGAAGCAGAAGAAGCAGAAGAAGGAGAAGTAGAAGGTGAAGTCTGGAGGGCGAAGCAGAAGAAGCAGATGAAGGAGAAGGAGAAGGTGAAGTCTGGAGGGTGAAGCAGAAGAAGCAGAAGAAGGAGAAGGAGAAGGTGAAGTCTGGAGGGTGAATCAGAAGAAGTAGAAGAAGGAGAAGGAGAAGGTGTAGTCAGGAGGGTGAAGCAGAAGAAGCAGAAGAAGGAGAAGGAGAAGGTGAAGTCTGGAGGGTGAAGCAGAAGAAGCAGAAGAAGGAGAAGGAGAAGATGAAGTCTGGAGGGTGAAGCAGAAGATGCAGAAGAAGGAGAAGGAAAAGGTGAAGTCAGGAGGGTGAATCAGAAGAAGTAGAAGAAGGAGAAGGAGAAGGTGAAGTCTGGAGGGTGAATCAGAAGATGTAGAAAAAGGCGAAGGAGAAGGTGAAGTCTGGAGGGTGAATCAGAAGAAGTAGAAGAAGGAGAAGGAGAAGGTGAAGTCTGGATGGGTGAATCAGAAGAAGCAGAAGAAGGAGAAGGAGAAGGTGAAGTCTGGAGGGAGAAGCAGAAGAAGCAGAAGAAGGAAAAGGAGAAGGTGAAGTCTGGAGTGTGAATCAGAAGAAGTAGATGAAGGAGAAGGAGAAGGTGAAGTCTGGAGGGTGAATCAGAAGAAGTAGAAGAAGGAGAAGGAGAAGGTGAAGTCTGGAGGGTGGATCAGAAGAAGCAGAAGAAGGAGAAGGAGAAGGTGAAGTCTGGAGCGTGAATCAGAAGAAGTAGAAGAAGGAGAAGGAGAAGGTGTAGTCTGGAGGGTGAATCAGAAGAAGTAGACGAAGGAGAAGGAGAAGGTGAAGTCTGGAGGGCGAATCAGAAGAAGCAGAAGAAGGAGAAGGAGAAGGTGAAGTCTGGAGGGTGAATCAGAAGAAGTAGAAGGAGGAGAAGGAGAAGGTGAAGTCTGGAGGGTGAATCAGAAGAAGCAGAAGAAGTAGAAGGAGAAGGTTAAGTCTGGAGGGTGAATCAGAAGAAGCAGAAGAAGGAAAAGGAGAAGATGATGTCTGGAGGGTGAATCAGAAGACGCAGAAGAAGGAGAAGGAGAAGGTGAAGTCTGGAGGGTGAATCAGAAGAAGCAGAAGAATTAGAAGGAGAAGGTGAAGTCTGGAGGGTGAATCAGAAGAAGTAGAAGAAGGAGAAGGAGAAGGTGAAGTCTGGAGGGTGAATCAGAAGAACCAGAAGAAGGAGAAGGAGAAGGTGAAGTCAGGAGGGTGAATCAGAAGAAGCAGAAGAAGGAGAAGGAGAAGGTGAAGTCTGGAGGGTGAATCAGAAGAAGCAGAAGAAGGAGAAGGAGAAGATGAAGTCTGGAGGGTGAATCAGAAGAAGTAGAAGAAGGAGAAGGAGAAGGTGAGGTCTGGAGGGTGAATCAGAAGAAGCAGAAGAAGGAGAAGGAGAAGGTGAAGTCTGAAGGGTGAATCAGAAGAAGCAGAAGAAGGAGAAGGAGAAGGTGAAGTCTGGAGGGTGAACCAGAAGAAGCAGAAGAAGGAGAAGGAGAAGGTGAAGTCTGGAGGGTGAATCAGAAGAAGCAGAAGAAGGAGAAGGAGAAGGTGAAGACTGGAGGGTGAATCAGAAGAAGTAGAAGAAGGAGAAGGAGAAGGTGAAGTCTGGAGGGTGAATCAGAAGAAGTAGAAGAAGGAGAAGGAGAAGGTGAACTCTGGAGGGTGAATCAGAAGAAGCAGAAGAAGGAGAAGGAGAAGGTGAAGTCTGGAGGGTGAATCAGAAGAAGTAGAAGAAGGAGAAGGAGAAGGTGTAGTCTGGAGGGTGAATCAGAAGAAGTAGACGAAGGAGAAGGAGAAGGTGAAGTCTGGAGGGCGAATCCGAAGAAGCAGAAGAAGGAGAAGGAGAAGGTGAAGTCTGGAGGGTGAATCAGAAGAAGTAGAAGGAGGAGAAGGAGAAGGTGAAGTCTGGAGGGTGAATCAGAAGAAGCAGAAGAAGGAGAAGGAGAAGGTGAAGTCTGGAGGGTGAATCAGAAGAAGCAGAAGAAGGAGAAGGAGAAGGTGAAGTCTGGAGGGTGAATCAGAAGAAGCAGAAGAAGTAGAAGGAGAAGGTGAAGTCTGGAGGGTGAATCAGAAGAAGTAGAAGACGGAGAAGGAGAAGGTGAAGTCTGGAGGGTGAATCAGAAGAAGCAGAAGAAGGAGAAGGAGAAGGTGAAGTCTGGAGGGTGAATCAGAAGAAGCAGAAGAAGGAGAAGGAGAAGATGAAGTCTGGAGGGTGAATCAGAAGAAGTAGAAGAAGGAGAAGGAGAAGGTGAGGTCTGGAGGGTGAATCAGAAGAAGCAGAAGAAGGAGAAGGAGAAGGTGAAGTCTGAAGGGTGAATCAGAAGAAGCAGAAGAAGGAGAAGGAGAAGGTGAAGTCTGGAGGGTGAACCAGAAGAAGCAGAAGAAGGAGAAGGAGAAGGTGAAGTCTGGAGGGTGAATCAGAAGAAGCAGAAGAAGGAGAAGGAGAAGGTGAAGACTGGAGGGTGAATCAGAAGAAGTAGAAGAAGGAGAAGGAGAAGGTGAAGTCTGGAGGGTGAATCAGAAGAAGTAGAAGAAGGAGAAGGAGAAGGTGAAGTCTGGAGGGTGAATCAGAAGAAGCAGAAGAAGGAGAAGGAGAAGATGAAGTCTGGAGGGTGAATCAGAAGAAGGAGAAGAAGGAGAAGGAGAAGGTGAAGTCTGGAGTGTGAATCAGAAGAAGCAGAAGAAGGAGAAGGAGAAGGTGAAGTCAGGAGGGTGAATCAGAAGAAGCAGAAGAAGGAGAAGGAGAAGGTGAAGTCAGGAGGGTGAATCAGAAGAAGCAGAAGAAGGAGAAGGGGAAGGTGAAGTTAGGAGGGTGAATCAGAAGAAGCAGAAGAAGGAGAAGAGAAGGTGAAGTCATGGGGGTGAAGCAGAAGAAGCAGAAGAAGGAGAAGGAGAAGGTGAAGTCTGGAGGGCGCAGCAGAAGAAGCAGAAGAAGGAGAAGGAGAAGGCGAAGTCCGGAGGGTGAAGCAGAAGAAGCAGAAGAAGGAGATGGAGAATGTGAAGTCTGGAGGGTGAATCAGAAGAAGTAGAAGAAGGAGAAGGAGAAGGTGAAGTCAGGAGGGTGAAGCAGAAGAAGCAGAAGAAGGAGAAGGAGAAGGTGATATCTGGAGGGTGAAGCAGAAGAAGCAGAAGAAGGAGAAGGAGAAGGTGAAGTCTGGAGGGTGAAGCAGAAGAAGCAGAAGAAGGAGAAGGAGAAGGTGAAGACTGGAGGGTGAATCAGAAGAAGTAGAAGAAGGAGAAGGAGAAGGTGGATTCTGGAGGGTGAATCAGAAGACGTAGAAGAAGGAGAAGGAGAAGGTGAAGTCTGGAGGGTGAATCAGAAGAAGCAGAAGAAGGAGAAGGAGAAGGTGAAGTCTGGAGGGTGAATCAGAAGAAGCAGAAGAAGGAGAAGGAGAAGATGAAGTCTGGAGGGTGAATCAGAAGAAGTAGAAATGGAGAAGGAGAAGGTGAGGTCTGGAGGGTGAATCAGAAGAAGCAGAATAAGGAGAAGGAGAAGGTGAAGTCTGGAGGGTGAATCAGAAGAAGCAGAAGAAGGAGAAGGAGAAGGTGAAGTCTGGAGGGTGAATCAGAAGAAGCAGAAGAAGGAGAAGGAGAAGGTGAAGTCAGGAGGGTGAATCAGAAGAAGCAGAAGAAGGAGAAGGAGAAGGTGAAGTAAGGAGGGTGAATCAGAAGAAGCAGAAGAAGGAGAAGGAGAAGGTGAAGTCAGGGGCGTGAAGCAGAAGAAGTAGAAGAAGGAGAAGGAGAAGGTGAAGTCAGGAGGGTGAAGCAGAAGAAGCAGAAGAAGGAGAAGGAGAAGGTGAAGTCTGGAGGGCGCAGCAGAAGAAGCAGAAGAAGGAGAAGGAGAAGGTGAAGTCTGGAGGGTGAAGCAGAAGAAGCAGAAGAAGGAGAAGGAGAAGGTGAAGTCTGGAGGGTGAATCAGAAGAAGTAGAAGAAGGAGAAGGAGAAGGTGTAGTCATGAGGGTGAAGCAGAAGAAGCAGAAGAAGGAGAAGGAGAAGGTGAAGTCTGGAGGGCGAAGCAGAAGAAGCAGATGAAGGAGAAGGAGAAGGTGAAGTCTGGAGGGTGAAGCAGAAGAAGCAGAAGAAGGAGAAGGAGAAGGTGAAGTCTGGAGGGTGAATCAGAAGAAGTAGAAGAAGGAGAAGGAGAAGGTGTAGTCAGGAGGGTGAAGCAGAAGAAGCAGAAGAAGGAGAAGGAGAAGGTGAAGTCTGGAGGGTGAAGCAGAAGAAGCAGTAGAAGGAGAAGGAGAAGATGAAGTCTGGAGGGTGAAGCAGAAGATGCAGAAGAAGGAGAAGGAGAAGGTGAAGTCAGGAGGGTGAATCAGAATAAGTAGAAGAAGGAGAAGGAGAAGGTGAAGTCTGGAGGGTGAATCAGAAGATGTAGAAAATGGCGAAGGAGAAGGTGAAGTCTGGAGGTTGAATCAGAAGAAGTAGAAGAAGGAGAAGGAGAAGGTGAAGTCTGGATGGGTGAATCAGAAGAAGCAGAAGAAGGAGAAGGAGAAGGTGAAGTCTGGAGGGAGAAGCAGAAGAAGTAGAAGAAGGAAAAGGAGAAGGTGAAGTCTGGAGTGTGAATCAGAAGAAGTAGATGAAGGAGAAGGAGAAGGTGATGTCTGGAGGGTGAAGCAGAAGAAGTAGAAGAAGGAGAAGGAGAAGGTGAAGTCAGGAGGGTGAATCAGAAGAAGTAGAAGAAGGAGAAGGAGAAGGTGAAGACTGGAGGGTGAATCAGAAGAATCAGAAGAAGGAGAAGGAGAAGGTGAAGTCTGGAGGGTGAATCAGAAGAAGCAGCAGAAAGGGAAGGAGAAGGAAAAGTCTGGAGGGTGAAGCAGAAGAAGCAGAAGAAGGAGAAGGAGAAGGTGAAGACTGGAGGGTGAATCAGAAGAAGTAGAAGAAGGAGAAGGAGAAGGTGGAGTCTGGAGGGTGAATCAGAAGAAGTGGAAGAAGGAGAAGGAGAAGATGAAGTCTGGAGGGTGAATCAGAAGAAGCAGAAGAAGGAGAAGGAGAAGGTGAAGTCTGGAGGGTGAATCAGAAGAAGCAGAAGAAGGAGAAGGAGAAGATGAAGTCTGGAGGGTGAATCAGAAGAAGTAGAAATGGAGAAGGAGAAGGTGAGGTCTGGAGGGTGAATCAGAAGAAGCAGAATAAGGAGAAGGAGAAGGTGAAGTCTGGAGGGTGAATCAGAAGAAGCAGAAGAAGGAGAAGGAGAAGGTGAAGTCTGGAGGGTGAATCAGAAGAAGCAGAAGAAGGAGAAGGAGAAGGTGAAGTCAGGAGGGTGAATCAGAAGAAGCAGAAGAAGGAGAAGGAGAAGGTGAAGTCAGGAGGGTGAAGCAGAAGAAGCAGAAGAAGGAGAAGGAGAAGGTGAAGTCTGGAGGGCGCAGCAGAAGAAGCAGAAGAAGGAGAAGGAGAAGGTGAAGTCTGGAGGGTGAAGCAGAAGAAGCAGAAGAAGGAGAAGGAGAAGGTGAAGTCTGGAGGGTGAATCAGAAGAAGTAGAAGAAGGAGAAGGAGAAGGTGAACTCAGGAGTGTGAAGCAGAAGAAGCAGAAGAAGGAGAAGGAGAAGGTGAAGTCTGGAGGGTGAAGCAGAAGAAGCAGAAGAAGGAGAAGGAGAAGGTGAAGTCTGGAGGGCGAAGCAGAAGAAGCAGGTGAAGGAGAAGGAGAAGGTGAAGTCTGGAGGGTGAAGCAGAAGAAGCAGAAGAAGGAGAAGGAGAAGGTGAAGTCTGGAGGGTGAATCAGAAGAAGTAGAAGAAGGAGAAGGAGAAGGTGTAGTCAGGAGGGTGAAGCAGAAGAAGCAGAAGAAGGAGAAGGAGAAGGTGAAGTCTGGAGGGTGAAGCAGAAGAAGCAGAAGAAGGAGAAGGAGAAGATGAAGTCTGGAGGGTGAAGCAGAAGATGCAGAAGAAGGAGAAGGAGAAGGTGAAGTCAGGAGGGTGAATCAGACGAAGTAGAAGAAGGAGAAGGAGAAGGTGAAGTCTGGAGGGTGAATCAGAAGATGTAGAAAAAGGCGAAGGAGAAGGTGAAGTCTGGAGGGTGAATCAGAAGAAGTAGAAGAAGGAGAAGGAGAAGGTGAGGTCTGGATGGGTGAATCAGAAGAAGCAGAAGAAGGAGAAGGAGAAGGTGAAGTCTGGAGGGAGAAGCAGAAGAAGTAGAAGAAGGAAAAGGAGAAGGTGAAGTCTGGAGTGTGAATCAGAAGAAGTAGATGAAGGAGAAGGAGAAGGTGAAGTCTGGAGGGTGAATCAGAAGAAGTAGAAGAAGGAGAATGAGAAGGTGAAGTCTGGAGGGTGAATCAGAAGAAGCAGAAGAAGGAGAAGGAGAAGGTGAAGTCTGGAGGGTGAATCAGAAGAAGTAGAAGAAGGAGAAGGAGAAGGTGCAGTCTGGAGGGTGAATCAGAAGAAGTAGACGAAGGAGAAGGAGAAGGTGAAGTCAGGAGGGTGAATCAGAAGAAGTAGAAGAAGGAGAAGGAGAAGGTGAAGTCTGGAGGGTGAATCAGAAGAAGCAGAAGAAGGAGAAGGAGAAGATGAAGTCTGGAGGGTGAATCAGAAGAAGTAGAAATGGAGAAGGAGAAGGTGAGGTCTGGAGGGTGAATCAGAAGAAGCAGAATAAGGAGAAGGAGAAGGTGAAGTCTGGAGGGTGAATCAGAAGAAGCAGAAGAAGGAGAAGGAGAAGGTGAAGTCTGGAGGGTGAATCAGAAGAAGCAGAAGAAGGAGAAGGAGAAGGTGAAGTCAGGAGGGTGAATCAGAAGAAGCAGAAGAAGGAGAAGGAGAAGGTGAAGTCAGGAGGGTGAAGCAGAAGAAGCAGAAGAAGGAGAAGGAGAAGGTGAAGTCTGGAGGGCGCAGCAGAAGAAGCAGAAGAAGGAGAAGGAGAAGGTGAAGTCTGGAGGGTGAAGCAGAAGAAGCAGAAGAAGGAGAAGGAGAAGGTGAAGTCTGGAGGGTGAATCAGAAGAAGTAGAAGAAGGAGAAGGAGAAGGTGAACTCAGGAGGGTGAAGCAGAAGAAGCAGAAGAAGGAGAAGGAGAAGGTGAAGTCTGGAGGGTGAAGCAGAAGAAGCAGAAGAAGGAGAAGGAGAAGGTGAAGTCTGGAGGGCGAAGCAGAAGAAGCAGGTGAAGGAGAAGGAGAAGGTGAAGTCTGGAGGGTGAAGCAGAAGAAGCAGAAGAAGGAGAAGGAGAAGGTGAAGTCTGGAGGGTGAATCAGAAGAAGTAGAAGAAGGAGAAGGAGAAGGTGTAGTCAGGAGGGTGAAGCAGAAGAAGCAGAAGAAGGAGAAGGAGAAGGTGAAGTCTGGAGGGTGAATCAGAAGAAGCAGAAGAAGGAGAAGGAGAAGGTGAAGTCTGGAGGGTGAATCAGAAGAAGTAGAAGAAGGAGAAGGAGAAGGTGCAGTCTGGAGGGTGAATCAGAAGAAGTAGACGAAGGAGAAGGAGAAGGTGAAGTCAGGAGGGTGAATCAGAAGAAGTAGAAGAAGGAGAAGGAGAAGGTGAAGTCTGGAGGGTGAATCAGAAGAAGCAGAAGAAGGAGAAGGAGAAGATGAAGTCTGGAGGGTGAATCAGAAGAAGTAGAAATGGAGAAGGAGAAGGTGAGGTCTGGAGGGTGAATCAGAAGAAGCAGAATAAGGAGAAGGAGAAGGTGAAGTCTGGAGGGTGAATCAGAAGAAGCAGAAGAAGGAGAAGGAGAAGGTGAAGTCTGGAGGGTGAATCAGAAGAAGCAGAAGAAGGAGAAGGAGAAGGTGAAGTCAGGAGGGTGAATCAGAAGAAGCAGAAGAAGGAGAAGGAGAAGGTGAAGTCAGGAGGGTGAAGCAGAAGAAGCAGAAGAAGGAGAAGGAGAAGGTGAAGTCTGGAGGGCGCAGCAGAAGAAGCAGAAGAAGGAGAAGGAGAAGGTGAAGTCTGGAGGGTGAAGCAGAAGAAGCAGAAGAAGGAGAAGGAGAAGGTGAAGTCTGGAGGGTGAATCAGAAGAAGTAGAAGAAGGAGAAGGAGAAGGTGAACTCAGGAGGGTGAAGCAGAAGAAGCAGAAGAAGGAGAAGGAGAAGGTGAAGTCTGGAGGGTGAAGCAGAAGAAGCAGAAGAAGGAGAAGGAGAAGGTGAAGTCTGGAGGGCGAAGCAGAAGAAGCAGGTGAAGGAGAAGGAGAAGGTGAAGTCTGGAGGGTGAAGCAGAAGAAGCAGAAGAAGGAGAAGGAGAAGGTGAAGTCTGGAGGGTGAATCAGAAGAAGTAGAAGAAGGAGAAGGAGAAGGTGTAGTCAGGAGGGTGAAGCAGAAGAAGCAGAAGAAGGAGAAGGAGAAGGTGAAGTCTGGAGGGTGAATCAGAAGAAGCAGAAGAAGGAGAAGGAGAAGATGAAGTCTGGAGGGTGAAGCAGAAGATGCAGAAGAAGGAGAAGGAGAAGGTGAAGTCAGGAGGGTGAATCAGAAGAAGTAGAAGAAGGAGAAGGAGAAGGTGAAGTCTGGAGGGTGAATCAGAAGATGTAGAAAAAGGCGAAGGAGAAGGTGAAGTCTGGAGGGTGAATCAGAAGAAGTAGAAGAAGGAGAAGGAGAAGGTGAAGTCTGGATGGGTGAATCAGAAGAAGCAGAAGAAGGAGAAGGAGAAGGTGAAGTCTGGAGGGAGAAGCAGAAGAAGTAGAAGAAGGAAAAGGAGAAGGTGAAGTCTGGAGTGTGAATCAGAAGAAGTAGATGAAGGAGAAGGAGAAGGTGAAGTCTGGAGGGTGAATCAGAAGAAGTAGAAGAAGGAGAATGAGAAGGTGAAGTCTGGAGGGTGAATCAGAAGAAGCAGAAGAAGGAGAAGGAGAAGGTGAAGTCTGGAGGGTGAATCAGAAGAAGTAGAAGAAGGAGAAGGAGAAGGTGCAGTCTGGAGGGTGAATCAGAAGAAGTAGACGAAGGAGAAGGAGAAGGTGAAGTCAGGAGGGTGAATCAGAAGAAGTAGAAGAAGGAGAAGGAGAAGGTGAAGTCAGGAGGGTGAAGCAGAAGAAGCAGAAGAAGGAGAAGGAGAAGGTGATATCTGGACGGTGAAGCAGAAGAAGCAGAAGAAGGAGAAGGAGAAGGTGAAGTCTGGAGGGTGTATGAGAAGAAGCAGAAGAAGGAGAAGGAGAAGGTGAAGTCTGGAGGGTGAATCAGAAGAAGTAGAAGAAGGAGAAGGAGAAGGTGAAGTCTGGAGGGTGAAGCAGAAGAAGTAGAAGAAGGAGAAGGAGAAGGTGAAGTCAGGAGGGTGAATCAAAAGAAGCAGAAGAAGGAGAAGGAGAAGGTGAAGACTGGAGGGTGAATCAGAAGAATCAGAAGAAGGAGAAGGAGAAGGTGAAGTCTGGAGGGTGAATCAGAAGAAGCAGAAGAAAGGGAAGGAGAAGGTGAAGTCTGGAGGGTGAGGCAGAAGAAGCAGAAGAAGGAGAAGGAGAAGGTGAAGACTGGAGGGTGAATCAGAAGAAGTAGAAGAAGGAGAAGGAGAAGGTGGAGTCTGGAGGGTGAATCAGAAGAAGTAGAAGAAGGAGAAGGAGAAGGTGAAGTCTGGAGGGTGAATCAGAAGAAGCAGAAGAAGGAGAAGGAGAAGGTGAAGTCTGGAGGGTGAATCAGAAGAAGCAGAAGAAGGAGAAGGAGAAGATGAAGTCTGGAGGGTGAATCAGAAGAAGTAGAAATGGAGAAGGAGAAGGTGAGGTCTGGAGGGTGATTCAGAAGAAGCAGAATAAGGAGAAGGAGAAGGTGAAGTCTGGAGGGTGAATCAGAAGAAGCAGAAGAAGGAGAAGGAGAAGGTGAAGTCTGGAGGGTGAATCAGAAGAAGCAGAAGAAGGAGAAGGAGAAGGTGAAGTCAGGAGGGTGAATCAGAAGAAGCAGAAGAAGGAGAAGGAGAAGGTGAAGTAAGGAGGGTGAATCAGAAGAAGCAGAAGAAGGAGAAGGAGAAGGTGAAGTCTGGAGGGTGAATCAGAAGAAGTAGAAGAAGGAGAAGGAGAAGGTGAACTCAGGAGGGTGAAGCAGAAGAAGCAGAAGAAGGAGAAGGAGAAGGTGAAGTCTGGAGGGTGAAGCACAAGAAGCAGAAGAAGGAGAAGGAGAAGGTGAAGTCTGGAGGGCGAAGCAGAAGAAGCAGATGAAGGAGAAGGAGAAGGTGAAGTCTGGAGGGTGAAGCAGAAGAAGGAGAAGGAGAAGGTGAAGTCTGGAGGATGAATCAGAAGAAGTAGAAGAAGGAGAAGGAGAAGGTGTAGTCAGGAGGGTGATGCAGAAGAAGCAGAAGAAGGAGAAGGAGAAGGTGAAGTCTGGAGGGTGAAGCAGCAGAAGCAGAAGAAGGAGAAGGAGAAGATGAAGTCTGGAGGGTGAAGCAGAAGATGCAGAAGAAGGAGAAGGAGAAGGTGAAGTCAGGAGGGTGAAACAGAAGAAGTAGAAGAAGGAGAAGGAGAAGGTGAAGTCTGGAGGGTGAATCAGAAGATGTAGAAAAAGGCGAAGGAGAAGGTGAAGTCTGGAGGGTGAATCAGAAGAAGTAGAAGAAGGAGAAGGAGAAGGTGAAGTCTGGATGGATGAATCAGAAGAAGCAGAAGAAGAGAAGGAGAAGGTGAAGTCTGGAGGGAGAAGCAGAAGAAGTAGAAGAAGGAAAAGGAGAAGGTGAAGTCTGGAGTGTGAATCAGAAGAAGTAGATGAAGGAGAAGGAGAAGGTGAAGTCTGGAGGGTGAATCAGAAGAAGTAGAAGAAGGAGAAGGAGAAGGTGAAGTCTGGAGGGTGAATCAGAAGAAGCAGAAGAAGGAGAAGGAGAAGGTGAAGTCTGGAGGGTGAATCAGAAGAAGTAGAAGAAGGAGAAGGAGAAGGTGTAGTCTGGAGGGTGAATCAGAAGAAGTGGACGAAGGAGAAGGAGAAGGTGAAGTCTGGAGGGCGAATCAGAAGAAGCAGAAGAAGGAGAAGGAGAAGGTGAAGTCTGGAGGGTGAATCAGAAGAAGTACAAGGAGGAGAAGGAGAAGGTGAAGTCTGGAGGGTGAATCAGAAGAAGCAGAAGAAGGAGAAGGAGAAGGTGAAGTCTGGAGGGTGAATCAGAAGAAGCAGAAGAAGGAAAAGGAGAAGGTGAAGTCTGGAGGGTGAATCAGAAGAAGCAGAAGAAGGAGAAGGAGAAGGTGAAGTCTGGAGGGTGAATCAGAAGAAGCAGAAGAAGTAGAAGGAGAAGGTGAAGTCTGGAGGGTGAATCAGAAGAAGCAGAAGAAGGAGAAGGAGAAGGTGAAGTCAGGAGGGTGAATCAGAAGAAGCAGAAGAAGGAGAAGGAGAAGGTGAAGTAAGGAGGGTGAATCAGAAGAAGCAGAAGAAGGAGAAGGAGAAGGTGAAGTCTGGAGGGTGAACCAGAAGAAGTAGAAGAAGGAGAAGGAGAAGGTGAACTCAGGAGGGTGAAGCAGAAGAAGCAGGAGAAGGAGAAGGTGAAGTCTGGAGGGTGAAGCAGAAGAAGCAGAAGAAGGAGAAGGAGAAGGTGAAGTCTGGAGGGCGAAGCAGAAGAAGCAGATGAAGGAGAAGGAGAAGGTGAAGTCTGGAGGGTGAAGCAGAAGAAGCAGAAGAAGGAGAAGGTGAAGTCTGGAGGGTGAATCAGAAGAAGTAGAAGAAGGAGAAGGAGAAGGTGTAGTCAGGAGGGTGAAGCAGAAGAAGCAGAAGAAGGAGAAGGAGAAGGTGAAGTCTGGAGGGTGAAGCAGAAGAAGCAGAAGAAGGAGAAGGAGAAGATGAAGTCTGGAGGGTGAAGCAGAAGATGCAGAAGAAGGAGAAGGAGAAGGTGAAGTCAGGAGGGTGAATCAGAAGAAGTAGAAGAAGGAGAAGGAGAAGGTGAAGTCTGGAGGGTGAATCAGAAGATGTAGAAAAAGGCGAAGGAGAAGGTGAAGTCTGGAGGGTGAATCAGAAGGAGTAGAAGTAGGAGAAGGAGAAGGTGAAGTCTGGATGGGTGAATCAGAAGAAGCAGAAGAAGGAGAAGGAGAAGGTGAAGTCTGGAGGGAGAAGCAGAAGGAGTAGAAGAAGGAAAAGGAGAAGGTGAAGTCTGGAGTGTGAATCAGAAGAAGTAGATGAAGGAGAAGGAGAAGGTGAAGTCTGGAGGGTGAATCAGAAGAAGTAGAAGAAGGAGAAGGAGAAGGTGAAGTCTGGAGGGTGAATCAGAAGAAGCAGAAGAAGGAGAAGGAGAAGGTGAAGTCTGGAGGGTGAATCAGAAGAAGTAGAAGAAGGAGAAGGAGAAGGTGTAGTCTGGAGGGTGAATCAGAAGAAGTAGACGAAGGAGAAGGAGAAGGTGAAGTCTGGAGGGCGAATCAGAAGAAGCAGAAGAAGGAGAAGGAGAAGGTGAAGTCTGGAGGGTGAATCAGAAGAAGTAGAAGGAGGAGAAGGAGAAGGTGAAGTCTGGAGGGTGAATCAGAAGAAGCAGAAGAAGGAGAAGGAGAAGGTGAAGTCTGGAGGGTGAATCAGAAGAAGCAGAAGAAGGAAAAGGAGAAGGTGAAGTCTGGAGGGTGAATCAGAAGAAGCAGAAGAAGGAGAAGGAGAAGGTGAAGTCTGGAGGGTGAATCAGAAGAAGCAGAAGAAGTAGAAGGAGAAGGTGAAGTCTGGAGGGTGAATCAGAAGAAGTAGAAAAAGGAGAAGGAGAAGGTGAAGTCTGGAGGGTGAATCAGAAGAAGCAGAAGAAGGAGAAGGACAAGGTGAAGTCAGGAGGGTGAATCAGAAGAAGCAGAAGAAGGAGAAGGAGAAGGTGAAGTCTGGAGGGTGAATCAGAAGAAGCAGAAGAAGGAGAAGGAGAAGGTGAAGTCTGGAGGGTGAATCAGAAGAAGTAGAAGAAGGAGAAGGAGAAGGTGAGGTCTGGAGGGTGAATCAGAAGAAGCAGAATAAGGAGAAGGAGAAGGTGAAGTCTGGAGGGTGAATCAGAAGAAGTAGAAGAAGGAGAAGGAGAAGGTGAAGTCTGGATGGGTGAATCAGAAGAAGCAGAAGAAGGAGAAGGAGAAGGTGAAGTCTGGAGGGTGAATCAGAAGAAGTAGAAGAAGGAGAAGGAGAAGGTGAGGTCTGGAGGGTGAATCAGAAGAAGCAGAATAAGAGAAGGAGAAGATGAAGTCTGGAGGGTGAATCAGAAGAAGTAGAAGAAGGAGAAGGAGAAGGTGAACTCAGGAGGGTGAAGCAGAAGAAGCAGAAGAAGGAGAAGGAGAAGGTGAAGTCTGGAGGGTGAATCAGAAGAAGCAGAAGAAGGAGAAGGAGAAGATGAAGTCTGGAGGGTGAATCAGAAGAAATAGAAGAAGGAGAAGGAGAAGGTGAGGTCTGGAGGGTGAATCAGAAGAAGCAGAATAAGGAGAAGGAGAAGGTGAAGTCTGGAGGGTGAATCAGAAGAAGTAGAAGAAGGAGAAGGAGAAGGTGAAGTCTGGATGGGTGAATCAGAAGAAGCAGAAGAAGGAGAAGGAGAAGGTGAAGTCTGGAGGGTGAATCAGAAGAAGTAGAAGGAGGAGAAGGAGAAGGTGAAGTCTGGAGGGTGAATCAGAAGAAGCAGAAGAAGGAGAAGGAGAAGGTGAAGTCTGGAGGGTGAATCAGAAGAAGCAGAAGAAGGAAAAGGAGAAGGTGAAGTCTGGAGGGTGAATCAGAAGAAGCAGAAGAAGGAGAAGGAGAAGGTGAAGTCTGGAGGGTGAATCAGAAGAAGCAGAAGAAGTAGAAGGAGAAGGTGAAGTCTGGAGGGTGAATCAGAAGAAGTAGAAGAAGGAGAAGGAGAAGGTGAAGTCTGGAGGGTGAATCAGAAGAAGCAGAAGAAGGAGAAGGACAAGGTGAAGTCAGGAGGGCGAATCAGAAGAAGCAGAAGAAGGAGAAGGAGAAGGTGAAGTCTGGAGGGTGAATCAGAAGAAGCAGAAGAAGGAGAAGGAGAAGATGAAGTCTGGAGGCTGAATCAGAAGAAGTAGAAGAAGGAGAATGAGAAGGTGAGGTCTGGAGGGTGAATCAGAAGAAGCAGAATAAGGAGAAGGAGAAGGTGAAGTCTGGAGGGTGAATCAGAAGAAGTAGAAGAAGGAGAAGGAGAAGGTGAAGTCTGGATGGGTGAATCAGAAGAAGCAGAAGAAGGAGAAGGAGAAGGTGAAGTCTGGAGGGTGAATCAGAAGAAGTAGAAGAAGGAGAAGGAGAAGGTGAGGTCTGGAGGGTGAATCAGAAGAAGCAGAATAAGGAGAAGGAGAAGATGAAGTCTGGAGGGTGAATCAGAAGAAGTAGAAGAAGGAGAAGGAGAAGGTGAACTCAGGAGGGTGAAGCAGAAGAAGCAGAAGAAGGAGAAGGAGAAGGTGAAGTCTGGAGGGTGAAGCAGAAGAAGCAGAAGAAGGAGAAGGAGAAGGTGAAGTCTGGATGGGTGAATCAGAAGAAGCAGAAGAAGGAGAAGGAGAAGGTGAAGTCTGGAGGGAGAAGCAGAAGAAGTAGAAGAAGGAAAAGGAGAAGGTGAAGTCTGGAGTGTGAATCAGAAGAAGTAGATGAAGGAGAAGGAGAAGGTGAAGTCTGGAGGGTGAATCAGAAGAAGTAGAAGAAGGAGAAGGAGAAGGTGAAGTCTGGAGGGTGAATCAGAAGAAGTAGAAGAAGGAGAAGGAGAAGGTGTAGTCTGGAGGGTGAATCAGAAGAAGTAGACGAAGGAGAAGGAGAAGGTGAAGTCTGGAGGGCGAATCATAAGAAGCAGAAGAAGGAGAAGGAGAAGGTGAAGTCTGGAGGGTGAATCAGAAGAAGTAGAAGGAGGAGAAGGAGAAGGTGAAGTCTGGAGGGTGAATCAGAAGAAGCAGAAGAAGGAGAAGGAGAAGGTGAAGTCTGGACGGTGAATCAGAAGAAGCAGAAGAAGGAAAAGGAGAAGGTGAAGTCTGGAGGGTGAATCAGAAGAAGCAGAAGAAGGAGAAGGAGAAGGTGAAGTCTGGAGGGTGAATCAGAAGAAGCAGAAGAAGTAGAAGGAGAAGGTGAAGTCTGGAGGGTGAATCAGAAGAAGTAGAAGAAGGAGAAGGAGAAGGTGAAGTCTGGAGGGTGAATCAGAAGAAGCAGAAGAAGGAGAAGGACAAGGTGAAGTCAGGAGGGTGAATCAGAAGAAGCAGAAGAAGGAGAAGGAGAAGGTGAAGTCTGGAGGGTGAATCAGAAGAAGCAGAAGAAGGAGAAGGAGAAGATGAAGTCTGGAGGGTGAATCAGAAGAAGTAGAAGAAGGAGAAGGAGAAGGTGAGGTTTGGAGGGTGAATCAGAAGAAGCAGAATAAGGAGAAGGAGAAGGTGAAGTCTGGAGGGTGAATCAGAAGAAGCAGAAGAAGGAGAAGGAGAAGGTGAGGTCTGGAGGGTGAATCAGAAGAAGCAGAAGAAGGAGAAGGAGAAGGTGAAGTCAGGAGGGTGAATCAGAAGAAGCAGAAGAAGGAGAAGAGAAGGTGAAGTCAGGGGGGTGAAGCAGAAGAAGCAGAAGAAGGAGAAGGAGAAGGTGAAGTCTGGAGGGCGCATCAGAAGAAGCAGAAGAAGGAGAAGGAGAAGGTGAAGTCTGGAGGGTGAAGCAGAAGAAGCAGAAGAAGGAGATGGAGAATGTGAAGTCTGGAGGGTGAATCAGAAGAAGTAGAAGAAGGAGAAGGAGAAGGTGAAGTCAGGAGGGTGAAGCAGAAGAAGCAGAAGAAGGAGAAGGAGAAGGTGATATCTGGAGGGTGAAGCAGAAGAAGCAGAAGAAGGAGAAGGAGAAGGTGAAGTCTGGAGGGTGTATCAGAAGAAGCAGAAGAAGGAGAAGGAGAAGGTGAAGTCTGGAGGGTGAATCAGAAGAAGTAGAAGAAGGAGAAGGAGAAGGTGAAGTCTGGAGGGTGAAGCAGAAGAAGTAGAAGAAGGAGAAGGAGAAGGTGAAGTCAGGAGGGTGAATCAGAAGAAGTAGAAGAAGGAGAAGGAGAAGGTGAAGTCAGGAGGGTGAATCAAAAGAAGCAGAAGAAGGAGAAGGAGAAGCTGAAGACTGGAGGGTGAATCAGAAGAATCAGAAGAAGGAGAAGGAGAAGGTGAAGTCTGGAGGGTGAATCAGAAGAAGCAGAAAAAAGGGAAGGAGAAGGTGAAGTCTGGAGGGTGAAGCAGAAGAAGCAGAAGAAGGAGAAGGAGAAGGTGAAGACTGGAGGGTGAATCAGAAGAAGTAGAAGAAGGAGAAGGAGAAGGTGGAGTCTGGAGGGTGAATCAGAAGAAGTAGAAGAAGGAGAAGGAGAAGGTGAAGTCTGGAGGGTGAATCAGAAGAAGCAGAAGAAGGAGAAGGAGAAGGTGAAGTCTGGAGGGTGAATCAGAAGAAGCAGAAGAAGGAGAAGGAGAAGATGAAGTCTGGAGGGTGAATCAGAAGAAGTAGAAATGGAGAAGGAGAAGGTGAGGTCTGGAGGGTGAATCAGAAGAAGCAGAATAAGGAGAAGGAGAAGGTGAAGTCTGGAGGGTGAATCAGAAGAAGCAGAAGAAGGAGAAGGAGAAGGTGAAGTCTGGAGGGTGAATCAGAAGAAGCAGAAGAAGGAGAAGGAGAAGGTGAAGTCAGGAGGGTGAATCAGAAGAAGCAGAAGAAGGAGAAGGAGAAGGTGAAGTAAGGAGGGTGAATCAGAAGAAGCAGAAGAAGGAGAAGGAGAAGGTGAAGTCAGGGGGGTGAAGCAGACGAAGTAGAAGAAGGAGAAGGAGAAGGTGAAGTCAGGAGGGTGAAGCAGAAGAAGCAGAAGAAGGAGAAGGAGAAGGTGAAGTCTGGAGGGCGCAGCAGAAGAAGCAGAAGAAGGAGAAGGAGAAGGTGAAGTCTGGAGGGTGAAGCAGAAGAAGCAGAAGAAGGAGAAGGAGAAGGTGAAGTCTGGAGGGTGAATCAGAAGAAGTAGAAGAAGGAGAAGGAGAAGGTGAACTCAGGAGGGTGAAGCAGAAGAAGCAGAAGAAGGAGAAGGAGAAGGTGAAGTCTGGAGGGTGAAGCAGAAGAAGCAGAAGAAGGAGAAGGAGAAGGTGAAGTCTGGAGGGCGAAGCAGAAGAAGCAGAAGAAGGAGAAGGAGAAGATGAAGTCTGGAGGGTGGAGCAGAAGATGCAGAAGAAGGAGAAGGAGAAGGTGAAGTCAGGAGCGTGAATCAGAAGAAGTAGAAGAAGGAGAAGGAGAAGGTGAAGTCTGGAGGGTGAATCAGAAGATGTAGAAAAAGGCGAAGGAGAAGGTGAAGTCTGGAGGGTGAATCAGAAGAAGTAGAAGAAGGAGAAGGAGAAGGTGAAGTCTGGATGGGTGAATCAGAAGAAGCAGAAGAAGGAGAAGGAGAAGGTGAAGTCTGGAGGGAGAAGCAGAAGAAGTAGAAGAAGGAAAAGGAGAAGGTGAAGTCTGGAGTGTGAATCAGAAGAAGTAGATGAAGGAGAAGGAGAAGGTGAAGTCTGGAGGGTGAATCAGAAGAAGTAGAAGAAGGAGAAGGAGAAGGTGAAGTCTGGAGGGTGAATCAGAAGAAGCAGAAGAAGGAGAAGGTGAAGTCTGGAGGGTGAATCAGAAGAAGTAGAAGAAGGAGAAGGAGAAGGTGTAGTCTGGAGGGTGAATCAGAAGAATTAGACGAAGGAGAAGGAGAAGGTGAAGTCTGGAGGGCGAATCAGAAGAAGCAGAAGAAGGAGAAGGAGAAGGTGAAGTCTGGAGGGTGAATCAGAAGAAGTAGAAGGAGGAGAAGGAGAAGGTGAAGTCTGGAGGGTGAATCAGAAGAAGAAGGAGAAGGAGAAGGTGAAGTCTGGAGGGTGAATCAGAAGATGCAGAAGAAGGAAAAGGAGAAGGTGAAGTCTGGAGGGTGAATCAGAAGAAGCAGAAGAAGGAGAAGGAGAAGGTGAAGTCTGGAGGGTGAAGCAGAAGAAGCAGAAGAAGGAGAAGGAGAAGATGAAGTCTGGAGGGTGGAGCAGAAGATGCAGAAGAAGGAGAAGGAGAAGGTGAAGTCAGGAGGGTGAATCAGAAGATGTAGAAAAAGGCGAAGGAGAAGGTGAAGTCTGGAGGGTGAATCAGAAGAAGTAGAAGAAGGAGAAGGAGAAGGTGAAGTCTGGATGGGTGAATCAGAAGAAGCAGAAGAAGGAGAAGGAGAAGGTGAAGTCTGGAGGGAGAAGCAGAAGAAGTAGAAGAAGGAAAAGGAGAAGGTGAAGTCTGGAGTGTGAATCAGAAGAAGTAGATGAAGGGGAAGGAGAAGGTGAAGTCTGGAGGGTGAATCAGAAGAAGTAGAAGAAGGAGTAGGAGAAGGTGAAGTCTTGAGGGTGAATCAGAAGAAGCAGAAGAAGGAGAAGGAGAAGGTGAAGTCTGGAGGGTGAATCAGAAGAAGTAGAAGAAGGAGAAGGAGAAGGTGTAGTCTGGAGGGTGAATCAGAAGAAGTAGACGAAGGAGAAGGAGAAGGTGAAGTCTGGAGGGCGAATCAGAAGAAGCAGAAGAAGGAGAAGGAGAAGGTGAAGTCTGGAGGGTGAATCAGAAGAAGTAGAAGGAGGAGAAGGAGAAGGTGAAGTCTGGAGGGTGAATCAGAAGAAGCAGAAGAAGGAGAAGGAGAAGGTGAAGTCTGGAGGGTGAATCAGAAGAAGCAGAAGAAGGAAAAGGAGAAGGTGAAGTCTGGAGGGTGAATCAGAAGAAGCAGAAGAAGGAGAAGGAGAAGGTGAAGTCTGGAGGGTGAATCAGAAGAAGCAGAAGAAGTAGAAGGAGAAGGTGAAGTCTGGAGGGTGAATCAGAAGAAGTAGAAGAAGGAGAAGGAGAAGGTGAAGTCTGGAGGGTGAATCAGAAGAAGCAGAAGAAGGAGAAGGAGAAGGTGAAGTCAGGAGGGTGAATCAGAAGAAGCAGAAGAAGGAGAAGGAGAAGGTGAAGTCTGGAGGGTGAATCAGAAGAAGCAGAAGAAGGAGAAGGAGAAGATGAAGTCTGGAGGGTGAATCAGAAGAAGTAGAAGAAGGAGAAGGAGAAGGTGAGGTCTGGAGGGTGAATCAGAAGAAGCAGAAGAAGGAGAAGGAGAAGGTGAAGACTGAAGGGTGAATCAGAAGAAGCAGAAGAAGGAGAAGGAGAAGGTGAAGTCTGGAGGGTGAACCAGAAGAAGCAGAAGAAAGAGAAGGAGAAGGTGAAGTCTGGAGGGTGAATTAGAAGAAGCAGAAGAAGGAGAAGGAGAAGGTGAAGACTGGAGGGTGAATCAGAAGAAGTAGAAGAAGGAGAAGGAGAAGGAGAAGTCTGGAGGGTGAATCAGAAGAAGCAGAAGAAGGAGAAGGAGAAGGTGAAGTCTGGAGGGTGAATCAGAAGAAGCAGAAGAAGGAAAAGGAGAAGGTGAAGTCTGGAGGGTGAATCAGAAGAAGCAGAAGAAGGAGAAGGAGAAGGTGAAGTCTGGAGGGTGAAGCAGAAGAAGCAGAAGAAGGAGAAGGAGAAGATGAAGTCTGGAGGGTGAATCAGAAGAAGTAGAAGAAGGAGAAGGAGAAGGTGTAGTCATGAGGGTGAAGCAGAAGAAGCAGAAGAAAGAGAAGGAGAAGGTGAAGTCTGGAGGGTGAATCAGAAGAAGCAGAAGAAGGAGAAGGAGAAGGTGAAGACTGGAGGGTGAATCAGAAGAAGTAGAAGAAGGAGAAGGAGAAGGAGAAGTCTGGAGGGTGAATCAGAAGAAGCAGAAGAAGGAGAAGGAGAAGGTGAAGTCTGGAGGGTGAATCAGAAGAAGCAGAAGAAGGAAAAGGAGAAGGTGAAGTCTGGAGGGTGAATCAGAAGAAGCAGAAGAAGGAGAAGGAGAAGGTGAAGTCTGGAGGGTGAAGCAGAAGAAGCAGAAGAAGGAGAAGGAGAAGATGAAGTCTGGAGGGTGAATCAGAAGAAGCAGAAGAAGGAAAAGGAGAAGGTGAAGTCTGGAGGGTGAATCAGAAGAAGCAGAAGAAGGAGAAGGAGAAGGTGAAGTCTGGAGGGTGAAGCAGAAGAAGCAGAAGAAGGAGAAGGAGAAGATGAAGTCTGGAGGGTGAATCAGAAGAAGTAGAAGAAGGAGAAGGAGAAGGTGAGGTCTGGAGGGTGAATCAGAAGAAGCAGAAGAAGGAGAAGGAGAAGGTGAAGTCTGAAGGGTGAATCAGAAGAAGCAGAAGAAGGAGAAGGAGAAGGTGAAGTCTGGAGGGTGAACCAGAAGAAGCAGAAGAAGGAGAAGGAGAAGGTGAAGTCTGGAGGGTGAATCAGAAGAAGCAGAAGAAGGAGAAGGAGAAGGTGAAGACTGGAGGGTGAATCAGAAGAAGTAGAAGAAGGAGAAGGAGAAGGTGAAGTCTGGAGGGTGAATCAGAAGAAGTAGAAGAAGGAGAAGGAGAAGGTGAAGTCTGGAGGGTGAATCAGAAGAAGCAGAAGAAGGACAAGGAGAAGATGAAGTCTGGAGGGTGAATCAGAAGAAGGAGAAGAAGGAGAAGGAGAAGGTGAAGTCTGGAGGGTGAATCAGAAGAAGCAGAAGAAGGAGAAGGAGAAGGTGAAGTCAGGAGGATGAATCAGAAGAAGCAGAAGAAGGAGAAGGAGAAGGTGAAGTCTGGAGGGTGAATCAGAAGAAGTAGAAGAAGGAGAAGGAGAAGGTGTAGTCTGGAGGGTGAATCAGAAGAAGTAGACGAAGGAGAAGGAGAAGGTGAAGTCTGGAGGGCGAATCCGAAGAAGCAGAAGAAGGAGAAGGAGAAGGTGAAGTCTGGAGGGTGAATCAGAAGAAGTAGAAGGAGGAGAAGGAGAAGGTGAAGTCTGGAGGGTGAATCAGAAGAAGCAGAAGAAGGAGAAGGAGAAGGTGAAGTCTGGAGGGGGAATCAGAAGAAGCAGAAGAAGGAGAAGGAGAAGGTGAAGTCTGGAGGGTGAATCAGAAGAAGCAGAAGAAGGAGAAGGAGAAGGTGAAGTCTGGAGGGTGAATCAGAAGAAGCAGAAGAAGTAGAAGGAGAAGGTGAAGTCTGGAGGGTGAATCAGAAGAAGTAGAAGAAGGAGAAGGAGAAGGTGAAGTCTGGAGGGTGAATCAGAAGAAGCAGAAGAAGGAGAAGGAGAAGGTGAAGTCAGGAGGGTGAATCAGAAGAAGCAGAAGAAGGAGAAGGAGAAGGTGAAGACTGGAGGGTGAATCAGAAGAAGTAGAAGAAGGAGAAGGAGAAGGTGAAGTCTGGAGGGTGAATCAGAAGAAGTAGAAGAAGGAGAAGGAGAAGGTGAAGTCTGGAGGGTGAATCAGAAGAAGCAGAAGAAGGAGAAGGAGAAGATGAAGTCTGGAGGGTGAATCAGAAGAAGGAGAAGAAGGAGAAGGAGAAGGTGAAGTCTGGAGGGTGAATCAGGAGAAGCAGAAGAAGGAGAAGGAGAAGGTGAAGTCAGGAGGATGAATCAGAAGAAGCAGAAGAAGGAGAAGGAGAAGGTGAAGTCTGGAGGGTGAATCAGAAGAAGTAGAAGAAGGAGAAGGAGAAGGTGTAGTCTGGAGGGTGAATCAGAAGAAGTAGACGAAGGAGAAGGAGAAGGTGAAGTCTGGAGGGCGAATCCGAAGAAGCAGAAGAAGGAGAAGGAGAAGGTGAAGTCTGGAGGGTGAATCAGAAGAAGTAGAAGGAGGAGAAGGAGAAGGTGAAGTCTGGAGGGTGAATCAGAAGAAGCAGAAGAAGGAGAAGGAGAAGGTGAAGTCTGGAGGGTGAATCAGAAGAAGCAGAAGAAGGAGAAGGAGAAGGTGAAGTCTGGAGGGTGAATCAGAAGAAGCAGAAGAAGGAGAAGGAGAAGATGAAGTCTGGAGGGTGAATCAGAAGAAGGAGAAGAAGGAGAAGGAGAAGGTGAAGTCTGGAGGGTGAATCAGAAGAAGCAGAAGAAGGAGAAGGAGAAGGTGAAGTCAGGAGGATGAATCAGAAGAAGCAGAAGAAGGAGAAGGAGAAGGTGAAGTCTGGAGGGTGAATCAGAAGAAGTAGAAGAAGGAGAAGGAGAAGGTGTAGTCTGGAGTGTGAATCAGAAGAAGTAGACGAAGGAGAAGGAGAAGGTGAAGTCTGGAGGGCGAATCCGAAGAAGCAGAAGAAGGAGAAGGAGAAGGTGAAGTCTGGAGGGTGAATCAGAAGAAGTAGAAGGAGGAGAAGGAGAAGGTGAAGTCTGGAGGGTGAATCAGAAGAAGCAGAAGAAGGAGAAGGAGAAGGTGAAGTCTGGAGGGTGAATCAGAAGAAGCAGAAGAAGGAGAAGGAGAAGGTGATGTCTGGAGGGTGAATCAGAAGAAGCAGAAGAAGGAGAAGGAGAAGGTGAAGTCTGGAGGGTGAATCAGAAGAAGCAGAAGAAGTGGAAGGAGAAGGTGAAGTCTGGAGGGTGAATCAGAAGAAGTAGAAGAAGGAGAAGGAGAAGGTGAAGTCTGGAGGGTGAATCAGAAGAAGCAGAAGAAGGAGAAGGAGAAGGTGAAGTCAGGAGGGTGAATCAGAAGAAGCAGAAGAAGGAGAAGGAGAAGATGAAGTCTGGAGGGTGAATCAGAAGAAGTAGAAGAAGGAGAAGGAGAAGGTGAGGTCTGGAGGGTGAATCAGAAGAAGCAGAAGAAGGAGAAGGAGAAGGTGAAGTCTGAAGGGTGAATCAGAAGAAGCAGAAGAAGGAGAAGGAGAAGGTGAAGTCTGGAGGGTGAACCAGAAGAAGCAGAAGAAGGAGAAGGAGAAGGTGAAGTCTGGAGGGTGAATCAGAAGAAGCAGAAGAAGGAGAAGGAGAAGGTGAAGACTGGAGGGTGAATCAGAAGAAGTAGAAGAAGGAGAAGGAGAAGGTGAAGTCTGGAGGGTGAATCAGAAGAAGCAGAAGAAGGAGAAGGAGAAGATGAAGTCTGGAGGGTGAATCAGAAGAAGGAGAAGAAGGAGAAGGAGAAGGTGAAGTCTGGAGGGTGAATCAGAAGAAGCAGAAGAAGGAGAAGGAGAAGGTGAAGTCAGGAGGGTGAATCAGAAGAAGCAGAAGAAGGAGAAGGAGAAGGTGAAGTCAGGAGGGTGAATCAGAAGAAGCAGAAGAAGGAGAAGGAGAAGGTGACGTTAGGAGGGTGAATCAGAAGAAGCAGAAGAAGGAGCAGAGAAGGTGAAGTCAGGGGGGTGAAGCAGAAGAAGCAGAAGAAGGAGAAGGAGAAGGTGAAGTCTGGAGGGCGCAGCAGAAGAAGCAGAAGAAGGAGAAGGTGAAGTCTGGAGGGTGAAGCAGAAGAAGCAGAAGAAGGAGATGGAGAATGTGAAGTCTGGAGGGTGAATCAGAAGAAGTAGAAGAAGGAGAAGGAGAAGGTGAAGTCAGGAGGGTGAAGCAGAAGAAGCAGAAGAAGGAGAAGGAGAAGGTGATATCTGGAGGGTGAAGCAGAAGAAGCAGAAGAAGGAGAAGGAGAAGGTGAAGTCTGGAGGGTGTATCAGAAGAAGCAGAAGAAGGAGAAGGAGAAGGTGAAGTCTGGAGGGTGAATCAGAAGAAGTAGAAGAAGGAGAAGGAGAAGGTGAAGTCTGGAGGGTGAAGCAGAAGAAGTAGAAGAAGGAGAAGGAGAAGGTGAAGTCAGGAGGGTGAATCAGAAGAAGTAGAAGAAGGAGAAGGAGAAGGTGAAGTCAGGAGGGTGAATCAAAAGAAGCAGAAGAAGGAGAAGGAGAAGGTGAAGACTGGAGGGTGAATCAGAAGAATCAGAAGAAGGAGAAGGAGAAGGTGAAGTCTGGAGGGTAAATCAGAAGAAGCAGAAGAAAGGGAAGGAGAAGGTGAAGTCTGGAGGGTGAAGCAGAAGAAGCAGAAGAAGGAGAAGGAGAAGGTGAAGACTGGAGGGTGAATCAGAAGAAGTAGAAGAAGGAGAAGGAGAAGGTGGAGTCTGGAGGGTGAATCAGAAGAAGTAGAAGAAGGAGAAGGAGAAGGTGAAGTCTGGAGGGTGAATCAGAAGATGTAGAAAAAGGCGAAGGAGAAGGTGAAGTCTGGAGGCTGAATCAGAAGAAGTAGAAGAAGGAGAAGGAGAAGGTGAAGTCTGGATGGGTGAATCAGAAGAAGCAGAAGAAGGAGAAGGAGAAGGTGAAGTCTGGAGGGAGAAGCAGAAGAAGTAGAAGAAGGAAAAGGAGAAGGTGAAGTCTGGAGTGTGAATCAGAAGAAGTAGATGAAGGAGAAGGAGAAGGTGAAGTCTGGAGGGTGAATCAGAAGAAGTAGAAGAAGGAGTAGGAGAAGGTGAAGTCTGGAGGGTGAATCAGAAGAAGCAGAAGAAGGAGAAGGAGAAGGTGAAGTCTGGAGGGTTAATCAGAAGAAGTAGAAGAAGGAGAAGGAGAAGGTGTAGTCTGGAGGGTGAATCAGAAGAAGTAGACGAAGGAGAAGGAGAAGGTGAAGTCTGGAGGGCGAATCAGAAGAAGCAGAAGAAGGAGAAGGAGAAGGTGAAGTCTGGAGGGTGAATCAGAAGAAGTAGAAGGAGGAGAAGGAGAAGGTGAAGTCTGGAGGGTGAATCAGAAGAAGCAGAAGAAGGAGAAGGAGAAGGTGAAGTCTGGAGGGTGAATCAGAAGAAGCAGAAGAAGGAAAAGGAGAAGGTGAAGTCTGGAGGGTGAATCAGAAGAAGCAGAAGAAGGAGAAGGAGAAGGTGAAGTCTGGAGGGTGAATCAGAAGAAACAGAAGAAGTAGAAGGAGAAGGTGAAGTCTGGAGGGTGAATCAGAAGAAGTAGAAGAAGGAGAAGGAGAAGGTGAAGTCTGGAGGGTGAATAAGAAGAAGCAGAAGAAGGAGAAGGAGAAGGTGAAGTCAGGAGGGTGAATCAGAAGAAGCAGAAGAAGGAGAAGGAGAAGGTGAAGTCTGGAGGGAGAAGCAGAAGAAGTAGAAGAAGGAAAAGGAGAAGGTGAAGTCTGGAGTGTGAATCAGAAGAAGTAGATGAAGGAGAAGGAGAAGGTGAAGTCTGGAGGGTGAATCAGAAGAAGTAGAAGAAGGAGTAGGAGAAGGTGAAGTCTGGAGGGTGAATCAGAAGAAGCAGAAGAAGGAGAAGGAGAAGGTGAAGTCTGGAGGGTGAATCAGAAGAAGTAGAAGAAGGAGAAGGAGAAGGTGTAGTCTGGAGGGTGAATCAGAAGAAGTAGACGAAGGAGAAGGAGAAGGTGAAGTCTGGAGGGCGAATCAGAAGAAGCAGAAGAAGGAGAAGTAGAAGGTGAAGTCTGGAGGGTGAATCAGAAGAAGTAGAAGGAGGAGAAGGAGAAGGTGAAGTCTGGAGGGTGAATCAGAAGAAGCAGAAGAAGGAGAAGGAGAAGGTGAAGTCTGGAGGGTGAATCAGAAGAAGCAGAAGAAGGAAAAGGAGAAGGTGAAGTCTGGAGGGTGAATCAGAAGAAGCAGAAGAAGGAGAAGGAGAAGGTGAAGTCTGGAGGGTGAATCAGAAGAAGCAGAAGAAGTAGAAGGAGAAGGTGAAGTCTGGAGGGTGAATCAGAAGAAGTAGAAGAAGGAGAAGGAGAAGGTGAAGTCTGGAGGGTGAATAAGAAGAAGCAGAAGAAGGAGAAGGAGAAGGTGAAGTCAGGAGGGTGAATCAGAAGAAGCAGAAGAAGGAGAAGGAGAAGGTGAAGTCTGGAGGGTGAATCAGAAGAAGCAGAAGAAGGAGAAGGAGAAGATGAAGTCTGGAGGGTGAATCAGAAGAAGTAGAAGAAGGAGAAGGAGAAGGTGAGGTCTGGAGGGTGAATCAGAAGAAGCAGAAGAAGGAGAAGGAGAAGGTGAAGTCTGAAGGGTGAATCAGAAGAAGCAGAAGAAGGAGAAGGAGAAGGTGAAGTCTGGAGGGTGAACCAGAAGAAGCAGAAGAAGGAGAAGGAGAAGGTGAAGTCTGGAGGGTGAATCAGAAGAAGCAGAAGAAGGAGAAGGAGAAGGTGAAGACTGGAGGGTGAATCAGAAGAAGTAGAAGAAGGAGAAGGAGAAGGTGAAGTCTGGAGGGTGAATCAGAAGAAGTAGAAGGAGGAGAAGGAGAAGGTGAAGTCTGGAGGGTGAATCAGAAGAAGCAGAAGAAGGAGAAGGAGAAGGTGAAGTCTGGAGGGTGAATCAGAAGAAGCAGAAGAAGGAAAAGGAGAAGGTGAAGTCTGGAGGGTGAATCAGAAGAAGCAGAAGAAGGAGAAGGAGAAGATGAAGTCAGGAGGGTGAATCAGAAGAAGTAGAAGAAGGAGAAGGAGAAGGTGAAGTCTGGAGGGTGAATCAGAAGATGTAGAAAAAGGCGAAGGAGAAGGTGAAGTCTGGAGGGTGAATCAGAAGAAGTAGAAGAAGGAGAAGGAGAAGGTGAAGTCTGGATGGGTGAATCAGAAGAAGCAGAAGACGGAGAAGGAGAAGGTGAAGTCTGGAGGGAGAAGCAGAAGAAGTAGAAGAAGGAAAAGGAGAAGGTGAAGTCTGGAGTGTGAATCAGAAGAAGTAGATGAAGGAGAAGGAGAAGGTGAAGTCTGGAGGGTGAATCAGAAGAAGTAGAAGAAGGAGAAGGTGAAGTCTAGAGGGTGAATCAGAAGAAGCAGAAGAAGGAGAAGGAGAAGGTGAAGTCTGGAGGGTGAATCAGAAGAAGTAGAAGAAGGAGAAGGAGAAGGTGTAGTCTGGAGGGTGAATCAGAAGAAGTAGACGAAGGAGAAGGAGAAGGTGAAGTCTGGAGGGCGAATCAGAAGAAGCAGAAGAAGGAGAAGGAGAAGGTGAAGTCTGGAGGGTGAATCAGAAGAAGTAGAAGGAGGAGAAGGAGAAGGTGAAGTCTGGAGGGTGAATCAGAAGAAGCAGAAGAAGGAGAAGGAGAAGGTGAAGTCTGGAGGGTGAATCAGAAGAAGCAGAAGAAGGAGAAGGAGAAGGTGAAGTCTGGAGGGTGAATCAGAAGAAGCAGAAGAAGTAGAAGGAGAAGGTGAAGTCTGGAGGGTGAATCAGAAGAAGTAGAAGAAGGAGAAGGAGAAGGTGAAGTCTGGAGGGTGAATCAGAAGAAGCAGAAGAAGGAGAAGGAGAAGGTGAAGTCAGGAGGGTGAATCAGAAGAAGCAGAAGAAGGAGAAGGAGAAGGTGAAGTCTGGAGGGTGAATCAGAAGAAGCAGAAGAAGGAGAAGGAGAAGATGAAGTCTGGAGGGTGAATCAGAAGAAGTAGAAGAAGGAGAAGGAGAAGGTGAGGTCTGGAGGGTGAATCAGAAGAAGCAGAAGAAGGAGAAGGAGAAGGTGAAGTCTGAAGGGTGAATCAGAAGAAGCAGAAGAAGGAGAAGGAGAAGGTGAAGTCTGGAGGGTGAACCAGAAGAAGCAGAAGAAGGAGAAGGAGAAGGTGAAGTCTGGAGGGTGAATCAGAAGAAGCAGAAGAAGGAGAAGGAGAAGGTGAAGACTGGAGGGTGAATCAGAAGAAGTAGAAGAAGGAGAAGGAGAAGGTGAAGTCTGGAGGGTGAATCAGAAGAAGTAGAAGAAGGAGAAGGAGAAGGTGAAGTCTGGAGGGTGAATCAGAAGAAGCAGAAGAAGGAGAAGGAGAAGATGAAGTCTGGAGGGTGAATCAGAAGAAGGAGAAGAAGTAGAAGGAGAAGGTGAAGTCTGGAGGGTGAATCAGAAGAAGCAGAAGAAGGAGAAGGAGAAGGTGAAGTCAGGAGGATGAATCAGAAGAAGCAGAAGAAGGAGAAGGAGAAGGTGAAGTCTGGAGGGTGAATCAGAAGAAGTAGAAGAAGGAGAAGGAGAAGGTGTAGTCTGGAGGGTGAATCAGAAGAAGTAGACGAAGGAGAAGGAGAAGGTGAAGTCTGGAGGGCGAATCCGAAGAAGCAGAAGAAGGAGAAGGAGAAGGTGAAGTCTGGAGGGTGAATCAGAAGAAGTAGAAGGAGGAGAAGGAGAAGGTGAAGTCTGGAGGGTGAATCAGAAGAAGCAGAAGAAGGAGAAGGAGAAGGTGAAGTATGGAGGGGGAATCAGAAGAAGCAGAAGAAGGAGAAGGAGAAGGTGAAGTCTGGAGGGTGAATCAGAAGAAGCAGAAGAAGGAGAAGGAGAAGGTGAAGTCTGGAGGGTGAATCAGAAGAAGCAGAAGAAGTAGAAGGAGAAGGTGAAGTCTGGAGGGTGAATCAGAAGAAGTAGAAGAAGGAGAAGGAGAAGGTGAAGTCTGGAGGGTGAATCAGAAGAAGCAGAAGAAGGAGAAGGAGAAGGTGAAGTCAGGAGGGTGAATCAGAAGAAGCAGAAGAAGGAGAAGGAGAAGGTGAAGACTGGAGGGTGAATCAGAAGAAGTAGAAGAAGGAGAAGGAGAAGGTGAAGTCTGGAGGGTGAATCAGAAGAAGTAGAAGAAGGAGAAGGAGAAGGTGAAGTCTGGAGGGTGAATCAGAAGAAGCAGAAGAAGGAGAAGGAGAAGATGAAGTCTGGAGGGTGAATCAGAAGAAGGAGAAGAAGGAGAAGGAGAAGGTGAAGTCTGGAGGGTGAATCAGGAGAAGCAGAAGAAGGAGAAGGAGAAGGTGAAGTCAGGAGGATGAATCAGAAGAAGCAGAAGAAGGAGAAGGAGAAGGTGAAGTCTGGAGGGTGAATCAGAAGAAGTAGAAGAAGGAGAAGAAGAAGGTGTAGTCTGGAGGGTGAATCAGAAGAAGTAGACGAAGGAGAAGGAGAAGGTGAAGTTTGGAGGGCGAATCCGAAGAAGCAGAAGAAGGAGAAGGAGAAGGTGAAGTCTGGAGGGTGAATCAGAAGAAGTAGAAGGAGGAGAAGGAGAAGGTGAAGTCTGGAGGGTGAATCAGAAGAAGCAGAAGAAGGAGAAGGAGAAGGTGAAGTCTGGAGGGTGAATCAGAAGAAGCAGAAGAAGGAGAAGGAGAAGGTGAAGTCTGGAGGGTGAATCAGAAGAAGCAGAAGAAGGAGAAGGAGAAGATGAAGTCTGGAGGGTGAATCAGAAGAAGGAGAAGAAGGAGAAGGAGAAGGTGAAGTCTGGAGGGTGAATCAGAAGAAGCAGAAGAAGGAGAAGGAGAAGGTGAAGTCAGGAGGATGAATCAGAAGAAGCAGAAGAAGGAGAAGGAGAAGGTGAAGTCTGGAGGGTGAATCAGAAGAAGTAGAAGAAGGAGAAGGAGAAGGTGTAGTCTGGAGGGTGAATCAGAAGAAGTAGACGAAGGAGAAGGAGAAGGTGAAGTCTGGAGGGCGAATCCGAAGAAGCAGAAGAAGGAGAAGGAGAAGGTGAAGTCTGGAGGGTGAATCAGAAGAAGTAGAAGGAGGAGAAGGTGAAGGTGAAGTCTGGAGGGTGAATCAGAAGAAGCAGAAGAAGGAGAAGGAGAAGGTGAAGTCTGGAGGGTGAATCAGAAGAAGCAGAAGAAGGAGAAGGAGAAGGTGAAGTCTGGAGGGTGAATCAGAAGAAGCAGAAGAAGGAGAAGGAGAAGGTGAAGTCTGGAGGGTGAATCAGAAGAAGCAGAAGAAGTGGAAGGAGAAGGTGAAGTCTGGAGGGTGAATCAGAAGAAGTAGAAGAAGGAGAAGGAGAAGGTGAAGTCTGGAGGGTGAATCAGAAGAAGCAGAAGAAGGAGAAGGAGAAGGTGAAGTCAGGAGGGTGAATCAGAAGAAGCAGAAGAAGGAGAAGGAGAAGATGAAGTCTGGAGGGTGAATCAGAAGAAGTAGAAGAAGGAGAAGGAGAAGGTGAGGTCTGGAGGGTGAATCAGAAGAAGCAGAAGAAGGAGAAGGAGAAGGTGAAGTCTGAAGGGTGAATCAGAAGAAGCAGAAGAAGGAGAAGGAGAAGGTGAAGTCTGGAGGGTGAATGAGAAGAAGCAGAAGAAGGAGAAGGAGAAGGTGAAGACTGGAGGGTGAATCAGAAGAAGTAGAAGAAGGAGAAGGAGAAGGTGAAGTCTGGAGGGTTAATCAGAAGAAGCAGAAGAAGGAGAAGGAGAAGATGAAGTCTGGAGGGTGAATCAGAAGAAGGAGAAGGAGAAGGTGAAGTCTGGAGGGTGAATCAGAAGAAGCAGAAGAAGGAGAAGGAGAAGGTGAAGTCAGGAGGGTGAATCAGAAGAAGCAGAAGAAGGAGAAGGAGAAGGTGAAGTCAGGAGGGTGAATCAGAAGAAGCAGAAGAAGGAGAAGGAGAAGGTGACGTTAGGAGGGTGAATCAGAAGAAGCAGAAGAAGGAGAAGAGAAGGTGAAGTCAGGGGGGTGAAGCAGAAGAAGCAGAAGAAGGAGAAGGAGAAGGTGAAGTCTGGAGGGCGCAGCAGAAGAAGCAGAAGAAGGAGAAGGTGAAGTCTGGAGGGTGAAGCAGAAGAAGCAGAAGAAGGAGATGGAGAATGTGAAGTCTGGAGGATGAATCAGAAGAAGTAGAAGAAGGAGAAGGAGAAGGTGAAGTCAGGAGGGTGAAGCAGAAGAAGCAGAAGAAGGAGAAGGAGAAGGTGATATCTGGAGGGTGAAGCAGAAGAAGCAGAAGAAGGAGAAGGAGAAGGTGAAGTCTGGAGGGTGTATCAGAAGAAGCAGAAGAAGGAGAAGGAGAAGCTGAAGTCTGGAGGGTGAATCAGAAGAAGTAGAAGAAGGAGAAGGAGAAGGTGAAGTCTGGAGGGTGAAGCAGAAGAAGTAGAAGAAGGAGAAGGAGAAGGTGAAGTCAGGAGGGTGAATCAGAAGAAGTAGAAGAAGGAGAAGGAGAAGGTGAAGTCAGGAGGGTGAATCAAAAGAAGCAGAAGAAGGAGAAGGAGAAGGTGAAGACTGGAGGTTGAATCAGAAGAATCAGAAGAAGGAGAAGGAGAAGGTGAAGTCTGGAGGGTAAATCAGAAGAAGCAGAAGAAAGGGAAGGAGAAGGTGAAGTCTGGAGGGTGAAGCAGAAGAAGCAGAAGAAGGAGAAGGAGAAGGTGAAGACTGGAGGGTGAATCAGAAGAAGTAGAAGAAGGAGAAGGAGAAGGTGGAGTCTGGAGGGTGAATCAGAAGAAGTAGAAGAAGGAGAAGGAGAAGGTGAAGTCTGGAGGGTGAATCAGAAGAAGCAGAAGAAGGAGAAGGAGAAGGTGAAGTCTGGAGGGTGAATCAGAAGAAGCAGAAGAAGGAGAAGGAGAAGATGAAGTCTGGAGGATGAATCAGAAGAAGTAGAAATGGAGAAGGAGAAGGTGAGGTCTGGAGGGTGAATCAGAAGAAGCAGAATAAGGAGAAGGAGAAGGTGAAGTCTGGAAGGTGAATCAGAAGAAGCAGAAGAAGGAGAAGGAGAAGGTGAAGTCTGGAGGGTGAATCAGAAGAAGCAGAAGAAGGAGAAGGAGAAGGTGAAGTCAGGAGGGTGAATCAGAAGAAGCAGAAGAAGGAGAAGGAGAAGGTGAAGTAAGGAGGGTGAATCAGAAGAAGCAGAAGAAGGAGAAGGAGAAGGTGACGTCAGGGGGGTGAAGCAGAAGAAGTAGAAGAAGGAGAAGGAGAATGTGAAGTCAGGAGGGTGAATCAGAAGAAGCAGAAGAAGGAGAAGGAGAAGGTGAAGTCTGGAGGGCGCAGCAGAAGAAGCAGAAGAAGGAGAAGGAGAAGGTGAAGTCTGGAGGGTGAAGCAGAAGAAGGAGAAGGAGAAGGTGAAGTCTGGAGGGTGAATCAGAAGAAGTAGAAGAAGGAGAAGGAGAAGGTGAACTCAGGAGGGTGAAGCAGAAGAAGCAGAAGAAGGAGAAGAAGAAGGTGAAGTCTGGAGGGTGAAGCAGAAGAAGCAGAAGAAGGAGAAGGAGAAGGTGAAGTCTGGAGGGCGAAGCAGAAGAAGCAGATGAAGGAGAAGGAGAAGGTGAAGTCTGGAGGGTGAAGCAGAAGAAGTAGAAGAAGGAGAAGGAGAAGGTGTAGTCAGGAGGGTGAAGCAGAAGAAGCAGTAGAAGGAGAAGGAGAAGGTGAAGTCTGGAGGGTGAAGCAGAAGAAGCAGAAGAAGGAGAAGGAGAAGATGAAGTCTGGAGGGTGAAGCAGAAGATGCAGAAGAAGGAGAAGGAGAAGGTGAAGTCAGGAGGGTGAATCAGAAGAAGCAGAAGAAGGAGAAGGAGAAGGTGAAGTCTGGAGGGTGAATCAGAAGATGTAGAAAAAGGCGAAGGAGAAGGTGAAGTCTGGAGGGTGAATCAGAAGAAGTAGAAGAAGGAAAAGGAGAAGGGGAAGTCTGGAGTGCGAATCAGAAGAAGTAGATGAAGGAGAAGGAGAAGGTGAAGTCTGGAGGGTGAATCAGAAGAAGTAGAAGAAGAAGAAGGAGAAGGTGAAGTCTGGAGGGTGAATCAGAAGAAGCAGAAGAAGGAGAAGGAGAAGGTGAAGTCTGGAGGGTGAATCAGAAGAAGTAGAAGAAGGAGAAGGAGAAGGTGTAGTCTGGAGGGTGAATCAGAAGAAGTAGACGAAGGAGAAGGAGAAGGTGAAGTCTGGAGGGCGAATCAGAAGAAGCAGAAGAAGGAGAAGGAGAAGGTGAAGTCTGGAGGGTGAATCAGAAGAAGTAGAAGGAGGAGAAGGAGAAGGTGAAGTCTGGAGGGTGAATCAGAAGAAGCAGAAGAAGGAGAAGGAGAAGGTGAAGTCTGGAGGGTGAATCAGAAGAAGCAGAAAAAGGAGAAGGAGAAGGTGAAGTCTGGAGGGTGAATCAGAAGAAGCAGAAGAAGGAGAAGGAGAAGGTGAAGTCTGGAGGGTGAATCAGAAGAAGCAGAAGAAGTAGAAGGAGAAGGTGAAGTCTGGAGGGTGAATCAGAAGAAGTAGAAGAAGGAGAAGGAGAAGGTGAAGTCTGGAGGGTGAATCAGAAGAAGCAGAAGAAGGAGAAGGAGAAGGTGAAGTCAGGAGGGTGAATCAGAAGAAGCAGAAGAAGGAGAAGGAGAAGGTGAAGTCTGGAGGGTGAATCAGAAGAAGCAGAAGAAGGAGAAGGAGAAGATGAAGTCTGGAGGGTGAATCAGAAGAAGTAGAAGAAGGAGAAGGAGAAGGTGAGGTCTGGAGGGTGAATCAGAAGAAGCAGAAGAAGGAGAAGGAGAAGGTGAAGTCTGAAGGGTGAATCAGAAGAAGCAGAACAAGGAGAAGGAGAAGGTGAAGTCTGGAGGGTGAACCAGAAGAAGCAGAAGAAGGAGAAGGAGAAGGTGAAGTCTGGAGGGTGAATCAGAAGAAGCAGAAGAAGGAGAAGGAGAAGGTGAAGACTGGAGGGTGAATCAGAAGAAGTAGAAGAAGGAGAAGGAGAAGATGAAGTCTGGAGGGTGAATCAGAAGAAGTAGAAGAAGGAGAAGGAGAAGGTGAAGTCTGGAGGGTGAATCAGAAGAAGCAGAAGAAGGAGAAGGAGAAGATGAAGTCTGGAGGGTGAATCAGAAGAAGGAGAAGAAGGAGAAGGAGAAGGTGAAGTCTGGAGGGTGAATCAGAAGAAGCAGAAGAAGGAGAAGGAGAAGGTGAAGTCAGGAGGATGAATCAGAAGAAGCAGAAGAAGGAGAAGGAGAAGGTGAAGTCAGGAGGGTGAATCAGAAGAAGCAGAAGAAGGAGAAGGAGAAGGTGAAGTTAGGAGGGTGAATCAGAAGAAGCAGAAGAAGGAGAAGAGAAGGTGAAGTCAGGGGGGTGAAGCAGAAGAAGCAGAAGAAGGAGAAGGAGAAGGTGAAATCTGGAGGGCGCAGCAGAAGAAGCAGAAGAAGGAGAAGGAGAAGGTGAAGTCTGGAGGGTGAAGCAGAAGAAGCAGAAGAAGGAGATGGAGAATGTGAAGTCTGGAGGGTGAATCAGAAGAAGTAGAAGAAGGAGAAGGAGAAGGTGAAGTCAGGAGGGTGAAGCAGAAGAAGCAGAAGAAGGAGAAGGAGAAGGTGATATCTGGAGGGTGAAGCAGAAGAAGCAGAAGAAGGAGAAGGAGAAGGTGAAGTCTGGAGGGTGAAGCAGAAGAAGCAGAAGAAGGAGAAGGAGAAGGTGAAGTCTGGAGGGTGAATCAGAAGAAGTAGAAGAAGGAGAAGGAGAAGGTGAAGTCAGGAGAGTGAAGCAGAGGAAGCAGAAGAAGGAGAAGGAGAGGGTGAAGTCTGGAGGGTGAAGCAGAAGAAGCAGAAGAAGGAGAAGGAGAAGGTGAAGTCTGGAGGGTGAAGCGGAAGAAGCAGAAGAAGGAGAAGGAGAAGGTGAAGTCAGGAGAGTGAATCAGAAGAAGCAGAAGAAGGAGAAGGAGAAGGTGAAGTCTGGAGGGCGAATCAGAAAAAGTAGAAGAAGGAGAAGGAGAAGGTGAAGTCTGGAGGGTGAATCAGAAGAAGAAGAAGAAGGAGAAGGAGAAGGTGAAGTCTGGAGTGTGTATCAGAAGAAGCAGAAGAAGGAGAAGGAGAAGGTGAAGTCTGGAGGGAGAAGCAGAAGAAGTAGAAGAAGGAGAAGGAGAAGGTGAAGTCTGGAGGGTGTTTCAGAAGAAGTAGAAGAAGGAGAAGGAGAAGGTGAAGTCTGGAGGGTGAATCAGAAGAAGTAGAGGAAGGAGAAGGAGAAGGTGAAGTCTGCAGGGTGAATCAGAAGAAGTAGAGGAAGGAGAAGGAGAAGGTGAAGTCTGCAGGGTGAATCAGAAGAAGCAGAAGAAGGAGAAGGAGAAGGTGAAGTCTGGAGGGTGAATCAGAAGAAGTAGAAGAAGGAGAAGGAGAAGGTGTAGTCTGGAGGGTGAATCAGAAGAAGTAGACGAAGGAGGAGGAGAAGGTGAAGTCTGGAGAGTGAATCAGAAGAAGCAGAAGAAGGAGAAGGAGAAGGTGAAGTCTGGAGGGTGAATCAGAAGAAGTAGAAGAAGGAGAAGGAGAAGGTGAAGTCTGGAGGGTGAATCAGAAGAAGCAGAAGAAGGGGAAGGAGAAGGTGAAGTCTGGAGGGTGAATCAGAAGAAGCAGAAGAAGTAGAAGGAGAAGGTGAAGTCTGGAGGGTGAATCAGAAGAAGCAGAAGAAGGAGAAGGAGAAGGTGAAGTCTGGAGGGTGAATCAGAAGAAGCAGAAAAAGGAGAAGGTGAAGGTGAAGTCTGGAGGGTGAAACAGAAGAAGCAGAAGAAGTAGAAGTAGAAGGTGAAGACTGGAGGGTGAATCAGAAGAAGTAGAAGAAGGAGAAGGAGAAGGTGAAGTCTGGAGGGTGAATCAGAAGAAGTAGAAGAAGGAGAAGGAGAAGGCGAAGTCTGGAGGGTGAATCAGAAGAAGCAGAAGAAGGAGAAGGAGAAGGTGAAGTCTGGAGGGTGAATCAGAAGAAGCAGAAGAAGGAGAAGGAGAAGATGAAGTCTGGAGGGTGAATCAGAAGAAGTAGAAGAAGGAGCAGGAGAAGGTGAGGTCTGGAGGGTGAATCAGAAGAAGCAGAAGAAGGAGAAGGAGAAGGTGAGGTCTGAAGGGTGAATCAGAAGAAGCAGAAGAAGGAGAAGGATAAGAGGAAGTCTGGAGGGTGAATCAGAAGAAGCAGAAGAAGGAGAAGGAGAAGGTGAAGTCTGGAGGGTGAATCAGAAGAAGTAGAAGAAGGACAAGGAGAAGGTGAAGTCTGGAGGGTGAATCAGAAGAAGTAGAAGAAGGAGAAGGAGAAGGTGAAGTCTGGAGGGTGAATCAGAAGGAGCAGAAGAAGGAGAAGGAGAAGGTGATGTCTGGAGGGTGAATCAGAAGAAGCAGAAGAAGGAGAAGGAGAAGATGAAGTCTGGAGGGTGAATCAGAAGAAGTAGAAGAAGGAGAAGGAGAAGGTGAAGTCTGGAGGGTGAATCAGAAGAAGCAGAAGAAGGAGAAGGAGAAGGTGAAGTCTGGAGGGTGAATCAGAAGAAGCAGAAGAAGGAGAAGGAGAAGGTGAAGTCTGGAGGGTGAATCAGAAGATGCAGAATAAGGAGAAGGAGAAGGTGAAGTCTGGAGGGTGAATCAGAAGAAGCAGAAGAAGGAGAAGGAGAAGGTGAAGTCTGGAGGGTGAATCAGAAGAAGTAGAAGAAGGAGAAGGAGAAGGTGAAGTCAGGAGGGTGAATCAGAAGAAGCAGAAGAAGGAGAAGGAGAAGGTGAAGTCTGGAGGGTGAATCAGAAGAATCAGAAGAAGGAGAAGGAGAAGGTGAAGTCTGGAGGGTGAATCAGAAGAAGCAGAAGAAAGAGAAGGAGAAGGTGAAGTTTGGAGGGTGAAGCAGAAGAAGCAGAAGAAGGAGAAGGAGAAGGTGAAGACTGGAGGGTGAATCAGAAGAAGTAGAAGAAGGAGAAGGAGAAGGTGAGGTCTGGAGGGTGAATCAGAAGAAGTAGAAGAAGGAGAAGGAGAAGGTGAAGTCTGGAGGGTGAATCAGAAGAAGCAGAAGAAGGAGAAGGAGAAGGTGAAGTCTGGAGTGTGAATCAGAGAAGCAGAAGAAGGAGAAGGAGAAGATGAAGTCTGGAGGGTGAATCAGAAGAAGTAGAAGAAGGAGAAGGAGAAGGTGAAGTCTGGAGGGTGAATCAGAAGAAGCAGAAGAAGGAGAAGGAGATGGTGAAGTCTGGAGGGTGAATCAGAAGAAGTAGAAGAAGGAGAAGGAGAAGGTGAAGTCTGGAGGGTGAAGCAGAAGAAGCAGAAGAAGGAGATGGAGAATGTGAAGTCTGGAGGGTGAATCAGAAGAAGTAGAAGAAGGAGAAGAGAATGTGAAGTCAGGGGGGTGAAGCAGCAGAAGCAGAAGAAGGAGAAGGAGAAGGTGAAGTCTGGAGGGCGCAGCAGAAGAAGCAGAAGAAGGAGAAGGAGAAGGTGAAGTCTGGAGGATGAAGAAGAAGAAGCAGAAGAAGGAGAAGGAGAAGGTGAAGTCTGGAGTGTGAATCAGAGAAGCAGAAGAAGGAGAAGGAGAAGATGAAGTCTGGAGGGTGAATCAGAAGAAGTAGAAGAAGGAGAAGGAGAAGGTGAGGTCTGGAGGGTGAATCAGAAGAATCAGAAAAAGGAGAAGCAGAAGGTGAAGTCTGGAGGGTGAATCAGAAGAAGCAGTAGAAGGAGAAGGAGAAGGTGAAGTCTGGAGGGTGAATCAGAAGAAGCAGAAGAAGGAGAAGGAGAAGGTGAAGTCAGGAGGGTGACTCAGAAGAAGCAGAAGAAGGAGAAGGAGAAGGTGAAGTTAGGAGGGTGAATCAGAAGAAGCACAAGAAGGAGAAGGAGATGGTGAAGTCAGGGGGGTGAAGCTGAAGAAGTAGAAGAAGGAGAAGGAGAAGGTGAAGTCAGGAGGGTGAAGCAGAAGAAGCAGAAGAAGGAGAAGGAGAAGGTGAAGTCTGGAGGGCGCAGCAGAAGAAGCAGAAGAAGGAGAAGGAGAAGGTGAAGTCTGGTGGGTGAGGCAGAAGAAGCAGAAGAAGGAGAAGGAGAAGGAGAAGTCTGGAGGGTGAATCAGAAGAAGTAGAAGAAGGAGAAGGAGAAGGTGAAGTCAGGAGGGTGAAGCAGAAGAAGCAGAAGAAGGAGAAGGAGAAGGTGAAGTCTGGAGGGTGAAGCAGAAGAAGCAGAAGAAGGAGAAGGAGAAGGTGAAGTCTGGAGGGCGAAACAGAAGAAGCAGAAGGAGAAGGTGAAGTCTGGAGGGTGAAGCAGAAGAAGCAGAAGAAGGAGAAGGAGAAGGTGAAGTCTGGAGGGTGAATCAGAAGAAGTAGAAGAAGGAGAAGGAGAAGGTGAAGTCGGGAGGGCGAAGCAGAAGTAGCAGAAGAAGGAGAAGGAGAAGGTGAAGTCTGGAGGGTGAAGCAGAAGAAGCAGAAGAAGGAGAAGGAGAAGGTGAAGTCTGGAGGGTGAAGCAGAAGAAGCAGAAGAAGGAGAAGGAGAAGGTGAAGTCTGGAGGGTGAATCAGAAGAAGTAGAAGAAGGAGAAGGAGAAGGTGAAGTCAGGAGGGTGAAGCAGAAGAAGCAGAAGAAGGAGAAGGAGAAGGTGAAGTCTGGAGGGTGAAGCAGAAGAAGCAGAAGAAGGAGAAGGAGAAGGTGAAGTCTAGAGGGTGAAGCAGAAGAAGCAGAAGAAGGAGAAGGAGAAGGTGAAGTCAGGAGGGTGAATCAGAAGAAGTAGAAGAAGGAGAAGGAGAAGGTGAAGTCTGGAGGGTGAATCAGAAGAAGTAGAAGAAGGAGAAGGAGAAGGTGAAGTCTGGAGGGTGTATCAGAAGAAGTAGAAGAAGGAGAAGGAGAAGGTGAAGTCTGGAGGGTGAATTAGAAGAAGCAGAAGAAGGAGAAGGAGAAGGTGAAGTCCGGAGGGAAAAGCAGAAGAAGTAGAAGAAGGAGAAGGAGAAGGTGAAGTCTGGAGGGTGAATCAGAAGAAGCAGAAGAAGGAGAAGGAGAAGGTGAAGTCAGGAGGGTGAAGCAGAAGAAGCAGAAGAAGGAGAAGGAGAAGGTGAAGTCTGGAGGGCGCAGCAGAAGAAGCAGAAGAAGGAGAAGGAGAAGGTGAAGTCTGGAGGGTGAAGCAGAAGAAGCAGAAGAAGGAGAAGGAGAAGGTGAAGTCTGGAGGGTGAATCAGAAGAAGTAGAAGAAGGAGAAGGAGAAGGTGAAGTCTGGAGGGTGAAGCAGAAGAAGCAGAAGAAGGAGAAGGAGAAGGTGAAGTCTGGAGGGCGAAGCAGAAGAAGCAGAAGAAGGAGAAGGAGAAGGTGAAGTCTGGAGGGTGAAGCAGAAGAAGCAGAAGAAGGAGAAGGAGAAGGTGAAGTCTGGAGGGTGAATCAGAAGAAGTAGAAGAAGGAGAAGGAGAAGGTGAAGTCTGGAGGGCGAAGCAGAAGAAGCAGAAGAAGGAGAAGGAGAAGGTGAAGTCTGGAGGGTGAAGCAGAAGAAGCAGAAGAAGGAGAAGGAGAAGGTGAAGTCTGGAGGGTGAAGCAGAAGAAGCAGAAGGAGAAAGAGAAGGTGAAGTCTGGAGGGTGAATCAGAAGAAGTAGAAGAAGGAGAAGGAAAAGGTGAAGTCTGGAGGGTGAATCAGAAGAAGTAGAAGAAGGAGAAGGAGAAGGTGAAGTCTGGAGGGTGAATCAGAAGAAGCAGAAGAAGGAGAAGGAGAAGGTGAAGTCGGGAGGGTGAATCAGAAGAAGCAGAAGAAGGAGAAGGAGAAGATGAATTCTGGAGGGTGAATCAGAAGAAGTAGAAGAAGGAGAAGGAGAAGGTGAAGTCTGGAGGGTGAATCAGAAGAAGCAGAAGAAGGAGAAGTAGAAGGTGAAGTCTGGAGGGTGAATCAGAAGAAGCAGAATAAGGAGAAGGAGAAGGTGAAGTCTGGAGGGTGAAGCAGAAGAAGTAGAAGAAGGAGAAGGAGAAGGTGAAGTCAGGAGGGTGAAGCAGAAGAAGCAGAAGAAGGAGAAGGAGAAGGTGAAGTCTGGAGGTTGAAGCAGAAGAAGCAGAAGAAGGAGAAGGAGAAGGTGAAGTCTAGAGGGTGAAGCAGAAGAAGCAGAAGAAGGAGAAGGAGAAGTCAGGAGGGTAAATCAGAAGAAGTAGAAGAAGGAGAAGGAGAAGGTGAAGTCTGGAGGGTGAATCAGAAGAAGTAGAAGAAGGAGAAGGAGAAGGTGAATTCTGGAGGGTGAATCAGAAGAAGTAGAAGAAGGAGAAGGAGAAGGTGAAGTCTGGAGGGTGAATTAGAAGAAGCAGAAGAAGGAGAAGGGGAAGGTGAAGTCAGGAGGGAGAAGCAGAAGAAGCAGAAGAAGGAGAAGGAGAAGGTGAAGTCTGGAGGGTGAATCAGAAGAAGCAGAAGAAGGAGAAGGAGAAGGTGACGTCTGGAGGGTGAATCAGAAGAAGCAGAAGAAGTAGATGGAGAATGTGAAGTCTGGAGGGTGAATCAGAAGAAGCAGAAGAAGGAGAAGGAGAAGGTGAAGTCAGGAGGGTGAATCAGAAGAAGCAGAAGAAGGAGAAGGAGAAGGTGAGGTCTGGAGGGTGAATCAGAAGAAGCAGAAGAAGAAGAAGGAGAAGGTGAAGTCTGAAGGGTGAAGCAGAAGAAGCAGAAGAAGGAGAAGGGGAAGGTGAAGTCTGGAGGGTGAATCAGAAGAAGCAGAAGAAGGAGAAGGAGAAGGTGAAGTCTGGAGGGTGAATCAGAAGAAGCAGAAGAAGGAGAAGGAGAAGGTAAAGTCTGGAGGGTGAATCAGAAGAAGCAGAAGAAGGAGAAGGAGAAGGTGAAGTCTGGAGGGTGAATCAGAAGAAGTAGAAGAAGGAGAAGGAGAAGGTGAAGTCTGGAGGGTGAATCAGAAGAAGCAGAAGAAGGAGAAGGAGAAGGTGAAGTCTGGAGGGTGAATCAGAAGAAGTAGAAGAAGGAGAAGGAGAAGGTGAAGTCTGGAGGGTGAATCAGAAGAAGTAGAAGAAGGAGAAGGAGAAGGTGAAGTCTGGAGGGTGAATCAGAAGAAGCAGAAGAAGGAGAAGGAGAAGATGAAATCTGGAGGGTGAATCAGAAGAAGGAGAAGAAGGAGAAGGAGAAGGTGAAGTCTGGAGGGTGAATCAGAAGAAGTAGAAGAAGGAGAAGGTGAATTCTGGAGGGTGAATCAGAAGAAGTAGAAGAAGGAGAAGGAGAAGGTGAAGTCTGGAGGGTGAATCAGAAGAAGTAGAAGAAGGAGAAGGAGAAGGTGAAGTCTGGAGGGTGAATCAGAAGAAGCAGAAGAAGGAAAAGAGAAGGTGAAGTCTGGAGGGTGAATCAGAAGAAGCAGAAGAAGGAGAAGGATAAGGTGACGTCTGGAGGGTGAATCAAAAGATGCAGAAGAAGTAGAAGGAGAAGGTTAAGTCTGGAGGGAGAAGCAGAAGAAGTAGAAGAAGGAGAAGGAGAAGGTGAAGTCTGGAGGGTGAAGCAGAAGAAGCAGAAGAAGGAGAAGGAGAAGGTGAAGTCTAGAGGGTGAAGCAGAAGAAGCAGAAGAAGGAGAAGGTGAAGTCAGGAGGGTGAATCAGAAGAAGTAGAAGAAGGAGAAGGAGAAGGTGAAGTCTGGAGGGTGAATCAGAAGAAGTAGAAGAAGGAGAAGGAGAAGGTGAATTCTGGAGGGTGAATCAGAAGAAGTAGAAGAAGGAGAAGGAGAAGGTGAAGTCTGGAGGGTGAATTAGAAGAAGCAGAAGAAGGAGAAGGAGAAGGTGAAGTCTGCAGGGAGAAGCAGAAGAAGTAGAAGAAGGAGAAGGAGAAGGTGAAATCTGGAGGGTGAATCAGAAGAAGTAGAAGAAGGAGAAGGAGAAGGTGAAGTCTGGAGGGTGAATCAGAAGAAGCAGAAGAAGGAGAAGGAGAAGGTGACGTCTGGAGGGTGAATCAGAAGAAGCAGAAGAAGTAGATGGAGAATGTGAAGTCTGGAGGGTGAATCAGAAGAAGCAGAAGAAGGAGAAGGAGAAGGTGAAGTCAGGAGGGTGAATCAGAAGAAGCAGAAGAAGGAGAAGGAGAAGGTGAGGTCTGGAGGGTGAATCAGAAGAAGCAGAAGAAGGAGAAGGAGAAGGTGAAGTCTGAAGGGTGAAGCAGAAGAAGCAGAAGAAGGAGAAGGAGAAGGTGAAGTCTGGAGGGTGAATCAGAAGAAGCAGAAGAAGGAGAAGGATAAGGTGAAGTCTGGAGGGTGAATCAGAAGAAGCAGAAGAAGGAGAAGGAGAAGGTGAAGTCTGGAGGGTGAATCAGAAGAAGTAGAAGAAGGAGAAGGAGAAGGTGAAGTCTGGAGGGTGAATCAGAAGAAGTAGAAGAAGGAGAAGGAGAAGGTGAAGTCTGGAGCGTGAATCAGAAGAAGCAGAAGAAGGAGAAGGAGAAGGTGAAGTCTGGAGGGTGAATCAGAAGAAGCAGAAGAAGAAGAAGGAGAAGATGAAGTCTGGAGGTTGAATCAGAAGAAGTAGAAGAAGGAGAAGGAGAGGGTGAAGTCTGGAGGGTGAATCAGAAGAAGCAGAAGAAGGAGAAGGAGATGGTAAAGTCTGGAGGGTGAATCAGAAGAAGCAGAAGAAGGAGAAGGAGAAGGTGAAGTCTGGAGGGTGAATCAGAAGAAGTAGAAGAAGGAGAAGGAGAAGGTGAAGTCTGGTGGGTGAAGCAGAAGAAGTAGAAGAAGTCGAAGGAGAAGGTGAAGTCAGGAGGGTGAATCAGAAGAAGTAGAAGAAGGAGAAGGAGATAGTGAAGTCAGGAGGGTGAATTAGAAGAAGCAGAAGAAGGAGAAGGAGAAGGTGAAGTCTGGAGGGTGAATCAGAAGAATCAGAAGAAGGAGAAGGAGAAGGTGAAGTCTGGAGGGTGAATCAGAAGAAGTAGAAGAAGGAGAAGGAGAAGCTGAGGTCTGGAGGGTGAATCAGAAGAAGCAGAAGAAGGAGAAGGAGAAGGTGAAGTCTGAAGGGTGAATCAGAAGAAGCAGAAGAAGAAGAAGGAGAAGGTGAAGTCTGGAGGGTGAACCAGAAGAAGCAGAAGAAGGAGAAGGAGAAGGTGAAGTCTGGAGGGTGAATCAGAAGAAGCAGAAGAAGGAGAAGGAGAAGGTGAAGTCTGGAGGGTGAATCAGAAGAAGTAGAAGAAGGAGAAGGAGAAGGTGAAGTCTGGAGGGGGAATCAGAAGAAGGAGAAGGAGAAGGTGAAGTCTGGAGGGTGAATCAGAAGAAGCAGAAGAAGGAGAAGGAGAAGATGAAGTCTGGAGGGTGAATCAGAAGAAGGAGAAGAAGGAGAAGGAGAAGGTGAAGTCTGGAGGGTGAATCAGAAGAAGTAGAAGAAGGAGAAGGTTAAATTCTGGAGGGTGAATCAGAAGAAGTAGAAGAAGGAGAAGGAGAAGGTGAAGTCTGGAGGGTGAATCAGAAGAAGTAGAAGAAGGAGAAGGAGAAGGTGAAGTCTGGAGGGTGAATCAGAAGAAGCAGAAGAAGGAGAAGGAGAAGGTGAAGTCTGGAGGGTGAATCAGAAGAAGGAGAAGGAGAAGGTGACGTCTGGAGGGTGAATCAAAAGATGCAGAAGAAGTAGAAGGAGAAGGTTAAGTCTGGAGGGAGAAGCAGAAGAAGTAGAAGAAGGAGAAGGAGAAGGTGAAGTCTGGAGGGTGAATCAGAAGAAGTAGAAGAAGCAGAAGGAGAAGGTGAAGTCTGGAGGGTGAATCAGAAGAAGCAGAAGAAGGAGAAGGAGAAGTTGAAGTCTGGAGGGTGAGTCAGAAGAAGCAGAAGAAGGAGAAGGAGAAGGTGACGTCTGGAGGGTGAATCAAAAGATGCAGAAGAAGTAGAAGGAGAAGGTTAAGTCTGGAGGGTGAATCTGAAGAAGTAGAAGAAGGAGAAGGAGAAGGTGAAGTCTGGAGGGTGAATCAGAAGAAGCAGCAGAAGGAGAAGGAGAAGGTGAAGTCAGGAGGGTGAATCAAAAGAAGCAGAAGAAGGAGAAGGAGGAGGTGAAGTCTGGAGGGTGAATCAGAAGAAGCAGAAGAAGGAGAAGGAGAAGGTGAAGAGTGGAGGGTGAATCAGAAGAAGTAGAAGAAGGAGAAGGAGAAGGTGAAGCCTGGAGGGCGAATCAGAAGAAGTAGAAGAAGGAGAAGGAGAAGGTTTAGTCTGGAGGGTGAATCAGAAGAAGCAGAAGAAGGAGAAGGAGAAGGTGAAGTTTGGAGGGTGAATCAGAAGAAGCAGAAGAAGGAGAAGGAGAAGATGAAGTCTGGAGGGTGAATCAGAAGAAGTAGAAGAAGGAGAAGGAGAAGGTGAGGTCTGGAGGGTGAATCAGAAGAAGCAGAAGAAGAAGAAGGAGAAGGTGAAGTCTGAAGGTTGAATCAGAAGAAGCAGAAGAAGGAGAAGGAGAAGGTGAAGTCTGGAGGGTGAATCAGAAGAAGCAGAAGAAGGAGAAGGAGAATTTGAAGTCTGGAGGGTGAATCAGAAGAAGCAGAAGAAGGAGAAGGAGAAGGTGAAGTCTGGAGGGTGAATCAGAAGAAGTAGAAGAAGGAGAAGGAAAAGGAGAAGTCTGGAGGGCGAATCGGAAGAAGTAGAAGAAGGAGAAGGAGAAGGTGAAGTCTGGAGGGTGAATCAGAAGAAGCAGAAGAAGGAGAAGGAGAAGGTGAAGTTTGGAGGGTGAATCAGAAGAAGCAGAAGAAGGAGAAGGAGAAGATGAAGTCTGGAGGGTGAATCAGAAGAAGTAGAAGAAGGAGAAGGAGAAGGTGAGGTCTGGAGGGTGAATCAGAAGAAGCAGAAGAAGAAGAAGGAGAAGGTGAAGTCTGAAGGGTGAATCAGAAGAAGCAGAAGAAGGAGAAGGAGAAGGTGAAGTCTGGAGGGTGAATCAGAAGAAGCAGAAGAAGGAGAAGGAGAATTTGAAGTCTGGAGGGTGAATCAGAAGAAGCAGAAGAAGGAGAAGGAGAAGGTAAAGTCTGGAGGGTGAATCAGAAGAAGTAGAAGAAGGAGAAGGAAAAGGTGAAGTCTGGAGGGTGAATCAGAAGAAGTAGAAGAAGGAGAAGTAGAAGGTGAAGTCTGGAGGGTGAATCAGAAGAAGCAGAAGAAGGAGAAGGAGAAGGTGAAGTCTGGAGGGTGAATCAGAAGAAGCAGAAGAAGGAGAAGGAGAAGATGAATTCTGGAGGGTGAATCAGAAGAAGTAGAAGAAGGAGAAGGAGAAGGTGAAGTCTGGAGGGTGAATCAGAAGAAGCAGAAGAAGGAGAAGTAGAAGGTGAAGTCTGGAGGGTGAATCAGAAGAAACAGAATAAGGAGAAGGAGAAGGTGAAGTCTGGAGGGTGAAGCAGGAGAAGCAGAAGAAGGAGAAGGGGAAGGTGAAGTCTGGAGGGCGAAGCAGAAGAAGCAGAAGAAGGAGAAGGAGAAGGTGAAGTCTGGAGGGTGAAGCAGAAGAAGCAGAAGAAGGAGAAGGAGAAGGTGAAGTCTGGAGGGTGAATCAGAAGAAGTAGAAGAAGGAGAAGGAGAAGGTGAAGTCAGGAGGGAGAAGCAGAAGATCCAGAAGAAGGAGAAGGAGAAGGTGAAGTCTGGAGGGTGAAGCAGAAGAAGCAGAAGAAGGAGAAGGAGAAGGTGAAGTCAAGAGGGTGAAGCAGAAGAAGCAGAAGAAGGAGAAGGTGAAGTCAGGAGGGTGAATCAGAAGAAGTAGAAGAAGGAGAAGGAGAAGGTGAAGTCTGGAGGGTGAATCAGAAGAAGTAGAAGAAGGAGAAGGAGAAGGTGAATTCTGGAGGGTGAATCAGAAGAAGTAGAAGAAGGAGAAGGAGAAGGTGAAGTCTGGAGGGTGAATTATAAGAAGCAGAAGAAGGAGAAGGAGAAGGTGAAGTCTGGAGGGAGAAGCAGAAGAAGTAGAAGAAGGAGAAGGTGACGTCTGGAGGGTGAATCAAAAGATGCAGAAGAAGTAGAAGGAGAAGGTTAAGTCTGGAGGGAGAAGCAGAAGAAGTAGAAGAAGGAGAAGGAGAAGGTGAAGTCTGGAGGGTGAATCAGAAGAAGTAGAAGAAGCAGAAGGAGAAGGTGAAGTCTGGAGGGTGAATCAGAAGAAGCAGAAGAAGGAGAAGGAGAAGTTGAAGTCTGGAGGGTGAGTCAGAAGAAGCAGAAGAAGGAGAAGGAGAAGGTGACGTCTGGAGGGTGAATCAAAAGATGCAGAAGAAGTAGAAGGAGAAGGTTAAGTCTGGAGGGTGAATCAGAAGAAGTAGAAGAAGGAGAAGGAGAAGGTGAAGTCTGGAGGGTGAATCAGAAGAAGTAGAAGAAGGAGAAGGAGAAGGTGAAGCCTGGAGGGCGAATCAGAAGAAGTAGAAGAAGGAGATGGAGAAGGTTTAGTCTGGAGGGTGAATCAGAAGAAGCAGAAGAAGGAGAAGGAGAAGGTGAAGTTTGGAGGGTGAATCAGAAGAAGCAGAAGAAGGAGAAGGAGAAGATGAAGTCTGGAGGGTGAATCAGAAGAAGTAGAAGAAGGAGAAGGAGAAGGTGAGGTCTGGAGGGTGAATCAGAAGAAGCAGAAGAAGAAGAAGGAGAAGGTGAAGTCTGAAGGTTGAATCAGAAGAAGCAGAAGAAGGAGAAGGAGAAGGTGAAGTCTGGAGGGTGAATCAGAAGAAGCAGAAGAAGGAGAAGGAGAATTTGAAGTCTGGAGGGTGAATCAGAAGAAGCAGAAGAAGGAGAAGGAGAAGGTGAAGTCTGGAGGGTGAATCAGAAGAAGTAGAAGAAGGAGAAGGAAAAGGAGAAGTCTGGAGGGCGAATCGGAAGAAGTAGAAGAAGGAGAAGGAGAAGGTGAAGTCTGAAGGGTGAATCAGAAGAAGCAGAAGAAGGAGAAGGAGAAGGTGAAGTTTGGAGGGTGAATCAGAAGAAGCAGAAGAAGGAGAAGGAGAAGATGAAGTCTGGAGGGTGAATCAGAAGAAGTAGAAGAAGGAGAAGGAGAAGGTGAGGTCTGGAGGGTGAATCAGAAGAAGCAGAAGAAGAAGAAGGAGAAGGTGAAGTCTGAAGGGTGAATCAGAAGAAGCAGAAGAAGGAGAAGGAGAAGGTGAAGTCTGGAGGGTGAATCAGAAGAAGCAGAAGAAGGAGAAGGAGAATTTGAAGTCTGGAGGGTGAATCAGAAGAAGCAGAAGAAGGAGAAGGAGAAGGTAAAGTCTGGAGGGTGAATCAGAAGAAGTAGAAGAAGGAGAAGGAAAAGGTGAAGTCTGGAGGGTGAATCAGAAGAAGTAGAAGAAGGAGAAGGAGAAGGTGAAGTCTGGAGGGTGAATCAGAAGAAGCAGAAGAAGGAGAAGGAGAAGGTGAAGTCTGGAGGGTGAATCAGAAGAAGCAGAAGAAGGAGAAGGAGAAGATGAATTCTGGAGGGTGAATCAGAAGAAGTAGAAGAAGGAGAAGGAGAAGGTGAAGTCTGGAGGGTGAATCAGAAGAAGCAGAAGAAGGAGAAGTAGAAGGTGAAGTCTGGAGGGTGAATCAGAAGAAACAGAATAAGGAGAAGGAGAAGGTGAAGTCTGGAGGGTGAAGCAGGAGAAGCAGAAGAAGGAGAAGGGGAAGTTGAAGTCTGGAGGGCGAAGCAGAAGAAGCAGAAGAAGGAGAAGGAGAAGGTGAAGTCTGGAGGGTGAAGCAGAAGAAGCAGAAGAAGGAGAAGGAGAAGGTGAAGTCTGGAGGGTGAATCAGAAGAAGTAGAAGAAGGAGAAGGAGAAGGTGAAGTCAGGAGGGAGAAGCAGAAGATCCAGAAGAAGGAGAAGGAGAAGGTGAAGTCTGGAGGGTGAAGCAGAAGAAGCAGAAGAAGGAGAAGGAGAAGGTGAAGTCAAGAGGGTGAAGCAGAAGAAGCAGAAGAAGGAGAAGGTGAAGTCAGGAGGGTGAATCAGAAGAAGTAGAAGAAGGAGAAGGAGAAGGTGAAGTCTGGAGGGTGAATCAGAAGAAGTAGAAGAAGGAGAAGGAGAAGGTGAATTCTGGAGGGTGAATCAGAAGAAGTAGAAGAAGGAGAAGGAGAAGGTGAAGTCTGGAGGGTGAATTATAAGAAGCAGAAGAAGGAGAAGGAGAAGGTGAAGTCTGGAGGGAGAAGCAGAAGAAGTAGAAGAAGGAGAAGGAGAAGGTGAAATCTGGAGGGTGAATCAGAAGAAGTAGAAGAAGGAGAAGGAGAAGGTGAAGTCTGGAGGGTGAATCAGAAGAAGCAGAAGAAGGAGAAGGAGAAGGTGAAGTCTGGAGGGTGAATCAGAAGATGAAGAAGAAGGAGAAGGAGAAGGTGACGTCTGGAGGGTGAATCAGAAGAAGCAGAAGAAGTAGAAGGAGAATGTGAAGTCTGGAGGGTGAATCAGAAGAAGCAGAAGAAGGAGAAGGAGAAGGTGAGGTCAGGAGGGTGAATCAGAAGAAGCAGAAGAAGGAGAAGGAGAAGGTGAGGTCTGGAGGGTGAATCAGAAGAAGCAGAAGAAGAAGAAGGAGAAGGTGAAGTCTGAAGGGTGAAGCAGAAGAAGCAGAAGAAGGAGAAGGAGAAGGGGAAGTCTGGAGGGTGAATCAGAAGAAGCAGAAGAAGGAGAAGGAGAAGGTGAAGTCTGGAGGGTGAATCAGAAGAAGCAGAAGAAGGAGAAGGAGAAGGTGAAGTCTGGAGGGTGAATCAGAAGAAGCAGAAGAAGGAGAAGGAGAAGGTGAAGTCTGGAGGGTGAATCAGAAGAAGTAGAAGAAGGAGAAGGAAAAGGTGAAGTCTGGAGGGCGAATCGGAAGAAGTAGAAGAAGGAGAAGGAGAAGGTGAAGTCTGGAGGGTGAATCAGAAGAAGCAGAAGAAGGAGAAGGAGAAGGTGAAGTTTGGAGGGTGAATCAGAAGAAGCAGAAGAAGGAGAAGGAGAAGATGAAGTCTGGAGGGTGAATCAGAAGAAGTAGAAGAAGGAGAAGGAGAAGGTGCGGTCTGGAGGGTGAATCAGAAGAAGCAGAAGAAGAAGAAGGAGAAGGTGAAGTCTGAAGGGTGAATCAGAAGAAGCAGAAGAAGGAGAAGGAGAAGGTGAAGTCTGGAGGGTGAATCAGAAGAAGCAGAAGAAGGAGAAGGAGAATTTGAAGTCTGGAGGGTGAATCAGAAGAAGCAGAAGAAGGAGAAGGAGAAGGTGAAGTCTGGAGGGTGAATCAGAAGAAGTAGAAGAAGGAGAAGGAAAAGGTGAAGTCTGGAGGGTGAATCAGAAGAAGTAGAAGAAGGAGAAGGAGAAGGTGAAGTCTGGAGGGTGAATCAGAAGAAGCAGAAGAAGGAGAAGGAGAAGGTGAAGTCTGGAGGGTGAATCAGAAGAAGCAGAAGAAGGAGAAGGAGAAGATGAATTCTGGAGGGTGAATCAGAAGAAGTAGAAGAAGGAGAAGGAGAAGGTGAAGTCTGGAGGGTGAATCAGAAGAAGCAGAAGAAGGAGAAGTAGAAGGTGAAGTCTGGAGGGTGAATCAGAAGAAACAGAATAAGGAGAAGGAGAAGGTGAAGTCTGGAGGGTGAAGCAGGAGAAGCAGAAGAAGGAGAAGGGGAAGGTGAAGTCTGGAGGGCGAAGCAGAAGAAGCAAAAGAAGGAGAAGGAGAAGGTGAAGTCTGGAGGGTGAAGCAGAAGAAGCAGAAGAAGGAGAAGGAGAAGGTGAAGTCTGGAGGGAGAATCAGAAGAAGTAGAAGAAGGAGAAGGAGAAGGTGAAGTCAGGAGGGAGAAGCAGAAGAAGCAGAAGAAGGAGAAGGAGAAGGTGAAGTCTGGAGGGTGAAGCAGAAGAAGCAGAAGAAGGAGAAGGAGAAGGTGAAGTCAAGAGGGTGAAGCAGAAGAAGCAGAAGAAGGAGAAGGTGAAGTCAGGAGGGTGAATCAGAAGAAGTAGAAGAAGGAGAAGGAGAAGGTGAAGTCTGGAGGGTGAATCAGAAGAAGTAGAAGAAGGAGAAGGAGAAGGTGAATTCTGGAGGGTGAATCAGAAGAAGTAGAAGAAGGAGAAGGAGAAGCTGAAGTCTGGAGGGTGAATTATAAGAAGCAGAAGAAGGAGAAGGAGAAGGTGAAGTCTGGAGGGAGAAGCAGAAGAAGTAGAAGAAGGAGAAGGAGAAGGTGAAATCTGGAGGGTGAATCAGAAGAAGTAGAAGAAGGAGAAGGAGAAGGTGAAGTCTGGAGGGTGAATCAGAAGAAGCAGAAGAAGGAGAAGGAGAAGGTGAAGTCTGGAGGGTGAATCAGAAGATGAAGAAGAAGGAGAAGGAGAAGGTGACGTCTGGAGGGTGAATCAGAAGAAGCAGAAGAAGTAGAAGGAGAATGTGAAGTCTGGAGGGTGAATCAGAAGAAGCAGAAGAAGGAGAAGGAGAAGGTGAGGTCAGGAGGGTGAATCAGAAGAAGCAGAAGAAGGAGAAGGAGAAGGTGAGGTCTGGAGGGTGAATCAGAAGAAGCAGAAGAAGAAGAAGGAGAAGGTGAAGTCTGAAGGGTGAAGCAGAAGAAGCAGAAGAAGGAGAAGGAGAAGGGGAAGTCTGGAGGGTGAATCAGAAGAAGTAGAAGAAGGAGAAGGAAAAGGTGAAGTCTGGAGGGCGAATCGGAAGAAGTAGAAGAAGGAGAAAGAGAAGGTGAAGTCTGGAGGGTGAATCAGAAGAAGCAGAAGAAGGAGAAGGAGAAGGTGAAGTTTGGAGGGTGAATCAGAAGAAGCAGAAGAAGGAGAAGGAGAAGATGAAGTCTGGAGGGTGAATCAGAAGAAGTAGAAGAAGGAGAAGGAGAAGGTGCGGTCTGGAGGGTGAATCAGAAGAAGCAGAAGAAGAAGAAGGAGAAGGTGAAGTCTGAAGGGTGAATCAGAAGAAGCAGAAGAAGGAGAAGGAGAAGGTGAAGTCTGGAGGGTGAATCAGAAGAAGCAGAAGAAGGAGAAGGAGAATTTGAAGTCTGGAGGGTGAATCAGAAGAAGCAGAAGAAGGAGAAGGAGAAGGTGAAGTCTGGAGGGTGAATCAGAAGAAGTAGAAGAAGGAGAAGGAAAAGGTGAAGTCTGGAGGGTGAATCAGAAGAAGTAGAAGAAGGAGAAGGAGAAGGTGAAGTCTGGAGGGTGAATCAGAAGAAGCAGAAGAAGGAGAAGGAGAAGGTGAAGTCTGGAGGGTGAATCAGAAGAAGCAGAAGAAGGAGAAGGAGAAGATGAATTCTGGAGGGTGAATCAGAAGAAGTAGAAGAAGGAGAAGGAGAAGGTGAAGTCTGGAGGGTGAATCAGAAGAAGCAGAAGAAGGAGAAGTAGAAGGTGAAGTCTGGAGGGTGAATCAGAAGAAACAGAATAAGGAGAAGGAGAAGGTGAAGTCTGGAGGGTGAAGCAGGAGAAGCAGAAGAAGGAGAAGGGGAAGGTGAAGTCTGGAGGGCGAAGCAGAAGAAGCAAAAGAAGGAGAAGGAGAAGGTGAAGTCTGGAGGGTGAAGCAGAAGAAGCAGAAGAAGGAGAAGGAGAAGGTGAAGTCTGGAGGGAGAATCAGAAGAAGTAGAAGAAGGAGAAGGAGAAGGTGAAGTCAGGAGGGAGAAGCAGAAGAAGCAGAAGAAGGAGAAGGAGAAGGTGAAGTCTGGAGGGTGAAGCAGAAGAAGCAGAAGAAGGAGAAGGAGAAGGTGAAGTCAAGAGGGTGAAGCAGAAGAAGCAGAAGAAGGAGAAGGTGAAGTCAGGAGGGTGAATCAGAAGAAGTAGAAGAAGGAGAAGGAGAAGGTGAAGTCTGGAGGGTGAATCAGAAGAAGTAGAAGAAGGAGAAGGAGAAGGTGAATTCTGGAGGGTGAATCAGAAGAAGTAGAAGAAGGAGAAGGAGAAGGTGAAGTCTGGAGGGTGAATTATAAGAAGCAGAAGAAGGAGAAGGAGAAGGTGAAGTCTGGAGGGAGAAGCAGAAGAAGTAGAAGAAGGAGAAGGAGAAGGTGAAATCTGGAGGGTGAATCAGAAGAAGTAGAAGAAGGAGAAGGAGAAGGTGAAGTCTGGAGGGTGAATTATAAGAAGCAGAAGAAGGAGAAGGAGAAGGTGAAGTCTGGAGGGAGAAGCAGAAGAAGTAGAAGAAGGAGAAGGAGAAGGTGAAATCTGGAGGGTGAATCAGAAGAAGTAGAAGAAGGAGAAGGAGAAGGTAAAGTCTGGAGGGTGAATCAGAAGAAGCAGAAGAAGGAGAAGGAGAAGGTGAAGTCTGGAGGGTGAATCAGAAGAAGCAGAAGAAGGAGAAGGAGAAGGTGAAGTCTGGAGGGTGAATCAGAAGAAGCAGAAGAAGGAGAAGGAGAAGGTGACGTCTGGAGGGTGAATCAGAAGAAGCAGAAGAAGTAGAAGGAGAATGTGAAGTCTGGAGGGTGAATCAGAAGAAGCAGAAGAAGGAGAAGGAGAAGGTGAAGTCAGGAGGGTGAATCAGAAGAAGCAGAAGAAGGAGAAGGAGAAGGTGAGGTCTGGAGGGTGAATCAGAAGAAGCAGAAGAAGAAGAAGGAGAAGGTGAAGTCTGAAGGGTGAAGCAGAAGAAGCAGAAGAAGGAGAAGGAGAAGGTGAAGTCTGGAGGGTGAATCAGAAGAAGCAGAAGAAGGAGAAGGAGAAGGTGAAGTCTGGAGGGTGAATCAGAAGAAGCAGAAGAAGGAGAAGGAGAAGGTGAAGTCTGGAGGGTGAATCAGAAGAAGTAGAAGAAGGAGAAGGAGAAGGTGAAGTCTGGAGGGTGAATCAGAAGAAGTAGAAGAAGGAGAAGGAGAAGGTGAAGTCTGGAGCGTGAATCAGAAGAAGCAGAAGAAGGTGAAGGAGAAGGTGAAGTCTGGAGGGTGAATCAGAAGAAGCAGAAGAAGAAGAAGGAGAAGATGAAGTCTGGAGGGTGAATCAGAAGAAGTAGAAGAAGGAGAAGGAGAAGGTGAAGTTTGGAGGGTGAATCAGAAGAAGCAGAAGAAGGAGAAGGAGAAGATAAAGTCTGGAGGGTGAATCAGAAGAAGCAGAAGAAGGAGAAGGAGAAGGTGAAGTCTGCAGGGTGAATCAGAAGAAGTAGAAGAAGGAGAAGGAGAAGGTGAAGTCTGGTGGGTGAAGCAGAAGAAGTAGAAGAAGTCGAAGGAGAAGGTGAAGTCAGGAGGGTGTATCAGAAGAAGCAGAAGAAGGAGAAGGAGAAGGTGAAGTCTGGAGGGTGAATCAGAAGAATCAGAAGAAGGAGAAGGAGAAGGTGAAGTCTGGAGGATGAATCAGAAGAAGTAGAAGAAGGAAAAGGAGAAGGTGAGGTCTGGAGGGTGAATCAGAAGAAGCAGAAGAAGGAGAAGGAGAAGGTGAAGTCTGAAGGGTGAATCAGAAGAAGCAGAAGAAGAAGAAGGAGAAGGTGAAGTCTGGAGGATGAACCAGAAGAAGCAGAAGAAGGAGAAGGAGAAGGTGAAGTCTGGAGGGTGAATCAGAAGAAGCAGAAGAAGGAGAAGGAGAAGGTGAAGTCTGGAGGGTGAATCAGAAGAAGTAGAAGAAGGAGAAGGAGAAGGTGAAGTCTGGAGGGTGAATCAGAAGAAGTAGAAGAAGGAGAAGTAGAAGGTGAAGTCTGGAGGGTGAATCAGAAGAAGCAGAAGAAGGAGAAGGAGAAGATGAAGTCTGGAGGCTGAAGCAGAAGAAGGAGAAGAAGGAGAAGGAGAAGGTGAAGTCTGGAGGGTGAATCAGAAGAAGCAGAAGAAGGAGAAGGAGAAGGTGAAGTCTGGAGGGTGAATCAGAAGAAGCAGAAGAAGGAGAAGGAGAAGGTGAAGTCAGGAGGGTGAATCAGAAGAAGCAGAAGAAGGAGAAGGAGAAGGTGAAGTTAGGAGGGTGAATCAGAAGAAGCAGAAGAAGGAGAAGAGAAGGTGAAGTCAGGGGGGTGAAGCAGAAGAAGCAGAAGAAGGAGAAGGAGAAGGTGAAGTCTGGAGGGCGCAGCAGAAGAAGCAGAAGAAGGAGAAGGAGAAGGTGAAGTCTGGAGGGTGAAGCAGAAGAAGCAGAAGAAGGAGATGGAGAAGGTGAAGTCTGGAGGGTGAATCAGAAGAAGTAGAAGAAGGAGAAGGAGAAGGTGAAGTCAGGAGGGTGAAGCAGAAGAAGCAGAAGAAGGAGAAGGAGAAGGTGAAATCTGAAGGGTGAAGCAGAAGAAGCAGAAGAAGGAGAAGGAGAAGGTGAAGTCTGGAGGGTGAAGCAGAAGAAGCAGAAGAAGGAGAAGGAGAAGGTGAAGTCTGGAGGGTGAATCAGAAGAAGTAGAAGAAGGAGAAGGAGAAGGTGAAGTCAGGAGGGTGAAGCAGAAGAAGCAGAAGAAGGAGAAGGAGAAGGTGAAGTCTGGAGGGTGAAGCAGAAGAAGCAGAAGAAGGAGAAGGAGAAGGTGAAGTCTGGAGGGTGAAGCGGAAGAAGCAGAAGAAGGAGAAGGAGAAGGTGAAGTCTGGAGGGAGAAGCAGAAGAAGTAGAAGAAGGAGAAGGAGAAGGTGAAGTCTGGAGGGTGAATCAGAAGAAGTAGAAGAAGGAGAAGGAGAAGGTGAAGTCTGAAGGGTGAATCAGAAGACGTAGAAGAAGGAGAAGGAGAAGGTGAAGTCTGTAGGGTGAATCAGAAGAAGCAGAAGAAGGAGAAGGAGAAGGTGAAGTCTGGAGGGTGAATCAGAAGAAGTAGAAGAAGGAGAAGGAGAAGGTGTAGTCTGGAGGGTGAATCAGAAGAAGTAGACGAAGGAGAAGGAGAAGGTGAAGTCTGGAGGGTGAATCAGAAGAAGCAGAAGAAGGAGAAGGAGAAGGTGAAGTCTGGAGGGTGAATCAGAAGAAGTAGAAGAAGGAGAAGGTGAAGTCTGGAATGTGAATCAGAAGAAGCAGAAAAAGGAGAAGGAGAAGGTGAAGTCTGGAGGGTGAATCAGAAGAAGCAGAAGAAGGAGAAGGAGAAGGTGAAGTCTGAAGGGTGAATCAGAAGAAGCAGAAGAAGGAGAAGGAGAAGGTGAAGTCTTTGGGTGCATCAGAAGAAGCAGAAGAAGGAGAAGGAGAAGGTGAAGACTGGAGAGTGAATCAGAAGAAGTAGAAGAAGGAGAAGGAGAAGGTGAAGTCTGGAGGGTGAATCAGAAGAGGTAGAAGAAGGAGAATTAGAAGGCGAAGTCTGGAGGGTGAATCAGAAGAAGCAGAAGAAGGAGAAGGAGAAGGTGAAGTCTGGAGGGTGAATCAGAAGAAGCAGAAGAAGGAGAAGGAGAAGATGAAGTCTGGAGGGTGAATCAGATGAAGTAGAAGAAGGAGAAGGAGAAGGTGAGGTCTGGAGGGTGAATCAGAAGAAGCAGAAGAAGGAGAAGGAGAAGGTGAAGTCTGAAGGGTGAATCAGAAGAAGCAGAAGAAGGAGAAGGAGAAGGTGAAGTCTGGAGGGTGAATCAGAAGAAGCAGAAGAAGGAGAAGGAGAAGGTTAAGTTTGGAGGGTGAATCAGAAGAAGTAGAAGAAGGAGAAGGAGGAGGTGAAGTCTGAAGGGTGAATCAGAAGAAGCAGAAGAAGGAGAAGGAGAAGATGAAGTCTGGAGGGTGAATCAGAAGAAGTAGAAGAAGGAGAAGGAGAAGGTGAAGTCTGGAGGGTGAATCAGAAGAAGCAGAAGAAGGAGAAGGAGAAGGTGAAGTCTGGAGGGTGAATCAGAAGAAGCAGAAGAAGGATAAGGAGAAGGTGAAGTCTGGAGGGTGAAACAGAAGAAGCAGAAGAAGGAGAAGGAGAAAGTGAAGTCTGGAGGGTGAATCAGAAGAAGTAGAAGAAGGAGAAGGAGAAGGTGAAGTCTGGAGGGTGAAGCAGAAGAAGTAGAAGAAGGAGAAGGAGAAGGTGAAGTCAGGAGGGTGAAGCAGAAGAAGCAGAAGAAGGTGAAGGAGAAGGTGAAATCTGAAGGGTGAAGCAGAAGAAGCAGAAGAAGGAGAAGGAGAAGGTGAAGTCTGGAGGGTGAAGCAGAAGAAGCAGAAGAAGGAGAAGGAGAAGGTGAAGTCTGGAGGGTGAATCAGAAGAAGTAGAAGAAGGAGAAGGAGAAGGTGAAGTCTGGAGCGTGAATCAGAAGAAGCAGAAGAAGGTGAAGGAGAAGGTGAAGTCTGGAGGGTGAATCAGAAGAAGCAGAAGAAGAAGAAGGAGAAGATGAAGTCTGGAGGGTGAATCAGAAGAAGTAGAAGAAGGAGAAGGAGAAGGTGAAGTTTGGAGGGTGAATCAGAAGAAGCAGAAGAAGGAGAAGGAGAAGATAAAGTCTGGAGGGTGAATCAGAAGAAGCAGAAGAAGGAGAAGGAGAAGGTGAAGTCTGCAGGGTGAATCAGAAGAAGTAGAAGAAGGAGAAGGAGAAGGTGAAGTCTGGTGGGTGAAGCAGAAGAAGTAGAAGAAGTCGAAGGAGAAGGTGAAGTCAGGAGGGTGTATCAGAAGAAGCAGAAGAAGGAGAAGGAGAAGGTGAAGTCTGGAGGGTGAATCAGAAGAATCAGAAGAAGGAGAAGGAGAAGGTGAAGTCTGGAGGATGAATCAGAAGAAGTAGAAGAAGGAGAAGGAGAAGGTGAGGTCTGGAGGGTGAATCAGAAGAAGCAGAAGAAGGAGAAGGAGAAGGTGAAGTCTGAAGGGTGAATCAGAAGAAGCAGAAGAAGAAGAAGGAGAAGGTGAAGTCTGGAGGATGAACCAGAAGAAGCAGAAGAAGGAGAAGGAGAAGGTGAAGTCTGGAGGGTGAATCAGAAGAAGCAGAAGAAGGAGAAGGAGAAGGTGAAGTCTGGAGGGTGAATCAGAAGAAGTAGAAGAAGGAGAAGGAGAAGGTGAAGTCTGGAGGGTGAATCAGAAGAAGTAGAAGAAGGAGAAGTAGAAGGTGAAGTCTGGAGGGTGAATCAGAAGAAGCAGAAGAAGGAGAAGGAGAAGATGAAGTCTGGAGGCTGAAGCAGAAGAAGGAGAAGAAGGAGAAGGAGAAGGTGAAGTCTGGAGGGTGAATCAGAAGAAGCAGAAGAAGGAGAAGGAGAAGGTGAAGTCTGGAGGGTGAATCAGAAGAAGCAGAAGAAGGAGAAGGAGAAGGTGAAGTCAGGAGGGTGAATCAGAAGAAGCAGAAGAAGGAGAAGGAGAAGGTGAAGTTAGGAGGGTGAATCAGAAGAAGCAGAAGAAGGAGAAGAGAAGGTGAAGTCAGGGGGGTGAAGCAGAAGAAGCAGAAGAAGGAGAAGGAGAAGGTGAAGTCTGGAGGGCGCAGCAGAAGAAGCAGAAGAAGGAGAAGGAGAAGGTGAAGTCTGGAGGGTGAAGCAGAAGAAGCAGAAGAAGGAGATGGAGAAGGTGAAGTCTGGAGGGTGAATCAGAAGAAGTAGAAGAAGGAGAAGGAGAAGGTGAAGTCAGGAGGGTGAAGCAGAAGAAGCAGAAGAAGGAGAAGGAGAAGGTGAAATCTGAAGGGTGAAGCAGAAGAAGCAGAAGAAGGAGAAGGAGAAGGTGAAGTCTGGAGGGTGAAGCAGAAGAAGCAGAAGAAGGAGAAGGAGAAGGTGAAGTCTGGAGGGTGAATCAGAAGAAGTAGAAGAAGGAGAAGGAGAAGGTGAAGTCAGGAGGGTGAAGCAGAAGAAGCAGAAGAAGGAGAAGGAGAAGGTGAAGTCTGGAGGGTGAAGCAGAAGAAGCAGAAGAAGGAGAAGGAGAAGGTGAAGTCTGGAGGGTGAAGCGGAAGAAGCAGAAGAAGGAGAAGGAGAAGGTGAAGTCTGGAGGGAGAAGCAGAAGAAGTAGAAGAAGGAGAAGGAGAAGGTGAAGTCTGGAGGGTGAATCAGAAGAAGTAGAAGAAGGAGAAGGAGAAGGTGAAGTCTGAAGGGTGAATCAGAAGACGTAGAAGAAGGAGAAGGAGAAGGTGAAGTCTGTAGGGTGAATCAGAAGAAGCAGAAGAAGGAGAAGGAGAAGGTGAAGTCTGGAGGGTGAATCAGAAGAAGTAGAAGAAGGAGAAGGAGAAGGTGTAGTCTGGAGGGTGAATCAGAAGAAGTAGACGAAGGAGAAGGAGAAGGTGAAGTCTGGAGGGTGAATCAGAAGAAGCAGAAGAAGGAGAAGGAGAAGGTGAAGTCTGGAGGGTGAATCAGAAGAAGTAGAAGAAGGAGAAGGTGAAGTCTGGAATGTGAATCAGAAGAAGCAGAAAAAGGAGAAGGAGAAGGTGAAGTCTGGAGGGTGAATCAGAAGAAGCAGAAGAAGTTAGAAGGAGAAGGTGAAGTCTGAAGGGTGAATCAGAAGAAGCAGAAGAAGGAAAAGGAGAAGGTGAAGTCTTTGGGTGCATCAGAAGAAGCAGAAGAAGGAGAAGGAGAAGGTGAAGACTGGAGAGTGAATCAGAAGAAGTAGAAGAAGGAGAAGGAGAAGGTGAAGTCTGGAGGGTGAATCAGAAGAGGTAGAAGAAGGAGAATTAGAAGGCGAAGTCTGGAGGGTGAATCAGAAGAAGCAGAAGAAGGAGAAGGAGAAGGTGAAGTCTGGAGGGTGAATCAGAAGAAGCAGAAGAAGGAGAAGGAGAAGATGAAGTCTGGAGGGTGAATCAGATGAAGTAGAAGAAGGAGAAGGAGAAGGTGAGGTCTGGAGGGTGAATCAGAAGAAGCAGAAGAAGGAGAAGGAGAAGGTGAAGTCTGAAGGGTGAATCAGAAGAAGCAGAAGAAGGAGAAGGAGAAGGTGAAGTCTGGAGGGTGAATCAGAAGAAGCAGAAGAAGGAGAAGGAGAAGGTTAAGTTTGGAGGGTGAATCAGAAGAAGTAGAAGAAGGAGAAGGAGAAGGTGAAGTCTGAAGGGTGAATCAGAAGAAGCAGAAGAAGGAGAAGGAGAAGATGAAGTCTGGAGGGTGAATCAGAAGAAGTAGAAGAAGGAGAAGGAGAAGGTGAAGTCTGGAGGGTGAATCAGAAGAAGCAGAAGAAGGAGAAGGAGAAGGTGAAGTCTGGAGGGTGAATCAGAAGAAGCAGAAGAAGGATAAGGAGAAGGTGAAGTCTGGAGGGTGAAACAGAAGAAGCAGAAGAAGGAGAAGGAGAAAGTGAAGTCTGGAGGGTGAATCAGAAGAAGTAGAAGAAGGAGAAGGAGAAGGTGAAGTCTGGAGGGTGAAGCAGAAGAAGTAGAAGAAGGAGAAGGAGAAGGTGAAGTCAGGAGGGTGAAGCAGAAGAAGCAGAAGAAGGTGAAGGAGAAGGTGAAATCTGAAGGGTGAAGCAGAAGAAGCAGAAGAAGGAGAAGGAGAAGGTGAAGTCTGGAGGGTGAAGCAGAAGAAGCAGAAGAAGGAGAAGGAGAAGGTGAAGTCTGGAGGGTGAATCAGAAGAAGTAGAAGAAGGAGAAGTAGAAGGTGAAGTCAGGAGGGTGAAGCAGAAGAAGCAGAAGAAGGAGAAGGAGAAGGTGAAGTCTGGAGGGTGAAGCAGAAGAAGCAGAAGAAGGAGAAGGAGAAGGTGAAGTCTGGAGGTTGAAGCTGAAGAAGCATAAGAAGGAGAAGGAGAAGGTGAAGTCAGGAGGGTGAATCAGAAGAAGTAGAAGAAGGAGAAGGAGAAGGTGAAGTCTGGAGGGTGAATCAGAAGAAATAGAAGAAGGAGAAGGAGAAGGTGAAGTCTGGAGGGTGAATCAGAAGAAGTAGAAGAAGGAGAAGGAGAAGGTGAAGTCTGGAGTGTGAATCAGAAGAAGCAGAAGAAGGAGAAGGAGAAGGTGAAGTCTGGAGGGAGAAGCAGAAGAAGTAGAAGAAGGAGAAGGAGAAGGTGAAGTCTGGAGGGTGAATCAGAAGAAGTAGAAGAAGGAGAAGGAGAAGGTGAAGTCTGAAGGGTGAATCAGAAGAAGCAGAAGAAGGAGAAGGAGAAGGTGAAGTCTGGAGGGTGAATCAGAAGAAGCAGAAGAAGGAGAAGGAGAAGGTGAAGTCTGGAGGGTGAATCAGAAGAAGTAGAAGAAGGAGAAGGAGAAGGTGAAGTCTGGAGGGTGAATCAGAAGAAGCAGAAGAAGGAGAAGGAGAAGGTGAAGTCTGGAGGGTGAATCAGAAGAAGCAGAAGAAGGAGAAGGAGAAGGTGAAGTCTGGAGGGTGAATCAGAAGAAGCAGAAGAAGGAGAAGGAGAAGGTGAAGTCTGGAGGGTGAATCAGAAGAAGCAGAAGAAGGAGAAGGAGAAGGTGAAGTCTGGAGGGTGAATCAGAAGAAGTAGAAGAAGGAGAAGGAGAAGGTGAAGTCTGGAGGGTGAATCAGAAGAAGTAGAAGAAGGAGAAGGAGAAGGTGAAGTCTGGAGGGTGAATCAGAAGAAGCAGAAGAAGGAGAAGGAGAAGATGAAGTCTGGAGGGTGAATCAGAAGAAGGAGAAGAAGGAGAAGAAGAAGGTGAAGTCTGGAGGGTGAATCAGATGAAGCAGAAGAAGGAGAAGGAGAAGGTGAAGTCTGGAGGGTGAATCAGAAGAAGCAGAAGAAGGAGAAGGAGAAGGTGAAGTCAGGAGGGTGAATCAGAAGAAGCAGAAGAAGGAGAAGGAGAAGGTGAAGTTAGGAGGGTGAATCAGAAGAAGCAGAAGAAGGAGAAGAGAAGGTGAAGTCAGGGGGGTGAAGCAGAAGAAGCAGAAGAAGGAGAAGGAGAAGGTGAAGTCTGGAGGGCGCAGCAGAAGAAGCAGAAGAAGGAGAAGGTGAAGTCTGGAGGGTGAAGCAGAAGAAGCAGAAGAAGGAGATGGAGAAGGTGAAGTCTGGAGGGTGAATCAGAAGAAGTAGAAGAAGGAGAAGGAGAAGGTGAAGTCAGGAGGGTGAAGCAGAAGAAGCAGAAGAAGGAGAAGGAGAAGGTGAAATCTGAAGGGTGAAGCAGAAGAAGCAGAAGAAGGAGAAGGAGAAGGTGAAGTCTGGAGGGTGAAGCAGAAGAAGCAGAAGAAGGAGAAGGAGAAGGTGAAGTCTGGAGGGTGAATCAGAAGAAGTAGAAGAAGGAGAAGGAGAAGGTGAAGTCAGGAGGGTGAAGCAGAAGAAGCAGAAGAAGGAGAAGGAGAAGGTGAAGTCTGGAGGGTGAAGCAGAAGAAACAGAAGAAGGAGAAGGAGAAGGTGAAGTCTGGAGGGTGAAGCGGAAGAAGCATAAGAAGGAGAAGGAGAAGGTGTAGTCAGGAGGGTGAATCAGAAGAAGTAGAAGAAGGAGAAGGAGAAGGTGAAGTCTGGAGGGTGAATCAGAAGAAGTAGAAGAAGGAGAAGGAGAAGGTGAAGTCTGGAGGGTGAATCAGAAGAAGTAGAAGAAGGAGAAGGAGAAGGTGAAGTCTGGAGTGTGAATCAGAAGAAGCAGAAGAAGGAGAAGGAGAAGGTGAAGTCTGGAGGGAGAAGCAGAAGAAGTACAAGAAGGAGAAGGAGAAGGTGAAGTCTGGAGGGTGAATCAGAAGAAGTAGAAGAAGGATAAGGGGAAGGTGAAGTCTGAAGGGTGAATCAGAAGACGTAGAAGAAGGAGAAGGAGAAGGTGAAGTCTGTTGGGTGAATCAGAAGAAGCAGAAGAAGGAGAAGGAGAAGGTGAAGTCTGGAGGGTGAATCAGAAGAAGTAGAAGAAGGAGAAGGAGAAGATGTAGTCTGGAGGGTGAATCAGAAGAAGTAGACGAAGGAGAAGGAGAAGGTGAAGTCTGGAGGGTGAATCAGAAGAAGCAGAAGAAGGAGAAGGAGAAGGTGAAGTCTGGAGGGTGAATCAGAAGAAGTAGAAGAAGGAGAAGGTGAAGTCTGGAATGTGAATCAGAAGAAGCAGAAAAAGGAGAAGGAGAAGGTGATGTCTGGAGGGTGAATCAGAAGAAGCAGAAGAAGGAGAAGGAAAAGGTGAAGTCTGGAGGGTGAATCAGAAGAAGCAGAAGAAGGAGAAGGAGAAGGTGAAGTCTGGAGGGTGAATCAGAAGAAGCAGAAGAAGGAGAAGGAGAAGGTGAAGACTGGAGAGTGAATCAGAAGAAGTAGAAGAAGGAGAAGGAGAAGGTGAAGTCTGGAGGGTGAATCAGAAGAAGTAGAAGAAGGAGAAGGAGAAGGCGAAGTCTGGAGGGTGAATCAGAAGAAGCAGAAGAAGGAGAAGGAGAAGGTGAAGTCTGGAGGGTGAATCAGAAGAAGCAGAAGAAGGAGAAGGAGAAGATGAAGTCTGGAGGGTGAATCAGATGAAGTAGAAGAAGGAGAAGGAGAAGGTGAGGTCTGGAGGGTGAATCAGAAGAAGCAGAAGAAGGAGAAGGAGAAGGTGAAGTCTGAAGGGTGAATCAGAAGAAGCAGAAGAAGGAGAAGGAGAAGGTGAAGTCTGGAGGGTGAATCAGAAGAAGCAGAAGAAGGAGAAGGAGAAGGTTAAGTTTGGAGGGTGAATCAGAAGAAGTAGAAGAAGGAGAAGGAGAAGGTGAAGTCTGAAGGGTGAATCAGAAGAAGCAGAAGAAGGAGAAGGAGAAGATGAAGTCTGGAGGGTGAATCAGAAGAAGTAGAAGAAGGAGAAGGAGAAGGTGAAGTCTGGAGGGTGAATCAGAAGAAGCAGAAGAAGGAGAAGGAGAAGGTGAAGTCTGGAGGGTGAATCAGAAGAAGCAGAAGAAGGATAAGGAGAAGGTGAAGTCTGGAGGGTGAAACAGAAGAAGCAGAAGAAGGAGAAGGAGAAAGTGAAGTCTGGAGGGTGAATCAGAAGAAGTAGAAGAAGGAGAAGGAGATGGTGAAGTCTGGAGGGTGAAGCAGAAGAAGTAGAAGAAGGAGAAGGAGAAGGTGAAGTCAGGAGGGTGAAGCAGAATAAGCAGAAGAAGGAGAAGGAGAAGGTGAAATCTGAAGGGTGAAGCAGAAGAAGCAGAAGAAGGAGAAGGAGAAGGTGAAGTCTGGAGGGTGAAGCAGAAGAAGCAGAAGAAGGAGAAGGAGAAGGTGAAGTCTGGAGGGTGAATCAGAAGAAGTAGAAGAAGGAGAAGGAGAAGGTGAAGTCAGGAGGGTGAAGCAGAAGAAGCAGAAGAAGGAGAAGGAGAAGGTGAAGTCTGGAGGGTGAAGCAGAAGAAGCAGAAGAAGGAGAAGGAGAAGGTGAAGTCTGGAGGGTGAAGCTGAAGAAGCATAAGAAGGAGAAGGAGAAGGTGAAGTCAGGAGGGTGAATCAGAAGAAGTAGAAGAAGGAGAAGGAGAAGGTGAAGTCTGGAGGGTGAATCAGAAGAAGTAGAAGAAGGAGAAGGAGAAGGTGAAGTCTGGAGGGTGAATCAGAAGAAGTAGAAGAAGGAGAAGGAGAAGGTGAAGTCTGGAGTGTGAATCAGAAGAAGCAGAAGAAGGAGAAGGAGAAGGTGAAGTCTGGAGGGAGAAGCAGAAGAAGTAGAAGAAGGAGAAGGAGAAGGTGAAGTCTGGAGGGTGAATCAGAAGAAGTAGAAGAAGGGGAAGGAGAAGGTGAAGTCTGAAGGGTGAATCAGAAGAAGCAGAAAAAGGAGAAGGAGAAGGTGAAGTCTGGAGGGTGAATCAGAAGAAGCAGAAGAAGGAGAAGGAGAAGGTGAAGTCTGGAGGGTGAATCAGAAGAAGTAGAAGAAGGAGAAGGAGAAGGTGAAGTCTGGAGGGTGAATCAGAAGAAGCAGAAGAAGGAGAAGGAGAAGGTGAAGTCTGGAGGGTGAATCAGAAGAAGCAGAAGAAGGAGAAGGAGAAGGTGAAGTCTGGAGGGTGAATCAGAAGAAGCAGAAGAAGGAGAAGGAGAAGGTGAAGTCTGGAGGGTGAATCAGAAGAAGCAGAAGAAGGAGAAGGAGAAGGTGAAGACTGGAGGGTGAATCAGAAGAAGTAGAAGAAGGAGAAGGAGAAGGTGAAGTCTGGAGGGTGAATCAGAAGAAGTAGAAGAAGGAGAAGAAGAAGGCGAAGTCTGGAGGGTGAATCAGAAGAAGCAGAAGAAGGAGAAGGAGAAGGTGAAGTCTGGAGGTTGAATCAGAAGAAGCAGAAGAAGGAGAAGGAGAAGATGAAGTCTGGAGGGTGAATCAGATGAAGTAGAAGAAGGAGAAGGAGAAGGTGAGGTCTGGAGGGTGAATCAGAAGAAGCAGAAGAAGGAGAAGGAGAAGGTGAAGTTTGAAGGGTGAATCAGAAGAAGCAGAAGAAGGAGAAGGAGAAGGTGAAGTCTGGAGGGTGAATCAGAAGAAGCAGAAGAAGGAGAAGGGGAAGGTGAAGTTTGGAGGGTGAATCAGAAGAATTAGAAGAAGGAGAAGGAGAAGGTGAAGTCTGGAGGGTGAATCAGAAGAAGCAGAAGAAGGAGAAGGAGAAGATGAAGTCTGGAGGGTGAATCAGAAGAAGGAGAAGAAGGAGAAGGAGAAGGTGAAGTCTGGAGGGTGAATCAGAAGAAGCAGAAGAAGGAGAAGGATAAGGTGAAGTCTGGAGGGTGAATCAGAAGAAGCAGAAGAAGGAGAAGGAGAAGGTGAAGTCTGGAGGGTGAATCAGAAGGAGTAGAAGAAGGAGAAGGAGAAAGTGAAGTCTGGAGGGTGAATCAGAAGAAGTAGAAGAAGGAGAAGGAGAAGGTGAAGTCTGGAGGGTGAAGCAGAAGAAGTAGAAGAAGGAGAAGGAGAAGGTGAAGTCAGGAGGGTGAAGCAGAAGAAGCAGAAGAAGGAGAAGGAGAAGGTGAAATCTGAAGGGTGAAGCAGAAGAAGCAGAAGAAGGAGAAGGAGAAGGTGAAGTCTGGAGGGTGAAGCAGAAGAAGCAGAAGAAGGAGAAGGAGAAGGTGTAATCTGGAGGGTGAATCAGAAGAAGTAGAAGAAGGAGAAGGAGAAGGTGAAGTCAGGAGGGTGAAGCAGAAGAAGCAGAAGAAGGAGAAGGAGAAGGTGAAGTCTGGAGGGTGAAGCAGAAGAAGCAGAAGAAGGAGAAGGAGAAGGTGAAGTCTGGAGGGTGAAGCGGAAGAAGCATAAGAAGGAGAAGGAGAAGGTGAAGTCAAGAGGGTGAATCAGAAGAAGTAGAAGAAGGAGAAGGAGAAGGTGAAGTCTGGAGGGTAAATCAGAAGAAGTAGAAGAAGGAGAAGGAGAAGGTGAAGTCTGGAGGGTGAATCAGAAGAAGTAGAAGAAGGAGAAGGAGAAGGTGAAGTCTGGAGTGTGAATCAGTAGAAGCAGAAGAAGGAGAAGGAGAAGGTGAAGTCTGGAGGGAGAAGCAGAAGAAGGAGAAGAAGGAGAAGGAGAAGGTGAAGTCTGGAGGGTGAATCAGAAGAAGTAGAAGAAGGAGAAGGAGAAGGTGAAGTCTGAAGGGTGAATCAGAAGACGTAGAAGAGGGAGAAGGAGAAGGTGAAGTCTGTAGGGTGAATCAGAAGAAGCAGAAGAAGGAGAAGGAGAAGGTGAAGTCTGGAGGGTGAATCAGAAGAAGTAGAAGAAGGAGAAGGAGAAGGTGTCGTCTGGAGGGTGAATCAGAAGAAGTAGACGAAGGAGAAGGAGAAGGTGAAGTCTGGAGGGTGAATCAGAAGAAGCAGAAGAAGGAGAAGGAGAAGGTGAAGTCTGGAGGGTGAATCAGAAGAAGTAGAAGTAGGAGAAGGAGAAGGTGAAGTCTGGAGGGTGAATCAGAAGAAGCAGAAGAAGGAGAAGGAGAAGGTGAAGTCTGGAGGGTGAATCAGAAGAAGCAGAAGAAGGAGAAGGAGAAGATGAAGTCTGGAGGGTGAATCAGAAGAAGAAGAAGAAGGAGAAGGAGAAGGTGAAGTCTGGAGGGTGATTCAGAAGAAGCAGAAGAAGGAGAAGGAGAAGGTGAAGACTGGAGGGTGAATCAGAAGAAGTAGAAGAAGGAGAAGGAGAAGGTGAAGTCTGGAGGGTGAATCAGAAGAAGTAGAAGAAGGAGAAGGAGAAGGCGAAATCTGGAGGGTGAATCAGAAGAAGCAGAAGAAGGAGAAGGAGAAGGTGAAGTCTGGAGGGTGAATCAGAAGAAGCAGAAGAAGGAGAAGGAGAAGATGAAGTCTGGAGGGTGAATCAGAAGAAGTAGAAGAAGGAGAAGGAGAAGGTGAAGTCTGGAGGGTGAATCAGAAGAAACAGAAGAAGGAGAAGGAGAAGGTGAAGTCTGGAGGGTGAATCAGAAGAAGCAGAAGAAGGAGAAGGAGAAGGTGAAGTCAGGAGGGTGAATCAGAAGACGTAGAAGAAGGAGAAGGAGAAGGTGAAGTCTGGAGGGTGAATCAGAAGAAGTAGAAGAAGGAGAAGGAGAAGGTGAAGTCTGGAGGGTGAATCAGAAGAAGTAGAAGAAGGAGAAGGAGAAGGTGAAGTCTGGAGTGTGAATCAGAAGAAGCAGAAGAAGGAGAAGGAGAAGGTGAAGTCTGGAGGGAGAAGCAGAAGAAGGAGAAGAAGGAGAAGGAGAAGGTGAAGTCTGGAGGGTGAATCAGAAGAAGTAGAAGAAGGAGAAGGAGAAGGTGAAGTCTGAAGGGTGAATCAGAAGACGTAGAAGAAGGAGAAGGAGAAGGTGAAGTCTGTAGGGTGAATCAGAAGAAGCAGAAGAAGGAGAAGGAGAAGGTGAAGTCTGGAGGGTGAATCAGAAGAAGTAGAAGAAGGAGAAGGAGAAGGTGTAGTCTGGAGGGTGAATCAGAAGAAGTAGACGAAGGAGAAGGAGAAGGTGAAGTCTGGAGGGTGAATCAGAAGAAGCAGAAGAAGGAGAAGGAGAAGGTGAAGTCTGGAGGGTGAATCAGAAGAAGTAGAAGAAGGAGAAGGAGAAGGTGAAGTCTGGAGGGTGAATCAGAAGAAGCAGAAGAAGGAGAAGGAGAAGGTGAAGTCTGGAGGGTGAATCAGAAGAAGCAGAAGAAGGAGAAGGAGAAGGTGAAGTCTGGAGGGTGAATCAGAAGAAGCAGAAGAAGGAGAAGGAGAAGGTGAAGTCTGGAGGGTGAATCAGAAAAAGCAGAAGAAGGAGAAGGAGAAGGTGAAGACTGGAGGGTGAATCAGAAGAAGTAGAAGAAGGAGAAGGAGAAGGTGAAGTCTGGAGGGTGAATCAGAAGAAGTAGAAGAAGGAGAAGGAGAAGGCGAAGTCTGGAGGGTGAATCAGAAGAAGCAGAAGAAGGAGAAGGAGAAGGTGAAGTCTGGAGGGTGAATCAGAAGAAGCAGAAGAAGGAGAAGGAGAAGATGAAGTCTGGAGGGTGAATCAGAAGAAGTAGAAGAAGGAGAAGGAGAAGGTGAAGTCTGAAGGTTGAATCAGAAGAAGCAGAAGAAGGAGAAGGAGAAGGTGAAGTCTGGAGGGTGAATCAGAAGAAGCAGAAGAAGGAGAAGGAGAAGGTGAAGTCTGGAGGGTGAATCAGAAGAAGTAGAAGAAGGAGAAGGAGAAGGCGAAGTCTGGAGGGTGAATCAGAAGAAGCAGAAGAAGGAGAAGGAGAAGATGAAGTCTGGAGGGTGAATCAGAAGAAGTAGAAGAAGGAGAAGGAGAAGGTGAAGTCTGGAGGGTGAATCAGAAGAAGCAGAAGAAGGAGAAGGAGAAGGTGAAGTCTGGAGGGTGAATCAGAAGAAGCAGAAGAAGGAGAAGGAGAAGGTGAAGTCTGGAGGGTGAATCAGAAGAAGCAGAAGAAGGAGAAGGAGAAGGTGAAGTCTGGAGGGTGAAACAGAAGAAGCAGAAGAAGGAGAAGGAGAAGGCGAAGTCTGGAGGGTGAATCAGAAGAAGCAGAAGAAGGAGAAGGAGAAGGTGAAGACTGGAGGGTGAATCAGAAGAAGTAGAAGAAGGAGAAGGAGAAGGTGAAGTCTGGAGTGTGAATCAGAAGAAGTAGAAGAAGGAGAAGGAGAAGGCGAAGTCTGGAGGGTGAATCAGAAGAAGCAGAAGAAGGAGAAGGAGAAGGTGAAGTCTGGAGGGTGAATCAGAAGAAGCAGAAGAAGGAGAAGGAGAAGATGAAGTCTGGAGGGTGAATCAGAAGAAGTAGAAGAAGGAGAAGGAGAAGGTGAAGTCTGAAGGGTGAATCAGAAGAAGCAGAAGAAGGAGAAGGAGAAGGTGAAGTCTGGAGGGTAAATCAGAAGAAGCAGAAGAAGGAGAAGGAGAAGGTGAAGTCTGGAGGGTGAATCAGAAGAAGTAGAAGAAGGAGAAGTAGAAGGTGAAGTCTGGAGGGTGAATCAGAAGAAGCAGAAGAAGGAGAAGGAGAAGATGAAGTCTGGAGGGTGAATCAGAAGAAGTAGAAGAAGGAGAAGGAGAAGGTGAAGTCTGGAGGGTGAATCAGAAGAAGCAGAAGAAGGAGAAGGAGAAGGTGAAGTCTGGAGGGTGAATCAGAAGAAACAGAAGAAGGAGAAGGAGAAGGTGAAGTCTGGAGGGTGAATCAGAAGAAGTAGAAGAAGGAGAAGGAGAAGGTGAAGTCTGGAGGGTGAATCAGAAGAAGTAGAAGAAGGAGAAGGAGAAGGTGAAGTCTGGAGGGTGAAGCAGAAGAAGTAGAAGAAGGAGAAGGAGAAGGTGAAGTCAGGAGGGTGAATCAGAAGAAGTAGAAGAAGGAGAAGAAGAAGGTGAAGTCAGGAGGGTGAATCAGAAGAAGCAGAAGAAGGAGAAGGAGAAGGTGAAGTCTGGAGGGTGAATCAGAAGAAGCAGAAGAAGGAGAAGGAGAAGGTGAAGTCTGGAGGGTGAATCAGAAGAATCAGAAGAAGGAGAAGGAGAAGGTGAAGTCTGGAAGGTGAATCAGAAGAAGCAGAAGAAAGAGAAGGAGAAGGTGAAGACTGGAGGGTGAATCAGAAGAAGTCGAAGAAGGAGAAGGAGAAGGTGAAGTCTGGAGGGTGAATCAGAAGAAGCAGAAGAAGGAGAAGGAGAAGGTGAAGTCTGGAGGGTGAATCAGAAGAAGCAGAAGAAGGAGCAGTAGAAGGTGAAGTCTGGAGGGTGAATCAGAGAAGCAGAAGAAGGAGAAGGAGAAGATGAAGTCTGGAGGGTGAATCAGAAGAAGTGGAAGGAGGAGAAGGAGAAGGTGAGGTCTGGAGGGTGAATCAGAAGAAGCAGAAGAAGGAGAAGGAGAAGGTGAAGTCTGGAGGGTGAATCAGAAGAAGCAGAAGAAGGAGAAGGAGAAGGTGAAGTCTGGAGGGTGAATCAGAAGAAGCAGAAGAAGGAGAAGGAGAAGGTGAAGTCAGGAGGGTGACTCAGAAGAAGCAGAAGAAGGAGAAGGAGAAGGTGAAGTCAGGAGGGTGAATCAGAAGAAGCAGAAGAAGGAGAAGGAGAAGGTGAAGTCAGGGGGGTGAAGCAGAAGAAGTAGAAGAAGGAGAAGGAGAAGGTGAAGTCTGGAGGGCGCAGCAGAAGAAGCAGAAGAAGGAGAAGGAGAAGGTGAAGTCTGGAGGGTGAAGCAGCAGAAGCAGAAGTAAGAGAAGGAGAAGGTGAAGTCTGGAGGGTGAATCAGAAGAAGTAGAAGAAGGAGAAGGAGAAGGTGAAGTCAGGATGGTGAAGCAGAAGAAGCAGAAGATGGAGAAGGAGAAGGTGAAGTCTGGAGGGTAAAGCAGAAGAAGCAGAAGAAGGAGAAGGAGAAGGTGAAGTCTGGAGGGTGAAGCAGAAGAAGCAGAAGAAGGAGAAGGAGAAGGTGAGGTCTGGAGGGTGAAGCAGAAGAAGGAGAAGGAGAAGGTGAAGTCTGGAGGGTGAATCAGAAGAAGCAGAAGAATGAGAAGGAGAAGGTGAAGTCAGGAGGGTGAAGCAGAAGAAGCAGAAGAAGGAGAAGGAGAAGGTGAAGTCTGGAGGGTGAAGCAGAAGAAGCAGAAGAAGGAGAAGGAGAAGGTGAAGTCTGGAGGGTGAAGCAGAAGAAGCATAAGAAGGAGAAGGAGAAGGTGAAGTCAGGAGGGTGAATCAGAAGAAGTAGAAGAAGGAGAAGGAGAAAGTGAAGTCTGGAGGGTGAATCAGAAGAAGTAGAAGAAGGAGAAGGAGAAGGTGAAGTCTGGAGGGTGAATCAGAAGAAGTAGAAGAAGGAGAAGGAGAAGGTGAAGTCTGGAGGGTGAATTAGAAGAAGCAGAAGAAGGAGAAGGAGAAGGTGAAGTCTGGAGGGTGAATCAGAAGAAGTAGAAGAAGGAGAAGGAGAAGGTGAAGTCTGGAGGGTGAATCAGAAGAAGCAGAAGAAGGAGAAGGAGAAGGTGAAGTCTGGAGGGTGAATCAGAAGAAGCAGAAGAAGGAGAAGGAGAAGGTGAAGTCTGCAGGGTGAATCAGAAGAAGCAGGAGAAGGAGAAGGAGAAGGTGAAGTCTGGAGGGTGAATCAGAAGAAGCAGAAGAAGGAGAAGGAGAAGGTGAAGACTGGAGGGTGAATCAGAAGAAGTAGAAGAAGGAGAAGGAGAAGGTGAAGTCTGGAGGGTGAATCAGAAGAAGTAGAAGAAGGAGAAGGAGAAGGCGAAGTCTGGAGGGTGAATCAGAAGAAGCGGAAGAAGGAGAAGGAGAAGGTGAAGTCTGGAGGGTGAATCAGAAGAGGCAGAAGAAGGAGAAGGAGAAGATGAAGTCTGGAGGGTGAATCAGAAGAAGTAGAAGAAGGAGAAGGAGAAGGTGAGGTCTGGAGGGTGAATCAGAAGAAGCAGAAGAAGGAGAAGGAGAAGGTGAAGTCTGAAGGGTGAATCAGAAGAAGCAGAAGAAGGAGAAGGAGAAGGTGAAGTCTGGAGGGTGAATCAGAAGAAGCAGAAGAAGGAGAAGGAGAAGTTGAAGTCTGGAGGGTGAATCAGAAGAAGTAGAAGAAGGAGAAGGAGAAGGTGAAGTCTGGAGGGTGAATCAGAAGAAGGAGAAGAAGGAGAAGGAGAAGGTGAAGTCTGGAGGGTGAATCAGAAGAAGCAGAAGAAGGAGAAGGAGAAGGTGAAGTCTGGAGGGTGAATCAGAAGAAGCAGAAGAAGGAGAAGGAGAAGATGAAGTCTGGAGGGTGAATCAGAAGAAGTAGAAGAAGGAGAAGGAGAAGGTGAAGTCTGGAGGGTGAATTAGAAGAAGCAGAAGAAGGAGAAGGAGAAGGTGAAGTCTGGAGGGTGAATCAGAAGAAGCAGAAGAAGGAGAAGGAGAAGGTGAAGTCTGGAGGGTGAATCAGAAGATGCAGAATAAGGAGAAGGAGAAGGTGAAGTCTGGAGGGTGAATCAGAAGAAGCAGAAGAAGGAGAAGGAGAAGGTGAAGTCTGGAGGGTGAATCAGAAGAAGTAGAAGAAGGAGAAGGAGAAGGTGAAGTCTGGAGGGTGAAGAGAAGAAGCAGAAGAAGGAGAAGGAGAAGGTGAAGTCAGGAGGGTGAATCAGAAGAAGTAGAAGAAGGAGAAGGAGAAGGTGAAGTCAGGAGGGTGAATCAGAAGAAGCAGAAGAAGGAGAAGGAGAAGGTGAAGTCTGGAGGACAATCAGAAGAATCAGAAGAAGGAGAAGGAGAAGGTGAAGTCTGGAGGGTGAATCAGAAGAAGCAGAAGAAGGAGAAGGAGAAGGTGAAGTCAGGAGGGTGAAGCAGAAGAAGCAGAAGAAGGAGAAGGAGAAGGTGAAGTCTGGAGGGTGAAGCAGAAGAAGCAGAAGAAGGAGAAGGAGAAGGTGAAGTCTGGAGGGTGAAGCAGAAGAAGCATAAGAAGGAGAAGGAGAAGGTGAAGTCAGGAGGGTGAATCAGAAGAAGTAGAAGAAGGAGAAGGAGAAAGTGAAGTCTGGAGGGTGAATCAGAAGAAGTAGAAGAAGGAGAAGGAGAAGGTGAAGTCTGGAGGGTAAATCAGAAGAAGTAGAAGAAGGAGAAGGAGAAGGTGAAGTCTGGAGGGTGAATTAGAAGAAGCAGAAGAAGGAGAAGGAGAAGGTGAAGTCTGGAGGGTGAATCAGAAGAAGTAGAAGAAGGAGAAGGAGAAGGTGAAGTCTGGAGGGTGAATCAGAAGAAGCAGAAGAAGGAGAAGGAGAAGGTGAAGTCTGGAGGGTGAATCAGAAGAAGCAGAAGAAGGAGAAGGAGAAGGTGAAGTCTGGAGGGTGAATCAGAAGAAGCAGGAGAAGGAGAAGGAGAAGGTGAAGTCTGGAGGGTGAATCAGAAGAAGCAGAAGAAGGAGAAGGAGAAGGTGAAGACTGGAGGGTGTATCAGAAGAAGTAGAAGAAGGAGAAGGAGAAGGTGAAGTCTGGAGGGTGAATCAGAAGAAGTAGAAGAAGGAGAAGGAGAAGGCGAAGTCTGGAGGGTGAATCAGAAGAAGCGGAAGAAGGAGAAGGAGAAGGTGAAGTCTGGAGGGTGAATCAGAAGAGGCAGAAGAAGGAGAAGGAGAAGATGAAGTCTGGAGGGTGAATCAGATGAAGTAGAAGAAGGAGAAGGAGAAGGTGAGGTCTGGAGGGTGAATCAGAAGAAGCAGAAGAAGGAGAAGGAGAAGGTGAAGTCTGAAGGGTGAATCAGAAGAAGCAGAAGAAGGAGAAGGAGAAGGTGAAGTCTGGAGGGTGAATCAGAAGAAGCAGAAGAAGGAGAAGGAGCAGGTGAAATCTGGAGGGTGAATCAGAAGAAGTAGAAGAAGGAGAAGGAGAAGGTGAAGTCTGGAGGGTGAATCAGAAGAAGGATAAGAAGGAGAAGGAGAAGGTGAAGTCTGGAGGGTGAATCAGAAGAAGCAGAAGAAGGAGAAGGAGAAGGTGAAGTCTGGAGGGTGAATCAGAAGAAGCAGAAGAAGGAGAAGGAGAAGATGAAGTCTGGAGGGTGAATCAGAAGAAGTAGAAGAAGGAGAAGGAGAAGGTGAAGTCTGGAGGGTGAATCAGAAGAAGCAGAAGAAGGAGAAGGATAAGGTGAAGTCTGGAGGGTGAATCAGAAGAAGCAGAAGAAGGAGAAGGAGAAGGTGAAGTCTGGAGGGTGAATCAGAAGATGCAGAATAAGGAGAAGGAGAAGGTGAAGTCTGGAGGGTGAATCAGAAGAAGCAGAAGAAGGAGAAGGAGAAGGTGAAGTCTGGAGGGTGAATCAGAAGAAGTAGAAGAAGGAGAAGGAGAAGGTGAAGTCTGGAGGGTGAAGCAGAAGAAGCAGAAGAAGGAGAAGGAGAAGGTGAAGTCAGGAGGGTGAATCAGAAGAAGTAGAAGAAGGAGAAGGAGAAGGTGAAGTCAGGAGGGTGAATCAGAAGAAGCAGAAGAAGGAGAAGGAGAAGGTGAAGTCTGGAGGGTGAATCAGAAGAATCAGAAGAAGGAGAAGGAGAAGGTGAAGTCTGAAGGGTGAATCAGAAGAAGCAGAAGAAAGAGAAGGAGAAGGTGAAGTCTGGAGGGTGAAGCAGAAGAAGCAGAAGAAGGAGAAGGAGAAGGTGAAGACTGGAGGGTGAATCAGAAGAAGTAGAAGAAGGAGAAGGAGAAGGTGAAGTCTGGAGGGTGAATCAGAAGAAGCAGAAGAAGGAGAAGGAGAAGGTGAAGTCTGGAGGGTGAATCAGAAGAAGCAGAAGAAGGAGAAGTGGAAGGTGAAGTCTGGAGGGTGAATCAGAGAAGCAGAAGAAGGAGAAGGAGAAGATGAAGTCTGGAGGGTGAATCAGAAGAAGTGGATGAAGGAGAAGGAGAAGGTGAGGTCTGGAGGTTGAATCAGAAGAAGCAGAAGAAGGAGAAGGAGAAGGTGAAGTCTGGAGGGTGAATCAGAAGAAGCAGAAGAAGGAGAAGGAGAAGGTGAAGTCTGGAGGGTGAACCAGAAGAAGCAGAAGAAGGAGAAGGAGAAGGTGATCTCAGGAGGGTGACTCAGAAGAAGCAGAAGAAGGAGAAGGAGAAGGTGAAGTTAGGAGGGTGAATCAGCAGAAGCAGAAGAAGGAGAAGGAGAAGGTGAAGTCAGGGGGGTGAAGCAGAAGAAGTAGAAGAAGGAGAAGGAGAAGGTGAAGTCAGGAGGGTGAAGCAGAAGAAGCAGAAGAAGGAGAAGGAGACGGTGAAGTCTGGAGGGTAAAGCAGAAGAAGCAGAAGAAGGAGAAGGAGAAGGTGAAGTCTGGAGGGCGAAGCAGAAGAAGCAGAAGAAGGAGAAGGAGAAGGTGAGGTCTGGAGGGTGAAGCAGAAGAAGCAGAAGAAGGAGAAGGTGAAGGTGAAGTCTGGAGGGTGAATCAGAAGAAGCAGAAGAAGGAGAAGGAGAAGGTGAAGTCTGGAGGGTGAAGCAGCAGAAGCAGAAGTAGGAGAAGGAGAAGGTGAAGTCTGGAGGGTGAATCAGAAGAAGCAGAAGAAGGAGAAGGAGAAGGTGATGTCAGGAGGGTGAAGCAGAAGAAGCAGAAGAAGGAGAAGGAGACGGTGAAGTCTGGAGGGTAAAGCAGAAGAAGCAGAAGAAGGAGAAGGAGAAGGTGAAGTCTGGAGGGCGAAGCAGAAGAAGCAGAAGAAGGAGAAGGAGAAGGTGAGGTCTGGAGGGTGAAGCAGAAGAAGCAGAAGAAGGAGAAGGAGAAGGTGAAGTCTGGAGGGTGAATCAGAAGAAGCAGAAGAAGGAGAAGGAGAAGGTGAAGTCAGGAGGGTGAAGCAGAAGAAGCAGAAGAAGGAGAAGGAGAAGGTGAAGTCTGGAGGGTGAATCAGAAGAAGTAGAAGAAGGAGAAGTAGAAGGTGAAGTCTGGAGGGTGAATCAGAAGAAGCAGAAGAAGGAGAAGGAGAAGATGAAGTCTGGAGGGTGAATCAGAAGAAGTAGAAGAAGGAGAAGGAGAAGGTGAAGTCTGGAGGGTGAATCAGAAGAAGCAGAAGAAGGAGAAGGAGAAGGTGAAGTCTGGAGGGTGAATCAGAAGAAGCAGAAGAAGGAGAAGGAGAAGGTGAAGTCTGGAGGGTGAATCAGAAGAAGTAGAAGAAGGAGAAGGAGAAGGTGAAGTCTGGAGGGTGAATCAGAAGAAGTAGAAGAAGGAGAAGGAGAAGGTGAAGTCTGGAGGGTGAAGCAGAAGAAGTAGAAGAAGGAGAAGGAGAAGGTGAAGTCAGGAGGGTGAATCAGAAGAAGTAGAAGAAGGAGAAGAAGAAGGTGAAGTCAGGAGGGTGAATCAGAAGAAGCAGAAGAAGGAGAAGGAGAAGGTGAAGTCTGGAGGGTGAATCAGAAGAAGCAGAAGAAGGAGAAGGAGAAGGTGAAGTCTGGAGGGTGAATCAGAAGAATCAGAAGAAGGAGAAGGAGAAGGTGAAGTCTGGAAGGTGAATCAGAAGAAGCAGAAGAAAGAGAAGGAGAAGGTGAAGACTGGAGGGTGAATCAGAAGAAGTCGAAGAAGGAGAAGGAGAAGGTGAAGTCTGGAGGGTGAATCAGAAGAAGCAGAAGAAGGAGAAGGAGAAGGTGAAGTCTGGAGGGTGAATCAGAAGAAGCAGAAGAAGGAGCAGTAGAAGGTGAAGTCTGGAGGGTGAATCAGAGAAGCAGAAGAAGGAGAAGGAGAAGATGAAGTCTGGAGGGTGAATCAGAAGAAGTGGAAGGAGGAGAAGGAGAAGGTGAGGTCTGGAGGGTGAATCAGAAGAAGCAGAAGAAGGAGAAGGAGAAGGTGAAGTCTGGAGGGTGAATCAGAAGAAGCAGAAGAAGGAGAAGGAGAAGGTGAAGTCTGGAGGGTGAATCAGAAGAAGCAGAAGAAGGAGAAGGAGAAGGTGAAGTCAGGAGGGTGACTCAGAAGAAGCAGAAGAAGGAGAAGGAGAAGGTGAAGTCAGGAGGGTGAATCAGAAGAAGCAGAAGAAGGAGAAGGAGAAGGTGAAGTCAGGGGGGTGAAGCAGAAGAAGTAGAAGAAGGAGAAGGAGAAGGTGAAGTCTGGAGGGCGCAGCAGAAGAAGCAGAAGAAGGAGAAGGAGAAGGTGAAGTCTGGAGGGTGAAGCAGCAGAAGCAGAAGTAGGAGAAGGAGAAGGTGAAGTCTGGAGGGTGAATCAGAAGAAGTAGAAGAAGGAGAAGGAGAAGGTGAAGTCAGGAGGGTGAAGCAGAAGAAGCAGAAGATGGAGAAGGAGAAGGTGAAGTCTGGAGGGTAAAGCAGAAGAAGCAGAAGAAGGAGAAGGAGAAGGTGAAGTCTGGAGGGTGAAGCAGAAGAAGCAGAAGAAGGAGAAGGAGAAGGTGAGGTCTGGAGGGTGAAGCAGAAGAAGGAGAAGGAGAAGGTGAAGTCTGGAGGGTGAATCAGAAGAAGCAGAAGAATGAGAAGGAGAAGGTGAAGTCAGGAGGGTGAAGCAGAAGAAGCAGAAGAAGGAGAAGGAGAAGGTGAAGTCTGGAGGGTGAAGCAGAAGAAGCAGAAGAAGGAGAAGGAGAAGGTGAAGTCTGGAGGGTGAAGCAGAAGAAGCATAAGAAGGAGAAGGAGAAGGTGAAGTCAGGAGGGTGAATCAGAAGAAGTAGAAGAAGGAGAAGGAGAAAGTGAAGTCTGGAGGGTGAATCAGAAGAAGTAGAAGAAGGAGAAGGAGAAGGTGAAGTCTGGAGGGTGAATCAGAAGAAGTAGAAGAAGGAGAAGGAGAAGGTGAAGTCTGGAGGGTGAATTAGAAGAAGCAGAAGAAGGAGAAGGAGAAGGTGAAGTCTGGAGGGTGAATCAGAAGAAGTAGAAGAAGGAGAAGGAGAAGGTGAAGTCTGGAGGGTGAATCAGAAGAAGCAGAAGAAGGAGAAGGAGAAGGTGAAGTCTGGAGGGTGAATCAGAAGAAGCAGAAGAAGGAGAAGGAGAAGGTGAAGTCTGGAGGGTGAATCAGAAGAAGCAGGAGAAGGAGAAGGAGAAGGTGAAGTCTGGAGGGTGAATCAGAAGAAGCAGAAGAAGGAGAAGGAGAAGGTGAAGACTGGAGGGTGAATCAGAAGAAGCAGAAGAAGGAGAAGGAGAAGTTGAAGTCTGGAGGGTGAATCAGAAGAAGTAGAAGAAGGAGAAGGAGAAGGTGAAGTCTGGAGGGTGAATCAGAAGAAGGAGAAGAAGGAGAAGGAGAAGGTGAAGTCTGGAGGGTGAATCAGAAGAAGCAGAAGAAGGAGAAGGAGAAGGTGAAGTCTGGAGGGTGAATCAGAAGAAGCAGAAGAAGGAGAAGGAGAAGATGAAGTCTGGAGGGTGAATCAGAAGAAGTAGAAGAAGGAGAAGGAGAAGGTGAAGTCTGGAGGGTGAATTAGAAGAAGCAGAAGAAGGAGAAGGAGAAGGTGAAGTCTGGAGGGTGAATCAGAAGAAGCAGAAGAAGGAGAAGGAGAAGGTGAAGTCTGGAGGGTGAATCAGAAGATGCAGAATAAGGAGAAGGAGAAGGTGAAGTCTGGAGGGTGAATCAGAAGAAGCAGAAGAAGGAGAAGGAGAAGGTGAAGTCTGGAGGGTGAATCAGAAGAAGTAGAAGAAGGAGAAGGAGAAGGTGAAGTCTGGAGGGTGAAGAGAAGAAGCAGAAGAAGGAGAAGGAGAAGGTGAAGTCAGGAGGGTGAATCAGAAGAAGTAGAAGAAGGAGAAGGAGAAGGTGAAGTCAGGAGGGTGAATCAGAAGAAGCAGAAGAAGGAGAAGGAGAAGGTGAAGTCTGGAGGGTGAATCAGAAGAATCAGAAGAAGGAGAAGGAGAAGGTGAAGTCTGGAGGGTGAATCAGAAGAAGCAGAAGAAGGAGAAGGAGAAGGTGAAGTCAGGAGGGTGAAGCAGAAGAAGCAGAAGAAGGAGAAGGAGAAGGTGGAGTCTGGAGGGTGAAGCAGAAGAAGCAGAAGAAGGAGAAGGAGAAGGTGAAGTCTGGAGGGTGAAGCAGAAGAAGCATAAGAAGGAGAAGGAGAAGGTGAAGTCAGGAGGGTGAATCAGAAGAAGTAGAAGAAGGAGAAGGAGAAAGTGAAGTCTGGAGGGTGAATCAGAAGAAGTAGAAGAAGGAGAAGGAGAAGGTGAAGTCTGGAGGGTAAATCAGAAGAAGTAGAAGAAGGAGAAGGAGAAGGTGAAGTCTGGAGGGTGAATTAGAAGAAGCAGAAGAAGGAGAAGGAGAAGGTGAAGTCTGGAGGGTGAATCAGAAGAAGTAGAAGAAGGAGAAGGAGAAGGTGAAGTCTGGAGGGTGAATCAGAAGAAGCAGAAGAAGGAGAAGGAGAAGGTGAAGTCTGGAGGGTGAATCAGAAGAAGCAGAAGAAGGAGAAGGAGAAGGTGAAGTCTGGAGGGTGAATCAGAAGAAGCAGGAGAAGGAGAAGGAGAAGGTGAAGTCTGGAGGGTGAATCAGAAGAAGCAGAAGAAGGAGAAGGAGAAGGTGAAGACTGGAGGGTGTATCAGAAGAAGTAGAAGAAGGAGAAGGAGAAGGTGAAGTCTGGAGGGTGAATCAGAAGAAGTAGAAGAAGGAGAAGGAGAAGGCGAAGTCTGGAGGGTGAATCAGAAGAAGCGGAAGAAGGAGAAGGAGAAGGTGAAGTCTGGAGGGTGAATCAGAAGAGGCAGAAGAAGGAGAAGGAGAAGATGAAGTCTGGAGGGTGAATCAGATGAAGTAGAAGAAGGAGAAGGAGAAGGTGAGGTCTGGAGGGTGAATCAGAAGAAGCAGAAGAAGGAGAAGGAGAAGGTGAAGTCTGAAGGGTGAATCAGAAGAAGCAGAAGAAGGAGAAGGAGAAGGTGAAGTCTGGAGGGTGAATCAGAAGAAGCAGAAGAAGGAGAAGGAGCAGGTGAAGTCTGGAGGGTGAATCAGAAGAAGTAGAAGAAGGAGAAGGAGAAGGTGAAGTCTGGAGGGTGAATCAGAAGAAGGATAAGAAGGAGAAGGAGAAGGTGAAGTCTGGAGGGTGAATCAGAAGAAGCAGAAGAAGGAGAAGGAGAAGGTGAAGTCTGGAGGGTGAATCAGAAGAAGCAGAAGAAGGAGAAGGAGAAGATGAAGTCTGGAGGGTGAATCAGAAGAAGTAGAAGAAGGAGAAGGAGAAGGTGAAGTCTGGAGGGTGAATCAGAAGAAGCAGAAGAAGGAGAAGGATAAGGTGAAGTCTGGAGGGTGAATCAGAAGAAGCAGAAGAAGGAGAAGGAGAAGGTGAAGTCTGGAGGGTGAATCAGAAGATGCAGAATAAGGAGAAGGAGAAGGTGAAGTCTGGAGGGTGAATCAGAAGAAGCAGAAGAAGGAGAAGGAGAAGGTGAAGTCTGGAGGGTGAATCAGAAGAAGTAGAAGAAGGAGAAGGAGAAGGTGAAGTCTGGAGGGTGAAGCAGAAGAAGCAGAAGAAGGAGAAGGAGAAGGTGAAGTCTGAAGGGTGAATCAGAAGAAGCAGAAGAAGGAGAAGGAGAAGGTGAAGTCTGGAGGGTGAATCAGAAGAAGCAGAAGAAGGAGAAGGAGAAGTTGAAGTCTGGAGGGTGAATCAGAAGAAGTAGAAGAAGGAGAAGGAGAAGGTGAAGTCTGGAGGGTGAATCAGAAGAAGGAGAAGAAGGAGAAGGAGAAGGTGAAGTCTGGAGGGTGAATCAGAAGAAGCAGAAGAAGGAGAAGGAGAAGGTGAAGTCTGGAGGGTGAATCAGAAGAAGCAGAAGAAGGAGAAGGAGAAGATGAAGTCTGGAGGGTGAATCAGAAGAAGTAGAAGAAGGAGAAGGAGAAGGTGAAGTCTGGAGGGTGAATTAGAAGAAGCAGAAGAAGGAGAAGGAGAAGGTGAAGTCTGGAGGGTGAATCAGAAGAAGCAGAAGAAGGAGAAGGAGAAGGTGAAGTCTGGAGGGTGAATCAGAAGATGCAGAATAAGGAGAAGGAGAAGGTGAAGTCTGGAGGGTGAATCAGAAGAAGCAGAAGAAGGAGAAGGAGAAGGTGAAGTCTGGAGGGTGAATCAGAAGAAGTAGAAGAAGGAGAAGGAGAAGGTGAAGTCTGGAGGGTGAAGAGAAGAAGCAGAAGAAGGAGAAGGAGAAGGTGAAGTCAGGAGGGTGAATCAGAAGAAGTAGAAGAAGGAGAAGGAGAAGGTGAAGTCAGGAGGGTGAATCAGAAGAAGCAGAAGAAGGAGAAGGAGAAGGTGAAGTCTGGAGGGTGAATCAGAAGAATCAGAAGAAGGAGAAGGAGAAGGTGAAGTCTGGAGGGTGAATCAGAAGAAGCAGAAGAAGGAGAAGGAGAAGGTGAAGTCAGGAGGGTGAAGCAGAAGAAGCAGAAGAAGGAGAAGGAGAAGGTGGAGTCTGGAGGGTGAAGCAGAAGAAGCAGAAGAAGGAGAAGGAGAAGGTGAAGTCTGGAGGGTGAAGCAGAAGAAGCATAAGAAGGAGAAGGAGAAGGTGAAGTCAGGAGGGTGAATCAGAAGAAGTAGAAGAAGGAGAAGGAGAAAGTGAAGTCTGGAGGGTGAATCAGAAGAAGTAGAAGAAGGAGAAGGAGAAGGTGAAGTCTGGAGGGTAAATCAGAAGAAGTAGAAGAAGGAGAAGGAGAAGGTGAAGTCTGGAGGGTGAATTAGAAGAAGCAGAAGAAGGAGAAGGAGAAGGTGAAGTCTGGAGGGTGAATCAGAAGAAGTAGAAGAAGGAGAAGGAGAAGGTGAAGTCTGGAGGGTGAATCAGAAGAAGCAGAAGAAGGAGAAGGAGAAGGTGAAGTCTGGAGGGTGAATCAGAAGAAGCAGAAGAAGGAGAAGGAGAAGGTGAAGTCTGGAGGGTGAATCAGAAGAAGCAGGAGAAGGAGAAGGAGAAGGTGAAGTCTGGAGGGTGAATCAGAAGAAGCAGAAGAAGGAGAAGGAGAAGGTGAAGACTGGAGGGTGTATCAGAAGAAGTAGAAGAAGGAGAAGGAGAAGGTGAAGTCTGGAGGGTGAATCAGAAGAAGTAGAAGAAGGAGAAGGAGAAGGCGAAGTCTGGAGGGTGAATCAGAAGAAGCGGAAGAAGGAGAAGGAGAAGGTGAAGTCTGGAGGGTGAATCAGAAGAGGCAGAAGAAGGAGAAGGAGAAGATGAAGTCTGGAGGGTGAATCAGATGAAGTAGAAGAAGGAGAAGGAGAAGGTGAGGTCTGGAGGGTGAATCAGAAGAAGCAGAAGAAGGAGAAGGAGAAGGTGAAGTCTGAAGGGTGAATCAGAAGAAGCAGAAGAAGGAGAAGGAGAAGGTGAAGTCTGGAGGGTGAATCAGAAGAAGCAGAAGAAGGAGAAGGAGCAGGTGAAGTCTGGAGGGTGAATCAGAAGAAGTAGAAGAAGGAGAAGGAGAAGGTGAAGTCTGGAGGGTGAATCAGAAGAAGGATAAGAAGGAGAAGGAGAAGGTGAAGTCTGGAGGGTGAATCAGAAGAAGCAGAAGAAGGAGAAGGAGAAGGTGAAGTCTGGAGGGTGAATCAGAAGAAGCAGAAGAAGGAGAAGGAGAAGATGAAGTCTGGAGGGTGAATCAGAAGAAGTAGAAGAAGGAGAAGGAGAAGGTGAAGTCTGGAGGGTGAATCAGAAGAAGCAGAAGAAGGAGAAGGATAAGGTGAAGTCTGGAGGGTGAATCAGAAGAAGCAGAAGAAGGAGAAGGAGAAGGTGAAGTCTGGAGGGTGAATCAGAAGATGCAGAATAAGGAGAAGGAGAAGGTGAAGTCTGGAGGGTGAATCAGAAGAAGCAGAAGAAGGAGAAGGAGAAGGTGAAGTCTGGAGGGTGAATCAGAAGAAGTAGAAGAAGGAGAAGGAGAAGGTGAAGTCTGGAGGGTGAAGCAGAAGAAGCAGAAGAAGGAGAAGGAGAAGGTGAAGTCAGGAGGGTGAATCAGAAGAAGTAGAAGAAGGAGAAGGAGAAGGTGAAGTCAGGAGGGTGAATCAGAAGAAGCAGAAGAAGGAGAAGGAGAAGGTGAAGTCTGGAGGGTGAATCAGAAGAATCAGAAGAAGGAGAAGGAGAAGGTGAAGTCTGGAGGGTGAATCAGAAGAAGCAGAAGAAAGAGAAGGAGAAGGTGAAGTCTGGAGGGTGAAGCAGAAGAAGCAGAAGAAGGAGAAGGAGAAGGTGAAGACTGGAGGGTGAATCAGAAGAAGTAGAAGAAGGAGAAGGAGAAGGTGAAGTCTGGAGGGTGAATCAGAAGAAGCAGAAGAAGGAGAAGGAGAAGGTGAAGTCTGGAGGGTGAATCAGAAGAAGCAGAAGAAGGAGAAGTGGAAGGTGAAGTCTGGAGGGTGAATCAGAGAAGCAGAAGAAGGAGAAGGAGAAGATGAAGTCTGGAGGGTGAATCAGAAGAAGTGGAAGAAGGAGAAGGAGAAGGTGAGGTCTGGAGGTTGAATCAGAAGAAGCAGAAGAAGGAGAAGGAGAAGGTGAAGTCTGGAGGGTGAATCAGAAGAAGCAGAAGAAGGAGAAGGAGAAGGTGAAGTCTGGAGGGTGAACCAGAAGAAGCAGAAGAAGGAGAAGGAGAAGGTGATCTCAGGAGGGTGACTCAGAAGAAGCAGAAGAAGGAGAAGGAGAAGGTGAAGTTAGGAGGGTGAATCAGCAGAAGCAGAAGAAGGAGAAGGAGAAGGTGAAGTCAGGGGGGTGAAGCAGAAGAAGTAGAAGAAGGAGAAGGAGAAGGTGAAGTCAGGAGGGTGAAGCAGAAGAAGCAGAAGAAGGAGAAGGAGACGGTGAAGTCTGGAGGGCGAAGCAGAAGAAGCAGAAGAAGGAGAAGGAGAAGGTGAGGTCTGGAGGGTGAAGCAGAAGAAGCAGAAGAAGGAGAAGGAGAAGGTGAAGTCTGGAGGGTGAATCAGAAGAAGCAGAAGAAGGAGAAGGAGAAGGTGAAGTCTGGAGGGTGAAGCAGCAGAAGCAGAAGTAGGAGAAGGAGAAGGTGAAGTCTGGAGGGTGAATCAGAAGAAGCAGAAGAAGGAGAAGGAGAAGGTGATGTCAGGAGGGTGAAGCAGAAGAAGCAGAAGAAGGAGAAGGAGACGGTGAAGTCTGGAGGGTAAAGCAGAAGAAGCAGAAGAAGGAGAAGGAGAAGGTGAAGTCTGGAGGGCGAAGCAGAAGAAGCAGAAGAAGGAGAAGGAGAAGGTGAGGTCTGGAGGGTGAAGCAGAAGAAGCAGAAGAAGGAGAAGGAGAAGGTGAAGTCTGGAGGGTGAATCAGAAGAAGCAGAAGAAGGAGAAGGAGAAGGTGAAGTCAGGAGGGTGAAGCAGAAGAAGGAGAAGGAGAAGGTGAAGTCTGGAGGGTGAAGCAGAAGAATCAGAAGAAGGAGAAGGAGAAGGTGAAGTCTGGAGGGTGAAGCAGGAGAAGCATAAGAAGGAGAAGGAGAAGGTGAAGTCAGGAGGGTGAATCAGAAGAAGTAGAAGAAGGAGAAGGAGAAGGTGAAGTCTGGAGGGTGAATCAGAAGAAGCAGAAGAAGGAGAAGGAGAAGGTGAAGTCTGGAGGGTGAATCAGAAGATGCAGAATAAGGAGAAGGAGAAGGTGAAGTCTGGAGGGTGAATCAGAAGAAGCAGAAGAAGGAGAAGGAGAAGGTGAAGTCTGGAGGGTGAATCAGAAGAAGTAGAAGAAGGAGAAGGAGAAGGTGAAGTCTGGAGGGTGAAGCAGAAGAAGCAGAAGAAGGAGAAGGAGAAGGTGAAGTCAGGAGGGTGAATCAGAAGAAGTAGAAGAAGGAGAAGGAGAAGGTGAAGTCAGGAGGGTGAATCAGAAGAAGCAGAAGAAGGAGAAGGAGAAGGTGAAGTCTGGAGGGTGAATCAGAAGAATCAGAAGAAGGAGAAGGAGAAGGTGAAGTCTGGAGGGTGAATCAGAAGAAGCAGAAGAAAGAGAAGGAGAAGGTGAAGTCTGGAGGGTGAAGCAGAAGAAGCAGAAGAAGGAGAAGGAGAAGGTGAAGACTGGAGGGTGAATCAGAAGAAGTAGAAGAAGGAGAAGGAGAAGGTGAAGTCTGGAGGGTGAATCAGAAGAAGCAGAAGAAGGAGAAGGAGAAGGTGAAGTCTGGAGGGTGAATCAGAAGAAGCAGAAGAAGGAGAAGTGGAAGGTGAAGTCTGGAGGGTGAATCAGAGAAGCAGAAGAAGGAGAAGGAGAAGATGAAGTCTGGAGGGTGAATCAGAAGAAGTGGAAGAAGGAGAAGGAGAAGGTGAGGTCTGGAGGTTGAATCAGAAGAAGCAGAAGAAGGAGAAGGAGAAGGTGAAGTCTGGAGGGTGAATCAGAAGAAGCAGAAGAAGGAGAAGGAGAAGGTGAAGTCTGGAGGGTGAACCAGAAGAAGCAGAAGAAGGAGAAGGAGAAGGTGATCTCAGGAGGGTGACTCAGAAGAAGCAGAAGAAGGAGAAGGAGAAGGTGAAGTTAGGAGGGTGAATCAGCAGAAGCAGAAGAAGGAGAAGGAGAAGGTGAAGTCAGGGGGGTGAAGCAGAAGAAGTAGAAGAAGGAGAAGGAGAAGGTGAAGTCAGGAGGGTGAAGCAGAAGAAGCAGAAGAAGGAGAAGGAGACGGTGAAGTCTGGAGGGTAAAGCAGAAGAAGCAGAAGAAGGAGAAGGAGAAGGTGAAGTCTGGAGGGCGAAGCAGAAGAAGCAGAAGAAGGAGAAGGAGAAGGTGAGGTCTGGAGGGTGAAGCAGAAGAAGCAGAAGAAGGAGAAGGAGAAGGTGAAGTCTGGAGGGTGAATCAGAAGAAGCAGAAGAAGGAGAAGGAGAAGGTGAAGTCTGGAGGGTGAAGCAGCAGAAGCAGAAGTAGGAGAAGGAGAAGGTGAAGTCTGGAGGGTGAATCAGAAGAAGCAGAAGAAGGAGAAGGAGAAGGTGATGTCAGGAGGGTGAAGCAGAAGAAGCAGAAGAAGGAGAAGGAGACGGTGAAGTCTGGAGGGTAAAGCAGAAGAAGCAGAAGAAGGAGAAGGAGAAGGTGAAGTCTGGAGGGCGAAGCAGAAGAAGCAGAAGAAGGAGAAGGAGAAGGTGAGGTCTGGAGGGTGAAGCAGAAGAAGCAGAAGAAGGAGAAGGAGAAGGTGAAGTCTGGAGGGTGAATCAGAAGAAGCAGAAGAAGGAGAAGGAGAAGGTGAAGTCAGGAGGGTGAAGCAGAAGAAGCAGAAGAAGGAGAAGGAGAAGGTGAAGTCTGGAGGGTGAAGCAGAAGAATCAGAAGAAGGAGAAGGAGAAGGTGAAGTCTGGAGGGTGAAGCAGGAGAAGCATAAGAAGGAGAAGGAGAAGGTGAAGTCAGGAGGGTGAATCAGAAGAAGTAGAAGAAGGAGAAGGAGAAGGTGAAGTCTGGAGGGTGAATCAGAAGAAGTAGAAGAGGGAGAAGGAGAAGGTGAAGTCTGGAGGGTGAATCAGAAGAAGTAGAAAAGGAGAAGGAGAAGGTGAAGTCTGGAGGGTGAATTAGAAGAAGCAGAAGAAGGAGAAGGAGAAGGTGAAGTCTGGAGGGAGAAGCAGAAGAAGGAGAAGAAGGAGAAGGAGAAGATGAAGTCTGGGGGGCGAATCAGAAGAAGTAGAAGAAGGAGAAGGAGAAGGTGAGGTCTGGAGGGTGAATCAGAAGAAGCAGAAGAAGGAGAAGGAGAAGGTGAAGTCTGGAGGGTGAATCAGAAGAAGCAGAAAAGGAGAAGGAGAAGGTGAAGTCTGGAGGGTGAATCAGAAGAAGCAGAAGAAGGAGAAGGAGAAGGTGAAGTCAGGAGGGTGACTCAGCAGAAGCAGAAGAAGGAGAAGGAGAAGGTGAAGTTAGGAGGGTGAATCAGAAGAAGCAGAAGAAGGAGAAGGAGAAGGTGAAGTCAGGGGGGTGAAGCAGAAGAAGTAGAAGCAGGAGAAGGAGAAGGTGAAGTCAGGAGGGTGAAGCAGAAGAAGCAGAAGAAGGAGAAGGAGAAGGTGAAGTCTGGAGGGCGCAGCAGAAGAAGCAGAAGAAGGAGAAGTAGAAGGTGAAGTCTGGAGGGTGAAGCAGAAGAAGCAGGAGAAGGAGAAGGAGAAGGTGAAGTCTGGAGGGTGAATCAGAAGAAGTAGAAGAAGGAGAAGGAGAAGGTGAAGTCAGGAGGGTGAAGCAGTAGAAGCAGAAGAAGGAGAAGGAGAAGGTGAAGTCAGGAGGGTGAATCAGAAGAAGTAGAAGAAGGAGAAGGAGAAGGTGAAGTCTGGAGGGTGAATCAGAAGAAGTAGAAGAAGGAGAAGGAGAAGGTGAAGTCTGGAGGGTGAATCAGAAGAAGTAGAAGAAGGAGAAGGAAAAGGTGAAGTCTGGAGGGTGAATTAGAAGAAGCAGAAGAAGGAGAAGGAGAAGGTGAAGTCTGGAGGGAGAAGCAGAAGAAGTAGAAGAAGGAGAAGGAGAAGGTGAAGTCTGGAGGGTGAATCAGAAGAAGTAGAAGAAGGAGAAGGAGAAGGTGAAGTCTGGAGGGTGAATCAGAAGAAGGAGAAGAAGGAGAAGGAGAAGCTGAAGTCTGGAGGGTGAATCAGAAGAAGCAGAAGAAGGAAAAGTAAAAGGTGAAGTCAGGAGGGTGAATCAGAAGAAGCAGAAGAAGGAGAAGGAGAAGGTGAAGCTAGGAGGGTGAATCAGAAGAAGCAGAAGAAGGAAAGGAGAAGGTGAAGTCAGGGGGGTGAAGCAGAAGAAGTAGAAGAAGTAGAAGGAGAAGGTGAAATCAGGAGGGTGAAGCAGAAGAAGCAGAAGAAGGAGAAGGAGAAGGTGAAGTCTGGAGGGCGCAGCAGAAGAAGCAGAAGAAGGAGAAGTAGAAGGTGAAGTCTGGAGGGTGAAGCAGAAGAAGCAGAAGAAGGAGAAGGAGTTGGTGAAGTCTGGAGGGTGAATCAGAAGAAGTAGAAGAAGGAGAAGGAGAAGGCGAAGTCTGGAGGGTGAATCAGAAGAAGCAGAATAAGGAGAAGGAGAAGGTGAAGTCTGGAGGGGGAATCAGAAGAAGCAGAAGAAGGAGAAGGAGAAGGTGAAGTCTGGAGGGTGAATCAGAAGAAGCAGAATAAGGAGAAGGAGAAGGTGAAGTCTGGAGGGTGAATCAGAAGAAGCAGAAGAAGGAGAAGGAGAAGGTGAATTCTGGAGGGTGAATCAGAAGAAGTAGAAGAAGGAGAAGGAGAAGGTGTAGTCTGGAGGGTGAAGCAGAAGAAGTAGAAGAAGGAGAAGGAGAAGGTGAAGTCAGGAGGGTGAATCAGAAGAAGTAGAAGAAGGAGAAGGAGAAGGTGAAGTCAGGAGGGTGAAGCAGAAGAAGGAGGAGGAGAAGGTGAAGTCTGGAGGGCACAGCAGAAGAAGCAGAAGAAGGAGAAGGTGAAGTCTGGAGGGTGAAGCAGAAGAAGCAGAAGAAGGAGAAGGAGAAGGTGAAGTCTGGAGGGTGAATCAGAAGAAGTAGAAAAAGGAGAAGGAGAAGGTGAAGTCAGGAGGGTGAAGCAGAAGAAGCAGAAGAAGGAGAAGGAGAAGATGAAGTCTGGAGGGTGAAGCTGAAGAAGCAGAAGAAGGAGAAGGAGAAGGTGAAGTCTGGAGGGCGAAGCAGAAGAAGCAGAAGAAGGAGAAGGAGAAGTTGAAGTCTGGAGGGTGAAGCAGAAGAAGCAGAAGAACGAGAAGGAGAAGGTGAAGTCTGGAGGGTGAATCAGAAGAAGTAGAAGAAGGAGAAGGAGAAGGTGAAGTCAGGAACGTGAAGCAAAAGGAGCAGAAGAAGGAGAAGGAGAAGGTGAAGTCTGGAGGGTGAATCAGAAGAAGTAGAAGAAGGAGAAGGAGAAGGTGAAGTCAGGAGGGTGAAGCAGAAGAAGCAGAAGAAGGAGAAGGAGAAGGTGAAGTTAGGAGGGTGAATCAGAAGAAGTAGAAGAAGGAGAAGGTGAAGTCTGGAGGGTGAATCAGAAGAGGCAGAAGAAGGAGAAGGAGAAGGTGAAGTCTGGAGGGCGAAGCAGGAGAAGCATAAGAAGGAGAAGGAGAAGGTGAAGTCAGGAGGGTGAATCAGAAGAAGTAGAAGAAGGAGAAGGAGAAGGTGAAGTCTGGAGGGTGAATCAGAAGAAGTAGAAGAGGGAGAAGGAGAAGGTGAAGTCTGGAGGGTGAATCAGAAGAAGTAGAAGAAGGAGAAGGAGAAGGTGAAGTCTGGAGGGTGAATTAGAAGAAGCAGAAGAAGGAGAAGAAGAAGGTGAAGTCTGGAGGGAGAAGCAGAAGAAGGAGAAGAAGGAGAAGGAGAAGATGAAGTCTGGGGGGCGAATCAGAAGAAGTAGAAGAAGGAGAAGGAGAAGGTGAGGTCTGGAGGGTGAATCAGAAGAAGCAGAAGAAGGAGAAGGAGAAGGTGAAGTCTGGAGGGTGAATCAGAAGAAGCAGAAAAGGAGAAGGAGAAGGTGAAGTCTGGAGGGTGAATCAGAAGAAGCAGAAGAAGGAGAAGGAGAAGGTGAAGTCAGGAGGGTGACTCAGCAGAAGCAGAAGAAGGAGAAGGAGAAGGTGAAGTTAGGAGGGTGAATCAGAAGAAGCAGAAGAAGGAGAAGGAGAAGGTGAAGTCAGGGGGGTGAAGCAGAAGAAGTAGAAGCAGGAGAAGGAGAAGGTGAAGTCAGGAGGGTGAAGCAGAAGAAGCAGAAGAAGGAGAAGGAGAAGGTGAAGTCTGGAGGGCGCAGCAGAAGAAGCAGAAGAAGGAGAAGTAGAAGGTGAAGTCTGGAGGGTGAAGCAGAAGAAGCAGGAGAAGGAGAAGGAGAAGGTGAAGTCTGGAGGGTGAATCAGAAGAAGTAGAAGAAGGAGAAGGAGAAGGTGAAGTCAGGAGGGTGAAGCAGTAGAAGCAGAAGAAGGAGAAGGAGAAGGTGAAGTCTGGAGGGTGAAGCAGAAGAAGCAGAAGAAGGAGAAGGAGAAGGTGAAGTCTAGAGGGTGAAGCAGAAGAAGCAGAAGAAGGAGAAGGTGAAGTCAGGAGGGTGAATCAGAAGAATTAGAAGAAGGAGAAGGAGAAGGTGAAGTCTGGAGGGTGAATCAGAAGAAGTAGAAGAAGGAGAAGGAGAAGGTGAAGTCTGGAGGGTGAATCAGAAGAAGTAGAAGAAGGAGAAGGAAAAGGTGAAGTCTGGAGGGTGAATTAGAAGAAGCAGAAGAAGGAGAAGGAGAAGGTGAAGTCTTGAGGGAGAAGCAGAAGAAGTAGAAGAAGGAGAAGGAGAAGGTGAGGTCTGGAGGGTGAATCAGAAGAAGTAGAAGAAGGAGAAGGAGAAGGTGAAGTCTGGAGGGTGAATCAGAAGAAGGAGAAGAAGGAGAAGGAGAAGCTGAAGTCTGGATGGTGAATCAGAAGAAGCAGAAGAAGGAAAAGGAAAAGGTGAAGTCAGGAGGGTGAATCAGAAGAAGCAGAAGAAGGAGAAGGAGAAGGTGAAGCTAGGAGGGTGAATCAGAAGAAGCAGAAGAAGGAGAAGGAGAAGGTGAAGTCAGGGGGGTGAAGCAGAAGAAGTAGAAGAAGTAGAAGGAGAAGGTGAAATCAGGAGGGTGAAGCAGAAGAAGCAGAAGAAGGAGAAGGAGAAGGTGAAGTCTGGAGGGCGCAGCAGAAGAAGCAGAAGAAGGAGAAGTAGAAGGTGAAGTCTGGAGGGTGAAGCAGAAGAAGCAGAAGAAGGAGAAGGAGTAGGTGAAGTCTGGAGGGTGAATCAGAAGAAGTAGAAGAAGGAGAAGGAGAAGGCGAAGTCTGGAGGGTGAATCAGAAGAAGCAGAATAAGGAGAAGGAGAAGGTGAAGTCTGGAGGGGGAATCAGAAGAAGCAGAAGAAGGAGAAGGAGAAGGTGAAGTCTGGAGGGTGAATCAGAAGAAGCAGAATAAGGGGAAGGAGAAGGGGAAGTCTGGAGGGTGAATCAGAAGAAGCAGAAGAAGGAGAAGGAGAAGGTGAATTCTGGAGGGTGAATCAGAAGAAGTAGAAGAAGGAGAAGGAGAAGGTGTAGTCTGGAGGGTGAAGCAGAAGAAGTAGAAGAAGGAGAAGGAGAAGGTGAAGTCAGGAGGGTGAATCAGAAGAAGTAGAAGAAGGAGAAGGAGAAGGTGAAGTCAGGAGGTTGAAGCAGAAGAAGGAGAAGGAGAAGGTGAAGTCTGGAGGGCGCAGCAGAAGAAGGAGAAGGTGAAGTCTGGAGGGTGAAGCAGAAGAAGCAGAAGAAGGAGAAGGAGAAGGTGAAGTCTGGAGGGTGAATCAGAAGAAGTAGAAGAAGGAGAAGGAGAAGGTGAAGTCAGGAGGGTGAAGCAGAAGAAGCAGAAGAAGGAGAAGGAGAAGATGAAGTCTGGAGGGTGAAGCTGAAGAAGCAGAAGAAGGAGAAGGAGAAGGTGAAGTCTGGAGGGCGAAGCAGAAGAAGCAGAAGAAGGAGAAGGAGAAGTTGAAGTCTGGAGGGTGAAGCAGAAGAAGCAGAAGAACGAGAAGGAGAAGGTGAAGTCTGGAGGGTGAATCAGAAGAAGTAGAAGAAGGAGAAGGAGAAGGTGAAGTCAGGAAGGTGAAGCAAAAGGAGCAGAAGAAGGAGAAGGAGAAGGTGAAGTCTGGAGGGTGAATCAGAAGAAGTAGAAGAAGGAGAAGGAGAAGGTGAAGTCAGGAGGGTGAAGCAGAAGAAGCAGAAGAAGGACAAGGAGAAGGTGAAGTTAGGAGGGTGAATCAGAAGAAGTAGAAGAAGGAGAAGGTGAAGTCTGGAGGGTGAATCAGAAGAGGCAGAAGGAGGAGAAGGAGAAGGTGAAGTCTGGAGGGTGAATCAGAAGATGCAGAATAAGGAGAAGGAGAAGGTGAAGTCTGGAGGGTGAATCAGAAGAAGCAGAAGAAGGAGAAGGAGAAGGTGAAGTCTGGAGGGTGAATCAGAAGAAGTAGAAGAAGGAGAAGGAGAAGGTGAAGTCTGGAGGGTGAAGCAGAAGAAGCAGAAGAAGGAGAAGGAGAAGGTGAAGTCAGGAGGGTGAATCAGAAGAAGTAGAAGAAGGAGAAGGAGAAGGTGAAGTCAGGAGGGTGAATCAGAAGAAGCAGAAGAAGGAGAAGGAGAAGGTGAAGTCTGGAGGGTGAATCAGAAGAATCAGAAGAAGGAGAAGGAGAAGGTGAAGTCTGGAGGGTGAATCAGAAGAAGCAGAAGAAAGAGAAGGAGAAGGTGAAGTCTGGAGGGTGAAGCAGAAGAAGCAGAAGAAGGAGAAGGAGAAGGTGAAGACTGGAGGGTGAATCAGAAGAAGTAGAAGAAGGAGAAGGAGAAGGTGAAGTCTGGAGGGTGAATCAGAAGAAGCAGAAGAAGGAGAAGGAGAAGGTGAAGTCTGGAGGGTGAATCAGAAGAAGCAGAAGAAGGAGAAGTGGAAGGTGAAGTCTGGAGGGTGAATCAGAGAAGCAGAAGAAGGAGAAGGAGAAGATGAAGTCTGGAGGGTGAATCAGAAGAAGTGGAAGAAGGAGAAGGAGAAGGTGAGGTCTGGAGGTTGAATCAGAAGAAGCAGAAGAAGGAGAAGGAGAAGGTGAAGTCTGGAGGGTGAATCAGAAGAAGCAGAAGAAGGAGAAGGAGAAGGTGAAGTCTGGAGGGTGAACCAGAAGAAGCAGAAGAAGGAGAAGGAGAAGGTGATTTCAGGAGGGTGACTCAGAAGAAGCAGAAGAAGGAGAAGGAGAAGGTGAAGTTAGGAGGGTGAATCAGCAGAAGCAGAAGAAGGAGAAGGAGAAGGTGAAGTCAGGGGGGTGAAGCAGAAGAAGTAGAAGAAGGAGAAGGAGAAGGTGAAGTCAGGAGGGTGAAGCAGAAGAAGCAGAAGAAGGAGAAGGAGACGGTGAAGTCTGGAGGGTAAAGCAGAAGAAGCAGAAGAAGGAGAAGGAGAAGGTGAAGTCTGGAGGGCGAAGCAGAAGAAGCAGAAGAAGGAGAAGGAGAAGGTGAGGTCTGGAGGGTGAAGCAGAAGAAGCAGAAGAAGGAGAAGGAGAAGGTGAAGTCTGGAGGGTGAATCAGAAGAAGCAGAAGAAGGAGAAGGAGAAGGTGAAGTCTGGAGGGTGAAGCAGCAGAAGCAGAAGTAGGAGAAGGAGAAGGTGAAGTCTGGAGGGTGAATCAGAAGAAGCAGAAGAAGGAGAAGGAGAAGGTGATGTCAGGAGGGTGAAGCAGAAGAAGCAGAAGAAGGAGAAGGAGACGGTGAAGTCTGGAGGGTAAAGCAGAAGAAGCAGAAGAAGGAGAAGGAGAAGGTGAAGTCTGGAGGGCGAAGCAGAAGAAGCAGAAGAAGGAGAAGGAGAAGGTGAAGTCTGGAGGGTGAATCAGAAGAAGCAGAAGAAGGAGAAGGAGAAGGTGAAGTCAGGAGGGTGAAGCAGAAGAAGCAGAAGAAGGAGAAGGAGAAGGTGAAGTCTGGAGGGTGAAGCAGAAGAATCAGAAGAAGGAGAAGGAGAAGGTGAAGTCTGGAGGGTGAAGCAGGAGAAGCATAAGTAGGAGAAGGAGAAGGTGAAGTCAGGAGGGTGAATCAGAAAAAGTAGAAGAAGGAGAAGGAGAAGGTGAAGTCTGGAGGGTGAATCAGAAGAAGTAGAAGAGGGAGAAGGAGAAGGTGGAGTCTGGAGGGTGAATCAGAAGAAGTAGAAAAGGAGAAGGAGAAGGTGAAGTCTGGAGGGTGAATTAGAAGAAGCAGAAGAAGGAGAAGGAGAAGGTGAAGTCAGGAGGGTGACTCAGCAGAAGCAGAAGAAGGAGAAGGAGAAGGTGAAGTTAGGAGGGTGAATCAGAAGAAGCAGAAGAAGGAGAAGGAGAAGGTGAAGTCAGGGGGGTGAAGCAGAAGAAGTAGAAGCAGGAGAAGGAGAAGGTGAAGTCAGGAGGGTGAAGCAGAAGAAGGAGAAGAAGGAGAAGGAGAAGATGAAGTCTGGGGGGCGAATCAGAAGAAGTAGAAGAAGGAGAAGGAGAAGGTAAGGTCTGGAGGGTGAATCAGAAGAAGCAGAAAAGGAGAAGGAGAAGGTGAAGTCTGGAGGGTGAATCAGAAGAAGCAGAAGAAGGAGAAGGAGAAGGTGAAGTCTGGAGGGTGAATCAGAAGAAGCAGAAAAGGAGAAGGAGAAGGTGAAGTCTGGAGGGTGAATCAGAAGAAGCAGAAGAAGGAGAAGGAGAAGGTGAAGTCAGGAGGGTGACTCAGCAGAAGCAGAAGAAGGAGAAGGAGAAGGTGAAGTTAGGAGGGTGAATCAGAAGAAGCAGAAGAAGGAGAAGGAGAAGGTGAAGTCAGGGGGGTGAAGCAGAAGAAGTAGAAGCAGGAGAAGGAGAAGGTGAAGTCAGGAGGGTGAAGCAGAAGAAGCAGAAGAAGGAGAAGGAGAAGGTGAAGTCTGGAGGGCGCAGCAGAAGAAGCAGAAGAAGGAGAAGTAGAAGGTGAAGTCTGGAGGGTGAAGCAGAAGAAGCAGGAGAAGGAGAAGGAGAAGGTGAAGTCTGGAGGGTGAATCAGAAGAAGTAGAAGAAGGAGAAGGAGAAGGTGAAGTCAGGAGGGTGAAGCAGTAGAAGCAGAAGAAGGAGAAGGAGAAGGTGAAGTCAGGAGGGTGAATCAGAAGAAGTAGAAGAAGGAGAAGGAGAAGGTGAAGTCTGGAGGGTGAATCAGAAGAAGTAGAAGAAGGAGAAGGAGAAGGTGAAGTCTGGAGGGTGAATCAGAAGAAGCAGAAGAAGGAGAAGGAAAAGGTGAAGTCTGGAGGGTGAATTAGAAGAAGCAGAAGAAGGAGAAGGAGAAGGTGAAGTCTGGAGGGAGAAGCAGAAGAAGTAGAAGAAGGAGAAGGAGAAGGTGAAGTCTGGAGGGTGAATCAGAAGAAGTAGAAGAAGGAGAAGGAGAAGGTGAAGTCTGGAGGGTGAATCAGAAGAAGGAGAAGAAGGAGAAGGAGAAGCTGAAGTCTGGAGGGTGAATCAGAAGAAGCAGAAGAAGGAAAAGGAAAAGGTGAAGTCAGGAGGGTGAATCAGAAGAAGCAGAAGAAGGAGAAGGAGAAGGTGAAGCTAGGAGGGTGAATCAGAAGAAGCAGAAGAAGGAAAGGAGAAGGTGAAGTCAGGGGGTGAAGCAGAAGAAGTAGAAGAAGTAGAAGGAGAAGGTGAAATCAGGAGGGTGAAGCAGAAGAAGCAGAAGAAGGAGAAGGAGAAGGTGAAGTCTGGAGGGCGCAGCAGGAGAAGCAGAAGAAGGAGAAGTAGAAGGTGAAGTCTGGAGGGTGAAGCAGAAGAAGCAGAAGAAGGAGAAGGAGTTGGTGAAGTCTGGAGGGTGAATCAGAAGAAGTAGAAGAAGGAGAAGGAGAAGGCGAAGTCTGGAGGGTGAATCAGAAGAAGCAGAATAAGGAGAAGGAGAAGGTGAAGTCTGGAGGGGGAATCAGAAGAAGCAGAAGAAGGAGAAGGAGAAGGTGAAGTCTGGAGGGTGAATCAGAAGAAGCAGAATAAGGAGAAGGAGAAGGTGAAGTCTGGAGGGTGAATCAGAAGAAGCAGAAGAAGGAGAAGGAGAAGGTGAATTCTGGAGGGTGAATCAGAAGAAGTAGAAGAAGGAGAAGGAGAAGGTGTAGTCTGGAGGGTGAAGCAGAAGAAGTAGAAGAAGGAGAAGGAGAAGGTGAAGTCAGGAGGGTGAATCAGAAGAAGTAGAAGAAGGAGAAGGAGAAGGTGAAGTCAGGAGGGTGAAGCAGAAGAAGGAGGAGGAGAAGGTGAAGTCTGGAGGGCGCAGCAGAAGAAGCAGAAGAAGGAGAAGGTGAAGTCTGGAGGGTGAAGCAGAAGAAGCAGAAGAAGGAGAAGGAGAAGGTGAAGTCTGGAGGGTGAATCAGAAGAAGTAGAAAAAGGAGAAGGAGAAGGTGAAGTCAGGAGGGTGAAGCAGAAGAAGCAGAAGAAGGAGAAGGAGAAGATGAAGTCTGGAGGGTGAAGCTGAAGAAGCAGAAGAAGGAGAAGGAGAAGGTGAAGTCTGGAGGGCGAAGCAGAAGAAGCAGAAGAAGGAGAAGGAGAAGTTGAAGTCTGGAGGGTGAAGCAGAAGAAGCAGAAGAACGAGAAGGAGAAGGTGAAGTCTGGAGGGTGAATCAGAAGAAGTAGAAGAAGGAGAAGGAGAAGGTGAAGTCTGGAGGGTGAAGCAGAAGAAGCAGAAGAACGAGAAGGAGAAGGTGAAGTCTGGAGGGTGAATCAGAAGAAGTAGAAGAAGGAGAAGGAGAAGGTGAAGTCAGAAGGGTGAAGCAGAAGAAGCAGAAGAAGGAGAAGGAGAAGGTGAAGTTAGGAGGGTGAATCAGAAGAAGTAGAAGAAGGAGAAGGTGAAGTCTGGAGGGTGAATCAGAAGAGGCAGAAGAAGGAGAAGGAGAAGGTGAAGTCTGGAGGGCGAAGCAGGAGAAGCATAAGAAGGAGAAGGAGAAGGTGAAGTCAGGAGGGTGAATCAGAAGAAGTAGAAGAAGGAGAAGGAGAAGGTGAAGTCTGGAGGGTGAATCAGAAGAAGTAGAAGAGGGAGAAGGAGAAGGTGAAGTCTGGAGGGTGAATCAGAAGAAGTAGAAGAAGGAGAAGGAGAAGGTGAAGTCTGGAGGGTGAATTAGAAGAAGCAGAAGAAGGAGAAGAAGAAGGTGAAGTCTGGAGGGAGAAGCAGAAGAAGGAGAAGAAGGAGAAGGAGAAGATGAAGTCTGGGGGGCGAATCAGAAGAAGTAGAAGAAGGAGAAGGAGAAGGTGAGGTCTGGAGGGTGAATCAGAAGAAGCAGAAGAAGGAGAAGGAGAAGGTGAAGTCTGGAGGGTGAATCAGAAGAAGCAGAAAAGGAGAAGGAGAAGGTGAAGTCTGGAGGGTGAATCAGAAGAAGCAGAAGAAGGAGAAGGAGAAGGTGAAGTCAGGAGGGTGACTCAGCAGAAGCAGAAGAAGGAGAAGGAGAAGGTGAAGTTAGGAGGGTGAATCAGAAGAAGCAGAAGAAGGAGAAGGAGAAGGTGAAGTCAGGGGGGTGAAGCAGAAGAAGTAGAAGCAGGAGAAGGAGAAGGTGAAGTCAGGAGGGTGAAGCAGAAGAAGCAGAAGAAGGAGAAGGAGAAGGTGAAGTCTGGAGGGCGCAGCAGAAGAAGCAGAAGAAGGAGAAGTAGAAGGTGAAGTCTGGAGGGTGAAGCAGAAGAAGCAGGAGAAGGAGAAGGAGAAGGTGAAGTCTGGAGGGTGAATCAGAAGAAGTAGAAGAAGGAGAAGGAGAAGGTGAAGTCAGGAGGGTGAAGCAGTCGATGCAGAAGAAGGAGATGGAGAAGGTGAAGTCTGGAGGGTGAAGCAGAAGAAGCAGAAGAAGGAGAAGGAGAAGGTGAAGTCTAGAGGGTGAAGCAGAAGAAGCAGAAGAAGGAGAAGGTGAAGTCAGGAGGGTGAATCAGAAGAAGTAGAAGAAGGAGAAGGAGAAGGTGAAGTCTGGAGGGTGAATCAGAAGAAGTAGAAGAAGGAGAAGGAGAAGGTGAAGTCTGGAGGGTGAATCAGAAGAAGTAGAAGAAGGAGAAGGAAAAGGTGAAGTCTGGAGGGTGAATTAGAAGAAGCAGAAGAAGGAGAAGGAGAAGGAGAAGTCTTGAGGGAGAAGCAGAAGAAGTAGAAGAAGGAGAAGGAGAAGGTGAGGTCTGGAGGGTGAATCAGAAGAAGTAGAAGAAGGAGAAGGAGAAGGTGAAGTCTGGAGGGTGAATCAGAAGAAGGAGAAGAAGGAGAAGGAGAAGCTGAAGTCTGGAGGGTGAATCAGAAGAAGCAGAAGAAGGAAAAGGAAAAGGTGAAGTCAGGAGGGTGAATCAGAAGAAGCAGAAGAAGGAGAAGGAGAAGGTGAAGCTAGGAGGGTGAATCAGAAGAAGCAGAAGAAGGAGAAGGAGAAGGTGAAGTCAGGGGGGTGAAGCAGAAGAAGTAGAAGAAGTAGAAGGAGAAGGTGAAATCAGGAGGGTGAAGCAGAAGAAGCAGAAGAAGGAGAAGGAGAAGGTGAAGTCTGGAGGGCGCAGCAGAAGAAGCAGAAGAAGGAGAAGTAGAAGGTGAAGTCTGGAGGGTGAAGCAGAAGAAGCAGAAGAAGGAGAAGGAGTAGGTGAAGTCTGGAGGGTGAATCAGAAGAAGTAGAAGAAGGAGAAGGAGAAGGCGAAGTCTGGAGGGTGAATCAGAAGAAGCAGAATAAGGAGAAGGAGAAGGTGAAGTCTGGAGGGGGAATCAGAAGAAGCAGAAGAAGGAGAAGGAGAAGGTGAAGTCTGGAGGGTGAATCAGAAGAAGCAGAATAAGGGGAAGGAGAAGGGGAAGTCTGGAGGGTGAATCAGAAGAAGTAGAAGAAGGAGAAGGAGAAGGTGAATTCTGGAGGGTGAATCAGAAGAAGTAGAAGAAGGAGAAGGAGAAGGTGTAGTCTGGAGGGTGAAGCAGAAGAAGTAGAAGAAGGAGAAGGAGAAGGTGAAGTCAGGAGGGTGAATCAGAAGAAGTAGAAGAAGGAGAAGGAGAAGGTGAAGTCAGGAGGTTGAAGCAGAAGAAGGAGAAGGAGAAGGTGAAGTCTGGAGGGCGCAGCAGAAGAAGGAGAAGGTGAAGTCTGGAGGGTGAAGCAGAAGAAGCAGAAGAAGGAGAAGGAGAAGGTGAAGTCTGGAGGGTGAATCAGAAGAAGTAGAAGAAGGAGAAGGAGAAGGTGAAGTCAGGAGGGTGAAGCAGAAGAAGCAGAAGAAGGAGAAGGAGAAGATGAAGTCTGGAGGGTGAAGCTGAAGAAGCAGAAGAAGGAGAAGGAGAAGGTGAAGTCTGGAGGGCGAAGCAGAAGAAGCAGAAGAAGGAGAAGGAGAAGTTGAAGTCTGGAGGGTGAAGCAGAAGAAGCAGAAGAACGAGAAGGAGAAGGTGAAGTCTGGAGGGTGAATCAGAAGAAGTAGAAGAAGGAGAAGGAGAAGGTGAAGTCAGGAAGGTGAAGCAAAAGGAGCAGAAGAAGGAGAAGGAGAAGGTGAAGTCTGGAGGGTGAATCAGAAGAAGTAGAAGAAGGAGAAGGAGAAGGTGAAGTCAGGAGGGTGAAGCAGAAGAAGCAGAAGAAGGAGAAGGAGAAGGTGAAGTTAGGAGGGTGAATCAGAAGAAGTAGAAGAAGGAGAAGGTGAAGTCTGGAGGGTGAATCAGAAGAGGCAGAAGGAGGAGAAGGAGAAGGTGAAGTCTGGAGGGTGAATCAGAAGAAGCAGAATAAGGAGAAGGAGAAGGTGAAGTCTGGAGGGTGAATCAGAAGAAGCAGAAGAAGGAGAAGGAGAAGGTGAATTCTGGAGGGTGAATCAGAAGAAGTAGAAGAAGGAGAAGGAGAAGGTGTAGTCTGGAGGGTGAAGCAGAAGAAGTAGAAGAAGGAGAAGGAGAAGGTGAAGTCAGGAGGGTGAATCAGAAGAAGTAGAAGAAGGAGAAGGAGAAGGTGAAGTCAGCAGGGTGAAGCAGAAGAAGGAGAAGGAGAAGGTGAAGTCTGGAGGGCGCAGCAGAAGAAGCAGAAGAAGGAGAAGGTGAAGTCTGGAGGGTGAAGCAGAAGAAGCAGAAGAAGGAGAAGGAGAAGGTGAAGTCTGGAGGGTGAATCAGAAGAAGTAGAAGAAGGAGAAGGAGAAGGTGAAGTCAAGAGGGTGAAGCAGAAGAAGCAGAAGAAGGAGAAGGAGAAGTTGAAGTCTGGAGGGTGAAGCTGAAGAAGCAGAAGAAGGAGAAGGAGAAGGTGAAGTCTGGAGGGCGAAGCAGAAGAAGCAGAAGAAGAAGGAGAAGTTGAAGTCTGGAGGGTGAAGCAGAAGAAGCAGAAGAACGAGAAGGAGAAGGTGAAGTCTGGAGGGTGAATCAGAAGAAGTAGAAGAAGGAGAAGGAGAAGGTGAAGTCAGGAAGGTGAAGCAGAAGGAGCAGAAGAAGGAGAAGGAGAAGGTGAAGTCTGGAGGGTGAAGCAGAAGAAGCAGAAGAAGGAGAAGGAGAAATTGAAGTCTGGAGGGTGAAGCAGAAGAAGCAGCAGAAGGAGAAGGAGAAGGTGAAGTCAGGATTGTGAATCAGAAGAAGTAGAAGAAGGAGAAGGAGAAGGTGAAGTCTGGAGGGTGAATCAGAAGAAGTAGAAGAAGGAGATGGAGAAGGTGAAGCCTGGAGGGTGAATCAGCAGAAGCAGAAGAAGGAGAAGGAGAAGGTGAAGTCTGGAGGGAGAATCAGAAGAAGTAGAAGAAGGAGAAGGAGAAGGTGTAGTCTGGAGAGTGAATCAGAAGAAGTAGAAGAAGGAGAAGGAGAAGGTGAAGTCTGGAGGGTGAATTAGAAGAAGCAGAAGAAGGAGAAGGAGAAGGTGAAGTCTGGAGGGTGAATCAGAAGAAGTAGAAGAAGGAGAAGGAGAAGGTGTAGTCTGGAGGGTGAATCAGAAGAAGTAGACGAAGGAGAAGGAGAAGGTGAAGTCTGGAGGGTGAATCAGAAGAAGCAGAAGAAGGAGAAGGAGAAGGTGAAGTCTGGAGGGTGAATCAGAAGAAGCAGAAGAAGGAGAAGGAGAAGGTGAAGTCTGGAGGGTGAATCAGAAGAAGCAGAAGAAGGAGAAGGAGAAGGTGAAGTCTGGAGGGTGAATCAGAAGAAGCAGAAGAAGGAGAAGGAGAAGGTGAAGTCTGGAGAGTGAATCAGAAGAAGCAGAAGAAGGAGAAGGAGAAAGTGAAGTCTGGAGGATGAATCAGAAGAAGCAGAAGAAGTAGATGGAGAAGGTGAAGTCTGGAGGGTGAATCAGAAGAAGCAGAAGAAGGAGAAGGAGAAGGTGAAGTCTGGAGGGTGAATCAGAACAAGCAGAAGAAGGAGAAGGAGAAGGTGAAGTCAGGAGGGTGAATCAGAAGAAGCAGAAGAAGGAGAAGGAGAAGGTGAAGTCTGGATGGTGAATCAGAAGAAGCAGAAGAAGGAGAAGGAGAAGGTGAAGACTGGAGGGTGAATCAGAAGAAGTAGAAGAAGGAGAAGGAGAAGGTGAAGTCTGGAGGGTGAATCAGAAGAAGTAGAAGAAGGAGAAGGAGAAGGCGAAGTCTGGAGGGTGAATCAGAAGAAGCAGAAGAAGGAGAAGGAGAAGGTGAAGTCTGGAGGGTGAATCAGAAGAAGCAGAAGAAGGAGAAGGAGAAGATGAAGTCTGGAGGGTGAATCAGAAGAAGTAGAAGAAGGAGAAGGAGAAGGTGAGGTCTGGAGGGTGAATCAGAAGAAGCAGAAGAAGGAGAAGGAGAAGGTGAAGTCTGAAGGGTGAATCAGAAGAAGCAGAAGAAGGAGAAGGAGAAGGTGAAATCTGGAGGGTGAATCAGAAGAAGCAGAAGAAGGAGAAGGAGAAGGTGAAGTCTGGAGGGTGAATCAGAAGAAGCAGAAGAAGGAGAAGGAGAAGGTGAAGTCTGGAGGGTGAATCAGAAGAAGTAGAAGAAGGAGAAGGAGAAGGTGAAGTCTGGAGGGTTAATCAGAATAAGTAGAAGAAGGAGAAGGAGAAGGTGAAGTCTGGAGGGTGAATCAGAAGAAGCAGAAGAAGGAGAAGGAGAAGGGGAAGTCTGGAGGGTGAATCAGAAGAAGCAGAAGAAGGAGAATGAGAAGGTGAAGTCAGGAGGGTGAATCAGAAGAAGTAGAAGAAGGAGAAGGAGAAGGTGAAGTCAGGAGGGTGAATCAGAAGAAGCAGAAGAAGGAGAAGGAGAAGGTGAAGTCTGGAGGGTGAATCATAAGAATCAGAAGAAGGAGAAGGAGAAGGTGAAGTCTGGAGTGTGAATCAGAAGAAGCAGAAGAAAGAGAAGGAGAAGGTGAAGTCTGGAGGGTGAAGCAGAAGAAGCAGAAGAAGGAGAAGGAGAAGGTGAAGACTGGAGTGTGAATCAGAAGAAGTAGACGAAGGAGAAGGAGAAGGTGAAGTCTGGCGGGTGAATCAGAAGAAGTAGAAGAAGGAGAAGTACAAGGTGAAGTCTGGAGGGTGAAGCAGAAGAAGCAGAAGAAGGAGAAGGAGAAGGTGAAGTCTGGAGGGTGATGCAGAAGAAGCAGAAGAAGGAGAAGGAGAAGGTGAAGTCTGGAGGGTGAAGCAGAAGAAGTAGAAGAAGGAGAAGGAGAAGGTGAAGTCAGGAGGGTGAATCTGAAGAAGTAGAAGAAGGAGAAGGAGAAGGTGAAGTCTGGAGGGTGAATCAGAAGAAGTAGAAGAAGGAGAAGGAGAAGGTGAAGTCTGGAGGGTGAATCAGAAGAAGCAGAAGAAGGAGAAGGAGAAGGTGAAGTCTGGAGGGAGAAGCAGAAGAAGTAGAAGAAGGAGAAGGAGAAGGTGAAGTCTGGAGGGTGAATCAGAAGAAGTAGAAGAAGGAGAAGGAGAAGGTGAAGTCTGGAGGGTGAATCAGAAGAAGTAGAAGAAGGAGAAGGAGAAGTTGAAGTCTGGAGGGTGAATCAGAAGAAGCAGAAGAAGGAGAAGGAGAAGGTGAAGTCTGGAGGGTGAATCAGAAGAAGTAGAAGAAGGAGAAGGAGAAGTTGTAGTCTGGAGGGTGAATCAGAAGAAGTAGACGGAGGAGAAGGAGAAGATGAAGTCTGGAGGGTGAACCAGAAGAAGCAGAAGAAGGAGAAGGAGAAGGTGAAGTCTGGAGGGTGAATCAGAAGAGGAAGAAGAAGGAGAAGGAGAAGGTGAAGTCTGGAGGGTGAATCAGAAGAAGCAGAAGAAAGAGAAGGAGAAGGTGAAGTCTGGAGGGTGAATCAGAAGAAGCAGAAGAAGGAGAAGGAGAAGGTGAAGTCTGGAGGGTGAATCAGAAGAATCAGAAGAAGGAGAAGGAGAAGGTGAAGTCTGGAGGGTGAATCAGAAGAAGCAGAAGAAAGAGAAGGAGAAGGTGAAGTCTGGTGGGTGAAGCAGAAGAAGCAGAAGAAGGAGAAGGAGAAGGTTGAGACTGGAGGGTGAATCAGAAGAAGTAGAAGAAGGAGAAGGATAAGGTGAAGTCTGGAGGGTGAATCAGAAGAAGTAGAAGAAGGAGAAGGAGAAGGTGAAGTCTGGAGGGTGAAACAGAAGAAGCAGAAGAAGGAGAAGGAGAAGATGAAGTCTGGAGGGTGAATCAGAAGAAGCAGAAGAAGGAGAAGGGGAAGATGAAGTCTGGAGGGTGAATCATAAGTAGTAGAAGAAGGAGAAGGAGAAGGTGAGGTCTGGAGGGTGAATCAGAAGAAGCAGAAGAAGGAGAAGGAGAAGGTGAAGTCTGTAGGGTGAATCAGAAGAATCAGAAGAAGGAGAAGGAGAAGGTGAAGTCTGGAGGGTGAATCAGAAGAAGCAGAAGAAAGAGAAGGAGGAGGTGAAGTCTGGAGGGTGAAGCAGAAGAAGCAGAAGAAGGAGAAGGAGAAGGTGGAGACTGGAGGGTGAATCAGAAGAAGGAGAAGAAGGAGAAGGAGAAGGTGAAGTCTGGAGGGTGAATCAGAAGAAGTAGAAGAAGGAGAAGGAGAAGGTGAAGTCTGGAGGGTGAATCAGAAGAAGCAGAAGAAGGAGAAGGGGAAGGTGAAGTCTGGAGGGTGAATCAGAAGAAGCAGAAGAAGGAGAAGGAGAAGATGAAGTCTGGAGGGTGAATCAGAAGAAGTAGAAGAAGGAGAAGGAGAAGGTGAGGTCTGGAGGGTGAATCAGAAGAAGCAGAAGAAGGAGAAGGAGAAGGTGAAGTCTGGAGGGTGAATCAGAAGAAGCAGAAGAAGGTGAAGGAGAAGGTGAAGTCTGGAGGGTGAATCAGAAGAAGCAGAAGAAGGAGAAGGAGAAGGTGAAGTTAGGAGGGTGAAACAGAAAAAGCAGTAGAAGGAGAAGGAGAATGTGAAGTCAGGGGGGTGAAGCAGAAGAAGTAGAAGAAGGAGAAGGAGAAGGTGAAGTCAGGAGGTTGAAGCAGAAGAAGCAGAAGATAGAGAAGGAGAAGGTGAAGTCTGGAGGGCGCAGCAGAAGAAGCAGAAGAAGGAGAAGGAGAAGGTGAAGTCTGGAGGGTGAAGCAGAAGAAGCAGAAGAAGGAGAAGGAGAAGGTGAAGTCTGGAGGGTGAAACAGAAGAAGTAGAAGAAGGAGAAGGAGAAGGTGAAGTCAGGAGGGTGAAGCAGAAGAAGCAGAAGAAGGAGAAGGAGAAGGTGAAGTCTGGAGGGTGAATCAGAAGAAGTAGAAGAAGGAGAAGGAGAAGGTGAAGTCAGGAGGGTGAAGCGGAAGAAGCAGAAGAAGGAGAAGGTGAAGTCTGGAGGGTGAAGCAGAAGAAGCAGAAGAAGGAGAAGGAGAAGGTGAAGTCTGGAGGGTGAATCAGAAGAAGCAGAAGAAGGAGAAGGAGAAGGTGAAGTCTGGAGAGTGAATCAGAAGAAGCAGAAGAAGGAGAAGGAGAAAGTGAAGTCTGGAGGATGAATCAGAAGAAGCAGAAGAAGTAGATGGAGAAGGTGAAGTCTGGAGGGTGAATCAGAAGAAGCAGAAGAAGGAAAAGGAGAAGGTGAAGTCTGGAGGGTGAATCAGAAGAAGCAGAAGAAGGAGAAGGAGAAGGTGAAGTCAGGAGGGTGAATCAGAAGAAGCAGAAGAAGGAGAAGGAGAAGGTGAAGTCTGGAGGGTGAATCAGAAGAAGCAGAAGAAGGAGAAGGAGAAGGTGAAGACTGGAGGGTGAATCAGAAGAAGTAGAAGAAGGAGAAGGAGAAGGTGAAGTCTGGAGGGTGAATCAGAAGAAGTAGAAGAAGGAGAAGGAGAAGGCGAAGTCTGGAGGGTGAATCAGAAGAAACAGAAGAAGGAGAGGGAGAAGGTGAAGTCTGGAGGGTGAATCAGAAGAAGCAGAAGAAGGAGAAGGAGAAGATGAAGTCTGGAGGGTGAATCAGAAGAAGTAGAAGAAGGAGAAGGAGAAGGTGAGGTCTGGAGGGTGAATCAGAAGAAGCAGAAGAAGGAGAAGGAGAAGGTGAAGTCTGAAGGGTGAATCAGAAGAAGCAGAAGAAAGAGAAGGAGAAGGTGAAATCTGGAGGGTGAATCAGAAGAAGCAGAAGAAGGAGAAGGAGAAGGTGAAGTCTGGAGGGTGAATCAGAAGAAGCAGAAGAAGGAGAAGGAGAAGGTGAAGTCTGGAGGGTGAATCAGAAGAAGCAGAAGAAGGAGAAGGAGAAGGTGAAGTCTGGAGGGTTAATCAGAATAAGTAGAAGAAGGAGAAGGAGAAGGTGAAGTCTGGAGGGTGAATCAGAAGAAGCAGAAGAAGGAGAAGGAGAAGGGGAAGTCTGGAGGGTGAATCAGAAGAAGCAGAAGAAGGAGAATGAGAAGGTGAAGTCAGGAGGGTGAATCAGAAGAAGTAGAAGAAGGAGAAGGAGAAGGTGAAGTCAGGAGGGTGAATCAGAAGAAGCAGAAGAAGGAGAAGGAGAAGGTGAAGTCTGGAGGGTGAATCATAAGAATCAGAAGAAGGAGAAGGAGAAGGTGAAGTCTGGAGTGTGAATCAGAAGAAGCAGAAGAAAGAGAAGGAGAAGGTGAAGTCTGGAGGGTGAAGCAGAAGAAGCAGAAGAAGGAGAAGGAGAAGGTGAAGACTGGAGTGTGAATCAGAAGAAGTAGAAGAAGGAGAAGGAGAAGGTGAAGTCTGGCGGGTGAATCAGAAGAAGTAGAAGAAGGAGAAGTAGAAGGTGAAGTCTGGAGGGTGAAGCAGAAGAAGCAGAAGAAGGAGAAGGAGAAGGTGTAGTCTGGAGGGTGATGCAGAAGAAGCAGAAGAAGGAGAAGGAGAAGGTGAAGTCTGGAGGGTGAAGCAGAAGAAGTAGAAGAAGGAGAAGGAGAAGGTGAAGTCAGGAGGGTGAATCTGAAGAAGTAGAAGAAGGAGAAGGAGAAGGTGAAGTCTGGAGGGTGAATCAGAAGAAGTAGAAGAAGGAGAAGGAGAAGGTGAAGTCTGGAGGGTGAATCAGAAGAAGCAGAAGAAGGAGAAGGTGAAGTCCGGAGGGAGAAGCAGAAGAAGTAGAAGAAGGAAAAGGAGAAGGTGAAGTCTGGAGGGTGAATCAGAAGAAGTAGAAGAAGGAGAAGGAGAAGGTGAAGTCTGGAGGGTGAATCAGAAGAAGTAGAAGAAGGAGAAGGAGAAGTTGAAGTCTGGAGGGTGAATCAGAAGAAGCAGAAGAAGGAGAAGGAGAAGGTGAAGTCTGGAGGGTGAATCAGAAGAAGTAGAAGAAGGAGAAGGAGAAGGTGTAGTCTGGAGGGTGAATCAGAAGAAGTAGACGGAGGAGAAGGAGAAGATGAAGTCTGGAGGGTGAACCAGAAGAAGCAGAAGAAGGAGAAGGAGAAGGTGAAGTCTGGAGGGTGAATCAGAAGAGGAAGAAGAAGGAGAAGGAGAAGGTGAAGTCTGGAGGGTGAATCAGAAGAAGCAGAAGAAAGAGAAGGAGAAGGTGAAGTCTGGAGGGTGAATCAGAAGAAGCAGAAGAAGGAGAAGGAGAAGGTGAAGTCTGGAGGGTGAATCAGAAGAATCAGAAGAAGGAGAAGGAGAAGGTGAAGTCTGGAGGGTGAATCAGAAGAAGCAGAAGAAAGAGAAGGAGAAGGTGAAGTCTGGTGGGTGAAGCATAAGAAGCAGAAGAAGGAGAAGGAGAAGGTTGAGACTGGAGGGTGAATCAGAAGAAGTAGAAGAAGGAGAAGGATAAGGTGAAGTCTGGAGGGTGAATCAGAAGAAGTAGAAGAAGGAGAAGGAGAAGGTGAAGTCTGGAGGGTGAAACAGAAGAAGTAGAAGAAGGAGAAGGAGAAGATGAAGTCTGGAGGGTGACTCAGAAGAAGCAGAAGAAGGAGAAGGGGAAGATGAAGTCTGGAGGGTGAATCAGAAGTAGTAGAAGAAGGAGAAGGAGAAGGTGAGGTCTGGAGGGTGAATCAGAAGAAGCAGAAGAAGGAGAAGGAGAAGGTGAAGTCTGGAGGGTGAATCAGAAGAATCAGAAGAAGGAGAAGGAGAAGGTGAAGTCTGGAGGGTGAATCAGAAGAAGCAGAAGAAAGAGAAGGAGGAGGTGAAGTCTGGAGGGTGAAGCAGAAGAAGCAGAAGAAGGAGAAGGAGAAGGTGAAGACTGGAGGGTGAATCAGAAGAAGGAGAAGAAGGAGAAGGAGAAGGTGAAGTCTGGAGGGTGAATCAGAAGAAGTAGAAGAAGGAGAAGGAGAAGGTGAAGTCTGGAGGGTGAATCAGAAGAAGCAGAAGAAGGAGAAGGAGAAGGTGAAGTCTGGAGGGTGAATCAGAAGAAGCAGAAGAAGGAGAAGGAGAAGATGAAGTCTGGAGGGTGAATCAGGAGAAGTAGAAGAAGGAGAAGGAGAAGGTGAGGTCTGGAGGGTGAATCAGAAGAAGCAGAAGAAGGAGAAGGAGAAGGTGAAGTCTGGAGGGTGAATCAGAAGAAGCAGAATAAGGTGAAGGAGAAGGTGAAGTCTGGAGGGTGAATCAGAAGAAGCAGAAGAAGGAGAAGTAGAAGGTGAAGTTAGGAGGGTGAAACAGAAAAAGCAGTAGAAGGAGAAGGAGAAGGTGAAGTCAGGGGGTGAAGCAGAAGAAGTAGAAGAAGGAGAAGGAGAAGGTGAAGTCAGGAGGTTGAAGCAGAAGAAGCAGAAGATGGAGAAGGAGAAGGTGAAGTCTGGAGGGCGCAGCAGAAGAAGCTGAAGAAGGAGAAGGAGAAGGTGAAGTCTGGAGGGTGAAGCAGAAGAAGCAGAAGAAGGAGAAGGAGAAGGTGAAGTCTGGAGGGTGAATCAGAAGAAGTAGAAGAAGGAGAAGGAGAAGGTGAAGTCAGGAGGGTGAAGCAGAAGAAGCAGAAGAAGGAGAAGGAGAAGGTGAAGTCTGGAGGGTGAATCAGAAGAAGTAGAAGAAGGAGAAGGAGAAGGTGAAGTCAGGAGGGTGAAGCGGAAGAAGCAGAAGAAGGAGAAGGTGAAGTCTGGAGGGTGAAGCAGAAGAAGCAGAAGAAGGAGAAGGAGAAGGTGAAGTCTGAAGGGTGAAGCAGAAGAAGCAGAAGAAGGAGAAGGAGAAGGTGAAGTCAGGAGGGTGAATCAGAAGAGGTGGAAGAAGGAGAAGGAGAAGGTGTAGTCTGGAGGGTGAATCAGAAGAAGTAGAAGAAGGAGAAGGAGAAGGTGAAGTCTGGAGGGTGAATCAGAAGAAGTAGAAGAAGGAGAAGGAGAAGGTGAAGTCTGGAGGGTGAATCAGAAGAAGCAGAAGAAGGAGAAGGAGAAGGTGAAGTCTGGAGGGAGAAGCAGAAGAAGAAGAAGGAGAAGGAGAAGTTGAAGTCTGGAGGGTGAATCAGAAGAAGTAGAAGAAGGAGAAGGAGAAGGTGAAGTCTGGAGTGTGAATCAGAAGAAGTAGACGAAGGGGAAGGAGAAGGTGAAGTCTGGAGGGTGAATCAGAAGAAGCAGAAGAAGGAGAAGGAGAAGGTGAAGTCTGGAAGGTGAATCAGAAGAAGTAGAAGAAGGAGAAGGAGAAGGTGAAGTCTGGAGGGTGAATCAGAAGAAGCAGAAGAAGGAGAAGGAGAAGGTGAAGTCTGGAGGGTGAATCAGAAGAAGCAGAAGAAGGAGAAGGAGAAGGTGAGGTCTGGAGGGTGAATCAGAAGAAGCAGAAGAAGGAGAAAGAGAAGGTGAAGTCTGGAGGGTGAATCAGAAGAAGCAGAAGAAGTAGAAGGAGAAGGTGAAGTCTGGCGGGTGAATCAGAAGAAGGAGAAGAAGGAGAAGGAGAAGGTGAAGTCTGGAGGGTGAAGCTGAAGAAGTAGAAGAAGGAGAAGGAGCAGGTGAAGTCAGGAGGGTGAATCAGAAGAAGTAGAAGAAGGAGAAGGAGAAGGTGAAGTCAGGAGGGTGAATCAGAAGAAGCAGAAGAAGGAGAAGGAGAAGGTGAAGTCTGGAGGGTGAATCAGAAGAATCAGAAGAAGGAGAAGGAGAAGGTGAAGTCTGGAGGGTGAATCAGAAGAAGCAGAACAAAGAGAAGGAGAAGGTGAAGTCTGGTGGGTGAAGCAGAAGAAGCAGAAGAAGGAGAAGGAGAAGGTTGAGACTGGAGGGTGAATCAGAAGAAGTAGAAGAAGGAGAAGGAGAAGGTGAAGTCTGGAGGGTGAAACAGAAGAAGCAGAAGAAGGAGAAGGAGAAGATGAAGTCTGGAGGGTGAATCAGAAGAAGCAGAAGAAGGAGAAGGGGAAGATGAAGTCTGGAGGGTGAATCAGAAGTAGTAGAAGAAGGAGAAGGAGAAGGTGAGGTCTGGAGGGTGAATCAGAAGAAGCAGAAGAAGGAGAAGGAGAAGGTGAAGTCTGGAGGGTGAATCAGAAGAATCAGAAGAAGGAGAAGGAGAAGGTGAAGTCTGGAGGGTGAATCAGAAGAAGCAGAAGAAAGAGAAGGAGGAGGTGAAGTCTGGAGGGTGAAGCAGAAGAAGCAGAAGAAGGAGAAGGAGAAGGTGAAGACTGGAGGGTGAATCAGAAGAAGTAGAAGAAGGAGAAGGAGAAGGTGAAGTCTGGAGGGTGAATCAGAAGAAGTAGAAGAAGGAGAAGGAGAAGGTGAAATTTGGAGGGTGAATCAGAAGAAGCAGAAAAAGGAGAAGGAGAAGGTGAAGTCTGGAGGGTGAATCAGAAGAAGCAGAAGAAGGAGAAGGAGAAGATGAAGTCTGGAGGGTGAATCAGAAGAAGTAGAAGAAGGAGAAGGAGAAGGTGAGGTCTGGAGGGTGAATCAGAAGAAGCAGAAGAAGGAGAAGGAGAAGGTGAAGTCTGGAGGGTGAATCAGAATAAGTAGAAGAAGGAGAAGGAGAAGGTGAAGTCTGGAGGGTGAATCAGAAGAAGCAGAAGAAGGAGAAGGAGAAGGGGAAGTCTGGAGGGTGAATCAGAAGAAGCAGAAGAAGGAGAATGAGAAGGTGAAGTCAGGAGGGTGAATCAGAAGAAGTAGAAGAAGGAGAAGGAGAAGGTGAAGTCAGGAGGGTGAATCAGAAGAAGCAGAAGAAGGAGAAGGAGAAGGTGAAGTCTGGAGGGTGAATCATAAGAATCAGAAGAAGGAGAAGGAGAAGGTGAAGTCTGGAGTGTGAATCAGAAGAAGCAGAAGAAAGAGAAGGAGAAGGTGAAGTCTGGAGGGTGAAGCAGAAGAAGCAGAAGAAGGAGAAGGAGAAGGTGAAGACTGGAGTGTGAATCAGAAGAAGTAGAAGAAGGAGAAGGAGAAGGTGAAGTCTGGCGGGTGAATCAGAAGAAGTAGAAGAAGGAGAAGTAGAAGGTGAAGTCTGGAGGGTGAAGCAGAAGAAGCAGAAGAAGGAGAAGGAGAAGGTGTAGTCTGGAGGGTGATGCAGAAGAAGCAGAAGAAGGAGAAGGAGAAGGTGAAGTCTGGAGGGTGAAGCAGAAGAAGTAGAAGAAGGAGAAGGAGAAGGTGAAGTCAGGAGGGTGAATCTGAAGAAGTAGAAGAAGGAGAAGGAGAAGGTGAAGTTAGGAGGGTGAATCAGAAGAAGTAGAAGAAGGAGAAGGAGAAGGTGTAGTCTGGAGGGTGAATCAGAAGAAGTAGACGGAGGAGAAGGAGAAGATGAAGTCTGGAGGGTGAACCAGAAGAAGCAGAAGAAGGAGAAGGAGAAGGTGAAGTCTGGAGGGTGAATCAGAAGAGGAAGAAGAAGGAGAAGGAGAAGGTGAAGTCTGGAGGGTGAATCAGAAGAAGCAGAAGAAAGAGAAGGAGAAGGTGAAGTCTGGAGGGTGAATCAGAAGAAGCAGAAGAAGGAGAAGGAGAAGGTGAAGTCTGGAGGGTGAATCAGAAGAATCAGAAGAAGGAGAAGGAGAAGGTGAAGTCTGGAGGGTGAATCAGAAGAAGCAGAAGAAAGAGAAGGAGAAGGTGAAGTCTGGTGGGTGAAGCATAAGAAGCAGAAGAAGGAGAAGGAGAAGGTTGAGACTGGAGGGTGAATCAGAAGAAGTAGAAGAAGGAGAAGGATAAGGTGAAGTCTGGAGGGTGAATCAGAAGAAGTAGAAGAAGGAGAAGGAGAAGGTGAAGTCTGGAGGGTGAAACAGAAGAAGTAGAAGAAGGAGAAGGAGAAGATGAAGTCTGGAGGGTGACTCAGAAGAAGCAGAAGAAGGAGAAGGGGAAGATGAAGTCTGGAGGGTGAATCAGAAGTAGTAGAAGAAGGAGAAGGAGAAGGTGAGGTCTGGAGGGTGAATCAGAAGAAGCAGAAGAAGGAGAAGGAGAAGGTGAAGTCTGGAGGGTGAATCAGAAGAATCAGAAGAAGGAGAAGGAGAAGGTGAAGTCTGGAGGGTGAATCAGAAGAAGCAGAAGAAAGAGAAGGAGGAGGTGAAGTCTGGAGGGTGAAGCAGAAGAAGCAGAAGAAGGAGAAGGAGAAGGTGAAGACTGGAGGGTGAATCAGAAGAAGGAGAAGAAGGAGAAGGAGAAGGTGAAGTCTGGAGGGTGAATCAGAAGAAGTAGAAGAAGGAGAAGGAGAAGGTGAAGTCTGGAGGGTGAATCAGAAGAAGCAGAAGAAGGAGAAGGAGAAGGTGAAGTCTGGAGGGTGAATCAGAAGAAGCAGAAGAAGGAGAAGGAGAAGATGAAGTCTGGAGGGTGAATCAGGAGAAGTAGAAGAAGGAGAAGGAGAAGGTGAGGTCTGGAGGGTGAATCAGAAGAAGCAGAAGAAGGAGAAGGAGAAGGTGAAGTCTGGAGGGTGAATCAGAAGAAGCAGAATAAGGTGAAGGAGAAGGTGAAGTCTGGAGGGTGAATCAGAAGAAGCAGAAGAAGGAGAAGTAGAAGGTGAAGTTAGGAGGGTGAAACAGAAAAAGCAGTAGAAGGAGAAGGAGAAGGTGAAGTCAGGGGGTGAAGCAGAAGAAGTAGAAGAAGGAGAAGGAGAAGGTGAAGTCAGGAGGTTGAAGCAGAAGAAGCAGAAGATGGAGAAGGAGAAGGTGAAGTCTGGAGGGCGCAGCAGAAGAAGCTGAAGAAGGAGAAGGAGAAGGTGAAGTCTGGAGGGTGAAGCAGAAGAAGCAGAAGAAGGAGAAGGAGAAGGTGAAGTCTGGAGGGTGAATCAGAAGAAGTAGAAGAAGGAGAAGGAGAAGGTGAAGTCAGGAGGGTGAAGCAGAAGAAGCAGAAGAAGGAGAAGGAGAAGGTGAAGTCTGGAGGGTGAATCAGAAGAAGTAGAAGAAGGAGAAGGAGAAGGTGAAGTCAGGAGGGTGAAGCGGAAGAAGCAGAAGAAGGAGAAGGTGAAGTCTGGAGGGTGAAGCAGAAGAAGCAGAAGAAGGAGAAGGAGAAGGTGAAGTCTGAAGGGTGAAGCAGAAGAAGCAGAAGAAGGAGAAGGAGAAGGTGAAGTCAGGAGGGTGAATCAGAAGAGGTGGAAGAAGGAGAAGGAGAAGGTGTAGTCTGGAGGGTGAATCAGAAGAAGTAGAAGAAGGAGAAGGAGAAGGTGAAGTCTGGAGGGTGAATCAGAAGAAGTAGAAGAAGGAGAAGGAGAAGGTGAAGTCTGGAGGGTGAATCAGAAGAAGCAGAAGAAGGAGAAGGAGAAGGTGAAGTCTGGAGGGAGAAGCAGAAGAAGAAGAAGGAGAAGGAGAAGTTGAAGTCTGGAGGGTGAATCAGAAGAAGTAGAAGAAGGAGAAGGAGAAGGTGAAGTCTGGAGTGTGAATCAGAAGAAGTAGACGAAGGGGAAGGAGAAGGTGAAGTCTGGAGGGTGAATCAGAAGAAGCAGAAGAAGGAGAAGGAGAAGGTGAAGTCTGGAAGGTGAATCAGAAGAAGTAGAAGAAGGAGAAGGAGAAGGTGAAGTCTGGAGGGTGAATCAGAAGAAGCAGAAGAAGGAGAAGGAGAAGGTGAAGTCTGGAGGGTGAATCAGAAGAAGCAGAAGAAGGAGAAGGAGAAGGTGAGGTCTGGAGGGTGAATCAGAAGAAGCAGAAGAAGGAGAAAGAGAAGGTGAAGTCTGGAGGGTGAATCAGAAGAAGCAGAAGAAGTAGAAGGAGAAGGTGAAGTCTGGCGGGTGAATCAGAAGAAGGAGAAGAAGGAGAAGGAGAAGGTGAAGTCTGGAGGGTGAAGCTGAAGAAGTAGAAGAAGGAGAAGGAGCAGGTGAAGTCAGGAGGGTGAATCAGAAGAAGTAGAAGAAGGAGAAGGAGAAGGTGAAGTCAGGAGGGTGAATCAGAAGAAGCAGAAGAAGGAGAAGGAGAAGGTGAAGTCTGGAGGGTGAATCAGAAGAATCAGAAGAAGGAGAAGGAGAAGGTGAAGTCTGGAGGGTGAATCAGAAGAAGCAGAACAAAGAGAAGGAGAAGGTGAAGTCTGGTGGGTGAAGCAGAAGAAGCAGAAGAAGGAGAAGGAGAAGGTTGAGACTGGAGGGTGAATCAGAAGAAGTAGAAGAAGGAGAAGGAGAAGGTGAAGTCTGGAGGGTGAAACAGAAGAAGCAGAAGAAGGAGAAGGAGAAGATGAAGTCTGGAGGGTGAATCAGAAGAAGCAGAAGAAGGAGAAGGGGAAGATGAAGTCTGGAGGGTGAATCAGAAGTAGTAGAAGAAGGAGAAGGAGAAGGTGAGGTCTGGAGGGTGAATCAGAAGAAGCAGAAGAAGGAGAAGGAGAAGGTGAAGTCTGGAGGGTGAATCAGAAGAATCAGAAGAAGGAGAAGGAGAAGGTGAAGTCTGGAGGGTGAATCAGAAGAAGCAGAAGAAAGAGAAGGAGGAGGTGAAGTCTGGAGGGTGAAGCAGAAGAAGCAGAAGAAGGAGAAGGAGAAGGTGAAGACTGGAGGGTGAATCAGAAGAAGTAGAAGAAGGAGAAGGAGAAGGTGAAGTCTGGAGGGTGAATCAGAAGAAGTAGAAGAAGGAGAAGGAGAAGGTGAAATTTGGAGGGTGAATCAGAAGAAGCAGAAAAAGGAGAAGGAGAAGGTGAAGTCTGGAGGGTGAATCAGAAGAAGCAGAAGAAGGAGAAGGAGAAGATGAAGTCTGGAGGGTGAATCAGAAGAAGTAGAAGAAGGAGAAGGAGAAGGTGAGGTCTGGAGGGTGAATCAGAAGAAGCAGAAGAAGGAGAAGGAGAAGGTGAAGTCTGGAGGGTGAATCAGAATAAGTAGAAGAAGGAGAAGGAGAAGGTGAAGTCTGGAGGGTGAATCAGAAGAAGCAGAAGAAGGAGAAGGAGAAGGGGAAGTCTGGAGGGTGAATCAGAAGAAGCAGAAGAAGGAGAATGAGAAGGTGAAGTCAGGAGGGTGAATCAGAAGAAGTAGAAGAAGGAGAAGGAGAAGGTGAAGTCAGGAGGGTGAATCAGAAGAAGCAGAAGAAGGAGAAGGAGAAGGTGAAGTCTGGAGGGTGAATCATAAGAATCAGAAGAAGGAGAAGGAGAAGGTGAAGTCTGGAGTGTGAATCAGAAGAAGCAGAAGAAAGAGAAGGAGAAGGTGAAGTCTGGAGGGTGAAGCAGAAGAAGCAGAAGAAGGAGAAGGAGAAGGTGAAGACTGGAGTGTGAATCAGAAGAAGTAGAAGAAGGAGAAGGAGAAGGTGAAGTCTGGCGGGTGAATCAGAAGAAGTAGAAGAAGGAGAAGTAGAAGGTGAAGTCTGGAGGGTGAAGCAGAAGAAGCAGAAGAAGGAGAAGGAGAAGGTGTAGTCTGGAGGGTGATGCAGAAGAAGCAGAAGAAGGAGAAGGAGAAGGTGAAGTCTGGAGGGTGAAGCAGAAGAAGTAGAAGAAGGAGAAGGAGAAGGTGAAGTCAGGAGGGTGAATCTGAAGAAGTAGAAGAAGGAGAAGGAGAAGGTGAAGTCTGGAGGGTGAATCAGAAGAAGTAGCAGAAGGAGAAGGAGAAGGTGAAGTCTGGAGGGTGAATCAGAAGAAGCAGAAGAAGGAGAAGGAGAAGGTGAAGTCCGGAGGGAGAAGCAGAAGAAGTAGAAGAAGGAAAAGGAGAAGGTGAAGTCTGGAGGGTGAATCAGAAGAAGTAGAAGAAGGAGAAGGAGAAGGTGAAGTCTGGAGGGTGAATCAGAAGAAGTAGAAGAAGGAGAAGGAGAAGTTGAAGTCTGGAGGGTGAATCAGAAGAAGCAGAAGAAGGAGAAGGAGAAGGTGAAGTCTGGAGGGTGAATCAGAAGAAGTAGAAGAAGGAGAAGGAGAAGGTGTAGTCTGGAGGGTGAATCAGAAGAAGTAGACGGAGGAGAAGGAGAAGATGAAGTCTGGAGGGTGAACCAGAAGAAGCAGAAGAAGGAGAAGGAGAAGGTGAAGTCTGGAGGGTGAATCAGAAGAGGAAGAAGAAGGAGAAGGAGAAGGTGAAGTCTGGAGGGTGAATCAGAAGAAGCAGAAGAAAGAGAAGGAGAAGGTGAAGTCTGGAGGGTGAATCAGAAGAAGCAGAAGAAGGAGAAGGAGAAGGTGAAGTCTGGAGGGTGAATCAGAAGAATCAGAAGAAGGAGAAGGAGAAGGTGAAGTCTGGAGGGTGAATCAGAAGAAGCAGAAGAAAGAGAAGGAGAAGGTGAAGTCTGGTGGGTGAAGCATAAGAAGCAGAAGAAGGAGAAGGAGAAGGTTGAGACTGGAGGGTGAATCAGAAGAAGTAGAAGAAGGAGAAGGATAAGGTGAAGTCTGGAGGGTGAATCAGAAGAAGTAGAAGAAGGAGAAGGAGAAGGTGAAGTCTGGAGGGTGAAACAGAAGAAGCAGAAGAAGGAGAAGGAGAAGATGAAGTCTGGAGGGTGACTCAGAAGAAGCAGAAGAAGGAGAAGGGGAAGATGAAGTCTGGAGGGTGAATCAGAAGTAGTAGAAGAAGGAGAAGGAGAAGGTGAGGTCTGGAGGGTGAATCAGAAGAAGCAGAAGAAGGAGAAGGAGAAGGTGAAGTCTGGAGGGTGAATCAGAAGAATCAGAAGAAGGAGAAGGAGAAGGTGAAGTCTGGAGGGTGAATCAGAAGAAGCAGAAGAAAGAGAAGGAGGAGGTGAAGTCTGGAGGGTGAAGCAGAAGAAGCAGAATAAGGAGAAGGAGAAGGTGAAGACTGGAGGGTGAATCAGAAGAAGGAGAAGAAGGAGAAGGAGAAGGTGAAGTCTGGAGGGTGAATCAGAAGAAGTAGAAGAAGGAGAAGGAGAAGGTGAAGTCTGGAGGGTGAATCAGAAGAAGCAGAAGAAGGAGAAGGAGAAGGTGAAGTCTGGAGGGTGTATCAGAAGAAGCAGAAGAAGGAGAAGGAGAAGATGAAGTCTGGAGGGTGAATCAGAAGAAGTAGAAGAAGGAGAAGGAGAAGGTGAGGTCTGGAGGGTGAATCAGAAGAAGCAGAAGAAGGAGAAGGAGAAGGTGAAGTCTGGAGGGTGAATCAGAAGAAGCAGAATAAGGTGAAGGAGAAGGTGAAGTCTGGAGGGTGAATCAGAAGAAGCAGAAGAAGGAGAAGGAGAAGGTGAAGTTAGGAGGGTGAAACAGAAAAAGCAGTAGAAGGAGAAGGAGAAGGTGAAGTCAGGGGGTGAAGCAGAAGAAGTAGAAGAAGGAGAAGGAGAAGGTGAAGTCAGGAGGTTGAAGCAGAAGAAGCAGAAGATGGAGAAGGAGAAGGTGAAGTCTGGAGGGCGCAGCAGAAGAAGCTGAAGAAGGAGAAGGAGAAGGTGAAGTCTGGAGGGTGAAGCAGAAGAAGCAGAAGAAGGAGAAGGACAAGGTGAAGTCTGGAGGGTGAATCAGAAGAAGTAGAAGAAGGAGAAGGAGAAGGTGAAGTCAGGAGGGTGAAGCAGAAGAAGCAGAAGAAGGAGAAGGAGAAGGTGAAGTCTGGAGGGTGAATCAGAAGAAGTAGAAGAAGGAGAAGGAGAAGGTGAAGTCAGGAGGGTGAAGCGGAAGAAGCAGAAGAAGGAGAAGGTGAAGTCTGGAGGGTGAAGCAGAAGAAGCAGAAGAAGGAGAAGGAGAAGGTGAAGTCTGAAGGGTGAAGCAGAAGAAGCAGAAGAAGGAGAAGGAGAAGGTGAAGTCAGGAGGGTGAATCAGAAGAGGTGGAAGAAGGAGAAGGAGAAGGTGTAGTCTGGAGGGTGAATCAGAAGAAGTAGAAGAAGGAGAAGGAGAAGGTGTAGTCTGGAGGGTGAATCAGAAGAAGTAGAAGAAGGAGAAGGAGAAGGTGAAGTCTGGAGGGTGAATCAGAAGAAGCAGAAGAAGGAGAAGGAGAAGGTGAAGTCTGGAGGGAGAAGCAGAAGAAGAAGAAGGAGAAGGAGAAGGTGGAGTCTGGAGGGTGAATCAGAAGAAGTAGAAGAAGGAGAAGGAGAAGGTGAAGTCTGGAGTGTGAATCAGAAGAAGTAGAAGAAGGAGAAGGAGAAGGTGAAGTCTGGAGGGTGAATCAGAAGAAGCAGAAGAAGGAGTAGGAGAAGGTGTAGTCTGGAGGGTGAATCAGAAGAAGTAGACGAAGGAGAAGGAGTAGGTGAAGTCTGGAGGGTGAATCAGAAGAAGCAGAAGAAGGAGAAGGAGAAGGTGAAGTCTGGAAGGTGAATCAGAAGAAGTAGAAGAAGGAGAAGGAGAAGGTGAAGTCTGGAGGGTGAATCAGAAGAAGCAGAAGAAGGAGAAGGAGAAGGTGAAGTCTGGAGGGTGAATCAGAAGAAGCAGAAGAAGGAGAAGGAGAAGGTGAGGTCTGGAGGGTGAATCAGAAGAAGCAGAAGAAGGAGAAAGAGAAGGTGAAGTCTGGAGGGTGAATCAGAAGAAGCAGAAGAAGTAGAAGGAGAAGGTGAAGTCTGGCGGGTGAATCAGAAGAAGGAGAAGAAGGAGAAGGAGAAGGTGAAGTCTGGAGGGTGAAGCTGAAGAAGTAGAAGAAGGAGAAGGAGCAGGTGAAGTCAGGAGGGTGAATCAGAAGAAGTAGAAGAAGGAGAAGGAGAAGGTGAAGTCAGGAGGGTGAATCAGAAGAAGCAGAAGAAGGAGAAGGAGAAGGTGAAGTCTGGAGGGTGAATCAGAAGAATCAGAAGAAGGAGAAGGAGAAGGTGAAGTCTGGAGGGTGAATCAGAAGAAGCAGAATAAAGAGAAGGAGAAGGTGAAGTCTGGTGGGTGAAGCAGAAGAAGCAGAAGAAGGAGAAGGAGAAGGTTGAGACTGGAGGGTGAATCAGAAGAAGTAGAAGAAGGAGAAGGAGAAGGTGAAGTCTGGAGGGTGAAACAGAAGAAGCAGAAGAAGGAGAAGGAGAAGATGAAGTCTGGAGGGTGAATCAGAAGAAGCAGAAGAAGGAGAAGGGGAAGATGAAGTCTGGAGGGTGAATCAGAAGTAGTAGAAGAAGGAGAAGGAGAAGGTGAGGTCTGGAGGGTGAATCAGAAGAAGCAGAAGAAGGAGAAGGAGAAGGTGAAGTCTGGAGGGTGAATCAGAAGAATCAGAAGAAGGAGAAGGAGAAGGTGAAGTCTGGAGGGTGAATCAGAAGAAGCAGAAGAAAGAGAAGGAGGAGGTGAAGTCTGGAGGGTGAAGCAGAAGAAGCAGAAGAAGGAGAAGGAGAAGGTGAAGACTGGAGGGTGAATCAGAAGAAGTAGAAGAAGGAGAAGGAGAAGGTGAAGTCTGGAGGGTGAATCAGAAGAAGTAGAAGAAGGAGAAGGAGAAGGTGAAATTTGGAGGGTGAATCAGAAGAAGCAGAAAAAGGAGAAGGAGAAGGTGAAGTCTGGAGGGTGAATCAGAAGAAGCAGAAGAAGGAGAAGGAGAAGATGAAGTCTGGAGGGTGAATCAGAAGAAGTAGAAGAAGGAGAAGGAGAAGGTGAGGTCTGGAGGGTGAATCAGAAGAAGCAGAAGAAGGAGAAGGAGAAGGTGAAGTCTGGAGGGTGAATCAGAAGAAGCAGAAGAAGGTGAAGTCTGGAGGGTGAATCAGAAGAAGCAGAAGAAGGAGAAGGAGAAGGTGAAGTCAGGAGGGTGAATCAGAAGAAGCAGAAGAAGGAGAAGGAGAAGGTGAAGTTAGGAGGGTGAATCAGAAAAAGCAGTAGAAGGAGAAGGAGAAGGTGAAGTCAGGGGGGTGAAGCAGAAGAAGTAGAAGAAGGAGAAGGAGAAGGTGAAGTCAGGAGGTTGAAGCAGAAGAAGCAGAAGATGGAGAAGGAGAAGGTGAAGTCTGGAGGGCGCAGCAGAAGAAGCAGAAGAAGGAGAAGGAGAAGGTGAAGTCTGGAGGGTGAAGCAGAAGAAGCAGAAGAAGGAGAAGGAGAAGGTGAAGTCTGGAGGGTGAATCAGAAGAAGTAGAAGAAGGAGAAGGAGAAGGTGAAGTCAGGAGGGTGAAGCAGAAGAAGCAGAAGAAGGAGAAGGAGAAGGTGTAGTCTGGAGGGTGAAGCAGAAGAAGCAGAAGAAGAAGGAGAAGGTGAAGTCTGGAGGGCGAAGCAGAAGAAGCAGAAGAAGGAGAAGGAGAAGGTGAAGTCTGGAGGGTGAAGCAGAAGAAGCAGAAGATGGAGAGGGAGAAGGTGAAGTCTGGAGGGTGAATCAGAAGAAGTAGAAGAAGGAGAAGGAGAAGGTGAAGTCAGGAGGGTGAAGCAGAAGAAGCAGAAGAAGGAGAAGGTGAAGTCTGGAGGGTGAAGCAGAAGAAGCAGAAGAAGGAGAAGGAGAAGGTGAAGTCTGAAGGGTGAAGCAGAAGAAGCAGAAGAAGGAGAAGGAGAAGGTGAAGTCAGGAGGGTGAATCAGAAGAGGTGGAAGAAGGAGAAGGAGAAGGTGTAGTCTGGAGGGTGAATCAGAAGAAGTAGAAGAAGGAGAAGGAGAAGGTGAAGTCTGGAGGGTGAATCAGAAGAAGTAGAAGAAGGAGAAGGAGAAGGTGAAGTCTGGAGGGTGAATCAGAAGAAGCAGAAGAAGGAGAACGAGAAGGTGAAGTCTGGAGGGAGAAGCAGAAGAAGAAGAAGAAGGAGAAGGAGAAGGTGAAGTCTGGAGGGTGAATCAGAAGAAGTAGAAGAAGGAGAAGGAGAAGGTGAAGTCTGGAGTGTGAATCAGAAGAAGTAGAAGAAGGAGAAGGAGAAGGTGAAGTCTGGAGGGTGAATCAGATAAAGCAGAAGAAGGAGTAGGAGAAGGTGTAGTCTGGAGGGTGAATCAGAAGAAGTAGACGAAGGAGAAGGAGAAGGTGAAGTCTGGAGGGTGAATCAGAAGAAGCAGAAGAAGGAGAAGGAGAAGGTGATGTCTGGAGGGTGAATCAGAAGAAGTAGAAGAAGGAGAAGGAGAAGGTGAAGTCTGGAGGGTGAATCAGAAGAAGCAGAAGAAGGAGAAGGAGAAGGTGAAGTCTGGAGGGTGAATCAGAAGAAGCAGAAGAAGGAGAAGGAGAAGGTGAGGTCTGGAGGGTGAATCAGAAGAAGCAGAAGAAGGAGAAAGAGAAGGTGAAGTCTGGAGGGTGAATCAGAAGACGCAGAAGAAGTAGAAGGAGAAGGTGAAGTCTGGCGGGTGAATCAGAAGAAGGAGAAGGAGAAGGTGAAGTCTGGAGGGTGAATCAGAAGAAGCACAAGAAGGAGAAGGAGAAGGTGAAGTCAGGAGGGTGAATCAGAAGAAGCAGAAGAAGGAGAAGGTGAAGTATGAAGGGTGAATCAGAAGAAGCAGAAGAAGGAGAAGGAGAAGGTGAAGACTGGAGGGTGAATCAGAAGAAGTAGAAGAAGGAGAAGGAGAAGGTGAAGTCTGGAGGGTGAATCAGAAGAAGTAGAAGAAGGAGAAGGAGAAGGCGAAGTCTGGAGGGTGAATCAGAAGAAGCAGAAGAAGGAGAAGGAGAAGGTGAAGTCTGGTGGGTGAATCAGAAGAAGCAGAAGAAGGAGAAGGAGAAGATGAAGTCTGGAGGGTGAATCAGAAGAAGTAGAAGAAGGAGAAGGAGAAGGTGAGGTCTGGAGGGTGAATCAGAAGAAGCAGAAGAAGGAGAAGGAGAAGGTGAAGTCTGAAGGGTGAATCAGAAGAAGCAGAAGAAGGAGAAGGAGAAGGTGAAGTCTGGAGGGTGAATCAGAAGAATCAGAAGAAGGAGAAGGAGAAGGTGAAGTCTGGAGGGTGAATCAGAAGAAGCAGAAGAAAAAGAAGGAGAAGGTGAAGTCTGGAGGGTGAAGCAGAAGAAGCAGAAGAAGGAGAAGGAGAAGGTTGAGACTGGAGGGTGAATCAGAAAAAGTAGAAGAAGGAGAAGGATAAGGTGAAGTCTGGAGGGTGAATCAGAAGAAGTAGAAGAAGGAGAAGGAGAAGGTGAAGTCTGGAGGGTGAAACAGAAGAAGCAGAAGAAGGAGTAGGAGAAGATGAAGTCTGGAGGGTGAATCAGAAGAAGCAGAAGAAGGAGAAGTGGAAGATGAAGTCTGGAGGGTAAATCAGAATTAGTAGAAGAAGGAGAAGGAGAAGGTGAGGTCTGGAGGGTGAATCAGAAGAAGCAGAAGAAGGAGAAGGAGAAGGTGAAGTCTGGAGTGTGAATCAGAAGAAGCAGAAGAAGGAGAAGGAGAAGGTGAAGTCTGGAGGCTGAATCAGAAGAAGCAGAAGAAGGAGACGGAGAAGGTGAAGTCATGAGGGTGAATCAGAAGAAGCAGAAGAAGGAGAAGGAGAGGGTGAAGTCTGGAGGGTGAATCAGAAGAAGTAGAAGAAGGAGAATGAGAAGGTGAGGTCTGGAGGGTGAATCAGAAGAAGCAGAAGAAGGAGAAGGAGAAGGTGAAGTCTGGAGGGTGAATCAGAAGAAGCAGAAGAAGGAGAAGGAGAAGGTGAAGTCTGGAGGGTGAATCAGAAGAAGCAGAAGAAGGAGAAGGAGAAGGTGAAGTCTGGAGGGTGAATCAGAAGAAGCAGAAAAAGGAGAAGGAGAAGGTGAAGTCTGGAGGGTGAATCAGAAGAAGCAGAAGAAGGAGAAAGAGAAGGTGAAGTCTGGAGGGTGAATCAGAAGAAGCAGAAGAAGTAGAAGGAGAAGGTGAAGTCTGGCGGGTGAATCAGAAGAAGTAGAAGAAGGAAAAGGAGAAGGTGAAGTCTGGAGGGAGAAGCAGAAGAAGTAGAAGAAGGAGAAGGAGAAGGTGAAGTCTGGAGGGTGAATCAGAAGAAGTAGAAGAAGGAAAAGGAGAAGGTGAAGTCTGGAGTGTGAATCAGAAGAAGTAGAAGAAGGAGAAGGAGAAGGTGAAGTCTGGAGTGTGAATCAGAAGAAGTAGAAGAAGGAGAAGGAGAAGGTGAAGTCTGGCGGGTGAATCAGAAGAAGCAGAAGAAGGAGAAAGAGAAGGTGAAGTCTGGAGGGTGAATCAGAAGAAGCAGAAGAAGTAGAAGGAGAAGGTGAAGTCTGGCGGGTGAATCAGAAGAAGTAGAAGAAGGAAAAGGAGAAGGTGAAGTCTGGAGGGAGAAGCAGAAGAAGTAGAAGAAGGAGAAGGAGAAGGTGAAGTCTGGAGGGTGAATCAGAAGAAGTAGAAGAAGGAAAAGGAGAAGGTGAAGTCTGGAGTGTGAATCAGAAGAAGTAGAAGAAGGAGAAGGAGAAGGTGAAGTCTGGAGTGTGAATCAGAAGAAGTAGAAGAAGGAGAAGGAGAAGGTGAAGTCTGGCGGGTGAATCAGAAGAAGTAGAAGAAGGAGAAGTAGAAGGTGAAGTCTGGAGGGTGAAGCAGAAGAAGCAGAAGAAGGAGAAGGAGAAGGTGAAGTCTGGAGGGTGATGCAGAAGAAGCAGAAGAAGGAGAAGGAGAAGGTGAAGTCTGGAGGGTGAAGCAGAAGAAGTAGACGAAGGAGAAGGAGAAGGTGAAGTCAGGAGGGTGAATCTGAAGAAGTAGAAGAAGGAGAAGGAGAAGGTGAAGTCTGGAGGGTGAATCAGAAGAAGTAGAAGAAGGAGAAGGAGAAGGTGAAGTCTGGAGGGTGAATCAGAAGAAGCAGAAGAAGGAGAAGGAGAAGGTGAAGTCTGGAGGGAGAAGCAGAAGAAGTAGAAGAAGGAGAAGGAGAAGGTGAAGTCTGGAGGGTGAATCAGAAGAAGTAGAAGAAGGAGAAGGAGAAGGTGAAGTCTGGAGGGTGAATCAGAAGAAGTAGAAGAAGGAGAAGGAGAAGTTGAAGTCTGGAGGGTGAATCAGAAGAAGCAGAAGAAGGAGAAGGAGAAGGTGAAGTCTGGAGGGTGAATCAGAAGAAGTAGAAGAAGGAGAAGGAGAAGGTGTAGTCTGGAGGGTGAATCAGAAGAAGTAGACGGAGGAGAAGGAGAAGATGAAGTCTGGAGGGTGAACCAGAAGAAGCAGAAGAAGGAGAAGGAGAAGGTGAAGTCTGGAGGGTGAATCAGAAGAGGAAGAAGAAGGAGAAGGAGAAGGTGAAGTCTGGAGGGTGAATCAGAAGAAGCAGAAGAAAGAGAAGGAGAAGGTGAAGTCTGGAGGGTGAATCAGAAGAAGCAGAAGAAGGAGAAGGAGAAGGTGAAGTCTGGAGGGTGAATCAGAAGAATCAGAAGAAGGAGAAGGAGAAGGTGAAGTCTGGAGGGTGAATCAGAAGAAGCAGAAGAAAGAGAAGGAGAAGGTGAAGTCTGGTGGGTGAAGCAGAAGAAGCAGAAGAAGGAGAAGGAGAAGGTTGAGACTGGAGGGTGAATCAGAAGAAGTAGAAGAAGGAGAAGGATAAGGTGAAGTCTGGAGGGTGAATCAGAAGAAGTAGAAGAAGGAGAAGGAGAAGGTGAAGTCTGGAGGGTGAAACAGAAGAAGCAGAAGAAGGAGAAGGAGAAGATGAAGTCTGGAGGGTGAATCAGAAGAAGCAGAAGAAGGAGAAGGGGAAGATGAAGTCTGGAGGGTGAAACAGAAGTAGTAGAAGAAGGAGAAGGAGAAGGTGAGGTCTGGAGGGTGAATCAGAAGAAGCAGAAGAAGGAGAAGGAGAAGGTGAAGTCTGGAGGGTGAATCAGAAGAATCAGAAGAAGGAGAAGGAGAAGGTGAAGTCTGGAGGGTGAATCAGAAGAAGCAGAAGAAAGAGAAGGAGGAGGTGAAGTCTGGAGGGTGAAGCAGAAGAAGCAGAAGAAGGAGAAGGAGAAGGTGGAGACTGGAGGGTGAATCAGAAGAAGGAGAAGAAGGAGAAGGAGAAGGTGAAGTCTGGAGGGTGAATCAGAAGAAGTAGAAGAAGGAGAAGGAGAAGGTGAAGTCTGGAGGGTGAATCAGAAGAAGCAGAAGAAGGAGAAGGAGAAGGTGAAGTCTGGAGGGTGAATCAGAAGAAGCAGAAGAAGGAGAAGGAGAAGATGAAGTCTGGAGGGTGAATCAGAAGAAGTAGAAGAAGGAGAAGGAGAAGGTGAGGTCTGGAGGGTGAATCAGAAGAAGCAGAAGAAGGAGAAGGAGAAGGTGAAGTCTGGAGGGTGAATCAGAAGAAGCAGAAGAAGGTGAAGGAGAAGGTGAAGTCTGGAGGGTGAATCAGAAGAAGCAGAAGAAGGAGAAGGAGAAGGTGAAGTTAGGAGGGTGAAACAGAAAAAGCAGTAGAAGGAGAAGGAGAAGGTGAAGTCAGGGGGGTGAAGCAGAAGAAGTAGAAGAAGGAGAAGGAGAAGGTGAAGTCAGGAGGTTGAAGCAGAAGAAGCAGAAGATGGAGAAGGAGAAGGTGAAGTCTGGAGGGCGCAGCAGAAGAAGCAGAAGAAGGAGAAGGAGAAGGTGAAGTCTGGAGGGTGAAGCAGAAGAAGCAGAAGAAGGAGAAGGAGAAGGTGAAGTCTGGAGGGTGAATCAGAAGAAGTAGAAGAAGGAGAAGGAGAAGGTGAAGTCAGGAGGGTGAAGCAGAAGAAGCAGAAGAAGGAGAAGGAGAAGGTGAAGTCTGGAGGGTGAATCAGAAGAAGTAGAAGAAGGAGAAGGAGAAGGTGAAGTCAGGAGGGTGAAGCGGAAGAAGCAGAAGAAGGAGAAGGTGAAGTCTGGAGGGTGAAGCAGAAGAAGCAGAAGAAGGAGAAGGAGAAGGTGAAGTCTGGAGGGTGAATCAGAAGAAGCAGAAGAAGGAGAAGGAGAAGGTGAAGTCTGGAGAGTGAATCAGAAGAAGCAGAAGAAGGAGAAGGAGAAAGTGAAGTCTGGAGGATGAATCAGAAGAAGCAGAAGAAGTAGATGGAGAAGGTGAAGTCTGGAGGGTGAATCAGAAGAAGCAGAAGAAGGAGAAGGAGAAGGTGAAGTCTGGAGGGTGAATCAGAAGAAGCAGAAGAAGGAGAAGGAGAAGGTGAAGTCTGGAGGGTGAATCAGAAGAAGCAGAAGAAGGAGAAGGAGAAGGTGAAGACTGGAGGGTGAATCAGAAGAAGTAGAAGAAGGAGAAGGAGAAGGTGAAGTCTGGAGGGTGAATCAGAAGAAGTAGAAGAAGGAGAAGGAGAAGGCGAAGTCTGGAGGGTGAATCAGAAGAAGCAGAAGAAGGAGAAGGAGAAGGTGAAGTCTGGAGGGTGAATCAGAAGAAGCAGAAGAAGGAGAAGGAGAAGATGAAGTCTGGAGGGTGAATCAGAAGAAGTAGAAGAAGGAGAAGGAGAAGGTGAGGTCTGGAGGGTGAATCAGAAGAAGCAGAAGAAGGAGAAGGAGAAGGTGAAGTCTGAAGGGTGAATCAGAAGAAGCAGAAGAAGGAGAAGGAGAAGGTGAAATCTGGAGGGTGAATCAGAAGAAGCAGAAGAAGGAGAAGGAGAAGGTGAAGTCTGGAGGGTGAATCAGAAGAAGCAGAAGAAGGAGAAGGAGAAGGTGAAGTCTGGAGGGTGAATCAGAAGAAGTAGAAGAAGGAGAAGGAGAAGGTGAAGTCTGGAGGGTTAATCAGAATAAGTAGAAGAAGGAGAAGGAGAAGGTGAAGTCTGGAGGGTGAATCAGAAGAAGCAGAAGAAGGAGAAGGAGAAGGGGAAGTCTGGAGGGTGAATCAGAAGAAGCAGAAGAAGGAGAATGAGAAGGTGAAGTCAGGAGGGTGAATCAGAAGAAGTAGAAGAAGGAGAAGGAGAAGGTGAAGTCAGGAGGGTGAATCAGAAGAAGCAGAAGAAGGAGAAGGAGAAGGTGAAGTCTGGAGGGTGAATCATAAGAATCAGAAGAAGGAGAAGGAGAAGGTGAAGTCTGGAGTGTGAATCAGAAGAAGCAGAAGAAAGAGAAGGAGAAGGTGAAGTCTGGAGGGTGAAGCAGAAGAAGCAGAAGAAGGAGAAGGAGAAGGTGAAGACTGGAGTGTGAATCAGAAGAAGTAGAAGAAGGAGAAGGAGAAGGTGAAGTCTGGCGGGTGAATCAGAAGAAGTAGAAGAAGGAGAAGTAGAAGGTGAAGTCTGGAGGGTGAAGCAGAAGAAGCAGAAGAAGGAGAAGGAGAAGGTGAAGTCTGGAGGGTGATGCAGAAGAAGCAGAAGAAGGAGAAGGAGAAGGTGAAGTCTGGAGGGTGAAGCAGAAGAAGTAGAAGAAGGAGAAGGAGAAGGTGAAGTCAGGAGGGTGAATCTGAAGAAGTAGAAGAAGGAGAAGGAGAAGGTGAAGTCTGGAGGGTGAATCAGAAGAAGTAGAAGAAGGAGAAGGAGAAGGTGAAGTCTGGAGGGTGAATCAGAAGAAACAGAAGAAGGAGAAGGAGAAGGTGAAGTCTGGAGGGAGAAGCAGAAGAAGTAGAAGAAGGAGAAGGAGAAGGTGAAGTCTGGAGGGTGAATCAGAAGAAGTAGAAGAAGGAGAAGGAGAAGGTGAAGTCTGGAGGGTGAATCAGAAGAAGTAGAAGAAGGAGAAGGAGAAGTTGAAGTCTGGAGTGTGAATCAGAAGAAGCAGAAGAAGGAGAAGGAGAAGGTGAAGTCTGGAGGGTGAATCAGAAGAAGTAGAAGAAGGAGAAGGTGTAGTCTGGAGGGTGAATCAGAAGAAGTAGACGGAGGAGAAGGAGAAGATAAAGTCTGGAGGGTGAACCAGAAGAAGCAGAAGAAGGAGAAGGAGAAGGTGAAGTCTGGAGGGTGAATCAGAAGAGGAAGAAGAAGGAGAAGGAGAAGGTGAAGTCTGGAGGGTGAATCAGAAGAAGCAGAAGAAAGAGAAGGAGAAGGTGAAGTCTGGAGGGTGAATCAGAAGAAGCAGAAGAAGGAGAAGGAGAAGGTGAAGTCTGGAGGGTGAATCAGAAGAATCAGAAGAAGGAGAAGGAGAAGGTGAAGTCTGGAGGGTGAATCAGAAGAAGCAGAAGAAAGAGAAGGAGAAGGTGAAGTCTGGTGGGTGAAGCAGAAGAAGCAGAAGAAGGAGAAGGAGAAGGTTGAGACTGGAGGGTGAATCAGAAGAATTAGAAGAAGGAGAAGGATAAGGTGAAGTCTGGAGGGTGAATCAGAAGAAGTAGAAGAAGGAGAAGGAGAAGGTGAAGTCTGGAGAGTGAAACAGAAGAAGCAGAAGAAGGAGAAGGAGAAGATGAAGTCTGGAGGGTGAATCAGAAGAAGCAGAAGAAGGAGAAGGGGAAGATGAAGTCTGGAGGGTGAATCAGAAGTAGTAGAAGAAGGAGAAGGAGAAGGTGAGGTCTGGAGGGTGAATCAGAAGACGCAGAAGAAGGAGAAGGAGAAGGTGAAGTCTGGAGGGTGAATCAGAAGAATCAGAAGAAGGAGAAGGAGAAGGTGAAGTCTGGAGGGTGAATCAGAAGAAGCTGAAGAAGGAGAAGGGGAAGAAGAAGTCTGGAGGGTAAATCAGAATTAGTAGAAGAAGGAGAAGGATAAGGTGAGGTCTGGAGGGTGAATCAGAAGAAGTAGAAGAAGGAGAAGGAGAAGGTGAAGTCTGGAGGGTGAAACAGAAGAAGCAGAAGAAGGAGAAGGAGAAGATGAAGTCTGGAGGGTGAATCAGAAGAAGCAGAAGAAGGAGAAGGGGAAGATGAAGTCTGGAGGGTAAATCAGAATTAGTAGAAGAAGGAGAAGGAGAAGGTGAGGTCTGGAGGGTGAATCAGAAGAAGCAGAAGAAGGAGAAGGAGAAGGTGAAGTCTGGAGTGTGAATCAGAAGAAGCAGAAGAAGGAGAAGGAGAAGTTGAAGTCTGGAGGCTGAATCAGAAGAAGCAGAAGAAGGAGACGGAGAAGGTGAAGTCATGAGGGTGAATCAGAAGAAGCAGAAGAAGGAGAAGGAGAAGGTGAAGTTAGGAGGGTGAATCAGAAGAAGCAGAAGAAGGAGAAGGAGAAGATGAAGTCTGGAGGATGAATCAGAAGAAGTTGAAGAAGGAGAAGGAGAAGGTGAAGTCTGGAGGGTGAATCAGAAGAAGCAGAAGAAGGAGAAGGAGAAGGTGAAGTCTGGAGGGTGAATCAGAAGAAGCAGAAGAAGGAGAAGGAGAGGGTGAAGTCTGGAGGGTGAATCAGAAGAAGTAGAAGAAGGAGAATGAGAAGGTGAGGTCTGGAGGGTGAATCAGAAGAAGCAGAAGAAGGAGAAGGAGAAGGTGAAGTCTGGAGGGTGAATCAGAAGAAGCAGAAGAAGGAGAAGGAGAAGGTGAAGTCTGGAGGGTGAATCAGAAGAAGCAGAAGAAGGAGAAGGAGAAGGTGAAGTCTGGAGGGTGAATCAGAAGAAGCAGAAAAAGGAGAAGGAGAAGGTGAAGTCTGGAGGGTGAATCAGAAGAAGCAGAAGAAGGAGAAAGAGAAGGTGAAGTCTGGAGGGTGAATCAGAAGAAGCAGAAGAAGTAGAAGGAGAAGGTGAAGTCTGGCGGGTGAATCGGAAGAAGTAGAAGAAGGAAAAGGAGAAGGTGAAGTCTGGAGGGAGAAGCAGAAGAAGTAGAAGAAGGAGAAGGAGAAGGTGAAGTCTGGAGGGTGAATCAGAAGAAGTAGAAGAAGGAGAAGGAGAAGGTGAAGTCTGGAGTGTGAATCAGAAGAAGTAGAAGAAGGAGAAGGAGAAGGTGAAGTCTGGAGTGTGAATCAGAAGAAGTAGAAGAAGGAGAAGGAGAAGGTGAAGTCTGGCGGGTGAATCAGAAGAAGTAGAAGAAGGAGAAGTAGAAGGTGAAGTCTGGAGGGTGAAGCAGAAGAAGCAGAAGAAGGAGAAGGAGAAGGTGAAGTCTGGAGGGTGATGCAGAAGAAGCAGAAGAAGGAGAAGGAGAAGGTGAAGTCTGGAGGGTGAAGCAGAAGAAGTAGACGAAGGAGAAGGAGAAGGTGAAGTCAGGAGGGTGAATCTGAAGAAGTAGAAGAAGGAGAAGGAGAAGGTGAAGTCTGGAGGGTGAATCAGAAGAAGTAGAAGAAGGAGAAGGAGAAGGTGAAGTCTGGAGGGTGAATCAGAAGAAGCAGAAGAAGGAGAAGGAGAAGGTGAAGTCTGGAGGGAGAAGCAGAAGAAGTAGAAGAAGGAGAAGGAGAAGGTGAAGTCTGGAGGGTGAATCAGAAGAAGTAGAAGAAGGAGAAGGAGAAGGTGAAGTCTGGAGGGTGAATCAGAAGAAGTAGAAGAAGGAGAAGGAGAAGTTGAAGTCTGGAGGGTGAATCAGAAGAAGCAGAAGAAGGAGAAGGAGAAGGTGAAGTCTGGAGGGTGAATCAGAAGAAGTAGAAGAAGTAGAAGGAGAAGGTGTAGTCTGGAGGGTGAATCAGAAGAAGTAGACGGAGGAGAAGGAGAAGATGAAGTCTGGAGGGTGAACCAGAAGAAGCAGAAGAAGGAGAAGGAGAAGGTGAAGTCTGGAGGGTGAATCAGAAGAGGAAGAAGAAGGAGAAGGAGAAGGTGAAGTCTGGAGGGTGAATCAGAAGAAGCAGAAGAAAGAGAAGGAGAAGGTGAAGTCTGGAGGGTGAATCAGAAGAAGCAGAAGAAGGAGAAGGAGAAGGTGAAGTCTGGAGGGTGAATCAGAAGAATCAGAAGAAGGAGAAGGAGAAGGTGAAGTCTGGAGGGTGAATCAGAAGAAGCAGAAGAAAGAGAAGGAGAAGGTGAAGTCTGGTGGGTGAAGCAGAAGAAGCAGAAGAAGGAGAAGGAGAAGGTTGAGACTGGAGGGTGAATCAGAAGAAGTGGAAGAAGGAGAAGGATAAGGTGAAGTCTGGAGGGTGAATCAGAAGAAGTAGAAGAAGGAGAAGGAGAAGGTGAAGTCTGGAGGGTGAAACAGAAGAAGCAGAAGAAGGAGAAGGAGAAGATGAAGTCTGGAGGGTGAATCAGAAGAAGCAAAAGAAGGAGAAGGGGAAGATGAAGTCTGGAGGGTGAAACAGAAGTAGTAGAAGAAGGAGAAGGAGAAGGTGAGGTCTGGAGGGTGAATCAGAAGAAGCAGAAGAAGGAGAAGGAGAAGGTGAAGTCTGGAGGGTGAATCAGAAGAATCAGAAGAAGGAGAAGGAGAAGGTGAAGTCTGGAGGGTGAATCAGAAGAAGCAGAAGAAAGAGAAGGAGGAGGTGAAGTCTGGAGGGTGAAGCAGAAGAAGCAGAAGAAGGAGAAGGAGAAGGTGGAGACTGGAGGGTGAATCAGAAGAAGGAGAAGAAGGAGAAGGAGAAGGTGAAGTCTGGAGGGTGAATCAGAAGAAGTAGAAGAAGGAGAAGGAGAAGGTGAAGTCTGGAGGGTGAATCAGAAGAAGCAGAAGAAGGAGAAGGAGAAGGTGAAGTCTGGAGGGTGAATCAGAAGAAGCAGAAGAAGGAGAAGGAGAAGATGAAGTCTGGAGGGTGAATCAGAAGAAGTAGAAGAAGGAGAAGGAGAAGGTGAGGTCTGGAGGGTGAATCAGAAGAAGCAGAAGAAGGAGAAGGAGAAGGTGAAGTCTGGAGGGTGAATCAGAAGAAGCAGAAGAAGGTGAAGGAGAAGGTGAAGTCAGGAGGTTGAAGCAGAAGAAGCAGAAGATGGAGAAGGAGAAGGTGAAGTCTGGAGGGCGCAGCAGAAGAAGCAGAAGAAGGAGAAGGAGAAGGTGAAGTCTGGAGGGTGAAGCAGAAGAAGCAGAAGAAGGAGAAGGAGAAGGTGAAGTCTGGAGGGTGAATCAGAAGAAGTAGAAGAAGGAGAAGGAGAAGGTGAAGTCAGGAGGGTGAAGCAGAAGAAGCAGAAGAAGGAGAAGGAGAAGGTGAAGTCTGGAGGGTGAATCAGAAGAAGTAGAAGAAGGAGAAGGAGAAGGTGAAGTCAGGAGGGTGAAGCGGAAGAAGTAGAAGAAGGAGAAGGTGAAGTCTGGAGGGTGAAGCAGAAGAAGCAGAAGAAGGAGAAGGAGAAGGTGAAGTCTGGAGGGTGAATCAGAAGAAGCAGAAGAAGGAGAAGGAGAAGGTGAAGTCTGGAGAGTGAATCAGAAGAAGCAGAAGAAGGAGAAGGAGAAAGTGAAGTCTGGAGGATGAATCAGAAGAAGCAGAAGAAGTAGATGGAGAAGGTGAAGTCTGGAGGGTGAATCAGAAGAAGCAGAAGAAGGAGAAGGAGAAGGTGAAGTCTGGAGGGTGAATCAGAAGAAGCAGAAGAAGGAGAAGGAGAAGGTGAAGTCTGGAGGGTGAATCAGAAGAAGCAGAAGAAGGAGAAGGAGAAGGTGAAGACTGGAGGGTGAATCAGAAGAAGTAGAAGAAGGAGAAGGAGAAGGTGAAGTCTGGAGGGTGAATCAGAAGAAGTAGAAGAAGGAGAAGGAGAAGGCGAAGTCTGGAGGGTGAATCAGAAGAAGCAGAAGAAGGAGAAGGAGAAGGCGAAGTCTGGAGGGTGAATCAGAAGAAGCAGAAGAAGGAGAAGGAGAAGATGAAGTCTGGAGGGTGAATCAGAAGAAGTAGAAGAAGGAGAAGGAGAAGGTGAGGTCTGGAGGGTGAATCAGAAGAAGCAGAAGAAGGAGAAGGAGAAGGTGAAGTCTGAAGGGTGAATCAGAAGAAGCAGAAGAAGGAGAAGGAGAAGGTGAAATCTGGAGGGTGAATCAGAAGAAGCAGAAGAAGGAGAAGGAGAAGGTGAAGTCTGGAGGGTGAATCAGAAGAAGCAGAAGAAGGAGAAGGAGAAGGTGAAGTCTGGAGGGTGAATCAGAAGAAGTAGAAGAAGGAGAAGGAGAAGGTGAAGTCTGGAGGGTTAATCAGAATAAGTAGAAGAAGGAGAAGGAGAAGGTGAAGTCTGGAGGGTGAATCAGAAGAAGCAGAAGAAGGAGAAGGAGAAGGGGAAGTCTGGAGGGTGAATCAGAAGAAGCAGAAGAAGGAGAATTAGAAGGTGAAATCAGGAGGGTGAATCAGAAGAAGTAGAAGAAGGAGAAGGAGAAGGTGAAGTCAGGAGGGTGAATCAGAAGAAGCAGAAGAAGGAGAAGGATAAGGTGAAGTCTGGAGGGTGAATCATAAGAATCAGAAGAAGGAGAAGGAGAAGGTGAAGTCTGGAGTGTGAATCAGAAGAAGCAGAAGAAAGAGAAGGAGAAGGTGAAGTCTGGAGGGTGAAGAAGAAGAAGCAGAAGAAGGAGAAGGAGAAGGTGAAGACTGGAGTGTGAATCAGAAGAAGTAGAAGAAGGAGAAGGAGAAGGTAAAGTCTGGCGGGTGAAGCAGAAGAAGCAGAAGAAGGAGAAGGAGAAGGTGAAGTCTGGAGGGTGATGCAGAAGAAGCAGAAGAAGGAGAAGGAGAAGGTGAAGTCTGGAGGGTGAAGCAGAAGAAGTAGAAGAAGGAGAAGGAGAAGGTGAAGTCAGGAGGGTGAATCTGAAGAAGTAGAAGAAGGAGAAGGAGAAGGTGAAGTCTGGAGGGTGAATCAGAAGAAGTAGGAGAAGGAGAAGGAGAAGGTGAAGTCTGGAGGGTGAATCAGAAGAAACAGAAGAAGGAGAAGGAGAAGGTGTAGTCTGGAGGGAGAAGCACAAGAAGTAGAAGAAGGAGAAGGAGAAGGTGAAGTCTGGAGGGTGAATCAGAAGAAGTAGAAGAAGGAGAAGGAGAAGGTGAAGTCTGGAGGGTGAATCAGAAGAAGTAGAAGAAGGAGAAGGAGAAGTTGAAGTCTGGAGTGTGAATCAGAAGAAGCAGAAGAAGGAGAAGGAGAAGGTGAAGTCTGGAGGGTGAATCAGAAGAAGTAGAAGAAGGAGAAGGAGAAGGTGTAGTCTGGAGGGTGAATCAGAAGAAGTAGACGGAGGAGAAGGAGAAGATGAAGTCTGGAGGGTGAACCAGAAGAAGCAGAAGAAGGAGAAGGAGAAGGTGAAGTCTGGAGGGTGAATCAGAAGAGGAAGAAGAAGGAGAAGGAGAAGGTGAAGTCTGGAGGGTGAATCAGAAGAAGCAGAAGAAAGAGAAGGAGAAGGTGAAGTCTGGAGGGTGAATCAGAAGAAGCAGAAGAAGGAGAAGGAGAAGGTGAAGTCTGGAGGGTGAATCAGAAGAATCAGAAGAAGGAGAAGGAGAAGGTGAAGTCTGGAGGGTGAATCAGAAGAAGCAGAAGAAAGAGAAGGAGAAGGTGAAGTCTGGTGGGTGAAGCAGAAGAAGCAGAAGAAGGAGAAGGAGAAGGTTGAGACTGGAGGGTGAATCAGAAGAAGTAGAAGAAGGAGAAGGATAAGGTGAAGTCTGGAGGGTGAATCAGAAGAAGTAGAAGAAGGAGAAGGAGAAGGTGAAGTCTGCAGGGTGAAACAGAAGAAGCAGAAGAAGGAGAAGGAGAAGATGAAGTCTGGAGGGTGAATCAGAAGAAGCAGAAGAAGGAGAAGGGGAAGATGAAGTCTGGAGGGTGAATCAGAAGTAGTAGAAGAAGGAGAAGGAGAAGGTGAGGTCTGGAGGGTGAATCAGAAGAAGCAGAAGAAGGAGAAGGAGAAGGTGAAGTCTGGAGGGTGAAACAGAAAAAGCAGTAGAAGGAAAAGGAGAAGGTGAAGTCAGGGGGGTGAAGCAGAAGAAGTAGAAGAAGGAGAAGGAGAAGGTGAAGTCAGGAGGTTGAAGCAGAAGAAGCAGAAGATGGAGAAGGAGAAGGTGAAGTCTGGAGGGCGCAGCAGAAGAAGCAGAAGAAGGAGAAGGAGAAGGTGAAGTCTGGAGGGTGAAGCAGCAGAAGCAGAAGAAGTAGAAGGAGAAGGTGAAGTCTGGAGGGTGAATCAGAAGAAGTAGAAGAAGGAGAAGGAGAAGGTGAAGTCAGGAGGGTGAAGCAGAAGAAGCAGAAGAAGGAGAAGGAGAAGGTGAAGTCTGGAGGGTGAATCAGAAGAAGTAGAAGAAGGAGAAGGAGAAGGTGAAGTCAGGAGGGTGAAGCGGAAGAAGCAGAAGAAGGAGAAGGTGAAGTCTGGAGGGTGAAGCAGAAGAAGCAGAAGAAGGAGAAGGAGAAGGTGAAGTCTGAAGGGTGAAGCAGAAGAAGCAGAAGCAGGAGAAGGAGAAGGTGAAGTCAGGAGGGTGAATCAGAAGAGGTGGAAGAAGGAGAAGGAGAAGGTGTAGTCTGGAGGGTGAATCAGAAGAAGTAGAAGAAGGAGAAGGAGAAGGTGAAGTCTGGAGGGTGAATCAGAAGAAGTAGAAGAAGGAGAAGGAGAAGGTGAAGTCTGGAGGGTGAATCAGAAGAAGCAGAAGAAGGAGAAGGAGAAGGTGAAGTCTGGAGGGAGAAGCAGAAGAAGAAGAAGGAGAAGGAGAAGGTGAAGTCTGGAGGGTGAATCAGAAGAAGTAGAAGAAGGAGAAGGAGAAGGTGAAGTCTGGAGTGTGAATCAGAAGAAGTAGAAGAAGGAGAAGGAGAAGGTGAAGTCTGGAGGGTGAATCAGAAGAAGCAGAAGAAGGAGTAGGAGAAGGTGTAGTCTGGAGGGTGAATCAGAAGAAGTAGACGAAGGAGAAGGAGAAGGTGAAGTCTGGAGGGTGAATCAGAAGAAGCAGATGAAGGAGAAGGAGAAGGTGAAGTCTGGAGGGTGAATCAGAAGAAGTAGAAGAAGGAGAAGGAGAAGGTGAAGTCTGGAGGGTGAATCAGAAGAAGCAGAAGAAGGAGAAGGAGAAGGTGAAGTCTGGAGGGTGAATCAGAAGAAGCAGAAGAAGGAGAAGGAGAAGGTGAGGTCTGGAGGGTGAATCAGAAGAAGCAGAAGAAGGAGAAAGAGAAGGTGAAGTCTGGAGGGTGAATCAGAAGAAGCAGAAGAAGTAGAAGGAGAAGGTGAAGTCTGGCGGGTGAATCAGAAGAAGGAGAAGAAGGAGAAGGAGAAGGTGAAGTCTGGAGGGTGAAGCTGAAGAAGTAGAAGAAGGAGAAGGAGCAGGTGAAGTCAGGAGGGTGAATCAGAAGAAGTAGAAGAAGGAGAAGGAGAAGGTGAAGTCAGGAGGGTGAATCAGAAGAAGCAGAAGAAGGAGAAGGAGAAGGTGGAGTCTGGAGGGTGAATCAGAAGAATCAGAAGAAGGAGAAGGAGAAGGTGAAGTCTGGAGGGTGAATCAGAAGAAGCAGAACAAAGAGAAGGAGAAGGTGAAGTCTGGTGGGTGAAGCAGAAGAAGCAGAAGAAGGAGAAGGAGAAGGTTGAGACTGGAGGGTGAATCAGAAGAAGTAGAAGAAGGAGAAGGAGAAGGTGAAGTCTGGAGGGTGAAACAGAAGAAGCAGAAGAAGGAGAAGGAGAAGATGAAGTCTGGAGGGTGAATCAGAAGAAGCAGAAGAAGGAGAAGGGGAAGATGAAGTCTGGAGGGTGAATCAGAAGTAGTAGAAGAAGGAGAAGGAGAAGGTGAGGTCTGGAGGGTGAATCAGAAGAAGCAGAAGAAGGAGAAGGAGAAGGTGAAGTCTGGAGGGTGAATCAGAAGAATCAGAAGAAGGAGAAGGAGAAGGTGAAGTCTGGAGGGTGAATCAGAAGAAGCAGAAGAAAGAGAAGGAGGAGGTGAAGTCTGGAGGGTGAAGCAGAAGAAGCAGAAGAAGGAGAAGGAGAAGGTGAAGACTGGAGGGTGAATCAGAAGAAGTAGAAGAAGGAGAAGGAGAAGGTGAAGTCTGGAGGGTGAATCAGAAGAAGTAGAAGAAGGAGAAGGAGAAGGTGAAGTTTGGAGGGTGAATCAGAAGAAGCAGAAAAAGGAGAAGGAGAAGGTGAAGTCTGGAGGGTGAATCAGAAGAAGCAGAAGAAGGAGAAGGAGAAGATGAAGTCTGGAGGGTGAATCAGAAGAAGTAGAAGAAGGAGAAGGAGAAGGTGAGGTCTGGAGGGTGAATCAGAAGAAGCAGAAGAAGGAGAAGGAGAAGGTGAAGTCTGGAGGGTGAATCAGAAGAAGCAGAAGAAGGTGAAGTAGAAGGTGAAGTCTGGAGGGTGAATCAGAAGAAGCAGAAGAAGGAGAAGGAGAAGGTGAAGTCAGGAGGGTGAATCAGAAGAAGCAGAAGAAGGAGAAGGAGAAGGTGAAGATAGGAGGGTGAATCAGAAAAAGCAGTAGAAGGAGAAGGAGAAGGTGAAGTCAGGGGGGTGAAGCAGAAGAAGTAGAAGAAGGAGAAGGAGAAGGTGAAGACAGGAGGTTGAAGCAGAAGAAGCAGAAGATGGAGAAGGAGAAGGTGAAGTCTGGAGGGCGCAGCAGAAGAAGCAGAAGAAGGAGAAGGAGAAGGTGAAGTCTGGAGGGTGAAGCAGAAGAAGCAGAAGAAGGAGAAGGAGAAGGTGAAGTCTGGAGGGTGAATCAGAAGAAGTAGAAGAAGGAGAAGGAGAAGGTGAAGTCAGGAGGGTGAAGCAGAAGAAGCAGAAGAAGGAGAAGGAGAAGGTGAAGTCTGGAGGGTGAAGCAGAAGAAGCAGAAGAAGAAGGAGAAGGTGAAGTCTGGAGGGCGAAGCAGAAGAAGCAGAAGAAGGAGAAGGAGAAGGTGAAGTCTGGAGGGTGAAGCAGAAGAAGCAGAAGATGGAGAGGGAGAAGGTGAAGTCTGGAGGGTGAATCAGAAGAAGTAGAAGAAGGAGAAGGAGAAGGTGAAGTCAGGAGGGTGAAGCAGAAGAAGCAGAAGAAGGAGAAGGTGAAGTCTGGAGGGTGAAGCAGAAGAAGCAGAAGAAGGAGAAGGAGAAGGTGAAGTCTGAAGGGTGAAGCAGAAGAAGCAGAAGAAGGAGAAGGAGAAGGTGAAGTCAGGAGGGTGAATCAGAAGAGGTGGAAGAAGGAGAAGGAGAAGGTGTAGTCTGGAGGGTGAATCAGAAGAAGTAGAAGAAGGAGAAGGAGAAGGTGAAGTCTGGAGGGTGAAGCAGAAGAAGCAGAAGAAGGAGAAGGAGAAGGTGAAGTCTGGAGGGTGAATCAGAAGAAGTAGAAGAAGTAGAAGGAGAAGGTGAAGTCAGGAGGGTGAAGCAGAAGAAGCAGAAGAAGGAGAAGGAGAAGGTGAAGTCTGGAGGGTGAATCAGAAGAAGTAGAAGAAGGAGAAGGAGAAGGTGAAGTCAGGAGGGTGAAGCGGAAGAAGCAGAAGAAGGAGAAGGTGAAGTCTGGAGGGTGAAGCAGAAGAAGCAGAAGAAGGAGAAGGAGAAGGTGAAGTCTGAAGGGTGAAGCAGAAGAAGCAGAAGAAGGAGAAGGAGAAGGTGAAGTCAGGAGGGTGAATCAGAAGAGGTGGAAGAAGGAGAAGGAGAAGGTGTAGTCTGGAGGGTGAATCAGAAGAAGTAGAAGAAGGAGAAGGAGAAGGTGAAGTCTGGAGGGTGAATCAGAAGAAGTAGAAGAAGGAGAAGGAGAAGGTGAAGTCTGGAGGGTGAATCAGAAGAAGCAGAAGAAGGAGAAGGAGAAGGTGAAGTCTGGAGGGAGAAGCAGAAGAAGAAGAAGGAGAAGGAGAAGGTGAAGTCTGGAGGGTGAATCAGAAGAAGTAGAAGAAGGAGAAGGAGAAGGTGAAGTCTGGAGTGTGAATCAGAAGAAGTAGAAGAAGGAGAAGGAGAAGGTGAAGTCTGGAGGGTGAATCAGAAGAAGCAGAAGAAGGAGTAGGAGAAGGTGTAGTCTGGAGGGTGAATCAGAAGAAGTAGACGAAGGAGAAGGAGAAGGTGAAGTCTGGAGGGTGAATCAGAAGAAGCAGATGAAGGAGAAGGAGAAGGTGAAGTCTGGAGGGTGAATCAGAAGAAGTAGAAGAAGGAGAAGGAGAAGGTGAAGTCTGGAGGGTGAATCAGAAGAAGCAGAAGAAGGAGAAGGAGAAGGTGAAGTCTGGAGGGTGAATCAGAAGAAGCAGAAGAAGGAGAAGGAGAAGGTGAGGTCTGGAGGGTGAATCAGAAGAAGCAGAAGAAGGAGAAAGAGAAGGTGAAGTCTGGAGGGTGAATCAGAAGAAGCAGAAGAAGTAGAAGGAGAAGGTGAAGTCTGGCGGGTGAATCAGAAGAAGGAGAAGAAGGAGAAGGAGAAGGTGAAGTCTGGAGGGTGAAGCTGAAGAAGTAGAAGAAGGAGAAGGAGCAGGTGAAGTCAGGAGGGTGAATCAGAAGAAGTAGAAGAAGGAGAAGGAGAAGGTGAAGTCAGGAGGGTGAATCAGAAGAAGCAGAAGAAGGAGAAGGAGAAGGTGGAGTCTGGAGGGTGAATCAGAAGAATCAGAAGAAGGAGAAGGAGAAGGTGAAGTCTGGAGGGTGAATCAGAAGAAGCAGAACAAAGAGAAGGAGAAGGTGAAGTCTGGTGGGTGAATCAGAAGAAGCAGAAGAAAGAGAAGGAGGAGGTGAAGTCTGGAGGGTGAAGCAGAAGAAGCAGAAGAAGGAGAAGGAGAAGGTGAAGACTGGAGGGTGAATCAGAAGAAGTAGAAGAAGGAGAAGGAGAAGGTGAAGTCTGGAGGGTGAATCAGAAGAAGTAGAAGAAGGAGAAGGAGAAGGTGAAGTTTGGAGGGTGAATCAGAAGAAGCAGAAAAAGGAGAAGGAGAAGGTGAAGTCTGGAGGGTGAATCAGAAGAAGCAGAAGAAGGAGAAGGAGAAGATGAAGTCTGGAGGGTGAATCAGAAGAAGTAGAAGAAGGAGAAGGAGAAGGTGAGGTCTGGAGGGTGAATCAGAAGAAGCAGAAGAAGGAGAAGGAGAAGGTGAAGTCTGGAGGGTGAATCAGAAGAAGCAGAAGAAGGTGAAGGAGAAGGTGAAGTCTGGAGGGTGAATCAGAAGAAGCAGAAGAAGGAGAAGGAGAAGGTGAAGTCAGGAGGGTGAATCAGAAGAAGCAGAAGAAGGAGAAGGAGAAGGTGAAGTTAGGAGGGTGAATCAGAAAAAGCAGTAGAAGGAGAAGGAGAAGGTGAAGTCAGGGGGGTGAAGCAGAAGAAGTAGAAGAAGGAGAAGGAGAAGGTGAAGACAGGAGGTTGAAGCAGAAGAAGCAGAAGATGGAGAAGGAGAAGGTGAAGTCTGGAGGGCGCAGCAGAAGAAGCAGAAGAAGGAGAAGGAGAAGGTGAAGTCTGGAGGGTGAAGCAGAAGAAGCAGAAGAAGGAGAAGGAGAAGGTGAAGTCTGGAGGGTGAATCAGAAGAAGTAGAAGAAGGAGAAGGAGAAGGTGAAGTCAGGAGGGTGAAGCAGAAGAAGCAGAAGAAGGAGAAGGAGAAGGTGAAGTCTGGAGGGTGAAGCAGAAGAAGCAGAAGAAGAAGGAAAAGGTGAAGTCTGGAGGGCGAAGCAGAAGAAGCAGAAGAAGGAGAAGGAGAAGGTGAAGTCTGGAGGGTGAAGCAGAAGAAGCAGAAGATGGAGAGGGAGAAGGTGAAGTCTGGAGGGTGAATCAGAAGAAGTAGAAGAAGGAGAAGAAGAAGGTGAAGTCAGGAGGGTAAAGCAGAAGAAGCAGAAGAAGGAGAAGGTGAAGTCTGGAGGGTGAAGCAGAAGAAGCAGAAGAAGGAGAAGGAGAAGGTGAAGTCTGAAGGGTGAAGCAGAAGAAGCAGAAGAAGGAGAAGGAGAAGGTGAAGTCAGGAGGGTGAATCAGAAGAGGTGGAAGAAGGAGAAGGAGAAGGTGTAGTCTGGAGGGTGAATCAGAAGAAGTAGAAGAAGGAGAAGGAGAAGGTGAAGTCTGGAGGGTGAATCAGAAGAAGTAGAAGAAGGAGAAGGAGAAGGTGAAGTCTGGAGGGTGAATCAGAAGAAGCAGAAGAAGGAGAAGGAGAAGGTGAAGTCTGGAGGGAGAAGCAGAAGAAGAAGAAGAAGGAGAAGGAGAAGGTGAAGTCTGGAGGGTGAATCAGAAGAAGTAGAATAAGGAGAAGGAGAAGGTGAAGTCTGGAGGGTGAATCAGAAGAAGCAGAAGAAGGAGTAGGAGAAGGTGAAGTCTGGAGGGTGAAACAGAAGAAGCAGAAGAAGGAGAAGGAGAAGATGAAGTCTGGAGGGTGAATCAGAAGAAGCAGAAGAAGGAGAAGGAGAAGGTGGAGTCTGGAGGGTGAATCAGAAGAAGCAGAAGAAGGAGAAGGAGAAGGTGAAGTCTGGAGGGTGAATCAGAAGAAGCAGAAGAAGGAGAAGGAGAAGGTGAGGTCTGGAGGGTGAATCAGAAGAAGCAGAAGAAGGAGAAAGAGAAGGTGAAGTCTGGAGGGTGAATCAGAAGAAGCAGAACAAAGAGAAGGAGAAGGTGAAGTCTGGTGGGTGAAGCAGAAGAAGCAGAAGAAGGAGAAGGAGAAGGTTGAGACTGGAGGGTGAATCAGAAGAAGTAGAAGAAGGAGAAGGAGAAGGTGAAGTCTGGAGGGTGAAACAGAAGAAGCAGAAGAAGGAGAAGGAGAAGATGAAGTCTGGAGGGTGAATCAGAAGAAGCAGAAGAAGGAGAAGGGGAAGATGAAGTCTGGAGGGTGAATCAGAAGTAGTAGAAGAAGGAGAAGGAGAAGGTGAGGTCTGGAGGGTGAATCAGAAGAAGCAGAAGAAGGAGAAGGAGAAGGTGAAGTCTGGAGGGTGAATCAGAAGAATCAGAAGAAGGAGAAGGAGAAGGTGAAGTCTGGAGGGTGAATCAGAAGAAGCAGAAGAAAGAGAAGGAGGAGGTGAAGTCTGGAGGGTGAAGCAGAAGAAGCAGAAGAAGGAGAAGGAGAAGGTGAAGACTGGAGGGTGAATCAGAAGAAGTAGAAGAAGGAGAAGGAGAAGGTGAAGTCTGGAGGGTGAATCAGAAGAAGTAGAAGAAGGAGAAGGAGAAGGTGAAGTTTGGAGGGTGAATCAGAAGAAGCAGAAAAAGGAGAAGGAGAAGGTGAAGTCTGGAGGGTGAATCAGAAGAAGCAGAAGAAGGAGAAGGAGAAGATGAAGTCTGGAGGGTGAATCAGAAGAAGTAGAAGAAGGAGAAGGAGAAGGTGAGGTCTGGAGGGTGAATCAGAAGAAGCAGAAGAAGGAGAAGGAGAAGGTGAAGTCTGGAGGGTGAATCAGAAGAAGCAGAAGAAGGTGAAGTAGAAGGTGAAGTCTGGAGGGTGAATCAGAAGAAGCAGAAGAAGGAGAAGGAGAAGGTGAAGTCAGGAGGGTGAATCAGAAGAAGCAGAAGAAGGAGAAGGAGAAGGTGAAGATAGGAGGGTGAATCAGAAAAAGCAGTAGAAGGAGAAGGAGAAGGTGAAGTCAGGGGGGTGAAGCAGAAGAAGTAGAAGAAGGAGAAGGAGAAGGTGAAGACAGGAGGTTGAAGCAGAAGAAGCAGAAGATGGAGAAGGAGAAGGTGAAGTCTGGAGGGCGCAGCAGAAGAAGCAGAAGAAGGAGAAGGAGAAGGTGAAGTCTGGAGGGTGAAGCAGAAGAAGCAGAAGAAGGAGAAGGAGAAGGTGAAGTCTGGAGGGTGAATCAGAAGAAGTAGAAGAAGGAGAAGGAGAAGGTGAAGTCAGGAGGGTGAAGCAGAAGAAGGAGAAGGAGAAGGTGAAGTCTGGAGGGTGAAGCAGAAGAAGCAGAAGAAGAAGGAGAAGGTGAAGTCTGGAGGGCGAAGCAGAAGAAGCAGAAGAAGGAGAAGGAGAAGGTGAAGTCTGGAGGGTGAAGCAGAAGAAGCAGAAGATGGAGAGGGAGAAGGTGAAGTCTGGAGGGTGAATCAGAAGAAGTAGAAGAAGGAGAAGGAGAAGGTGAAGTCAGGAGGGTGAAGCAGAAGAAGCAGAAGAAGGAGAAGGTGAAGTCTGGAGGGTGAAGCAGAAGAAGCAGAAGAAGGAGAAGGAGAAGGTGAAGTCTGAAGGGTGAAGCAGAAGAAGCAGAAGAAGGAGAAGGAGAAGGTGAAGTCAGGAGGGTGAATCAGAAGAGGTGGAAGAAGGAGAAGGAGAAGGTGTAGTCTGGAGGGTGAATCAGAAGAAGTAGAAGAAGGAGAAGGAGAAGGTGAAGTCTGGAGGGTGAAGCAGAAGAAGCAGAAGAAGGAGAAGGAGAAGGTGAAGTCTGGAGGGTGAATCAGAAGAAGTAGAAGAAGGAGAAGGAGAAGGTGAAGTCAGGAGGGTGAAGCAGAAGAAGCAGAAGAAGGAGAAGGAGAAGGTGAAGTCTGGAGGGTGAATCAGAAGAAGTAGAAGAAGGAGAAGGAGAAGGTGAAGTCAGGAGGGTGAAGCGGAAGAAGCAGAAGAAGGAGAAGGTGAAGTCTGGAGGGTGAAGCAGAAGAAGCAGAAGAAGGAGAAGGAGAAGGTGAAGTCTGAAGGGTGAAGCAGAAGAAGCAGAAGAAGGAGAAGGAGAAGGTGAAGTCAGGAGGGTGAATCAGAAGAGGTGGAAGAAGGAGAAGGAGAAGGTGTAGTCTGGAGGGTGAATCAGAAGAAGTAGAAGAAGGAGAAGGAGAAGGTGAAGTCTGGAGGGTGAATCAGAAGAAGTAGAAGAAGGAGAAGGAGAAGGTGAAGTCTGGAGGGTGAATCAGAAGAAGCAGAAGAAGGAGAAGGAGAAGGTGAAGTCTGGAGGGAGAAGCAGAAGAAGAAGAAGGAGAAGGAGAAGGTGTAGTCTGGAGGGTGAATCAGAAGAAGTAGACGAAGGAGAAGGAGAAGGTGAAGTCTGGAGGGTGAATCAGAAGAAGCAGATGAAGGAGAAGGAGAAGGTGAAGTCTGGAGGGTGAATCAGAAGAAGTAGAAGAAGGAGAAGGAGAAGGTGAAGTCTGGAGGGTGAATCAGAAGAAGCAGAAGAAGGAGAAGGAGAAGGTGAAGTCTGGAGGGTGAATCAGAAGAAGCAGAAGAAGGAGAAGGAGAAGGTGAGGTCTGGAGGGTGAATCAGAAGAAGCAGAAGAAGGAGAAAGAGAAGGTGAAGTCTGGAGGGTGAATCAGAAGAAGCAGAAGAAGTAGAAGGAGAAGGTGAAGTCTGGCGGGTGAATCAGAAGAAGGAGAAGAAGGAGAAGGAGAAGGTGAAGTCTGGAGGGTGAAGCTGAAGAAGTAGAAGAAGGAGAAGGAGCAGGTGAAGTCAGGAGGGTGAATCAGAAGAAGTAGAAGAAGGAGAAGGAGAAGGTGAAGTCAGGAGGGTGAATCAGAAGAAGCAGAAGAAGGAGAAGGAGAAGGTGGAGTCTGGAGGGTGAATCAGAAGAATCAGAAGAAGGAGAAGGAGAAGGTGAAGTCTGGAGGGTGAATCAGAAGAAGCAGAACAAAGAGAAGGAGAAGGTGAAGTCTGGTGGGTGAATCAGAAGAAGCAGAAGAAAGAGAAGGAGGAGGTGAAGTCTGGAGGGTGAAGCAGAAGAAGCAGAAGAAGGAGAAGGAGAAGGTGAAGACTGGAGGGTGAATCAGAAGAAGTAGAAGAAGGAGAAGGAGAAGGTGAAGTCTGGAGGGTGAATCAGAAGAAGTAGAAGAAGGAGAAGGAGAAGGTGAAGTTTGGAGGGTGAATCAGAAGAAGCAGAAAAAGGAGAAGGAGAAGGTGAAGTCTGGAGGGTGAATCAGAAGAAGCAGAAGAAGGAGAAGGAGAAGATGAAGTCTGGAGGGTGAATCAGAAGAAGTAGAAGAAGGAGAAGGAGAAGGTGAGGTCTGGAGGGTGAATCAGAAGAAGCAGAAGAAGGAGAAGGAGAAGGTGAAGTCTGGAGGGTGAATCAGAAGAAGCAGAAGAAGGTGAAGGAGAAGGTGAAGTCTGGAGGGTGAATCAGAAGAAGCAGAAGAAGGAGAAGGAGAAGGTGAAGTCAGGAGGGTGAATCAGAAGAAGCAGAAGAAGGAGAAGGAGAAGGTGAAGTTAGGAGGGTGAATCAGAAAAAGCAGTAGAAGGAGAAGGAGAAGGTGAAGTCAGGGGGGTGAAGCAGAAGAAGTAGAAGAAGGAGAAGGAGAAGGTGAAGACAGGAGGTTGAAGCAGAAGAAGCAGAAGATGGAGAAGGAGAAGGTGAAGTCTGGAGGGCGCAGCAGAAGAAGCAGAAGAAGGAGAAGGAGAAGGTGAAGTCTGGAGGGTGAAGCAGAAGAAGCAGAAGAAGGAGAAGGAGAAGGTGAAGTCTGGAGGGTGAATCAGAAGAAGTAGAAGAAGGAGAAGGAGAAGGTGAAGTCAGGAGGGTGAAGCAGAAGAAGCAGAAGAAGGAGAAGGAGAAGGTGAAGTCTGGAGGGTGAAGCAGAAGAAGCAGAAGAAGAAGGAAAAGGTGAAGTCTGGAGGGCGAAGCAGAAGAAGCAGAAGAAGGAGAAGGAGAAGGTGAAGTCTGGAGGGTGAAGCAGAAGAAGCAGAAGATGGAGAGGGAGAAGGTGAAGTCTGGAGGGTGAATCAGAAGAAGTAGAAGAAGGAGAAGGAGAAGGTGAAGTCAGGAGGGTAAAGCAGAAGAAGCAGAAGAAGGAGAAGGTGAAGTCTGGAGGGTGAAGCAGAAGAAGCAGAAGAAGGAGAAGGAGAAGGTGAAGTCTGAAGGGTGAAGCAGAAGAAGCAGAAGAAGGAGAAGGAGAAGGTGAAGTCAGGAGGGTGAATCAGAAGAGGTGGAAGAAGGAGAAGGAGAAGGTGTAGTCTGGAGGGTGAATCAGAAGAAGTAGAAGAAGGAGAAGGAGAAGGTGAAGTCTGGAGGGTGAATCAGAAGAAGTAGAAGAAGGAGAAGGAGAAGGTGAAGTCTGGAGGGTGAATCAGAAGAAGCAGAAGAAGGAGAAGGAGAAGGTGAAGTCTGGAGGGAGAAGCAGAAGAAGAAGAAGAAGGAGAAGGAGAAGGTGAAGTCTGGAGGGTGAATCAGAAGAAGTAGAATAAGGAGAAGGAGAAGGTGAAGTCTGGAGGGTGAATCAGAAGAAGCAGAAGAAGGAGTAGGAGAAGGTGAAGTCTGGAGGGTGAAACAGAAGAAGCAGAAGAAGGAGAAGGAGAAGATGAAGTCTGGAGGGTGAATCAGAAGAAGCAGAAGAAGGAGAAGGAGAAGGTGGAGTCTGGAGGGTGAATCAGAAGAAGCAGAAGAAGGAGAAGGAGAAGGTGAAGTCTGGAGGGTGAATCAGAAGAAGCAGAAGAAGGAGAAGGAGAAGGTGAGGTCTGGAGGGTGAATCAGAAGAAGCAGAAGAAGGAGAAAGAGAAGGTGAAGTCTGGAGGGTGAATCAGAAGACGCAGAAGAAGTAGAAGGAGAAGGTGAAGTCTGGCGGGTGAATCAGAAGAAGGAGAAGGAGAAGGTGAAGTCTGGAGGGTGAATCAGAAGAAGCAGAAGAAGGAGAAGGAGAAGGTGAAGTCAGGAGGGTGAATCAGAAGAAGCAGAAGAAGGAGAAGGTGAAGTCTGGAGGGTGAATCAGAAGAAGCAGAAGAAGGAGAAGGAGAAGGTGAAGACTGGAGGGTGAATCAGAAGAAGTAGAAGAAGGAGAAGGAGAAGGCGAAGTCTGGAGGGTGAATCAGAAGAAGCAGAAGAAGGAGAAGGAGAAGGTGAAGTCTGGTGGGTGAATCAGAAGAAGCAGAAGAAGGAGAAGGAGAAGATGAAGTCTGGAGGGTGAATCAGAAGAAGTAGAAGAAGGAGAAGGAGAAGGTGAGGTCTGGAGGGTGAATCAGAAGAAGCAGAAGAAGGAGAAGGAGAAGGTGAAGTCTGAAGGGTGAATCAGAAGAAGCAGAAGAAGGAGAAGGAGAAGGTGAAGTCTGGAGGGTGAATCAGAAGAATCAGAAGAAGGAGAAGGAGAAGGTGAAGTCTGGAGGGTGAATCAGAAGAAGCAGAAGAAAAAGAAGGAGAAGGTGAAGTCTGGAGGGAGAAGCAGAAGAAGAAGAAGAAGGAGAAGGAGAAGGTGAAGTCTGGAGGGTGAATCAGAAGAAGTAGAATAAGGAGAAGGAGAAGGTGAAGTCTGGAGGGTGAATCAGAAGAAGTAGAAGAAGGAGAAGGAGAAGGTGAAGTCTGGAGGGTGAAACAGAAGAAGCAGAAGAAGGAGAAGGAGAAGATGAAGTCTGGAGGGTGAATCAGAAGAAGCAGAAGAAGGAGAAGGGGAAGGTGAAGTCTGGAGGGTGAATCAGAAGAAGTAGAAGAAGGAGAAGGAGAAGGTGAAGTCTGGAGGGTGAATCAGAAGAAGCAGAAGAAGGAGAAGGAGAAGGTGAAGTCTGGAGGGTGAATCAGAAGAAGCAGAAGAAGGAGAAGGAGAAGGTGAGGTCTGGAGGGTGAATCAGAAGAAGCAGAAGAAGGAGAAAGAGAAGGTGAAGTCTGGAGGGTGAATCAGAAGACGCAGAAGAAGTAGAAGGAGAAGGTGAAGTCTGGCGGGTGAATCAGAAGAAGGAGAAGGAGAAGGTGAAGTCTGGAGGGTGAATCAGAAGAAGCAGAAGAAGGAGAAGGAGAAGGTGAAGTCAGGAGGGTGAATCAGAAGAAGCAGAAGAAGGAGAAGGTGAAGTCTGGAGGGTGAATCAGAAGAAGCAGAAGAAGGAGAAGGAGAAGGTGAAGACTGGAGGGTGAATCAGAAGAAGTAGAAGAAGGAGAAGGAGAAGGTGAAGTCTGGAGGGTGAATCAGAAGAAGTAGAAGAAGGAGAAGGAGAAGGCGAAGTCTGGAGGGTGAATCAGAAGAAGCAGAAGAAGGAGAAGGAGAAGGTGAAGTCTGGTGGGTGAATCAGAAGAAGCAGAAGAAGGAGAAGGAGAAGATGAAGTCTGGAGGGTGAATCAGAAGAAGTAGAAGAAGGAGAAGGAGAAGGTGAGGTCTGGAGGGTGAATCAGAAGAAGCAGAAGAAGGAGAAGGAGAAGGTGAAGTCTGAAGGGTGAATCAGAAGAAGCAGAAGAAGGAGAAGGAGAAGGTGAAGTCTGGAGGGTGAATGAGAGGAATCAGAAGAAGGAGAAGGAGAAGGTGAAGTCTGGAGGGTGAATCAGAAGAAGCAGAAGAAAAAGAAGGAGAAGGTGAAGTCTGGAGGGTGAAGCAGAAGAAGCAGAAGAAGGAGAAGGAGAAGGTTGAGACTGGAGGGTGAATCAGAAAAAGTAGAAGAAGGAGAAGGATAAGGTGAAGTCTGGAGGGTGAATCAGAAGAAGTAGAAGAAGGAGAAGGAGAAGGTGAAGTCTGGAGGGTGAAACAGAAGAAGCAGAAGAAGGAGAAGGAGAAGATGAAGTCTGGAGGGTGAATCAGAAGAAGCAGAAGAAGGAGAAGGGGAAGATGAAGTCTGGAGGGTAAATCAGAATTAGTAGAAGAAGGAGAAGGAGAAGGTGAGGTCTGGAGGGTGAATCAGAAGAAGCAGAAGAAGGAGAAGGAGAAGGTGAAGTCTGGAGTGTGAATCAGAAGAAGCAGAAGAAGGAGAAGGAGAAGGTGAAGTCTGGAGGCTGAATCAGAAGAAGCAGAAGAAGGAGAGGGAGAAGGTGAAGTCATGAGGGTGAATCAGAAGAAGCAGAAGAAGGAGAAGGAGAAGGTGAAGTTAGGAGGGTGAATCAGAAGAAGCAGAAGAAGGAGAAGGAGAAGACGAAGTCTGGAGGATGAATCAGAAGAAGTTGAAGAAGGAGAAGGAGAAGGTGAAGTCTGGAGGGTGAATCAGAAGAAGCAGAAGAAGGAGAAGGAGAAGGTGAAGTCTGGAGGGTGAATCAGAAGAAGCAGAAGAAGGAGAAGGAGAGGGTGAAGTCTGGAGGGTGAATCAGAAGAAGTAGAAGAAGGAGAATGAGAAGGTGAGGTCTGGAGGGTGAATCAGAAGAAGCAGAAGAAGGAGAAGGAGAAGGTGAAGTCTGGAGGGTGAATCAGAAGAAGCAGAAGAAGGAGAAGGAGAAGGTGAAGTCTGGAGGGTGAATCAGAAGAAGCAGAATAAGGAGAAGGAGAAGGTGAAGTCTGGAGGGTGAATCAGAAGAAGCAGAAAAAGGAGAAGGAGAAGGTGAAGTCTGGAGGGTGAATCAGAAGAAGCAGAAGAAGGAGAAGGAGAAGGCGAAGTCTGGAGGGTGAATCAGAAGAAGCAGAAGAAGGAGAAGGAGAAGGTGAAGTCTGGTGGGTGAATCAGAAGAAGCAGAAGAAGGAGAAGGAGAAGATGAAGTCTGGAGGGTGAATCAGAAGAAGTAGAAGAAGGAGAAGGAGAAGGTGAGGTCTGGAGGGTGAATCAGAAGAAGCAGAAGAAGGAGAAGGAGAAGGTGAAGTCTGAAGGGTGAATCAGAAGAAGCAGAAGAAGGAGAAGGAGAAGGTGAAGTCTGGAGGGTGAATCAGAAGAATCAGAAGAAGGAGAAGGAGAAGGTGAAGTCTGGAGGGTGAATCAGAAGAAGCAGAAGAAAAAGAAGGAGAAGGTGAAGTCTGGAGGGAGAAGCAGAAGAAGAAGAAGAAGGAGAAGGAGAAGGTGAAGTCTGGAGGGTGAATCAGAAGAAGTAGAATAAGGAGAAGGAGAAGGTGAAGTCTGGAGGGTGAATCAGAAGAAGTAGAAGAAGGAGAAGGAGAAGGTGAAGTCTGGAGGGTGAAACAGAAGAAGCAGAAGAAGGAGAAGGAGAAGATGAAGTCTGGAGGGTGAATCAGAAGAAGCAGAAGAAGGAGAAGGGGAAGATGAAGTCTGGAGGGTAAATCAGAATTAGTAGAAGAAGGAGAAGGAGAAGGTGAAGTCTGGAGTGTGAATCAGAAGAAGCAGAAGAAGGAGAAGGAGAAGGTGAAGTCTGGAGGCTGAATCAGAAGAAGCAGAAGAAGGAGAAGGAGAAGGTGAAGTCTGGAGGGTGAATCAGAAGAAGTAGAAGAAGGAGAAGGAGAAGGTGAAGTCTGGAGGGTGAATCAGAAGAAGCAGAAGAAGGAGAAGGAGAAGGTGAAGTCTGGAGGGTGAATCAGAAGAAGCAGAAGAAGGAGAAGGAGAAGGTGAGGTCTGGAGGGTGAATCAGAAGAAGCAGAAGAAGGAGAAAGAGAAGGTGAAGTCTGGAGGGTGAATCAGAAGACGCAGAAGAAGTAGAAGGAGAAGGTGAAGTCTGGCGGGTGAATCAGAAGAAGGAGAAGGAGAAGGTGAAGTCTGGAGGGTGAATCAGAAGAAGCAGAAGAAGGAGAAGGAGAAGGTGAAGTCAGGAGGGTGAATCAGAAGAAGCAGAAGAAGGAGAAGGTGAAGTCTGGAGGGTGAATCAGAAGAAGCAGAAGAAGGAGAAGGAGAAGGTGAAGACTGGAGGGTGAATCAGAAGAAGTAGAAGAAGGAGAAGGAGAAGGTGAAGTCTGGAGGGTGAATCAGAAGAAGTAGAAGAAGGAGAAGGAGAAGGCGAAGTCTGGAGGGTGAATCAGAAGAAGCAGAAGAAGGAGAAGGAGAAGGTGAAGTCTGGTGGGTGAATCAGAAGAAGCAGAAGAAGGAGAAGGAGAAGATGAAGTCTGGAGGGTGAATCAGAAGAAGTAGAAGAAGGAGAAGGAGAAGGTGAGGTCTGGAGGGTGAATCAGAAGAAGCAGAAGAAGGAGAAGGAGAAGGTGAAGTCTGAAGGGTGAATCAGAAGAAGCAGAAGAAGGAGAAGGAGAAGGTGAAGTCTGGAGGGTGAATGAGAGGAATCAGAAGAAGGAGAAGGAGAAGGTGAAGTCTGGAGGGTGAATCAGAAGAAGCAGAAGAAAAAGAAGGAGAAGGTGAAGTCTGGAGGGTGAAGCAGAAGAAGCAGAAGAAGGAGAAGGAGAAGGTTGAGACTGGAGGGTGAATCAGAAAAAGTAGAAGAAGGAGAAGGATAAGGTGAAGTCTGGAGGGTGAATCAGAAGAAGTAGAAGAAGGAGAAGGAGAAGGTGAAGTCTGGAGGGTGAAACAGAAGAAGCAGAAGAAGGAGAAGGAGAAGATGAAGTCTGGAGGGTGAATCAGAAGAAGCAGAAGAAGGAGAAGGGGAAGATGAAGTCTGGAGGGTAAATCAGAATTAGTAGAAGAAGGAGAAGGAGAAGGTGAGGTCTGGAGGGTGAATCAGAAGAAGCAGAAGAAGGAGAAGGAGAAGGTGAAGTCTGGAGTGTGAATCAGAAGAAGCAGAAGAAGGAGAAGGAGAAGGTGAAGTCTGGAGGCTGAATCAGAAGAAGCAGAAGAAGGAGAGGGAGAAGGTGAAGTCATGAGGGTGAATCAGAAGAAGCAGAAGAAGGAGAAGGAGAAGGTGAAGTTAGGAGGGTGAATCAGAAGAAGCAGAAGAAGGAGAAGGAGAAGACGAAGTCTGGAGGATGAATCAGAAGAAGTTGAAGAAGGAGAAGGAGAAGGTGAAGTCTGGAGGGTGAATCAGAAGAAGCAGAAGAAGGAGAAGGAGAAGGTGAAGTCTGGAGGGTGAATCAGAAGAAGCAGAAGAAGGAGAAGGAGAGGGTGAAGTCTGGAGGGTGAATCAGAAGAAGTAGAAGAAGGAGAATGAGAAGGTGAGGTCTGGAGGGTGAATCAGAAGAAGCAGAAGAAGGAGAAGGAGAAGGTGAAGTCTGGAGGGTGAATCAGAAGAAGCAGAAGAAGGAGAAGGAGAAGGTGAAGTCTGGAGGGTGAATCAGAAGAAGCAGAAGAAGGAGAAGGAGAAGGTGAAGTCTGGAGGGTGAATCAGAAGAAGCAGAAAAAGGAGAAGGAGAAGGTGAAGTCTGGAGGGTGAATCAGAAGAAGCAGAAGAAGGAGAAAGAGAAGGTGAAGTCTGGAGGGTGAATCAGAAGAAGCAGAAGAAGTAGAAGGAGAAGGTGAAGTCTGGCGGGTGAATCAGAAGAAGTAGAAGAAGGAGAAGGAGAAGGTGAAGTCTGGAGGGAGAAGCAGAAGAAGTAGAAGAAGGAGAAGGAGAAGGTGAAGTCTGGAGGGTGAATCAGAAGAAGTAGAAGAAGGAGAAGGAGAAGGTGAAGTCTGGAGTGTGAATCAGAAGAAGTAGAAGAAGGAGAAGGAGAAGGTGAAGTCTGGAGGGTGAATCAGAAGAAGCAGAAGAAGGAGAAGGAGAAGGTGAAGTCTGGAGGGTGAATCAGAAGAAGTAGAAGAAGGAGAAGGAGAAGGTGTAGTCTGGAGGGTGAATCAGAAGAAGTAGACGAAGGAGAAGGAGAAGTTGAAGTCTGGAGGGTGAATCAGAAGAAGCAGAAGAAGGAGAAGGAGAAGGTGAAGTCTGGAGGGTGAATCGGAAGAAGTAGAAGAAGGAGAAGTAGAAGGTGAAGTCTGGAGGGTGAATCAGAAGAAGCAGAAGAAGGAGAAGGAGAAGGTGAAGTCTGGAGGGTGAATCAGAAGAAGCAGAAGAAGGAGAAGGAGAAGGTGAAGTCTGGAGGGTGAATCAGAAGAAGCAGAAGAAGGAGAAAGAGAAGGTGAAGTCTGGAGGGTGAATCAGAAGAAGCAGAAGAAGTAGAAGGAGAAGGTGAAGTCTGGCGGGTGAATCAGAAGAAGTAGAAGAAGGAGAAGGAGAAGGTGAAGTCTGGAGGGTGAATCAGAAGAAGCAGAAGAAGGAGAAGGAGAAGGTGAAGACAGGAGGGTGAATCAGAAGAAGCAGAAGAAGGAGAAGGAGAAGGTGAAGTCTGGAGGGTGAATCAGAAGAAGCAGAAGAAGGAGAAGGAGAAGGTGAAGACTGGAGGGTGAATCAGAAGAAGTAGAAGAAGGAGAAGGAGAAGGTGAAGTCTGGAGGGTGAATCAGAAGAAGTCGTAGAAGGAGAAGGAGAAGTCGAAGTCTGGAGGGTGAATCAGAAGAAGCAGAAGAAGGAGAAGGAGAAGGTGAAGTCTGGTGGGTGAATCAGAAGAAGCAGAAGAAGGAGAAGGAGAACATGAAGTCTGGAGGGTGAATCAGAAGAAGTAGAAGAAGGAGAAGGAGAAGGTGAGGTCTGGAGGGTGAATCAGAAGAAGCAGAAGAAGGAGAAGGAGAAGGTGAAGTCTGAAGGGTGAATCAGAAGAAGCAGAAGAAGGAGAAGGAGAAGGTGAAGTCTGGAGGGTGAATCAGAAGAAGCAGAAGAAGGAGAAGGAGAAGGTGAAGTCTGGAGGGTGAATCAGAAGAAGTAGAAGAAGGAGAAGGAGAAGGTGATGTCTGGAGGGTGAATCAGAAGAAGCAGAAAAAGGAGAAGGAGAAGGTGAAGTCTGGAGGGTGAATCAGAAGAAGTAGAAGAAGGAGAAGGAGAAGGTGTAGTCTGGAGGGTGAATCAGAAGAAGTAGACGAAGGAGAAGGAGAAGTTGAAGTCTGGGGGGTGAATCAGAAGAAGCAGAAGAAGGAGAAGGAGAAGGTGAAGTCTGGAGGGTGAATCAGAAGAAGTAGAAGAAGGAGAAGGAGAAGGTGAAGTCTGGAGGGTGAATCAGAAGAAGCAGAAGAAGGAGAAGGAGAAGGTGAAGTCTGGAGGGTGAATCAGAAGAAGTAGACGAAGGAGAAGGAGAAGGTGAAGTCTGGAGGGTGAATCAGAAGAAGCAGATGAAGGAGAAGGAGAAGGTGAAGTCTGGAGGGTGAATCAGAAGAAGTAGAAGAAGGAGAAGGAGAAGGTGAAGTCTGGAGGGTGAATCAGAAGAAGCAGAAGAAGGAGAAGGAGAAGGTGAAGTCTGGAGGGTGAATCAGAAGAAGCAGAAGAAGGAGAAGGAGAAGGTGAGGTCTGGAGGGTGAATCAGAAGAAGCAGAAGAAGGAGAAAGAGAAGGTGAAGTCTGGAGGGTGAATCAGAAGAAGCAGAAGAAGTAGAAGGAGAAGGTGAAGTCTGGCGGGTGAATCAGAAGAAGGAGAAGAAGGAGAAGGAGAAGGTGAAGTCTGGAGGGTGAAGCTGAAGAAGTAGAAGAAGGAGAAGGAGCAGGTGAAGTCAGGAGGGTGAATCAGAAGAAGTAGAAGAAGGAGAAGGAGAAGGTGAAGTCAGGAGGGTGAATCAGAAGAAGCAGAAGAAGGAGAAGGAGAAGGTGGAGTCTGGAGGGTGAATCAGAAGAATCAGAAGAAGGAGAAGGAGAAGGTGAAGTCTGGAGGGTGAATCAGAAGAAGCAGAACAAAGAGAAGGAGAAGGTGAAGTCTGGTGGGTGAAGCAGAAGAAGCAGAAGAAGGAGAAGGAGAAGGTTGAGACTGGAGGGTGAATCAGAAGAAGTAGAAGAAGGAGAAGGAGAAGGTGAAGTCTGGAGGGTGAAACAGAAGAAGCAGAAGAAGGAGAAGGAGAAGATGAAGTCTGGAGGGTGAATCAGAAGAAGCAGAAGAAGGAGAAGGGGAAGATGAAGTCTGGAGGGTGAATCAGAAGTAGTAGAAGAAGGAGAAGGAGAAGGTGAGGTCTGGAGGGTGAATCAGAAGAAGCAGAAGAAGGAGAAGGAGAAGGTGAAGTCTGGAGGGTGAATCAGAAGAATCAGAAGAAGGAGAAGGAGAAGGTGAAGTCTGGAGGGTGAATCAGAAGAAGCAGAAGAAAGAGAAGGAGGAGGTGAAGTCTGGAGGGTGAAGCAGAAGAAGCAGAAGAAGGAGAAGGAGAAGGTGAAGACTGGAGGGTGAATCAGAAGAAGTAGAAGAAGGAGAAGGAGAAGGTGAAGTCTGGAGGGTGAATCAGAAGAAGTAGAAGAAGGAGAAGGAGAAGGTGAAGTTTGGAGGGTGAATCAGAAGAAGCAGAAAAAGGAGAAGGAGAAGGTGAAGTCTGGAGGGTGAATCAGAAGAAGCAGAAGAAGGAGAAGGAGAAGATGAAGTCTGGAGGGTGAATCAGAAGAAGTAGAAGAAGGAGAAGGAGAAGGTGAGGTCTGGAGGGTGAATCAGAAGAAGCAGAAGAAGGAGAAGGAGAAGGTGAAGTCTGGAGGGTGAATCAGAAGAAGCAGAAGAAGGTGAAGGAGAAGGTGAAGTCTGGAGGGTGAATCAGAAGAAGCAGAAGAAGGAGAAGGAGAAGGTGAAGTCAGGAGGGTGAATCAGAAGAAGCAGAAGAAGGAGAAGGAGAAGGTGAAGATAGGAGGGTGAATCAGAAAAAGCAGTAGAAGGAGAAGGAGAAGGTGAAGTCAGGGGGGTGAAGCAGAAGAAGTAGAAGAAGGAGAAGGAGAAGGTGAAGACAGGAGGTTGAAGCAGAAGAAGCAGAAGATGGAGAAGGAGAAGGTGAAGTCTGGAGGGCGCAGCAGAAGAAGCAGAAGAAGGAGAAGGAGAAGGTGATGTCTGGAGGGTGAAGCAGAAGAAGCAGAAGAAGGAGAAGGAGAAGGTGAAGTCTGGAGGGTGAATCAGAAGAAGTAGAAGAAGGAGAAGGAGAAGGTGAAGTCAGGAGGGTGAAGCAGAAGAAGCAGAAGAAGGAGAAGGAGAAGGTGAAGTCTGGAGGGTGAAGCAGAAGAAGCAGAAGAAGAAGGAGAAGGTGAAGTCTGGAGGGCGAAGCAGAAGAAGCAGAAGAAGGAGAAGGAGAAGGTGAAGTCTGGAGGGTGAAGCAGAAGAAGCAGAAGATGGAGAGGGAGAAGGTGAAGTCTGGAGGGTGAATCAGAAGAAGTAGAAGAAGGAGAAGGAGAAGGTGAAGTCAGGAGGGTGAAGCAGAAGAAGCAGAAGAAGGAGAAGGTGAAGTCTGGAGGGTGAAGCAGAAGAAGCAGAAGAAGGAGAAGGAGAAGGTGAAGTCTGAAGGGTGAAGCAGAAGAAGCAGAAGAAGGAGAAGGAGAAGGTGAAGTCAGGAGGGTGAATCAGAAGAGGTGGAAGAAGGAGAAGGAGAAGGTGTAGTCTGGAGGGTGAATCAGAAGAAGTAGAAGAAGGAGAAGGAGAAGGTGAAGTCTGGAGGGTGAAGCAGAAGAAGCAGAAGAAGGAGAAGGAGAAGGTGAAGTCTGGAGGGTGAATCAGAAGAAGTAGAAGAAGGAGAAGGAGAAGGTGAAGTCAGGAGGGTGAAGCAGAAGAAGCAGAAGAAGGAGAAGGAGAAGGTGAAGTCTGGAGGGTGAATCAGAAGAAGTAGAAGAAGGAGAAGGAGAAGGTGAAGTCAGGAGGGTGAAGCGGAAGAAGCAGAAGAAGGAGAAGGTGAAGTCTGGAGGGTGAAGCAGAAGAAGCAGAAGAAGGAGAAGGAGAAGGTGAAGTCTGAAGGGTGAAGCAGAAGAAGCAGAAGAAGGAGAAGGAGAAGGTGAAGTCAGGAGGGTGAATCAGAAGAGGTGGAAGAAGGAGAAGGAGAAGGTGTAGTCTGGAGGGTGAATCAGAAGAAGTAGAAGAAGGAGAAGGAGAAGGTGAAGTCTGGAGGGTGAATCAGAAGAAGTAGAAGAAGGAGAAGGAGAAGGTGAAGTCTGGAGGGTGAATCAGAAGAAGCAGAAGAAGGAGAAGGAGAAGGTGAAGTCTGGAGGGAGAAGCAGAAGAAGAAGAAGGAGAAGGAGAAGGTGAAGTCTGGAGGGTGAATCAGAAGAAGTAGAAGAAGGAGAAGGAGAAGGTGAAGTCTGGAGTGTGAATCAGAAGAAGTAGAAGAAGGAGAAGGAGAAGGTGAAGTCTGGAGGGTGAATCAGAAGAAGCAGAAGAAGGAGTAGGAGAAGGTGTAGTCTGGAGGGTGAATCAGAAGAAGTAGACGAAGGAGAAGGAGAAGGTGAAGTCTGGAGGGTGAATCAGAAGAAGCAGATGAAGGAGAAGGAGAAGGTGAAGTCTGGAGGGTGAATCAGAAGAAGTAGAAGAAGGAGAAGGAGAAGGTGAAGTCTGGAGGGTGAATCAGAAGAAGCAGAAGAAGGAGAAGGAGAAGGTGAAGTCTGGAGAGTGAATCAGAAGAAGCAGAAGAAGGAGAAGGAGAAGGTGAGGTCTGGAGGGTGAATCAGAAGAAGCAGAAGAAGGAGAAAGAGAAGGTGAAGTCTGGAGGGTGAATCAGAAGAAGCAGAAGAAGTAGAAGGAGAAGGTGAAGTCTGGCGGGTGAATCAGAAGAAGGAGAAGAAGGAGAAGGAGAAGGTGAAGTCTGGAGGGTGAAGCTGAAGAAGTAGAAGAAGGAGAAGGAGCAGGTGAAGTCAGGAGGGTGAATCAGAAGAAGTAGAAGAAGGAGAAGGAGAAGGTGAAGTCAGGAGGGTGAATCAGAAGAAGCAGAAGAAGGAGAAGGAGAAGGTGGAGTCTGGAGGGTGAATCAGAAGAATCAGAAGAAGGAGAAGGAGAAGGTGAAGTCTGGAGGGTGAATCAGAAGAAGCAGAACAAAGAGAAGGAGAAGGTGAAGTCTGGTGGGTGAATCAGAAGAAGCAGAAGAAAGAGAAGGAGGAGGTGAAGTCTGGAGGGTGAAGCAGAAGAAGCAGAAGAAGGAGAAGGAGAAGGTGAAGACTGGAGGGTGAATCAGAAGAAGTAGAAGAAGGAGAAGGAGAAGGTGAAGTCTGGAGGGTGAATCAGAAGAAGTAGAAGAAGGAGAAGGAGAAGGTGAAGTTTGGAGGGTGAATCAGAAGAAGCAGAAAAAGGAGAAGGAGAAGGTGAAGTCTGGAGGGTGAATCAGAAGAAGCAGAAGAAGGAGAAGGAGAAGATGAAGTCTGGAGGGTGAATCAGAAGAAGTAGAAGAAGGAGAAGGAGAAGGTGAGGTCTGGAGGGTGAATCAGAAGAAGCAGAAGAAGGAGAAGGAGAAGGTGAAGTCTGGAGGGTGAATCAGAAGAAGCAGAAGAAGGTGAAGGAGAAGGTGAAGTCTGGAGGGTGAATCAGAAGAAGCAGAAGAAGGAGAAGGAGAAGGTGAAGTCAGGAGGGTGAATCAGAAGAAGCAGAAGAAGGAGAAGGAGAAGGTGAAGTTAGGAGGGTGAATCAGAAAAAGCAGTAGAAGGAGAAGGAGAAGGTGAAGTCAGGGGGGTGAAGCAGAAGAAGTAGAAGAAGGAGAAGGAGAAGGTGAAGACAGGAGGTTGAAGCAGAAGAAGCAGAAGATGGAGAAGGAGAAGGTGAAGTCTGGAGGGCGCAGCAGAAGAAGCAGAAGAAGGAGAAGGAGAAGGTGAAGTCTGGAGGGTGAAGCAGAAGAAGCAGAAGAAGGAGAAGGAGAAGGTGAAGTCTGGAGGGTGAATCAGAAGAAGTAGAAGAAGGAGAAGGAGAAGGTGAAGTCAGGAGGGTGAAGCAGAAGAAGCAGAAGAAGGAGAAGGAGAAGGTGAAGTCTGGAGGGTGAAGCAGAAGAAGCAGAAGAAGAAGGAGAAGGTGAAGTCTGGAGGGCGAAGCAGAAGAAGCAGAAGAAGGAGAAGGAGAAGGTGAAGTCTGGAGGGTGAATCAGAAGAAGCAGAAGAAGGAGAAGGAGAAGGTGAAGTCTGGAGGGAGAAGCAGAAGAAGAAGAAGGAGAAGGAGAAGGTGAAGTCTGGAGGGTGAATCAGAAGAAGTAGAAGAAGGAGAAGGAGAAGGTGAAGTCTGGAGTGTGAATCAGAAGAAGTAGAAGAAGGAGAAGGAGAAGGTGAAGTCTGGAGGGTGAATCAGAAGAAGCAGAAGAAGGAGTAGGAGAAGGTGTAGTCTGGAGGGTGAATCAGAAGAAGTAGACGAAGGAGAAGGAGAAGGTGAAGTCTGGAGGGTGAATCAGAAGAAGCAGATGAAGGAGAAGGAGAAGGTGAAGTCTGGAGGGTGAATCAGAAGAAGTAGAAGAAGGAGAAGGAGAAGGTGAAGTCTGGAGGGTGAATCAGAAGAAGCAGAAGAAGGAGAAGGAGAAGGTGAAGTCTGGAGAGTGAATCAGAAGAAGCAGAAGAAGGAGAAGGAGAAGGTGAGGTCTGGAGGGTGAATCAGAAGAAGCAGAAGAAGGAGAAAGAGAAGGTGAAGTCTGGAGGGTGAATCAGAAGAAGCAGAAGAAGTAGAAGGAGAAGGTGAAGTCTGGCGGGTGAATCAGAAGAAGGAGAAGAAGGAGAAGGAGAAGGTGAAGTCTGGAGGGTGAAGCTGAAGAAGTAGAAGAAGGAGAAGGAGCAGGTGAAGTCAGGAGGGTGAATCAGAAGAAGTAGAAGAAGGAGAAGGAGAAGGTGAAGTCAGGAGGGTGAATCAGAAGAAGCAGAAGAAGGAGAAGGAGAAGGTGGAGTCTGGAGGGTGAATCAGAAGAATCAGAAGAAGGAGAAGGAGAAGGTGAAGTCTGGAGGGTGAATCAGAAGAAGCAGAACAAAGAGAAGGAGAAGGTGAAGTCTGGTGGGTGAATCAGAAGAAGCAGAAGAAAGAGAAGGAGGAGGTGAAGTCTGGAGGGTGAAGCAGAAGAAGCAGAAGAAGGAGAAGGAGAAGGTGAAGACTGGAGGGTGAATCAGAAGAAGTAGAAGAAGGAGAAGGAGAAGGTGAAGTCTGGAGGGTGAATCAGAAGAAGTAGAAGAAGGAGAAGGAGAAGGTGAAGTTTGGAGGGTGAATCAGAAGAAGCAGAAAAAGGAGAAGGAGAAGGTGAAGTCTGGAGGGTGAATCAGAAGAAGCAGAAGAAGGAGAAGGAGAAGATGAAGTCTGGAGGGTGAATCAGAAGAAGTAGAAGAAGGAGAAGGAGAAGGTGAGGTCTGGAGGGTGAATCAGAAGAAGCAGAAGAAGGAGAAGGAGAAGGTGAAGTCTGGAGGGTGAATCAGAAGAAGCAGAAGAAGGTGAAGGAGAAGGTGAAGTCTGGAGGGTGAATCAGAAGAAGCAGAAGAAGGAGAAGGAGAAGGTGAAGTCAGGAGGGTGAATCAGAAGAAGCAGAAGAAGGAGAAGGAGAAGGTGAAGTTAGGAGGGTGAATCAGAAAAAGCAGTAGAAGGAGAAGGAGAAGGTGAAGTCAGGGGGGTGAAGCAGAAGAAGTAGAAGAAGGAGAAGGAGAAGGTGAAGACAGGAGGTTGAAGCAGAAGAAGCAGAAGATGGAGAAGGAGAAGGTGAAGTCTGGAGGGCGCAGCAGAAGAAGCAGAAGAAGGAGAAGGAGAAGGTGAAGTCTGGAGGGTGAAGCAGAAGAAGCAGAAGAAGGAGAAGGAGAAGGTGAAGTCTGGAGGGTGAATCAGAAGAAGTAGAAGAAGGAGAAGGAGAAGGTGAAGTCAGGAGGGTGAAGCAGAAGAAGCAGAAGAAGGAGAAGGAGAAGGTGAAGTCTGGAGGGTGAAGCAGAAGAAGCAGAAGAAGAAGGAGAAGGTGAAGTCTGGAGGGCGAAGCAGAAGAAGCAGAAGAAGGAGAAGGAGAAGGTGAAGTCTGGAGGGTGAAGCAGAAGAAGCAGAAGATGGAGAGGGAGAAGGTGAAGTCTGGAGGGTGAATCAGAAGAAGTAGAAGAAGGAGAAGGAGAAGGTGAAGTCAGGAGGGTGAAGCAGAAGAAGCAGAAGAAGGAGAAGGTGAAGTCTGGAGGGTGAAGCAGAAGAAGCAGAAGAAGGAGAAGGAGAAGGTGAAGTCTGAAGGGTGAAGCAGAAGAAGCAGAAGAAGGAGAAGGAGAAGGTGAAGTCAGGAGGGTGAATCAGAAGAGGTGGAAGAAGGAGAAGGAGAAGGTGTAGTCTGGAGGGTGAATCAGAAGAAGTAGAAGAAGGAGAAGGAGAAGGTGAAGTCTGGAGGGTGAATCAGAAGAAGTAGAAGAAGGAGAAGGAGAAGGTGAAGTCTGGAGGGTGAATCAGAAGAAGCAGAAGAAGGAGAAGGAGAAGGTGAAGTCTGGAGGGAGAAGCAGAAGAAGAAGAAGAAGGAGAAGGAGAAGGTGAAGTCTGGAGGGTGAATCAGAAGAAGTAGAATAAGGAGAAGGAGAAGGTGAAGTCTGGAGGGTGAATCAGAAGAAGCAGAAGAAGGAGTAGGAGAAGGTGAAGTCTGGAGGGTGAAACAGAAGAAGCAGAAGAAGGAGAAGGAGAAGATGAAGTCTGGAGGGTGAATCAGAAGAAGCAGAAGAAGGAGAAGGAGAAGGTGAAGTCTGGAGGGTGAATCAGAAGAAGCAGAAGAAGGAGAAGGAGAAGGTGAAGTCTGGAGGGTGAATCAGAAGAAGCAGAAGAAGGAGAAGGAGAAGGTGAGGTCTGTAGGGTGAATCAGAAGAAGCAGAAGAAGGAGAAAGAGAAGGTGAAGTCTGGAGGGTGAATCAGAAGACGCAGAAGAAGTAGAAGGAGAAGGTGAAGTCTGGCGGGTGAATCAGAAGAAGGAGAAGGAGAAGGTGAAGTCTGGAGGGTGAATCAGAAGAAGCAGAAGAAGGAGAAGGAGAAGGTGAAGTCAGGAGGGTGAATCAGAAGAAGCAGAAGAAGGAGAAGGTGAAGTCTGGAGGGTGAATCAGAAGAAGCAGAAGAAGGAGAAGGAGAAGGTGAAGACTGGAGGGTGAATCAGAAGAAGTAGAAGAAGGAGAAGGAGAAGGCGAAGTCTGGAGGGTGAATCAGAAGAAGCAGAAGAAGGAGAAGGAGAAGGTGAAGTCTGGTGGGTGAATCAGAAGAAGCAGAAGAAGGAGAAGGAGAAGATGAAGTCTGGAGGGTGAATCAGAAGAAGTAGAAGAAGGAGAAGGAGAAGGTGAGGTCTGGAGGGTGAATCAGAAGAAGCAGAAGAAGGAGAAGGAGAAGGTGAAGTCTGAAGGGTGAATCAGAAGAAGCAGAAGAAGGAGAAGGAGAAGGTGAAGTCTGGAGGGTGAATCAGAAGAATCAGAAGAAGGAGAAGGAGAAGGTGAAGTCTGGAGGGTGAATCAGAAGAAGCAGAAGAAAAAGAAGGAGAAGGTGAAGTCTGGAGGGAGAAGCAGAAGAAGAAGAAGAAGGAGAAGGAGAAGGTGAAGTCTGGAGGGTGAATCAGAAGAAGTAGAATAAGGAGAAGGAGAAGGTGAAGTCTGGAGGGTGAATCAGAAGAAGTAGAAGAAGGAGAAGGAGAAGGTGAAGTCTCGAGGGTGAAACAGAAGAAGCAGAAGAAGGAGAAGGAGAAGATGAAGTCTGGAGGGTGAATCAGAAGCAGCAGAAGAAGGAGAAGGGGAAGATGAAGTCTGGAGGGTAAATCAGAATTAGTAGAAGAAGGAGAAGGAGAAGGTGAAGTCTGGAGTGTGAATCAGAAGAAGCAGAAGAAGGAGAAGGAGAAGGTGAAGTCTGGAGGCTGAATCAGAAGAAGCAGAAGAAGGAGAAGGAGAAGGTGAAGTCTGGAGGGTGAATCAGAAGAAGTAGAAGAAGGAGAAGGAGAAGGTGAAGTCTGGAGGGTGAATCAGAAGAAGCAGAAGAAGGAGAAGGAGAAGGTGAAGTCTGGAGGGTGAATCAGAAGAAGCAGAAGAAGGAGAAGGAGAAGGTGAGGTCTGGAGGGTGAATCAGAAGAAGCCGAAGAAGGAGAAAGAGAAGGTGAAGTCTGGAGGGTGAATCAGAAGACGCAGAAGAAGTAGAAGGAGAAGGTGAAGTCTGGCGGGTGAATCAGAAGAAGGAGAAGGAGAAGGTGAAGTCTGGAGGGTGAATCAGAAGAAGCAGAAGAAGGAGAAGGAGAAGGTGAAGTCAGGAGGGTGAATCAGAAGAAGCAGAAGAAGGAGAAGGTGAAGTCTGGAGGGTGAATCAGAAGAAGCAGAAGAAGGAGAAGGAGAAGGTGAAGACTGGAGGGTGAATCAGAAGAAGTAGAAGAAGGAGAAGGAGAAGGTGAAGTCTGGAGGGTGAATCAGAAGAAGTAGAAGAAGGAGAAGGAGAAGGCGAAGTCTGGAGGGTGAATCAGAAGAAGCAGAAGAAGGAGAAGGAGAAGGTGAAGTCTGGTGGGTGAATCAGAAGAAGCAGAAGAAGGAGAAGGAGAAGATGAAGTCTGGAGGGTGAATCAGAAGAAGTAGAAGAAGGAGAAGGAGAAGGTGAGGTCTGGAGGGTGAATCAGAAGAAGCAGAAGAAGGAGAAGGAGAAGGTGAAGTCTGAAGGGTGAATCAGAAGAAGCAGAAGAAGGAGAAGGAGAAGGTGAAGTCTGGAGGGTGAATGAGAGGAATCAGAAGAAGGAGAAGGAGAAGGTGAAGTCTGGAGGGTGAATCAGAAGAAGCAGAAGAAAAAGAAGGAGAAGGTGAAGTCTGGAGGGTGAAGCAGAAGAAGCAGAAGAAGGAGAAGGAGAAGGTTGAGACTGGAGGGTGAATCAGAAAAAGTAGAAGAAGGAGAAGGATAAGGTGAAGTCTGGAGGGTGAATCAGAAGAAGTAGAAGAAGGAGAAGGAGAAGGTGAAGTCTGGAGGGTGAAACAGAAGAAGCAGAAGAAGGAGAAGGAGAAGATGAAGTCTGGAGGGTGAATCAGAAGAAGCAGAAGAAGGAGAAGGGGAAGATGAAGTCTGGAGGGTAAATCAGAATTAGTAGAAGAAGGAGAAGGAGAAGGTGAGGTCTGGAGGGTGAATCAGAAGAAGCAGAAGAAGGAGAAGGAGAAGGTGAAGTCTGGAGTGTGAATCAGAAGAAGCAGAAGAAGGAGAAGGAGAAGGTGAAGTCTGGAGGCTGAATCAGAAGAAGCAGAAGAAGGAGAGGGAGAAGGTGAAGTCATGAGGGTGAATCAGAAGAAGCAGAAGAAGGAGAAGGAGAAGGTGAAGTTAGGAGGGTGAATCAGAAGAAGCAGAAGAAGGAGAAGGAGAAGATGAAGTCTGGAGGATGAATCAGAAGAAGTTGAAGAAGGAGAAGGAGAAGGTGAAGTCTGGAGGGTGAATCAGAAGAAGCAGAAGAAGGAGAAGGAGAAGGTGAAGGCTGGAGGGTGAATCAGAAGAAGCAGAAGAAGGAGAAGGAGAGGGTGAAGTCTGGAGGGTGAATCAGAAGAAGTAGAAGAAGGAGAATGAGAAGGTGAGGTCTGGAGGGTGAATCAGAAGAAGCAGAAGAAGGAGAAGGAGAAGGTGAAGTCTGGAGGGTGAATCAGAAGAAGCAGAAGAAGGAGAAGGAGAAGGTGAAGTCTGGAGGGTGAATCAGAAGAAGCAGAAGAAGGAGAAGGAGAAGGTGAAGTCTGGAGGGTGAATCAGAAGAAGCAGAAAAAGGAGAAGGAGAAGGTGAAGTCTGGAGGGTGAATCAGAAGAAGCAGAAGAAGGAGAAAGAGAAGGTGAAGTCTGGAGGGTGAATCAGAAGAAGCAGAAGAAGTAGAAGGAGAAGGTGAAGTCTGGCGGGTGAATCAGAAGAAGTAGAAGAAGGAGAAGGAGAAGGTGAAGTCTGGAGGGAGAAGCAGAAGAAGTAGAAGAAGGAGAAGGAGAAGGTGAAGTCTGGAGGGTGAATCAGAAGAAGTAGAAGAAGGAGAAGGAGAAGGTGAAGTCTGGAGTGTGAATCAGAAGAAGTAGAAGAAGGAGAAGGAGAAGGTGAAGTCTGGAGGGTGAATCAGAAGAAGCAGAAGAAGGAGAAGGAGAAGGTGAAGTCTGGAGGGTGAATCAGAAGAAGTAGAAGAAGGAGAAGGAGAAGGTGTAGTCTGGAGGGTGAATCAGAAGAAGTAGACGAAGGAGAAGGAGAAGTTGAAGTCTGGAGGGTGAATCAGAAGAAGCAGAAGAAGGAGAAGGAGAAGGTGAAGTCTGGAGGGTGAATCAGAAGAAGTAGAAGAAGGAGAAGTAGAAGGTGAAGTCTGGAGGGTGAATCAGAAGAAGCAGAAGAAGGAGAAGGAGAAGGTGAAGTCTGGAGGGTGAATCAGAAGAAGCAGAAGAAGGAGAAGGAGAAGGTGAAGTCTGGAGGGTGAATCAGAAGAAGCAGAAGAAGGAGAAAGAGAAGGTGAAGTCTGGAGGGTGAATCAGAAGAAGCAGAAGAAGTAGAAGGAGAAGGTGAAGTCTGGCGGGTGAATCAGAAGAAGTAGAAGAAGGAGAAGGAGAAGGTGAAGTCTGGAGGGTGAATCAGAAGAAGCAGAAGAAGGAGAAGGAGAAGGTGAAGTCAGGAGGGTGAATCAGAAGAAGCAGAAGAAGGAGAAGGAGAAGGTGAAGTCTGGAGGGTGAATCAGAAGAAGCAGAAGAAGGAGAAGGAGAAGGTGAAGACTGGAGGGTGAATCAGAAGAAGTAGAAGAAGGAGAAGGAGAAGGTGAAGTCTGGAGGGTGAATCAGAAGAAGTCGTAGAAGGAGAAGGAGAAGTCGAAGTCTGGAGGGTGAATCAGAAGAAGCAGAAGAAGGAGAAGGAGAAGGTGAAGTCTGGTGGGTGAATCAGAAGAAGCAGAAGAAGGAGAAGGAGAACATGAAGTCTGGAGGGTGAATCAGAAGAAGTAGAAGAAGGAGAAGGAGAAGGTGAGGTCTGGAGGGTGAATCAGAAGAAGCAGAAGAAGGAGAAGGAGAAGGTGAAGTCTGAAGGGTGAATCAGAAGAAGCAGAAGAAGGAGAAGGAGAAGGTGAAGTCTGGAGGGTGAATCAGAAGAAGCAGAAGAAGGAGAAGGAGAAGGTGAAGTCTGGAGGGTGAATCAGAAGAAGTAGAAGAAGGAGAAGGAGAAGGTGATGTCTGGAGGGTGAATCAGAAGAAGCAGAAAAAGGAGAAGGAGAAGGTGAAGTCTGGAGGGTGAATCAGAAGAAGTAGAAGAAGGAGAAGGAGAAGGTGTAGTCTGGAGGGTGAATCAGAAGAAGTAGACGAAGGAGAAGGAGAAGTTGAAGTCTGGGGGGTGAATCAGAAGAAGCAGAAGAAGGAGAAGGAGAAGGTGAAGTCTGGAGGGTGAATCAGAAGAAGTAGAAGAAGGAGAAGGAGAAGGTGAAGTCTGGAGGGTGAATCAGAAGAAGCAGAAGAAGGAGAAGGAGAAGGTGAAGTCTGGAGGGTGAATCAGAAGAAGCAGAAGAAGGAGAAGGAGAAGGTGAAGTCTGGAGGGTGAATCAGAAGAAGCAGAAGAAGGAGAAAGAGAAGGTGAAGTCTGGAGGGTGAATCAGAAGAAGCAGAAGAAGTAGAAGGAGAAGGTGAAGTCTGGCGGGTGAATCAGAAGAAGTAGAAGAAGGAGAAGGAGAAGGTGAAGTCTGGAGGGTGAATCAGAAGAAGCAGAAGAAGGAGAAGGAGAAGGTGAAGTCAGGAGGGTGAATCAGAAGAAGCAGAAGAAGGAGAAGGAGAAGGTGAAGTCTGGAGGGTGAATCAGAAGAAGCAGAAGAAGGAGAAGGAGAAGGTGAAGACTGGAGGGTGAATCAGAAGAAGTAGAAGAAGGAGAAGGTGAAGTCTGGAGGGTGAATCAGAAGAAGTAGAAGAAGGAGAAGGAGAAGGCGAAGTCTGGAGGGTGAATCAGAAGAAGCAGAAGAGGAGAAGGAGAAGGTGAAGTCTGGTGGGTGAATCAGAAGAAGCAGAAGAAGGAGAAGGAGAAGATGAAGTCTGAAGGGTGAATCAGAAGAAGTAGAAAAAGGAGAAGGAGAAGGTGAGGTCTGGAGGGTGAATCAGAAGAAGCAGAAGAAGGAGAAGGAGAAGGTGAAGTCTGAAGGGTGAATCAGAAGAAGCAGAAGAAGGAGAAGGAGAAGGTGAAGTCTGGAGGTTGAATCAGAAGAAGCAGAAGAAGGAGAAGGAGAAGGTGAAGTCTGGAGGGTGAATCAGAAGAAGTAGAAGAAGGAGAAGGAGAAGGTGAAGTCTGGAGGGTGAAGCTGAAGAAGTATAAGAAGGAGAAGGAGAAGGTGAAGTCAGGAGCGTGAATCAGAAGAAGTAGAAGAAGGAGAAGGAGAAGGTGAAGTCAGGAGGGTGAATCAGAAGAAGCAGAAGAAGGAGAAGGAGAAGGTGAAGTCTGGAGGGTGAATCAGAAGAATCAGAAGAAGGAGATGGAGAAGGTGTAGTCTGGAGGGTGAAGCAGAAGAAGCAGAAGAAGGAGAAGGAGAAGGTTGAGACTGGAGGGTGAATCAGAAGAAGTAGAAGAAGGAGAAGGAGAAGGTGAAGTCTGGAGGGTGAATCAGAAGAAGCAGAAGAAGGAGAAAGAGAAGGTGAAGTCTGGAGGGTGAATCAGAAGAAGCAGAAGAAGTAGAAGGAGAAGGTGAAGTCTGGCGGGTGAATCAGAAGAAGTAGAAGAAGGAGAAGGAGAAGGTGAAGTCTGGAGGGTGAATCAGAAGAAGCAGAAGAAGGAGAAGGAGAAGGTGAAGTCAGGAGGGTGAATCAGAAGAAGCAGAAGAAGGAGAAGGAGAAGGTGAAGTCTGGAGGGTGAATCAGAAGAAGCAGAAGAAGGAGAAGGAGAAGGTGAAGACTGGAGGGTGAATCAGAAGAAGTAGAAGAAGGAGAAGGAGAAGGTGAAGTCTGGAGGGTGAATCAGAAGAAGTCGTAGAAGGAGAAGGAGAAGTCGAAGTCTGGAGGGTGAATCAGAAGAAGCAGAAGAAGGAGAAGGAGAAGGTGAAGTCTGGTGGGTGAATCAGAAGAAGCAGAAGAAGGAGAAGGAGAACATGAAGTCTGGAGGGTGAATCAGAAGAAGTAGAAGAAGGAGAAGGAGAAGGTGAGGTCTGGAGGGTGAATCAGAAGAAGCAGAAGAAGGAGAAGGAGAAGGTGAAGTCTGAAGGGTGAATCAGAAGAAGCAGAAGAAGGAGAAGGAGAAGGTGAAGTCTGGAGGGTGAATCAGAAGAAGCAGAAGAAGGAGAAGGAGAAGGTGAAGTCTGGAGGGTGAATCAGAAGAAGTAGAAGAAGGAGAAGGAGAAGGTGATGTCTGGAGGGTGAATCAGAAGAAGCAGAAAAAGGAGAAGGAGAAGGTGAAGTCTGGAGGGTGAATCAGAAGAAGTAGAAGAAGGAGAAGGAGAAGGTGTAGTCTGGAGGGTGAATCAGAAGAAGTAGACGAAGGAGAAGGAGAAGTTGAAGTCTGGGGGGTGAATCAGAAGAAGCAGAAGAAGGAGAAGGAGAAGGTGAAGTCTGGAGGGTGAATCAGAAGAAGTAGAAGAAGGAGAAGGAGAAGGTGAAGTCTGGAGGGTGAATCAGAAGAAGCAGAAGAAGGAGAAGGAGAAGGTGAAGTCTGGAGGGTGAATCAGAAGAAGCAGAAGAAGGAGAAGGAGAAGGTGAAGTCTGGAGGGTGAATCAGAAGAAGCAGAAGAAGGAGAAAGAGAAGGTGAAGTCTGGAGGGTGAATCAGAAGAAGCAGAAGAAGTAGAAGGAGAAGGTGAAGTCTGGCGGGTGAATCAGAAGAAGTAGAAGAAGGAGAAGGAGAAGGTGAAGTCTGGAGGGTGAATCAGAAGAAGCAGAAGAAGGAGAAGGAGAAGGTGAAGTCAGGAGGGTGAATCAGAAGAAGCAGAAGAAGGAGAAGGAGAAGGTGAAGTCTGGAGGGTGAATCAGAAGAAGCAGAAGAAGGAGAAGGAGAAGGTGAAGACTGGAGGGTGAATCAGAAGAAGTAGAAGAAGGAGAAGGTGAAGTCTGGAGGGTGAATCAGAAGAAGTAGAAGAAGGAGAAGGAGAAGGCGAAGTCTGGAGGGTGAATCAGAAGAAGCAGAAGAGGAGAAGGAGAAGGTGAAGTCTGGTGGGTGAATCAGAAGAAGCAGAAGAAGGAGAAGGAGAAGATGAAGTCTGAAGGGTGAATCAGAAGAAGTAGAAAAAGGAGAAGGAGAAGGTGAGGTCTGGAGGGTGAATCAGAAGAAGCAGAAGAAGGAGAAGGAGAAGGTGAAGTCTGAAGGGTGAATCAGAAGAAGCAGAAGAAGGAGAAGGAGAAGGTGAAGTCTGGAGGTTGAATCAGAAGAAGCAGAAGAAGGAGAAGGAGAAGGTGAAGTCTGGAGGGTGAATCAGAAGAAGTAGAAGAAGGAGAAGGAGAAGGTGAAGTCTGGAGGGTGAAGCTGAAGAAGTATAAGAAGGAGAAGGAGAAGGTGAAGTCAGGAGCGTGAATCAGAAGAAGTAGAAGAAGGAGAAGGAGAAGGTGAAGTCAGGAGGGTGAATCAGAAGAAGCAGAAGAAGGAGAAGGAGAAGGTGAAGTCTGGAGGGTGAATCAGAAGAATCAGAAGAAGGAGATGGAGAAGGTGAAGTCTGGAGGGTGAATCAGAAGAAGCAGAAGAAAGAGATGGAGAAGGTGTAGTCTGGAGGGTGAAGCAGAAGAAGCAGAAGAAGGAGAAGGAGAAGGTTGAGACTGGAGGGTGAATCAGAAGAAGTAGAAGAAGGAGAAGGATAACGTGAAGTCTGGAGGGTGAATCAGAAGATGCAGAAGAAGGAGAAGGAGAAGGTGAAGACTGGAGGGTGAAACAGAAGAAGCAGAAGAAGGAGAAGGAGAAGATGAAGTCTGGAGGGTGAATCAGAAGAAGCAGAAGAAGGAGAAGGGGAAGATGAAGTCTGGAGGGTGAATCAGAATTAGTAGAAGAAGGAGAAGGAGAAGGTGAGGTCTGGAGGGTGAATCAGAAGAAGCAGAATAAGGAGAAGGAGAAGGTGAAGTCTGGAGTGTGAATCAGAAGAAGCAGAAGAAGGAGAAGGAGAAGGTGAAGTCTGGAGGGTGAATCAGAAGAAGCAGAAGAAGGAGACGGAGAAGGTGAAGTCAGGAGGGTGAATCAGAAGAAGCAGAAGAAGGAGAAGGAGAAGGTGAAGGCAGGAGGGTGAAGCAGAAGAAGCAGAAGAAGGAGAAGGTGAAGTCTGGAGGGTGAAGCAGAAGAAGCAGAAGAAGGAGAAGGAGAAGGTGAAGTCTGAAGGGTGAAGCAGAAGAAGCAGAAGAAGGAGAAGGAGAAGGTGAAGTCAGGAGGGTGAATCAGAAGAGGTAGAAGAAGGAGAAGGAGAAGGTGAAGTCTGGAGGGTGAATCAGAAGAAGTAGAAGAAGGAGAAGGAGAAGGTGAAGTCTGGAGGGTGAATCAGAAGAAGTAGAAGAAGGAGAAGGAGAAGGTGAAGTCTGGAGGGTGAATCAGACGAAGCAGAAGAAGGAGAAGGAGAAGGTGAAGTCTGGAGGGAGAAGCAGAAGAAGGAGAAGAAGGAGAAGGAGAAGGTGAAGTCTGGAGGGTGAATCAGAAGAAGTAGAAGAGGGAGAAGGAGAAGGTGAAGTCTGGAGTGTGAATCAGAAGAAGTAGAAGAAGGAGAAGGAGAAGGTGAAGTCTGGAGGGTGAATCAGAAGAAGCAGAAGAAGGAGAAGGAGAAGGTGAAGTCTGGAGTGTGAATCAGAAGAAGTAGAAGAAGGAGAAGGAGAAGGTGTAGTCTGGAGGGTGAATCAGAAGAAGTAGACGAAGGAGAAGGAGAAGGTGAAGTCTGGAGGGTGAATCAGAAGAAGCAGAAGAAGGAGAAGGAGAAGGTGAAGTCTGGAGGGTGAATCAGAAGAAGTAGAAGAAGGAGAAGGAGAAGGTGAAGTCTGGAGGGTGAATCAGAAGAAGCAGAAGAAGGAGAAGGAGAAGGTGAAGTCTGGAGGGTGAATCAGAAGAAGCAGAAGAAGGAGAAGGAGAAGGTGAAGTCTGGAGGGTGAATCAGAAGAAGCAGAAGAAGGAGAAGGAGAAGGTGAAGTCTGGAGGGCGAAGCAGAAGAAGCAGAAGAAGGAGAAGGAGAAGGTGAAGTCTGGAGGGTGAAGCAGAAGAAGCAGAAGAAGGAGAAGGAGAAGGTGAAGTCTGGAGGGTGAATCAGAAGAAGTAGAAGAAGGAGAAGGAGAAGGTGAAGTCAGGAGGGTGAAGCAGAAGAAGCAGAAGAAGGAGAAGGTGAAGTCTGGAGGGTGAAGCAGAAGAAGCAGAAGAAGGAGAAGGAGAAGGTGAAGTCTGAAGGGTGAAGCAGAAGAAGCAGAAGAAGGAGAAGGAGAAGGTGAAGTCAGGACGGTGAATCAGAAGAGGTAGAAGAAGGAGAAGGAGAAGGTGAAGTCTGGAGGGTGAATCAGAAGAAGTAGAAGAAGGAGAAGGAGAAGGTGAAGTCTGGAGGGAGAAGCAGAAGAAGTAGAAGAAGGAGAAGGAGAAGGTGAAGTCTGGAGGGTGAATCAGAAGAAGTAGAAGAAGAAGAAGGAGAAGATGAAGTCTGGAGTGTGAATCAGACGAAGTAGAAGAAGGAGAAGGAGAAGGTGAAGTCTGGAGGGTGAATCAGAAGAAGCAGAAGAAGGAGAAGGAGAAGGTGAAGTCTGGAGGGTGAATCAGAAGAAGCAGAAGAAGGAGAAGGAGAAGGTGAAGTCTGAAGGGTGAAGCAGAAGAAGCAGAAGAAGGAGAAGGAGAAGGTGAAGATGGAGGGTGAATCAGAAGAAGTAGAAGAAGGAGAAGGAGAAGGTGTAGTCTGGAGGGTGAATCAGAAGAAGTAGACGAAGGAGAAGGAGAAGTTGAAGTCTGGAGGGTGAATCAGAAGAAGCAGAAGAAGGAGAAGGAGAAGGTGAAGTCTGGAGGGTGAATCAGAAGAAGTAGAAGAAGGAGAAGTAGAAGGTGAAGTCTGGAGGGTGAATCAGAAGAAGCAGAAGAAGGAGAAGGAGAAGGTGAAGTCTGGAGGGTGAATCAGAAGAAGCAGAAGAAGGAGAAGGAGAAGGTGAAGTCTGGAGGGTGAATCAGAAGAAGCAGAAGAAGGAGAAAGAGAAGGTGAAGTCTGGAGGGTGAATCAGAAGAAGCAGAAGAAGTAGAAGGAGAAGGTGAAGTCTGGCGGGTGAATCAGAAGAAGTAGAAGAAGGAGAAGGAGAAGGTGAAGCCTGGAGGGTGAATCAGGAGAAGCAGAAAAAGGAGAAGGAGAAGGTGAAGTCAGGAGGGTGAATCAGAAGAAGCAGAAGAAGGAGAAGGAGAAGGTGAAGTCTGGAGGGTGAATCAGAAGAAGCAGAAGAAGGAGAAGGAGAAGGTGAAGACTGGAGGGTGAATCAGAAGAAGTAGAAGAAGGAGAAGGAGAAGGTGAAGTCTGGAGGGTGAATCAGAAGAAGTAGAAGAAGGAGAAGGAGAAGGCGAAGTCTGGATGGTGAATCAGAAGAAGCAGAAGAAGGAGAAGGAGAAGGTGAAGTCTGGCGGGTGAATCAGAAGAAGTAGAAGAAGGAGAAGGAGAAGGTGAAGTCTGGAGGGAGAAGCAGAAGAAGGAGAAGAAGGAAAAGGAGAAGGTGAAGTCTGGAGGGTGAATCAGAAGAAGTAGAAGAGGGAGAAGGAGAAGGTGAAGTCTGGAGTGTGAATCAGAAGAAGTAGAAGAAGGAGAAGGAGAAGGTGAAGTCTGGAGGGTGAATCAGAAGAAGCAGAAGAAGGAGAAGGAGAAGGTGAAGTCTGGAGTGTGAATCAGAAGAAGTAGAAGAAGGAGAAGGAGAAGGTGTAGTCTGGAGGGTGAATCAGAAGAAGTAGACGAAGGAGAAGGAGAAGGTGAAGTCTGGAGGGTGAATCAGAAGAAGCAGAAGAAGGAGAAGGAGAAGGTGAAGTCTGGAGGGTGAATCAGAAGAAGTAGAAGAAGGAGAAGGAGAAGGTGAAGTCTGGAGGGTGAATCAGAAGAAGCAGAAGAAGGAGAAGGAGAAGGTGAAGTCTGGAGGGTGAATCAGAAGAAGCAGAAGAAGGAGAAGGAGAAGGTGAAGTCTGGAGGGTGAATCAGAAGAAGCAGAAGAAGGAGAAGGAGAAGGTGAAGTCTGGAGGGCGAAGCAGAAGAAGCAGAAGAAGGAGAAGGAGAAGGTGAAGTCTGGAGGGTGAAGCAGAAGAAGCAGAAGAAGGAGAAGGAGAAGGTGAAGTCTGGAGGGTGAATCAGAAGAAGTAGAAGAAGGAGAAGGAGAAGGTGAAGTCAGGAGGGTGAAGCAGAAGAAGCAGAAGAAGGAGAAGGTGAAGTCTGGAGGGTGAAGCAGAAGAAGCAGAAGAAGGAGAAGGAGAAGGTGAAGTCTGAAGGGTGAAGCAGAAGAAGCAGAAGAAGGAGAAGGAGAAGGTGAAGTCAGGACGGTGAATCAGAAGAGGTAGAAGAAGGAGAAGGAGAAGGTGAAGTCTGGAGGGTGAATCAGAAGATGTAGAAGAAGGAGAAGGAGAAGGTGAAGTCTGGAGGGTGAATCAGAAGAAGCAGAAGAAGGAGAAGGAGAAGGTGAAGTCTGGCGGGTGAATCAGAAGAAGTAGAAGAAGGAGAAGGAGAAGGTGAAGTCTGGAGGGAGAAGCAGAAGAAGGAGAAGAAGGAGAAGGAGAAGGTGAAGTCTGGAGGGTGAATCAGAAGAAGTAGAAGAGGGAGAAGGAGAAGGTGAAGTCTGGAGTGTGAATCAGAAGAAGTAGAAGAAGGAGAAGGAGAAGGTGAAGTCTGGAGGGTGAATCAGAAGAAGCAGAAGAAGGAGAAGGAGAAGGTGAAGTCTGGAGTGTGAATCAGAAGAAGTAGAAGAAGGAGAAGGAGAAGGTGTAGTCTGGAGGGTGAATCAGAAGAAGTAGACGAAGGAGAAGGAGAAGGTGAAGTCTGGAGGGTGAATCAGAAGAAGCAGAAGAAGGAGAAGGAGAAGGTGAAGTCTGGAGGGTGAATCAGAAGAAGTAGAAGAAGGAGAAGGAGAAGGTGAAGTCTGGAGGGTGAATCAGAAGAAGCAGAAGAAGGAGAAGGAGAAGGTGAAGTCTGGAGGGTGAATCAGAAGAAGCAGAAGAAGGAGAAGGAGAAGGTGAAGTCTGGAGGGTGAATCAGAAGAAGCAGAAGAAGGAGAAGGAGAAGGTGAAGTCTGGAGGGCGAAGCAGAAGAAGCAGAAGAAGGAGAAGGAGAAGGTGAAGTCTGGAGGGTGAAGCAGAAGAAGCAGAAGAAGGAGAAGGAGAAGGTGAAGTCTGGAGGGTGAATCAGAAGAAGTAGAAGAAGGAGAAGGAGAAGGTGAAGTCAGGAGGGTGAAGCAGAAGAAGCAGAAGAAGGAGAAGGTGAAGTCTGGAGGGTGAAGCAGAAGAAGCAGAAGAAGGAGAAGGAGAAGGTGAAGTCTGAAGGGTGAAGCAGAAGAAGCAGAAGAAGGAGAAGGAGAAGGTGAAGTCAGGACGGTGAATCAGAAGAGGTAGAAGAAGGAGAAGGAGAAGGTGAAGTCTGGAGGGTGAATCAGAAGATGTAGAAGAAGGAGAAGGAGAAGGTGAAGTCTGGAGGGTGAATCAGAAGAAGTAGAAGAAGGAGAAGGAGAAGGTGAAGTCTGGAGGGTGAATCTGAAGAAGCAGAAGAAGGAGAAGGAGAAGGTGAAGTCTGGAGGGAGAAGCAGAAGACGTAGAAGAAGGAGAAGGAGAAGGTGAAGTCTGGAGGGTGAATCAGAAGAAGTAGAAGAAGAAGAAGGAGAAGATGAAGTCTGGAGTGTGAATCAGACGAAGTAGAAGAAGGAGAAGGAGAAGGTGAAGTCTGGAGGGTGAATCAGAAGAAGCAGAAGAAGGAGAAGGAGAAGGTGAAGATGGAGGGTGAATCAGAAGAAGTAGAAGAAGGAGAAGGAGAAGGTGTAGTCTGGAGGGTGAATCAGAAGAAGTAGACGAAGGAGAAGGAGAAGTTGAAGTCTGGAGGGTGAATCAGAAGAAGCAGAAGAAGGAGAAGGAGAAGGTGAAGTCTGGAGGGTGAATCAGAAGAAGTAGAAGAAGGAGAAGTAGAAGGTGAAGTCTGGAGGGTGAATCAGAAGAAGCAGAAGAAGGAGAAGGAGAAGGTGAAGTCTGGAGGGTGAATCAGAAGAAGCAGAAGAAGGAGAAGGAGAAGGTGAAGTCTGGAGGGTGAATCAGAAGAAGCAGAAGAAGGAGAAAGAGAAGGTGAAGTCTGGAGGGTGAATCAGAAGAAGCAGAAGAAGTAGAAGGAGAAGGTGAAGTCTGGCGGGTGAATCAGAAGAAGTAGAAGAAGGAGAAGGAGAAGGTGAAGCCTGGAGGGTGAATCAGGAGAAGCAGAAAAAGGAGAAGGAGAAGGTGAAGTCAGGAGGGTGAATCAGAAGAAGCAGAAGAAGGAGAAGGAGAAGGTGAAGTCTGGAGGGTGAATCAGAAGAAGCAGAAGAAGGAGAAGGAGAAGGTGAAGACTGGAGGGTGAATCAGAAGAAGTAGAAGAAGGAGAAGGAGAAGGTGAAGTCTGGAGGGTGAATCAGAAGAAGCAGAAGAAGGAGAAGGAGAAGGTGAAGTCTGGAGTGTGAATCAGAAGAAGTAGAAGAAGGAGAAGGAGAAGGCGAAGTCTGGATGGTGAATCAGAAGAAGCAGAAGAAGGAGAAGGAGAAGGTGAAGTCTGGCGGGTGAATCAGAAGAAGTAGAAGAAGGAGAAGGAGAAGGTGAAGTCTGGAGGGTGAATCAGAAGAAGCAGAAGAAGGAGAAGGAGAAGGTGAAGTCTGGAGGGTGAATCAGAAGAAGTAGAAGAAGGAGAAGGAGAAGGTGTAGTCTGGAGGGTGAATCAGAAGAAGTAGACGAAGGAGAAGGAGAAGTTGAAGTCTGGAGGGTGAATCAGAAGAAGCAGAAGAAGGAGAAGGAGAAGGTGAAGTCTGGAGGGTGAATCAGAAGAAGTAGAAGAAGGAGAAGTAGAAGGTGAAGTCTGGAGGGTGAATCAGAAGAAGCAGAAGAAGGAGAAGGAGAAGGTGAAGTCTGGAGGGTGAATCAGAAGAAGCAGAAGAAGGAGAAGGAGAAGGTGAAGTCTGGATGGTGAATCAGAAGAAGTAGAAGAAGGAGAAGGAGAAGGCGAAGTCTGGATGGTGAATCAGAAGAAGCAGAAGAAGGAGAAGGAGAAGGTGAAGTCTGGCGGGTGAATCAGAAGAAGTAGAAGAAGGAGAAGGAGAAGGTGAAGTCTGGAGGGAGAAGCAGAAGAAGTAGAAGAAGGAGAAGGAGAAGGTGAAGTCTGGAGGGTGAATCAGAAGAAGTAGAAGAAGGAGAAGGAGAAGGTGAAGTCTGGAGTGTGAATCAGAAGAAGTAGAAGAAGGAGAAGGAGAAGGTGAAGTCTGGAGGGTGAATCAGAAGAAGCAGAAGAAGGAGAAGGAGAAGGTGAAGTCTGGAGGGTGAATCAGAAGAAGTAGAAGAAGGAGAAGGAGAAGGTGTAGTCTGGAGGGTGAATCAGAAGAAGTAGACGAAGGAGAAGGAGAAGTTGAAGTCTGGAGGGTGAATCAGAAGAAGCAGAAGAAGGAGAAGGAGAAGGTGAAGTCTGGAGGGTGAATCAGAAGAAGTAGAAGAAGGAGAAGTAGAAGGTGAAGTCTGGAGGGTGAATCAGAAGAAGCAGAAGAAGGAGAAGGAGAAGGTGAAGTCTGGAGGGTGAATCAGAAGAAGCAGAAGAAGGAGAAGGAGAAGGTGAAGTCTGGAGGGTGAATCAGAAGAAGCAGAAGAAGGAGAAAGAGAAGGTGAAGTCTGGAGGGTGAATCAGAAGAAGCAGAAGAAGTAGAAGGAGAAGGTGAAGTCTGGCGGGTGAATCAGAAGAAGTAGAAGAAGGAGAAGGAGAAGGTGAAGTCTGGAGGGTGAATCAGAAGAAGCAGAAGAAGGAGAAGGAGAAGGTGAAGTCAGGAGGGTCAATCAGAAGAAGCAGAAGAAGGAGAAGGAGAAGGTGAAGTCTGGAGGGTGAATCAGAAGAAGCAGAAGAAGGAGAAGGAGAAGGTGAAGACTGGAGGGTGAATCAGAAGAAGTAGAAGAAGGAGAAGGAGAAGGTGAAGTCTGGAGGGTGAATCAGAAGAAGCAGAAGAAGGAGAAGGAGAAGGTGAAGTCTGGAGTGTGAATCAGAAGAAGTAGAAGAAGGAGAAGGAGAAGGTGTAGTCTGGAGGGTGAATCAGAAGAAGTAGACGAAGGAGAAGGAGAAGGTGAAGTCTGGAGGGTGAATCAGAAGAAGCAGAAGAAGGAGAAGGAGAAGGTGAAGTCTGGAGGGTGAATCAGAAGAAGTAGAAGAAGGAGAAGGAGAAGGTGAAGTCTGGAGGGTGAATCAGAAGAAGCAGAAGAAGGAGAAGGAGAAGGTGAAGTCTGGAGGGTGAATCAGAAGAAGCAGAAGAAGGAGAAGGAGAAGGTGAAGTCTGGAGGGTGAATCAGAAGAAGCAGAAGAAGGAGAAGGAGAAGGTGAAGTCTGGAGGGCGAAGCAGAAGAAGCAGAAGAAGGAGAAGGAGAAGGTGAAGTCTGGAGGGTGAAGCAGAAGAAGCAGAAGAAGGAGAAGGAGAAGGTGAAGTCTGGAGGGTGAATCAGAAGAAGTAGAAGAAGGAGAAGGAGAAGGTGAAGTCAGGAGGGTGAAGCAGAAGAAGCAGAAGAAGGAGAAGGTGAAGTCTGGAGGGTGAAGCAGAAGAAGCAGAAGAAGGAGAAGGAGAAGGTGAAGTCTGAAGGGTGAAGCAGAAGAAGCAGAAGAAGGAGAAGGAGAAGGTGAAGTCAGGACGGTGAATCAGAAGAGGTAGAAGAAGGAGAAGGAGAAGGTGAAGTCTGGAGGGTGAATCAGAAGATGTAGAAGAAGGAGAAGGAGAAGGTGAAGTCTGGAGGGTGAATCAGAAGAAGCAGAAGAAGGAGAAGGAGAAGGTGAAGTCTGGCGGGTGAATCAGAAGAAGTAGAAGAAGGAGAAGGAGAAGGTGAAGTCTGGAGGGAGAAGCAGAAGAAGGAGAAGAAGGAGAAGGAGAAGGTGAAGTCTGGAG